>NC_041052.1:4434368-5859260 GCF_900634775.1 Gouania willdenowi
GAAAATATACAAAAATTACTTTAAATATGCATAACAATAACAAAATACACAAAATGACAGAAAAAATACTAAATAGCTACAAAAACCATTAAATGACTTTTAAATGTACAACTATAGAAAAGTACATAAAATAACAGAAAAAAAAATCCAAAAACACACACATCTACAAAAATAACAAAAAAAAAACATGCACAATGATAACAAATAACACAAAACAACAGAATTTTTTTTTTAAAAATTCAGAAAACATAAAATGACTTAAAAATATATATACAAAACTACAAAAATACACAAAGAAAATAAATAATAATAAACCTGTCACTGTGAATGTTCATGGACATAATTTTTTCATTTAAATGTTCACCTATTTGCACTACTCATCAATGCACTACTGCACTATTATCTTATTATTATTATTATTGTATTCTTATTTTATTTCATTATTATTATTATTATTATTATTATTATTATTATTATTATTATTATTATTATCTTGTTATTTTTATTTAGTTTGCACATATTAGTCTAACTACTCTTATATTTATGTTTATACTTCTTTATTTTTCTCTATTTTATTTATTTTTCTTTATTCTAGTTGATTGTTATTATTTAATGTTATACTACCTGAGAGAGCACAGGTCACCAAAAGAAATTCCTCGTGTGTATTCATTCACCCCAGGCCAATAAAGTTGATTCTGATTCTGATTCTGATTCTGAAATAATGTACATAAAGTGTATTGTTTATTATTTATTATTGTGTTTTTGAGCTGTTGAGACCCAATCAATTTAATAGATGCTCATTTACAATATCTCATCCATTAACTGGTGCCTTTATAAAGAGTTTATTAGTTTTACTCCAGTCATAACAAGTTAATGGTTGATTGTGTTCCTCATTATTATGATGTCATGGTAAAATGTTGTAAATTGTGGCTAAATGAGGTGAAATAAGTAACACCTAAAGTCTTCATGTTTCCTAGCAACGTTACAATAACTAACTGTAACGCAGGTTTCTGTTAAGCTTGACCAACTCTTTTACTTGTCTTTACTCAACCCAACGACAAAAAAAATCACATCGTAAAAAAAAAAAGTCAGATACGCACACATTTACACGTGAACGCACATGCATGCCCACTTTTCCGCACACAGACAGACAGACAGACAGACAGACAGACAAGCACAAAGACACACACACACCATCCTGCTGGGCCCCCACCAGCCAGCTTCATTTTCCTCTGTGGTACAGGTTTGTATGAAAGCCATGAATAAGTCAGCATTTCTGCATGATAGGTCTGTAACTAGGAGTGACAGATAGAAAGCATGGTCTTTAGAATCTCAAATGAGACGTAGAGTTGGAGTGTCTCAGTCTGTGTGTGTGTGTGTGTGTGTGTGTGTGTGTGTGTGTGTGTGTGTGTGTGTGTGTGTGTGTGTGTGTGTGTGTGTGTGTGTGTGTGTGTGTGTGTGTGTGTGTGTGTGTGTGTGTGTGTGTGTGTGTGTACGTGTGTGTGTGCACGTGTGTGTGTGCGTGCGTGTGTGTGAGTGTGTGTGTGTGTGTGTGTGTGCCTCATCTACCTCACAAATGGACATCATGCAGCTGAAGTCTGACAGAGAGGCTGGGGCTGAGTGAATTGTTGTTGACGGAAGCTGAAAATGAAGCAACTTTAGTGGAAAATGGGGTCATGATTTATAGTCTACGTTGTCTGAAAAAATATCATAATAAGACATTATAATATGTACTGTATTTATGATATGTTAGTGTGAATTAGTGTATTGTGTTTATATATTCATTACAGGAGAATGAAGTCTAGATGACAACAATAATCTGTAACTAAACCTTATATTTTCCAACAAGTGCTCTCTCAGAAGTAAAGAGAGGAGCGGGTGGAACGAGCCTGACCTCATTTCCATCCAACACTTGTTGAATCAGCTGATTTTTGTGCCACAGTAACAAACACAACCTGCACTAAGGTCAGCTGAGTTGTGTTTGTGTCCAATGCTGGAGGTAGAACGATGTCATCATACGACAGCAATAAGTGACCAGGCTGAGATTTAGCACATTATTACTGTCATTAGCTGCCCTAGCATTGACTACAATAGGTTGAAATTTATCACCTCATTTCATCGATAAATTTAAAAAAAATTCGCTTGGAAAAAAGTTAAAAGTTGAAATTGCTGCTCGAAAGTTTGTTCCGTTCTCCATTGTAAATTCTGTCTTATTGATCATCCATCCCACACAGGGACCACCCCTCACACCGACTGATTTTTTAGCTGGAGGAAGCCCACGCAAATCATGGGGAGAATCATCAGGCTTGGGAATACAAATGAGTGAAATTTCATGTTTCTAGGACCAAAAGTGTTACCAGGAGGACGAGAGAAAAAAAAAAAAAACATGAACGTTTTAAGATTTTAAGGAGAAGCCTGACAATTCTCCAACGCATAAAGAGCCTGCAGATGTGTGGTATTAGGTCCACTTCAGGCTTGATATTTCAGAAATCGCTTATCCTATGCCTCAAGATGTGGTGTTGTATTGAGCTCTCCACTCTAAAAATAGGATCGAAGTTGAAAAGTCACTGCAGTTGAAGGGCTGTAAGTCAAAAACGGTTAAAGATGGAGAACAGATGAAGGTATTAGCTGAAAGTGAACAGATAGCTGGACATTTTAAAGTTGAATGCTTGACATAGGATGAAGAATGGCTGAACAGCTGAACTTCAAATATGGAGGGGGAAAAAGGCTTAAAGTTCAAATGTTCCAAATTACAAAAGTGCAAGAATAAACCTCTGGAATATTCTGAAATTTTTGATATCTTATTTGTCAAAATCAGACAAACGGTGTAGGTGTAGTTAACGCAGATGTTAATGTCTTCTGCATCCTCACTAATTAACGTTAGTTGACTAATTCCCCTGGAGATTCAGTCTTCTGTGGATGAAGCTGATTATTTCTGTGTATTTTTTGGTGCGAGTCAGTGGAAAAGTGAGCAAATGTGTTTTTCCTTGAACTTGTTAATCAGTTCATCTGTAGCCACTTCTTCTCTCTCTCTGGCTACATGTCACTTCTTATCCAAATGTCAAATGTCAGAGTATGATTAGTTAAAACAGCCTCAGACGGAGAGAGTTAGTGGCTCTGTTTGTCTTAGATTAACTTGGAAGAAGATGAGAATATAAGACGATAATGTTATTGTTACTTATTTATGCAGAAAACTTCTTTGTAGCCAGGGGTCAGTACAGTGGTCATGGCTTCCGTCTGATGACCCTCAGATGGAAGACCGTCTTCTCTAATCTATCAGGCTTCAATCAATAGGTTAGCAACACTGTTATAAAAAAACATAAAAGAAAAGAAGAGCTTAGTTTTTTACCTCTGTGCACAAGAAAGCAACATACAGTATTTGTGTAGCATCAGCGTAGCATTTTACCTCAGACCAAAGAGAATTTTTTCTTCATTTATTTATCAAAACAAGAAAGATGCATTAATAGGTCCAAATGTATGGACCCCCCATTTTATTTTAATTTCTGGATCCAATCCTGATGAAATTTGGTGAGCTAACTGAGAAACCAATCTGACATAACTGAGTCAAATCTCATAAAGATCGGTCAATTACTAACCGAGATATAACTTTTTAAAATTCCACCAATTATGCGAGATATGGAATTTTAGGATTTTTCAAAATAATCCAAAATCTGTAAATTGATCCGTATCCCCTCCATGACCTAATGGAATCTTTCATAGCATAAGGTCTCAAATTTTGTCCAAATTTGTTAACTACTTTTGATATAATCAAATATATATATATATTTATTTATATAATGGAAAGACCACCTTCCCCTGTCATTAAATATAACATTTACGTAAAAGATTATTGTACCAGCAGCTCTTACAATGCAGCCCCTAATGGTAAAATATAGACATTCTAGTTCATTTTATTACAAATTCACCTAGCGGTCCGGTTCTTGCCCGTTTTGACACCACTGAGCTACACATAAGTTTCATATGTTACAAGAAATAGTAATAATAATAATGACACTTTACAACAACAACAGAATAATAAAAACAGTCCAATACATTATACATTATTATTATTTTGTCTTATTGGAATTGACTTTGAGAAAGTTGTAGGTGAATCAGTTTTTAATTTCTTAAAGACAGTGGGTAAGGGAGGGGGGTGAGTGGAGTCAGGTTTACTGGACAGATAGAGCTGTGACACATAGAGCAAAGCATAGAAAATGAATGCCGAATTTTCTGAAGATATTGCCAAGTGGAAGGAGATAGATGATAGAGAGAAGGGGGCCCAGGACGGAGCCCTGGGGAACACCAGAAGTGACGGGGGAGGGCTGGGAAGTGAAGGTTTTGAGTTGGATGAACTGAGTGCAGCCTGAGAGGTAGGAGTGGAACCAGAGGAGGGGGTTTGATTGAGAGCAAATGAAGGAGAGTCTATTGATGAGGATGTGGTGAGAAATGGTGTCGAACGTCGAACTCAGATCAAGGAGGATGAGGATGGAGATTACACCGGTGCCATGAGGAGGTCATTGGTGAGGAGTGGAGTTTCAGGGCTGTGGAGGGGACGGAAACCAGCTTGGAATTTTTCATAGAGGCTGTTTTGGGAGACATTACATCTTGTTATTTCCATCTTCTTCCCATGTACAGTAGATCAAGACCTTTGGTTCACTCCAGTCTCTCCATGCTTTTCCCCATCTTGGTCCTCACATAGACTATGGAGGCTGATTTAATGGCATGTACACAAGGTCCCTGCTGAATAAGTCATTACACACCCATAGTGCTCATCTATGTTTCAGTGTTTCCATCCTAATGCCATCTTCTGTTTTATCTTCACTTTTTATGCTCTTGTATTATATTGACATTTATTTTTTCATGTTTTATCCTGATACAGTGTTATTCTTTGTGATCTGTTATGATGAGACATAAGAAAGATGAATAACCTGAAGTAGGTGTTTTCTCTCTCTAGGAAAAAATAAAAACAAGATGAATATAAAGCAATATTCTCTAATGTACTGCAGATCACAGCTGGCTAATGCCTTCCCTCGAGGGTGATTGAGAAAAACAGTCTTTTTTTGGGTTTATTATCTTTTGATGTACTAGTTTGATGCCATTTTATCCCCAGCAGAGAAAGAAGTAAAAAAACACATTTGGGTACATCCTTTAGAGGCATTTTCATTGGAGAATAATTGTCATTGAGATCCAGCTCATCATCAAAAAGGAACGAGCTTTAAACTGCTCAATGATTGATGGGTGAGATGAAAGTGAATGTAGGTCACCGTGGGTGAGGGTCGACTGGAGTGGCATAAATCAGACATGGGGGATAATGACTATAGATCTCATTGAGGATAATGACCAAACTGCTGCAATTTCAGGTGTATTCAACAGCTATAACTCAACAACCTGCTGTGACCACCAGTGGCTGCACGGCACCATTCATTTATTCATTTTCCTTTTCTACTGACAAATAATTGGATGTTGGTGGAAAACAAAGGCCGTTTACAAGAGAGACATGAGGGAATCCCTGATAGAGCCAGCGTATGAATAGATAATATCCTACATTTAATATTGTACCCAAACACTGCTCATTCATATTCTACTCATGGTTATAACTATGGAAGAGGATTAGGGCCAATTTTGATGAAGAAAGTAATTTTGGGCAAATCAAGATGTCAAGAATGAAGTCAAAATGTCAAGATTAAAATTTAAATTTGGAGAATGAAGTTGAAATATAATGTTGAGATTAAAGTCGAGAAGACGAGATTAAAGTCAATGTTTTGAAAATGAACTCAAAATACAATGTTGTGATTAAAGTCAAAGGTTTGCTAATACAGTCAAATCTACGGAAGCTGATGAGGGACAGTTAACCATATGACAACAAACAGCAGATCGTGGTTGTCCACGAAATGCCATGTATCGATGAATGCGTGAAAGCAGGGGTCACCAACAGGGTGTCCATGGGCCCCAGGTAGCCCACATGGACCATGTGAGGGGCCCTCAGGAGCTCTAGTCACCAATGAGCTCCATCTGAAAACTGATTTACTTTCCAGGATTCCAACTCACAAATGAGACATGTAGTTATTACTTTGTAAAATTAAATACCGCTGATAAAGTGTATTAAATTAACCATCTTTAAGTGTTTAGTTTCAATGAAACATTGTGACAAATATTTTTAAATGTTGCATATCTGGTGTATGGTCATTGGTTTGTTAAATATAATATAATATAACATAACATATAAGATATATTTATAAAAATGTTAGGTGGATTTTCCATAAAATGTAATGAAAATGAAACAATTGCATAAATAAAGAGAAATAAAGTGTTTCATGTTCATACCTCAACATTTCCTACCTTTTTAAGTTACTGCTATCCTTATTATTTTACCCTCTAATTGAATTGAAACCATGAAAATGCAGAAATTAAGAAGTGCTCCTCTCACTGGTAGCCCTATGCAGTACCTATGAAGTAGCTCACAGTTTCAGAAAAGTTGGTGATGCCTGCTTTAAAGCATATTTCGAAGTTGGGTTTAATAGCAAAGAGGTTCTTTCTTTTTTAGCTCATAATCACGACTTTGAAGAGATATTTACAAAAACCTAATCTGTTCAGAAGGAAAAAACCAGTCAAGTTTAGAAGAGGTGAAGCATTTTCAGTCCGTCTGTGGCTATTGAGGAGCTACAGAAACAGTTCTAATGGAGACTGTTGTCATATGGTGAATTGGCCCTAGTCAGCTTCCGTAGATGTGACTTTAATAGCAAACCTTCGACTTTATCACGGTTTTGAGTTTATTTTCAAAATTTTGACTTAAATGTCATCTTTTTTTACTTTAATATCGACATTACATTCCAACTTTATTCTCAAAATTTCAACTTTAATCTTGATATTTTGACTTTATTCTTGATTTGGCCAAATGTATTTTCTCCATCATAACTGGCTCTAATCTGCTTCCGTATTCACGATCCGTTTCTTTTTTCTATTCTACCAGTTGGATGTTATCTGAGCGTGGAGTTATCTTAGTGTCTGCTGTGTGATCGCTGTTGTTGTTTAAATGTAAAAAAAATATTCTTAGCCCTCCATTAAATAAATTCACTTCACATCTCTTCAGACAGCAGGAAGCAGCCAGATAAACAAAGACGCCAACGTATCCGATAATAAAGAGGCTAGGGCTCAATGGGAGACAAAACACAGAAACACAGTCAAGCAAACACAACTCCAACACACTGGGAATCACTAATTTACACTTCGCTTAAGACAAGGAGAAATAAACTATATAGGATTGTTTTGTTTTTTTAATAACTTAGTGAACTTAGTGAACTCATGTAAACTGTTCTGTGGAGTGGAATACATTACTTAGGATTTCTGTAACACACATAAACACACTAATTGACTCCCAATAGACATGAAATGACAGGAACACACACAAAAAAGGAGCAAAAACACACAAAATTACTTAAAAAAACAAACAAACTTACAGCAAAATACACAAAAGGACCACAACCAATCCCACTTAAAATGACACCATAAACACACAAGACGACTAAATGTGAAGAAATTATTAATTTACAAAACAGAAACAAAAATATACAAAGTAAGGGTAAAATATACCAACTAATAAAAAATACACATGACTCCAAAAACACCCAAAATGATAACAAAAACACAAAATGAGAGAAAATATACAAAATTCCAACAACAACGCACAAATATATCTAATAACACAACAAATAGCAACAAAAAAAACCACACAAAATTATATACAAAATGCATACAAATTACATACAATACAAAAAAAGACAATAATAACAAACAAAAGGAAAAAAGACACAAAACAACAACAACAATACACAAAAATGATTAAGAAAATATACCAAACAACAACAAAAACACAAAGAGCAACAAAATTACATAAAATAAAACCAAGAACAAACAAAACAAAAACACACAAATGAGAGAAAAAAATAGACTCGTAAAACTAAAACCATTGTGTGAACTAATGCTTAGATTGGTCATTATTCTAAATGCTAACATTAATGTTGATTATGTGACCCTCAGATTAAACAATCATATTTATGTGCCTCCCACTGTGATTAAAGTCTGAAATATAATATAAATACATTTCAAGGAAGAGGAAGATTTCACTTTGATTTGCGTGAGTATAAAAACTCATCAAAATTTCACCTCTGTTCAGTCATTCCAGCCAATTACCAAAGCATTATTATTCTATTACAGAGCATTGTTGCATGTCCTAAAATATTCTTGCTTACTTAACATCCATATTGCATTACGCTTGCCCTAGATTTCCACTGTTCTTTTTGCACACTTTACAAATTGTTGAGCTCTCAGTACACATCTGCTCATTAATGTCTCTCTTGCAACAATAAAAAAGCTGAAATTCTTCTTTCATTTTTTATTTCAGTTGAAACTCTGTCTGACTGAGGGTGTGTATCGTCTCTGTGCCAAAATAGAGATCAGCTGTCAAGGAAAAAAACAATCCTAGCAAGAGGGATGTCTGCATACTCAGTGCAGTGCTTCCCAACTGTTGTGACCCCATTTTTATATCACAAATGTATTTTATTATAGTGTGTTACAAATACAGAGTCAGGATTAGTTATATTTGAAATAGTGAAAGTATACAATACTTTTGTTTGAAATTGTCCATGGTAAAGAATAACAATTAAATAACACACACACACACACACACATATATGTATATATATATATATATATATATATATATATGTGTGTGTGTGTGTATATATATATACAGACTTTCTTATATATATTCAAACTTTCATATTAAACGTTTCTGATATACAGTATATTCAAACTTCCATATATATATATATATATTCAGATTTTTATATATATATTTCAATTTTTCTCATATATATATATTCCAACTTTCATATATCTATATTTAATTTACTAAACTACTTGCCATATATATATAGTTTATCAATTACTAGACATTTCAGGTGATCCCACATGGGTTCACGACCCAAAGTTGAAAAACATAGGGATAGTGGGACATGGAAAGGAATGCAATCAAAAGAGCAAAAAGGCTTATTTAAGAGAAGAAGAAGAAGAAGAAGAAGAAGAAGAAGAAGAAGAAGAAGAAGAAGAAGAAGAAGAAGAAGAAGAAGAAGGTGAAGGTGAAGTCCACAAAGGGGTGAAGCTGTGACTTGTGTTGTCAGCACAAAGAGGACGGCAGGTGATGGAGGGATAATGACAGAAGGGGGCGGAGCCTGTGTGTGATCCCTGACCTTTCCCTGAGTGTGGGCTGCTGGGAATGGATGGAGGAAGAGGGCGGAGCTGCTACCGCCCTGATGTGATGATGATGATGGGATATCCTGAAGCCTGCCTGCTAACCCTGCTTCCTGACCTGGACTATGTGTGTTCTCAGGGTTTCAGAGCTGGTTCTGTGCGTCTGTGCAACGCAGATACACTCCAATACAACTCCTGTGGTGACGCATGCATGTTCCTCCCCTGACTCACAGATGAACAGATTACAAGTACTCACGTTACAACCTTAAAAAAAAACAAGTACTCAAGTTACTGTAATTGAGTTGCTTTTATGGGTACATGTACTTTTTTGAGCATATTTCTAAATCTGTAATTTTACTTGTACTTAAGTATAGTAATATGTTACTTTCTACACCCAACCATTAATGAGTAAATTATAATTTTTTGTTATAAAATGATCAACGGACATTATGAAACTACAAAAAATGAAAGTCAACAATCAAATCATAGTCGACCAATCAGATTATAAATAATGCCAGGTGCCAAAACAGGTTTTAGAGGTTTATACATGCGATGTTTACTGTATGCAAGGGAACCGTACCATGATTTATTACCAAAAATAAACATGAGGGGTGAAGTAAGTAAGTAAGTAAGTAAGTTTATTTTTGCAGATAAAATCACAAAGTGCTGTACAGAGTTGCGGTAAAAGTACAAGTGCAACACAATAGAATAATAAAACAAGAGTGCATAAACATCATAAGAACAGCAACATTAAAAGATAAATAAAAATTAAAATCCAGTTAACTAAAAGCTTTTCTGTAAAGTGTAGTCTTCATAGTGTCCACACAGTTGAGCTCCCTGAGAGACTGGTGCAGGTTATTCCAGAGTCTGGGAGCTACAGCCTGGAACGCCAGGTCTCCTCTGGACAAACAACAGGTGATTACATTTTGGTGATGTTCTGGCTACCAAAATAAAACATAAACTGTAGATATAAATAGATATATATGAATATTCCATTCATTTCTTGTTGATGATGTCATAGGTCTCTCAGAGTCAACAGCTCAATGTTGACAGGTAGTCATGGTAACAGCTCCATGTTGACATGTAGTCGGGGTAATCCTGAGTTTATCATGTCACCTTGACCGGAGCGTGTTAGCTGAGCTTGAGGTGCTTGGCAGAGGTCTGCGCTCTCCGTGTGTTTTTCTAGTTTTATTGTTGTTTTGTTTACATTTTAGTTATTTTTGTGCATTTGTAATCTTTTTGTGTACTCATGTTGTTTTCATGTGTGTTTTTATTCTCTTTTACTCTTTTATAGTTGTACTTATGCATGTTTTGTGTGTTTTTGGAGTCATTATTGTTTAATTGTATTGTTGTTTGGTTTATAATTAAGTTATTGTTGTGTATTTGTAATGTTTTTGTGTATTTATGTTGTCCTTTCATGTGTTTTCATTGTCTTTTACTGTTATTTTGTATATTTGCAGTCTTTTCTTGGGTTTTTGTTGTCCTTTTGTGTAATTTTGTAACTAGTAACTTTTACTTTCAGTATTATTTAATTGAGCTACTTTTTACTTGGACTAGAGTATTTATGTATGACTTACTTGTACTTGTACTTGAGTACAGTTAAAATCTAGTAACAGTACTTGTACTTGAGCAGGATATATCAGTACTCTATACAACTCTTGTGCCTCACACACACATGTGCAGGTGGACACTGACTGTGTTTGTCTGACTCTGCAGAAGCTGAGCAGCCAAAACACACACACAGACACACCTCCACATGCAATGAGTGCCAAGGACGCTTCAGTCCAGGTCACACAGGAAAACCAAGGACAGGACGGTGTTGAAACCATAGAACAGAGGACAAAGAGCTGGTGGATGACAAAACATCACAAAGTGGGCCAAAGATGGCACGACTAAAAACATAACAATCCCACAGTACAGCTGCTGTACTGAGCCCAAACAAACCAGGATTATCCTCCCTGTGCTTGTTTTAATAAAGTCACACACCAAAGGAATGCCCTTCATTTACAGTATTTAAAGACCGGAAATCATGACTTTGAAATATGGTTGTTTGTCATTATTTAATGCTGTTTGAACATAAAATGAGTTATCAGTGATAATCTCTACTCATACTCAAATATGAAGTACATGTACTCAATTTTGCTTTAATAATGCAGTAGTACACTTTGCTAGTGAAGTAAAAAGTGTCACTAGTGCTACTAGAAAAGCAAATTCAGACTTTTCATTGGCTTTTGAAAATATTACATCCAATCAGATACATTATTCCCACCAATTTACATTTGGGTCTACTAGTACTACTAGTAAGGAAAGCCTTTGAGCATAAATGGGATATCAGTATCAACGATAGTTAAATTGTACAAGTACTAACATTTTGAGTACATCATGTATTCACTTTAACTTTACTAGTGAGGGAGTACACTTTACTAGTAAAGTAAAACGTGTCACTATTACTACTACTTCTGTTGTAATTTGCGCTACATAAATAAAGTTGAATTGAATGTACTAATAAGGGGGCAGGGAAAAGCTAATTCAATTCCAACCAATCAGAGAGATGAATTTGATTATAATCACTCCTACTTCATTTGCACAAATACTACTAGTAAGATGTAGTACAAGTACTGACAGTAGTACTAGTAAACAAAGGTTTTCACACACTAGCATAGCATGTGAGTAGACCTCATTAATAACACAAAAACTACTAGTTCTAGTCAACTCAAAGCTCAAAATAAAAAAAGCTTTACTAGTACTACTAGTAACCCAGTAAAGTACACACTTAACCTTTACTAGCCAAGCAACTTTTTTCTTTACTAGTACTAATAACAGTACACTCAAACTCTTACTAGCAGTACTAGTATACTGTTTTTATTCTACTGGTAGTACTAGTAAAGATTTACTAGTCATATGGAAACAGTGGTATTAACTTTTTGTGGAATAAATTCACAATACACAATTGTAAAAACCAGGATTATGAGTTGCAATATTTCAGTAAAATGTGCTACTTCACATTATACTTTTTCAAAGATTTTGTCTAAAGTCTATTAGTACGAGTAAACAAAAAAGTTGTTTGACTAGTAAAGGTGAAGTACACAATTTTGGGTTATTACTAGTAGTATTAGTAAAAGCTTTGAATTTTCATTTGTGAATTTTTTCTATTTTTATGCCCGGCTACCGGACTCAAAACACCACTCACTTTGTTCTTCTTCTTCTTGTTCTTCTTCTTTTTCTTCTTGTTGTTGTGTACACTAGTTAAAATCACTACTCTTCTGTTATTCGGAAATGGATCGGGCTGAAATTTGGTAGCTACTGTATAATCTATGGATGTGTACGCATCAAAGCTCGGAGCCTGATTTTTGATTTGGTGCCCAGGGGAGCCCCAAGGGGCCCCAAAAGAAAAAAAAATGAAAGTCAATTTGTCATTTATTTGCGAGTCAAATATTACGACGGTTGGTGGTACCGAATCATTGGCACATACCAAATTATAAATGGGGCTCATTACCCCGAACGTGTCAAGGAGGCAGCAAGGGGACCCATTCTTCAAATGACCATTCCTCAGTTACTTCTCATTAGATAGGTATGCAGTTTGGCATGAATATGATGAGACGCTCAGAGCCCTTTTTTGAAATGGGGCACAGGGGCCCATCCCCGATTTCCGGTAATTTCCAAATTTATAGGAACATATATCTATAATTTAGCATAGATCACAATTTTCCAACGCACAATTTAATTTGTATTACTCAGTGGAACGAGTTATTTCACTGAATTCTCCGGAACACGGTACGTGCGTTTCTGTTCCTCGGGCCTGGCCATAGTGCATCAGAACTTGTTCTACTAGAACTACTGGTTTTTGTGTTCATGACAAGGTCTACTCACATGCTAGTGTGCAAAAAACCTTCACAAATTAAACTAAAGTTTTGTTTACCAGTACTACTATTACAGTACTAGTACTAAATGTCACTAGTAGTACTAGTAGACCTTATTCAAATGAAGCAGAAGGGACGTAATGAAATCCAGCTCTCTGATTGGTTGCAATGTTTTAAAAAGCCAATAACAAGCCCAAATTAGCTTTTCTCCACCCCCTTATTATGGCTTAGCAGTAGTAGTGCTATTGACACTTTTTGCTTCACTAGTAAAGTATACTCCTGCACTACCAAAATTGAATACACTAGTGCAGTCCCCGTAGGAAGTATATATAAGTGGGAGGGTCAGTAACTTTTTCATGGATGGCCAAAGGAGGTTGTTTGAAGGTGGGATGTTATCACTTTAGAGGTAGGACTGATGACATCATCACTGTAGAGCTAAGGACCAATGAACCAATGTTCTAACTGATGACATCATCACTGAAGAGCTAGAACTGAGGATGTCATCACTGTAGAGGTAGGACTGATGACATAATCACTATAGAGCTATGACCAATGATCCAATGTTCTAATGTTCTAACTGATGACATCATCACTGTAGAGCTAGAACTGAGGATGTCATCACTGTGGAGGTAGGACTGATGACATAATCACTATAGAGCTATGACCAATGATCCAATGTTCTAATGTTCTAACTGATGACATCATCACTGTAGAGCTAGAACTGATGATGTCATCACTGAGTCCATCGACTTAGAAGGTGGGGCGTGGGGCGTCCAAACAAATCCAACGTTGCACACCCTTGAACCAAGCAGCAGCCATGTTGAAACTCTCAGGTCAGTCTGATCCTGATCCGTAGGGATATTTGAGGAACACACACACACACACACACACACACACACACACACAGATTCCTTGCTTTTATTGAGAGATGATGTACTGTACTCCAAATGTTAATAGAGCTTAACTTTGGTTGATATCAAAGGCTTTCCTTATGTAACTACTAAAGAGTTCAAATGTAACATTAAATGTGTTTGTGTTTTTTGAATAAGATCATTTGTCAGTGAGGATCATTAGAGAATGTACTGGTCATTGTTTGGGACTTGAGGAGAGTGTTCTTCTTGTGGAAAAGCTTCTTCACTTCACATTGAAACATCAAAGCTTGGCTTTAGTGAAACTTCAAGCCTGTGCCCTCCCACCTCCACATCCACTAATTACAGCTCATGCAAGTCATCAACATTATTACTCCTCAAACCACCGTATAATAATACCACAAAGCTCTTCAAAGAGGCTTCTCACAGTCCCTGGAAGAAAAGAAGAAGAAAAAAATAAAAACTCATGGATTATACATTAGGAAGGTGTGATTCAGGCTTTCTATTCAGGCTCATGTCATCCTGATGCTCTTTGGAAGAAGATATGACGCACATATAAACTGTGATTTTTGGAGTGAATAAATGTGCCAAACTTTCATTTACTGCTGGGAATATCCACAGTAGAGGCTAAATGAGAGGAAAGAGTCAGGATGAATTCAACGCTAACCTTCAGCTGTGTTTATGGATGTTCTCGTGCTGCCCCCATGTGTCCTACATGGGAAATTGTAACAGTTATTAGCATGGGAGTGGGTGGACTGCACTTCTGTACCAAGGTGGATTTGTGTATTTATTTTTACAGTAAGAAAAGATAAATTATTTTCAATCTAAAAAAAAAACTCCAATTAAAAAAATCAAAGGAATAAAAAGTGTTAGAAGGCAAGCAAATATTTGACACCCAAGAAAAATTGCATTAAAAATGTTTTTTTTTAAATTTAATTTAAAACAATTTTTATTTTAGGTGAACTGTTTTTCTGTTTTTTTTTTTTCAAATTGTTTTTTTTTTTTTTAATTATTATCTGGGCCTTATTACGGGTAGGACATTTTCAGTATGAAGGTAGATTTGTGTTTTATTATTGAATTTAAGAAGTCGCTTCAACTGAAAAAAAACACAAACTTCACTTTAATTTAAAAAAAAAAAACTTCACTCAATTGGGGGGAAAAACCTTTTCAATCTAAGAAAGTATTATTTGATACCCAAAAATATCCATTTGAGCAGTTTTTTCTTTGATTAAATTTTACTTTTTTTTTTTTTTTTTTTTTTTTTTTTTTTTAATTAAAGTAAGGTTGTTGACTTTGTAAATAAAACATGTTTCTTTATTCAAGTCGTCTTTTTTGTATTTTAGCCATATTATAGGTAGGGCGTTTTCACAATCAGAATCAGAAGTACTTTATTTTTTCCAGGGGGAAATTACTTGTGTTGTAGATGCTGAAGAAATATTACTACAATAATAAACATTTAAGAAAGAAAGAAAGAAAGAAAGAAAGAAAGAAAGAAAGAAAGAAAAACGTGTGTAATTAAGCAAAAGACTGTTAATTAAATAAGGATTCACTAAAAGTGCACACATTTAGTAAAAAATGAAATATTATTATTATTATTATTATTAAATAATAATAATAATAATAATAATAATAATATACAAGTATATTTGTTTCTTTATTATTTCATAAACTTAAAAAAGTTGCTTAACTAATTTGCGTATGAAGGTATATTTGTGTTTTTATTATTTCATTAAAAAAAGTTGCTTATTCCAAAAAAAATTTCAATAAATAAAAGCTTTTTTTAAATTGAATTGAATTTATTTTAACTGAAATTATTATTTGATTGAAGCAATATTTTGGGGGGATATGGGGTGAATAAAAAACACACCAATTTGACTTCAATAAAAACTATATATTGTTTCTCATTTTTGGTTGTTGAGGGTGAAATAAAAACAGTCAAGCTAACAGTTGCCTATTTCTTATTATCAAAAGACTGGAATTTATCCTATTTTTCTCATCAAAACAGTTTAAAAATCAAACTAAAAGAGTAAAAACATGGTCAAGTGGGCTGTTTTCAACATCTTATGTACATATAATACTAAAAAAGCTTATGTAAAGAGTGAAAAATGATGGTATGCATATTTACACTTCAATGATTCTTTGACACACTTCTGAACCTGGAAGTCAACATTTTCATCAAGACTAAAAGTCACCAACCGTCCCTAATGTTTCTGAGATGTTTTAATTTGTCATGGAGCATGTCTGTCTCATTCATCTCATCATGCCTTAATGGTCTTTGACTTCACCCCCCATTCTCATCCACTTCCAACGCTGTTCAACAATGGAGCTCAGGCTGAATGTGTGAAAATTAAGATGCAGCATGCTGGATAAATAATATAGAGAAGATTACACAGTGTCTACAATGTGTTGAGTTTATTACAGGCCTATAAAATGACAAAGTTTAGTATCAACTTTCAAACAAATCACATTTTGTATCCAAAAAGAACATAATATTTTACAGGGAAATCAAATGTTACAAATATAAGACAGTTATGAGCTTTCAGTTATAATAAACTGGTATCCTGTGTAATTATCCAACAGTGACACCTTGTGATATTTGCAGGTTATTACCTAAAACAGATAAACACAAAAAGTGAGCTTGTCTGTTCCAATAGCCATGTTATTATTATTCAGTTCAGCATTTAGAATAATGCCCAAACTGAGCATTAACGTGTCTATTATTTTTTTGTGTGATTTTGGGGTCATTTTTTTTATATTTTTTCTCTCATGTCATGTGTTGTTTTGTTTATTCTACTGTAGTTTTTGTTTATTTTTCAAGTCGTTTTGTGAATTTTCTGTGATTTTATATGTTGTTAAGAGTCTATTTGTATATCTTCCCTCACTTCATATGTTGTTGTATTGTATATTTCACTGTTATTGTTTATTTTGTAGTCAATTTGTGTGTTTTTCTGAAATTTTCAATAATTTTTGGAATCATTTTGCATATTTCTCTCTCACTTTATATTATTCTTGTTGTTTTGTATTGTTTACTTTTGTTTTTGGTTATTTTTCTAGTTGTTTTGTGCATTTGTTTGTAATTTTCAATGGTTTTTTGAGTCATTTTGGGGGTTTTTACTCTCATTTTATGTCATTGTTTTATGGTATTTAAATGAATTTTTGTTTATTTTTGTAGTCATTTTGTGTATTTTCCTGTAATTTTGTATGTTTTTTGGAATCATTTTGTGAATTTTAGTTGTTGTTTTGAATATTTTTGTTGTTGTTTTATGTAATGTTTTCCTTTTGTCTGTTTTTCTGTAATGTATGTTTTAAGAGTAATTTTTGTGTGTCATTTAACATATTTTTCTCTCATGTGTGTTTGTGTTGAGATTTTGTGTATTTTCGTTGTTGTTTATGTTTTTGGTATCGTTTAGTACATTTTAAAATAATTTTGCGTGTTTTGTTGCCGTTTTGTGCATTTTCAGTATTAATTAGTATATTTTTCTCTCATTTTTAGTGTTTTTGTGTATTTTTGTATTCATCTTGTGCATCTTTCTGTCATTTTGTGGTTTTTTTTAAGTCTTTTTGTACTTTTTGGGGACATGCCAAATTAGTCCATGGGCTACATGTGGCCCCCGGGCCCCCAGTTGCCCATTCTGAAATACATCATAAAAAACAATAGGAGGTTTTGAGGTCAGTCTGGAGTCATCTGCGTATTCATGTCATTGCAAGATTGACCCCAATGTTTGGAGATCAAGAAGCTGAAGGGACCAAAACCATCTGTTGTCATAGACTCCCAGGGATTTATGATCATTTTTATGACTTTGGTGGTTTGGGGCTCATTTTTTTCATGCTACAGAATGAATTTGGAAACAATTGCACATTTCCTCTAGGGTTTACGGTGATGAATAACAATCAGACAGCTGCTCTCGCTGCTAACTCAGACAAAGTCTCGACAAATACAGAAATCTCTTCCATGATTCTCTGCTGTCTGCTTACACTTCCTCAGGCATTTGTAACACTATGTGTCACAGATTCATTTTCTCCTCTTTAGATTTCCAAGTGATTGAAACATCATGAAATGTTGTAGAACAAGTTTGCATCCCTACACAGTGAAGAACAACTATTTGACCTTAAATCTTCCATTAGCACTGGTGTTTTTTGGACTGCAGACTGGTCAAACAGGTCTGTAACTGTTTCTGCCACACCTGAGATACTGGTGTATCCTGAAATGATCCATTAGAAAACAATTCACCCTTGTCTCTTCTTGAAGACAAACACATCATTTATGCAGAACAAACACCTTGTTTGACCCATTTTCCAAAATATAAGCTTTTCTAATGTTTCTTTGTTACCTCTACAATTATATTACAACCATTCCCAACAACCAGTTTATGATTCTGATGGATTAAAACTGTGAAAGGTATTGCCAGTAGTTAACTATATTTTTTGCAAGTTCAAGAGGTGTCTATTGATTAATGAATCAATCAATCAATCTTTTATTTGTATAGCGCCAAATCATAACCAATGGTATCTCAAGACACTTTACAGTAGAGCAGTCTTAAGGACGGACTCTTCATTTTATGGATACACACATATGCATATATACGTATATGCACATACATATGTATCCCACACCCAACATGAATTCATCATGGCGGCAAGGAAAACCTTCTGTTAAGCAGCAGGAACCTTGTGTGGATCCCATTCCTATGATGAACAGCCATCCGCGTTATGCTGTGTTGGGTGTGTGCAGAGGAGAGGGTGGAGACAGAGTTGTTGAGACTCCGTAACTCCACACTAAGGATCCCACGGACCTGCAAGACAAAAGCCAGAAGGAGTACAGGAGCAAACACACAAGGGAAAAAGCAGACATAGAGGGACTGTTTGAGAGAGGAATGGGACCCTCTCCGGTCCCTCTCTAACCTAAATGATCTCTCTCTTAACGCCCTCTCCAACCTCTCTCCAACTGAGCATGCCAGACCCCCCCACCGGCAGTCTATGCCTATTGCATCTTAACTATGAGCTATGAGCTAGTTCCTAACTAAAAGCTTTACCAAAGAGGAATGTTTTGAGCCTAACCTTAAAGGTAGAGAGGGTGTCTGCTCCCCGAACCGTGGTTGGTAGATGGTTCCAGAGAAGTGGGGCCTGATAACTGAAAGCTCTTCCTCCTATACTACTTTTAGAGACAAATGGAACAACGAGTAGTCCAGCATTTTGAGAGCGTAGTGTTCTGGGGGGATTGTATGGCACTACAAGCTCCTTGAGATAGGCTGGTGCCTGTCCATTTAGGGCTTTATAAGTGAGAAGAAGAATCTTGAATTCTATTCTATATTTTATGGGAAGCCAAAGCAGAGAGGCTAATACAGGAGTAATGTGATCTCTTCTCCTAGTTTTAGTCAGTACACGTGCTGCAGCATTTTGAACCAGCTGAAGTGTCTTAAGCGACTTGCTCGGGCAGCCTGCTAAAAGAGAATTACAATAATCCAGTCGAGAGGTAACAAAAGCATGGACTAGCTTTTCGGCATCGCCCTGAGACAGGATAGATCTGATTTTAGCAATGTTACGGAGATGAAAGAAGGCAGTTCTTGAAGTTTGTTTTATGTGAGAGTTGAAGGATAAATCCTGATCAAATAGAACCCCAAGGTTTCCAACAGTTGTGCTTCATGCCAGAGTAATGCCATCTAGGGCAGTTAGGCTAGCATAGGTTTCTCTAAGGTGTCGTGGGCCCAGTATAATGACCTCAGTCTTGTCTGAGTTGAGAAGAAGAAAATTTTGGTCCATCCAGGCCCTAATGTCCTTTAGACAGGCCTCAAGTTTAGATAGCTGATTTGTCTCACCTGGCTTCATTGATACATACAGTTGGGTATCATCAGCATAGCAGTGAAAGTTAACAGAGTATTTTCTCATAACATTACCAAGGGGGATCATATAGATACAGAAGAGGATTGGACCTAGCACAGAGCCCTGAGGAACCCCATAGCTTACTTTAGTGTACACAGAAGACCTATTATTCACGTGTACAAACTGGTACCTATCAGATAGGTAGGACTTAAACCAGTTTAGGGCAGTCCCTGTGATTCCAAGTAATTCCTCTAATCTCTCTAGTAGAATATAGTGATCTATAGTGTCAAAAGCTGCACTAAGATCTAATAAAACCAGCACTGAGCTCCTTCATCTGAAGCCCAGAGTAGATCATTAGTTACTTTAACTAAAGCAGTCTCTGTGCTGTGTTGAGCTCTAAAGCCTGACTGGAAGTTCTCGAACAGGCTGTTGTTTTGAAGGAAGTCACAGAGCTGAGCTGCCACAACTTTCTCAAGAATCTTTGAAATAAAAGGAAGATTAGATATAGGCCTGTAGTTTGCTAAAGTGCTGGAATCAAGAGTAGGTTTTTTGAGAAGGGGTTTGATTACAGCTACTTTAAAGGACTGTGGCACGTAGCCTATTGATAGGGATATATTTATTGTCTCCAACAAAGATGGGCAGACTAGGGGAACAACTTCTTTAAACAGCTTAGTTGGGATCAGATCTGAAAGGCAGGTCGATGGTTTGGAGGATGAAATATCAGAGTTAAGTTCCTGAAGTCCTATATGTGTGAAACAGTTTAGGTTGGGCCTATTTACATTTAATGGTACAGCAGGCCCAGGTGAAGGCAGGGAGTGGCTAATTTTATCTCTAATCTTATGAATTTTATCGTTAAAAAATGTCATAAAGTCCTCACAGCTGAGGGCTAGAGGAATCATGGGCTCAATAGAGCTCTGACTTTGTGTTAGCCTGGCTACAGTGCTGAAAAGGTACCTCGGATTATTTTTATTTTCTTCAATTAGTGAGGAATAGTATGTAGATCGACTATGTCATAAGGCTGTCATGTATTTACTATGGCTTTCTTGCCAGAGTATTCGTGAATTGTGAATTGAATTGTGTTTTGTTTGTTTATGTGTATTTGTGTTGCAATTTTATTGGCTTTTTGTTATTTTTGTTGTCTTTTTGTAAATGTATCTGTTATTCTATGTATTTTAGTCATTTTGTCAGTTTTTTGGTTAATTTGTATATTGCTATTGCCATTTTGTGTATCTTTGTTGTCGTTTTGTAAATGTTTCTGTTATTTTTGTTGTCCTCTTGTATTTTTCTGTATTCTATATGTTTTGGATTTTTAAATAATCACTTTGTAAATTTAATTTAGGACTGATCATACCAATTGCCTGTTCCAGGAATAGAAGTTCCAGGCTTCTTGCTAGTGTTATACTACAAGACCCACAATGCATTACGGCGTAACAGTCGCTATCATGACACATCTTCAACCCCAGGAAAAGCTTCCTCTTTGGGATCGTTTTATTTGCTAAAGCTCCTGAAAGCTGCCGCTTGTGTCTTTGGTTTTCAGAAGTGAACGGACACTTTTATATTCATCTCGTTAAACATTGACAGGCCCTTTGACTGAGAGCCATGAGTGATTTACAGCTAACCTCGTAGCTCCGGAGCTGGCTAAAAGTGAGCTAGCTTGTGCTAACGTTAGCTAGCGGAGGAGACTGAGGTGTCGGAGGGAAGCAGAGGAGCCCTAAACCAGGCCAGTTGTTCTCAGGAGAACTCAGTGTGACTGTGGGCCTGCTGGAGGTGCAGAACAAGGTAAGCGCGCACACACACACACTTTATCCGGTTCTGGTCTTGTGACAGACCGTGTCCCGGTGTATATAACATAAATAACTTGACATCAGGTGAACAGCGACATGACAGCAAGTGTGTGGTGATGAATGTGTGACCTATGTCCTCTAAACAGAAGGAAAGGTGAAGGAGTCACATGGTATCACACGGTAAGTCAGATGTGTTGTTGTTGTTGGTGGTGGTGACTGACTGAAACATTATGATCACGTGAAGGACTACAACACAGGGAACATGGGTTCACTTCACTCTGTTTAGCTCCATCATTGATCCCCGTTCTTCCTTTTGTAACAGCAATTGTCAGTCAGTAAAGTGAGGAAATTAGGTTTGCATTGGCATATGGGTGTGTTAAACAGACGATAGTGCAGACATGATGGAGGGAAGTGTTACACCAGTGGTTACCAAACTTTACACAGTCCCGTACGCCTTCATACCTTTAACCTGAAGCCATGTACCCCCTATTCCTGCACACTTAATGTCATACGCAATGTAGAACTAAAGTGAAATGTGTCCATATATTTTACTTATTCTGTTGTGTTGAGGCATAATATATAATGATAATAAAAATAATAATAACTAGAATATTTACATTTCCTGAAGAAAATGCAAGTGAGGATGTAGGTTCAGGCTACAATTAGCTAGCATTAATCTAGCAATAGAATTAGCCTAGCATTAACACTGACTTAGCATTAACACTGACTTAGCATTAGCATTAACCTAGCATTAGCATTAATCTAGCATTAGCATTAGCCTAGCAATAGCAATTATGTAGCTATAGCATTGACCAAGCATTAAAGCTGGGGTACTCAATTTATTTTCTTTAATTAAAAAAAATATATATTATTAGCATCATATAGTATATCGTAAAAGTAATAATTTCTGAAAAAATCATATGTCTGCATGCTGTTTGTGCCTTATAATTAATTATTTTAGTTAATAAACCCCGGAACACAAAATCTTGGCGGTCACCCCCTCCACCTCCAATCACAGGATTTAGAGAAAGGAGGGGTGAGCAGAGCCCAAGAAGGAGCCTCCTCATTGGCTGCCGCGATATATAGTGAAGCGTGTGCACGGTGCAAACTTGTTTTCAGTCTTGGACTATCTTTGGACTGTTTTCCTTCTAGACAGGTAATCTAATGTTCCATTTTCCTATATTTTGTGTGAATCCTTTTGCGTGGCGATGTGTTTTACCGATAGTACACGTTCAGCTCTTGTGCGCAATTTCGTGCACTTCCTTGAGAGGAGGAGACTGGGAGGGATTATCAGTGTGGGGGACGGGATTTACGGTTTCTGTGTGAGTAAGTATTGTATATTGCATTGATTGTTTATTCACATTATAGTTTTCAAAGTGTTAGTAAATTGAGCGTTTGTTAATGTTTAGGTTAGGAAACCTAAATTGTCATTTACATAATAAAAATTAAAAAAAATAAATTAAATCAAAGTTTCCAACTTTGAAACTCCCTGGAGTTTTGCAAACTAATTTAATTGTATTTTTTTGAATGGATGCTACTATTTATGTTTGACTATAATGTCAAATTACTCCCAATTTCAATTTAAATCCATTTAATAATTCACATGACAAGTTTATATTTTTGAATGTTGCCATAACTCCCAAGCTTAAGTTCCTGTGGTAATTTACAGGAAAGAGGAAATGTACTTTCTGCCCCTCTCTTGTTTTGAATGAGCAAAGTCAAACCGGAATTTTTAAAGGTTACTTGAATTTAAAACCAATAATAAACACTAATGCTGTGATGTAAAGTATAAAAACCTATGCTTTTAAACTTGAAGACAACTAGATTTTAGTATTTAGGATTGTTAGGTGCATGTAAACATTGCACTGCTCCAGTACTTAGGCCTTGGCTCTGACGAGGTTTCCAGTATTCTTTTAGTTGAACATGTGATGAGCAGCCAACAATTTAATTTGGTAACACTAATTAGATACTTTTAAAGATCTTCTTTGTAGTCATTCCAGTTCTTGTTTGAGGTACTTTGTCCTTAATCAACCTTCTTGCTCTTTTAAATGTGAAATAGCTCCTGATTACAATGCAAACTGCTGGTGAAATGCATTTTATAAAACTACACTAGTCAGCTTTTCTATTCACTTGTTCTTGAAATAAGATAGTTTCCTCTCACTATCTTATAACACATCAGCCACATCTGGGTAAGACACTATAGAAAGCTTCTGCTCTGTGGTTTTGTTGGTGATAAAACAGTTTTCCAGGAGTCGAATCATCTCAGTAACGTGTCTTTCTGCCTCCAGCAGGCCGAGGGCAACCCCGATGAGAGAGATCAGGTCTCAGACAGCGATGGACGTACCTTCCTGGTGGTTTCCCATGAATCTGACGTTGGAAAGAGGGCGTGTGTGATTGGAGGAGAAATATCATGAATCTCCATCAGGTCCTCACGGGGGCCGTTAACCCCGGGGACAACTGTTTTTCTGTGGGGAGCGTCAACAATGTGCCATTCACTGTAAGATATGTCAAACACTCCCAGGAATGCTGGGGAGATTCAATGACCTGTTGTAAAGCTCATCACATTTATTACATATTGTTGTGAATACATGTTATATTATGAGCTATAAATGGAATGTCATATATAATCAAACTAATTGATTACAGTTCAGAAGACTTTGTAATTTCAGTGCACTCCTATTGACTAGTGATGCACCAAAATTCCAGCCAAGATTTTTGTCCAAAAAGCAGAAAAGGCAATTTTGGGTAAACAAAAATTTCCGGTGGCAGTAAATGGGCCGAAAATGCATTCTTTGGAAAAATTGTGTTTTGTTTTATTTTGTATTGTATAGATAAATAATAAATACATATTTACATATTTTTAATTGGTTTATTCTTTGAAGCATTAACATTAATTTATACAATTGCAAAGCTTTGATTTCAGTGAGGTTAGTCCACATTTATATATATTTTATTTTATTTTACAATGCAGTTCAACATAGATGCAAAAGTTTGCAGCTGATGTGGTGCACATAGAGTTTATAGCTAATGCTAGTTCACAACTCCTGTCCCTGGTCGGGCCTTTCTAGTCAGAACAATAAAACTTACCCACCCACAATACAAAGATTATAAAATTATTCACATACCCTTAAATGTAATGATACTAATAATTTACATAATTTATTTCGGTTTCTTGCCTTGGTTTTCTCATTTTCAGTTTTTGGTTTCGGCCAAGAATTTTCTTTTCGGTACATCCCTACTAATGACCTTGTTCCCATACTATATAGCAAGCTAATCAATAAGAGAACCTTTAGAGTTAATTGTCCTTTTGGGGACAAAGGAAGGACACAGTCAGTTACAGCTCATGTGAGAATGAGGAGCTATGGGTGCATAAATAGAGCGTAGCATTCCTCTTAGCCGCGCTAACTCCACAGCTATCACTTAGACAGTGTCATGTCTGATGCATGAACATTTAATTCAACTTTTCACCTTTCATCCTGATTAATTTATTCATGAATTCTTCATTTATTCTCTCTGCCAACAGGCTTATGCATCAGGTTGTGACGTGGTGATTTTGGGCAGTGACTTTGAGCGACTGCAGATCATACCTGGAGCCAAACATGGAAACATCCAGGTTGGATGTGTTGACTGCTCTCTGCAGGGTGGACAGGTAAGAGCCAACAATGAATGATGGGTCATTTTGTAGAAGGAACTCAATTTGGTTTAATCAAGTATAGATTTGTTTTGCATAACCACTATCAAGCCAAATTAATAGGTTTGGATTAATGAAATCGTCCCTATTTTCTGATGAAATAATCCCATCTTAAATACTATAATTTCCAGGCTGTAAAGCGCACTGTTTTATTGGCCGCATTACAATAATTTAGCAATATTCTAAGAAACATCCACACAAATGCCGCAGCCTAACATAGACCGCTCTCTATTGGCTGATGAGGGTGCCCTTAAGAAAATCGGCCAATCAGTACTAGGGATGCACCGAATATTCGGTGACCAAATATATTCGGCCGAATATTGTAAAAAAAGCCACATTTGGACTTCGGTTTAGTGAGTTAAAAGCAAGGCTGAATAGTAGAATATGACTTAATCAAACAACGTGTAGTGATTTTGGGTCAGAAAAGTGTGTGCCCGTAAACATCCTTATTGTTTCCTCCTCAGTTCACAAGCAATGTCGGGTCTGGTGTAGCATTATCACGGAGTGCCAACAGCTGATGTGTGTATTTTGTCTAATAATGAAAAACTTTGTTGTGCTTTTTTTGAAAAGCAAAGGCTACTGGAATATCTAAAAAAATGTCAGAATATTCAATAAACATTTACTTTCTTTGAGAAACATGTCTAAAAAATTATTCTAGCCTATTAATGCACTATTAAAAAAAAAATAGTGAAAAACTTAACTGTATTTGGTATTTGGCCAAGTGTTTATATTTTATTTGGCTTTGGCCACAAATTTTCATTTTGGTGCATCCCTAATCAGAACGGGCAGGTAGGTGGGCTATCGTACTCAAGTTAGGTTTCACGGAAATGTCAGTGTTTCAACTGAAAAGTTTCCTTTACTACGTGAAGTCTCCTCCTCACTGCCCCATGTCTACATATCAGCCCATTTACAACTTTTTATGGTCACTTTTTACTGGAACCAGTCAATTACAAACTGGCTGACTTTTACTGCAGCGGTCTCTCTCTCTCTCTCTCTCTCTCTCCTCTCTCTCTCTCTCTCCTCTCTCTCTCTCTCTCTCTCTCTCTTCGTGTCGTTGCTATGACGAGGCAGTGTGCATAATGTGATCAGAATGATTCAGTGCAAGCAAGAACAATTTCATGTTAATAACTTCATCGCTTCACCTGGTCTAATGTGATGGAGCTCAATTTTGTGGAGGCATGAAGCTTATAAAACCGGAAAAAATCCACAATTTAGCCGGGTCATTGTTTGAGCCGCAGGCTTCAAAGCGTGAGAAAAAAGTAGCTGCTTATAGTCCAGAAACTACTGCACCTGAACAAATTTGACAGTTCACATCTTTGTTATTTGTAATCATTATTCCTGTAACATCTGGAATGAATGAACGAAATAAGCAAAAAAAGAGGGGAAAAAATCCCTGTCATACTCTACTCGTCTCATGTGATGTTTAATTTAATTTTTACGCGCCACAACTCATCACATGCTTCCAGCATGGTGGAACGTTTTTGACTTGCTACTCAGTTGCCCTCTGCACGTCGGGATGTTTACATTTCTGCTCAAATTAGACTGACATTGTGTTTGCATTAGCTACAAATGTTGTTTTAATGACGACTTGCTACATTAAAGTCCTAGACACTACATTTCTATAGGGTTTTGCACTCACTGACCATTTTTAGGAGACATGTTAATTCATTTCTAGCACATTTTGCTTTCATAGGTGTTTGTGATTTTATTTAGTGAAGGAAACATATTGGTCTATGTTGAAGTAATTGCATCAAATAAGTCGCTGCCAATTCTTTGACTGCACAACAATCTACAAAGTGCAGCTTTATTCACATTTTGTTCAGTAAACCAGTTTTAGATCATCAAAGTATTTTGATACATCATGAAGTGATAGATCTGATCATAATAATATCTCGTGTCAGCTGTGGAGAAAGTGAGCAATCATTTTAGGGCCCCAAAATGTTCAATGGAAGTTGAGAGAAGTGATACCTGGGGGTGTATCTGTAACCAGTTTGCTTTCAGGCTATTTGGTGAAACAAGTGTTTATTTGAGTTTTTCACTTTGAACCAGTCTGGCCGTTTTTCAGCAGTTCACTGAATGTTTTCACTGTGTAAACTCTGATAGCTCAGTTTATGCTTATGATATATTAATCATATCTTCATGCTGTAATATGATGTGTTATGGCCATGTTATTGTTTCTGTATTAAGGAATATCTAAATATGTCATCACTATGGGCTCTATTCTCTTATGTGCGTAAGTCCAAAAATCCGCACAGCGGTGCTGTTTTTGACTGTGCGCTATTCTCCCCCTGTACTTAAGTCAGTTGCTGCGCGGCTACATCCCAGTTACGCACTGTGGGTGGAGCAGCCCTGAAATGTGGGCGTTCCCATTCAAATCTGGCTTCACGCGCATTCTCCGGTGTGCATAAGTCCTTTCATATCTCCAGTGCATCTAACTCGGTCACGCTTTACAGCGATGATGATGATGATCGAGGAGAGAGATATGGATATTCAAGAATTGTTCCTTTTTTGTCAATAAAAAGCACTGTTGGCATTTACCTGAGATAATATTTGACTCATTAAAGTTTCTGTGAGCTTAACTCATTTATTCATTCATTCATTCATTCACATCAGTCTCAGTTGTTACCTCCTGAGTCACTGCTTGTGTTCCCAGCTGAAAACTTCAACCTGATCAATATAAACTTTATTAATTCCCCGGAGGCTGAAATTTCCATGTCACTGCAGCAATACAGGAAATAAACAGAAAAGGGCAAGTTATGTTTTATGTACTAAAATTGAGATAAAAGATAATTACACTATTAACAATTGTTCTTCACTGTGTGTCAAGCTGCCATGTTTATCACTTGTGCATGTGGCAATTATCAGATACATTCTCGCCCACGCTGTTGAGCTTTGGGTGCCCCCGATGCTGTGATTTTGATCCCTTTCGCTGTTGTTTTTTTTTAATTGGTACTGTCGTAATAATTGTTTCACACTTGGACACAAAAGGGACTTCCAGGCGTGCATGGGTTGTTTTCACTCTTTTTAATCTGCGTAACTGAGAAACAGTTCCGTTGGGCTTGGGCTGGGTCAGGTCTTCTTTTTTTGGTCTGACTAAAGCTCTACTGTGAGCAATGCATCCTTCACTTTGTTTTTTGTTTAGATTTTAATTAAAGCACACTGTTTATATTGGATGGTGATTATGGGTTACCATCAACTAAATAAAACTGTAGAAAAATATAAAATTGGGTTGGTGTCCAAAACAGTCCCAATATTACTGCAGTTCCCACATAATACCTCATTTAAATTTGAAAAGCGCATTTTCGAAGCAGTCTGTTGAATACAATGTTATTTCTTGTCTATAAGAATAACTCCCTAACTCTAGTCATCATGACCCTTCACCAATTCAACAAATAACTTTAAAGTAAGGAACAAAGATAAGAAAAAAAACTCCACAAAATTACTTATTTGGCCTCAAAATGCAGGAAATAGTGTTTCAATTACAAAATTTTACAGGGGGAATGCCATACAACCTTTCTATGCTGTGAACAATTCCTGGTGAGAACCCTGGGGTTTATGTGAACATGAATATAGTTCCTAAAGTAATCTGTGTGCTACCTATTTGTTGAAGATAAGTTTGTGAATTAATCTTTTTTAAATGTTCTGTTGTCAGATTGCAGCTTCCTATGGAAGCATCGTGTGTGTCTTTGAGCCTGTTCATCATCCAGACCAAAAAGATACGTCTTTGACTGTGAGTCGCCCAAGGTTTCCCCTTTTTTTTTTTTAGTCATTGTCTGATTCAGTGAACGTCATCAAGGCTGTTTTTATCAGGGGCTTCTTAATATTTGTTTAAATAAAAATGTTCAGTTCATTGAGTTCATAGTTTGTTTTGTTGTCTACAGAAATTAACGTGCCAGTGGCAGAAGACGGGTCAGTTTGTTTTACCGTCAATGGTCCGAAACCTTGCCTGGCATCCCACAGGTACGTTCACACAAAGCTGAAAACTAATGTAAAACATACTACCCAGAGTGTGAAACCGTGTGCGTGTGTGTACAGGTGGCACTCTCCTAACAGGCTCCACTTGCCTCCAGCTGTGGTCCAACCTTGAGGGTGTAAAAAAGGAGGCAGAAAGCAGAAGAAATCCTAAAGAAATCACTGACCAATCTTCAGCCTGGAGGTGTATTTGGCAGAGCAAGTAAGAACAGTATAAAGCTCAGGTTGTGTTTTTTACATGTGATTTCCTGAACAACAATAACAAAAATGTCATGGATGGTATTGAAATTTTGACAAATGAATTTGTAACACTAATGAGATTGTGTTGGTGGGTTTAAGCATTTTCCAATGTGGCATGAACTCATTTTAGATAAAAATCCATGTCTTATTTCCTTTTTTTTTTTTTTTTTTTTTTTTTTTTTTTTTTAAAAGAACTGCCTCTCCAGTAAGTCTGATGAAGTTTTCACCTGATGGAGAATTCTTTGCCACTTCTGGGTTGGTAAGTCACCTTGTTTTATTTTAGTTTTTTCACCAAGAGTTAAATCAGTTTGAATTTTAGGAAAAGCCAGTGTATGTGTGTTTTTGTTTATTTTCAATTGTATATTCACATTGATATTAGAAATTCAATTTAGTACCAGTAATTAATTTAACGGTAACTTGGAATTTGTGGAGTCGATCTCTATTGTCATATTTCTGTCATTATCACCATTTTAAAAACTTAAATATATATTCTCCTAAAATAAACATCAGTAATGTATTTATTGTGTGAAATTGTACACCCCGAACAGCCAAGTCTCTTAAAGCTTTGAATTGTGATATAAGATTGAATCTGGGATTCAATCTCTTCACTGTCTTCATTTAATTTGATTGTTTCTCCAGAATGAGTGTAAATTTGCATTCAGTTACTCAATTGAAAGCCAACTCTACAGTATTCATATTTTTATCCAACTGTCTGAGATTGAGGCATTCAAAACTCAAACTTTTGAACAGTAACTGTATCAGAATGTGTTTTGCATCAGTTTAAAGTGATTATCTGTGTTTCAGGATGACTGTCTGGTTAAAGTTTGGTACAGCACTATCAAGTGGAAGTCGGGTGTTTCCAGACTTTTCACTTCCTCCAAAACTACGGACACGGTTCAGGGAGAGCTCACCTATTCTTTTATCTACCTGGCACATCCCCGATCTGTCACTGGGTTCTCATGGAGGAAAACCAGCAAGTACATTTCACGGTGAGTGCACTGATGCTTCCATCTTCATCATTTTGAAATACATGACTTCTTGTGTTCATACCCACATTTCTTCAGTCCATGTTCCTGCATACCTGCATACAGGAACGCATTAGGGGCCAAAAGAATGGGAACATTTGCAGTTACTTGCACTTGCACATATTACTCCTATTTTAAAATCTTTGCACTGGTTGCCTGTTAGTTTTTGCATTGATTTTTAAATAATTTTATTTGTTTATAAAGAACTACACGGCCTCACCCCACAACACCTATCAGAGGTGGTTTTAGGTTATGAACCCAGACAGACTCTCTGATCTTCTGCTACTACTCTTAGCGATTCCAAAAAGGAAAATTATACATAAACCTTATGCTCCAAGATGGTGGAACAGCCTGCTGTAGGATCTGAGATTTTAAACACTGAAAACCTATTTATTCAGTCTGGCTTTTATTTATTGCTTATAATTATATTCTTTGAATTATGTGATATGTTAAATCTTTTATTATTGTTGTTTTTAATTTTTACTGATTTATGCCAATTTAAATTTTTTATCTTTTCTGTTTTGTTTTTATCTCTATTATTCATCTATTTAATTATTTTATCAAATTACTTCTGTATGATATAGTTTTTAAAATATTTTTATTATTTTACCTTTTGTCAATCACTTCAGTAAAGTCCTGTAAAGCACTTTGGACTACAGTTATATTTGCATGTTAGGTGCTATATAAGTAAAGTTTGATTGATTGATTATTAATTTATTTTATTATATGAGATTTCAAGATGTTGCCTCAAACTGCAATTTTCTGACTCATCAAAAAAAAATTTTTTAAATATTCCTCAAATTATTACACAGTATTTCCCTTAATTTAATAGAAATTGGTCACAAAATCTAGGAAATTTAAAGTGAAGTCACTTTTTGTTTGGATATGGTCGTTTTCTCACATTTTCTATTTTATGTATATATAGAAGTGCAAGCTAGGGGACAATAATGTTAAAATTACTTGTTCCCGAATAAAACTTGCGGCCCACTTGAGATCAAACTGTTCTGTATTTGGCCCCTGAACTAAAATGAGTTTGATCTATGCACTAGTTCAAAGCTGTCATTTTTAAAAGATTGTTCATGAGCACCGACAGGACTGGAAACACAAAGTTTCAGCGGAGTCTGTTCTGATAATGTGAATCCAATTCCTGCTGTGATCCATTAACTCCGTTCTCTTCTTTTCTTCTCCACCTGTGAACAGAGGGGCCGTGTGTAACGTTCTGCTCACCTGCTGTAAGGACAGCGTGTGTCGACTTTGGGCTGAGACGCTGTTACCTGGTGACAATCTCTTATCTGGTCACCATAGCAACTACACCAGTGGACAGCACGCTGAATCCATCAGAAGCGCTGGTCTCACAAAGAAACACACCTGGGATGCAAAGATCCCGGGGCAAACGACACAAGACGTAAGAGATGCATTGTTGTTTTTCTGTAACTCAGGAGGATTAGGGAAATCAAGTTCATCCAATAGAACACAATTATTTTATTATGATAAATTAGGGGTGCACCAATTTTTTTAAAAGCCTGACCTGCCGATACCGATTTTGGCCGATCCTGATTTTTTTTTTTTAACTGACAGCATACACCTTGAATGTTCCAATCTTATTTTATTGTAAAACATTGAACAACACCTGTGAAACAATACAAACATGTTGTTTTAACTGCACATGATGTAGTTATCTCACATATAAATTAAAAGTTTTGAACATTGCTGTCCAAAATACTAAATTATATCAGTTCCTTTAGCTTTTCATTTTACACATTTTAAAAACTAAATAAACGTGTCCAACAGGGTTTGGGGTAGGTGATAAAATATTAATCTACAGGATAAAGTAACAAAACATCTTAAAGCACAAATAAAGTGTCCTGTGTTTTAAGGTTCCTTGTAGTGCAAAAATAAAAAAATGTGAATTGTGGATATTTAAATGTAAAATATAAATCTAAAAAATAAGTTGCAACAGTGCACAGGATAAAAGATGCTAAAAGTAAAACATTCTACACATAATAAAGTGTAGCATGTGTAACATTTTCATTAGTGAACGGGTAATGACAGAATGAACATGACACAGGTTAGTTGTTCTCACACTCATTACAGTCACTTGTTTATAAGTGGAAGGTTTTTATTGATATCCAATGCTGTGAACTCCATCATTTTCCTCGTAGTAGCTTTGCTCTTTTCACTGCTAAGCGCTCTCAGCGGACTCCTGGCTCTTTTCTGCGTTAGCTTTAGCTTGATTGCTAGTTTCAAATGCTGCATACTCAGCAGTGTGATGGTTTCTTAAATGGTGAATTAGGTAGCGTTTTGTTTGCAGCTCCACCAGGACTTATTTCAGGGTTACAGGAATTACAAATTGTGATCCTTTGCATTCTTTTTTGTGTAATACTGCCGACATGCTAAGCTAACCGTGCTCCGGGTGACTGTTGTTGTTGTTATCCTGTGTAGTACAGGCATGTGCACGCACGCACATGCACACATGACCTGGTGGGCAGGCCTGTCAGTCATCTCACAGCAGAAGTGTCTGACGTTATGACCCACTTTAAGACCATTGAGGAGGTAGAAAAGATCAGTCTTAAAGATCGGTTTCATATGCAAGGATTGGCCCATCTCCCAAAATAAGGGAAATCGGTGCATCCTTAAATGAAATGGTCTTAAAATCCATCATTTGTTTCCATCCATCACTCTAAACCTGCCCTGGTTCAGTGAGCAGTCAGCATCTGGACAGTGTTCACACTTTTCTGGGTCAGAGCATAGAGGGCAAACCTTCCCTAGGCTCCTACATCTAGTACTGCACTGAGATTGTGGTGCACACGGTTACAGGTGTGGTAGAAAAGCCCAATGGATTTACCTACAGCAGCGTTTCTCAAATGGGGGTACACAATGGCACTACAGGGAGTACTTTAGAGAAAAAGTGGAAAGTGAACAAATGAAAGCATTAAAAACAAACAGAAAATACAAGGGGCAACCTTGGTCCAACACCAGATGGGAGATGACCAGAAATGATAAAACCTAAAATGTGTATTATCACTCATTCATTTCATCATTATGCGCTATAGTTGTTTTTCATTGTATTCTGAGCGAAATGTCATAGTTGAACAAAGGAGGTACTTGGATTCAGAAATAGAGAAAGGGAACTTGAGTCAGAAAAATTTGAGAACCACTGACCTACAGTAGTAGATTAATATGGGATTCACTTCTGGATTTCTGCCATTTGTCCATAAATGTATCAAATTGGGATATTTATCACTGTTTATTGCTTTTTAACCTGAATACAAAACATGTTGAAAAACATACTTTAGATCAGTGGTCCCCAAACTGGGGGCTGACGTGACATCATGACAGGGGGGGTTGCGAGGGGAGGATGGGGTGCTAGAATGGCTTTGCTGAACCTTAAACACTTGAAATAGAAAATTTGTTTTTCATTGCATTTTATTAATGAAGAGCTTTATCACTCTTCTAAAATACTGTGATTGCACATTTTATAATGAGATCTAAAGAAGAGGCCACACTTTTTACAACCATTTTTTAAAATTTTTGTTTTGATATTTGCAATGGTAATATCTTATTCATAGGTATATATCACTGAAGATTTTTTAGCTGTAGCAGAGTAGCTTGGCTGATGTGAAGCTTTATATTGGGCCACAACTGTTTTGAAAATAAATGATTGTTTCAAAGTGAATGATGATAATTATGAATTTATTTTTCCAAAAGAACTATCAGGACCCGGAGTTCTCCTCGTATCCAGATCTGCTTCAACTGCCTTTGAGTGGGAGCCTTTCGGACCCTCAGAGCCAGCATTGCAACCACAGGAAGAACTGTAACAGAAGCAGCGCTATCCCACATGCTAACGCACTCTGCCACTTCCACATCGCAGCCAGCATCAACCCAGCAACAGGTCACTTTACAACTAGCCTGACTTATCTTGTATAGAGCAAGGGTTCTCAATCCTAGGGTCTGGACCCCATTTGGGGTTGCCAGATGCCTTCAAGAAACTAAGAATATTTTTTGAACAAATTGAGCCCATTTTTGCTTATTTTTATCCTTTTTCTGCAACTGCACAAAACTTGCCATATTTTAACCTATTTTCATCACTTTTTTCTTGCCATATCTTTTTTCTTTTTAATGCTTTTTTTGCTACATTACTCCCATTTCTGCTAATTCTCCATTAAATTTCAAAGCCTTTTCTGCACGTATTTTCTATTTTCAAGACATTGTCAGCACCTCTAAATCATGTTCACCACTTTTCCACCTAATGTTACATATGTTGACCCATTATTTTCACTTTTACTTCTTTTTGCCATATTTCATGCTTATTTTTGCCTATTTAACTACATTGACAATTTATCATGCCAACTATTTGCTAGTTTGACCAGTTTTTCAACCTATTTTATTTCTGATTAAAACATTTTAAAACATCTTTAAGATGACTATATACTATGTTGCAAATAACAATAAACTTCCCGCTGGAAGTTTTTTCTTAACCCAAAACAGCATTTATTTAGTCGATTGCCTGAGGTTGTTGAAACAAAGTCCAGTGAGCTTGTGTGAGTTACTCAGTCTCTAAGCATTTTGTTTTTTGTGCTGCAGCCTCATCTGACCTGAATGAAGACAAAGTCTTACGCTTGTTTAAGACTCGAGGCTCAGCAGTGTTGTAGGATTATAGGAGTTTTTGTATTTATGTGTGTCAAAATTACCTTTAGGTAATGTGCCAGCAGTGTATTTTCATTTCCTTTTTTTGTTTGTGACTGTTTGACTGTGACTTATTACACATAATTTCAATTATAGCTGCATTTTGACACTTTTCCCACAGATATTCCGTTGCTGCCCTCCATCTCCTCTCTGAACACTGTAGATGATGAAGAACCCGCAGGTCCATTCATCGTCCACTGGCTCAATAACAAAGAGCTTCATTTCACTTTAGCCATGGAAGTCTTCCTGCAGCAGCTGCGAAGCAGCGTGGAGCAGCACACACAGTGTTCCAGCGAAGGTGTGAACGAACTGCTTAAAGGAAAGCACACATTTGTGACTTTTTCCAACAGGACTCGCATTAAAGGCAAAATGTTTGTGTGCAAAGGTTTGCTCTCTTCTCTAGAGCCTGAAGATGAGAGCAACTTTGAAGATGATAATGGCAGTAAAGCGAGTAACCCCAAGGGGCCAGAAGCACGGGAGCTTCCCCTGGCAGCGGTGGAACATCAGGTGGACGTGCTGTTAGAGGAGTGGAACAAAGGAGCGGACATGCTCTTCAGTATTCATCCCATAGACGGATCTTTGTTGGTGTGGCATGTGGACTGGTTGGATGAATACCAGCCCGGCATGTTCCGACAGGCTCAGGTACAGCACAAGTTTACATCTCTGAGGTTATTAATGTTTTTGTTCTTCCTTTATTTACTTGGAACAATGAGACGATTGTTGGTTTAAGAATGCCTCAAAACTAACAGATGGTATGAATGTGTTAAGCACAGTTAGCAGTTAGGATGTAATGTGTTTTTGGTAGATAGTATTGGGATTTTTCATCTGTACCCTCTAAAGCCTAGGTTCCCAAAGTGGGGTACGTAAATTGTCATAGGTGGTACATGAAAACAATAATTAAAATTGGAAACTACAATTGAAAAAGATCTTCTTCCTGCACTCGGCGAAGGCAGTCGCATTTTCTCTGCTCCCTCTCTCCCAACCTTATCTGCCCTTGCTACTGCTTTTTTGTCTTGTCTTGTACATGTACGCTGAGTAGGTTTTGTCTTAATTGTATTTGGCAATTGAAAATTGTCAAGGCTGTGCAGTCAACCTTTTTTGGAGCCTCAAGGTCGCGCCAAGTGTGAAAAACCAAATTTCAAAAATTTAAATTTTCCATATCTCTACAAATATTTGTTTACATTTATGAAAAGTTGTCCGACCTACCTGTAAAAAGATTGGTAGGTCAATGTTAATGATGTCCCAAAAAAAAAACTTTTCTATAACTTGGCCACTTGAGATACAGGGCTCAGACTGGTACCATTGAACGACATTTACTTTCAATGCCTGACCTTGACCTTCACTTATATTTAAGATCAAGGTCAGTCTACTGTTCCTCCAGATACAGCTTGTAATTTTTGCCAACTATAAGGCTAAAGACTTTAATGCCCTTTAACACAACATACTTGTGTGATACAAATTTGATAAACATGAAAACAAAATAGAGAACAAGACTTTTCGTGGAGAACGATTTAAGACTTGTAGAGAGTTGTATTTCACAGTTTCAGAGTGATGAAAAACTGACAGAAAATGCCAGTGGGCTTGTTAAATCAATCCAGTAATACTTCTACAAGATATTTTCTTGTGTGCTTACAGATTATTGTTCCTTTTTATTATATAATACAGTTGGATCATTTCACAAAACGTCTCCTTAAGAAGTTTACATAGATTTTTTTCATTCAGATTACGTATGATTAATTTTGACAGAAATGATGGTCTAATTTCTTTTACTAAGTTGATTCGTAAAAAAATACTGTATTATTAATTCTTGCATTTTTATCTGCTGTAATGTGATGAACTGGAGACATAACAAAGTGTTTAGTCAGGAGAGACTGTGAGAAAAATGTTAAATTTCTCTTACATTTGGATAAATTAACACAATAAATTCATTTGTGAAAGTAGTTACATGTTTAATACAGAAAACGGGAATCAAAATTGTATTAATTTATTTTTGCATCGTTTTTTGTCATTTTTATCCCTGTGATTGAGCTTGTTATCTGGCGCCAGTTTACATTGCTCTAATATTTGTTTTATTCCTCAGGTATCATTTGTGTCTCGAATCCCCGTAGCATTCCCAACAGGTGACGCCATCTCCTTGAGCCACAGTGTGGTCATGTACGCCTGTAACAAGAACGTGGAGCTGGCAATCCAACATGGCCGACAGCGTCCTCCTGGGAGCGCGTTGCCCCAAACCAAATCTGCCCTCATCAGTTATGGAGGACAGGGAAAGGCAGTGCCTGGCAGCAGCCTCCGTCTCAGCATCTTCACCCCCAACGTGCTGATGATCTCCAAACATGCCGATGGCTCTCTGAACCAGTGGGCCGTCAGCTTCGCGGAAGACTCTGCTTTTTCCACTGTGCTCAGTGTCTCACACAAGTCCCGCTACTGTGGTCACCGCTTCCACCTCAACGACCTGGCCTGTCACTCACAGCTCCCTCTGCTCCTCACCACCTCTCACCACAACGCCCTGAGGACGCCGGAGGCGGACAACATCCTGGCCCCCCCAGAGGCCTGCTCTTCTTCTGGCCCCTTTCATTCCACCTCCCTAACGTGCGGGTCACGACCCAGCCGTGTTTCTCTGGGCATGGTTTCCCAGGATCCCAACGCAATCTACTCCGAGCTGATTTTATGGAGAGTGGACCCTGTCGGCCCGCTGTCTCTGTCTGGTGGCGTGTCCGAGTTGGCTCGAATAAATTCTCTCCATGCATCAGCGTTCGCCAACATAGCCTGGCTGCCTACCCTCATTCCCAGCAGCTGCTTAGGTGAGGAAATAGGTTTATTTGTACAATCTTCAGTACCTTTCTTTTTTTGATTTAACAATCCGTAGTCCTGTTTGGAATGGAAGAATCTAAAAGGAATCTAATGCCATTTGCTTGTGTTCACTTAAGATATGCAATGTTTGGTTCTGTAAAATTTAAAATGTTAAGGTTTTTTTAAATTCAGACAACTTTTTTCAGAAAAATGACTTTGATCTCCTGACTTCTTTTGACTGTCAACTGCCAGTCTTCCTCAGAAGCGTCAGGACATTGAAGTCAATTTCCTGAAAAAAGTTGTCTGAATAACTAAAACCATAACATATTAATTTAAAAAAGAAGACAAAATGAATCTGCTAGAATTTATACTGGAAATTTCAGTTTTGTCTTGGACTGAATATTTGACTGAGTTTTCCTCAACTGAATTTGGTGAAAACATTTACTTATTTTCATGTAATAACTACATTATCATCCTACTACATGAAGAGATCTAAAAAGCTTGTGATTTCCCATACATAGATTTCTTTAGATTAGTGTTTTTCACCTTTGTGGTCACCAGGAAATATAATGGGGTCATGGGGTCGCCTGAAATGTCTAGTAATGATAAAAATTAAAAAATGTAGTTTCATTTTTTTAATTTTTTCTAATTTATTTATTTATTTTTATTATTTTCGGACAGTTTTAAAAACATACATAATATCACAGAAATAGATATACAGTGCAGGAAGAAGCTGAAGGCTCAGAGCTTGGATAATTACTTGTTTTTTCAAACTAAAATACCACATACAATCTCCAACAACTGTTTTTTATACTTTCCCTTGCTCAAATATAAATCTAATTTAAACAAATAGCAGTATAAAAATAAGCGCTTTGTTCACTAACCTTTGTTGCTCTGTATTTGTAACACAGTATAACAAACATGATCAAAAAACTAAACCAGGGGGCGGTGTGTAGCTCAGTGGGTTGAGCGCCCGCCCCATGTACGGAGGCTGTAGTTCCTCACCTGCAGCGGGTCCAGGTTCGATTCCCGGCCTGGGACCCTTTCCTGCGTGTCATTCCCTGCTCTCTCTCACCCCCTTCCTGTCAAGCAACTGTCATATAAAGGCCACTAGAGCCAAAAAAATCCTTTAAAAAAAAAAAAAAAAAAAAAAAAAAAAAAAAAAAAAAAAAAAAAAAAAAAACTAAACCAGTTTTTATTTTTTAACAAAACAAACAAAACTAATCAATAACATGTCATTTTTCCCCCTCATCATCAGGTGCGTACTGTAACTCTCCAAGCGCCTGCTTTGTGGCCAGTGATGGTCAGTCACTCCGACTCTATCAAGCTGTGATTGAAGCCAAAAAACTCCTGAGTGAGCTCTCCAATCCTGAAATATCAGTAAGTCCTCAAATGTTATTTTCACACATGCTTCCTCTCGCATTAACATGAAAAAATTATTGTTTAAATGAAAAAAGCAAGCTTTTTTAAAAATTTAATTAACTGGTTTGCACTGGTTATGTAGAAAGTAATCGGGTATAGTTAAAGCTGTCAGTGATAATCCCTATCACTTCTTTTAACACAGATAAAGACACAATGTAGGCCTCATAGATCAATAAATCAAAGGTATTTCTTTTGCAAAATGGGAGAATTTACTCACAAACGTTTGTTGACAAATGGTCATGTGACTTGAACTTTGGGAAAGTTTAGCGCATTGCATTGTGGGATCGGAAATCCTGTAGAAGAATACAAAGACGGCAGAGCACTATCCTTTTTCAGAGAAATGTTTTTTTTTATCAGACAGGAAAGACACTGATTCCCTCAACGTCATTTTTGTTTTGGTTTGTTTATGGTGTACCCCGTTATGACATATGACATCCCTCTGTGAGACATTCAATTTCGGACGTGTTCGGGTGTTTCTGTGGAAAAGCCACAAAACCAACATTGGTGAAAACAGCTGGAGTTTTAGGTTCTCACTGACATCAGTAGTGGATGAGAACAACTTTTGGATAAAATACAGGTACAGTTTAAAAAATGTTAGGGAGTGTTGCCAGCGGCTTTAAGTGCTGTTCTTTTAACTATTTTGTAGTTGTAGCAAACATTAATAAAATCCAACTTATAAAAGTTGTTTATGACTTTATTGCCAATGAACAAGATCAAAGGACAGTCTTTGACATGGTGAACTTTACAAGTATCCTAACAAACAATGATTTAAAAAGGTTTCCCTTTTTATCTGTATGTTGTTTTTGGTCTTCAAATTTTGGCTGTGTGTTTTATGTAATATCCAAAAGAACAGTTTAACCACCTTATTTAGAGTGCGTTGAAATGTCTATCATCCTGTCTGTGCTTATATTAACCAACATTCACTAACAGGATCATTTAAAGAACATCGTCCTGCTCTGTCAAAATGTTTGAGATCATTAAAGTGAAAAATAAAACAAACATGTTTGAGATAATTTCATCATTCAAACATATAAAGAAGAGTTTTCAAAAGAACTGGTTAAAATCTGACCGTGCTACATACCATGTCGAGTAAAAACATTTGAAGGTCTTCCTAAAGCATTTGCGCAGTGACAGCAATGTAAATTGACACATCTAAACATTAATGCATTTTTATTCCATTTAGAAATATGTCGGGGAGGTGTTTAACATCATCAGTCAGCAATCCACAGCCAAGCCAGGCTGCATCATAGAGCTGGATGCCATTACCGACTTTGTAAGTACTTGAAAGTCAAGAAGCAACATTATCCTATAAATGTCCTCAGTTATATATTATATTACAGTATTACAGCCTTTTCAGTCTTAACATCACTCTGAGAATGTGCCGTGAAATCAGTGCAGACTTTAGCACTGGATCTTTATAAGCCTTTATATCATTTACTAAAGCTTCCATGGATCAAAAATATTTTTCCACTTTATCCCAGAAGTGCTCTGTTGGCTTTAAGATGTATTGGCATTCTCAAAACGTAACACTTTCACGCTGGTTGTAAGGCTGTCACTGGTTATATAGGTCTGGTAACACAGATTGCTATTGTTGTTGTTGTTGAGGGTGTTCGCCTAACTCGGCCAAATATAACCTGCAGTTATTTTCCCACAGCTGGGGAAGGAGACTCAGCTGCTGCACGTTTTTGAGGAGGATCTGATTCTTGGCAGTGAGAGAAAAGAGAGCATGCAGGAAAATCCTCATTCTCCTCATGATGGTAGCAGCAGTTTTTCCAACACTTGACAGTTATCGTACATTTTAGTGTCACAACCAGAAATGGTTGAGAAACCTTATCTTTAAAGAGTTTATCCTACATTAACAGGCGTATTAGGTCAAACACATTTTAAGTATTGAGAAACAATCACATTTTATGTTCAAAACAGTTTTTTTCCTGCTAATGCGAATGTGTTCCATTGGTATCCTGTGTCTGGTTTTTGTTGCAGGTTTCAGTGAAGCAGCTTTCTCGGCCCGTTTTTTTCTGGTGGTGGTAGAATTAACCCCCACAGGTCGCTCACGCCTTCATATGTGGCATCTTCACCTGGCTGCTCGACCTGTGTCCATGGGTGAGTATCTTTGTTCAGTAGAGATCAGGCAACTTTCAGTTACCACGTTTGCATTTTAAGTGTTGAATTAATATAATCATTGCATTTTTTAGTTATTATCAAGCAAAAGTTCAGGTGTTGTGTTACCTAGAAGTAATTTGTCTTTTTTTTTTGGAAATATAAAGTTAACAAAAATCTTAACTAAGAGGAATTATTTGTCTTCAGAAATTTGTGTTAAAGCTTTGATAATTTTTTCTGTTCCAACAGAAGAGAGTTCACCACTGAACAGCTCTAAGTTTGTCTACAATAACCCCGGCTCTCCAATCACACAGAGGAATAAACCGTGCACTTCCAATCTGCAGAGTGCCAGTCGCCTCAGTCTCACAACTCACAAACTGTACGGTCAGGAGCTGGCTCTACCTGCAGGGGTGGAAGCCATCAGTGTTACTCCATCAGCAGGTGAGAGGAACAAGAAAAATTGGCGCATTTGGTCAAAAATCTTATTGTGTAATTAACTATACTATATGTCTAAATCTAAATAGCGCAATAAAAACTGGTAATGGAAATGCTTGAATTTCAAAAAAACACTCATTGTGAAAAGGTTTTCACACTTTCATGAGGAGGTTTTTAGGACATTTCAATATCGCAAAAGCCCGACGGAAACGCGTGACGTAATTTACCTGGTCTCATGACCACTTTTCTCAGAGAAAACATGGCGCGGTTCATCTTCCTGCAGCGAAGTCTTGTGGGATGAGATTTCACGGGTGTTAAAAGGCTTTAAAACAACCTTAATTGGAAATACGTTCAAAGCGCAATTATACTTTAGGAACTTCAGAAATATCGCTTTTAGTTTGTGATTAACTGTAACGGACAAACAGCTATTGACCGAGGTGTAAAGAGTACTGATATATCCTACTCAAGTACAAGTACTGTTACTTGATTGAAATTGTACTCAAGTACAAGAAAGTCATACACTAAATACTCAAGTACAAGTAAAAAGTAGCTCAACTAAGTAGTACTCAAAGTAAGGTACTAGTTATTTTCACCCCCCACGTTTATTTTTGCTAATAACTTTTGCCACGGTTTCCTTGCATACAAAATAATTTTTTAAATAAAATAACACCAATAAATTGAATTAAAAATAAAAATGAAAAATTCCCAGGCTCTAAGTACAGCTAAATTTATGAACAATGCCATACCAAATGTGCCATGTGAGTAACAACCTAATAGGTAGAAACCCCAACCTGAACCAAAGGTCAGCAGTTTATGAAGAGACCATGAAACTGAAATTAAAAAAATAATCCCAAAAAGTACTCGATTACGGTAGGGTGTAATAATTTAATGAATTACTTTACTTCTTTTGAAATGCACTTAAAGTACAAGTAAAATTATTGATTTACAAGTAACCATAAAAGCATCTCAATTACAGTAACGTGAGTACTTGTAATCTGTTACTCTAACCTCTGGCTATTGACCCCTAAAACCAACTCCATTCTTGTCAATCAGTGTTCTCATGTCGGTGTTCTTGTTCTTCTTCTTCTTGTCAGGTCACTTGAGCGCCTCGTGTTCTTTGCCAGCGGGACGTGTGCCTTACCTGATCGCCACTTCCTGTTCTGATGGAAAGGTGCGCTTCTGGAGGTGTAACGTTGCGGCTGCTGAATCTTCCGGCATGGACAACGAAATGTACGAATGGCAGGAGTGGCCTCTCCAAGTAGAGGACAGACATCCTAGTAGCAGCGCGGTGAGCGTTCCAGGGCGCCCAGTGGAGGTGAGCTGCTGTAACACTGGGCGCTTCGCTGTGGCCTACACGCAGATGCCGGGAACGCAGCTAAACTCAACGTTCCAGCTGAACCTACAGGGAACACTGACCTCGCCTCCTTCCACAGCCTCTTCCCCCTACGTTCTTTTTAAAAGTGCTAACAACTTAATGACCCCATCGCTAACCGTGCAACACAACCCAAGTTTCACTCTTACTCCAAGTCCGACAAACGATAGAGAACCGCAGGTCTACATTGGCATCTTCCAGTGTGAGTCCAATGGTGGATCACAGTGGATGCTTGAGCAGACCTTAGTGCTGGACACCTGGTATCCCTCTGCTAACTGTGGCGCTAGCATTAGCAGGACTGAAGGTGTAAATAAACACAATAATAAAGACTTCTCTGTTTCATTCGAGAACTGTGTTGGCTGCACAGGGAAGAGTCTGGTTCACCTGGACTGGGTTTCCCAAGAAGATGGATCCCACATTTTAACTGTTGGTATTGGAACAAGGATTTATATGTATGGACGTTTAACGGGAAAGCCTCCAGAACTGGGCCTGTCGTCAGATGCTGGCAGAGACCAAAGCATGTCGCGCCTCGTTCTGCTTCGCTCAGTCGATCTTCTGTCGTCTGTTGAAGGTTCCTTACCCAACCCAGTCTCCTTATCTTGGGTCCGAGACGGGATCCTAGTAGTAGGTATGGACTGTGAAATGCACGTGTACTCTCAGTGGCAACCCCCAGCGCCGTCCAAAACAAGAGGTGCCATCGGGCCAGACACTGACATCTGCAGCAGCATTTCCTCCATATCGTCGGTGGTCCGACAGTGTCAGGATGACGTTCCCTTTCCTGGGACCAACATGTCCTCACTGACACTTCCAAAAAAATCACTTAGCAGATCAATGATGAGCCTGGCACAGAAGCTCAGTGGGAAGAAGACGGCCTTTGACCTCCCCGTCGAGATGGAGGATTCAGGTCTGTTTGAAGCGGCTCACCAACTCTTTCCCACGTTACCCCAGTACCATCCTGTACAATTACTGGAGCTAATGGACCTCGGAAAGGTGAGTTCATTAAACTAATCAATGCATGTTTCCCCCCACTCGGTATATAAAGCAGGGGTCACCAACCTTTCTGAAACTGTGAGCGACTTCATAGGTACTGAATAGTCCGAAGGGCTGACAGTTAGAAAAGCACTTCTTAAACGCTAAATGTTCGCAATTTCACTTTAGAGGGTAAGATAATAAGGTAGGCTAACAGTAATGTAAAAAGGTAGGATTGTTTCTATCTGCAACACTTTATTTCTCCTAATTTATGCAATTCTTTCATTTTCGTTAAATTTTATAGAAAATGATCATCTTCCTATTTTACTAGCGTCTAACAATGTTTAACTGATCATATAACATGTAACATTTGTAAAATGTAACTATGTAATATTTTAAGGAAATCCACCTTGCCTTTTTAAACATATATTTTATATATCATATTATATATAACATACCACAACCCATACACCAAATCTGCAGCACTTTAAAAAATTGGTCACAATGTTTTAGTGAAAATTTACCTTTAAAGATGGTAATTTAATCCTCAAACTTCATCAGTATTTAACTATTAAATGTGCAGTCCACAACTCTCAGATCTCTCTCTCCCCCTCCCTCCCCGCAGCTCTCTTGCCCTGCCTCCAAACTTTCGAGAGTCCCTCCCTCAGAGGAGCTAGCAAGCTAACGTCAGTCCAACAGCAACATCACAGTAATATAATATGCTCTATTAAAAGCATATTACTGCAGCGCTTCTCTCTCTCAATGTGCACACACCTCAGCAACAGCACCTCAGTGTCACTTACAGCAGCCACACTGAGGCTGCTGCACGCAAATGAACACATGCACCACATATTTCTAGTCTAACAATTATAAGTTGAACATAATGTAAATCAAGCAGCAGTAATTACCTTTCAAGCAGAAAAGTCACCAATTCCATCTTCTACTCCTCCAGACCATACACTGTAAAAAAGACGGTGCTCTAGCTCCGGGAAAGGGGTGGGGCCTGTGAGCAACAGCTGTCAGACAGTCCATCAAACACAATCCTGGCTCTGATTGGTTCTTTCTGCTCGGTCGTGGTGCATTCTGGCAATCTGCCAAAGACTGCAGGAGCAGCAGGGGGTGGGGCTCAATGAGCCTGTTTTTTTCACATACACTACTAGTTTCATGTAAAGCTGTCCTTACATAGTGACAGCTTTAGTAAATATGACAAAAAGTCACTTTTATGAAAGTTGCAGACTGCACCTTTAAGTACTTTGTGAGTTTGAATCCTGGAAAGTAAATCAGATTATAGATGGAGCTTATTGGTGACTAGAGCTCCTGAGGACACCTCACATGGTCCATGCGGGCTACCTGGTGCCCGCGGGCATCGTGTTGGGGACCCCTGGTGTAGGATAAAAATCCTGACTGTCATTCTTCTAATAACATCGTCCTAAAAAGCATATCCTCAAAGGAAGAGCTCTACATTTTTCCCAAAAAAAATGTATTCAATAAAAACATATTTTTGATAAACAGACTCTGGTCTAAAAAAACTGATCCGTGTTTATTCAATAGGCACAATGTCATTTTTTAGTTTGATCGAATGAATGTTTTTTTCGATAGGGCCAATTTAATGAGGGGGGTATGTGTCGATTTTTGTGCGTCCTTATTTTTCTTCCATTTTCAGCTTCCAATATCTCAAGAACTAAATCACATAGGAAACTGAAATATGGTACTGTATATTAACCACCTACTCTCTTAGAATATACAAAAAGATATGCTCTACATCCTATCTGGTGGACATTTTCTAATTCATACTTTGTGAGGTATAGCTTCTCGTGATGGAAGCACATGATAGTATTTTGAAGGAGAAACACCTCAAAAAAAGAGAAAATGTGTTCATATTAAATATTATATCTTAAGAAATAAATGTTTTTCTGATGCAATGGTTTTTACAAATGAATTATAGTTTAACTTGACGCTCTGATGGCCCAGATTTTTTGACTTTTGATTGAAATCTCTAAACAAAGTGCCCTGTCTGTGTGATAAGGTCCACCGCGCCAAGGCTATCCTCTCCCACCTGGTGAAATGCATCGCTGGGGAAATCGTGGCTCTCAAAGACAATGCGTCCAATCCCGAGAAACGCGTGCGCTCTCGAACCATCAGTGTCGGAGGCAGCACAGCCAGAGACCAGAAAATGTTCAGCAAAGCAGAAAATTCCAGCCCTGACTACACGGAGATAAGCTCCATCCCCCCCCTCCCTCTCTACGCTCTTTTGGCAGCTGATGAGGATACACCGAAACCTGGTGGGTGTGCAGCGTTTGGCTCAGGAAGGAATGTAGTCAGCAATGCATTTAACACTTGTAAATTCTCACTAGTACCAATTGGCCGAGTAAGAGAAGAGCTTAGTGTGCAACTTTTGAAAAGTAAGAATATTTCAACATCAACACTTGGACAAGTTTTTATTTAGATCTTTGAATTGAATTTGAAGAAAATGATCCAAGGAAAATCTTGGAAATAATTTACCGTTTATCCCTCCTAATGACAGATTTTACACCAGGGACGTTGAGTAGATTTCTTCTGACATGCTGGTTGGGTTTGTAGCTCTACTCTTTATCTGTCCACAGATAAAGTGGGCAGTTTTAGTGGAGATAGTGGGCACGGTTCCAGTCACACGGATGCTTATGATGAGCTCTTTCAAGCTTCTAACGCTTTAGACGTCAACCCTCTGGATAACGATCAAGAGGAAGCAGGGAATAAGGTCAGTCTTATTAAAACCTATTTGTGATGCCTCAATGCAGCAGCATCTCAATACCTTATAATTTTATTACTGTTCTGATTACCATCAACAACACCACAATTGTTGTAATCTCGTGGTAATGTATGTGACTCACATGAGCAGGTGCTGAGAAATAAATTATGATATTCCTTAAAGATAGTCAACAAATGCAGTTCTGGGAATGATTGTTACGTTTTGCTAATGTGTCCCTATTCAGTAAGCATCAAGTAAAAATACTTCTTTGCATTTGTCTATGGGACTCCACATCCCACAATGCAATGCACAAAAGCTAGAAAACGAATGGAAGTGTCACTACAACAGATGTTGAAAGACTTCAACTGTTAGCTGTTATGGTTAATGATGTCTCTCTACATCCTGATTTAGTTCAGTTGAGCTGAACATAATTGAATCTTCTTTCAAATTTTAGAATGGAGTTAAAGTTTCAAATTGAAATACAATTTTCAAAGAAAATAAATTCAGTTTCAAAATCTGAAAGACAATTTGAATTTATCTATTTCAATTCTATAAACCCTTATTTTACATTATTTTAATAAACAAAGAATCTAAACTTGTGTTTATTTTTCATTTATTTATTTTTTTCTCTTATTTTTGAAAAAAAGGGAAACAGATTCCAAACATATTCTAATTTCATTGTAACATTAGCCTAAAATTATGATAATGCTCAAGTGATTCTGAAAACTAAATATAAGATTATACAATACCAGTTAATATTCTATCACAAGGTGAGACCTGTATGAAGCTTATCTTAGCTGAAATTTTAAAACACAGAAAATATTTTTTTGCCTAGTTTGCATTTATGTTTTTTTTGTTTGGCTTTGTGTTTTTGTATTTGTGAATCATCTGACACCTACCGGCCACCGTACCATTCTCTCCCCAATCTGTCCTTTTACATTTAGTGACGTTAATCATCCGTCTTTTAATTTGTAGGTTATAGACCTGTCTCTGTACAGCCCAACATACTTCGGCCCAGAACATGCCCAGGTTCTGTCCAGCCACCTCCTTCACTCCAGTCTGCCAGGATTAACACGTCTGGAGCAAATGTCCCTCATGGCGCTGGCTGACACCATCGCTAGCACCAGCACCGACCTCAACGACATCCAAGCCAAGAGCAAAGGTACAGGCAAAAACCAGGAAATGCTTTTATTTTTGAACAACGTGAGCCTTCGATCCAAGCTGACTGTCAGTCACTCCCCAGGAGGAGAGACACTGGACGAGTGTGGCTTGAAATTTCTCCTGGCGGTCAGACTACACACCTTCCTGTCCACCTCCATGCCTCCAGCACATCGCGCGCAGCTGCTAAGAGAAGGTATGCTGATGAATTTGAACTCCCTGTTTCGATGATTTACTCTCTCTTTCGCGATCTCTTACACACACGCCCCATGGGGGGGCGGGAATCAGTTTTCCTCCATGGATTACGTAGTGATAGCTATTGCACATTTCTCAGGCTTGCATCATATATACAAAATATACATACTAACATTGAAAAACAGAGCAAAACCAATTAAGAAACTCGCATGGCTTTTTATTTTCATCTTGAAGAAGAATACTAAGTTATAAAGTCACTAGACAGAATTTCTAACATAATTTGCTTCAAAGCTTTACTGAAAGAATTCTTTAAAATCTGAAGTTTTTGCTGCGTCTAGGCTGGAAATACAAAAGAAATTACTTGATTATGGGTGGGTAAGAAGCCACCAAACTGTCACAAAACAACATTCTCAGCCAATAGCAAAACTCCATTTTAATAGCCTGGTTTCAACCCACTCTGACATTTTTACAGCAAAATTGAAATACTTTAAAATGTCAACAGTTGGACAACCAAATACATTTGTTTTCAGCAGAAAAAAAATGGTTTTAGGGTTTAGTTACCCACAATTCATAGAATTCCTGATTTGCTTTAACTTTTTAGCTTTCAAAAATGTTTCTATTAAAGTTCTTATTTTAAAGCAACCCAACAATAAATCCTACCAAAGGAGACTCTTATCACCAAATATAATAAATAATTTATTGTTGAGAAAACATTGAATCATGTAATAATAATCCCCGTCCTTGCAGGTTTGTCAACCTGTCACTACGCCTGGGCCTTCCACTCTGAAGCAGAAGAAGAGCTGCTGCACATGCTGCCTGTCCTGCAGAAAGGTGAACCCACCTGGCCTGAGCTGAGATCCATGGGGGTGGGCTGGTGGCTACGCAGCACCAACAAGTTACGGAGGTGCATTGAGAAGGTGAGGGAGTCATTTACTATAATTAATCAGCCAGAACATTTTTCTGTTTGCAAGTAAGCATGTCTTGTAATAAACATTAGTTGATTTAACAAAGTGTAGTGGTGTCCCAAAACAACTCTTTCACCACTGATACAATACCAATATTACAGCTGTGAGTATTGTTTGATAACAATATTATAGCTGGGTGTAAAATGTTGGAAAAAGTTTGATCAAATGATATTACTCAAACAGAGAACAACAGTCAGAAACAGTAATTATTAGAAAAAATTATCTATTCATTAGAAGTGCTGGAGTGGAGTCTGGAATTGGATACTGGTATCAATCTCAATCAATCAATCAATCTTTTATTTGTATAGCGCCAAATCATAACCAATGGTATCTCAAGACACTTTACAGTAGAGCAGTCGTAAGGACGGACTCTTCATTTTATGGATACACACATATGCATATATACTTATATACACATACAGTGTATATGTATCCCACACCCAACATGAATTCATCATGGCGGCAAGGAAAACCTTCTGTTAAGCAGCAGGAACCTTGTGTGGATCCCATTCCTATGGGATTTTAAATGCAGGCCGATATATTCCGATACTTTTTTTTTAACTAAATGAATAAAAAACCTCAAAAACAACCTCAATAAATCTAATGAAAACCAATTATGTATTGGAGATTTTAGATGCAGGCCTGTTTTGTTTTGGGTTTTTTTGCTAATATCGAACTGATATCCAATATCAAAATTGCATCATTACACTCCTAGCAAAGTGCCTCAATTATAAGGGTATACTGATCCCATATTGATATCTGATATCGGTTCGATATCAGCAAAAAAACAGAACCAAATATTGGATTATGTTGGCCTGCATCTCCAATCTCCAATACATAATTGGTTTTTATTAGATTTTATTGAGGTTGTTTTTAAGGTTTTTGTATTCAATTGTTTCACTCAAAATGTCTGTAACTCATGGGTTAATAATTAATGGGTCAGTGTTTCCTCATACCTACTGTTGCTGACTATTGTCCTTTGTTTGGATAATATCACTTGATCGATAGTTTTCTAACATTCCACACTACAAAATAAGTAATAAAAGTATGTATGTTTTATGCTGATAATGAATTAGATCAATATCATTATCGACCTATATTCAAGGCACTATCAGTATTGTATCGGGAGTAAAGAAGTTATCTCGGAACACAAACCTACTAAATTATCTTGACAGATTTTTAGTTTGTTGACCTTTTTTCTGTGACTTGTTTTGATCCTGTTTTAAATCTTTTATCGTTTGTTGCTCTGAAGCATCTCTTTAAAGGATGAAGAGCACTACCCTGGTGACCCAGAAAGCTTTTTGTTGTTGCAAAGATATATTGGTGTATATTCGGGGGAAGTGTTGCTCGTAGCTGAGTGTCCTTTTTATTTTGTCAGGTTGCCAAGACTTCCTTTCAGAGGAATAACGATCCTCTGGATGCAGCTATTTTTTACCTGGCGCTGAAAAAGAAAGCTGTCATTTGGGGACTGTACAGGTAGGCTCTGCTGATAGTTGTTTGTATACACATACACATGAATACTCAAGCTTGTAGCACACAAACTCAACCATGATTAGGGTTTCCCCACATTGGCAAAGAGTGTAAACTTTGACTCATGGTTAATTTTGTTATTTCCAGGTCTCAGAAAAACATTAAAATGACTGAATTCTTCCACAACAACTTCAGCGAGGACCGATGGAGGAAAGCTGCCATGAAAAATGCCTTTTCTCTTTTGGGAAAGCAACGTTTCCAGCACTCGGCAGCTTTTTTCCTTCTCGCCGGCTCCCTCAAGGATGCTGTGGAGGCAAGTGGAAACAGGACGTGAACAAAGTTATCTTTGACTGTTGTACCCACTTCCCAATTCCACTACAGGAGTGTTACAGTCTGCTGTAATATGCATCAAAACCACGGCTCTTATTTGAAGCATTTTATTGGCTTTTTGTCAAGATTTGATAATCAAGTGCAAAACTTGATGCAAGTAGTTCTCAACCTTTTATTCATCTGAATAATATCCACTGTTTTCCAGGAAGTTTTTTATTATTTGTGCCATAGTATATAGTTATCATAAAGATTTAAATCCTTGTTTTAATCAAGAATAAAATGGGTTAAAAGTGACCAAAAATGGTGGGAAAGATGGTGAAATGGGATTTTAAAAACCACAGACGAAAAAATGGACAAAAAGGTTTCAAAGTGTCAATATTGGAACAATTAGTTTAAACTGGCAAATAATGCGCATGACACATTTTGAATGTGGTTTGTGTGGTTAAAAAAAAAAAGGCATGAAATATGGTGAAAAGAGGTTAAAAGTTACAATAATTGGTCAGCATATGCAACATTAGGTGGAAAAGGTGATGGAAAATGTTTTAAATGTGGAAACGTGCAAAAAAAGCATTGAAATTTGATGGAGAAATGAGAGTATTGTAGCAAAAATGCATTAAAAAAAGTGCTGAAAATAGGTTAGAAAGTTTGATGTAGTTGCAGAAAGAGGGTAAAAATAATCAAAAATGGGCTCAAATATTTCAAAAAATATTCTTAGTTGCTTGAAGACACCTGGTGACTCCCTCCCAGTGTCTCGAGACCCCAAATGCGGTCCTTATCCCAAGGTTGACAACCCTGCTTTACGCAACAATTGAAAGCCGACGGTCATTGTATTAGATGTATTGATGTCAACAGTGGACTCCTGTGCACTGCTGCCTTTTCTTGTGCTAAGTGAGAGTTTATAATGTTATCACACTCACAAACCAACCTCAAAGCAATCCCATTAAAGTTGAAAGCGGCTACATTGGAATGCGGCTTAAGCCACAAAAAAAGGGAAAAAATGTACGATTATGATTCTAGAGCGCTGCCTTTGCTCATTTTGATTATTTAACCTTTTATTCATCAAGGTTAGTTCTGCTTGGAAATCCCCTGGAGCAATGAGTCACCTTGTTTCATGTGCATTAGGAACCAGAGCTTCTCTAAACAGTTTATGGAAATGAGTGTCAGCCAGGCGAAGGGCTATCACTGACTGGCTCAGGCTCCCAGACTCATTGAAATGCACGTCACACCTTCTTTTGCTCACACATGCTTTTTGCTGCTATTCTTGGATTTAGAGCTCGTCCTTTTTGCTTTTCCTGCTAACCAATAAGAAAGGCTCTAACTTAAGAAGACTACGTACTTAAGGGTTGGGCATTTTCAAATTACAATTCTGTCTTTAATGATCAAGTTAATTACAATCAAAATTACAATTATTTCCCCCCGAAGGTCAAATAATTTAAGTTTAATTACAATAAAGTCTTTATTTAAAAAAAAAAAGAAACTTCAGCAATTGTTATGCAGTAAACTACATAAGTGAACTGTAACACGGTTCCCCAGGTTTGCATTTAATTAAATCGTAATTGAAAGTTTTTATACAATTTCCATGCCAATTACAATTAGTCAATTATCTGAACTCAATTACAATTCAATGACGATTACAACACCAACACAATTTTTCCAATTACAATTAATTAGAATTTCATCATAATTTCGATCAATTTCATCAATTACACAATTGTAATTGACCCCATCCCTGATTATTACATACATTTACCATGTCTTCACCTTTTGTATCAAACCTAATTGTAGATAAACTGTGTATTTCCACTGACAGGTGTGCTTGGAGAAAATGCAGGACCTGCAGCTGGCTTTAGTGATTACCCGATTGTATGAGTTTGAATTTGAGACTTCTTCCACCTACAAAAAGATCCTCCACAGGCACGTTTTAGGCCATGACAAGCAGGTAATTTGAGTTATTGATTGTATGACATTTTCTACTAACAAAGCTACCAGATGTGTTTTATATTTGAATCCATCATTTGAATAATAAATGTGTGTTTTAGATAACTGCTCATCCTGACCCGTTCCTGCGGAGCATCGCTCACTGGGTGTTGGAAGACTACAGCAGTGCTTTGGACACTCTCATAGAGCAGCCTGTCAGCAGCACAAACTCTGGGCACCCAAAAATTAGTTCTGATGGTATGTCTGGGTTGTTTTTTTTTTTTGTTTTTTTTTTTTTAACTCAAAATGATCTTTTTTCATTTCATGAATTCATGAATTTCCCATTTCCATCCAAAGATTTTTTTAGGCTGTTGGTAGCTTTGAAAGTACCTAAAACTTGACAAACTTGAGATTTGTGGGGCCTGGGTTTTAAAAAGCCGATGTTTGAAATATGAACATTATACACAAGATATATACTGTACATGAACACAAATTCTTATAATACCCAAACATTTATTCAACACAAAGAAGCAAAACATGACTAAATTGAAATAAGGAATTTTAATTAGGAGCACTGTCAACATAAGGGCTGTAAACCCAACTGTATTTCCGAAATACATTGTAAAAAAAAGTAACATATTGTAGCACAACTGATAAATGGGCCAGGCTGTTGACCGATGGCGATTATTTAAGCATTATCACAGCACTCCCTCTTGTGTGATACGCTTTTATACAACAGTTCTACAAGCACATTTTATCAGTCCACAGTATTAAGTGACGAGAGATTATGATTTGTTTATTTAATCATTTATTTGGCTCTGCTACAACAATTAGGTCCACAACTGGAAGAGAGACAAGGCTCTTGCTGGGGTAATATTGTCTGTACAAGTGGTGGTGGTGTTCTATATCAGCACTCATGAAATGTCTCCTGTCCAAACAAATTACTAGTTCACAACTGTTGCATAATCAGTAATGGCTAAAACCTTTAACTGGTTTTGTAAACTGTCTTTTGTCTGAAAAGACCAAAAACTGGAACTGAAGAATCAAAAAATCCTCACATATTTATGTGCTTTATGAATGAAGGTGACATGGTTCTTTATTTTATTTTTTGGTTCTTCGAGGTTTCTATCCTCTTCCATTTTCCAAATTCTCCCGATCACCGAGTGTGACGTGGCCTGAAGCTATATATAAGAGAGAATGGGGTACAGTTATGGGACGCAAGATCATGCTTGATTGCACTGTAGCTGGCCACCTTTGATGAGGGTGTCTAGTGTGTAAAAGGCTGGAACACCCCCTGATTCACAGGAACACTACTGATGAGATGAGGCGTTATAAATGTGCATCCTTCCCATATCTGAGACACAGCTCCCACTCCACTCTCAAATGGTAAACCTCATGTGACAACCACCTTTTGGCACAAAGGGCAGTTTAACATCACGTCCCGTGTTTAATGATTCTGATTTTTTCAATTGGTCATTTACAAGAGCTTCTGTATCTGCACTTTTGTCGTCATCTTGAAGTTGAACAAATAATCTGTTCACTTTCAATTTCTGATGCAATGTTACATTATTTAGTTGCAGGCACAATGCTAACCAAAGTGAAAGGAGCTCTGATGTATTACCAATGCTGTCTCTCTCTGTGTGAATGGCAGGTTCTTCTGCAGTGCCTACGTGTAACCCTGAGGTTTTCAACTTCTACACGTACCTACGTAACCACCCGCTCCTGCTGCGGAGACATTTTGGTTCTTCAGAAAAGGCCAAAGTGGGTTTGACTGCAGAGGGTCGCATGGCTAACTCCATCAGCCTGGATGAGAGGAGGCTATTTTTCACAGCTGCGTATGCACACTTGCACACTGGATGCCCCATGCTGGCTCTGGAAGTCCTGTCCAAGATGCCCAAAGTCCGCAAACATTCCAAACCGGGGGATCCTGTTGGTCACCCAGCTGACCTCAGTGGACATACATCAGAGCCAGACTGGTCCCAGCATGGGCTCAATGGGTACGAGTCTGACGGGAACAGCTTTTCCAACAGTCATTCAGACTCGGTGTTAAGCTTTGATTGGAGCCAGCCGTCCATCACCCACACTGATGAACCGCTGGAGCTGAAGTGGGACAGCGACAAGGATGAAGAGGATTCCACCGAAGACGAGCCAAAGAACGGTAAAAGTGTAAAAGCGGCGGACACCAGCGGCGTGTTCCAGGATCTGCACGACCCGGCATCGACCGGAGAGGACAGTGAGAACAGCGAGGATTATATCTCACCGTCTGATGACATCCTCGTGTCACAGCTGAAGTTCGCAGCTTGCTTGAAGATTATGACAAACGAACTTCGGACGCTTTCCACTGGGTATGAATTGGACGGAGGAAAGCTTCGTTACCAGCTCTGCCAGTGGTTGGAACGAGAGGTAGGAACAAATGCACAAATACATTGTTTCACAGCCATCTGTAAAATATTTGAGCTCTCTATACAGAAAACTTCCCTTTCTTCCACTCCTACACATTTCTGTCTGTCACTGTCTTTATCTGTGCTGTCACATAGTCATCGTTTGAACAGTTTTTTGTACTCTGTCAATTCATGTAAACATCAAGAGACCGGATTTACTTTCTGAAATGGTGCAAACCAGTCGGACACTTTGGTGCAATGCGGCTCCTTGGCTGAAAGTCTTTTTTATGCATCTTTTTTTATTTTTTTTTATTATGATTTAATTAAACTTCTGGGTTTTTCCCAAAAGGTGGTTGCTCTTCAGCATTGCTGCAGTTATAAGCCATGTCTGCCAGAGCTTTCAATCCATGGTGAAGCTCCTGCAGCTGGACTGTTGGAGGAGGAACTGGTGGGTAATGATAAATAACTACTCCCTGCATTTAGATTTTTTAGTTTTTTTAAACCCAATAAAATGACTGCAGAGCGTACAAGGATGCTTGTTAGAGCAAATCATTTGCTCAAAAAAAGATGTAAAAGGTAGAAATTGCAGCCTGAAAGTTTGTTTTGATCTCCACTGTAAACACACTCTTATTGGCTTTGTTGGAAAAGTTTTGCCTATTGCATTGTGGGACAGGGAGTCCTGTAGACCAGTGTTTCTCAAATGGGGGTATGCAATGACACTACAAGGGGTACTTGAGAGAGTGGAAAATTAACACATGAACGCATTAAAAATATATTTTTTATGGTTTATTTTTAGTTAAAATGATGATGACAATAATGATAATGATGGAAATGATCTTGATCAGAACATGAACTGAAAATACAAGGGTCAGTCTTGGTGAGCGGAAATATAAAAATTATAGAAATAAATTTATTCAGGAAGCAAAAAATAGGGTTTCATTCTACTCATTTACAAATTGAGATTATTTACAAAGTGTTATAACTCATTCATTCTATCACTATGCTCTATAGTTGTTGTTTTTTTATATAATATTCTGAGCAAAACGTTGTAGTCGGATAAAGGGGGTACTTGGACTCAGAAATAAGAGAAACCACTGCTGTAGACGGATCCATAGAAGTGTTTGTACCAAAGATTCTGCCAAAGTGACTTCCCAACACATTACTGGTGTTTTCAAAGACTATTGGTTGCAAAATGATGGCGGATGTTTATTTTGGAGTTTACACAGAAAGATTTGAATCCGGACAAAATTGATTGTCTCACGTGATGAAGTGATATCACGGGGAACAAACTAGAATGAAAACAGTCAAGCCAATCACTGTCCTCCTTATTTGGCAAAAAAAACACAATAAATCAGAGTAAGAAATAAGTAAAAACACTTCTATGTGACTCCACATCCCACAAGGCAAACTTTTCTGACAATGTCAATAAGAGTGTTTACAGTGGAGATCAAAACAAAGATCAGTTGCTTCAGCTCTGTACGGCTCCTTGTTTGGATTGTGTGCATCGATGCTGAAGGGTTTGTCGAGAGGGGGAAAAATAAAATAACTGAACCAAATTTGTGTTTTTCCAGCCGGGGAGTCCTCGCGGTGACAACCAGAGAAGAAGACGTCACTGGCTGCAGAGCAACCAGCCTTTACTCCGGATGTTTCTGAGTTACTGCAGCTTGCACGGCTCCCATGGTGGAGGACTGGCCTCTGTGCGTATGGAGCTCATCCTCCTGCTGCAGGAGTCCCATCAGGTAATTACTACATGCATGGATGCACACTGTTATTGCAATGTTATTTCCCTTTGATAGCTACTGTAGACATTGTTTGGACTGCAGTGAATCCCTTACTCAGGGCAATTTGTCTGATTATTTACTTTGTACCAGGGTTGGGGGGTGAATTTCATTTTTCAATTACAATTATGTCTTCAATTATCCATGTTCATTTACAACTCAATTAAAATTACAGTAACCAGCATTTTTTTCCCAATTACAACTATAATTAGATATATTATTTTCTCCCTGAAAGTCAATTACAATCACGTTCAATTCAATTAATCAACTACAGAGCCTGAAATTACCTTCATGTGTTAGCCTTCTGTTAGCATCTCTTATAACAGTCTTAAATCAGCTGTAAAATACACAAAAAAATATGATCTATCATCTCATTTGTTTTCAATCTCTTGGTTTCCTTGTGAGGCTTCCTAATCAATGAAAATATTGATAATATTTTTGGTGTGGGTGTATGAATCTTTTTTCTGTCAGTCTACCCCTCGATTTAAATTTTTTTTTTTATGGTCAACTGATCCTCAAGCTTAACTTACAGGTAGTGGGAAAAGTTAATCTGAAACATATTGTATTGATTAACTACATATATGTGTAAGACATGGAACTGTCACATGGTTTCCCAAATTGTGTGTTTGATTCAATTGTAATTGACAGTTTTTGTAGAATTTTCATGCCAATTACAATTACAACCTTGTTTTGTAGCCACTAACAAAAACGGAATAATTTCTAAAGTAAAAACATCAATGGTCGGTTGGAAAGTATTAAACTCAACGACCATTTGTTGTAGCAATAACCAGTTTGACGAGTCAAGCTGCGACATTTTTATTCTACTGATTGCATATTCTCTTTGAAAAGAAGAGTACTGAGTGGTTGAAAGGCAAAGTGCGCTTGAAAGGACAACAGGGACCATCTGAAAAAGCTCACGCTAATGTAACTTGCATCCCGTGACACACGCTCAGACCTAGATAATGTGCTGTGGCTGTTATCTGCAGCGTAGCAATGAGCTCGCAGGTTCAGCTTATTTACCTCAGGCCGACAGCGGCAATGTCAAAATGTCGACAGCGAACAACTCATCGAGTCATTAGAGAACGAGTCCGTTGAATGTTATTTGCTAAAGTGGGATTGATGGGAGAAATGCGTTTGATTATGGGATGGATTTGATTTTGTTTTATTCATCTACGACTTTATTGTTGTGAAGAAACTATTTTCTTTATTTCATTCTGTTAGGAGGCCTGAAGCTTATTATTCATTAAGGCTAGGGAACAAAATCCTTTACTTTCTATGCATGACCAGTGCTGTTCATAAATTGAATCAATGCAGACTAAACCAGATATCACTTCACTTTAAGTGCTCAGCTTGTGAACAGCTCACATTTTTCAACCATACATAGACTGAAAACCATGTGTAACATTGTTTTAATGTTTTCAGTTTCTTTATTTGTTCATTGGAGAACTTTAGTTTTTCATCAGAAATATCAAAGCTGAAGTCAAGCATCCTTATCTATATAGTAGTGATGCCCCAAAAATTTGGCCACAAAAAATGTTTGGTCAAAAATGGCCGAAAAGTGGATTTTCGGTTTTGGCCGAAAACACTTTTCTTGGGCTGGGCAAAAAATTGATGTAATCGATTTATCAAATTTGTAGATAAAAACAATTTCATTTAGCAAATTCAAGTTTTAAAAAAAAAAAAAGAAGAAAAAAAGTTTTTTATTTTTATTTTTTCCCACCAGAGTTTTTTTTCAAACTTTTTTGCGTTCCGTCCTTGTGGGTTACCGTAGCGCGATGTGAGCCAGCCCCATTTTGTTTGCGTTTGTTTTACCCTTTGAGTAGGCTACAGTATATGTGTGCCACAGGCATGTTTAAGTTTTTATTCACACTATGCTGAGATGCTAACTAGATGCTAAGGTTTTTGGAGTATTTTTGTACATTTTCGTGGTCCTTTTTATGTGTTTTTGGAGATATGTGTATTCTTTGTTGTATTTATTTGTGTTTTGTGTGTTTTGAGCAATTTTGAGTCTTTTGTTTATTTTTCTGTAATATTGAAGGTTTTTTGAGTCTATTTTTGTGGTCCTTTTGTGTAGTTTTATTATATTGTGTAATTGTATTGTTGTGCATTTGGATTTTGTTATCTTTTTAAGTGTTTTTGTTTTGTTTTTTTTTTCTGTAAAATTGTGTTTTTTGGAGTCATTTTGTATATTTTTGTTTTATTGTATGTGTTTTTGGAGTTATGTTGTGTATTTTTATATTGTATTCATTTGTGTTTTGTATGTTTTGAGTCTTTTTTAGTCTTTTTGTTGTTATTTTCTATTTCATTGTATCTCTGCTATGTAGTAAATGTTCAACCGAGCATGTTTCTCGTATGATTCCTAGAGGTTATCAATGTTTCATAAGACCGTGCAGGAATACAGCATTAAAGTGACATGCTCCTCTGTGTCCTCTGCCTACAGGAGGAGTCACCTGTGACTCTGACTTTACAGCCCTCGTCTATTCCTCTCCTGATGGCTTGTACAGCCAATGTAAAGACTGTCGTCGCCAATCCCATTGTTCACCTGACAAACCTCACTCACGACATCTTACAGACCATCAATGCGTTTGACTCGCCTCCGCACCCGGATGTTGTGAGCAATGATGTAAGAAGAGGTTGTTATGTCTGCACTCTTAAGATACAATAGTATCTTTTTTTTCTGCAAAAACACTTTGAATGAGGCTCCGTCCTTACTGAGCAGAAAGTGAAAAAACAGATGTGCAAGTTGTTTATTTTCCAACCTCTACTCAGTGGCGGTTCTGACACAAATTACTACCTGGGCGGGCAACCTCAATACTCAGTACACAACTACACACTACAACTACAAATCAACCCAAAAAACACACCCTAAATTGGGTTTCACTTTTTTTAGTGCGTTGTTCAAACTAAAAACATACCCGTCTTGCCTTGGTGCAGGCAATGTCATGAATCATGTCCTCGTATGTTAGTTTTTCACCACTGCTGTTGTTTATGCTTTTCACTGCCAAACTGCTTGCCCTTTATTATTTTTTAGCCAAAAACATTTTATTTAAATGGGTAAAAGTTAAATAAATAAATAAAATAAAATTTTTAATACATTTGATGACAATTTATCTGATTATTTGTTAAATCATAATTAAATTTATTGCAAAGCTGTAAAGGAGAAAATGACAAAACTATTTATTTGTGGGTTTGATTAGACAATTTGATGAACCTCATGTGGGACTCATTGGTCACTAGTTAAAATGGTCCCCACATATAAAATAACACCAGTGCTGCAACCGCAGATAGTCGAACATATGATCAAAGTAAACAAAACTTGTCGAAACAATATTAACGTAACCATATCCGTCACCAGAAAGAGGCAATAGAATCGACTGCATTCAGGAGAAATATGAAACAGACGCTGCACAGACTGAGGAAAAAAAAACCTTAAAAGATAAGGAGACGTTTTCTTGTTTTGTTTTTAAATTTTGTTGTTTTGACTTTCCTTTAGATATACGTGTTGCACACCTTGGCTGCCTCCCTGTCTGCCTGTATCTATCAGTGTCTGTGTGATGGACACACATACAGGTAATTCATCTGTTTATCTATCTCTATGACAGTTGTTGGAAACACTACAGCTATTGCTTTTTAAAATCTTTTTTCTCTTGGAGCAAAAACCGTCTATCGTTAATATGTTATACACAAAATAAATCCAAAAACAGTTAAAATGAAACACAATACTATAACAAAAATACACATAATCACCACATAATAACTCAAATTGACTCCAAAAGACACAAATCCACACCTAAACAATACAAAATGACTCCAAAAACACAGAATACTACAACGAAAATATAAGAGTACTCCAACTACACACACAAAGATACAAAATGATTTCAAAACCCTACAAAATGACTCCAAAATTGCACAAAATGACAACAAAAATACACAAAATGACTCCAAAACCAGAACAAATGCTCAAATGGATATTATTCTAGATGACATGAGTGTTGATGTCAGATCAGACGATCTACATTTTTATGGCCCTGCTGTGATAAAAGTTCTATATCTCTAAAATATTGGGAAAGACGACTGCTAACAGGGTTGCCTTATATTGAGTGAGTAATTCACACTTTAATTGAGACAACTTTAATGAAATAAGACTCATCTTTTAGGATCATATAATCAAGGTTTGTGTTTTACAGTGAGCCATCATGGAGGCAGAGAAAATCAAACTTCCAGCGCAGGAATGTGACAGTCACTTGTCTGTTTTGATCATGTAGGGAATGAATAATGAACGCTGGCTGGCTGTGGTTTGTTATTCCTACTGTAAATACTTAATCAGACTTTGGGCTTTTTGACAGACAGGAGAACCATTTCTTATTTAAGGCTCTCATGTACCAGAGCTCCCTATCACTTTAACAACAAGCTGGTGGGATTCAAACTTTGGAGGGATTTGTGGGAGGACAGTGTTGGGGGGGGGGTGGGGGGGGGGAGAAGAACCCGTTTGGCCTACAGCTAAGTTTCTGTGTGAGTTACTGTCACAGTTGTGTCAGATTTCCCTGTGATGTACAGAATAATTGGAACTGATGCTTGAACAGGCGGGGACTTTCAGTCACAGAGTGGCAGGGTTGCTTGTTTCAGTTAGATAACGTGTCAGAAAGGATGACTGGCTTTCTTTCAGCCTTGATGAGAGAAAACATTTATAAATGTTTCACTTGAAGCTATGTTTTCTAAGCGATGTGATTAATTAAACACTGAAAACGTTTTTTCCATCAAAACTATTTTCTATTAATGCTAATTAAAATACAAACTCCCTTAGTTGTGACTGCAAATGTTTGATCGTATCTTTTTCTCAGGGTTATTAAGAGGAATTATTATTATTATTATTATTATATAGGAATATCTTGCAGTTTAAAGGGGTCATTTGACCGCTGGATCTAATTTCTTATTCTAAATTTCACTGGATGTGATTTTTGTTACAGGGATGTATTAGTCTCTGCAGAAGCTGTTGGAGACTATAATATTTGTAATTTAGAGGAGTTTCCGCTCGTGACACGCCACTTTTCAATGTTAAACTCAATATTCCTCCGGCATTTACCCTTGGTATCACCATTTAAGGGTCATGAACTGAGACAGCTCAAGAGAAATGACGAGCAAACACGCAAAGCAGAGTAAAAAGGAAACCACGTGTGCAAACGATTCATCTACTAGCGATTTTAGCATGGCAGCGCTAACTAGCTTGCTTGAAAATCACAAGACGGACTTGTCTTTTGAGCCCTGGAAGCCAAAATCATTTAAAGACAGTGTCGGCCTCTGACATGAATAAATCCAAGATTTTTTGCTTGATAAAAGGATTAGATTAGCTAGAACTTTATTGATCCCTTGGGAAAACTCAATTTCTTCAGGGAAATTAAATTTCCAGAAGCATTAAAAGGGTTGTAACAATATCTAAATACAGAATGTAGAGAATATACAAAAACTGATGCTAAGTGTATTGCAGGTTCCACTCCGTTTGTTGACATTGTCTGGAAAGTTTTACAAGTTGAATTGTGGGATGTGGAGTTGGATGCATGTAGACAGATGCATAGAAATGTTTGTACTTCATTCTTACTGTAAATGTTGGCGTTTGCCCCCAAAAACTCTGACAAAGTGACTTCCCAACACATTTCTGGTGTTTTTACTAGAAGTTGTGGTAAAAATAATGGCAGATGTTTATTTTAGGGTTTATGCGGAAAGATCCAAATCACAGGGAATTCTAGGAAAAAACGTAGAGCAAAAATATCAAGCCAATCACTGTCCTCCTTGTTTGGCGAAGAAACACAAGAAATCCCTGTAAGAATGAAGGAAAAACACTTCTATGCATCCATCTACTGTTTCCAGTAGAGATTGAAACAAAATTTTGAGCAGAAATTTCAAGCATATGATCATTGGAACGTCCATGTCACAAAAACCACAACCTGTTTTTATTTGATAAAAATGAAAATTTCCATCATGCTTGATTTCACGGATTAAAGATGTGAGTGCCTCGCACACCTTCTTATTCTCCATCTGAAAGATGTTGCATTTTGAAAACGAGGCGTTTAGGTTCACAGAACATGAAAGGGTGACACATTGGATGTTCCAAAGATTTTTTTGGACCCTTAAGGGACTTCCCCATTTCATTTTCCACCTCTTCCATACAAAATCCACTTGATGCAAGAGCTTGACTGGCATTTTCTTCATCATTTCGTCTCTGATATCAAAGAACGAGCGCGGATAGACAGCTAACCTGAGACTTGGCCTTTTTCTATTTGATGTCTCTACAGAGGAGAGCTTGACATCTGTGTCTATTTCCTACAACTTTGTCTCAAAAAGCAAAACATTTGAAGAAAGACACTTTGAAATAGTTTTGACATATTTACAACAATTGACCCAGTTTTTCTGTCTTTCCCTCTTTGTCTGCATGCCTAGCTTTGTGACTTCCTCCTGACTCTGTGGACTCTTGTGTTTTTCTGTTTTTCTCCCTCAGCCATGTGAACCATTTTACAGGAACTGTGTATCAGAGTGTTTTACTGTCTCAGAAACAGCCTCTCAGAACTCTAAGCATGGAGGACTCTGTTCAACCCAACACATCCCCAGCTCAGTGGCCAGGTAAGGACACAAAAAGCAACTTTTGAATGAAATTCAGAATCACCTTACATTTTTAAGAAATCGAGGATGCAAAGAGAAGATAACTTTGTCTTACAACCCAAGCTTTTCCCTAAACAAGACTTTACTATAAGACAGGGGTGTCAAACTCATTTTCACTCAGGGGGCCAAACACAGAGCAGTTTGATCATAAGTGGGCCACAGATTTCAGGTGGGGGAAACAAACAATTTCAACATTATTGTGCCCTAGTTTGCACTTCCCATTATATATGTTTTAAGGGTCAAATACGTGACGCCTAAATATTCTTTTCAACTGCATTTCTTTCAGTTAAAAAAGGTTTAGATGCATTAAGATATCATGTATATGTAGTACTTTAGTATAAATGTGACTGTGAGGGAATGGAATTGTAGGCAATTTCCCGTACAGTACCTGAACACAACATTACACGCACAAGAGTGTGATGACTGCAGTAGCTGCGGGTTCAGCAATGGCTGATAGAACCGATGGCACGCAGGAACTGTGTGAACAAATGTAGAGCCCTGTCACATAGAGCTACTTTTGAATTTGTGCATAAAAAGAAAAGAAAAGCTGTAAGGTTGTAGTTTTCATGATGAAGATATTTGTGAAACAAATGTTGCTACAATACAAACAGCTGGATGTTGGTTTGATATATTTGTTAGTTTGTTATTATCATCATCATTATTATTATTATTATTATTATTATTATTATTATGTCAAATAAATATGATAAATCATAACATTTTGAGATTTTATTATCATTTATTACCATACAAAAGTACCTAAAATTGGTACCGTTGAGTGTTAATACCAAATCACAGCTACCGAGTATCGGTTCAAATGTGGAACTTACTCATCCCTACTTATGTGTAATTATTTCTGTTATTCAAAGTGTCAAATTACCATGTGGTACGACTGACTGGCCATGACTGCTGTTTTGACAAAATCTTTAAAATTACTCTTAATCTATTCACATTCATTTTCTGCCCTATTTTAGTTTTATTATAGTCCTGTATACAATTTCTATTATTATATCCATCGTATTATTCATGGAGACTTTGCCCGATGATGCCCAATTTATGAAATATCACGCGATGAAAATCCTTATACATTATTGACCCATAAACAGTTTGAAAGGCACTGACAATATCCAAGCAATAAGTGACTTGCAATTTTAAAAAAATAATAATTTATGGCAATGTTATAGGGTTGTTTGTGGGAAAATTGCAGGAAGTTAGAAAAAAATAGAGTTCTTTGAACCATTTGTGACAGCAGTCATGTGATATACGCATGGGAAATAGCAAGCTCCTGCATATTATTGAGTTAACAAATTTATGATTTTGGTAAGACGGAGATCAAAAATGGATTTATTTGGTATGTTACACAGTGATATGTGCTTTTTCTCTTATTTTTACTTTCCTCCTCGGGCAATTTGAATGCTTTTATGGGCTTGGTCTTGCCCCCCGGGCCTTGAGTTTGACACGTGCTCTAGAGTTTAAGCACGCAGTATCATCCGGCTCTGCAGAAACACTAACCTGAGCTGAAGTTTGATAATAGTTTGTGGAGATGCAGGTTCACAGCAGATGTTTTCTGCACTCTTGCATTTTGTAAATGGGACTTTGCCTTCAGGGCCTCATATGAGAGAGCATTTCTTACTCCTGTCATCTTAGTCTAACTATAACTCTCTCAGGCAGAAACTCTTGAGGGCAAACCTCACCCAGAAATATGAGTTTTCACTTTGCAGCGACAGCTTTGGTGACAGAACGCAGATAAAACGACAATGAAGTCATGCTTCGTCACAACTTTGCAATACAAACAGTTTTACAGCAGAGCGACCTTGTACACACTCTGAAGTGGCTTTTGGTCTTTCCCGCCTTCTAAAATTTCTTCCAATCCTTTAAAACAGACATAGGCAACTGGGGGCCACATTTGGCCCTTTTTTGTGCAATTTTGTGTGGCCCCCAAAGTTAATGAGCAAGATTACTCCAAAAACACACAAAATGATAAAAAGAAACCAAAAACAGCAACAACAAAAAACTGAAATGACTCCAAAATACATAGAAAGTTACAGAAAAATAAGTACAAAGATCAACAAAAAAAACACAAGATGACTACTAATGAAAATTATACCAAACAACTACAAAAATTACTCAGAAACACACAAAGTAACTTGTAATACACCAAACAACAAAACTATATAGAGTGACAGAAAACTATGCAAAACGACAACAAAAATGTGCAAAATTAGTCTAAAAACACAACAACACATTAAACGACAAGAAAAATACACAAAAAATATCAAATATGCACCAAACAACAAAAAATTGAGAAAAACAGCTGAAATACACAAAACAATAACTCAAACTCTTTGTTGTTTTCTGCATTATTGCTCATATTGGTTCTCATTCTCAACAATGAAAAGAATGATTGATAATTTGGCCCTCGGATCAGAAGAATCACATTTTTTTGGCCCCTGTTGTGATGGAAGTTGCTGATTTCTGCTTTAAAGTGTGTGGTACCATGATCAGAATCATTGATCTAGATAACTGCCAATATCTGGCACAGAGCAGATTTGCTCTGTGAGGGCTATTGTTAATCTATGTGCTGTCCCTGATATCTTTCCAGGCATCGCGTCTCTGATTCGTCAGCTAAGCTCAGCCGGTGAGGAGAGCCAACCGGCCTTAGCCGTGCTGCTGTGCGAGATCCTGACCGCCGTCTTCCTCAGTTTGTTTGTTCACGGCTTGGCCACTCACTCCTGCAACGAGCTGTTTCGCATTGTGGCCCACCCGCTCAGTAGCAAGCTCTGGGTGACTGTGTTTGGAGGAGGCGCCCGCAACCCCATAATACAGAAACCAAACAGCCCTACAAGAACGCCCCCACCAGGTTATTATTTCCTCTCCACCAGGGAGGTTTTATTTTGGAGCTAACGGAGCAGCTAAATCAAAGCAGTAATGCTAAATTAGCTTGGTTTACCATCTGTGGATTATTACATTATAAATGTGGCAGCTGTTTACTCCGTACACATACGTTCTGTCACAATCTCTCATCATTACCAAACATAAATCTGCTGCATTAGTGTTGTGCAATTCAATCATGTTGAGTCAGGATTGGGGTCAATTACATTTTTCAGTTACACACTTTAAATGACCCATGTTCAATTACAATTCAATTTACAATTAAATTACAATTATTTTGTATCCTCAGAAAGTCAATTGCAATTACGTTTTAAATTGTTCAATCACAATTAATCATGATTACTGAGCCTGTAAAGAATAACCTAATAATAGGTAACCTTCCTCTTGTGTTAGCTTTCTGTTAGCATCTCTTATTATAACGTGTTTTAAATTACACTAAAAACAATTATCTATCAACTAATTTCTTTTTTAGGCTTCCTAATCAATGAAAATATAGGTTTTAATGTTTTTATTTTAGGTGTCTGAGCTTTTATTGTGTTAGGACTAGGGCTGAACGATTAAATGCATTTGCGATATTATAGCGATATCATAAAAATGCGATTTTCTAATCTCAAAGGCTGCATTTTTTTCTTTTTCCTTTTTTTTTCTTGTCCTGTTAAGTTCAGAGAGTGTTTAAGAAGTGCAGTCCACATGTTTACATGTTTCATGATACGTGAAGTTAGTTAGTTATGTTGAAGAGATAAAGCTACAGATTTGTTTGCTTTATTGTTGTAATCTGTGCTTTAAAATGTATATTTTATATTTATTAGAAGTTTAAATAAATCTTAAATTGTTTATTATGAAACAGATTGATTTATTTATTGTGTTCATTGAAAAATACATGACAAGAGGCCCTTGAAAAAATAGTTGCATATTAAATCGCAATCGCGATTAGATTATTTTCCAAAATCGTTCAGCCCTAGTCAGGGCACCCCTTTATTACAATTTATTTTCAATAGTGAAATGTGAGAAAGCTTACTATGAAACATATTTTGTATAACTGTACATAGAACTGGAACATGGTTCCCCAGTTTTGCGTTAAATTACAAATTTTGTAGAATTTTCATGGAAATTACAATTACAGTCAATTATCTGAACTCAATTACAACTTAACTAGAATTACGACAGCGACAGATTTTTGAAATTACAATTATGCCATATTTGTAATTAATTGTCAATTACGTGATTACAACTGTAATTTACCCTGTGTTCAGTTGGCTTTTTTGCTTTTCACAACAACATTCTAATAGATTTAAGCTTGTTGAAGCTGAGTTGTGCGATATTTAACTCTGTTTTCTGCCGCCCTCAGCCTCCCCCAGTGGCTCAGACAGGAAGTCCAGAAGGTTCAGGCTTCTCTCGTCCCGTAGCGGATCCAAAGAGGAGTCTATAACGGAGAGGGAGGGCCCGTCCAGTCCTGTGGTGAAGCAGGAGGCTTTTTCAAACTTCAAAGAACAGTTTGTCGCTCCAGAGCTCAGCATTTGGGATTACTTCATTACAAAGGTAATCCTTCCAGAGTGCTGGTCAGATGTTTAGTCATAGGATGCACCCACAAATATTTTAACATTTTGTTAAATATTTATCAGAGTAACCCGATCAAGCTGTAAACGTCTCAATTTTCTAAATTTAGACATTTTATGGCTGTTTTTTATGGCCGTCATTGGTTGTTTTTGATTGTCGTGTCTTCTCATGTCACTTTGTTTTGGCATTTTAGCCTTCTTTGCCACCCTCTGAAAACGGCGTGGATTACGACTCTGAGGAAAGCTACGACAGTGACGATGAGGACGATGAAGATGATGAATACGAAGATGTATTTGACCCAAATTCTCCAAAACGAGAACATTCAAACAACAACTCTTACAGGTAATGTCATTGCACAGTGTGTAAAAGACTTTCATTGTTCAAGCTGCTGGTGATGATCATTTTTTTATCAGATAAAAAGATAGTGTAGACCTCATAGATCAGTGATTCACAAACTTTTTGGGCTCATGTACCCCCTTTCTCTTAGTTTATCAGTAATTGGGTTTTTTGTTCTCTTTGAAGTTGGTGTTTGATGCGTCTGACCATGATCCAGCTGGTGTTGGTCAACCTCAAATCCTTTTACCCGATGGCAGGGTACGACCTGTTAGGTAAGGATGGTATCACACCACACAGCCCTGGGTGCAGACAGAGTAGAGCTGCCCTAGTTTCACTGCCACCATGTTTTGTTTCTGTGTGCACAGATCTGCCCGTGGCTTCTCCTCTGTGTCACTCTGTACTGAAAACGCTGCAGCGATGGGAGCAGGTTCTACAGAAAAGGCTGGAAATCTTCGGGGGCCCGCCTTCCAAGTACATCTCCACTCATCTCCAGGATGAAACGGCCACACAGGGACCTGCCCTCCTTCGACACAAAGCCCTGTTTGAACCATCCAATACTCCATTTAGGTAAAATTATTAAACACTAAAAAACATTATCAGGCTTTTGTTAACATTTAGCTTTTTTTTGGTTCCTTCTGCATTTGATGGCCATGAATACATTTTGGTATGGTCTGCAAAAGACTTCTCATCAAAACATTTAATTCATTAATTTTGAGTAATGTAGCACCAATTACAATACAGCCAACTGTTTTACTGCTCACTTCTAACAGGAAACCTCAGTGGAAGGAGACTCAGAGGTGGAAACCATCTGGCTTCAAAGCAGGCTGAAGCAATTTAGTGAAGAGCAAACAATTTAAAAAATAGGAACGGTTTAAATTGAGTCCAAACAGTGAAGAGTATGCCAGTTTCTTCATTAAAACATGGAGCAGATGGTTAAAGTGTTCAGATATAAAGCTGGACAAGTTAAGGTCAACCCAATGTTCACCACAAGGAAAGCCTTCAAGTGTTGTTTAACAGTTATTTTTAACTGTGACCTTTAGCATTTCTTTAGGCCAGTGAAGGCTGCACAGAAGCACTTAATTGTTCACTTAGATCCAGCTTCTCGTTTCATGATGTTTTCAGGCTGATTTAATAAGTGCTGCTGTTTTTTGTGGTTTCATTTCCAGATCGAGCCACCACTCAGCACTGCCGGTCAGACGCCTTTGGCTGTTTTTGGTGAAGCAGGAAGAAATCCAGGAGACTTTTATCAGAAACATCTTCACTAAGAAACCTGGCTCCAATCAGGTAAACAAGCTTTATACAATTAAACGTTTCCATTTCCCACCATGATTAGCTTTTTAATCATCACAGAATAGCATCGAGATCATTTTACTATCAAGATTTAAACAGCGCTTCATTATTAGCCACCAAGCAACCTGCACTGGTATTTGGGTGGCCAAGAGGCGGAACTTTTTGAATTTGTGAGTATTCTAAAATATTAACTTTTCATGGGAATTATTTATTGGAATTAAGCACAATTTGGGAGTCATTCAAAAAAACTGATTATATATTACATTATATTTTAGATCAGGGGTGTCAAACTTAATTTAGTTCAGGGGCTAAATACAGAGAACTTTATTCTCAAGTGGGCTACATATTTCATGTGGGACAAAAACTAATTTCAACATTATTTTGCCTAGTTTGCACTTCTATGTTTAAATGAAATACAAAATATGTAAGAAACCGACAATATCCAAGCAATGCGTTACAGATATCAGTCCCAAAAGGGTCTTCACTTTAAATTTTCTTGATTTTGTCACCAATTTTTCTTAATTAAAGAAAATGTTTTGTAATAATTTGAGGAAAATGTAAACTTTTTAGATTTTTCTTCAACAGTTTAACATAAAAAAATTACAAATTGTTGAGTTTTATTCACATAAAGATTCATGTTTTCCATGTCATTTATACTTTCTTCTGAAGGCCGAATTGAAAGTTGCAAAGGGCCAGATTTTGCCCCGAGCCTTGAGTTTGACACATCTGTTTTAGATGATACTTTGAAAATTTCCCATTAATTTCCATAGAACGTTTCCCAATTTCCCCATAATTTTGCAATCCTAGTAAAAATGTTAGAAATGTTTTGTATCTTAACTGTATTATTTTTTTTGACTGGATGCTAATATTCACGTTTTGATATGATGCAGTTATGAGGACTACAATAGTAAGGGTTCACCAAAACCTAAATTCATGATGTCATTTATTGTAGTATCTTCAAGTACTTTACTGTATCCCTAGAATCCTTCCAACCTAAGATAACAGGTTATACATATAAATAAACCACAAACAGTGATTAAAGGTGTTAAAGTTGTGTTACAAATTTTTTCATTATGTTCAGTAAATAAACACACAAAACCCATTGATTCAAAATATTTCTAGATGTTGAAAATTAGACAAAACATTCCTGAACACTCATGTAGCAATTTGAACAATTTAACTTTTTGAGATATGATCAACAGAGTGCCGAGACGTTTTTTTAGTTTGATCACTACTGCTGAAGCAAAACAAAACCGAATATACTAATTCTAAAAATACTTCTCATGAATAGTTTATATTTTTGAATATTCCTCATCTTAAGTTCCTGTGGACATTTACTGGTAATTTCCCACCCCTTTGCAACCCTAATTGTTATTGGTATGTGTGCAATTTGTTTTGCATGCCAGCTTCGTGTAACGCCACTGCGTCCCTTTGCATGTTTGATTATTTAATTTCCATTGAAGTAATAACACTGTGTTTCATTAACAGCGCTGTACTTCAGTGTCTCTGATTGCCTGCATGGTTTTACTGCTGGTTTCTGTTGTTGTTTTATGTTGTGTGTCGTGTGTCACCCCCCACCTTGTGCTGCATCCCCAATCTTATAAAGACACTTGAGGACAAGACTGACAATATGAAATATTCATGGATGGACGAGACAGGAAACAACCAGGTACTGCTGTTTCAGATGAATAGTCGTCTAACGGAGTGTGACAGGCTGGGAAATCAAACGTCAGTCACTTTTAAGAAGCTTTAAAACATATTATGATCAAAACCAATTAAAAGATAATTAGCTGATTAAACATTAGTTAATTCACCTTTGACAATTTACTGTTTTGATTATAAAATATTTTGTCTAATGTGTTTTTATAAAATATAAATATATGCTATTTTTTTTATCAATTTTATTTTTAATGCACTATAAGAAAGTGCTACAGGTAAAAAAAAAAAAAAAAAAAAAAAAATTTGAATAAGCAGCACACTCAATTGGTTAAGATGAATGAAGGATATTTTAAATTCAAACTACCGTATTTTTCGGACTATAAGGCGCACTTAAAATCCTTTAATTTTCTCAAAAATCGACAGTGCGCCTTATAATCAGGTGCGCATAATGTATGAAATTAATGTCAAAATGTTTTGGGACAACTTTGGTAAACGATGAAGCTGCACCTCTTGATTGATTTTTGGCGCTTTAGGACTACCGTAGTCAGGCGCCTCGTGGAGTGATATACTGAACATACTGAACTGAAAAAGTGTGTGTAATGTTCTATATTTTATGTGTTAAACTTGAAAAATGTTGAGAGTTATTGTTAATGAGTTGAATAAAGTTTGACTTATCTGACTATTTTGTTTTGCTTAATGAGCCTTAATAATAATAATAATAATAATAATAATAACAATAACAACAAACCGGTGCGCCTTATGTATGAAAATATACCCGATCAGACTCATTCATTGATAGTGCGCCTTATAATCCGGTGCGCCTTATAGTCCGAAAAATACGGTAAGTCTCTGAGGTGTTTAGCGGCACAGTTTAATGACTGTAAACAAGCTGAGTTTTATGCAAAATGGTTCCAACGGCTCAACCCAATCCTGCACATCTTTTTGGGTGCAGTGGATTGGCCCTGGTGCATTATGGGCAGTGATTTGTGTAATAATCAGTGTTACCTCCACCTAACACATGTCAAATAGGTTAAAAAGCACAGGATTTTGGTAAGATTATGATGTTGATGTTCCTGATTTTTTTTTTTTTGCAGCAGGTGAAAATGTTGATTGCGTTAAAGAAGAGTCCAGCAACAGAACAACTCTTTACACCACATCACATGCTTATTTTGTAACCAACTCCTAACTTATAATAAGAGTGTTTAGACAAGCTTACTGCTAATGTTTAAGCTACTGAAACCATTCTCTATTAGTTATTAAACATAACTGCAGCAGTAATTAGAAAAACATATAGTAATAATAATACATTTTATTTGAAAACCAGAGTCTTTCAGGTCACCCAAGTTCCTTTTACAAAGCATCTAAAACCACAATAAAAGTTAAGCTACAACAGTAAACGTTAGGCTAAAACACAGCGACAGGGCAGAGGTGGTCAGGTGAGAAATGCTGTTGGGTCCATATTCCTGAGATCTGGAGGTATTAATATTATTGATTAGGACATTTTCATGCATTTATCATTTATTAGAAGATTTTTTTCAGGGTTGGGGTAACAGGGTTATGTGTAAGATGATAAATCCCTTTGATATACACCTGTTTGCAATTAGTTCCAAACAACTCGACACAAATTCGTGCCACACAGCACGAAAAACATGAGAAAATCGTGACAGTTTCACGATCCCTGTGTGACTGGGCTGTGCTTTAAGCCAAACGATTCGGCTGGATCAAAGAAATCTTAGAATTGATCAAATGTTTTTTTTATTGATGGTGTAGTTGTGTATTGTATCAGTTTCACGGTTCATTACTGAAGTAACTTCAAATATTTTTTAAAGACTATCTATGAATGTATGATGTTGAATGCTGCACGAAAAAAAAAAGTGAATATTTTAATTTCATGTTCAGAAGCTCAAAACAAATTAATCAAAATTTCTAATTATTGGAGAAAAGTAGAAATATCGTCCTCATAAGAAATCCAAGCTCCACATTAATGCCAGATCCGAGCGCGCTCAGCTGCATGAATAAATCATTTATTAAAAATACAAGAACATGACTCCATACGACATAAAAGTGCCTCACTCAAATAGTGCAGCACAAACATGACACTCAATAAAACATGCATACATCATCGGACCATACAGTGTACAGTACAAATTAAATGATGGTTACCAGTGGGATCACGCCATGTCACATACGTTCGTCTTTTACATTGAAACAGTAAACACGACCCGTCGTACATAATCTTAAACCTGATTGCTGTGATCTTGACAGAAATATTGTATGTGTTCTTTTAAGGCCACGGGCTCTAAATGTAGCTGTCACTTTGACATTAATCTCACATTTCTCGATATTCATGTGATGGAGGGCGTGAACCATGGATCCATAAATCTTGCATTGCACTGTAAACTGAAGCTTCATAAAAGTTTTCTCATCTTCTGGCTTCGACTTTAGTCAGGTTTAGCTACCCGTTTAGCTCAATGTTAATTAACCCAGTTTCATGAGCAATCATCTATTAGGCTTCTAATTATTACGCTCAATGCAGTCACATTAAATCTGCGTTTTAACAAGGATTTAATCACAGCCAATTTTCTTTATCTGAAAATAAAATATAACTATTTCCTGGTTCGTGAATGCAAGAACTGTTCAAATAATGTTTCACTTTCCATTATAAAATGCACTATTAGATACTTAGATGATTAAACTTCTTCAAAAGTCATGTCAGGCCATTGATTCCTGAGATTTAGTTTTTTCTCTGCTAATATTTTGATGGATGTGTGTGTGTGTGTGTGTGTGTGTGTGTGATTGTGGTCTGCAGACAGAGTCGGACATGGGCAGCCCTGGAGGAAAGTCACGCATCATCCACAAGGAATCTGACATTATCACAGCATTTGCAATTAACAAGGTAAAGACCCTTTCACAAAGAAGTCCACGCGCATGAAAAAGCGATAAGAAAAACAAAATGATGAAAGCAATAACTTTCCCGTATACAGATTGATTAGCAGACATAATCTGCTGTGGTATTCGCCTCAGTTTGTTGGAAACAAAGCAGCTATTAAACATTGCTGAACAGTAGGAAATTGCATCACAGTTTTCTGGGAAACCCAAAAGTGTTGCATCCTCAGTCACCAGAATTTTTGCTCGGCATTCACTGATTTGCCAAATAGAAATGGGACGACTATCCTAAATGATTGAATTTAAGTGTTCCACTTGCACTGCTTTTGTGAAACTTCTTAAATACAAAAAATAGAACAGTAGGGTACATTTTAGGGTATTTAGGGGTTCTCCCAACAATTTTCTACAAGTGAAAACACCAGAAATGTGTTGGGAAGTCACTTTGGCAGAGGTTTTTTTTTTTTTTTTTGGCAAACACAATAAATTACAGTAAGAATGAAGTAAAAAACATTCCTGTGCATCCATCTATGGTACTCCACATTCCACAATGCAATACTGTTCACTATGAAGATTAATACAAACTTTTGAGCTGCATTTTCAACCTATTTTAAACTGTCATTATTCGATTAGAAAAAATATTGTTTCAAGTAGCTTTGATTTTGTAGCTTGACAATGAATTTTAAATGGTATTTCAATGGTTTTAGGCTTTTATATTAAATGGTTTAGCATTGTCCTGAGCTGTTCTAAGAAATTAGGGTGCTTATCTGAACACACAACAATTATGAATCTCTGTGTCTCCATTCTTTATCTGTTTCTTCATCTCTTTCCTTTATACTTCCTGACTTCCTCCCAGGCCAATCGTAACTGTCTGGTCATGGCCTCCACCCACGATATTCAGGAGTTGGATGTGTCGTCCATCTTGGCCACACAGATCTTGACGTGGATTGATGACGAAGAGGCCGAGGTCAAAAGGTGAGAAAGTTAGGCTTATATTTCCCCACATTGTACTTGTTGTGATTAACAGCTGCTAGTTCACCCTGATTAGCATCAACTTTATCAAGTGTTGGGGTTCAGCAATGTGGTTGGATTAGAAGGGGCTGGTTATGTACATTAATCTGCAGCGATGCGTATTCTCATTACCAACTAATTCAGCCCTTCAAAATACATAATATTTGCCAGGCTCACCGTTTCCCCAAGTTTATATCACATGATGGCAGTCTTTTTTTTTTTTTACCTAATATTGTTGAAATTTTGCATGTTTCCTTTAGTTTTTCCTCAAAATTTCCCCAAATTAAATAAGAATTGGTCACAAAATCCAGTAAATTTGAAGTAAGGATCCTGTAAGGACTGTTATCTGTCACTTATTGCTTGGTTGTTGTCATTGCTTTACATACATTACATATTATTCATACATGGAAGTGAGAACCAGGGCGCGTTGTCCAGCCCATAATCTGGCCACTTGACTTTAAAACAATCCGTATTTGGCCCCCTGAACTAAAACGTTTAATGTTCCTCCTGCAGTGTTGGTGGGGATGAGTTTCTTGTGGTCCACACTCGTGATGACTTCGGCAGCCTCCACGGCACCACACCATACACCCACAGCAGCCCAGGGACGCCCATCAGTGTGCCGTGGCTGGGAGGCCTGCAGACGGGCACGGGAGCAGCTTTGGTAAGCTGAGAGTGAAAGCATGAACATTTTCATTCACTAAAGATTCATCATTTAATTATCACTGTTTAGAGGCTCCGAACTTCCCAACATCATGCCAAATATGCTAAATACATTTAAGGGTTCAAATTTGTTATTATTTAGGGTTACAAAGGGGTGGACAAGAACTTAAGCGGAGGAATTTTGGAAATAATCAAAAATACGAATTTTTCTTGAGATTATTCTATTGAAATTAACTTAAAATTGGTGGAAATTTTAAATAACTATTAAACCCAAATATAAATATTAGCATCCATGCAAAATAATACTTGACAACCCAAATGCACGTGCGAAATCATGCAAGATTTAACGTCTGCCTGTTTGCTAAAGTTGCTACACATTAGATCACCTATTTTACAGTGGAAAAATTGCACGTAAATTTGTGATATTGTTCCATAATATGTCATTGAGGGTTTATTTTGTGTCATATAGCTATTACTTATTACTAGGGCTGGAACTTAAACACGTTAATTGTGATTAAAAAAAATAAATAAATAAAAGTAAAGCACAAAAAATAAACAATTGCTTACTTAAATTTAAGTTTGTGCTTTGTGAACAATGCAATCATAATATTCTCTATTCATATTGCACATTGTTTGCACTTAGTGATGAAAATAATACACAGTGTCATTGTTTAAGCTCATTTATTGTTTTCAGTGATTCAGTCATATACATAAATCACTTTAAATTGAAAAACGTTGCTTCTCGTGTCACATATTGTTATGCAATTCATTTAGATTGATTGATATGAATTCATTATAAAGTCTCTAATTAATTAGATACATTTGTTTTAATCGAGTCCCACCACTACTTCCACCACTACTACATCGTATTTTGCATGAGGATTGACATTTCCGTCACCCTGATCTATCGTTTAAGGTGAAAGATTGCGTGTAAATGTGTGATATTTTCTTAAAACCTGCATGTTTGGGTATATTCTCTGTCATATTGCAATTTCTGCTAATTTAGTTTAAAAACATAATTAGAATATTGAAAAATAATTAACAATAGTTTAGTTCTAGAAAGTGAAATGTGTGTTTTATGTCTATTTTCCACAATTATGGGCAATCAAAGCCCCTATACAATATTTTGTTTGGGACGCTTCTTGTATTTCTTTGCTTCAATCTACATCAAAGCTGCCTTTAAAACAAAAAAATGTAATCATTTAACAGTTGTTCAAGGCACTGGATGGGAAGCGTGCGTCAGCGTAAATATTTTTCATTTCAATTTAGGCCCAGTTCTTTGGGAGTTTATGACAAATCCTAGTCCTTCAGCTATGTGGTCGTCACTGCCATTTATTCCTTTGTTTTTGTTTTTTTAAAGCTGAGTGATTTCATCTCCTGACGGCTTTGCTTATATTAATGTATGTTGTCTGCTGCTCTCCATTGGCCCTTCCTTTTTTGCTTTCAAAGTAAAATGCTCAAAGCAGTTTGTGACTTAATTTAATAATTCATTTTTTTCTTTTTGTCTGAGCCTGCTTTGCCTAAAGCAACACAACGACTAATATTAGGCTCCGTCTTCGACTAAAGAGGATTGTAGACATTGTGGTTTGCTTGCAGCTTGTGTGACACACAGTCTGAGCTGTTTACTCTGCTGGAAGTCTGTCCGAGCTTGCTCTGTGCACAAGTTGGCAGAGGAAAAAGATGGATTTTATTCCGGTGCAAGTGATGTCTTTTAAGCAAAAAAAAAAAAAGATGTGAGTCATTTTTGTAGAGTTTGTTGGGCTTGTATATACCCAGTCTGACTTATAAAGATAAGCCCACACAGGCCTGGCTTTTTATTCTTCACACCCACAGATTACAAACCAAATATCTGACAGATGTGATGCTACAGGAGGACAAAGGCTAAAAGAGATGTGATTGATTTGGATGAATGGGAAATGAAACGTTTTTATGCTTCACCTCAAAGTCATTCTGTTCATTCCAATTAGTTGCCATGGCGACAGTAATGCCAAACCTGGGTTTAAACCTGTGGTCATTTGAGCTCAACTAATTGTTTGTGTCACTTTAGGATACACCCAGAGAGAGAGAGAGAGAGAGAGATGTGTTTTGTGTTTGAAGCTTCTAAAAACTGATCATTTTCAAAAACAGTTTTTAAGTTAGTGGAAGGGGAATCACAGCTTGTTCTTAATTATTATGATAGAAATGTGGATGGATTTAGGACTTTTTTAATTGTGTTGATTGTAAAAAGTCAAAAATAAAAATAAATAAGGTGAAAATTGATTAATTTCTTATTTTTAATGGAAAACAGTTTGAGCATAAATTTGCCATCAGTGATATCATCCATAGTTAAGCTCCACTAGTACTCGCATGTACTAGATTTAGGTTTACTAGTATGCGAGTACACTTTACTAGTGAAGCAAAAAGTGTCACCACTGAGGGAGCTGGATTTGGTCATAAATCCCCCTACTTCACTTGCACTAGGTCTACTAGAACTACTAGTGAATCTTTTGGCTTTACTAGTAATTGTTACTCTGCAAAATGTTTGTTTACTACTATGCTTAAAACCTCACTATTATCATTAGTAGACTTTTTAGTTTTACTAGTTAAGTCAGTGTTTTTCTACCTTGGGGTCGTGACCCCATGTGGGGTCACTTGAAATTTAACTGGAATCGCCTGAAATGTCTAGGAATTGGTTTTAAAAAAAATTACTGACCAAAATTACATTTTTAAATTCCAAGTGAATTATTTTTCTTTTTTAAATTAACACATCACACACACAATAAATATCAAACTGTGTTTTATACTTAACGTTTTTCAAATATAAATCTAGTTCAAATAATGAAAAATATTGTGTCACTTTGTGCAGTAATCCTCGATACGCTGTATTTATAACACACTTTATTAAACATGATCAAAAACTATTTAAGAAAAAATAAGCCTCCATGGTCACCAGAAATTTATGATGGTAAAATAGGGTCACAATTTGGCGTAATTTTGTGCTGCTTTTGACATAACTAGTGTGATTGCAAAATTGATTAATTATATTTATTAATATTTTCTCATATGCTTACTCATATATTTGATCTTATTCAAATATAATGTCTTAAGTTGTATACTTTCCATGTCTTTTGTCTTCCTCTTTCTGGAAGGTTGGTTAACTCGCTCTCCCAATACACATCTTTATCAAAGGCCAGACACGACGACTTACACACACACACACACACACACACACACACACTTCTACGCTCATCTGCAAACTGACCCCCTCTCTGCTTTTTCTTTGAACTGACCCCCTCTCTGTTTGTTCATTCTCATCTCTTCGGGGGGTGGGGGTAGAACGTTGAACTGGGTAAAAATGTGTGTGAAGTGTGATCCTTAGTCAGTCTCGTGTTTCTCCCTTTGGCCAAAGGGAGATCCTTTTGATTATCCTGTCTGTACATTTTTTATTTAGTTTAGAATAAATCAGTTTTTATTACATCATTTATCACTGCAGAGAGTGTTTTTTCCAGTCAAAGACGAGGTAACTGTAAATTTCACCGTAACACTAGTAAAAAAAAGTCTTCTATTATTACAAAATCTTCTTTACTAGTAGATTATTTTGCTTTACTTGTAAGGTCTACTCGAGCACTAGTGCACCAAAAAATGTTACTAGTAAAATAATGATTTCCTTTACTTTTCTTTAATCTCACTAGTAGTACTGCTAGACAGTTTTTAGTTTCTTGCCAGTCTGGCACGGTGTTTGGACCACCTCTTCTAGCAGGACCATCGGGCCGTTAACCCCCCTGTGGTGCAGTTCACACCTACGCAGGCCAGACAATGGCCCCCCATGGTTTCACACATGCACAGAGCTGGTTAGGAACGGCCCTGGTTGCCAGTGTGAGTACACCCTTAGTCCACTTCAGTAGTACTTGTAAAAGATTAATTAGTAGGACTAGTAGACATAATTTAAATGAAGTAGGAGGGATCAGAAACAAATCCAGCTCCCTGCTTGGTTTCACATTTTCTAAAGTTAATGACAGCCTGAAATTGCTTTTCCTCACCCCCCCCTTGTTAGCATATAAAGCTAGCTTGTTGTACTGGTGACATTTTTTGTTTCGCTAGTTTGCTTTGCTACAACTTTGAGTACTAGTAGAGCTTAACTATCATTGAAATAACATTTATGCTCAAACAGCTTTCCATAATTTTTCGGGTTTGTCTTTAAATCTTTTCCTAAAAGCGGAGCTGTGTTGGATCTATTGTGTTTCAAACTAGCACTGAATACCTTTGTTTACTATTAAGTTCCAAACTGTTACTTACTTACGATCTCCTCCTCCATCTCCTCTACTTCGCTTTCCATTTCCCAGATGATCAAGAGAAATATCAACAATGTGAGAAGAATGACCTCCCATCCCACACTCCCATACTGTAAGCACATGTCTGTCTGTCTGTCTGTCTGTCTGTGTGTGTCAGTAGATCAAGATAGAATTAAACTCTTACAAAATGCCATCCAGACTTTATATATGCCCGTGGTAAAAACTGCCTCTTGGGAATGATTACATCAGCTCATAGTTTTTCTTCTATAGATAAAGTGAGTATGGGAGTGTTGGGTTTGTTCATCCTTATGCTACTGCTGCTGATGCTGATGCTGATTAGCAAAAGGCTGAGCGAGCTCACTTTCCACAAACCTTGTATTTTCCCATCAGAGCAGGGCTTCAGCTGTGAGGAGTTTGGGTGGAATAATTGCCAACAGGAAGGTAAAAATAGCTTTCCAACTGTGTCGGGAAAAACACTTTCCTTAATCAATTATAAAGCAGATGATTTTGGGGGCGACAAGGTGCCAAAACATTGTGTAGAGACCAGAGCACTCGTTGACAGTCAACTGGAAAGCAAACGCATGGCATGTTTTTGTCCTCCTGCGTTTCAGACCTGACAGGAGCTCAGGACGGCAGTGTGAGGATGTTCGAGTGGGGTCACTCCCAGCAGATCATCTGCTTCAGGAGCCCGGGCAACTCCAGAGTGACTAGGATCCGCTTCAACCACCAAGGAAACAAGGTCAGCGCCACTAGTACCAACGCTGGAGTTTTTCAGTGTAAAAACAAGAGAACACCAAGCGCCAAATTTTCTCACTCAGAGCTATCTCGCGTCGCAGCAGCTTTCTGGATTCCATCAAATTTTTGACTTTTCACCAGTATAGTGATCTGTATTCCCTCCAAAACGTAATAAAATCTTCCACTGGCTAAGGTTTATCTTTGGTTAAAGTTTTGTCAAAATCCATTAAGTACTTCTTACATAATATTTCTAATAGACAAACAAACCAAATATTACTAATACATTTTATTTGTAATGCACTTTACATTCAAATAAATCTGAAAGAGCTACAGGTTAAAAATAGAATAAAATAAGATAAAAGCCGTCCAAGGAGGAAAAAGCAAAAGTGCCAATGTTTTACTGGCTTCAGAACTAGAAAATGTTGTGATGTGAACTCGTCATAGTCAGAATCTCCCTCCCTCGCACAACAAACCTCAGAGGGGACTTTCAGCACCCTTTGTTCTTCAGCGGAGTTATTCCAGCACTCTGAACTCAGTCACTCGCCTCAGGCAAAGCGTTTTCTCTGATGGCGCCTCTGCTCTACCAATACGGTTTTATCTGCTTTTATTAGCCAAACATTTTATTGCACATTGGAAGGAAATAGTCTCTTGGTTTTTAGTTATGTAAGATGTTGTTGGAGAATAATCGGAACCACCCGAAGGGAGAGAATTGTCAGTGACTGTAAGTGACAATGTAATCAGTCGTCTCTGTTTCCACCAGCATTTCAATTCATCCGTAGTGCTGGGAATTCATTGTTCCCAGTACAGGAATTCCTGGTTATCTTGTGATTTGTGCTAGCATTAAAATTGTCTAAAATATTAAGAAACAGTTTAATGTATTTTAATCAAGTATTAATTACGTTTGTCATTGATGTCAGGTCTGGTCAGGTAAATGTTTTTTTCCTTTTGGTGTTTGTCCTCAAGTTTGTGCGTATTCTGAATGCACTTTATTCTGCTTATCAGCTTAAATCACATTTGTCAGTGACTTTCCTGGTGTTTTCATTGTTGACAAAAAAAAAAACAATGACACATGTTAATAATATTAAATCGGAGCTATATCATATCCCGGGAGAAAGCGAAACATACAGAAATCAAACCAGACACACAATAAACTCCATTAAAAATAAACTAACCCCCCCGTCTTAGCATCCGTCTTCAGGACTCCAAATCCCACAATACAATGCGCAAGACTTTTCCAAGTTGAAATCCCATGACCATTTGGAGACTAAAACAAACTTGCAAGCGTCAATTTGTACCTTTGACATTTGTGAGTAAATCTGTATCAGAGGATTTATGAGGACAACATTTGGATAACATATAGTTTTATAAATGTAAGTTATAAAGGTAATGGAGGAACGGTGTAAGAAAAAAAATTATTATATTTCACGCTGCGATTTCATTGTCAAGTCTAACTTGGTGCAGTGTAAATATTCAAGTTTGCTTTAAGAATTGAGTTCACAGCACTGCATTAAACACGGTAGAAAAACCGTATTGAATGAATGATTTTAGGATTTTGTGAATCAATTTCGGGTAATTAAAAAGAAAATCAATTGAATAATTTTTAACCCAGACCAAGTAGTTAAGCAACTTTAACTAAAGTGTGGCACTCATCACCCGTCTACTCTTCATTGTTCATCATCTTAAATCACGTTTTCCAAAAGATTAACACCTAAAGAAAAGAAATGGCGTGACTTTGCAGACTTTGCGCTGCAGGAGTTTCACTTTGGGGAAACTTTTTTTGAGCCGTGACTGACATTCACTGACTCGAGCTGTTCTCATGTTTTCTTCAGTTTGGTATCGTTGACGCCGATGGAGGTTTGAGTCTGTGGCAGACCAACACCAGCGGTGACACCCCCAAACCGTACCTGGTGAGAAACACACAGCTCTACTGCAGCACACGCTCTCCTTCTCTCCATTTCTCCGTCTCCTTTCATCAACCTTCCCATTTCTCACTCCCAGACCTTGCAGTGCCACAACAAGACGGCTAACGACTTTGTCTTCGTGGGCTCGTCCTCGCTCATCGCTACTGCTGGTCTCTCTACAGACAACAGGTAATGAAAGCTTTAGAAATGCTGCAGGGTTTTCATTCAGCTTTTAATGTAGGAGGTGCAGCGAATAGTAACCTAACGCTGCCTTTGGACTCCTCAGGAACGTCTGTCTGTGGGACACTCTGGTAACTCCTGCTAACAGCCTCGTGTACGGTAAGAGTTAACCATCAAATACCTTATTTAGTTATTTGTTTATTACAGTAAATTCTGCTGAAGCTCTAGTTCAGGGGTGTCAAACTCATTTTAATTCAGAGGCCAAATACAAACCAGTTTGACCGTAAGTGGGACACATGTTTAAGGTGGGAAAAGAGCAAATTCAACATTAATGTGCCCTGGTTTGCACTTCCACGTATAAATAATAAAGTATGTGAGTATATCAGTCCCTGCAGGACCTACACTTAAATTTCCCTGAGTTTGGGAATTTGGGGAAATTTTGTGGAATATGTTGAGGAAAATTTGCCAGATTTTGGGAAAATATGGAGTTCTTTCAACATTTTGAGATTAAAATGACTTTATCCTGTGAAAAACTGAGCTCTGCAAATATTATGGATTTTAAGTGATTTTTTTGTATTTGGAAAGGCTGAGTTATCTACAGCTGAATTTGTTGATCATTATTTTCTATCATTTTTACTTTCTTGAGCGGGCCAAATTTGATGACAAACTCATTTTAGTTCAGGGCCCAAATAAGGAACAGTTTGGTCTCAAGTGGGCCACAGATTTTTTGAGGGAAAACCAGTAACTTTAACTTTATTGTGGTGCCCTTGTTTGCACTTCTACATATATAGAAAATACAAAATATGTAAGAATCCGACACTATTCAAGCAATAAGTGACAGATATCAGTCCCAACAGGGTCTTCACTTTAAATTTCCTAGATTTTGTGACCAATTTCTATATCATTAAAGAAAATGTTACGTAATAATTTGAGGAAAATTGAAGGATTTTTTAAGATTTTTGATTTTTTTTCAAATGTTTAACATTAAAAATGACTGCAATCATGCCATATAAGCACCGGAAAAACTGTGAGTTCCTACAAATGTTGTTGAGTTTCATTTACACAATGATTCATGTTTTCTCTGTCATTTTTACTTTCTCTTACGGGCCAAATTGGATGCTCCAAAGGGCCAGATTTGGCCTCCCGGCCTTAAGTTTGTCACATGAGCTCCAGTTGAACCCATTCTGTTATTATGGGTAGAAAGGTCTAAACAAGGTGAAGTGTCCACTCTTCCTCACCCGCTGTGTTCCTCTTCCTCTCCTCAGCCTTCTGCTGCCATGACTCCGGTGCCACCGTGCTCTCCATGGCTCCCAGGCACCAGCTGCTCATCACTGGGGGGAGGAAGGGTTTGATCAGCGTTCTGCAGCTCTCCCACAGGCACCAGAGGCAGAGTTTTCAAGCCCACGACTCTCCTGTCAAAGCACTGGCTGTGGACCCCACAGAGGATTGCTTCATCAGCGGATCGGCCGAGGGCAACATCAAGGTGGGTCACGAAGCTTTGCTTCATTTGAGAGAAATATTCCCTAACAAGCACTGAGAAATATTATAGATAGACTTTGTCTGTCCTGAAGCAGTGACAGAAATAATGTTTTGACATCACGATAAAACACATTCAGCACAATAAAATCTCATGTTGTTCAGATCAGTTATTGCGGAGGGGATGAAGGTGATTTTGTAAATGTACATATGATGTTTGTGCTCCTGGAAGTAACCTTTACCAGTCCAAGTCAGTGGCGCACCTTCAGTATAACACAATAATGTTGTGATTACAGTTACAAAGCTTTATGTCAAATACATTGGTGTTTTTTTCTTCATGTAATGTTGTTTTTTAATGAGATATGTTGTGGTTTATTCTGTATGGCTTATAAAAACATATTAGTTTTGTCAGGCTTTTTAAAACTGTCTACAAATCACCTGTCACAGCATTTAAACTCAGACTCAGAAATACTTTATTGATCCCAGGGAGAAATTATTTTGTTACAAATGAAAAGAAGAAACGCTAAACAAAGAAAGGAAAGAAAGGAAAAAAAGAAAACGTACATAATTAAGACTGTTAAATTAAACAAGTGCAAATATTACAGTAGGAAAAATAATACTAATAATATTACAAATGTACAAATATAATACACATATATTTACATGAATCCAGAAGCAAAAAAACCGTAAAACACAATATTCAACATAGAATTGGACGGAGGGGAGAGAATGATGCTGATTTTGGGAATATTTTGACGGAATAATCCTAAACTAAAAATATCTGAGACAATTTATATTTTGGGTAGGCCATGTTGGTTTTTATTTATGTCTGTTTCTTTGTTTCTCATTGAGATGCTTCTTGATTGGCTACACTCTGTACCACATCACAAATTACGCACACACGGGGACTTTTGGTCCCATTGACCAACCTGTAACTCTTTAGACGGAGCTGTGTGTTACACAGATTTAGAACGACTGCTGCTGAGCACATCAGTGTCAAATCTTTAATTCTTTACGATTGTTGGCAAAGATCTGCCAAAGCTGTGAGAAACTGAAGCTCATCTGAAGTTGAACATCAAGAGGCCGCCTTTAAACAGTTTGATGAGAGTTCACGGAATATGAGGATTAAAACTCTCACACAGTCTTAAGTCTAGAAAACATGTTATCAAATAATAAAGCTCCCAGACTGGGACTGAGGTTCAAACGATGCTAGTGGCTCAGAGCTAATCCCACACTTTGCAGCGTCTGGATTTTAGTGTGCACACAGACAGGCTGCTCATATTCTGTGTTCATTAAGATTCCTGTAGGAGAACTAACCAATGGGTGGATTCATCGTGTGTGGCACTTTTCTCCACATTTGATTAAAATTTAAATAATATCTGTGTGTCAATCACAGGCTCAAACAGGACAGTTACTGTTAGGTTTTATGGACTGTGAAAGAAAACGGCAGTTATTGTAACGTTTGTTGTGAAGTTATATTCACTTTTAAAAAGAAACTAACTGGTTCATCTGTGGCGTTCTGATGTGTGTGTGAATCATGGGTTTTTGTTTGTTGTGTGAAGTCAATTAATGAAAAAAACATTGTATTTCTTTCATCATTCATCGACTAATTAACAAATCCCAACTTGTGTTTAATGAGGTGTATTTGCAACAGAGTTTAGGTTTATTTGCATCATTTACAGACGTTGAGCTTATCAATTGACCAAATTCAAGACAAAAACAACCTTTTAGTATGTAGTTTTTAGAACTAGAAAGATAGAAAAGAAAGAAAATGTAAAAGAGGTTGCATGAGATGAAATTGCCACATCAAAGGACCCATAAGCCAATCATTAGAGGACCTGTGATGTCCTTTGATGACGCTTGGGTTTTCCTCTCAGTATTACTGCTCGGAGTCAGTATAATGATAAATAATCAATAACTGTTAAATTAAGATTTTTTTTAAATATATAAAAAGTTGAAATTGCCGCTGAAAAGTTTGTTTTGATATCCAATGTATACAGTCTGTTTATTTTTGGGAAAACGTTATAATGTGCATTGCATTGTGGGATGTGGACTGTGGAGTCTTGTAGACGGACGCATTGAAGTGTTTTTACTGCATTCTTACCGTATTTATAATTTTTTACCAAAGTGACTTTCCAACACATTTCTGGTGTTTTCACTGAAAGTTGCAGCAAAACAATGACGGATGTTTATTTTGGGGTTTTAATGGAAAGATCTGTAGGGTGAGGTGATATCACGGGGAACTAACTAGAACAAAAAATGAATTGCATCCACATAGTAATTCCAGCAAGATTATGTTTGTCTTGTATTACTCGAAAGTCGAGGATACTTCAAAGGATACTTCAAAGGACACATCAAAGCGATCAGCAGACGCCTCTGATGAAGACTGGCAGTTGTCAGTTAAAACATGTCAGGAGATCAAAGTGGATTTCCTAAGGAACTGTTGTCTGAATAAATGAAACTTTAACACACTTCTATGCATCCATCTATGGGACTCCACATCCCACAATGCAATGCGCCAAACTTTTCCAAACTTTGTTTGTTCATCCTAATGTTGGGCCTCATGTTGGAACCGCGATAGTATTAAAAGAATTTTAGCAAAAGGAAGAAATGGATTATATTTGTTGCTTAAACAAGTAAAATGGGCCAAAGACAGTTTTTTTTTCTGTCGGTTTGTTTCTAAAAAAAAAGCTGAATGTGGGTGTTCAACATTATCATAGAGTAAGATCTGAAACTAGACTCAGCTCACGACCGTATTCCTGGATGTGCTCCATTGCTGCAGAAAAAGTCGTCTCCGTGTGTTTAAACCCATGTTAATAAGTTTGGATTTAGTTATGAGTGATCAAACAGAGCAGGAACATTTGGGTCTGTGGATCAGGCTGTTCTTCAGCCTCCAGTGAGTCATAAGTTACTGAGTTTCATTTCCTGGCACTGAAACCTGCAGAGTTACAAGAAACTGTGGATTCAGTTCAGTGTCAGAAAACGGAGAGAGAAAACATGTCAATGATCACGAGTAAATATCCAATCCAGCCTCAGAAGAAATCCTGTAACGTTTTAGAGTCGCAAACAGAAAAAACTCAGAGCTGGAGTCGTTTCTTCTGAGGTTTTAGCTTTTTAAACACTAGCAATTAGTTTTGTTATTCAAATCTATGAAGTCTAGTTCATTTTACCCACAATCCTTTGCAGGTGACAATAGATTACAATGCAAAATGTAGGTTTTCTTCTTTGCCAAATTGGCTCCAATCCTCAAAGTCGAGGGTTTCTGACTCATTTTAGGTCAGAGGCCAAAAATTCAGCAGTTTGATCTGAAAACGGACGCAGATTTTAAACCACAAAAATAAGTCATTTCAACATGAATGTGCCCTAGTTTGCATTTCCACGTATAAACGACGTGAAGTATGTAAAGCAACGACAATTTCCAAGTAATAAGTGACAGATATCAGTCCCTAAAGGAGCATCACTTCAGGTTCCTTGATTTTGTAACCATTTTTTTATTACATTTTGGAAGGTTTAGTGGAATAATTTGAGGAAAAATGCAGAATTCTGGACAAATGTAACCATTTTTCTGCAACTACAGCAAGCTTTCCATATTTTAACCTATTTTCATCACTTTTTCTTGCCATATTTTTGATCCTACATTATTCTCATTTCTGCCACTTTTCTATCACATTTTTGTCACTTTCAAGACATTTTCAGCACTTATAAATCCTTTCCACCACTTTTTCCACCTAAAAAGTGTGGGATTAGCTCATTAATATTGTTCACTCATTATTGTTACTTTTTTACCTCTTTTCACCATATTTCATGCTTATTTTTTTGCCAATTTAACCACATTCACAATTTGTGCCCATTATTTGCCAGTTTAAACTAATTGTTCATACTCTTTAGATTACCCCAACACCCTGTCCCCCCATTTCTGCCACTTTTAATCCAATTTTGACACTTTGAACCCTTTTTACCACTTTTTCTGTCTGTTTTTGGCCACTCTAATTTGCAAATTTTAATCAATTTTTGGTCACTTTGTTTTAAACCATTTTATTTTTGATTAAAACAATGATTTACATCTTCAGGATGACTATATATATATACAGTATATATATATACACACACTATGGCGCAGATAATAATGCACTTCCTGGGTAACAGTGGATATTATTCAGATAAATAAATATGTGGTTATCACACATTCATAGAACAAAGCATAGCAAACTCTACTTTGATCCTCCTTTTGAAATACTGACATGCTGCGAATGATGACATAAAAGTCCAAAAGGAGAGAACGCTTTGTGTCCCTTCACAACAAAAGCGTAAAACTTGTTGAGAGACGTATCACTACGGGATCATTGAACCTCAGCAGCGTCTGCATCTGCTCAGCCTCTAAACGAGGCATCATCCACACGACGAGCTCGGCTAAAAATAGTAAAGCATCAGCGTGTGGAGAGAAAGGTCACTGAAGAGGAGTTAGTGAGACTCAGAGCGAGAGAAGCCGTTCTCTGCACCTCTAAATCAGTCTTCATAATAATAATAGTAATAATAATGACAAGCAGCTGCAAACCAAATCACGTTTCATCAGCATGTTTTTTTACAGCTGTTCAGTGAAAATGTGGTGCAGTTAAATGAATCTTCTTCATAATAAGATCAGTGTATTACTAATGAGGCTGCAGACTGAAATAATGTTAATATTACACTCAATCTTTGAATTGAAGTCTCCAACAGGAGGTAAACAAAACCATCTTCACTTTAGCCAGAAACTCTCCCACTGAATCCTCTTCAAAATAAAAGCACGGAATCCTTATTCAGTCTACACCAGACGTGGGTTGCTCCAAAATACACAATATTACAGAAAAATTATATAATTATAGCAACAACAAAAAACACGACGACAAAAGCACAAAAACATTACAGAAAAATATTAAAATACAACACAAATACAAAAAAATGACTCATCACACACAAGACAAATGCACAAAAAACACCCTAAAAAGACACAAACACTCCAAAAACACACAAAACGCCAACAAAAACATGCAAGATGACCGCAAAAAATAACAGAAGAATGAAAAAAAACAAAAAATAACTCATCACACACAAAACGACAAAAACACCCCCAAAGAGAGGCACAATTTTACTCGTATAACACCCAAGACTATGAAAAAATAACAGAAAAATATAAAAAGACGCAAATACAAAACAACAGGAAAAAATGCATAAAAACAGCAAAAAGACACAAAATTACTCCAAAATAGACAATTTTATAGAAAAATAGTCAAAAGGACAACAAAAAATGCACAAAATTAACAGAAAAATATAGACAACACAAATACAAAAAAATGACTTGTCACACACAAAACACCAAAATTACACAATAACACCTCAAAAAAACACAAAATAGACAATTTTATAGAAAAATATCCAAAAAGACACAAAATTACTGCTTAAACAAACACACAGGACTACAAAAAATAACTATATATATATGAATATATATATATATATATTCATATATTCCATGGACACAAAACGACAACAAAAAAGACTCCATAAACAGAATGATTCCAAAAAAACACAAAACAAACCCATTGTTTTTTCCTGTATTAATGCTAATGATCCTTGTGATCATTTTAAATTAATGTGAATCTTGATGTAATAATTAATATCTCTCCATCCTCAGGTGTGGAGTCTAGCGACTCAGTCTCTTCTCTTCACCTTCGCTAACGAACACGCCCGTCAGTCTCTGTTCAGGAACCTGGGCACGGGCGTGATGCAGGTCGAGGTGGGACCGACCAATCACGTGTTCTCCTGCGGCGCCGACGGCACCATGAAGATGAGGACCCTCCCCAACCGCTTCAGCGTTAACAACAACAATCCCCTTGGCAACATCAAGAACGACGTCAAGTTCTTCATTTAGAGCCGAAACAGTAACGCAACCTGAAGACTTTTACTTTCCTCCTGTTTTTACTTCCTGTTGTTGGAGCGTCACATGGAGGACATTTAAAGCACACTCACACTTTTTATTCATTGAAACGATGAATTTTGGATTTGCACAAAGCAGTTAAGCTAATTTCTACGACAAAGCCAGTGAAGAAGAAGAGGTAGAAGAAGGTTCAGGAGGCTCATATTTCACCTCGTGGCATCAAAGTGTCCTTAAAACTCGGAGAAGTAACGCTGCCAACGTAGGAGACGGAACGTGGACCACCTGATAAATCACATCCTGTTGCACAAAGTGATAATTATTCCAAACCCTTTGATAACTTTAAACCATTTGAGCTTCAGCGTCGATGAACCTTTCATTTTTCCACACGGACTGGGATCGATTGCTGCCTTTTTAAACGGAATTGACTCCTCCCACTTCTTCTTTGTTTTTCTTTTTTTTTTCACGAGTGACGAACTCCACCTCATGTGTTTATTTTGATTTCTTCCAGCGTGTCCACCTTCGCTACAGGCTGGGGGGGGCAAGTAATCTGAGTAAATGGACTTATTGATGCTTTTCCATGTGAATAAAAGAATCAATTAAACTAAATATATATATTTAGCAATAACATCCATTTATTAAGGAAAAGCTTCCTTTCATTATGAAGCAGCAGTAGATGAATTATATATATATATTTATGAATATTAGGGATGAACGATCAAACCAATGTGTTTTAGTGACGCCGACGTTTCCCACATAACACGATGGAGAATAAACAGTTGATTGGTTCTTCATCAGACTGTAGCTGATGATGATGATAATGCTGCAGTCGACACATCCAGTTACTGGTTTTTTTTCTTTACTTAGTTCAAATGTGAATTTGATTTATTATAATTTTATAAATGAAGATATGTAAAGTGATATAATTTATATAGAGAGAAACTGATGTAATAATAAAAGAGTGGTATACAGCCAGTGTTTGTTGTGGGTTTAAAGCAACTTTTAATCACTGCAAGGGCCAAAAAACTGTGATTGTAGCTCATCTGAAGGTCACATGATCAACATTAGATTAAAGACCAATCAAAACTTCAACAAAGACGAAGAAGAAAGGTTTGTGTCTATTTTTGTGGTGGTAATTTTCATTTTGTGTATTTCTGCTGTTGATTTGTATTTTTTGTTGTAATGTTTTTGTTTTTTTGTCGTCATTTTGTTGATTTTTTTTCCTTTGTAATTACTTTGTATTTTTATTGCTGATTTGTCATTTTTGTGTTTCTGTGAGTGATTTGTATTTTTGTTGTATTGTTTGTCTTCGTTGTAATATTTTTATAGTTATCGTGTGTTTTTAGAGTCACTTTTTATTTTTCCCATATTGTGTTTCTGTTTATTTGTATTTTTGTTGGAAATTTTGTTTATTTTTGAAGTCATTTTGTGTATTTTTGTTCAAAAATTTTAAACACCTGAAAGCAGAGGTAAGGCAAAACCAAAAATCACCCCAAATCGAAGGTAAAGCTTTAGTAAGGCATATTTTCCAAAAAAAAAAAAATTGAGTTAATACTATTAGACCCTGAAAACTGCTGAAAATATATTGCACTTACTTAAACAGGGCTAAGAAAGCAGTATGGGACAAAATATGACAAAAAACAAAAATCACCCAAAATCAGAAGTAAGGCTATAGTAAAGCATATTTTTCAAAAATTAAAAAAAAAAAAGAATTGAGTTAAGATTCCCATTATGCCCTAAAAACTACTACAAATGTAATGAACATACTTAAAATGGGCTACGAAAGTAGTAAGGCACAAAAAATTACGAAAATCAAAAATCACCAACAATCAGAGGTAAGGCTATAGTAAGGCATATTTTTCAAAACAAAAAAAAATTGAGTTAAGACCATCATTAGACCCTAAAAACTACTGCAAATATAATGCACATACTAAAACAGGGCTAAGAAAGCAGTTAGGGACAAAAAATGACAAAAAACAAAAATCACCCAAAATGGGAAGTAAGGTTATATAGTAAGGCATATTTCTCAAAAAATTCAAAAAAAAAAAAAAATTGAGTTAAGACCATCATTAGACCCTAAAAACTACTGCAAATATAATGCACATACTAAAACAGGGCTAAGAAAGCAGTTAGGGACAAAAAATGACAAAAAACAAAAATCACCCAAAATGGGAAGTAAGGTTATAGAAAGTCATATTTCTCAAAAAATTCAAAAAAAAAAAAAAATTGAGTTAAGACCATCATTAGACCCTAAAAACTACTGCAAATATAATGCACATACTAAAACAGGGCTAAGAAAGCAGTTAGGGACAAAAAACAAAAATCACCCAAAATGGGAAGTAAGGTTATAGTAAGGCATATTTCTCAAAAAATTCAAAAAAAAAAAAAAATTGAGTTAAGACCATCATTAGACCCTAAAAACTACTGCAAATATAATGCACATACTAAAACAGGGCTAAGAAAGCAGTAAGGCACAAAAAATGACAATAAACAAAAATCACCCAAAATGGGAAGTAAGGTTATAGTAAGGCATATTTCTCAAAAAATTCAAAAAAAAAAATAATTGAGTTAAGACCATCATTAGACCCTAAAAACTACTGCAAATATAATGCACATACTAAAACAGGGCTAAGAAAGCAGTTAGGGACAAAAAACAAAAATCACCCAAAATGGGAAGTAAGGTTATAGTAAGGCATATTTCTCAAAAAATTCAAAAAAAAAAAAAAATTGAGTTAAGACCATCATTACACCCTAAAAACTACTGCAAATATAATGCACGTACTAAAACAGGGCTAAGAAAGCAGTAAGGCACAAAAAATGACAAAAAACAAAAATCACCCAAAATGGGAAGTAAGGTTATAGTAAGGCATATTTCTCAAAATATTAAAAAAAAAAAAAAAATTGAGTTAAGACCATCATTAGACCCTAAAACCTACTGCAAATATAATGCACATACTAAAACAGGGCTAAGAAAGCAGTAAGGCACAAAAAATGACAAAAAACAAAAATCACACAAAATGGGAAGTAAGGTTATAGTAAGGCATATTTCTCAAAAAATTCAAAAAAAAAAAAAAATTGAGTTAAGACCATCATTAGACCCTAAAAACTACTGCAAATATAATGCACATACTAAAACAGGGCTAAGAAAGCAGTAAGGCACAAAAAATGACAAGAAACAAAAATCACCCAAAATGGGAAGTAAGGTTATAGTAAGGCATATTTCTCAAAAATTCAAAAAAAAAAAAAATTGAGTTAAGACCATCATTAGACCCTAAAAACTACTGCAAATATAATGCACATACTAAAACAGGGCTAAGAAAGCAGTTAGGGACAAAAAACAAAAATCACCCAAAATGGGAAGTAAGGTTATAGTAAGGCATATTTCTCAAAATATTCAAAAAAAAAAAAATAATTGAGTTAAGACCATCATTACACCCTAAAAACTACTGCAAATATAATGCACATACTAAAACAGGGCTAAGAAAGCAGTAAGGCACAAAAAAAAAACAAAAAAACAAAAATCACCCAAAATGGGAAGTAAGGTTATAGTAAGGCATATTTCTCAAAATATTCAAAAAAAAAAAAAAAATTGAGTTAAGACCATCATTACACCCTAAAAACTACTGTAAATATAATGCACATACTAAAACAGGGCTAAGAAAGCAGTAAGGCTCAAAAAATGACAAAAAACAAAAATCACCGAAATGGGATGTAAGGTTATAGTAAGGCATATTTCTCAAAAAATTCAAAAAAAAAAAAAATTGAGTTAAGACCATCATTAGACCCTAAAAACTACTGCAAATATAATGCACATACTAAAACAGGGCTAAGAAAGCAGTAAGGCACAAAAAATGACAAAAAACAAAAAACACCCAAAATGGGAAGTAAGGTTATAGTAAGGCATATTTCTCAAAAAATTAAAAAAAAAAAAAAAAATTGAGTTAAGACCATCATTAGACCCTAAAAACTACTGCAAATATAATGCACATACTAAAACAGGGCTAAGAAAGCAGTTAGGGACAAAAACAAAAATCACCCAAAATGGGAAGTAAGGTTATAGTAAGGCATATTTCTCAAAATATTCAAAAAAAAAAAAAAATTAAGTTAAGACCATCATTAGACCCTAAAAACTACTGCAAATATAATGCACATACTAAAACAGGGCTAAGAAAGCAGTTAGGGACAAAAAAACAAAAATCACCCAAAATGGGAAGTAAGGTTATAGTAAGGCATATTTCTCAAAAAATTCAAAAAAAAAAAAAATTGAGTTAGGACCATCATTAGACCCTAAAAACTACTGCAAATATAATGCACATACTAAAACAGGGCTAAGAAAGCAGTTAGGGACAAAAAATGACAAGAAACAAAAATCACCCAAAATGGGAAGTAAGGTTATAGTAAGGCATATTTCTCAAAAAATTCAAAAAAAAAAAAAATTGAGTTAAGACCATCATTAGACCCTAAAAACTACTGCAAATATAATGCACATACTAAAACAGGGCTAAGAAAGCAGTTAGGGACAAAAAATGACAAAAAACAAAAATCACCCAAAATGGGAAGTAAGGTTATAGTAAGGCATATTTCTCAAAATATTCAAAAAAAAAAAAAATTGAGTTAAGACCATCATTACACCCTAAAAACTACTGTAAATATAATGCACATACTAAAACAGGGCTAAGAAAGCAGTAAGGCTCAAAAAATGACAAAAAACAAAAATCACCGAAATGGGATGTAAGGTTATAGTAAGGCATATTTCTCAAAAAAATCAAAAAAAAAAAAAAAATTGAGTTAAGACCATCATTACACCCTAAAAACTACTGCAAATATAATGCACATACTAAAACAGGGCTAAGAAAGCAGTAAGGCACCAAAAATCACCCAAAATGGGAAGTAAGGTTATAGTAAGGCATATTTCTCAAAAAATTCATAAAAAAAAAAAATTGAGTTAAGACCATCATTAGACCCTAAAAACTACTGCAAATATAATGCACATACTAAAACAGGGCTAAGAAAGCAGTTAGGGACAAAAAATGACAAAAAACAAAAATCGCCCAAAATGGGAAGTAAGGTTATAGTAAGGCATATTTCTCAAAATATTCAAAAAAAAAAAAAAATTGAGTTAAGACCATCATTAGACCCTAAGAACTACTGCAAATATAATGCACATACTAAAACAGGGCTAAGAAAGCAGTAAGGCATAAAAAATGAAAAGAAACAAAAATCACCCAAAATGGGAAGTAAGGTTATAGTAAGGCATATTTCTCAAAAAATTCAAAAAAAAAAAAAAATTGAGTTAAGACCATCATTAGACCCTAAAAACTACTGCAAATATAATGCACATACTAAAACAGGGCTAAGAAAGCAGTTAGGGACAAAAAATGACAAAAAACAAAAATCACCCAAAATGGGAAGTAAGGTTATAGTAAGGCATATTTCTCAAAAAATTCAAAAAAAAAAAAAATTGAGTTAAGACCATCATTAGACCCTAAAAACTACTGCAAATATAATGCACATACTAAAACAGGGCTAAGAAAGCAGTTAGGGACAAAAAACAAAAATCACCCAAAATGGGAAGTAAGGTTATAGTAAGGCATATTTCTCATAAAAATTCAAAAAAAAAAGAAAATTGAGTTAAGACCATCATTAGACCCTAAAAACTACTGCAAATATAATGCACATACTAAAACAGGGCTAAGAAACCAGTTAGGGACAAAAAACAAAAATCACCCAAAATGGGAAGTAAGGTTATAGTAAGGCATATTTCTCAAAAAATTCAAAAAAAAAAAAAATTGAGTTAAGACCATCATTAGACCCTAAAAACTACTGCAAATATAATGCACATACTAAAACAGGGCTAAGAAAGCAGTAAGGCACAAAAAATGACAAAAAACAAAAATCACACAAAATGGGAAGTAAGGTTATATAGTAAGGCATATTTCTCAAAAAATTCAAAAAAAAAAAAAAATTGAGTTAAGACCATCATTAGACCCTAAAAACTACTGCAAATATAATGCACATACTAAAACAGGGCTAAGAAAGCAGTTAGGGACAAAAAATGACAAAAAACAAAAATCACCCAAAATGGGAAGTAAGGTTATAGTAAGGCATATTTCTCAAAATATTCAAAAAAAAAAAAAAATTGAGTTAAGACCATCATTAGACCCTAAAAACTACTGCAAATATAATGCACATACTAAAACAGGGCTAAGAAAGCAGTTAGGGACAAAAAATGACAAAAAACAAAAATCACCCAAAATGGGAAGTAAGGTTATAATAAGGCATATTTCTCAAAAATTTCAAAAAAAAAAAAAATTGAGTTAAGACCATCATTAGACCCTAAAAACTACTGCAAATATAATGCACATACTAAAACAGGGTTAAGAAAGCAGTTAGGGACAAAAAACAAAAATCACCCAAAATGGGAAGTAAGGTTATAGTAAGGCATATTTCTCAAAAAATTAAAAAAAAAAAATAATTGAGTTAAGACCATCATTACACCCTAAAAACTACTGCAAATATAATGCACATACTAAAACAGGGCTAAGAAAGCAGTTAGGGACAAAAAACAAAAATCACCCAAAATGGGAAGTAAGGTTATAGTAAGGCATATTTCTCAAAATATTCAAAAAAAAAAAAAAAAATTGAGTTAAGACCATCATTACACCCTAAAAACTACTGCAAATATAATGCACATACTAAAACAGGGCTAAGAAAGCAGTAAGGCACAAAAAATGACAAAAAAACAAAAATCACCCAAAATGGGAAGTAAGGTTATAGTAAGGCATATTTCTCAAAATATTCAAAAAAAAAAAAATTGAGTTAAGACCATCATTACACCCTAAAAACTACTGTAAATATAATGCACATACTAAAACAGGGCTAAGAAAGCAGTAAGGCTCAAAAAATGACAAAAAACAAAAATCACCGAAATGGGATGTAAGGTTATAGTAAGGCATATTTCTCAAAAAAATCAAAAAAAAAAAAAAATTGAGTTAAGACCATCATTAGACCCTAAAAACTACTGCAAATATAATGCACATACTAAAACAGGGCTAAGAAAGCAGTTAGGCACAAAAAATGACAAAAAACAAAAATCACCCAAAATGGGAAGTAAGGTTATAGTAAGGCATATTTCTCATAAAAATTCAAAAAAAAAAAAAAATTGAGTTAAGACCATCATTAGACCCTAAAAACTACTGCAAATATAATGCACATACTAAAACAGGGCTAAGAAACCAGTTAGGGACAAAAAACAAAAATCACCCAAAATGGGAAGTAAGGTTATAGTAAGGCATATTTCTCAAAATATTAAAAAAAAAAAAAAAAAATTGAGTTAAGACCATCATTAGACCCTAAAAACTACTGCAAATATAATGCACATACTAAAACAGGGCTAAGAAAGCAGTAAGGCACAAAAAATGACAAAAAACAAAAATCACCCAAAATGGGAAGTAAGGTTATAGTAAGGCATATTTCTCAAAAAATAAAAAAAAAAAAAAAATTGAGTTAAGACCATCATTAGACCCTAAAAACTACTGCAAATATAATGCACATACTAAAACAGGGCTAAGAAAGCAGTTAGGGACAAAAAACAAAAATCACCCAAAATGGGAAGTAAGGTTATAGTAAGGCATATTTCTCAAAATATTCAAAAAAAAAAAAAAATTAAGTTAAGACCATCATTAGACCCTAAAAACTACTGCAAATATAATGCACATACTAAAACAGGGCTAAGAAAGCAGTTAGGGACAAAAAACAAAAATCACCCAAAATGGGAAGTAAGGTTATAGTAAGGCATATTTCTCAAAAAATTCAAAAAAAAAAAAAATTGAGTTAAGACCATCATTAGACCCTAAAAACTACTGCAAATATAATGCACATACTAAAACAGGGCTAAGAAAGCAGTTAGGGACAAAAAATGACAAAAAACAAAAATCACCCAAAATGGGAAGTAAGGTTATAGTAAGGCATATTTCTCAAAAAATTAAAAAAAAAAAAAAAATTGAGTTAAGACCATCATTAGACCCTAAAAACTACTGCAAATATAATGCACATACTAAAACAGGGCTAAGAAAGCAGTAAGGCACAAAAAATGACAAAAAACAAAAATCACCCAAAATGGGAAGTAAGGTTATAGTAAGGCATATTTCTCAAAATATTCAAAAAAAAAAAGAAATTGAGTTAAGACCATCATTAGACCCTAAAAACTACTGCAAATATAATGCACATACTAAAACAGGGCTAAGAAAGCAGTTAGGGACAAAAAATGACAAAAAACAAAAATCACCCAAAATGGGAAGTAAGGTTATAGTAAGGCATATTTCTCAAAAAATTCAAAAAAAAAAAAAAATTGAGTTAAGACCATCATTAGACCCTAAAAACTACTGCAAATATAATGCACATACTAAAACAGGGCTAAGAAAGCAGTAAGGCACAAAAAATGACAAAAAACAAAAATCACCCAAAATGGGAAGTAAGGTTATAGTAAGGCATATTTCTCAAAAAATTCATTAAAAAAAAAAATTGAGTTAAGACCTTTATCAGACCCTAAAAACTACTGCAAATATAATGCACATACTAAAACAGGGCTAAGAAAGCAGTTAGGGACAAAAAACAAAAATCACCCAAAATGGGAAGTAAGGTATATATATGTAAGGCATATTTCTCTTACTATTGCCTTTTGTGTATTTGTCGCTTTTAGAAAAAAAAAAAAAATTTCTCATTTTTCATGGCTTACTGCATTTTCACCCCAGTTTAAGTGTGCACCTTTAATTTGCACTTAGGGTCTCGTGATGATCTTATCTCACAAAAAAAAAAAAAAAAATCAAGTTTTTCACAAGGATCTTGTGATAATCTTATTTAAAAAGTAAAAAATTTTTTAAAAATCCATTTTTTTAATATTTATGCCTTACCTCTGGTTTGGGGTTTTTGTCACTTTTTTCTCATTTTCCAATTTTTTTCAGATGTTCTATGTTTACTGCATCATATCCGCACTTGTATTTAGGGTCATGTGATAATCTTATCTCACAAAAAACAAAATAAATCCAAAGTTTTTCATTTTTTATGCCTTACTATAGCCTTACCTCCGTTTTGATGCGTGTTAAATTTTTTCGATGATTGTTATACCTTACCTTCGTTTTGAGGAGTTTGAAATTTTTCCTCCCGTATTTAAGCCTTACCATAGCCTTACCTCCGTTTTAAGGCGTTTGAAAATTTTCCGCCATTTTTTATGCCTTACCTCCGTTTTGATGCGTTTTAAACTTTTTCAACGATTTTTATGCCTTACCTCCGTTTTGATGCGTTTTAAATTTTTTCAACGATTTTTATGCCTTACCTCCGTTTCGATGCGTTTTAAATTTTTTCAACGATTTTTATGCCTTACCTCCGTTTTGATGTGTTTTAAATTTTTTCAACGATTTTTATGCCTTACCTGTTTTGAGGCGTTTTAAAAAAAATCTCCCCCGCCCTTGAGGCCTTACTAGAGCTTTACATCTGGAGGCATTTGAGATTTATTTGCCTTTTTTTTTTACACTTTACTATACCTACATTTTTTGACGTTTGAAATTTGTAATCCGTTTTTATGCCTTACTATAGTAATACCTCGTTATTCAGCGTTTAACATTTTTTTCTCCAGTTTTCATGTTTTTTATTGTTGTGTTTTTGGAGTTTTTGTTTTAAAAAAATTCTTTCATTTTTGTGTATTTTTTTTTATTGTTCTGTAATTCTTTCATTCTGTGTTTATGTTGTCATTTTGTGTATTTTTCTGCCTTTTTGGAGTTGTGTAGTGTAATACAAAAGATGACTACAAAAAATATAAATGACCAAACACTATAAATACTAAGACACACAATATAACTACAAAATTACACAAAGAATACAAATGCGCAACAAAAACAAAAAATTTAAAACAAAATTATATAAATAAAATGACTAAAAATACATATGATGACTACAAAAATACAAATGAACAAAAATACATAAAAAATGACTCTGGAATCATTGTGTATAAATTGTGTTTTCAAAGACATACAGAATTACTTCAAAAACAAAAAAAATGAGAACAAAATAAACAAAATATTGAAAATCAGGGTTTGGACTCTGTCACCTTGTGTTTCAGATTTTGAGGACAAAATAAAAACACTGACAATGTTCAGGAAAAAAGATCACAAATACACATTAATCAATCACTTTTTAATTGTTTTCCTCCTTTGAGCTTCATATCAAAAACATTCGTCCACACACTGTCAGTTTTTATTGATCAGATACAATGAAATGGTTTAAGAGGAGTTATCATGAGATTAAGATTGAATAATAATCCAGGTTTATTGTAAATGATTAAAATGATTCTCTCACTGATAGACAGGTCAACCCTGCCTTTGAATTAGAGTGTAAACAAACATCAGAATGTGTTAAAATTACAGATATTACTGAGTTTCAGCTCTTTGAATCATGAACTACATTTAATGTTAGTCTCACTGGAACATCTGAAATATTTTTTTGTGCAGATAGTTGCGATGGTTCTTCTATCTTCTGATTGGTCAGCTGAGTTCACAGCTTGGCATAGTCCTTGAGGATGACCTCCAGCTTCTGACTCAGCATGATGTTCCCTTTGACCTTCAGCTTCCCAGAAAAAAAAGCCTAAAAAAAAAACAACAAAGCAGAGACTCACACACTTGTTGATGTTGCTTTTTCTTCTTTTTAAAGCGTCTCTGAAAGTGTTTGTTTCACGTGTGTTGAGGAGAGACACAAAGACACTGAATCATCAAAAAAGACATGCACCTAAATAATGTAGAAAAAAGACATTGTCTCTATGAAATCAGACCCTCCAGAATAACAGCACAACACGACTCCAATAACGCACAAAAAGACAGGATAATACAGAAAACAAAGGCAAAGATACATAAAGTTAATCCAAAAACAGACAACTACAAATACTGAAAGAATTACTGAAAACTATACAAAAGATAAAACATTTACAAAAATGCCTCCAAAACACACAAAATCAGAGAAGATTTAACAAGATATGTTCAATATCACAAAACAAGAAATTGCAAAAAATGACTCCAATATGAATAGATTACACAAAGTGACTCCAAAAACACATAAAACAAGAAAGAAAGACACAAAATAACTCCAACAATACACAAAATAACTCAAATAATACACAAAATGACAACAAAACACACAAAATTAGAGAATATATAATGAAATGACTTAAAAATCACAAAGCAACAACAAATTACACAAAGTGACTCCAAAACAAGTACAAACTACACAATTGACTCCAGAAAACACACAAAACAATAAGAAATTACTTAAAGGAGACATATCATGCCTTTAAATTTTTCCTTTTTACATATAAATCATACAGTTGTGGTCTATATAAAGCGGAACTGCAATGCTTGGGTCTGAATTCCTCATTATTATAGCTCCACAGACCCCTTTTCTACCCCTTTTCTGATGTGCTTCTGAGAGCAACTCGTTTTGGTGCGGTCTCTTTAAATACACTTCATACCCCGCCCCCTCTCCAGGTTGCAGAGGTGACACTTGGTTCAACTCCACCCTGTTCGGCCATTTTTGTAGTTTGATAGAAGAGATACGATTGTCTAGCGGCAGAAACTTTTCATTCACACGTTATTTACAAAATGTCAACAACGAAAGACTTGTCCATCCAGCTTTACATGTTCGAGCCAGAGTCGGACCCGGCGGAGCGAGATGAAAATGAAGATGATGAACCTGCAGAACCCTAACAAGTGAGCTAACACAAGCATCGAGCTAACGCAAGCGCCAAGCTAACGTCATGAAATGCATTTTAATAGTCTTCAGAGACACAAACGGCAAAATGAAATGACTAATGAAAACTTTAGACTTAAATTAAATCGCGTAGGCCATATCATCAAGGATCTAAAACGAGCACACAGCGCTAACATATGAAGACGGTGCAACTGCTAATGCTAACAAAACAATGACAGGGACGTCTTATCATCACACTTTTTAGCGTTATTTACAGCTTACCAAAGTGCTCTGTTTGTCGTCTCCAAAGATAGAAGGAATTGAACCCTCAATCAGACAAAGTCTTTCGGAAAATCCTTCTTTATACTGGTGGAGGTTGATGAAGCAGTCATCCTTGAAGTGCTTCGCGCGCACAAAAATGTCCTTACACACAGATGTGGGTACATTTCCATGAAAAATAAAACTCAACCAGGCACTTTGAAAAGGTTCTGATGCTGGGAGACGGTGTAATGAAGCGTGTGGGTTACTACATCCAACAACCCAACATTTTGACTTATCCTCTCGTAACTTCGGCATCCTTGAGCTTGGACTACAAAATAAAAGCGAGAAATAAAAATGGCGGATTGCTCGAAGTGTTGGGCCTGGAGTCTGTGTCCTAATTTGGCAGTTCCGCTGCAAATACTGTGTATAAAAATGTAATAGAGAATAGAAAAATCAAAACAGATTGAAAATAATGACCAAAACAGAATATAAAGATATCTACAGAGCACCTGAAGAGACTAATTTGAACTTTTCTGTGCTTCTAAACACTCTAAATATACAATAAAATGCATTTAAGGGCTAAAAAAGTGAATTTAGCATGATATGTCCCCTTTAAATTGACTCCAGAAAACACACAAAATACCAACATTTCACAGTTTAGACTTTCTACAAAAACTGCATTTTTAGACACTGCACTGTGGAAAGAAGGAGAAAGTTATTTTCGATCTGTATTAGTTTGACCTTCTGAGGGTTGAGTTTTCCCTGAACGACCTCCATGAAGTCCTCGTCTGAGACGGTGAAGGTGACGTCTGCCGCTCCGCTGTAAGAACCTCTCTGTAAAGAACCAGCACCGTTCTTCAGATCTATGGCTGATAGAGAGGAAGAATAAAAGATGAACTCATGGATTTAATCTTTTGTTAAAATCTGTGTCTGAACTTAGAGAGCTGGTTGCATTACTTTTTTCTTTTTTTATAAATTCATTTTAAATTCTACATATGTAAAATATTCAAACTAGGGCTGGGACTAAATTATTTGTGTCGATTCAACATATTTAGCGATTCTAGTATTCAACTATTGAGGTTTCATTGTATCGATTATTGTGAATTTTATTTTACCATTTACTGCATCAAAAAAACTGAAATTGAATCATGCACGTCTAGAAAGTTCCAAAAAGTCACTACACAATATGTAGTATTAAGCTAGGACGACATGCACAGATATGAGGAAAATAAAAAATGCAATAATTTAAAAATAAATAAATAATGAAAGCATTCTGGAAGAAACATGGTTTTATAAAATGGTTGTAAAAAAACGTAAATGTTTTTCCCACAAATCTCCAGTGTAAACACTGTTATTGACTTCGTTGGGATGTGGAGTACTGTAGACGATGCATAAAAGTGTTTTTACTTCATTCTTACTGTGATTTCTTGGGACTCCACATCCCACAATGCAATGCAGGAAACTTTTCTGAAAACGTCAATAAGAGAGTGCTTACAGTGGAGATCAAAACAAACTTTTAAGCAGCAATTTCTACCTTTTACATCTTTTATTTCGAGTAAATGATCTTTGATTAAATTATCAATGAGGTCTACACTGTCTTTATCTGATTAAAAAAAGTATTATGTTCACTAGCTGTCAGGAAAATCGATTTTTCAAAACGCCATAACTTTTCCAGGAATTTCATGACTGTGGGGACCCTGAAATTTTGTAAAATTATGTTTTTCCAACAATGCAGCAGAAGTGTGGTTTTTTATGTTTATTTTTTGGTGAACTTACTCCACTGTGCAGCAGTTTTTCCGTCCTTGGTGATCTCCCAACCAAACACAGCGTTGACCTTTTTCACCAGCTCAGCTCCCATTTCTTTAATCCTCCGACTGATCTCTGCAAACACCAGCTCACTGTGAAGACCGCTCCCCTGCACACACACACACGCATAAACACACACACGCATACACCCACACAGTGAGCGGGTCGACACATTACAGCTTTAATTATAAGAAAATAAAGTTCAGATGTGAACTTTGCAGGGGTTGAATAAAGTTTTAATTGAATATTTTTCCAAATGTTGTTTTCTGATGGAGGTTTTTAATCCCAAACAAAATTCTTTGGGATTAATATTAATAATAAACATCTATAAAAGCAGTGTTTTTCAACTTGGTACATCTTTTCATTGAAAAAAAATCCCAAGTCACACCACAAACCAAAAAAAAACATAAAACTTTGTAGCCTTTATTAACAATAAGTGCAATTAACAATCTACAGTAATTCTTCTTAGTGTTTTTAATAGGAATCAAATGAACAACAACAAAATCTATAATGATTTTTTTCAAATAAAAAGTGCAAATAACAATATGCAGTCATTCTTATCAGAGTGTCTTGAATGCAACTCAAACAAACAAAAACATATTTTAATCAACTTTCATACATATTTTGCATAATTAATACACATCGTGGGAGGAATAAAAGTATGTTTAAAAAAACATTATCTATGATTAGAACTATAATTGAATTGTGTTCTGTTGAATATCATTTTGTTTTACATAATGTAATTTTTACATTATATTTATATAATATACAAATGTATAACAAAGGAAAAAACCTGCGTGGGGCTTTCTGGAGACGCCTCAGATGGTCCGTGTAAATCTACGTAGGCTCCGGCTAGCACGATGGCATCCGTCTCCTGGACCTGTAGGAACGCACACACACAGCTCATTTATAAACACACAGCGATGATGTCTCTGAATCACTATAATTCATTATAATCGTCACTTTGCACTGCAGGTGAACTCTGTTGCCTTCCTTCCACATCTCGGTCTGTAGAGACTGACCCGGAAACACCGGCTTCACGAAGCGAACCTGAAGGAAAACCAGATGGATTGTTGGAAATATTACACACATTTAATTTATAGCATTGGTAAAAAAAAACTTTTAAAGTCAAATCTTTATAAAAAGAATACCTATAGTGAATTTTAATCAAAAACACTATCAAAAGATCCAATATAAGAGTAGAGGCCACCATTTTGCTTGGGACTGTCGTAGTAGGTGTTGTAACACCATCTGTGACCCAGAAAAAGGTCATGTCATTTAAAAAAGTAGGAAGAATTTGTTTAAACTGGCAAATAATGGGCATGACAAATTGTGAATGTGGTTAAATTGGCAAACATAAGCATGAAGTATGGTGATAAGAGGTTAAAAGTGACAATAATGGGTCAACATATGTGACATGAGGTGAGAAAAGTGAGTTGTAGTAGGTGTTGTAACACAATCTGTGACCAAGAAAAATAGTTGTTCTAAGCCTTTGGGGTCGACAGACACTGAGAGGGGGTCGCAAAATTCCTTAAAGAACTAAGAATTTCATTTCTTTTAGCAATTTGCTTATTTTTACCTTTTTTCTGCATCTACACCAAACTTGCCATATTTCAACCTATTTTCATCACTTTTTTGCATTTTTTATACATTACTCCCATTTCTGCTACTTCTCCATCAAATTTCAATGCTTTTTCCTGCACATTTTCGGGCTTATAAACCCTTGTAAACCCTTTCTGCTGCTTTTCCACCTAATTTTGCATATGTTCACCCATTATTGTCACTTTTAACCTCTTTTCACCATATTTCATGCTTATTTTTGTCAACTTAACCACATTCACGATTTGTCATGCCCATTATTTGCCTGCTTAAAATAATTGTTCCTACTTTTTTTTTCCTGCCACTTTTAAGCCAATGTTGACACTTTGAACCCTTTTTACCACTTTTTCTTTCCATTTCTGCCCACTCCATAATTTGCAACTTTTAACCAATTTCGCTCATTTTTAAAATCCCATTTCACCAGCTTTTGCACCATTTTTGGTCACTTTTAACCCATCTTATTTCTGATCAAAACAAGGATTTACCGGTAGATAATTATGTACTATGGCACAAATAATGATAAACTTCATGGGTAACGGTGGATATTATTCAGATAAATAAATAAATGTGGTTATCACAGATGCATTTATTTATTTATTTAAGTAGGGACAGTATATATGATTACAAACATTCATAAAAATGTAAATATGCCAGAATTTCCATCTGTTGTCCCTAGACAGGCTGATGTAATAAAATGTCACACTTAACAATGAGACATGGTGAGACACAAAATATACAAAAGGATTACATACAGGACAAAGAACATAGGGATCATAAAATACAGTAACTTTTCATTTAAATGGAACACTGGGATCAGAACAACTACACTCTCACGAGAATAGACAGGATGCTGTAGGTGAAGAAAAGGACAGGGGAAAGAAAAGCAGTTCACTTCCACACACTCAGAGTTGGTCAGTCACAGGAGTGCAACAATAAATTTACATTATTGAGTTTCATTATCATAATAATTTATTCAAAGTGCCACTGTGCATTGCAAATAGCCCTGAATTGCCTTTTAAGAAAAAAAAGAATAATAACAACAAAAGTATATATATTTAAAGCGCTATAGTGCATTGCACACAGCCCTAACGTGCTTCCTTTTCCAGTTTTGTTTATTTATAGTGCATTGCACATAGAGAAAGAAGCACATTGGGGCTAAGATTTTTATTCAAAGTGCAACAGTGCATTGCACATAGCCCTAAGGTGCATTATAAAAATATTAGTTTAAATCACTTGTGGTCACAAGTCTGGGTTGATCTGAGCCACTCCTTTAAATGACTTTTAAAAGTGTTAAAGCTGGGGGTTCCCCGCACTGTGGTTGGTAAACTGTTCCACTGAATGCTGCCTTAGGGTTAGCCTAACCCTAACCCTAACCCTGTAGGACAGGGCGTTTTGACCAAAGGTAGTTTTTCTCACAGACACCTGACAGTCACCCCTGCTTATGGCTCTAGTGGTCCTCGAGGCAGTTGTTCTGTATTTAATGTAATTATTAAGAGGCAGTGGAGCCAACCCATGTAAGCTTACATTGTTCATAGAACAACGGACCATTACTTTGCTGACTTTATGGACGGGCCCACCTTCAGATACAGTGGGGTCCCCAGTCTCAGGAACCTTTATTTTGGGGGTTGCAGGTTGAAAAGATTGAGAACCACTCCTGTAAACCACCATTTTTCACACATTAGACATTAAACTGATACTATAAGCCATGATTTAATGACTGAACTAATTATACTTGGTTGTAAATATGAAACTATGTAGAATATTTCTCCGTGCTGGGATTGATGATGTATCGTGCACTCACTGATACAGGCGAGGATATGAGATTAGATTTGACTGTTGCAAAATTAGCAAAACACTTCCTTACAAAGTATATTAACTCATTAAATGTAGTTCCTTTTCTGATAAAAGCCGAATAACTACAACTCCCAAAATGTCAATTATACAGCAACAGTTTGTATTGGAGTGTTGAAACTATAATGAACTGCTTCCAAATGAGCAATTAAAATGAGTCGTGTGAAGCTATTTATATGAGCTTTCTCCCTTACAGCACTGGGCCGTTCTGTTACAGACACTCTGCTACAGTTAATGTAAATGGTTCATTAAAGGCTCTTAAATGGTCCAAAGGCTCCAATGTGTAGTGCGTGTTAACCCAGTAATAAAAAGCAACCATTTAAATATTTACAGCACAGATGGGTCACTTTTATCACAGCAGGGGCCACAAAACTGTGATTATCTGATTCAAGGGCCACATTATCAACGATCATGTCAGCATTTAGAATAATGTCCAATCTGAGCACCGACACAGGAAAGAAGAAAGAGTTCCTGTGAGTTCTTCATGTTTTGTGAGTTTTTGGAGTACCTTTGTATATCTTTGTAATTTTGTGTGTTTTCCTTGTTGTATCGTGTCTTCTTGAAAAAATGTTGTGTGTTTTTCGAGTCATAGTGTGCATTTTTGGAGTGATTTTATTTGCTTTGTTGCTGTTTTGTTCCATTTTGGAGTCTTTAAGTGTGTTTTTGTTGCCGCTTTGTGCATTTTTGGAGTCACTGTGTTTTTGTTGCCATTTTGTGTTTTTAGAGTCATAGAGCGTATTTTTGGAGTGATTTTGTTTGCTTTGTTGCAGTTTAGTGTGTTTTTTTGAGTCATTTTGTACATTTGTTCTTTTGTTTATTTTTCTGTCGTGTTGTGTGTATTTGGAGTCATGTGTGTTTTTGTTGCCGTTTTCTGCATTTTTGAGTCATTTTGTGTGTGTTTTTTGCTGTTTTGTGTGTTTTTTTAGTCATTTTGTGTATTTCTGTTATTTTGTTTAATTTTCTAACATTTTGTGTGTTTTTGGAGTGATTTAGTTTGCTTTTGTTGCTGTTTCATACATTTTCTGGTGTCATTTCTTGTGTTTCTGTTGTCATTACGTGTGTTTTTTTTTAGTTATTTTGGGTATTTTTGTCATTTTATTTATTTTTCTGTAATTTTTCATGTTTTTAAAGTGATTTTGTTAAAGATAGATAAAACTAATGAGGACATGAAATAATGACGTGAGAAGAAAATTGTTAGAAAAAAAAATATAAAGAAGAAAACCATAAAAAATGAAAAAAATTCAGTTCCATTTAATTTTGCACTAACAAGTTGCATCATGGTGGAGTTAACATTAGATCTGTCTGTGCACAGTGTGAGGGGCCAGATTTGATTGGACACTAAACACTTGCTCGTCATCCATGTGTGGACTCAAAAAACATGTGACAGGGTTTAAATCAGCACGGATGCTCACCTTGATGGCCTTGAACCTGGACGGGTCATTGTCAGCAAAGTGCTTGAGCACGTGTCTCGCAGCGAAGCCAAATGAGCACAACCCGTGCAGGATGGGCGTCTTAAAGCCTGAGCAGAAGGAACATTTTAAGTAATCTCACCCTTAATTAATGCTAAACGACTTAATCGTATCAACATTGAGGTTTTCACTACTGCGATAACCTAACCTCAGATGTTCAGGTTTTTTTCTTGTCTTCATAATTTGAGTGATATATATGTTCACCAATCAAAACTGCTGAGAACCGCCTTCCTGAGCTGCTGGCCAATCAGAGATAGTGAGAGAGAGACACAAGCTTGTATGCACTACAGCAAGTCTCAGTGAGTGCGCTAACAGCAACGACTAGGGCCCGATGAAATCCACGTTAATGGAATCGACTAATCAATCAATCAATCTTTTATTTGTATTGCGCCAAATCATAACCAATGGTATCTCAAGACACTTTACAGTAGAGCAGTCTTAAGGACGGACTCTTCATTTTATGGATACACACATATGCATATATAAGTATATACACATACATATGTATCCCACACCCAACATGAATTCATCATGGCGGCAAGGAAAACCTTCTGTTAAGCAGCAGGAACCTTGTGTGGATCCCATTCCTATGATGAACAGCCATCCACGTTATGCTGTGTTGGGTGTGTGAATGAAAACAGAATCCACTGTTGAACGCGAAAATGGACAGAATTGGACAGTGAGGCAAAGGAAGTTTTTTTTATGAGGAACTGTTTCTAGGGACCACTCATTAGGTGCACCGCCCTCCCCCCATCCCGTCCTGGCCGCTTCAAACACCGTCTAAACCACACGAAACACCGTCTAAACTGCCAAAAAAAAAACAACGCAAATCATCACTGACTGCTGCAGCGCTCCGTGACAACATGATCAGCTTTCATCTGCTCAGTGTTTAAACAACATCTAATCAGAGATACAGAAGATCCGCTTGAAAAGTTGCGTGTTGTTGTGGACGAGACCATCGATGTCAGGGATTGTAGAGTCTGAAACATTGTAGATAAATGATAACTTCTGATACTGTAAAATATTCTGACCTCTAGCGGTGAAATAACTGATGATTCTTGCGCCCATTTGTTTTTGTTTAATCATTACAGTCTGGAATGATGTCATCGAGATAATTTAAATCCACCGAATTTAAATTAAGTGGATCAAAACGTAATCAATAAACCTGCTCAGATTCAACAAACAATTGATCCCTGAGGGGATATTGGGTAACAATGCTGCTCTGATACATCTTTATATGACATATAAATAATTACAAAGGAACAGTCAGAATAATCCATGTCAGTACAACATATATACTCATTATTTTAAATTATATTTTTATTTTTAACATACATATTTGTTTAATTATAGTTTTCTTTTTTATTAGCATTTATTTTGTTTCCTCACAGGAGTTCAAAACAAAAGTTTTCTGAAAAAATGTATTTATATTTCTAAAAAAAACAAATTTTAAAAAATTAAAGTGGAAAACATGGAATTTGGGAAAAAATAAAACGCATATGCATTTAAATGTATAAAATATTTTTTAAAATCTTAAATCGAATCCCAATTGCAATATCTGTCGGAAAAAATAGCAATTCGTTTTTTTTTGGCAAAATTATGCAGCCCTACCCTTAATGTTAAAAAAAAGAACGTTTTCTTGGTGGTTGACGTGAACTCTGACCTCCCATGGCAGCAAAGCTCGGGTCTATATGAAGAGGGTTCCAGTCTCCACTCAGGCGGTACAGAGCAGCCTGTGAATGAAAGAGAAACCCTGAGTTTACATCAACATCTAACCCATAATAAACCATGAGCTTCTCTCAAATTAAATTCTTATGAAGGCAATTGAAGAGACACCTAAATTAAGAAGGTCTTTGAAGTGATGACGATTAAACAATAGCTGAAGGGATTTAATTCTGTTCTCTGCTCATTTTGATACTTCATCGCACACTCAGCATGTTTTATTTTATCTGAGACGGCATGAAAACCCCAGTCTAGCTGCAACTTCATCGGAAACTTTTACCTTTCTGAACCCCGGCAGATAAACACTCACTTGGTCTTTGGTGGTTGAATCGATCGCCACAAAGTCTGGAGCCCGTTTAGGAGGAGGCACAGGAGACTGAGGAGTGTTAAAGGCTCATAAAAATAAAGAAAACACACACAGGGTGAAGTGTTTGTGGACGTGGAAACCTACCTTGGCTTTCTCAGACGTTCTTTTACCTCCGAAGCCTCCGGCACCAACAACAAACACTGAAAACTGATTAAAACACACCAGCTCGTTGCCACTGTAGGTGTTTACTGTCAAAAAAAAAAACACCAATGGGGGGATTAAGGACAGATGTGTAGGATTTTACAGCACATGAAAAGACTAAACCTTTCAAAGATTGATTTATCATCGCCTGTCGACTATGGACTGATGACAGTACTGAAAATTAAAATAACAAAAAATATGAACACACTTGTCATTTATAACGGACATAAAAAACTGACATGCAGGGATCCACATGTGGCCCTCCATCCAATTTTTTGTGGCCCCCAAAGTAAACGCAGAAAATGACAGAAAAAAACACAAAATAACAGCAAAGGTACATAAATGGTAGACTAATACATATATACAAAAAAGAACTAAAACATACAAATCAATGTCAAAAACACAAAACAACAACATGAAACAGTAAAAATACACAAATGACTGCAAAAAACACACAAAACGACTATAAATATACACAAAACTGTAAATTAAACAAAATACACATAAATGTCTCCAAAAACACAAAATGACAACAAAAGCACACAAAACGACAACAAAAATACACAAAATAACTCCTAAAACACACAAAACAAAAAAATACACAAATGATTCCAAAAAACACACAAAACGACAACAAAAATGCACAAACAAGATGACTACAAATATACAAAAAACTGAAAAATCTACAAAACAATACCAAAATACACATGAATGACTACAAAAACCACAAATGACAACAAAAACACACAAAGCAACAACAAAAATTACACAAAATCACTCCCAAAACACAGAAATTCAGAGAACATTTTCTCTGCAATCCTGATACACTGTGAGTTCATGGTCATTATTATTGTAAAGAATAAATAAAAAGATTTGAGGAGGTCTTAAGTGTTCCATGTCTTGCATTGAAGCTGACTGATAATAATAACATTGTAATTAAATTTAATAACTAGTAGTAATTAACTAGCTATAACGATCAGGTGGGACAATAATCATCCTCTGGTACAACAGCAGCAGCTGTCAAATCTGTGTTTTAGAGCAAGCATGGGCTGGTTAATTATGCTCGGCCAGATAATCATCAAATAAACTGAGGTATTAAATAGTGATTAATGAACTTTCATAGAGCCTGTTTGTGAGTTATAGTGAATGTGTGAATTATTACAGCAGAACATGAATATGCAACATGGCAAAAATACACAAAATTATTCCCAAAATACACAAAACAACTACAAAAACACACAAAAATATCAAAAAAATATACAAAACGACAATAAAACTACACAAAACGCATCCAACAAACATACAAAATGAGACAAAACGGACATAAAAAAAACAAAAATAAATAAATGACAACAAAAGTTGCAGAAAAATATACAAAATGACAAATAAACTACTCCAAATACCTCCAAGAAACCTAAGATTAAACAAAAAATACAAAAAAGTTAACAAAACTACATAAACAACAACAAACATAAAAAGAAAAACGCAATGACAACGAAACTATGCAAAGTACCTCCAATAAATTCACAACACCACCAAAGTAAACAGAAAAATATACAAAAGACAACAAAACTATGCAAAATGCATCCGAAAAACATGCAAAATCAAATAAAACACAAAAAAATAACTTAAATAAACAAACAACATTAAAAAATATATAAAGAGAAATACAAAATGACAACAAAACTACACAAAATGCCTCCATAAAACATACAATATTTGAGAAACATACACAAAAAGACTACCACAGTAAACAGAAACATATACACAATGATAAAAAACTACCCAAAAAACATATAAAAATGACACAAAATTAATTCATAAAACATACAAAATTTCAGAAAAATGCACAAAACGACAACCACAATTACCAGAAATACAGAAAAATATTCAAAACAACAACAAAAACACATAAAATGACTTAAAACATAGAAATGCGGACAAAACCCTTTGTTCTTTGCCGAAATAATGCACTGATTGGTCATTATTCTAAATACATGAATATTGATAATGTGGCTCTAGGATCAGACAATGACACTTTTGTGGCCCCCTCTGTCATAATAGTTTCCCGTCTCTGCATTATTTTAGGACGGATTACCATCTTTTCTGATCCGTATCATCATTTAAACATCTTACGTCATGAGATCTTTGCACAAGACACAACCGTTCCCTTTCATTAACTCAATGCTGAAAAAAACTACTTTTATTAAAGGGAATAAACAAAAATATGAATATTTTACCGTCCAAAAGGAGGACAGCTCCGGATCCTTTGTCCAGAATATCTGCTATGCTGGCCTCAGAGACCAATTTACCTGTAAAAGAAGTTCACCCAAATGTAAACTTTCACTACATCACTCCCAATGCTTTATTTCAAAGAAGAGTTATAGAAAATTATATATGTATGTTAAACAAAAGGAAAATACAGAATATATTTTGCAAAAGCATAAAGGTGCTGCTAAACGACCTCCTGCATTTCTGATTCATACTGCTGTGACAAGAATATAAATATAAAACACGAGGCAGCGACTCATCCATACGAGAGCGTCTGTTTATGGACACAGCTGAAAACATCAAGCTGGCACAGTTTGTTTCTACACTGAATTAGCAATCCAATCCACACTAATCTCATTTATTTGTTTTGGTATGTGGAGGAAAATTAATCCAGAAGAAAGCGTTTTTATTGCATCTATAATAATATAAGCGCTGAGGTGACTGAATTGGGTTCTTTGGTGTGTGTGTGTGTGTGTGTTAAATACCTGAAGTTGGCAGTGGTTTGTACAGCTCCAGATACTGTTCTCCGTGCAACACCTGACAAAAAACAATCCAACAGATGTGATGAATAAACATACGGCTCATTAGCGACGTGTCTGCGGCTCATGCTCACTGTGCATGTGCACGACTGTGTGAAGAATACTCCGTACGGAGCCGGAGACACATTAACATATGAAGAAACTAATGATTGCAGCTGCTGTCTAACCTGTGTGAGATCTATGTTGAGTCCAGGCACTGAGCTCAGCCCACCATCCATTAGGACTGACTGGGAGGGAATGACCCCAAAGGTGGGGAGGCAGCTGAAGTCTTGGTCGCCTTCGTAGAGAAAACTAGAATAAAACAACGTAGGCATTGATTAGAGAAGAGAAATAATAAAATATCTATAGACTTCCACTCTGTTCAGTTCATGTCACACTGCACATTTAGATACCATAGGACAATGCTTCTCAAACTTTTTTGGGTGTTTCCCACTTTGAACGTACGTGAACTTTCAAGCCCCACCTGCGCCAACTGCAGCAGGGAACAAGCAATATTATATTTCATAATAAATCAAAGATTTTATTAAAGGCACACCGTGGACTTTTTGACCTAAAGAGTTGACCCATATGAGTTATTTTAAATGACTCCTCAGGCCAATATACAGCGCTTGACAGTATCAATGCTCCGAGCGGGGCTTCCCTCTTGAAATACGGACTATGTAAGTTTGGAGAGACGGACCGTCTTTGGCCAACGTTTCACTTTACTGCAGTCACGTGACCACAGGCTCGGATATATACAGTTCCCATGTGACGTCACAACATATGGGCATTTCCCGACCCGACGCCATTGCTGTGGACAGCTGAAACGAGTTAGCCTCTGTTTACAGCCAAAACAGCACAGTATGGTAGTTTCGTGTTGGGTTAATGGTGCACTAATCTCTGCAATAGTTCAGTTAAACATGGATTCTTTAGTAAGGGAAGTTGGCAAGTCAGATTCGTAACTCGCGGCTACAGTCTATGGCCTGGAGTATGCGCTGGAGGTGCAGCCTCCACCGCCACACTCCTCTCCCCGCCGCCGGAGACCCGGTGCTTGGCCTGCCTCGCGGCCCATACTCCAGCCCATAGACTGTAGCTGCGGTGTTAGCCCAGCCCCGCTTCGCACCCCAGCCCTTAGAACCAATCCTTATCACAAAGTTAAAGGTCAACTACTGTCTGCATACACAATCAAAAGACAAGGGAGGCTGGCCCGACTGACTGTTTGTTGATTTTTGCGACAGTGCTGCCACGCTTGTGACCACTAGGGGCACTTGATGTGAAAGCTACCATTCTAGCGCCCCTAGTGGCCAAAAGTTACACAGCGTGCCTTTAATTACCTGCATAGAAAAAACAAATGTAAAAGTGCAGTAGTCAAAAATACTGGAAAAAAAGAAACATTGCTTGCAATCTGTGCCAAAAAGCTTAAGAAAACAGAAAGGGAAATTATACATACATTACCCCTGCCCCAAACATTAGGGCAGGGGTTCCCAACCTTGGGGTCTTGACCCCATTTGGGGTCTCCAGACGCTGGGAGGGGGTCGCCAGATGCCTTCAAGAAACTAAAAATATTATAAATAATATAAAAACATATTTTGGTTTAGTAACGTTAACTGCCAAAAACATCTAAAGATGTTAAATGCGTTTTTCAACTGGGGTTGCAAGGAGACAGTGTGACAAAGCTCTCCTGTGAATATCGAGCTTGTATCATGATGTAGTGACCAACTGGTGCCATGTAGGTGGCAGCAGCGCACTTTTGGATGAGAGATCACCCATGTTGGGCAGAGCTCAGATGGAGAGGAAAGGAGTTTGCATGACAGAAAATGGCACTACGAGAGAAGCAGCTCACACTCAACCAGAGCATGTGTGGAACTAAGTGGATTATTGAGAGTGTCGTGATGGTGAAGGAAAACAATAAAAAAAAACGGGGCAAGCGGTGAGACTCGACATGTCCAGGATGAGGAGGAAGTTGCGTGTGGGGAGAGACTTGAAGGATGGCCAAATTACAGTAAGAAAACCATTCAATTCTGACCTAGACAGCAAAATAATAATAATTTTGTCATCAAAAGCCCAGTCTCAGTTTTTTTTATATAGTTTTATAGAAGGAAACCAATGTTGAGGTATCACTAAAGCAAAAAAAAAAATTGCTTCAAAGTCATTAATAATATTTTCCTCAGCTTTTTGTCACAAACTGGCAATTTGTGTGAAACTTGCCTCTATTCAACTGCTGATTACGGAAGAACAAAAGACAAGCTTGAAACAAAAATATTTTTTCTGATGAAACTAGAGAGTCTAATCATTGAGAATCTGGTGTCAGATTTCAGATTGTCATAGTACAAAATATTCTGTGGGTCTTAAAAAAAAAAATCAGGGAAAATCATCTAGACCGCCTGGCAATATGTGGTTGGCAGCTCTAAAAAGCGCTGGCAGTGAATGATTAAAGATCATTATATAAAGATGATTGTGGTTTTGACAGCTACGTGAAGCCGTAGAGAGATTCGCAGAGAGATCCGTCCTTGCTTAAACTCTCCTAATTAACACAGAAAGATGGAGATGCATACCGGAGATGGTCTGGATCCTTGGTGGACATGCCGACCCCCAACGCATATAGGATGCAGTGGGTGTGGTCAAAGGTGAAAGTGGATGGTGGCATTTTCTGTCCTACTGCCAGGGCCTGTGAAAAAAAGAGGAGCGAAGACTGAAAAGATTACAAACCTGTTACAAGCTAAGTCTTTGCTTTTAATTCTTCATATCAGAAATTAAAACATTTTTGAAAAAGCTTCCTCAAAGATTTCGTTCATAATGACATGACCATACGGTTCATTCAGAGTTGAGAGTTAAGAGTCATCCGACGATATCCACTCAATCAAAAGAGGGTTAAACTGCAGTTACTGCAGCCATTTGTTTCAGAAAGGCTGTGACATTTAAGTATTACTCAATGAATAGAAAGGGCTCCGAAATGGCCAACATAGTCTGTCTAGCCGCATCACATCATTACTGCTCACCGGTACCATTGGACAGGATGAAGCCCAGCTTAAATATCGTTCACAAACTGAATATCAGAGCATTGACCAGAGAATGTCACTTTCAGATCTCAGTTGCTTGATTTTGGTGAGCCTGTGCAAGCTGTAGCCTCAGTTCCCTTTTTAGCAGAAAAAGTACGATGCACCAGCAAAGATGGCTGAACGTGGAAGGCAGAAACAGATGGTTTCATCCACATCTTTGTTGCAAGTGTAGAATTTCAGTTGGTTTCTGTACCCTTTGACTGTATGATTTTGACAGTGTAGTTGCCTTAAATACCAGAGCTCAATGGAGAGCAAGCCAGATCAGACAGTTCTAGGCAGAGGTGTAATGAGTTCCAATACATCCTACTCGAGTTGAAGCAGGGCCGACCTTCCCGACAGGTAACTCAGGCGGCCGCCTAGGGCGCCATCTGCTATTGGTTCAAAGGTGTCCAACGTCAGATCTGTTTGGACTGCAATAATACTGTAGATAAATAATTTCATAAAATTGTCCACTGCCACTGGAGTGGAGCCACTAGAGTCACGTGCACATCAGAGCCAATCGCTGCACGCCGTAGCCACGTGCACGACAGAGCTAATCACTGGAGAGCCAACTCCCACTTCCTGGTTTTGAGCGGAGCAGCAATCCGCTGTGTGTGTGTATGTGTCTAGCGAGGCTCTGTGACGGGGTAGCAGAGCTGAGACAGGGGGGCTCGAGGAACGGTGCTTCACGGCCACCCCGTGGCGTCCCGGCTGGCAGAGCACCAACACTCCGCTGTTACTTCACTTTTGCAATAATAATAATAATTTAAAAAGGTATAATAAACGTGAAACACACCCTTTACAATCATTGTACAAGTTTTCTCTTAATTAAATATTAATATTAAACATTTGCAACTATACCAGCTGATCTTCTGCCCATCTGCCCATATTTATGCAGATTTGGTTATTTATTTTATTTTAATTCTTGTTCTATTCCATATAATTCTATTGTGTTGTTTGCACATTGTGATCTTTAGTTTACTAGTCAGTAACAAAAATCTTGAAACCAAACAGGTAAATAGAAATCTGCTTGCACTGAAATGTATATATTTTATTTTAACTTTTGATTGCACTGTTATGCATTTCTTTTAGATTTTGCACCATTGTTGTTGTTCCTTGCTGTTTTGGCACGGTTCATTACTTAATCCGGTTAATCGGCTATGATGTGATGCATTCGAATGTTGTCTGGTCATTTCATTTTTTGTAGTTTCACAATGTCTGCTGATCATTTCAAAACAAAAAATAATAATTTACTCAATAACGGTTGGGTGTAGAAATGTAACAAATTACTTTAATTCTCAGAAAACGTACTTAAGTACAAGTAGAATTACTGATTTAGAAATATACTCAAAAAAGTACAAGTACCCATAAAAGCAACTCAATTACAGTAACGTGAGTACTTGTAATCCGTTACTTTCACCTCTGGATATAGGTACAAAGGAGCCTAAGGTAGGTTATAACATAGGACACTAACAACTATTGTAGAAAAAAGGTTCTATACTGTAGTGGAATTAAGTTTTGGTTTGCAAAAACAAAAAGAACAATTTTTCCCTTAAAATGAACTAAATTACCAAAATACAGTCCTTTTCAGTGTGTGTAACCAGTCGGGCTACAAGCTACCAGTTTGCTTGACTCTCTGGGCTAGGGCTCATCATCTAGTACTGGAAAGATGATCCTTTGATCTCTGCACGTCTTCAACTTTTCAACTCCAATCCTACATGAAAAACCTGACCAATGCAGGGTAACAAATGCTAACTAGGCTACGGGGTCTCTCAGCACTCAGCATAAGGTAGAATGCTGAAACAACCGCATTCGTTTTCACAACCACACAAGTGAGGAGGTCTCTGGTTAGCGTCTAGATTAGATCATCCTTTATTTTATCCCACAGTGGGGAAAATCACACGCTACAGCAGCCAAAGACACAAAGAGCAAGCAAACAAGAAAGCTAAATACAAATACAGAAAGGAAAAATTAAGGCAAAAAATTAAAAATAAAATAAAATAAACCAAAATATTGGTCAAGATAACAGTACAGAAAAAAAAATCTATACTCAGTAATATTGCACATAGTAAGGCTCTGGAGGAACATTATTATTTACAGATGAGAGAAAAAAAAAAACTGAAAAATGATGGGAGAGTGAGCAATGCGAAGGGTGCACATGGGCGAGGGAGCATAACCTTGACCTCATTGGCTAATGTGACATCAGACCAAAGTGCTATTGATCGCTTAAGTCTGTCTTTTTAAACATACATATACATTTATGTTTAAATTATTTTATTTTCCAATATTTACATTTCCCATTGTAATTTTAACCAAGTGTCATCACTATTTTGTTTTTAACAAGTCTTTTACTTTGTGTTGTTTTTATATACTTTGAATTCCTCATTAGTCTCTATAAACCTTTGCGGTTCAAGAAAAACTAATTTCCCATTATAGAAATGCATCTAAATCCTTTTTTATTTACATTTTGATTCTTTGTTTGAATTTTAACAAGCCATCCTAAAATCGTCTCCAGGCTAAAGCACATAAGTGATTGTTAATTAGATGTTTAAGTTAATAAGCAGTTCTTCACAGATTTAGCATTGCAAATTAGCTTCGGCACACAAACAAATACAAACTATTAATCACACGTGCGTTTAATCGATCCTCTGATGAAACACTTTCTTTTTCATTACAGTGTTAACAAATACTACGTCATACGTAGGATGTGAAAATGATTCAAAGGAGGAATTCATTTTCCAAATGGTTCATAACTTCATTATTCAGGTGTCTTTTCCTCCATTTCTACTGCTTTGTTAAAAAGATCATCCCTGATTTGCTTTACTGTCACTTATAAATATTCATGCACAGACTGTTTCTATTCCAAAAATGCACTAAGACTCTTCTCTGAGGATAATATGATACTGCAGATATTAAACTGTATTTAATCAGATGGGCTATTTTATTGAATTGATGTCCACCATGGAAAACACTGTAGAGAAACAACACAATAGGAAATCTGTCCTGTGCCTGTTGTGGAGTTTTTGTCAGCATTTACCAAGATTCAAAATGTGTGTGATGCAACACAATGTCACATCAAGGTGTGTGCCCCAAGAAGTCGAGAGCAAAATGCCAAGTTTCAACTTTGTTTGTGATGGTGATCCGATGTGATACAAGGGAAGAATCCACCACGGAAAACATGGAACAGGTTCACAAAAGAAAATGAGTGACAACCACCTTCATCTGCAGTGAAAGCAGGGAAGACGAATGATAAAGGTTATCAGGCTAATGCGTTCTCAGAGAAGCTGTGGACACACATCAGGGGCAAACAAACTAAAAATAAGCAGGTGGATGTTAATAAAGAATAAGCCAATCTGATTAATATTGGTTTTGTTTTGGAATTTTCATAAACAGGCTCTACCTCAACCAAAACCACACGATGACAGAGTGTAGGCCTCATAGATCAATTGCTTGGAAAAAAACGTGAAATCGTCGCAATCAAGTTTGCTTTGATCTCTTCTGTAAACAGTCTCTTATCGACAGTAGCTGCGTTTCTGAAAGCACTTGAATTTTGAAAAAGCACGCTAAAAAGTTTTTACGCTTTCATGAGGAGGTTTTTCAGACGTTTCGATATTGAAATGTGTTGCAAAAGCACCATGAAAACATTTTTTCCGCAAATCCATGTCACAGAACTTGACCTTCCTGGTCACATGACCACTTCTCTCCGAGAAAACATGGCGCAGTACATGTGGACAGAAGAGGAGACCGGGACATTGCATAGCATTATACTTAAAATTATTACTGCCACATTAGACGTGAAACAACAAAGGAATACGAAGTGTAAGGAGGTTCTGAGCGTCCGTCTCTCTGCAGCAAAGTCTTGCGGGATGAGATTTCACAGGATAAATTAGCCTTCTGCCCAAAACAAAGTTCAATGAAAACACGTTCAAAGCGCAATTATACTTTGTCGACATTTAGAAATATCGCTTTTATTTGCAAAACCCAGCTATTGTCGGAAAAGTTTCATGCATTGCATTGTGGAATGTCGAGATAATTTTAACATTTTACATGCTGGGTCCTTTGATGTTTGTCTCCAGCCAATCAGAAGCTAGCAGAGGGAAATGACAGCCTTTGATGTTTGTCACAAGCCAATCAGGAGCTAGCAGAGGAAAATGCTCACCCCTGATTTTTTTTTTAGCAAATGATCTTTAATTTATTGATCTATGATATATGCATCTATTGAAGTTGGTTGCAACACGCCAATAATAAAGAAAGAAGAAAGAAAGCTTTAAGCCCAGAAGTTTCAACATGGAGGCACAAACCTGCAACTGAGCTTCAAACTAAGGGACTGATTCATTAAAAGGTCCATGTGCCTAAAAATTGTGTACAAATTTAATAGCATGCTCTAATACATGTTGCAGTGATATAAGGTCTGCGTCTGTCGAACGGGCAAAATAACACGAGCAATCTGGGATCTGGGCGACAATCTGGGCAACTCTGGCAGAAGATGCAAAAATATTGGTAGTAGGAGATTGATTTAGCAAAGCTGGAATGGATTGTGTATCTATTTAGTATGTTTGACAGGCAGTTCCTAAATGCCACAGCTTTATGCACAGAGGAAACAAAGGCAAAACGAAAGGTAACGGAGAGAAAATATATTTTCTTCTCTGTAAAAATTATTGAAATGAATGAATTACAAATAACTGAAAATCTCTCATTAACTACTCTTTCCTTTGTCGTTGCTGTTGTTCTTTGTTCTTGCTATCTTTTCCTGACTTTATCTGCTTTTCTTCTTCTTCTCCCCAGAGCATTAACTTCTTCTGTTTCTTATATTCCGATTTAAATAAAAACAATTTTAAATGAAGTATGTTTATTCGCTTCTTCCACTATCATTGTCATTATTTCATTTAGGACTTGCTGTTTGTCTGCTTGGCTACTATGTGATCCCACAACTATTTCAAATGGGGCGTTTCATTAACTTTTGCACCTGTTATTATTTGCGTTGGCAATCTTAGTAAATCACATGCAACGGGTGAACAAACAATGTGTGCAATCTATTTGCACTGGCACCTAATTTAAAAACATAGTTAAACTTAATAAATCAGGCTGTCCGTGTGAAAAAGTATTGATAATAGTATTTAAAAAATAAAATAAAATATGTATTGAAAGCATCAATTTGGTAAAACAGTTATAATATAAGCATTTTATTTTATTTTTTAAGAGTTGAGATAAAACATCATTAACACAAGTTAGTGTGTCGATGTTTAAAGAAAGAGACATTTAAAATAATATTACTGATGTTGCTTTACATGACTTAATCTTATCTTCATTCACGTTGTAAACAAACCTTTAAATGTGTACATTTTTTAAAATAATTTCAGGGTCATCAATAGCTGAAACTAACCTGAATCCATTTATACATTTGTGTTGCCATGGTTACTCCTCCAAGCTCTGTCAATACACTTCAAGGCTTTAAGTATGAATAATGGACAATAGCTTCAGCTTTTTAAAGTGAGGAGGGCCAAAATTTTATCCGATTGCATTTGAAGAAAAATGGAAATCTCAAACCGTCAGTAGTTTAACTTTGAAGAATTACCAGAAATCAGCAGGTAAGATGAGTATTCCAGGGCAAAGTCATATGGATGCACACAGACTTTTAGGAGCTCAGCATGTGTTTTAAACACATCTAAACTTTGACTCGTGGTCAGAAAGTGAGAAGCATATATAATTTGTAGAGTCACTACTGCAAACCAGTAGCTGAAAAACATTTTTCATAGCTCAGCGAGGTTAAGCCCTAAGCAGTGCTGAAATGTTTTACAACACTCTTTAATGGCAGCGCGAGTACGTTCAGCAAAACCTTCAGAAAACCCAAGCCTCCATTATAAATCTGCAATTATTAAATTGTTTTTAATGAGTCCACATATTAATCCTCCTTCTCGGGGTTTGTCAGATTTCTGACATCGAGTGGAAAATGTATCTAAATATCAATATCCAACAAAAAAATATGGAACAGTTTTTAATGAAAGTTCAATAGCAGGTTTATATATTTAATGTAAAGGTTAAATTAAAAATAACATTAAAATAAAATGTTTATAGGATTTAATAATAAAATGTTTCTATGGTTACAAACGTCTTGGCTCCATGGCAGCGGGAAGCTAAGTTTAGCTTTAGCAAACATTAATATCATTAAGCTTTCAGACAAAAGCAGCTACATGCTGCTGATTTGTTAGCTATGGTGTGGAGAGGGTAAAAATGGAGACAGGGAGCGATGACACTAAGAAAACATGTTATTTAGTGATTGTTTGTAAATTCCTATATTCATCTCATTTAAAACACAACAGCAATCTGATGAGCTCTCTGTCACACAGAGACGGTGAACCGAGTGGAAACTGGAGGTGACAGATACACTTGTTACGTTAATGTAAGTGCAATAAATGTAGTAAAAGTATTAAAAAAAAAGAGGATAAGCCACGAAAAAAAACTAGTGGTTATTTGAATCAAAATAATAATTTGAATCAAAAGATTCAGTCATGAGATAAAATTTTTCTTTAATCCCCAAATATGTAGTGTCTACAAATCTTAAGAAAATGTAAGTTTTCCATTTAGTATGCCTTCTCAATACAATAAAGATCAGTGCCTGTATCCTATGTGTTTACACAATGTAGCCAACCAGATATTTTTTTTCCATTCTACAACTTTTTGGCTTGATATAAAACTCTCAGCTTCCCCAGCACCAGTGTTAAAGTGAGACGTTGAGATGAGTTTTATTCTTGCATGTTGTAAGTCTTTTGTTCAAATATAATGAAAATTAACAACGATTATTGCATTGCATTTTTTCTCACAGGTCTTATTATTTTATCAAGAGTAATATGGAACATTCTTAGTTTAAATGACCCAACACAGTTAAAAATTACAGTATAATAATTACAGTCTACTATAAATACAGTATAACAAAACTATCTATTTTATCTTATTTTTTCAAACTAAAATGAGACTAAGACTAAAACTAATTTCCACATATTTAATTTGACCTTAAACAAAAGACTCAAATGTGACTTTAACTCAATCTAGTCTTTAGTGAGTAACTACGACTAAAACGACATGAAAAATTATTGCCAAGTAAATCAAAGTTGAGTACATGTACTCCAAATTTGAGTACCAGTAGAGCTCAATTTGTTTCGGCTTTGCATAGTTTATTACTGATGCTGAGATGAGCTGCTAGTGTAAAGCACTAAAAATGATACTACATTAACAGTGAAAAAAGTTTAAAAACACATGCAGACTTTTTTTTGGTTAGATTTCATGCATTTCTTAGTCATAGCATGACTTCTTCTGTAGCACAAATCTTGTGTTTATGATTGTGCAGGAAGTTGCTTTGCAGCCTTTACAGAGTGTAATAAAACTCGACAAGGCTAAAACATTAAGAGGCTGAGCTAAATAGAGCAGAAAAAAGGTGAAATATGCAGCTCAGGCAACTCCCAAAGTTAACATATTTAAATTACAATCGTTTTTTAAAAGAATATTCTGCTAAAAGATACCTTGTGGAGTATAAATATGCATCTATGGCAATGTTAGGAGTTGTAGGAGATATATTTCCTCTTCACAGCCCCTGTGCTCAGCTATTGTTCAGAGCAATAGTGCAGCATGGTGTGATTCACTCGCCGCATCACCTCCTCTCAGCTAGTGGCGAATCATCATAAAGCCGTCCCTCTGGAGGCTTATACTTAATTAAAAATGCATTTAAATGCAGGTGAGGGAAATATGAGATTTTCAGGAGCATTCGAATGCACTTTTATTGAGAATGTAATATAAAAAGGTCTCAGGTGTTCACCAAGTGATAAACGCTCCATTTTAGAGACTAAAAAAACCTGTGTTGTTAAATCTAAAACAGCTGTAATGAATCAAATAAGCCTTCACTCCTGCAAATGCTGGAAGAATTGAGATAGATTGTTTCATTCTGAAGTAATTAAAATTTCCTGCAAGCCACGAGAAAAGGTAAACTACTGTTTGTTTGTGTGCATCATCTGATTTACTGCCTTTAACCTGGTTCCTGTCCAAAGACTTTCATAAATACATTCACTTACAGTGAGTGTCGCTGCATTTTCTTCAATAATCAATACAAAAAGTATCCCATCATACCCGTTTATAATCACTAAACTACAGCACCACATGTATCTAAATGGACTTTGTTTCAATGTTCATCCTACCTTAAAGTAAAGTAATAATTTGGCATTTTATGTTGACTACAGAAAATGGAAACCAATAAAAGTTGATTACGCTGATTCGTATAATATCATTAGTTTTTACTAGCAAATACATTGAAGATCGTACACAGTAGTCAGTGGGGTAAAATATTTGGTAATGCTTGATGAGTTTGTTGGATTCCTGGCATATTAAATTGTTCCCATTTGGATCATTACTGTTAAGTTACCGATATAGAACAATGGATATAACATCCCAGAGAGCACCTTGTGAAACCGTTTAATTTCAGTGTCCAAAGAAACAGGAAAAACACGGAACATGTAGAAAAATGTCTTCAACCAGCAGCTTTCAGCAACAAAAGACAAGAAACACAGTTTTCACAATTTTTCCGCTGTTCTTTACAGCAGGGCAGACATTAGCAACGGGCGGCCCGAGGTCAAAATTTTGTACGGCCCCAAAACAAACAAACAAAATTACTCAAAAAACGTATGACAGAAATATAATGTACGCAACAAATATATAAGAAACTTATATAAAATCACAAAAAAGACACAAAATGACAAAAGAAAAACACAAAATTAATCAAAAAACGAATAAGATGACTCAAAATACACAAAAATAACAGAGACATTTTCAAAATGACAACTAAAATATATAGAATGAAAAATTTATATATACAAAATGATTCCAAAAATGATTTTTAAAAAATTACAGAAAAATAAAAACAAACAAATATAAAAAATGTCAACAGAAATACAAAAAAATTATCAAAAGTGGCACAAAACAACTAAAAATACACAGAAACAATAGAAGTATAAAAAAAAAAATAAAAAATGACACAAGACGAGTACAAAAACAACCAAAAAGTAAGTAAAACCATAAAACAAATACACAAAAATGACTCCAAAAACACACAAACCCTTTTCAAAATATGGTATCATTATTATGAGGCCATTATTGTCTAGTGTATAATGAACTTTGTCCGTCATCCCATCCCTAGACACCAACCATCCCTGTGAACCAGGGCGGCCATAGCTAAACTTTTGTTAATATGTTTTAAAATTCAATCACTATTTGACTCGACTGTCTCATTTTTAACCAACATGAGGAGAAAGGTTTTACAACTTTACAGAAGATGGTGGCTGTTTCAGGGAGATAACTTTTTCATGTCATGCAATTCTACATCTCGCTCAATGATTTATTCAGGAAGCTCAACCATACGTGAGCCGTTAACTAGTTCACTTTCAGTGACGGGGAACAGAGCGAAGGGAAGGAGCACCTATCCAGGGACTCGTAACAGTCCTGTTGTGCCCTGACATCTTTTGTACATCGCATTTCATATGCTAATTAAGGCAGGCGCTTGTCTAGTATGTCATCATTTCCTATTTACAGGAGACACGGAGTACTTATGTATGTTGAAGGGAGCTCTGCACAGGAAGTTATTATTGTCACACTGTGACAAACAGTGTGATGTATGAAAGAGTCATGAGTTGCCGTGTTTGAGAGTTTACAGTGCCATGCTTTCAAAAGTCATTATCAACCAACCATTACGGACGCTAGCGTGGTCTCAATGGGGCGTGAGATAGAGTGCAAGGAAATCAACTGGAAGCAAAACAGATAGATGCGAAGGAAAAATGTGTTGGCAGGTGGAGGCGAGTTACACTCATTCAGTTTAATATTTGCCGATATTAATAACACCTTCGTTTATTGCGGCTTGTAATCGGAGAATCGCCGGTTCGAGTCTCACCCGGACCAACACTGTGGAATGTTGATCAAGTCCCTTAACCCCAATCCAACTGATCCCCGGGAACCTGCAGTTGGCAGCCCACTGCTACCCCTCGGAGAAATGAGAAAAATTCAGAGAAGATTTCACTATGGTAACCAATAAAGGTTACATTATTAGCAATGGAATGGGAATTATCAGCTTGCAAAGGAAGATTAACAGCAACTTAGAGCACTTTAAAAAAGCAGCTCAAAAACAATGACTCTCAATAAGTTCAATAAACAAAGTGTCCACAAAAGGATGTGACTCTTCTATGGCTTTATGAGTTTTTCATTGAACATGAAGTAGACTGCATCTACTGAATAATTATTATATTAAATTTGGTCTCAGACAGAATTGTACTTTTATTGTATTTCTGCTTTTCACACCATCCACCAAGTCACATTCCTTGTATTGTTTTAAACTCTTCTTGGTCAATAAAACTATTCTGTTTGCTGTTGCCGTTCCTGTTCTTACCGACCACTGACTGGGTCATGATGACTTCCACTGCACAGAAGCGCAATGGTATCAAGTAGACACTCTGGTCCCAGCTTGACGACGTGGACTATGAGGATGATCTAGCTCTACTATCAAATCCCAAGAGCCGATGCAAGAAAAAAATCAGTGTATACAATACAAGTTGGGCCTGAATATTCATTGAAGGAAGGTCAAGGTCCTCAAGATGAACACATTTTCAGTGTTTTTGTGGTTGTATATATTGTTTTTGGAGTAATTTAAGTTGTCCTTTTCTGTATTTTTATTATTATGCATATTTTCTTAGTCATTTTGTGCATTTACTTTTGGGGGCCGAACCAAATTAGGAAGCGGGATGCCAGTTTCTTTTGTCTGGATTAGAGGTAAACATGTACAGTATATACTATGGGAGGTTGTTGAAGGCAACTGATCCTAAATATTTATGGGATAATACCAGTACTAGTGTACTAGAGTTTAATGATGAGCATTCGATTAACTGATTACTGTGTGAAGAAGTAATTTTTGGGTCAAGTTGGCATGTTTTTGATAAAATTATTTAAAAAAGAATTCTGCAGAAAGCCAAACATGGTTAACACAGGTTAGAGATAACAGAATTGTGTTTTGTAAGTAACAGAAATCCGTACAAGTTCATTATAAAACATTACTGTTGATAAAAGAAGGCAGTAAAAGGGGATTTACTTACAGGATTTATTCCTGAATCTGACGTCGCCATGGACGCTGTTGGATTGGCACCAACTTCTGTCTCTGACTCCACCTGAGACAACACGCTGACCATCGACTGCAGAGATTCTACACAGGAGAGGGAGAAGAAGTGGTGATAAGCTGTTCACCATGGAAACTATAAAGTCTAGTTTCACAACTAGTATTTTCACCCTATCAAAACCTCAAGCGACATGTGGAGATGAATACGTATACCATGTGTGCAGAGCTTGCACGCTGTCAAAGAAACAAGAGCGACACTCTCCAAATGAGGGCGAAAGCTCAGCCAATCATCGCCATCTCTCTGTGGCAGGCAGTTACAGAACAGAGGTAGCAACAAGTCTCTGTAATAAGCTACAAATGAGGAGGCACTACAAAGCCATGCAAATAAGACCAGCGAGAGCCCAGTGGGACAGCCACTCCCACTCAGTGCATGTTAACACTGCCGCCCTCTCTTCAAATGTACTGTACATCTGCAATATCACTGAGGATGGAGGAGGCAGTGAGAAATAGAAATCAACATTTTCTGCCTAACCACTTAGCAAGAGACCTTTCTCTGTACTTGTTCTTATTAGACACTATTCACCAAATATCATTTCCTCCACCTCACTCGCTTGATCTTTAACACCAACTGGTCCTTGCTCTTTGTTATTACAAAACTCAATATAAATACCAATGAGCTGATGATTTAAAGGCTTAATGCTAAAGGTGCGTTCACACTCACATGATTCCAGCAACTAGATCACACGATTGAGTCACCTGACAAGTTACTCAAACCTGAAAAATGTTAACTTTTCAAGAGCCTTCGAGTGACGCTGTGTCGCGACATCCAATTGGCAATGACTTTCCCCATACGTCACTCCCCCGGTCAAAGAAGGGTATGTCTGCAGAGCTGGAGGCTGCACTGACAGGGATGTAGACTTTCTCTACGGCCGCACGTTTACAGGCTTTTATATACTAAGTATATTTTGAGTGAACTCATCCTTTAGTAACGCCGTAAGTTTAGCATTTAAACTTAAGTACATGCCACTGTAGAAGAAGTGTGCAGCCCTCTCAGTGCAACTATAGTCGCTGAAGTCGCATTTGGTGTGAGTTTGACGTCAAAATGATTATGCAGTGCGTACACAAAAGTATGAAAAGATTGAGTACGCAACAAATACCTGGATGTATACTATATCGGGACATTTTTTTTTATATGGGACAACCGCCCCATGATGCATTGCAAGCAGAATGTAAAATCCAACATCACCTTTTCGTTTTTGTTGCCGTCTTGTCCTTGTTGGTCTTTTATATGTTTTTGCATTCATTATTTGGAGTTATTTTGTACGTTTCTGTTGCTGTTTTGTGCAGGAGTCAGTTTGTGTGTTTTTGTGGCCGTCTTGTTTCGATGTTTTGTGTTTTTGTAATTGTTTTGTTTATTTTTGGAGTCATTTTGTGCAATTGCTTTGTGGGCTGCACAAAATTAGACCGAGGGACGCATGTGGCCCCTATCTGCCCTGGGGGTTAAACAGAGACTCATCTCTCCTATTGGTCGAGAGGTGCAAAGTAATAACACTGGTGCAACTAATCTAAGACCAGTATATGAAAAATCTAATCATTATGTATTGTTTTCATTTTTCAGGTGTCATCTTTTGCAATTTTTTTTTATTTTCCATAACTGTATTATTATTATTTAACTGTATTATTTTAGTATTTCTTTTTTTGCATGTCCAATATAAACTTTTGTGTCCTGAGAATTCAAAAAACTCCACAGACACGAGAATATTAAGATTTGTGAAGTTACAGAAATCTAATAAAACAAAACCAAAATGTGTTTGTGCAGCAGGGAGTTGTATACACTCCTGTGTGCGCGCACGTGCGCAGTATCTCTCCCACAATAACTCTCACCTTGTATACCAACGGGCTTGGTGACTTGATTAAAATCACAGATTTTGTCCCAGTGGTCTCTGACAGCCTCAGGAGTCATGGGTTTGTTTTTTTGTCTCACAGTGTGGCCGTGTGTACGCTCCCAGCGCACTGCACACATGGACACACAAAAATAAAAGGGTCACTGCAGTGAAATTTAAGAAAACAACAATAATACATGCTTACAATTCAAGTGAACCAGCGACTAATGAATGTCACAAATGCAAAGAGACATTCCCTCAGGGGATGAAGCAAAAAATGTAAAAAAAAGTTTACTCACATTTACCAATCCAGCCTGCACCAACCTACAAGGAAAGAAGAGCAGTAGAGTAACACACAAAGGATTTAAAAAAATATTCTCTGAATGAAAACTGACTGAGTGTTGCCTTTCATCCTTCTTCATCATCAACATCCCAAAGGACAACATTATTACGAAATGTCCCCAAAGCGGGGGGGAGGGGGTCACGGACGGACGAGACTCAGTTTGTCTTAATGAGAAGAAAGAAGATTGATTTTTTTCCTGCCTACCTCAAACAGTCCTCCATTTTCTTGGCATTGTTCATGACAGAGCCAGAGGACCAAAGGGGCAACGTACTCAGGCTTCAGAGATGCGACAAGATCTAAACAAAACACAATTTATGCACATATATAAAGTACAGCTTCTTTTTCTGGCCCTGCATCTGTTCTAAAGTGTGAGAATGTCAGTGAACAACAAAATGTTGCAAGCTTGCTTTATTAATTTATAATGATAATAAGGAAAATGTCTGTTACATGAGTTGTCAAAAAGTTACCATTAAATGCATTTTTAGGCCCATTAGTGATGATATTTCACAATAAAAAGGCAATAAGGTACAATCAGAGACTGAGAGAGAAAAATTTCAGACAAAACCAGTTTAAAAATGCAGCCTAAATAAATTATATACAAGACAACAAGCAGGGTTAGGGTCAATTATAAGCATTATAATAATTACAATTATGGCGTAATTATAATAGTAAAAAAAAACAGTGTTTGTCTTAACAATTTAATTGTAATTGAGTTCAGATAACTGACTTCGTAATTGTAATTAACATGGACATTTTATAAAAATAATTCATTAGAATTCAATAAAACACAAACCAGGTGAAAACCATCTTACAGTTATCATTTTTCCAATTTAGAAAAAAATTAAATAAAGGGGTATACTGAGAAGAATAAAGCTCAGACCCCCACATTTTTTCCAATTCCAAGTAAATTCCAATTATTATTTTCCCCTGAAAGTCAATTTCAATTATTTTCTCAATTACAAAAATTCAATTAAAATTTTATTAACTTTTATTTATATAGTGCTTAAAAACAGCTCACACGGGACCTAAGAGCATCACTAATGATCTTATGTAGTATGTATTTTGGTAATAATAATATAATACATTTTATTTATAATACACTTTACATGTTTGTAACAAAATCTCAAAGTGAAACAATGGGTGCATAGGAATAAAAATGTTGGTATATGCTTGTCATTTATAGGGCTGTTGTGATTGTATGTGTGTGTATGGTGTCATCATTATACTTACATTTTAGCGCATTGCTTATAATATCTTATGTAAAAGCCCAACTAGGGACAAAAACAGTTGGAATTTAGCAATAACTATAAACTCTTTGTAACAAAATCTACAACAAAGTGACAAACTACAGGATTCTCTCCCAGACAATCAAAATATTAGAAAAATAAAAAACTGAAACACATTCCAGTCCTCAGGTCATTGTTGCTGGTTAAACTGGTGTTTTATTCACTCCTCCTCTCAGATGTTTCTATCAAAGAAGGAATACAACCTATAAATTTTGACTCCTAAAAAAAGAAAAAAAAGAAACTGTAAACTCCTTGTACTAAACATCAGATACATTTACGCTATTTGTACTATGTAAAAGTGTATGTTCCTAATTTCAATAAAATTATGAAGAATTTTCTTGGCAATTACAATTACAACAACAGATTTTTTTTTTTTTTCAATTACAATTAAGTCATAATTGTAATTAATAATCAATTATGCAATTACAATTATAATTGACCCCAACCCTGAAACTGACATGTTATCATAACAGATGCTAACAGAAAGCTAACACAAGAGTTACGTTTTTGGGGGTTTATTTATTCAAGGCTCAGTAATTGTGAATAATTATAAATGAACTTTAGTAATTGAGAATCTGACTGAAATTTACGGGGGCTCCATCGAAATTTACAATCAGGGGAAACATATTAATTTTTAAAAATACCCATCACCGTAATTGTATTTGAACATGGATAATTGAAGATGTAATTGAAAAATGTAAATGACTCCAAACCTGAAAAAAAGCGACACAAATAAGCACAGGTCATCCCCAGTGAAATCATTTTCTAAGACAATTTTACTGAGTCAGAATTTGCAGGCAGACGCTGAATATTTTTTTTTTTTTTTACTTTCCTCAATGAGCTGCTGAAGATTTAATGGCAGGTGCCAGCTGGGAGCTTAAAATATACGCACAACGGTAGAAAGACAAAAACAGTCTTTCTGCTTTGCTGCACTCACCTGTGTTTAGCACGAGGAGTTTTTACTGTTTGTCTCTAAAGAGTCTGAGTCACACTGAGATAACATATGGAAATGCAGCAGCGCTCGCTAAGGTGAGGCCGTCCTGTTACAGTCGGCACTGCTCAGCATGGCACAAACACAGTTCTTTGATTTGTCTCCAAACTCACAAGGCTGCAGTTACAAATAATCTAATGTTGACTTGGACAATGAATGGGATATACTGTATATATATATATATATATATATATATATATTTTTTTTTAATTTATTTTTTATTTATTTATTTATTTGGTTTTTTTGGTAGCCAGAACATCACCAAAATGTAATCAGCTGTTTCTTGTCCCATTATCAACATTTTCTGAAAATGTCATCAAAATCCGTTCATAACTTTTCAAGTTATCGTGTATTCAAACAGACAAACACACAAACAAACAAACTGATCGACATACTTTCGTAAGTAACGAAAACCGTTTTCCTTTACGAAAGTAATAAAGTTGAATTGAATTGAAAATGAATGGTTGAAACGAATGAAAAGACTTACTGTACCCTGTCCAGTTTACTGGACCCTGTCACAAAAACATCACCTTGTTCTTGTTTAAAGGGTCCATGTTAAGCTAAATCAACTTTTCTGTGCTTTAAACATGATAAAGGTCTATTAGGGCTTCATACAAATGCCCAAAGTGTTTTTTTAATTGATTTCCTCAATCGTTAGTTAGAGGGTGATTTGCTCCTTTGTTACTGCAGGGGGAGCCCAAACACCTCGCTACAATTTGATGACGCGTTCCCACTTTGATGATGAATTTTACGCGGCACTGAGCTGGAGAAGTCACGCCTCCAGGAAGCTCTCTGCCGTGATTGACACGTAAACAGACACACCCACAAAGGTGAGCATTTCAGCGTCCTTCGCGCAGTGCTATGTACTGTATGTATTTTCTACAGTCTATGTATGTACCAGCAAACGCCCCGCCCCCACGCTCTGTCTTTCATGTATGAACACAGTATTATTTTGTCACCGTAACTTGTTTCATGCACTGCTGCTTCACTTAACCAGGACACACTTGTAAAAGGGATTATTAATCTCAATGTGGTTCTCCAGGCTAATAAACAAAAAAAAAAACTATTTGGGTCAATGACGTAATTTAGGGCAAGCCAGGACTTTTATTATTTTTTCCATTTCAGTTCATTTGTTTGATACAGTCAAACAGTTTTTAGATTTAAAGTGCTCGTACCACACAGAACTACTTTTTTCTGCTGAAAACAAATGTACAGTATATGTTGATTCTTGTTCAACTCTTGACATTAGTCAAAGTATTTCAATTTGGCGTATTTTGTTGTAAAAATGTCAGTGTAACTGCAGTACATTTGTTTAAACCAGGAAATTTAAGATCTAATTTTGCAATTGACTGAGATTGGTGATTGGTGAAGTTTCAGGGGCTTCTTTTGTCAAGTTTAAAATCTACGATTGTCAGCCCTGACCTGTTCTGGAGTCCATTATCTGGATTAATTCACTCTAAACACACCTCAGACCACAGGATCATCTGATAGGATAATCTTATCAGACATAAAATAATTTGGCGTTTGCTGTCCTTGTTCAGGGAGCGGGAAAACAGGACGAAAACAGTCCGATTGTTTGTGTGTGTACATTGCCATTAATCTAACAATATGATTTATCATGTACTATCGCGATACTAAAAAATACGATATACATCGCAATATCAATAATTACAAATTTCACCTTCACAAGTACAAAATGGTATGAAATTAAATGTTTTTTTTAAAAAAAAAAAATTACTTTCGAGAACAATTAAATAATAAACTGAAATTCAAGTACTAATATCAAAAAATATAAAAAACAAGTGGTGTGTTTGTCAAACTGTATAATTACAGTAACTTTTGCTTCTACAACAGATTCTGATTCTGTTTTCTTAAAAATGATGTGGTTCACTGACACCTAGTGACCGGCGTTTACATGCATATGTTAGCGCAATTAAATGTTTTAATTTGTTAGAAAATATGATTTAAAAAATCGATTTGGACATTTTTTTTTTTTTTTAAATCTATAGGATAATCGTCGGTGAAATATTGCGATAAATCAGCAAAAAAAAAATTTTTAAGCCCTAAAACCTTAATTTAGGTTCAGTTATTGTTAACAATTAATGATGGTCCACAGTTGAGAACTACTGTGATACGCTAACATTTATACAGTAAATAACTATAACTACAGATTAATGCAGACACATCTTGTAAGCTAATTTATCTAGTGACTTTAAATCAATTAAGTTTGTAAAAGTATCAAACAAAAGATCTAAAGTCTGAATTAGTACCTGGATTCACTAATTAAGCCTTGATTAGCCTCTGGCCACTCTGTGTAATAAAGTCATTTTCTGCATTTGAATCTGCAGCCAATTTATATATACTCTGTAATCAATTCAAATGAGTAGCAAAATTACCAACTTGTGTGATTATTTGCAGGCGAAGCCTAACACTGAAGTGAGTTGAAAAGACAAGAGTTTTCCATTTAAATTCTGCTTCCATAACTAACACATCACAACTTGTAAAAAGCCTCACAGGGTGTACGAATTCATCACGGCTCTTAGAGAAGCGCAGAAACCAACCGTGCTTGCAATGTAGATGCAAAATTAGCATGTCAAAGAGTTGTGCTGTTGCCTCAAATTTTCTAACCCAAAATGACATGACCATCATTTTATGCAGCTGCTATAAAAAAAATAAAAAATGTCTGAGTAGAAATCCATCATGACGTTTAAAAACAAAGATGTGTTGTGTGTGGCGTGAGCCAAACTTCACATTACCTTAGATGATTTATGTGTCTATGACAATAATCTATGTTGTTGTTCGTTTGCTTTATGTACTCAGCTTACCCGGAGGCATGACGGTCTCTGTGAGGCGAGAGCCGGCGACGGGAGCAATAGTGTTGCAGTAAATGTTGTACTTGCGTCCCTCGATGGCCAGGGTGTTAGCCAGGCCCAGCATGCCCAGCTTGGCAGCGCTGTAGTTGGCCTGGCCAAAGTTTCCGTAGATGCCTGCGGCCGATGTCGTCATGATGATTCTGGTCGCAGTCGCATACAGACAAGGCAATTAATCAGTGGGAATGGAAAACTATGGCTTTGGATCAGTGTTGGGGTCAATACGTCTTCAATTATCCATGTTCAGTTACAATTCAATTACTATTACAGTGAATAGCATTTTTTTTTCAATTACAACTAAAATTATATTATCATTTTCCCTCTGAAAGTGACTAAAATAAAATCCCAAAGATGAAATTACAGATGTATACACAAAAGGACAACAAATATAACAGAAAGATGTGTAAAAAGACAACACAAATGAACAAAATGATGACTAAAAATACACAAACATCACAGAGAAATTTACAAAAATACACAAAATGACTCAAGAAAAAAAACATACAAAAAGAGAGAAAAATACACAAAGGGCCTGTACTACAAAGCTGGATTTACAATTACAATTAATCACAATTACTGAGCCTGAAATAAATTAGCCCATAAAACTTAACCTTCAGCGTGTGTTAGCTTTCTGTTAGCATCTGTTATGATAACGGGTCAGTTTTGACCCATGTCTTCAATCAGCTGTAAAATACACTAAAAATATTAACTTAACTATGAAAAAATTGGTATTAATATTTTTGCTATGGGCGTCTGAGCCTTTTGTCTGTCAGTATACCCCTAATTTTTAAAAATAATAATAAATCTCTTCTTTTTTTTTTCCATACACCCCTCAATTTTATTTTACTTTTTAATGCTGTAATGATCCTGAAAAGAAGTGGCAGGTAGTGGGAAAACTTGAAATGAAACATATTTTAATAATTATTAACTAATTGTGTGTGTGTGTGTGTGTAAGCCATAAAACTGTAACTGACAATTTTTAAAGCAATTTCCATGCCAATTACCAACTAAATTATCTGAACTCAATTACAATTAAATTATGATTAGAACAGCAACAGATCTTTTCCAATTAAAATTATGTCATATTGTAATTATTTACCAATTACACAATAACAATTATAATTGACCCCAGCCCTGCTTTGGATACAGATAAATAGATTCTCTTCCAACAGAACTTACAGTATGTGCAGCATGTGTGGCTGCATGAGGAAATAAACAGTTAACGTACCATCTGCCACTTATGCTATGCTATGCTAGTAGCACGCATAGTGTTGACTTCAGTGAGGCAGCATTAATGAGGTTAAACGTCATCTCTGCATTAAGCGCGGAAGACATCTGAGACGTTCCGTCATGCAGCTCATTAGAAAACACTGATCCGTGTCACTGCACGCACATACTCCGCACACTGCTGCATGCACCACGGGGGACTTTTTCAATGATGAAATATTTTCCAAATCAATAACTCTTATGCACTCAAACCTCTGGGTCGATCACCAAGGGAACCTTTCAGACCATGTGTTATCACGGAAAGCACTTCATCAGTTACACTAGATCGACACATGATGAATAGATAAGAGTGTGTGCATTTGTATGAGAGAGAGGAATATTAAGTGTGAAAGATGCTTTTATACAGTAATAAAAGGGAGCTGCTCTTTTTTCATTTCTTTATACTACAGCTTAGGGCTAGGCAAAAAATGGATTTCATCGATTTATCGAATTTGTAGATAAAAGGATTTTCTTAAAAAAAGATAATTTTTTATTTTATTTTTTTTATTTATTTTTTCCACCAGACTTTTTTGCGTTCCGTCCTTGTTGGTTACCGTATCGCAATGTGAGCCAGCCCCCGCTTTGTTTACATATGTTTACCCTTTGAGTAGGCTGTATGTGTGCCACAGGCATGTTTAATTTTTTATTCACACTATGCTGAGATGCTAAGGGAAGAGTTTATTATTATTTTAATTGTAATGTCACATGTTAGAAAACATGTAGTTATCTCATTTCATAATCAGAATACTTAACCTACAGTGAAGTTGCTGGTGCACTTTTGCTTAAACCTGGGTTAAAGCTTGAAATTGTTGAATGACAGAGCCTCATTTACTTTTTATTTTGGGATTGTTCTATGCATTTTAACTCTTGAGGACAATAAAGTTGCACTTATGACAATATATCTCATGTCTGCAGTCATTTTTAAGTGCATTGAAAAAAATAATCGAAAAAAAAAAAATCTATTTTTTTTTTTTTTGGGAAAATCGCCCAGCACTACTACAGCTTTACCTTTAAATGAACTATTAACTTTCATAAGCAGTTAATAAACACAACGATTCAAATATAAGTGCCTTCAGGCACTGGTAAACACATACAATTCAGTCCATATCTGAAATAATCATCTGTTTGACAAATCCAAACTGACTACAAATAAAATCTTAAATTATTGCAATAAAAGTATGCTTTAAAAATATTTTTTAAATCTGAATTTCTATGCCTTTGTGCAGTTTTGTTTAAACCATATATGAAAAATATTCAATTCCAGTTTTCCCACTCAAACACTGCCAATAGCATTTCCATAGACAGTCCTTAAAAGCCAAATGATGATGAGCATGTCAAACTGTTCAAACTTTACATGCAAAATTTCATTAGTTTATATTGTAAATTCTGTCTTTTTCCTTTTCAAATTGATGTTGCACTGTGGTTTGAATACATCAGGCAAGGGCAAAAGACAGCCTGGGAGCCATATGCGGTCCTCGGTCTAATTTTGTGGGGTCCTATAAGAAAACAAACAAAATGCTTTCTAAAAAAACCAAACAATCATAAAGTTACAGATGTATACACAAAAAGACAAACAAAAGTAATATAAACATGTATGACAGAAATAAAACAAAAAGACAACAGAAATAAACAGACAACAGAAAAAACAGACACCAGAAATACACATTACAGAAAATATACAAAAAGACAACAAAAATAAAAAAACAAATATATAAAATGACAACAAAAATACACAAAATTAACCAAAAGTTGCACAGACTTACTAAACTACACAATATTTAAAGGAAAATTCTACAAATGACAACAAAACCACACAATTTCCCCCAAAACAAAAAGACAACTGATTAATAATAAACCACAACACAAAAACATTTTTTAAAAATTACAAAAAAAAACCCCAAAAAAAACATAAAAAACAAAACTCTTTGTTCATTGTTGTCAAAAAAAAAATCACAGGAAAATACACAAAGACTTTAAAAACAAAACAAAAAATGACAACAAGAATACATAAGACAACATATAACATGCTCAAAATGAGAAAAATACACAAAATGGCCACAAACACACCAAAAAAAATACAAAATGACAACAATAACACACGCACAACAGCAACAAAAACACAAAAAAACAGACACAACCCTTTGTTCTTTGCTCTATAAATGCTCAGATTGCTCATTATTCTAAATACATGAATGTTAATGTGGTCAATTAATTAATTAATTTCTTCCTATAAACCCAAAAAATAAAAAAAAAAGTAAATTCTACCAACAGGCTTCTTCTTTGTGTTTTCTACCTGCCAAACTTTTGGTTTTTCATGTGATTCCAGGCAGCACGTGTCACGAGGAAGGAGCCCCTCAGGTGAACTCTGTGAATCAGGTCTGAAATATGAGACAACAGAGTAGGAAACTTGAGCAAATCACACTTTTTACTATTTAACACGGAACAAGGATCAGATCCAGCCAACAGACGGATATTTCTCCCACAGACAATCTGCTCTAGTGACACGAGACCCATACACATGGTGGAGAGCTAACGAGATGGACTCTGGATAAAGATTGAGACAGTCTTAGTGGAATTTTTTTTTTAAAACACAGAATTTGAAATAAATTGCTTTCATTACTTGTTACCTTGTTTTGACAATGCAAATTATGATCATATCAGCATCAGTTTTATTTGGATAAGACAAATAAAATCTATGGCATTAGAAGTCAATACAAAGTAAATGTGAAAGAAGTCGTTAAAGAATATTTTGGTGTTTTACAGTAAATTTGTGTCTTTTTGTTGTCCTTTTCTGCATTTTTCTTTCATTCTTTGTTTTTTGGGAGTCATTTTGTGTATCTTTGCTGTTTTGTGTATTTTTCCATCATTTTGTATGTTTTTCCATTCACATCATCATCAGTTAGATTTGACTGAGAAATAAAATCTACAGCAATAGACATTCATAAAAAGTATATAAAGAAGTAGTTAAAGAATCTGTTTCTGCCAACGTTTCTAATGTGTAAAGACAAAAGTTTGTCTGTTTATGTTGTCTATATGTGTTTTCAGACTAATTTATTGTATTTTTGTGTCATTTTATGCATAATTTTGGTGTCGTTTTGCATATCTTTATGTAGTGTTGTATATTATTTGTGTACATTTGTTTTTAGAGTAAAATTTGTGTCTTCTTGTTGTCCTTTTCTGCATCTTCTGTTTTTTGGGAGTCATTTTGTGTATCTTTGATGTCGTTTAGTGCATTGTTTCCATGAATTTGTAGTTTTTGCAGTCAGATCAGCGTCAGCTTGATTTGAATGAGACAAATAAATCCATGGCATTAGACGTCAATAGAAACTATTTCTGAAAACCTTCTAATGTAAATTATAAACATAATTAATGTTAAGAGCAGATGTGAGCTAATTACCCCAGTCCATATCACTTGTTCTGGCAAACGATCGGTCCCGAAGAATCCTTGGCAAAGAAAATAAGAAAATGTTCAGTGTTTTTCAGCCTATGAGCCAAAACGTATAGTTTTTATTATATTAGCAGATTAATGACTAAAAGCAAGGAATAGACATCACAAATAGCTGTGAAATCACTTACCCAGCATTGTTTGACAAGAACATCTGCAAAGAAAGACATCACAACATTAACACCACTGGCATTGACTAATCAGGACGCATGAATAATGCAGTGGGTGTGATATGAAGCACGGCTGCTGTCAACAGGACATCTGTGCAACAATACACACCTATTCTTCCAAACGCATCAAGTGCTGTCTGAATCAGCTTTTCTCCGTCTTCCACAGAATCTGTGAAGAAAAAAACTCATTTGTTTTGCTTTGACATTTCATTATGTGATTGATTTAAAAACCATTTCTTTCTAAAAAAAAACAAAACAAAACAAAAAAGATGTTATATCTGCAAGTTTCAGGTCCATTTACAACTCAGTCAGTTGTTTACAATATAATGGGAATCAGTGAAAGGTTTAGAGAATAAATATATTAAAAAGAAGGAAAAAGTTTCAGGATGAGAAATTATTTGTATTTTGGTGTCACAGTTTCCAACTAAAAATGTATCTGTCACGGTAAAGAATTACCAGCAAACTACTCCAGTCAAAGCTTTGTGTAGGGGCTACGATTTTCCGTTCAGGGTTTATTAATTTCTGCGTCACGTCTGCATTACATTACACTTTTTCGTTTGGTTCCCGTTTCATCATTTTTCCCTGTTTATTTTTGTATTATTTTTTCAAAACTCTTTATATTACACATTTTTGGCACTCAATTAACAACGTTTTCCACATTTGGTACAGTAATTACATGCATTAACAAAACAAAAAACAGGATCAGGGATAAACGAGAAAAAAGAAAACTAACAATAATAACAGTAGCAATGACAGTAATAGTAGGAATATTAGCAACAATAGTGTTAAACAAATGATTAAACAAAGCAAAGGAATGGGTATTGGATACCCGTAAGCTTAAAAATAAAATAAATAAACAAAGGTCCGGGGCTACAAGGAATCACAGTAGTAGCAGTAACAAAATTAAAATGTATGCATATTTATATAGACACACACATACCCAAAGATACAATATATGCACGTATACATGTAGAAATGAAATGAACAAAATATACAAAATAAATTGAAAGTTAAAAGATAAATACACCAGAATAGCATTACACACACATCATACAGATATTTAAAATAAAAATAAACAAATATAGTTTTATAATTAAAAAAAATTTCCCTATTTAAACGACTTATTAAACTTCCCCAAATCGCACCAAACAGTCAATTTGTGACTAGTTTCTAAACCTTCAATCACCTGCTTTCCATGGGAAAAAGCAGATAAATGCATTTAAGTAGTCCCAAAACATGCACGCAAGGCATTTTTGTGTTTTTAAATAAAGATTGAAAAAGAACAGGAATTAAGTTTTTTTTTTGTGCATTTTCCAGACAGTAAATTTTTTTCCCCCCAATATTTTGAAACATTACCAGTAGTGAGAGAGTCAGCCTATTGGTCTAAACTAAAGTAACATAAATAAAAACTTACAGGTTGAAAACCAAGTAATGGCAATAAAAACCATTAAAAAATGTGGAACTTCTCACCATAGTTGGCCACAGGCCTTGCCCCCCCTTGGCTTTTTATCTCATCCACCACCTTATCAGCTCCTGCAGAACTCTTTCCCACCGCCTTTGGTGTCTACCCCAAGGTCGTTCACTGCATGAAAAAGATAGAAATAGATTATAAATAATGGGGGCAGCTCCACTATTCTCCACTAGTGCTTAAGTGAAGAGAAAGTGCTGCCAAGAGGGATCTCTGCCTGAGTTTGAGAAAGTAGGAAATTACTGATTCTTGCCAACATCAGGGATTTTGTGTCTAAAGACTTCACAAAGACACACACCTTCCAGGTGGACCATGGGGGCCTGTGTCAGATTCACACTTGAAATCCACAAGAAAATTGAATGAAATTTCCATATTCTAGTTTTTGATTACTTCTATTATATAAAGCATTTGTATTGTATCAGAGTGTCTAAAAGTGCAACATAATTATACTTTTGCTTGCTTGTGCTGCATGTGTATGTATTTAAGGGTTTTTATGGAATATTTACAGCTCCTGTATTAATAACAGAATGTTATTTCTTTGAAAAATAAAAATGAAAACTTCTGCATGTGGGCTTCTACTATCAGACAAAGTGCCACAACAGCCAAGTTAACATTTAACATAATAGATTAGAGAGTACAATGTGTTCTGAACGAGATGGACTCTGGATAAAGAATGAGACAGTCTTTTAAAGAAATCACTTTCATGTTACCTTGTTTTGACACATTGCAATTAAGATCACATCGGTTTTACTTGGATGAGACAAATAAAATCTACGCCATTAGACGTCAATACAAAGCAAACGTGGAGGAAGTGATTAAAGAAACTGTTTCTGCCAACTTTTCTAATGTTGTAAAACAAAAAGTTTTGTCTGTTTTTGTTGCTCTTTGTGTGTTTTAAGACTAATGCATTGTATTTTTGGTTATTTTTGTTTAATTTATGCTTATTTTGGTGTCAGTTTGAGTATTTTTCATGTTGTTTTGTATATATTTCAGTTAATTTTGTGTACACTTGTTTTTAGAGTAAATCTATGTATTTTGTTGTCCTTTTTTGCATTTTCTTTCATTATTGAGTTTTGTCTGTTATTGTTGCTCTTTGCGTGTTTTTAGACTAATCTATTGTAGTGTTTGTGTGTATTTTGCATCATTTATGCACCAGTTTTGTATTTTTTGTCATTTTTCGTTTTCGTGTGTCGGTTACAGTTTAAAAACAACATGTAGGTTGTTTTATCGCAGCGGGGGCTACAAAAATGCGATTGTCTGATCCAAGGGCACATGATCAACATTAATGTCAGCATTTAGAATAACAACAAATCTGAGCATTCATATTTGGAAAAAAGATGAGTCTGTTTTTGTTGCTCTTTTGTGTGTCGTTGGACTAACTTATTGTCTTTTGTGTCATGCATAACTTTTTGCATTTCTCATGTTGTTTTGTATATTTTTCAGTTATTTTGTGTATATTTGTTGAGTTGAGTAAATGTGTGTATTTTTGGTGTCCTTTTCTGCATTTTTTCTTTCATTCTTTGTGTCTTTTTTTTAGTTTTTATTTTTTTGTCATTTTATGTACTTTTGCTGTCGTTTTGTGTATTTTTCCATCATTTTGTATTTTTAAGCAGTCATTTTGTGGGCTTAGCTAACTAAGGGAGCAGTACAACACTAATCCGGGCTCCATGCCAGTTGCCCAAGTCTGCTGTACAGAATAAAGCAAAGACCAACAATGAATGGATACGGGTTAAAAAGAAAATGTTATATTCACCCACTACTGAGGCTCCTCTCTCAGCAAAAGCCAGAGCATATTCTCTGCCAAGGCCTGTGAAGACAGAGAGAGAGAAAGTCAAGCTTAGGGTCAATTTAATCTCAGAAAAACCAGACCAGTGAGACCACTAAAACATTCCCATAAAGTCATATTCAGACACCACAAAATTCTGTACTGTTGCAGTGTAAAATACTCTGAGAATCTGTTTCTTTAATTATATTTTTAAAAAAAAAAGTTTATTATACACTGTATATAACGTTGACTGAATGAATAAAACAAACACAGTGCTGTGATGTTATGAATTGTGCCCTTTTCACACACATTCAGTGCAGTGACAACACTGTACTTTGCTCCATTCGCCCTTTAAAAGTAAGCCATAGTCAACCTTGTAGCTGTGTTGGTGATGTAATAATGACATGTTGACCAAGTTTGCAAATATATTAACAACCAATAAAATACTCTGGGAAGCTGGGTCCTCATGCAGTCACATTATTACGCTGTCTTAATCCGTTTTTCACTTCACAAGTTTTGTTTTTTACACAAACTCCACAGCTAGCAGGCTGAGCATTCGGAGCTAAAACAAATACATGCTATTAAAAGCGGGACATTACCTCCACCAGCCCCGGTGACAAGCACGACTCTGCCTTCAAAAGAAAGAGCCATATTCAGAGATATATTCCGTCTGTTATAAATCAGTACTGACACAAAGAAACACACTGGAGAAGATACACTGACAGCACAGCAGGCTGGAGCAAACTAACACTTCCGGGAATAGGGGGGACGTCTTCAGCGGTAGCCAATCAGAGAGCAGGAATTTATGGAAGTTTTAAAGACAGTGAAAGTGGATCAATCAAACTGTCAATTCCTAGAAAATAATTATAATAAATAAATCAATGTAATGTCTTAATGAAATGTAATACAATACAATACAATAACATGAAATAAAATAAATTAAAAACAAAAGTCCAGGGGTCAAAATGTTTTTAACTGCTAATTTTAATGTATTTACGGCTGATTGTAATGTTTTTACTGCTGATTTCAATGTTCTTATATGGTTAGTGGAATCAAATTTAATTGAAACGGCAATAACCTTTTTGAATGTGGGTAAATTATGTAAAAGAGAGGTATATTGGCAATCCAATGTGAATATTTATCATTTTAATTTATTTTTCTCTACTGAGTATGACTGAAAGGGAAATTCTTCATCATATAATTGTTGATTTTAACGTTTTTACTGTTTGTCTGCATATTCTGTTTGAAGGTCAACGCTACAAGAAGTTTAATCTTTTTGAAACCGCAATGCATTTACTGCTGATTTTATTGTTTTTTACTACTGAGTTTAAAGTTTTTTCCCTGACGATTTTAAATTTGATAATTTTGTAATGTTGTGCTTCTGATTTTAAATGTTTTACTGTTCATTTTAATGTTTCATACAGCAGATTTATGTTTTTACTTCTGATTTTAAATTGCTGATTTTAACATTTTTACTACTGCTGATTTTAAATTGCTGATTTTAAATTTTTCTGATTTTAAATGTTTTTACTGCAGATTTCAAATGTTTTTTTTACTGCTGATTTTAATGATTTTGCTGCTGATTTTAAATGTTCATACTGCAAATTTGAACGTTTTACTTCTGATTTTAAATTTGCTGAATATTTTCACTGCTTGATGTTGGCTGGGGTTGATTTGAAATGGGGGTTTTTCTGCTCATTTGAAATGTTTTTACTGCAGATATTAAATATTTATACTGCATATTTTAATATTTATACTGCATATTTTAAATATTTTTACTGCTGAGTTGAAATTGTTTTTACTGCAGATTTAAAATGTTTTTTACTGCTGATTTAAATGTTTTTTTACTCCTGATTTTAATGACGTAGGTTGCTGCAGATTTTAATGTTTTTACTGCTGATTTTAAAGTTCTTATTGGTTTTTAAGCTGTAAAAAATTTTGTTGCCTTTTATTCCTATTAAAGTATGGGTGTGTGAGTGAGAGAGAGAGAGAGAGAGAGAGAGAGAGAGAGAGAGGAGAGAGAGGAGAGAGAGAGAGAGAGAGAGAAGGGATGCTGATGCTGATGCTGATGCTCAGTAGACTCTCGGTGGAGCTGTGATGGAGACAGGATGTACCTTTGGATGTATTTCGGAGGAAGAGCATCTGGAGGATCATTTATCTGGTGGCTCTTCCACGGTCACAGGCTTATTATTCTGTATTTTTGAGGAAAGAGGACGTGTGTGTTACCTTCTGCTGTATGTAGTGTGAGGATTAAGGAACTCAATCATTGGGGACTGACGACACTCAAATCGGGGAAACCACGTTTTAGTCTTTCCACGCGTTTAAAGCAGGAAAGACTAAAGGCTTTATCTTTGAACAAAGGTTGGATTTCACATGTGAAAAGATGTGTGTGTGGGACTGTTTTGTGTCCTGGGTGATGGACTCAGATGGACCAGTGGACAGGAGCATCCGTGTGTCATCAGCATGAAACAATATTTGGACACAATCCTTCTTATTTCTGCTGTTCCGCTCCATTGCGCATGCCTGGTGGAGGGTATCGACTGCTGCCCGACGCCACTTGGCTCCGTCCTGGTCGTGATGTAGTCGGAGAGAGGTAAAATAGAAAAAGTGAAAGGAGGGAGTGGAGGAACCGACATCCAAAAATAAAAAAAATAAAAACACACAAAAATGAGAGCGGCAGCGTGGCGTGTGCACGATTCGAGCCGAAGATTTGAAGTGGACATCGGCACGGAGTGAAGAATATGTCCGGTTCACCACAGGCTGTGGCTGAAGGACAAGTCTCCAAAGGGAAAGTGAAGAAGGAGATCAAGACCATCGTGGAGAATCTGGAAAACATTCTGGGAGACCTCAAGGATGTGGCCAAAGAGCTCAAAGAGGTAACACACACTCACACTTACCTTCGGATGCACTTTCCACCTGTGCACGCACATACACCCACAAGTGTCTTTCACATAATCCTACCATAACTACCAATAAATAACAACAAGTTGACTTTTGTTTATTTATGTATTAGTTAATACACATTCATGAACATTTAAAGCATGGTTATTCAACCTTGGGGTCGGGATCCCATGTGGGGTCGCCTGGAATTCAAATGGAGTCCCCTGAAATGTTAACCTTGAATCCCTCCTAATCTCCTAGTATTATTCAATGTTTAATACATGCGATTAGTCTGGAAGCCATCACAAGGCTATGAGTTCTGGGGGCGGGACAAACACGTGCACAGTAACCAATCAAATGAAGAGCAGACGTGACACCAATAGTGACGACAATAGCCCGACAAGCGTAGATTTTTTTTCCCTAAACGGAGCCGGCAGAAGAAAATGGCATGTAGTACGGTACAGACTTAAGAATTAAAAATACTCGGGCGGACCCTGCCCACAATGGACTCATCGTGGACTGTCCGCTTTCCTCAGAGCATACATACTTGGGCGCACCGCCGCATAGTAGTTTCCATTAAAATCCTACATGTCCCATGATTCTTAGCTCTTCTCTGTAGTCCTTGTACTCCTGGGATGTGTTTTAAACTTTTCACTACTGTCGTAGATTGTCTGCCATTTTCTCCTCTAAACTCGTGTTCATCTTTCCAGATCTGTTTCACCATGAGGGTGAAAGGCAGGTCAGTGTTACATTTAATGCGGGTTGATACAATGCTGTGTGACACTAACTACACGGAGAAGTCAGCGCGGTCTTAAAATCTGAGCTTTGCATTTAATTGGCCCCGTGTACTCTGCGTGACTGCCCTTTTTAACTTGAAAAATGCACAATCAGATTTTGTTATTGGCTTAGAATGTTGCTTTGTGACGTTTTGGTGGCTTCCTATTAGGGGTGTCCCGATCTGATATTGATATCGGATATCGGTCCGATATCAGCCACAAAATGAATATCAGATTTGATCGGACTGCACTTACAATCTCCAATATATATTATATTATATTTATTGAATTGCAGAATACTGTAGATATTATGTTGAAGGTTAAAATTGATGTAACCAATAAATGGATCAGTTTTTCTCATCCCTACTGTTGCTGACTATTGTTCTCTGTTTGAGTAACATCACTTGATCAAACCTTTTCTAACATTCTACACTACAAAATTAGTAATAAAAGTATGTATGATTCGTACTGATATCGTATCGGATCAATATTGGTATCAGCCAATACGCAAGGCTGCAATATTGGTATCTTATCGGAAGTGAAAAATTTGTATCGGGACATCCCTACTTCTTACATCACGAACCAGCACTATTGGCCCCGCCCCTTCAATAAAGTTGGTTGGTTTATCTAATGAAAAGCAATTATTATTGTTTTTTTGTATGAAGTAGTGTTGTTGACTGATTCTATTACAACTGTTGATATTTTATTAAAAAATTAAAAAATTTGGTGTATTATTATTTTGTTGTAAAGATATAAGAGTGACTGCCCTCTTTTGTTTAAAACTTTACTATTGGCTGAGAATGGTGGTTTGTGACGTTTTGGTGACTTCTTACGTCACAAACCAGCACTATTGGCCCCGCCTCTTCTGTAATATAGGTTGGATTGAGATAATTGTGAATAATAGAGAGGTGTAGTGACACAAGTATTGCGTAGACTGTTAGCATAGCATAGATTGTTCTTTGGAAATTTTATATTGTAGACTGGCCGTGTCTTAACTGAATGTAAACATGTGAGATTGTAGCTTATGGTTCATTTTCATCTCTAGTCCCTTGGCAGGTTGATTTAAAACTGTAGGGACATTTAATAATTCAAAATATTAATGCAGACAAATACTTATAAGTACGTAAAATGTATTTGTGACTGTTGTCTGTGAGACGCGCTATACAAAGTGCTTCATAGTAGTAGTAGTTCTACTAGTAGTCGTAGTAAATAAATAAACAGATAAGTATAAGAGCATGTAATCATGTAAATAGTGTAAAGTCACAGTTAAATCAACATCATCAAATTAAGGGTGTACGAAAAAATCAATTTGGTGATATTTTGCAATATTTCAACTCATGATTATCATATCGATCCAAAAAATGTATTTTTTAAATGATGTTTTTTTAACGAAAAAAACAATGTAATTGCGCTAACATATGCATAGCACGGAAACTCCCAGTCACTTTTATAGATGTATGTGGTTACTTAAAAAAAACAAACTAATTTAGGAACTTAACAGAATCAGACTTTGTTGTAGAAGCAGAAGTTAAACTTTTTTTAAGAATGTAATTTGACAGTTTGATAAACACCATTAATGTTGTTGTTTTTTAAACTAACAAGTTACCATTACTTGTACTCGCAAGTTTAAAAAAATGAAATAAATTGTATTTCATACCATTTTGTACTTGTAAAGCTGAAATTTGTAATTATTGACATTGCGATATATTGTGATGTATATCATATTTTTTAGTATCGGGATATATCGTATTGTGACATGCAAATCGTGTATTGTATCGTCAGATTCATTGCAATGCAAACTTGGGTACAAGGTTTATCGATATTGAATCGCAATCGAGGTTTTGACTACTGCATTAACGTAACTTCAAGAGACTGAGGTGTTTTTCCTCTGAAGGGACTGTAACAGATAAAAAATCTGAGTTTCCAAAAAGCAGATACTAAAGTGTTTAGACAGGCGTGGGGCAATTTGAGGAAGAATATGTTGTTTGACAGTCTACAAGTAACATGACTTCCTTCACTTATCATTTTCCCAGTTTATACATTTAAATGTATCAAATATGAAAATCGCAAATCGAATCGCAATCTCAATATTGGTCCGAAAAATCTCAATTAGGTTTTTAGTCAAAATCGTGCAGCCCTAATGCAAACCTCTACTTCAAATACAGTCATGAAAATGCTGATACTCGTGCTTGTTATTACACATGTCCAAGGTACTAATATGAATTTTCCACTCTTTAAGTTTTCAACAAATATCCACATTAATTACCCATTAAGACCTAATAAGATTCACTCAAACAGAAATCAGATTTGTATTGTTTTGAAATAATAATATCGAACCATTGTTTGAAATTTAATTATGATAACATTTGGCACTAAAGTCATCAAGTTGCCACTTGAGCGTAATTCCTGTTTCACACCCCCTGCTTAAATGTGTCACACATGCTCCCCTCTCTCCCCTGCCCAATAATGATTATCAGCTTCAACATGAAAAGATGACAGACACAGGAGAGCGTAGGTTTGATATGACAGGCGCGCCTCGCTCACTTTGATGAAAGTGAGAAAAATTTAATCGTGGTTAATATTTAATAGACTTTTTTTTTTTCCTTTTTTTTTTCCTTTTTCAGGCAGACAGGTGGCATTTTGCATCATGTTTCATCATTTGAAAAGCTGACTGTTAGGAGTGATCTACAAATAATAGAAAGTTAAGCTTACACAGTAAATCCCTGGCAGTTTTTCATAAAATTCTTCCTAATCTTCTTCCTTTTTTTCACCACGTGTCTATACTTCTTGCAGTCTGTTATCCGTATCTTCTTGTCATCTGCTCGGCTCGAGGATGAACATTTTTTTCAAGTTTTTTCAAGTGAAACACAAGGATGCGAATGTGTTCTGGGTTTTCCTTTTCAGTCGTTGTCATTCTTTTCCTTTGTGCCAATCATTGAATCCTGGTTGTGCCTCATTTTTGATAAGGAACAGTCCTACCCTTCCTTTTTCTTTGTATTTAGCAGCCACTTGACAAACACCCCACTGTGCCCAACCACTAACCTTCCCATGAAAAGCTGTCACATAATAAATCTCTTCAGTTAGGCATTATGGGTAATCTAATCAGAATACATGGCCTCGATACTTTCTTTCTTTCAAAATATTTTTCTAATCTGAATTACACTTCTTTTCAGCAGTGTACGTCGTCCTCACAACAGCTATAGATACAATTGTTATTTGTCTACAGGATTTTTTTTCTTTCCCAGTAAAATGGCCTCTGTGTGCCATTCTTTTCTTTCTCGCTCGCAGGGAATTGTGTAGAAGATCAGTAATTCTGACACCGCACACACTAAACACGTACCTCGAGGGGTGTTACTACCAAAGCCAGTGTTTGGGGGTTTAATCCATTTGAAACACAGTTATCTGTTATAGCTCACACAGTCGGGGCTGGAGCCCAGTCTGGCTCTGCAGAGGAACCCTGTCCAGATGTTTGGCCCGGCCGCTGAACTAGCTTGGCCTACAGCTGTGGCTGCACGCGGAGAGGCTGGTGTTACCTCTTGCATGTGTCCTAACAAATTATCCATTGAAAGAAATCATGGAGAGTCAATTTCTCCCTCCTTTCTGTATCCGTGCCTGTTTATCTCTCCCACTCAGTCGTAACCTTTTCTTTATCTCCTCTTTGTTCCCTTTTTAAGCCACTGTTAGGACATGTTTTATGAACTCCAACACAAGTCTTTTTGCCTCATTTCATTTTAAATTGTGTCCTTATTATGTAATGCTTTTGGTTTTTTGTTTCAAAATTTTGCACAATTTAATTTCAGGGTTTACCCATTTCTACTTCATTTTACACTTTTCTGTAGGGCTGGGTGATATGGACCAAAACTCATATCTTCATATCTTATCTCAAAATAGCGATATATATGATATAAATCAATATTTTTAACTCAATAAAGTCTGATTTGCTAATGCGAAATACCACACAGGCACATTTATTAATAAACAGCTGCACAATATGTGGCACTTTTGGCTTTTTCTCCTCTAAGAGACAGCACATGTGACTAAGTTCTGAAGTGTGGCTGATATGATAGAGTTAATAGAGTCAACTACTGCTGTTATTAATTTTACATTAAAATTCTTCTTATGGCTGTGTTCAAAATGTCACACTCCGTACTATACACTACAAACTCAATGAGTATGTCTACTGTATACTATGAATATGATTAGGATGACCGTTCCCACTGAAGTAGACTTCCAAGTTTCCCAAGATGCATTTGGAACCTACAACTACAAAAACCTGAAGGCTAAATATCTCTGTTTATTCTCCACCTTTGAAAGTTCTGAAAGCAAAAGTGATCAAATAGAATATCAACATGTTCTCATTTGATCCATAAAACTAAAACCGACATTTTGGAGATTCCATATTGTCCGCCATTCACTAACTTCTGGTTAACTTCAAAACAAGAGCCCTATTTAAAGAAGACAAGAAGATATGCTTTTATTTTGAAAGGGGGACGTTCGATATTTAACTTGAAGCCGGTCCTAGGACCATTTTACATTCTGCTTGCAATGCATCATGGGGCAGTTGAGTATGACTAGCGTGCTCATATAGTATACATCTGGGTATTTCTTGCGTACTCAATCTTTTCATATTATCTGATGTGAACGCACTACATACTAATTTTGACATCAAACTTAGTATGAGTAGTACATTAGTGTGACATTTTGCATTTTTGTTACACTTAAATCACGCAAGACTACATTGCAAGAGCAATGTTAGCAACACTGCTAAATGTTGGGGTCCAATTTTAAATAACGAGAGAGAGGGAAGAAAATAAATCAATTTTTTCCCCATTTTAGAACATTAATTTCATTTTTTTCATTCATTTTCCGCGATCATGGAAAATTGGAAAGCCGTTATTGTTCCGAATCCGGTCTTTCAGCTCTGACATGATAGCTACTTAGCAAGCTAAGATGAACTCATATTGGATTTAATTCATATCAGATCATTAATAGCTTGACAAACTTTATTATGAATGTCCAACAGTCCTTTGGTTGCTGTCATCAAAAATGAGTATCAGTGGAGCCGCTTTTGGAATTTCCTTCAAAAACAGGCCGAGGAACAAAGACACTATTGTTACTGAATTCCAGGGTATTAGTTCCCAGCAGAGGTAATCTTGGATATTAATCTTGATCTGTCATGCCAATGATACCACAGATAGTGTTCATTACAAGGAGATGTAATGTATGTAACATGTTTCCAGCCAAAGAAGTGCAGACACAAACTTCATGAATGTGCCAACACTGTAAGTCATGGAGATCTTTGGTGGGAAAATTGTCAAAATGAACAAAGACAGAAAAGTGTCTAAACTGATTTTCCCCCCCATCATCTCCACTCCTTCTACCTGACTGACAGTCGTCATATATGTTTACATTTATAAGCTTTCCATCAAGTTTTACAAACTCAAGAAATTCAAAAAATCTACTGCTCATCGCCAGACTTCCATCTCACATCAATCCATTTCTTCCCATCATTGCCACTTCCAAATACAATACATTACTACTCACCTATAACCCATATATGAGCTGCTGTGTACTATGAAAACCCTTTCTATTAAGAACGCTACCTCACATGGTCGTTTATGTCTGGTCACAATAAAAGGCCACTCTAAAAATGTTCAGTTTAATCACACAGCACAATGCCACAGATGTTGCACGTTCTGAGGGAGTGTACAATTGGCATACTGACTGCAGGAATGTCCACCAGAGCTGTTGACCATACATTGAATGTTTATTTCTTTACCATAAGCCGTCTCCAAAGGCGTTTCAGATAATTTGGCAGTACATCCAATCGGTCTCACAACCGCAGACCACGTGTATCCACACCAGCCCAGGACCTCAACATCCAGCATATTCACCTCCAGGATCGTCTGAGACCAGCCACCCGGTCAGCTGCTGCAACGATCGGTTTGCATAACCAAAGAATTTCTGCACAAACTGTCAGACACCGTCTCAGGGAAGGGAAGCTCATCTGCATGCTCGTCATCCTCATTGGGGTCTCGACCTGACTTTGTCCTCGTAACCAACTTGAGTGGGCAAATGCTCACATTCAATGGCGTCTGGCATGTTGCAGAGGTGTTCTCTTCATGGATGAACCCCAGTTTTCACTGTTAGGGCAGATGGCAGACAGCGTGTGTGGCACTGTGAGGGTGAGTGGTTTGATGTCAACATTGTTGATGGAGTGGCCCATGGTGGCGGTGGGGTTATGGTATGGGCAAATCATGGCTATGTTATTACTGTGGAGTTTTGCCTCTTTTTGTTGTGTGTTTATTTAAACTCATTTATCAACCTTGAATGGAATCACAAAATGAAAAATACTAACATGTCTCTCAGCTTCTGTTTCCCACCACCATCAATCTTCCTTTTTTTTGCTGAGGTCGTCCTCTCGAGCTACGCTGACACATTTCTTGTTTTTTTCTGCGACCTCAGCTTGTCACCCTGACTTTGTGTCTTTTTGTCTCCAGGTTGTTCATGATATCGACACCTTGACTTGTGACCTGCAACTGGAGGAGGACGGGCTGACGGACAGCTCCAAGACAGACACGCTCAACTCCAGCTCCAGCTCCACCACCACCACCACTACGGCGTCCAGCCTGGACAAGATGAAGCTCTTTGCCGATTGCTGCATATTCAAACCCACCACCCCCCCAGTCCCTGTGAACCCTTCAGCAGTGTTGACGGTACTGAAGAAGCAACACCCGCCGTTACCTCCTCCGAGACTCACCCCGTCCAGATCCGAGGACCACAACATTAAGAATCTGCCTCATCCGACATTGGTGTTATCAGGGAACGTATCGAAGGCGAACGGGTCGCTCGTGAGGAACGGTGGGTATTTCCCGATTAAACACAACAGGGATTTATTCTCCTCGACGCCGTGCTTTATTTCTAATGATGGTGGGGTACCCGAGTCGGGGCTGGTTCCAACCTTACCCAGGCCTATGCCCCTTCTACGCCACGATAAGAACAAATGCCCCAAGGCGTCTGGGCGAGAGCGGGAACGAGTCCGTTTCAGCGAGAAGGTGCAATACCACGGCTACTGCCCAGACTGTGACCTCCAGTACGATGTCGACGACATGGAGCTGCATCTACAGGCCGAGCTGTGTGAGCTGAAGCTCAGCCCAGTGCACTGCTGCTCCTCCTCCTCCTCTTCCTCCCCTACTCCCATCCCTCACGCACTCTCTCACGAACTCATGTTGGAAAACGGCGGGCTCTCACTTAGCCACAGTTTTCCACCAACCACTAACACTTCTTTACCTTGCGTGCCTCCTCCTCACACACCCACCCTCAAACCCCAAAAAACTATTTTACGCAAGTCAACCACCACCACAGTTTGACACCAAACCTCTCATGTTTTGTCTAACTTCAACATTCCTGAATCATTCATAGTGTTTTCCACTTTATGAGCACTTGCTGAACTTTGGATTTTTCCAGAAGGAGGAAGGATTTGGCAAAAAAAAAAACAGGAAATGGATAAAGTGAGTGGAACAGAAAAAAGACATGGCCACGGGGGCTGAGACCTGCACAGAGGGGTGAGGTGAAAGCGGTAAGTGTTTGTGTGCACAGTGAAAGTGTGTTTGTCAGGAAAAGAGAAACATGGTGAGAGAGCAATCACACGTGTGCACATGAGTGTGTAATAGTCCATGCAAAAGTGAAAGTGTGCAGTTTGAATGAGGACAAGGGATGCACATTATTGGATTTGTGGCCAATATCTTATATGCTGATATTACATATACAGCTCATTTGGCCAGTAACCGATTATGGTATCCCCCCCCTTACCCTCCACACCTGCTTGCAGAGAGAATTATTCTGCAGACTCTTTATCATGTTTGCCCGCTGGCAAATACAGACACAAGATAAAGCTGAAAATTATGTAACATCAGTAATCATTCCTTGTGCACAATAAGAAAAAAATGCTTCAACTTGCATTGTTCTGTAAAACGTATATCATATTTATTCATAACAATGTTTTAAATCAAACAATGAAGATACTTACAGGCTATCCTACTTAAAACAGTTTCTTTCTTTCTTTCTTTTGTTCTTTCTTTATTTTCTTCTTCTTCTTTGTAAATCCCACTTTTCATGAGTAAGCAATCACCAAATTTTGCACATAGGTCCAGTACCATGCAAGAATGATCAAAAATTGAGCCTGCAGTGCCTCAAAATGTTTGACGTGCTATCAAGATATACAGTTTTTGTAAGAAAAAGAAAAAACTCAACTAATCTACATGAACAAGCATTAGCGACAGTGGGAAGAAACAACTCCCTTTTAACAGGAAGAAATCTCCAAAAGAACCAGGTTCAGAGGTGGACAAAAGAAAGAGAACAGAACGAGAGAGAGAGATAGGACATCAGAGTGTCTCAGATTAGTTGAGCCATTGCCATCTGTTTAATTAGACAGAAGAGGAGGAGCTTGGGTTGGGGTGGGTTGCGAGGCTGATGAAGCGTGTGGAAGTAGGCGTGTTTCCGGTGGTTTAAATACGCGCCGTGACTCATTCGAACCAATGGGAAGCATGGAACATGATCAGCTGGATGATTAACTGATTATGGAATTGCTACTGTCAGCTGGTGGGGCTGGCTAGCTTGACTTCCGTGCCTGCCTGAACTAACGCAATGCTCAATTATTAATGGTCGTTCAAAAAAAGACACCATTTTTAGGCGTGGTTGATGAAATATCAGAATTTTATCTCACAAACTGAATTTTTTTACTAAATTTTATACAAATGTTTCTCTCGTGTGAACATTTTTCAACTTATGGAGCCAATAAATCATTGTTAAAAACAAATTACCAACATCTCCATGCTGTCTAGATGTAATAGTGTATTTATGGATTTTTGTCTTGATAACTGAAATTTGAAATCTGCCTTTAAACGCTAACAGCTGCTGTCTTGTTTTGCCAAACATAGTCTGACCCTGACTTTTGCTGCACAAAATTTTTATGTTGGTGAAATGGCTGATATCCGATACTTTCTTTTGAAGCCGATATTGATAACGTAATACATTGCATTACTAATAGGACCATACGTTTTTCAGTGAGGATCGAGTACATACAGTGTCTCATACAAAGACACCTACGTATATGTAAGAAGCTCCAGATGAACTACTATGTAGTGCATACAGTATAGATACATCAAAGTCGTGGAAGACAAATGATAGAATCTACACTTCCAGAAACACATGCCAAAAAAAACGATAGAGATTGAGAGATAGACGAGTGAGTTCACACTCGTCTCTTTCTTCATCACCTCCCAAGTGGCATTTTGCTGACGTGTCAGACTTAGGATGAAACGAAGGGACAAAAATTGAAAAAAGGCGCAGTGGGCAGAAGAGATGAAGATGTGTTAGATGACACCACTGTCATTTGGATTTGTGTTGGCGGCTATAGCGTCACAGCCAGTTCTAATTGAAACATGTTGTGCTTCATTTTCTTATTAAATAAACAACCCGTCATAGAATACAGTCCTCAAATCCCACTTCCACCTACTTTATGTGACATCTTTTTAAAACATATAAACATGAAAGGTAATGACATCAGTTCTGCTTCAAAGACGAGAGAATAAGCAGACGGCTTAAAGTAGAAATATCAAATACACATTTTGTCATCCCATCCAGTTAAAGCTGCTGGAGACGATCATTTTTTAAAATCAGATAAAGACGTTGTAGATCAAAAAATCAAAGATAATTTTCTTAAAAATAAAAAAAGATCAAAATGGCAGCTCGAAAGTTTGTATTTACCTTAACTGTAAAAACTTCATTTGTTTAAATTGTCAGAAAAGTTTCTTGCATTGCATTGTGGGATGTGGAGTCCCATAGACCAGGGGTTCTCAACCTTGGAGTCAGGACCCCATTTAGGGTCACAAGACACTGGAAGGGGGTCGCCAGAGGCCTTCAAGAAACTAGGGATACTTTCTAAACAATTTAAGCCCATTTTTGATTATTTTTACCCTTTTTCTGCAACTACACCAAACTTCCCAGTTTTAACCTATCATCACTTTTTCTTGTCTTATTTTTGCTACATTACTCTCATTTCTGCCACTTCATCAAATTTTTTTTCCACTTTCAAGACATTTTCAGCACTTATAAACCCTTTCCACCACTTTTCCACATAAGGTCTCATATGTTGACCCATTATTGTCACTTTTAACCTTTTCAGCATATTTCATGCTTATTTTGGCCAGTTTAACCATGCTCACCATTTGTCATACCCATTCTTTGCCAGTTTAAACTAATTGTTCCTACTTTTTAAATTACATTACCCCAACCCCCCCTTCACCCATTTCTGCCACTTTTAAGCCACTTTTGGTCACTTTTAATCCATTTTATTTCTGATTAAAATATTATTGACATGCCAAAATAATAATAAACTTTCTAGATAACAGTGGATATTAATCAGATAAATAAATAAATGTGGTTATCACAGATTCATAGAACAATGGACCATCATTTTGCTGACTTAATGGATGGACCCCAAAAATCTCTCCCCTTTATTCCCCCTTAGAGATGGCCCTGTCGCCACATGACTGTTCTTGAATGTTCATGTTTGTGTTCAACCATCTTCAGGTACAATGGGGGTCCCCGGTCTCTGGAACCTTTATTATGGGGGTTGCAAGCTGAAAAGGTTGAAAACCACTGCCGTATACGGATAAATAGAATTGTTTTTATTTCATTTTTACTGGGATTTCTTGTGTTTTCCCCAAAAACTTCCTGACACATTTCTGGTGTTTTCATGAACTGAAAGCTGGGGAAAACAATGGTGGATGTTTCATTTTGGTGTTAAGTGAATCACTGTCCTCTTTGTTTGGTGAAGAAACACAAGAAACCCGTCTATGGGACTCCACATCCCATAATGTATTGTGTGAAACTTGTGTTTAAAGTGGTGATCAAAATAAACCTTTGCAGCATTTTCAACCTTTTACACCTTTTTCCACAAGCATTGGATTTATTGATCCATGAGGCTTACACATATTGTTTATTAACTTCTGTTTGAAAGCGTGTGATGCATGGCTAATTTTACATAGACTTATGTTTCCTTTTGTTCTTGCAAAAGACTTTGAGAGCAACGCGTTGATGCATTCTTGCAGGTGTTTGGGAAAGCAAACGTCAGATTGGCAGAGAGCGTACCCTGGAGATAGATGAAAATAGTAGCACCTCCCCTCCAGCAATGCGCTTAATTAGCTGGATTAGACTAGAGAAGATAACAGCACTGACTCAGAGAGCCTTTGTACTAACATTAGCCTTTACAAAACTTTGAACTGCTGCTGCTGCAGACATTTCAAGGATAAACAGAGGGGGAACAAGAAGGTGTTAAAAGTCTGTGCGGATAGAGTTTCAGGTTTTATTTGCACAATGATTATACTTAAGGCTAGCTACTTCAATGTCAAAATCAGCATCCTCTTAGACAGTAGATATTCAGTCATGAGACTGAACAATCCAATTCGGCCCACAGAAGAAAGTAAGAATGTCAGAAAAAACATAAATTATTGTGTAAATTATCAAATATTCTAGTTGTAAATGGATCAATTCAGCAATTTAATAAAACTCCACTCTATTTTTAGGGGTTTTCATGTTTCCTTTGTTCATACCACATGCATGCAGTCATTTTTAATTACAATTGTGGAAATAACTCTGAATTTTTCCACAAATCTTGCGATTTCTCACAAATAACGACTCAAAACTCCTCTAAATTAGACAAAAATTGGTGACAAAATCAAGAATTATTAAGTGAATTGAACTGATTTTTAAAACTAAGGCAGAATAATGTCAAAATGTTATTAATTCATTGAATTTTAATCGTGATCACAGTTCTGGTTGCCACGACTAAATTAATATGCATTTTTTTCTATTAGTCTTTGGAACATTTTAAATTCTTGGGTTAATTTTCTGAAATTTTTTTTGGGTATACTGTACACATCATTTATATAAAAGTATTGTGATAAAAACAGATTTTTTTTCCTAACATAATGAATAATTGTGATTATAATCATGATTACAATATTGAAATAATCGTGAATACATTTTTTACCATAATCGTGCAGCCCTACTTGAGATCAAACTGGTCCGTATTTGTAACTAAAATGAGTTTGATACCCCTGACATAGAGAGAGAAGAACTTATGGTGACCACAAAGAGAAAACGCTACTGGAAGAGCAAGAATGCCGTTAAGACATCGCTCAGTATGAGCGCATGCATATTTATCCTCTGGATGACTGCTTTGGTGTAGGATTTTTTAAAGTACATTTATTTTGTATAAAGGATTCAAAGGAGCTTGGCAGCAACAAGAGTCGACTCGCATTGTTTGTAGCTGAGCAGAATCAAAAGCTATCACCATTAGATGCTGCACTTGATGCTGCACTCTCCACCGAACAAAGGAAAACTGACTCAGCCCACTTGGCATCATATATTTAACTCAACACGCCATAAAGGTAGGAAAAGAAAACACTTTACTTCCTTTGTTCCCAAAGTGCTCTTCAAAATAAACTAAAGGTAGACCTCTGCTATTTTCAGCTTATTAGTGTATTTATCTCAGCAGTAGTGTTTCTGGGTTTTTGTTTAGCTTTTTTAATCAAGGATGTTCAACTTGGGGTGGCTTTATTTGTGCCCACGGGCGAATTTATTTCGCAGCGAAATAAAGACAGCTATTTTTATTCACTTTACTAACTAATGTGGCGACAAAGTAGACGGTAAAAATGCACAACTGCCAAAAGTTAAGACATCGAGACAAATCAGAGGAGGACATCATTAAACTAGAGCTCTTGTAGAGCGCAGCTCTCCGCTAAGTACAGCTCAGAGCGGAAGGTTATGTCTTGCGTCTGTCTGTTAGCAAGATAACTTGAAAGCTTATGAATGATGAAATTTTCAGGAAATGTTGATAATGGGACAAGGAACAGGTGATTAAATGTTGGTGATGTTCTGCATTACCATAAATGGGAAAAGACCAAAAAATAGGAAAATAGGAGCTGTGCCTGAGCCTGCACCTTTAAGCGTGGTGGCTTATGGGTAATGTAGTAGTGACATGCATTGTGTGTATGTCCCGCCCGGTACTCATGCTTCACACTTGGCGGAGGTAATAATAATTAAAACAAATCTACAGAAAACCCTACGGCTACTTGGTGAAACAGCGGTAACGCTACCAAAGACCTGACCAGAAATTACCTTGCAAATGTGGGCAACTGTTGGCTCAAGACACACATGCAGCCCTCGCTCTAATTTTGTGCGGCCTCTAAAGTAAATGCACAACATTTCTTCAAAAAACTTACAAAATTACTGATAGATACCCTCAACAACAAGAAAAAAAATACATAAAATCCCTCCAAAAACACACAACAAAATGAGATAAAATATGCAAAATGACAGAAATTTACAAAATGACAACAAAAACATACAAAAAGTCAACAAATACACACGAAAATGACAAATAGGGCTGCACAATATTGGGGGGAAACTGATTTTGCGATTTCAATACATATCGCAGTCTGAAAAAATTTTGGAATTTTCACCATATGACTTCAGTTGCACTTTATGTTATACTACACTGCGGTCATCTTGTGGGACAATTAACCTGTGCAGTGTTTGTATGTGCAAAAACATTGCTGGACGCACTACTTATAACACACAACAAAATCAAACAAAATGAAAGGAAAATACACAAAATGTCTTCAGAAACACATTAAATCACAACTACAATACACAAAACAACAAAAACACAAGAAATCATTGAAAAATACACAAAATTATACCAAAAACACACATTACGACAACAATAACACACAAAACAACAACGAAAACTGACTAAACTCTTTGTTGTTTCTTGTATTAATGCTGAAATTGGTCATTTTAAATGTTGACATGAATGTTGATAATGATTTTTGTGGCCCTCAAAGTTATAACAGTTGTACAACAAAACGAGATTAAGTATTCTTTCAACTTTCATTTTTTTAATTTTAACGTAGGTTAAAGTTTTTTTATGCAGGATTATTCCTGCTTCATTTATTCAATTGACAGGCAAACACTCCTTAGAGAAGAGAAATATATACTGTGCAATGCAAATGATCTAAATAACTCACAATGAAACTACAGCAATAGTTGCCGTAACAAATCTGTCTCCGTAGCGACCAGAGGAAGATGATGAAAGTGTTCGTATTAAATCTGAGAGTCAGGTGTTACAACTGTGAGAAATCTGCTTCCCGCACGATTACAGATATTGAATTTTATTTGCCACCAAGGATTTACACTGACTGGTAAGTAAAAAAGCACACAACTACTCGTAAAAATGTAAAAACAAAAACATTTTATCTTTGCGCTTTTACAATTTCTTAGTTTGTTGTCTGCAATAACCTTTGCTTCAGTGGCAAAGGTTAATAAGGTTAATAATCCAACAAATAATCAAGTTAATCAATAGTTTACCAGACGAGTGTCCGGTGTCAGATGTCTGGAATGTTTATAGTCAGAAGTTTAGATGTTATCACAGACCCACTTATGCTTAACTATATAATGTGAGGTGGTAAACCTTAAAGCTGCTTAACCACATAACTCATATTTTTAAATAATCTCCATGTTTATGTTTCAAAGTTTGTTCTCATAAATCCTCTGATAGGGACTCACAAATGCCAAAAGTAGAAATTCCTGCTCAAAAGTGTTTTTTATTGACTCAATCATAAACAAATAAGTTATTAATAAATGGTCATGTGACTTGAACTTCAGTAAAGTTCCGTGTGTTGCATTGTGGGATTTGGAATCCCGTAGAAGAATGTAAAGTATTTGTACTTCATTCTGACTGCAGTTAGTGCATTACAAATAAAATGAAAACTGCAAATAAAAACAAATAAGTGCTTTACAAATAAAATGTATTATTAATATTATCTCTGGGAAGTAGGTAAAATTTTCATCATCGTTTATTTATTTGTTTGTTTGTCTGTTAGCGGGATTACGTCAAAATTACTTAACAAATTTTGTCAAAATTCAATTCAAAGACCTTACGCCATGGAAGATTCCATTACATTTTGAAGGGGATCTGGATCTATCTGTTTATTCTGGATCAGTTTTTAAAAATGAAATGAATGCATCCCTCTACTCATTGGTGAAATTTAAAAAAAAATTAATATTTCAATTTATAATTGACCGATCTTTATGAAATTTGACTCAGTTAAATCGGGTTGGTTTTTCAATTATCCACAGATCAGATCCAGATTGCACATTTTATCGCAACGTTTAGAAAAAATGTGGTTGCCCGTACATTTGGACCTACTGTATGGTTATTGTTGGGGACATATATATTTCTTTCAAGCCTTTATGGTGTGAATGATCACGTACCATGACCACTATTTGGCAAAGAGGAGATTTGACGCTTGGTGTAGGTTTGTGCTCTCTGGTTGCTCTCGTTTATTGTGTTTCTTTTCCAAACAACGAGGACACTAATTCGCTTGGTGCTATCGATCGTATTTGGGTGTTTCCGTCAACATCCACCGTTTTGTCAACAACTTTCAATTCATGAATACAGCAGAAATGTCCCTCTGGCAGAGTTTTTGGGCTCCCACTGGCATCAGTAGTGGATGAGAACAACGTTTGGATGAAATCCAGGCACAGTTTTAAAAATGACAGCTTTAGGTGTTGTCATCGTTTGTTTGCTACTCCCTGTCTATACATCTACAGCCTTTTCTCAGTCCATGTAAGAAGAACAGCTCATCCATCCGTTGGTGTAGGAGGTCTTTTTTTTTTTTCACTGTCTAAAGTTTGAGCGCTTTAGGCTGTTGGAAGTTGTATTGGAAAGGGAGGAGGTGTATATTTACCGCCCCCATCATGAGTCAGGACTGAGTCAACTGCATTGGCCTACTCCCTACAGCTCAACACATTTAACTGAAAGCCTACCTCTCTCTCTCTCGCTCTCTCTCTCGCTCTCTCTCTCTCTCTCTCTTGATCATATATCGATACCTCACTTTCTGTTGAATGATGCTGCAGTCCTACGCCAGTGGTTCTCAACCTTTTCAGTCTGTGGCCCTCCAAATAAAGGTTCCAGAGACCAGGGACCCCCACTGTACCTGAAGGTGGTTGAACACAGACATGACCATTGAAGAACAGTCATGTGGAGACAGGACCATCTATAAGGGGGAATTAAGGGAAGAGCTTTTTGGGGGTCCATCCATGAAGTCAGCAAAATGATGGTCCATTGTTCTATGAATCTGTGAAAACCACATTTATTTATTTATCTGAATAATATCCATTGTTATTTAGGAAGTCTAATATTATTTGCACTATAGTATCCTAAAGATGGAAATCCTTGTTTTAATGAGAAATAAAATGGGTTTAAAGTGACCAATAATGGTCAATATTGGCTTAAAAGTGGCAGAAAGTAGTAGGAACAACTAGTTTAAACTGGCAAATAATGGACATGACAAATCGTGAATTTGTTTAAATTGTCAAAAAAAATAACCATGAAATATGGTGAAAAGAGGTTAAGAGTGTGAAAAGTGGCAGAAAGGGTTTATAAGTGCATTGTTTAAAAAACACTCTTAGTTTTTTTAAGGCATCTGGTAAGCCCCTCCCAGTGCCTCGGATCCCCATTGACCCCAAGGTTGAGAACCCATTCTCTAGTAAACTTAATAGTAGTACTACATTTTTGGGTGTACTATTAGTATGAGTGACACTTTTTACTTCACTAGTTAAGTATACTCATGCACTAGCAAATTGTGAATATGGTTAAATTGGCAAAAAATAGACATGAAATATGGTGAAAAGAGGTTAAAAGTGACAATAATGGGTCAACATATGTGACGTTGGGTGTGAAAACTGGCAGAAAGGGTTTATAAGTGCTGAAAATGTCTTGAAAGAGGAAAAAATGTGTAGAAAAGGCATTTAAATTTGATTGTGAAGTGAAAGAAATGAGAGTAATAGAACAAAAATGCATTAAAAGGAGCAAAAATGTGGCAAGAAAAAGTGATGAAAATAGGTTAAAATATGGCAAGTTTGGTGTAGTTGCAGAAAAAGGGTAAAAATAAGCAAAAATTGGCTCAAATTGTACAAAAAATATTCTTTGTTTCTTGAAGGAATCTGGCGACTCTGTCTCTTGTTACCCCAACCGGGGTCCTGATCCCAAGGTTGAGAACCCCTGTCCTAAGCAGCATTTCCCTATCTGGACATGCATCTCCACTCTGTCACTCTTCATAGAGCAAACAGGTTTTTTTTCATCTTATTGGTTTTGAGCTGCAGCAGCTTTGTAACTTTGTCATTCTCACTAATGTGTTGTGAACAACCTTGAAGTGATTGCAATATGGACTTCCTTTGTGTATATTATTTCCAGTATACCACCCTTATTCATAGTGAATGTGTTTCATCTGACGTCATTGGTGCATTATTGTGTCTAATATAGTAAATGAGCAAACCTGCTGCACCACTAATGTATTCAGAACCTCTCAGATCTGAAAGCATTGATCGCTACAGTTACAACAAAAACCTGTTACTCCGACAGTGCCGCGCTTACATTTGTGCTTAAAGTGTCTCCACAATCCCTGTGTTTTCTTTGTCCCAATTTTCAAACCTGGCGAGCACACGGCGTGCAAACATAAACGTGTCAGAGTAAGATGCACATTTGCAACTGAATATTAATCAACTGTTGTTCTCCTGTCTGAATTGTTGGCGCTGATCGTTCGCCAAGAGCCAGAGCTGTCTGTTTGCTCACTCCTTGTTCTGCATGCTTCGTTTGCTTTGATTTCAGTTTCCCTCAGTCAACAGCATCTTATTATGATGATCGTTGTAAATGAAAATGTTTGCAGGAAAGCATTCAACGAAATGAAGAGCAATCATTGCAGTGTTTTGTTCCACCTGCATTACATCTGTAATAAAGATAATGTAGGCAGAGTTCATTGGAATACAAAGTAGACCTGACCTACATTGGCAAACACCACAGCACAGTGAAGTGAAGCTGGCACAGGCTCGTCTTGAATAATGGCTGATCTTGGAACTTTTTAAGCCAGTGACTCAGACAAAGTCATAATGTGGGAAAGTGTGTGGGCATATGTGTTTGTGTTCTGCACGTTGATCACGATGGATGTGCTGCGTTTCTGGTATTTTAAAAAATCAACATTCCTGTGTTTTAAGATAAAGAGTCAAAAGTCAGGAGATGGTTCAGTGCCTGTCAGTTAGCTTTGGAGCTAAAGCTAAATTAAAAAGTAACTAAACTCTGAGGTTTTGCGGACGTGTCTAGGACAGAGGTTCTCAACCTTGGGGTCTCCAGATGCCTTTAAGAAACTAAGAATATTTTCTGAACAATTTGAGCCAATTTTTGCTTATTTTTACCCTTTTTCTGCAACTACACCAAACTTGTCATATTTTACCTTTTTTAATCACTTTTTCATGCCATATTTTTTACCCTTTTATTGCATTTTTGCTACATCACTCCTATTTCTGCTCATTTTTTCCACTTTCAAAGACATTTTCAACACTTGTTAACCCTTTCCACCACTTTTCCCACCTAATGTTGTATATGTTGAGAAAACAAAAACATGCACATGGTAGTTGCACTCTTATTTTTACTGCACTTGTGCGTATTGTGTGTACTTTCTTTCTTTCTTATTTATTTCTATCATTTATTTCTGTTGTTTTATGTTTATATTGCACTATATATTTCGGTTAATATTTATTTTCTTCTTCCTTTCTTGTCTGCGAGAAACAGATTACATTTTTATGGTAGCATGAAAATGACAATAAAAAACCATGAACCCTGATTATTGCCACTTTTAAACTATTTTCACCATAATTCATGCTTATTTTTTGCCAATTTAACTACTCTCACCATGTGTCATGTTCAATATTTGCCAGTTTAAACTAATTGTTCTGACTTTTTAAATGACATATTACCAAGCTACCAGGTACAGGTATTTTGGTGGTGAAAAGGTTGAGAACCATTGGTCTAGGACGTCAAAAAATGTTTTGAGTATGAGCCGTGCACCTAAAGCAGTTAAGACTAGGGAGTGAACTGAAATAAAGATTCTTGGCAAAGATCAATAATGTTAAGAGTTGGACATGAATCAATTAACAAATGTGTTTGTTTACAGCAGAAACAGGTGGTTTCTCTGTCTTTTAGTTCCTCTTTAAATTAATAATGTAATGCTCTTTTATAAGTTGTTCAGGCAGCGGCACCTGGCTAAGAAAAGGTAAACAAAATTGCAATAACTGAAATGGGATCTTTAAAGCCACTTTGGCCCAGATGGGCTCCTGTGCTCATTGAAGTGTTCAGTATACCAGAAAATGGTTAGCTATTTAAGGAATTACACAAGGCAAGGCAATTTACAAAAGATTTTTTTAATCCTCTGAGGATATGCAACAGATGGTTCAGGCCTATTAACTATGATGACTTGTGTATGTGTGTGTATGCGCGCGTGAGTTGTGCCGGGTGCAATAATACCTTGGCATATTTTCATTTGGCTCAATGAGAAGCTATTGTCAGCGGTGGGATTGCTTTGTCAAGTGGTTCTACTCTGAGCGCTCACATTCTCACACTAATACCGCCTCTCTTTCCTCTGCAGGCCTCGTTGAAGATACTCGTGATACGTGTGAGGGGCAATGCCCACTTCTTACACTAATCCGACGAAAAGGGAGGAGCTAATACGGAGGTCCGTCATCAGCCTAATGGCTTCCAACCCAATGCAAAAATTACTGCTTTGACTCTTCGGCGCTACATCATAACCTTCATGCACAGCTGTGTGTGAAATGATGAGTTTATAGCTGTGGGTTGTTTTTTTTTTTTTTTTTTTAGTGGTCGTTTGGATCTGAACACAAGGTTGAGGAGTGAGTGGCGTTGAAGCGTTACAGGATGAGGTGAAACGATGTCAGCTAGGATTTGATTTGATGTCTAAAGCAGACTTTACGCTCCACTAAGGTGGAAATCAATAGTCCAGCTCGAGCGTAGGAATTTGCCTTTTTAAAAAGTGTAATTGATTGCTTTTGTCTGTAGAGCCCAACAGGTTTGTCTGCTCTGCTGGATCCCAGATTAAAGGGAGAATCACACAGTGTGCCATATATGCACGACGATATGGGGGACGGCATACAGTACTTTGAGCATTTAGCTCACTAGCCTCACATTTAGCTCATTTAAGATTTTCATTTGGGACAAATTCATGTAAAACTATGGAAGCGTGTTGCATTCACTTGAAAAAAAGAGAAAAAAATTCTGAATAATTTTTTTGGGGTATGTTTTTTGGGCAATTTTGTTCTGTTTTTCTGACCATTTTCTCTTTCTTCTGTTTTTCAGAGTAGTTTTTTTCTGTTTTTCTGAGTAATTTTTTCTGTTTTTCTGAGTAATTTTTTCAGTTTTTCATGCATTTTTTTTTGGAATTGTCAAGATATTTGGACACACCGCGAGAACATGTTTTCCCTCAACAAAAGAAATAAAAGCATTTGTTGTTTCAAATGCCCTATAAGCTCAGAAAAAAAACTGTCCGAAAAGCAGGGGAAAAAATTAGCAAGAAAAACAGAAAAAAATCAGACCAAAAAACAGAACAAATTTGCGTGGGAAAAAAAAAAAAAAACTCAAAAAACAGAAGAAAAAACTTCTCCAAAAACAAGAAAAAAAAGCCGAAAAACCAACTAATGGAAATAAATTATTCAGAAAAAAAAAGATTTTTTTTTTTTAATGCAATACGTTTCTGTATAAAAGAGCATGTTCTATATTATTGTTAAAAAAGTGTAAACTAAATCTAGATGTAAAATGTTAAATATAAATGTTAAATCTAAATATAAATGTTCAGAAATTATACAAAGTGGGCAGATTCACATTTAGATGTATTTTTTTTTATAGAATAATGATATAGAACGTACTGTTTTACATGAACTTATGTTTCAAATGAAAGAAAAATGAGCTTAATATGTCAGCTATGAAAAAGTGACCAAGTTTCTACATTCGGCCCCCCATACAATGACCACGATTGAGAAGACCAATGTTTCAACGTTGCTATCACTTTTGTCTGTTTCCAGACATGCATCATCATTGTCTGTCAAAGTGTGTCTCTCCAATGGATGCCGTGCAAGTTATTGTACGTCGTTTTTTTGTATTCAGAGGTTACGTCCACAGTGGCAGACGCAAAGCTTTAAAGGTGTATCGAAGAAGAATTAATTTGCATCAAATTTTCTTTGAATACAAATATACATGTACATGTTTAATATATTGTTATATTTCAGGCATTTTTCTACTACAGAGACTTTAACATTTAAAGAGAGGATATTTTTGATATTTGTGTTGAATGATTGAGGAAAAGTGACATTCCCTCAAGCTGCGTGTGTGTGTGTATTTCAGATATGGCATTTACAGTTCAGTGTTTATGAGTTTAAAACACCATCGCACCAATAAAAAAACACTTGACGGCAGAGGCAGAGCTGAGAGAAGCCAGATGTGTGAGGAAAGGTGTCGCTAACCAAATACCACGTCGTGCTTTATCAGACAGAAATATGAATGCACGACTGATTCCCTTTGTCCTGCCATCGCTGTGTGTTTCTATGCATTTGTGTCGGGGAGAATGTTGGATATGCAGGGGGCTTTGTTTTCAATAACACACAGAAAAGTCAAGCTCCGTTTTTTCTTTTATTATTCTGTCCTTCACTCTTAACCAGGTTAGACTTTAACTTCTTTAGTAAATTATTATTTCCAAAACCTAAGGCCGTAAAAATTTGATGTCAGTGATATCAACCATAGTTGAGTTCTACTAGTACAGGGGTTCTCAACCTTGGGGTCAGGGCCCCATTTCACAAGACACTGGGACGGGGTTGCCAGATACGTTCAAGAAAAAAAGAATATTTTTTAACAATTTGAGCCCATTTTTGCTGTACATTTTTTCCTCTTCCAAGACATTTTCAGCACCTTTCCTCCACTTTTCCCACCTAATTAACCCATTATTGTCACTTTTAACCTCTTATCCAAACATAAATCTAGTTAATAATAATATTAATCATAATGATAATAAAATGCAGTTAAAAAAAACCCTGAGCTAATGCTGGCTACTCTGTATTTGTAATACAGTATAACAAGCATGATCAAAAAGTAATTCTCACCATCCAAAAAAGGTTGGGAACCACTGAAGTAGAGTTTGTGTAGAGCTTAACTATGGTTGATATCACATCTCTGCTTAAATTGTTTTCCATAAAAACAAACATTAATAAATGTTGAATGAATAATGTAAATCACTTATTTACTACACACTACTTCTCATCATTCTCGATCAGAGACACCACACTGCTGTGATATCCATGTTTTTTTATTCATTTTTCCCCGTCACAGGCCACTGATACTGAAGGAAGTAATTGCAAAAATTCTGAATCAATGAATAAAGACATTTTCTGATGTCTCCACAACATGCTTTTGTTAATGTGTGACCACAAATTGTTCAGAAAAATGTGAGAAGTAAAGAGTTTGCACCTGATTTCAGTGTTGTGTGTGTGCATTTATCTCTTCTTGTAGATTTAATTTCCACAAGGCCAAGCCCATGAGTCAAAGAAAGGACATGATATTGAGTGCACGTGTCAACAACTGATTAGCCAAAGCAGCACGGGGCTAACGGTAGAAATAGGAAAAAATGCATGAAATGGCATCATAAATGGCATCAGTTAATTAAAGATCAGTGTGACCAGATAGCACAAAGCTCAAGGTGCCTCAGGCGATCTGCTGTCAGAAAAAAAAGGGTTTTGTATGAATTCATGGGGGCTTGTCATGGTCATACGTGCAGTGATGCAGCAGCAGCAGCAGCTCCATAAAAGTGAAGGACATGGTCACAGCAATGGCCCAGAGCTGTGATTTTCCAACACACCTCGTGCATTGAAAAGACTCCCATTAAAAAAGAAAAAGACTAAATATAGTATAAATATAACATTAGTCACTTGATATGTGTCAATTGAGTGAGTGTGAAAGCTGTGGGTTGCTTTGACAACCTCCTGTATTAAAAACCTTTTTTTCTATTGTTATTTTGAACTTGAAAAAGTGAAAAATTGTAGAATAAAAGGTTGGGGTCGTGACCCGAAGTGGAGTCGCCTGGAAATAAAATCGGGTCGCCTGAAAAGTCTAGCAATAATAGAATAAAATGAATTACCGATTTATTTATTTATTTTTTATTGTATTTATTTATATTTATCTATTTTGCACAAATACAAAAACAATACATAACATATTCTTTGTTTTGATTTTGTGCATTAATGTGAATTTGCTTATTTTCGTATTTATTCTATTATTGTTTTATATGTTTTCTTGTCATTTTTTGCATTATTAGTTGTTTTGTTTGTTTTGTGTATTTTTTTTATTGCCGTTAAGTGTCGGTCATTTTATGTTTTTTCTCTCTCATTTTATGTTTTTGTTGCTGTTTTGTGTGTTGTTAGAGTCCTCTTGTGCATTTTTGCTTATACGCTTATTTTTGTTGTCATTTTGTGTGTTTTTATTTTACTAGTTTATTTTGTTAGGACAGTGCATCTTAATGAACATGCAGTACACAAATGTAACATTGTGTACATATGCTAGATTTAACTTAAAGCTCATTTCTATTTTATAGTCCCACAACATAAATGGACATACATGAACATAAAAAAATAAACTTACATAAAAGTGAACAATATAAAAACAACAAATAAACAAAATACAGTCAAATACATTTTCAATAGAAACAATAAGAAAATAAGAGACCGTTTACAATCGTCAAGTAATTTTTGCATTTTTGTTGTTTTGTTTATTTTTGAAGATAATTAAAAAAAAACAAAAGACACTGAATATGTCTCGAATGATTGAATGGGTGTGAAAGCCGTGGGGTGCTTTGACCTCCTGTATTCAAGACTCTTATTTTTCTTGTTATTTTGAACTTGGGAAAAGTAAAATATTGTGAAATAAAAGGATGCAAATTTAACCCCAAACCAGGGTTTCTCAACCTTGGGGTCATGACCCCATGTGGGGTCACCTGGAAATAAAATGGGGTCATCTGAAACATCTAGTAATAATGCCAATTAGAAAAACAATACATAACATGACAGAACTAGATATACAGTGCAGGAAGTTAAATACCACACACTATCTCAAACAACTGTATTCAATACTTTCACTCTCAAATGTAAATCTAGTTCAAATAAAATGCAGTATAAAAATATCTGAGGTGATGCACACATTTTTAAATCTAATTTTAGAGAAAAAAAAAGTCTGTAAAAATGGGGTCATGATTTGAAAAAGATTGGGAATCACTGCTTTAACTCATATAAACTTGAGGAGAAGGTGAAAGTTAAACCTCCAACAAACCTAATCTGTGTTAAGGCCCAGTTTGAAATCATCTCAGTTTGTCTTTCCTGCTCCACTTGTCCTTAATTAGGTTGATTATCATATTTATCTTACCAGTGCCACCCACTGGAGCATTTAATTACCTGTCACTGCAAACTTTAAATAAATGACTTTCTTCAATATCAAAATAAGTGGCAATTAAATGAATAAGTCATTAAAATCAATGTGTCCACTCAGCCATTGAACACTCCACAACCTAAAATAAGTCTAATGTAAAATTCAACTTTTTGAAAAAATGTGCAGTATTTATGTCAAATGACTATAGAACATTCCTTGATCACAAAAAGGTGTGTTCTCATATTGTGTAGGATCTCAAAAGTTGTTGTTAGAGCATAGAGAACATTTATCTTAAATAATACAAATATGGAAAGAATAAACAATGTAAAATATACAGTTACATACAACAAGTCAAGTAAACCTGAACCAGATCTGTAATTAATGTCTAATGGAACTTCTATCCTTTACATCAGACATGGGCAACTGGTGGCCCAGGGGCCACATGTGGCCCTTGGTCTAGTTTTGTGCGGCCCACAAGGTAAACGTACAAGATTACTACAAGAATACACAGAATTATTCCCAAAACACATAAAACGACTACAAGAACACACAAAACTTACACATAAGTGAACCAATATAAAAACAATTTCATTAACAAAATTACCGTATAATACATTTTCAATAGAATTAATAAGAAATTAGGAGACCATTTACAAATTTTGATAGTTTTTCTTTTTTCTCATTTCATTTACTTTTTTGCCATTTTGTGTGTGTTTGGAGTCATTTTTCTGTATTTTATTGTTGTATTGTGTGCATTAGGAGTCATTTTGTACACCATTCTCTGACTGAATGTGTTTTTGATGTCATTTTGTGTGCTGTTTGAGTCCCTTTTTTTTATTTTTGTTGTATTTTGTATGCATTTAAATCATCTTTTGTATTTTTGTTGTATTTTGAGTCATTTTGGTATTTTATTGTGATTTGGAGTGATTTTCTGTAGTTTAGTGGTTATTTTAAGTGTGTTTTCAGTCATTTTTTAAATTTTATTGTCTTTTTTTGTGCGTTTAGAGCCATTTTCTGTATTTTTCTTGTAGTTTTTGGATATTTTTGTGTATATTTGTGAATTCTGCAGCTGTAAAACTGGAGTCAGTGTAGATTACATTTCAGCTAGGAACACTAAGTTAAAACTCTGTGAGAAAAGAACAAAAATACTGCTGTAGATCAGATGTGAGGACGTGGTTTTCTCATACAGCTGCAGCAAAGTCTCCCCAAGGACACTTACAGGGTACGCTTCTTTTTATTACCTGCGTGTCTCCACTATAAATACTTCCGTTGCATTTCTAATCCCGCCCAACAAACCTGTCCCGGTACAACTCAACAAGCGTCCTACTAGTCACGTGACCACAGAAGAAAATGCAGCGAAAGAAAAGAAGAGAAGAAAAAGTCGGAAACTGAACCAAGAATGGCTGGAAAACGACATGAGACGAGGTAAAAAGCTTCTCCTAAAGGTATCTCCGTGTTTACGTGTTTCCCATTGTTACTGTCCCAGTTATTTAAGATTAACAGAGGGCTTTGTGTGCACAAACTCTGCTTGATGATGGACGTGTACGCTAGTGTAATGGGTCGAATGGTGACCAATTTACCTGGTGACCTATTTCTTACGTCTGTTAACGTTAGTTGTTAATCCATGTATAACAGTGGTTATCTTTACTATAAACGCTGTTTTGTCAGTCCAAAATAAGACACTATGCATGTACTTTACCTAAAATGTGTATTTAAATGTCTCTATTCATGTTTAGCTGTAGTAAGCTATTGCAGTCACGTTCCGTTCGGGTTTATTTTCGTAAGCTTTATTAGTCACAAAGTTAGTCATGGCGACCAATCCCCAACATAAATGAAACCACTTCTTTCTAAGACTAAGAAATTAATGTTAGTTTCTAATTTTATTGCCCTCTGTCACGAGATAAAATGCTCACCAATTTACCTGGTGACCTACTTCAGAAGCTTTAGCTGTTAATCCATGTATAACACTTGTTATCTTTACCATAAACGCTGTTTTATTGGTCAAAAAGAAGACATTAAGCATGTAATTTACCTAAAATATGTATTTAAAGGTTTCTAATTATGTTTAATACCCACAGTAACAATTTCCGTCACGTTTAAGTTTATTTTTGTAAGCTTTTTTTAGTCATAAATTAGTCATAGCGACTAATCCCCAATATAATTTAAACCACCTATTTCTAAGACTAAGGAAAAAGTCTTGGTTTCTAATTGTATTCCCCTCTGTCACGAGATAAAATGGTCACCAGTTGAACTGAAACACCTGTCCTCAGGCAAACGAAAGTAGCCTCAGTGGATGATTGATGTGTGTATTTTCCTAAATCAGGTCCTGTTAATGTGCTGATGTGTCAAATGAGTCTGAATCATAAGAGCAAACATGATGACCAGCTTCCTGAAGGGGCGGGGCCAAATCAGCTAATCTGCTGGACAAACACAACAACACACACACACACTCATGACCGACTTGGCCTATTTTACTGGACATCTAACCAGTGCGTAACCCTTACAAAGTCTGTTTTTCATAGTCTATATTTGTAGGTGATGAAGAGTGGAATGTAGGACACCTCCAGATGTGATGGAAACCAAAGGGCTGAATATTCTCTGGTAATAAAATAAACAAGTAAGTAAACAGTGGCTTAATTTGCAACAATTTGTTGGAAATTTGATGTGTTTCTTTAGTTGTGTTTGTCTAGCTTGGAGATTTTTTCTACTTTTTGTTGCTTTAAGTCTTTTCCTAAATGTCTTGGATTATTCTTTTATTATTCTTGGTTTATTGACATTGTGAAAAACTTTAGCATGTTGCATTGTGGGATGTGGAGTCCTGTAGACCAGGGATTCTCAACCTTGGGGTTGCTAGACGCCTTTAAGAAACTATGAATATTTTTTGTACAATTTAAGCCAATTGTTGCTCATTTTTACCCCTTTTTTTGCTACTTCACCAAACTTGTGATATTCTAACCTATTTTCATCACTTTTTCTTGGCATATTTTTGCTCCTTTTGATGCATTTTTGCTGCATTACTACAATTTCTACCACTTTTTTGTCAATGTATAAACCATTTCCACCACTTTTCCACCTAATGTCACATATGTTGACCCATTATTGGTACTTTTAACCCTTTTTATCATTTTTTGCCTATTTAACCACATTCACAATTTGTCTTGCTCATTATTTGCAAGTTAAAACTAATTGTTTTTACTACTTTTCAGTTTTGTTTGTTTTTTTGGCCACTTTTTCTGTCTGTTTTTGGCTGATTTGTAACTTTTAACCAAAATCTGTGGTTTTTAAAATCCCATTTCACCACCTTTTCCACCATTTTTGGTCACTTTTAACCCATTTTATTTCTGATAAAACAAGGATTTATTTTTAGGATGACTATATATTAGGACACAAATAAAAAATATTTTTCCTGGATAACAGTGGATATTATTCAGATAAATACATCTGGATAATATGGTACCTTTATTTTGGGGGTCGCGGGCTGAAAGAGTTGAGAATCGCAGCCATAGAGGATGTTTCTTGTGTTAGAAATTGTGAGTTGAAGCCTCGCCTGATGTAAAATGCGCATTGGAATGCCAGCGTGTTTTTAATTTTTCTTTCTCTGTTTCTTGCTCTGAATTGCTTAATTTTGCCCAAAATTTGCTTGGCCCCCGACCATTGATGCACAGCCACTATAATGTTTAGTGTGTAACCTGGTGGTGAAACTTGGGAGATAAAATCATAAATACATTGTTGTATCTTTCTTCAGTATCTTCGGTGAAAAAGATGAAGCTGAACGAACGCAGCGTGGCGCATTACGCCACCTGTGACTCCCCGCCGGACAAAACAGGCTTCCTCTTCAAAAAGGGCGAACGCAACACGTCGTACCATCGACGCTGGTTCGTACTGAAGGGAAACATGCTTTTCTACTTCGAGGAGCGTGACAGCAGGGAGCCGATTGGCGTCATCGTCCTGGAGGGCTGCACCGTGGAGCTGTGTGAGTCCGCAGAGGAGTTCGCCTTCGCCGTCAAGTTCGACTGCGCCAAAGCCCGCGTGTACAAGATGGCGGCGGAGAGCCACGCGGCCATGGAGTCGTGGGTGAAAGCGTTGTCCAGGGCCAGCTTTGACTACATGAGGTTGGTGGTGAAGGAACTCGAGGACCAGCTGGAGGAGCTGCAGCAGGCGGTGGCCGGAGCAGCAGCTGGAGGCTCACAGGCAAGCCTTAAGTCCACCAGGAGGAGTCAGCGAGCGCAATCCAGATCTGACGCATCATCATCATCATCATCTATCACATCCATCACCATGCCTTCCCAGAGGAGCCAGCACGGTGAAGTCCAGCTGAGCTCTGGCTCTTCCAGGGAAAACGGCGTCGCGTGGAGCAAAGCAGCTGCTACAGCGGCTCTAGCCAACGGCTACACAGACGTAGCGTCGCCGTGCGTGGCGTGGAAAGGCAAAGCAGACTCTGATGGAGCAGCTCCTCCTCCTCCGGTACCGCCGCGGAGACAAGGAGCGTCTCTGGAAAGCACTGTGTCCCCAGGAACAGACTGTTTCTATAAACTACACCAGTGGTACGGCAGAGATGTGGAGGAGCTGAGGGAGCAGTGGCTGCAGGGACAGTAAACAAACACACACACACACACACACACCTGCCAACTTTCCTCTGTTTGCTTTTCTCAGCCTCGGAGAAATGCAGGAAACAAAAAAAAAAAGGAGTTTTTATGACCAATCAACAAAAAGATCCAAAAAACAGTGTTTATTTCAAAGCACAACGCTACATGCTTTGTGTTTATTTGTCCTAAAACAGAAAGAAGTGCAGCTTCTCTGTTATTCCAGTGTATTTTTTGTTTTTTTTAAAAAAAATTTTTTAACCTTGTCAAGCGTCTAAAATTAGAGCAATGCTTTTGGCTCCTGTATTAAAGCTGCAGTTTTTCCTTCTTTTTTTGCTTCATTTGCTCAAATCATAATAACCTTCGAGCGTATTGTAATTCAAAGTGTTCTGAGAGGAAACTGGAATTTTGCTCCTTCTCTTGGCTCTGTATAAGACCTTAAGAAATCCAGAATAGTGACGTGACCCATCAGCCAATCAGAGAGGGAGGAAACCAAACTTTATCAACTTTGAATGAGACTAAAGGAATGTATAGCACTGTAGCAAAACCATTATGAAGTGAATGTTTCATAATACTGCCCCTTTAAAGTCCCAAACATACTCGGAAAGTATGGACCACTTTGCGTCCTCACGGATCTCCGTGACTGCACATGGTCTGCCCTACATAATGGCTTCAGAGGAAGAGTGAGAACAGATGGGATAAATCGTGTGTAAACCTAAGAGAGGCTTATCCAAGGTGGAGAGAACATGCACAATTGATTTTACCGTCTGGATGTGGAATGATGGTTGTTACTCTGCTATGACCTACAGCTGGGGTCACAGTCGCCTTGGGAACGAGCTGATGGCCAGTAACTACAGAGTAGTACAAGCTTTAATGTCCGAGTCTCTGAAACACCAGAAAACTCTCCAATCACCAACCAGAGGTGGCAAAAGTGCAAGTCTTCGGTACTTAAATAAAAGTATAGATACTCAAATTAAAAATGACTCAAGAGTATTGCAGTTGCTCTCTTACTTGAGTAAAAGTAAAAAAAAAGTACATGCTACTAAATGTACTCAAGTAAAAACAAATGTCCCTTCAATAAGAAGACAGGGTTTTTAAACCAGCAAATTCCATTTTTTTTTTTTTTTTTAAGAATTTGTAGAAAACTGGTACATTGAAATAAATTAAATCTGTTACCCTTTATGAACACCTGGATAATCACTTAAACCCAGAGCACCTTTGAATTTAACAGTTTTAAAAATTTGAAAATGTAGGCATCTTCTTCAGAAGTCTTAAAAGTAACGAGCTCATTTTTTTCAAATGTAAGGTGTAGAAAGTACAGATATTTGTTTAAAAAAGTAAGGAGTAAAAATAAAACGTCGCCAAAAAAATAAATGCTGAAGTAAACTACAGATACCAAAAAACTCCTTAAGGACAGTAACGAAATATTTGTATTTTGTTACTTGTCACCTCTGCCAACAACACTAGATAAAGTCCCTACATTTGTCACTAATGCTGCGTTCACACCGGAGGCGTCACAAAATGTTTGCGCGACCAAATTACATACAAAGTAAATGTGATAGACGCGGTGAGCGGCGCGGTTTGATCCGCTCGGCTAGAGCGTTGGCCACGACATGCACGCTCCCGATTTTCCGTAACGTTCATCATTTGCCTGAGTTGAAAATGACGTCAGGCCGTCAACACGGACACTGGTCTTTTCACCCATTTCAGCGTAGAGGAGAAAATAATAATCGTGGCGGTGTGTGACAAACCAGGAGCTCTACGACACGGCCAGTTTTTTTACCGGGACCGGACCAGAAAAGATTTGGTGCTGCTCCTGGAGAAAACAGTGAATCTCACTGAGGTGGATGCGTTGCTGGTTAACCTGGTGAATCCAGGAACGCCGGCGTCAAGCGTTTTGACGGCACTTAAGCTTCCACAGAAGGTAAAGATCAGCGATTTTATTGGGGTCCACCATAGTTGATGGCGAAAAGAAAGGGAGTCTGGTTAACGGCGCTTTTATATTCGCTTCAGATGCGCATATGAAGCAAATATGGGGAACACATTTTTTGATCCGTTTTTTGTGCCGCGTCCAGTGTGAACGCAGCATCAGCGCTCCACAGTTGTGCACGTTCACGAGGGACAATAGGTTTTGAAACGGGGAGGGTGGAGCGTGGTTGTTTATATACAGGTCTCACAATTCTACATACTGCAGCATTAGCATTTATAAACAGTTATTTATCACAGTTTTAGCTGATTGTATATTTACATTCACATACTGTTAATGCTGCCAACAGGTGAGAATGAATCAGTGAGATGATGGAGGAACACGAGATAAATGTGTCACACTAACAGAAGCAGAAGGGATGAATCACGCTCCTTGAAAAAAAAAAAAAACACATTTGAAGCCGATTTCAGCAAATATGTGAATAATGTAGGATTTAATTTATTCTATAAATACTGTCTATATTACCAGAGGAACTCAGTCCTCGTCTTTAATTCTTTAATGATGGCGAGAACTTTAAAAGATGAATCCAGGTTCTCCTGTGTGGTTACTGATGTTTCTGACACTCACAGGGGATTGTGGGAGGAGCTTAATGTTTCAGCTACACACACACTCACACTCCTTTTTTATTTTTAGTGCTTTTTATCCAGCAGGCAGATGAGGCTGCCTCATACGAGCGCTCGTCACTTCTGTTTTAACTCTTGGATTTCGTTAGAAGAGGCTTTTTTTTAATCATCCATGTGTGTTTACTTTGTGTATCCAATTATTGTTGTGATTTTAGTGTTTTGGTTCACCTGATTAACCAGACTGAATATAGCCGTGATAGGTCGGTACTGTAAGTGTAAACTTCTAACCAAGAGCCGCGCTCTAATTTTAAGTTGTAGTACAAAACAACAAAAAAAAGCAAAATTATTTCTGAAACACACAATATGACAAAAAACACAGAATAACATAACCTATACAAAATAACAGACATACACAAAAATGACTTCAAAAACATTTTAAAAATAAACAAAATGACTTCAAAAACATTAAAGTACATGGAAACATAACTGAAATACGCAAATATGACTAAAAAACACAACACAAACATTAAAAAAATCAACGAGAATACACAAAATGACTCAAACAGCATAAAAAAACAAATACAAAAAATAGATAATGTGCAAAATGACAATTGAAATACAATATAATGATTCAGAAATATACGGAATTATATTAAAATGCAGAAAATGACTTCATAAAACATACAGAATTACAGAAAAACACAAAAAGGATATTACTGATTACTACAGTAGTATCACAAATATACTGTACAAAAGGACAACAAAAATACACTGAATGACTCAAAATATCTAAAACAATAATTGAAATACATAAAAATGACTTCAGAAATATACAGAATTACATAAAAATACAGAACATGACTCCATTAAACATAATTACAGGAAAAAAACCTGCACAAGGGTAAAAGACCAAAATGACTAGATTACCAAATTACACAAAAATTGCATTTAAAACTACAGTTATACATGAGATTACACAAAATGACTTCATAAAACACACAAATCTACATAAAACACAAAAATGAAATGGCTGTTAAAGTATCCAAAAAAAAAAAAAATACAAAATGACAATGAAAATACACATAAAATGACTGAAAAATATATAAAATGACAACAAAAATACTGATGAACAGATAAAGCAGTCAAAACCATTGATCTTTCCTGTATTAATGCTCTGATGCCTAAAATCTGCTATAACTGTTTTAATATTGAATGTTGAATCAAACACACTCTTCTCTTATTTAAATGATTGCTTTATTTTTGCACCTTTCACAGTTGTTTACATATGCTCAATGTGTGTCTTTGTGATTTTTTTTTTTTAATTATTTTTAATACTGTGGTGGCATCTAACGTCTGTGGTGGAAATGACTGACTGACTTTCTTTCTAATGTTGCTGCTGCTGCTGCTCTTTTCTTTTTGTTGCCAAAGGCTCGTCACAGAACGTCACTTTTGGACATTAGCTCAGTTCCTTCAGTTCCTTCAGTCTGCATCATTGCACAGAACCGTCATTACTCCTGCACTCTAGGCTTTACATCAATATGGAGAGAAAACATGACAGTGGGGGATGTGTTTTCGTTTTTATTTAAAATTAGTTTGAAATGTTGCTCTGTTGGCTAATAATATTAAAAATTCCAATAATGGTTGAAAGAACTAAAAATAAGTGTCTGCGTGATTTACAGGCCGTGAGACTGTGTTATGATGCAGAATTACATTTATAGATTATTTTTAATACATTTTTGTATCATTCCATGACCTTTTCCAACTTCATTGCTCAGAATAATTACTGTTATGGTACAACTTTATTGTGAAACGCTCAATAAAAAGTGTTCATATATAACATTACTATGTGTTTAATTATTGTGTGGTTCATTACACTGCACGGTATTTATTCCAGAAAGAAAAGAAAAGTGCACTGAAGAGGAGAAAATACAATCACATTTTAGTCAGTTTTTGAACCCTCTAGCTCTAAACAGTGTTTTAATTTTCTCTGAAGTGATTTTGATTATTGAAGGGAGAAAAAAAATAATTTTTGTAATGGTTTATTTTTCACAAGCACATAATTTTACATGGGAAAAAATGAAGTTTGACAATGTTTGAAAAAAATAAATAGTTGTGTGCAGTGTTAATTTTAACAGCAAAGTTTATTTAGTTTTAACCATTGTTTTGACTAAAACACAATGTAGTTTTAGTCCAAATTTAGTCATCAGGACTATTTCAGTTCCTAATAAACTAATAAATTACATTAATATTGTAGTCGACTAAATATGGTACAGATATAGTCGACTAAAGTTTTAAGCAAAACAGTTTATGCATTTTTAAAGCTTATGTTCCCATTGATCTACCACCTGATATTGTAAGTAAGTAAGTAAGTAAAGTTTATTTACTTACTTACAGTTTATTTATATAGCGCTATATATAGCGCTATATATATATATATATATTGGATGGTATTAATGTTCGTAAATACACAGACATTTGATGTGATCAATGCATAAAAACACATGATCACATGAGTTCCGATTGGAGTTCATCTCACGACTAAACATTACAGTCTTGCTTTTATTAGTATAATATAAATATATTTTGATGCAGTTTTCGTTCCCTTTTTTTTGTGGAAAATTAGTCATAGTTTAGTTATTGTCACTCAAAAAAAATGTAGTCAACTAAAACTATAACGGAAATGTTTTGTCGACAAAATTAACACTGATGATGTGGTACTTTTGTACACATTTATTTGTAGAAAAAATCCAGAAATGAATTGCACTTACAGGGATACATTTTATTAAAATATTTGTACTAAGTGAAATTTGTTTTGGTTACTGTTCTATTGTTTCTGAATAAAAAGGTTTATCATGATGATTAAATATTTTATAGTCACCTACATACTCTCCCCTAACTTTTAACAAAACAATCCAAAGTAAAATGACTCCATGTAAACATACAAAATGACAAAAAAAAAAAAAAAAAATACACAGAAGACAACTAAAATATTCACAATTACTCCAAAAACAAAACAGAAAAATATACAAAAATGTACAAAGATGAGAACAAAAATACCAAAAACCTTTTGTTTTATGTTGTATAATTGCTCAGATTGGTCTCTACTGTTCATTAAGGCTCCAGTTAACACAAAATAAATGTTTATAGGATTAAAACAAGTGTAAAAAGCAGTTTTTAGCTACTGTAGTGCACTTTTTTCGCCATGAATGATGATTTTCTGTGTGAATTCCAATGACGCACTCCTGGTGTTGTACACCATACATGTCGCCAGGGGGCGTTGTTCGACGGGGCATTGGAAAATCATCTGAATTATCACAGAAATTGAGCTTTTTTTTTTTTTTTTTTTTTAATGTATATCAGATTTCATAGAGATGCTTTAAAAAATAAAACTGGTAATCTCAGATCGATTGGAAGTGTAGTGACGCACAAATATTTGAGTAAAGTGTAAGAATAGACGTAGTGCTAGTGAATTAAGTAAACTCAGCATCTCAGGACAGTTTGGACAGCATGTCTATGTACGTGACCAGGACTGGACAGGTAAAATATCAAGACCCTAAAAAGAAGTTGAAACCATTAAAATGTAAAGATCCTCTCTGTCAACATTATTAATGAGTAATTATAACGACTTTGTGGGTTTAAAACCGCCCAGAAGAAGAGGGGAACAGTCCCGCCTGGCAACGCTGATCCAGGAGACCCTCATCAGTCAATAAAACAACACACGGACTACCTGTTCCTCTCTGGGATTTACAAAATAAGACAATACGAAAAAAAAAAATATATATATATATATATGAGTTTATCGAACAAAACGTATCAGAAAATGATACAAAATGACAGTGAAAATGGTCAAAAGGACTACCAAAATGTAAAATTTACAAAAAAGCTCAGGTTTGACATTTGCAATTTGCTAAGGTTTTATTTTTTAAACTCTAAAATAATAAATAAACTAAGTTTGTGTCAGTGTGTAAATTGCGTATTATATTCTTAACGTTTTGTAAATATTTGTGGTACTTTTGAGTCGTCTTGTGCCACTTTTGGTTAATTTTGTGTTTTACTGTTGTTATTATTACTATGTACAATACATCACTGTTTTTACTTTAACCTGTGTGTGTGTGTGTGTGTGTGTGTGTGTGTGTGTGTGTGTGTGTGTGTGTGTGTGTGTGTGTGTGTGTGTGTGTGTACATGGTGTGGTTTTAACAATGTAAAGCACCTTAAGTTGCATTTTGTATGAAAAGCGCTTTACAAATAAAGTTTGATTGATTGATTAAATAATATATTAGTGGACATGTTTTTGTAGTTTATTGACCTGTTCTGTATTTTCATGTAATATTGTAGGGGTTTTTTTTTAGTCCTTTTGGCCAACTTTTCTGGTATATTTGTGTATTTTCTGTAATTTTGTCTTCTTTTGAGTCATTTTGTGTAATGTTGTTGTAATTTTGTAAATGTTTCTGTTGTTTTGGGGGTGTTGTCTTGTTTTAAACTCTAAAATTAAGATAAAATAAGTTTGTATGAGGTGGTATAAAGATATTTGACCCAAAGGGAGAATGTCAATAAATATCTACTTCTAATTGGCGGATGTTTTATCTCGCTCACTGTAATTTGGTCTGTGTCATATTTTAGTAAACTCTAAAATAAAACTAAAATAAATTTGTAACAGATTGTATATTGAGTACATTTGTTATAATTTTGTAAATATTTCTGGTATTTTTGTGTCGTCTAGTTTAACTTTTGGTTAATTTTATGTTTTACTGTTGTCATAGATAGATAGATAGCTTTATTTCAGACTCGGCATTCATAAAAACCAAACAAACAAACAAATTATAAGCATTAGTATTAGTATAAATACATTAAATAATGTATTAGTGAATTTTGATGTCTTTTCTTGTCCTTTTGCACATTTTTATGTAATATTGTATGTTTTTTTAGTCGTTTTGTAAAATGTTCTGGTATATCTATAACTTTTGGTTAATTATCTGTGATAGTTATTATATAATAATAATAATAATAATAATAATAATAATAATAATAATAATAATAATAATAATAATAATAATAATAATTCTTTAAAAAAAAAGTTTGTACCGGTGTGGATATGCTATCATTTTTGTAAATTTGTCTGGTGTTTTTGTGTTGTCTTGCTCAACTTTTTGTTAATTATCTATGATAGTTACTGAAATAAAAAACATAGTTTGTATCAGGCGGTAGAGCCTTCAATTTGCCCCAACGGGCGACTGTCAATAAATATCTACATCTTGATTGGCGGATGTTTTATCCCTCACTGTAACTTGTCCCGTATCTTATTTTGGTGAACGAAAACCGGATGTAGATATCGCAGTTCGTGTCCGGCTGACTCGTGAGGTCCGTGACACTTTTTTTGACAGCGGAAATAAGGATTCGTCTCATTTTTTTCCCCCGTCAACTTTGCTCCTGTCTGAAAGTGTTGCTGTTTTTTTTAGCAGAAGTGTTGCACTAGTCCTAGTGAGTGAGAACCGCTAACTTTAATAAGGCTGTGACGCTGCTGCCTGTGCTTCGGACTTCACTTTCAGACGCACATCAACACATTTCCGTTATGCGAAGTCCAACTCGGAGGCTGAACGTCGGAGATAACGGAGAACGTGAGTAAATGCTGTGAAAACACCTTCTGCTTCTCAAACTACGTTCGAACCCCATCTTTAACTCACACTGTAAACACACAGAAACTCGCTGAAAACGCAAAAAATGCTCCAGTGTTGACAAAGAGTTCAATTAAAGTACATTTTTGTCCTTTTAATTGTCGTCGGAAAATGTGCTCAGGGTGAGCCTTTAATTAAAGGGTCTCTTTCTCTCTGGCGCAGATATTGTGAAAAAAAAAAAAAAATGCAGTTTAATTTACATCCAGCGGTATTTTTTAGTCCCATATAGGATTATAAAAGCTTCAAACTGTGCATATAACGCGTTTTTACGTGTTTTATTTCGATGTGGAGTGTGTTTTCGTGCATTTAAGTGACTTTTCTGCAGCTATTTGGCACAATTCTGGCTGCGATGGTCGCTATGGTGATGACGCAATACTGAGCCCATCTTAATAGAGGTGTATTAATTATTGCAAGTGTTTTAAAGCAGAGATATGTGTATTATTAACTGTTATTAGCAGTTTGTAGAGGTGATGCTGGTTGAGGAACACTTTGTGTGAACATTTTTTCACTTGTAGCTGTAGTTTTTTGATTGATTTCGCCTTTTTTTTTCCTTCTTTATTTTGTCCAGACATTAGTGGAGATCAGACATTTTGTAAAAGTTTTCTGGTATTTTTGTGCTGTCTTGTGCAACTTTTCATTAGTTTTGTGCATTATTTTCAATTTGTATTTTATAATCTGTGTATTATTGTCATCTTATATAATAGTTTTATTTTTCTTTAGTTGTCTTGTTTTGTATGCTGATTTGATTCACTTTGTGTTTATTTGTTGTCATTTTGTAAACGTTTCTGACATTTTTTGTATCATCTTGTGCCACTTTTGGTTAATTTTGTGTAATACCATTGTCATTAAACAATACATTAGTTATTTTCTAATTATTTTTTTTGTCCTACTGTGTATTTTTTTTTTTTTTGTAATATTTTATGTTCTTTGAGACATTTAGTAAAATTTTCTGGTATTTTTGTGTCATTTTGTGTAGGGATCGACCATATGGATTTTTAGGGCCGATGCCGATACCGATGTTTTTCCCATCCACCTTAGATCAACATGGACCGCCGATTTTCTAGAGCTGATATTTGGAGTCGATACCACTTTTGCTCCCTCAATTTGCATCATAAAAATTACGCAATGATGAATGGTGCAGTCTCAATTTTTAAAATAGGAACATTTATTGAAATTAACAAAGGTGAGGTAGAACGACAACAAGTAAAACATATTTAACAAATATTAAAAACAGGTGACGATTTTGTATTTGTTTGTGGTCCTTTTGTGTAGTTTTGTTGTTGTATTGTATTTTGTTATCATTTTTTTTGTTGTTTTCTGTCATTTTGTGTGTTAATGGAGTTATTTTGTGTGTTTTTGTTGTCATTTTGTGTAACTATGGAGCCATTATATGTGCTATTAGAATGATGTGTTTTTCCTGTGTTGTACCGTAATGTTGTGTATTAGTCCGTCATTGTGTTTTTGTTGTCTCGTTAGTTTATTGAGGCATTTTGTGTGTATTTTTAGAATAATTTTTGTTGTCTAAGAATGTAGACAATTCACTAAGGATCTTTTTTTTTGCTTTACAACCATAGCAAAGCGTCGCCTACAGTGTCTATTTGACATGTGGAGTGCAATCTACTAATTAACAGTAATTAGATCTAAACAGAGGAGTTGACGTGCCTCCCTACATTGCATCATAATGTCATCATTTGGCCACACCGTCACATTACTGGAGCTTTTAGAAGAAAAAAAGAAAAGTAATCCTGCTGAGGTTTGCATGCTTGTGTGATTCAGTCATTTAGATATGATTGTTTTCTCTGTCGTCACTAGAACGCACACACGCACGCACACGCACACACACACACACAAAGATCCCCTAAGGGTAGATAATCTTATGTTAAATGTACTCAGTCTACTTAGTACCGTAGTAATGTGATTTTATATCTACATTTTTTCTTGTCTTTTTGTTTATTTATATTTTTTGTGATGCAACTTTGGGTTAATTTTGTGTAATATTGTCATTTTAAATAGTTTTATTTTTCTGTATTTTTCTGTAATTTTGCTTGTTGTTTTGATTAAATGCGTGTATATTTGTTGCCATTTTGTAAATGTTTGTTAGTTTTGTGTCGTCCTGTGCAATTTTTGGTTAATATTTTGTAGTGCTGTTGTCATTAAATGTTACTATTATTAATAGAATAAATCAGTGGATTTTTTTTCTAGTTTTTTTTTGTCCTTTTGTGTAATTTTCTGGTATTTTTTTTTTTTTACTATTTTTGTGTATTTTCTGTAGTTTTTTTTTTTTTTTTTTTTTTTTTACTGTTCTTTTAAGCCATTTTGTGGATTTTTGTAAAATTCCTTTTTTGTGTGTTTTAAAAAAAAAAGTCATCTTGTTTTATAAATGTTTCTCTAATGTTTGGTCTCCTTTTGTGTATTTTTCTGTAATATTGTACATTCTTTGAGACATTTTGTACATTTTTCTGCTATGTTTGTATTTTTTTTGTAGTTTTTTTTAATATCTTCTTTTGATTAATTGAGTGTTTTTTGTTGTCTTGTTTTATAAATGTTTCTGTAATTTTTGTTGTCCTTTTGTGTATATTTCTATAATTTCATATGGTTTTTTTTCCACCTTCGTCAGCTTCAGGCAAAAGTCAGTCAAATTTTTAAAACATTTTACCGTAATTTGTGTCCAGATAGTTGAGCACTGTTACTTTTAAACTTTAATCTCTTCCTGTGTGTAAATATTGTGGCGTTCAATAAAAGTGGTTTTTTTCACCACTGAGGAAGCGTTGGGCTTAGTGTGACACTTGATCAGCATGATTGTACCAGCATTCTTTCCAGAGTGCTATAATGGGTTAGTCTGGGTGGTGCTGTATGTGGACACTGGTCGTAGTTACAGAGACAAACTCATCGTTGTGAGCTCCACATCAGACAATGTCATGGTTCAATGTTTGTTAACTCAGATTCTTTCCTCTGGGCTTCTAAGAAATGTTTCTGATAAGACCACGAGAGAGGTTTGACCTGGAGGAGGAGGAGGAAGAGGAATGAGCTGTGGGAGATAAGTTGGCAGACGGACAGGAGAAGGATTTTAGAAAGAGAGACGATTACATAGCACACGGCAGATATGTCAAAAAGATGTTCACTTCTGGAAGAAAGCATGAAAATTTGTACATGGGTTTTTTTAGTATGCTAAATCCATTTTTAAAGGATCCACGCTGGCAAACCAACTGTCAGTGCCCGATCCTTTCACAGGCCTGATCCTTTCAGATCCTGGGACGTGATATTTGAATGTATACCGACCATATGACGTTTGTTAAATATTTTAAGAATACATATGTAAATATGCGACTGTTTTTGTGGTGTTTTTAATTAGGGATGTCCCAATACAACTTTTTCACTTCCAATGCGATACCGATATTGCAGCCATGGATATTGGCCAATACCGATTGGGGTGTCCCGATCCGATATTAGCCTGAAAACGAATATCGGATATCGGATAAAAATTTCCGGATTTAAAAAATAATTTTATTCTTATTTCAATTCATTTTTTATTTATTTTATTAAATTGTAGAATACTGTAGATATTATGTTGAAGGTTAAAATTTATTTAACCAATTGATTAATAAAAATTAACAAAACTCCAAAATAAGTAATAAAAGTATGTATGAGTCGTGCTGATATCATATCGGATCAATATCGGTATCGGTCGATACCCAAGGCTACAATATCGGTATCATATTGGAAATGAAAACGTTGTATTGGGACATCCCTACTTATTTTGTAGTGTGGAATGCTAGAAAAGACTTGATTAAGTGATGTTACTCAAACAGTGAACAATAGTCAGCAACAGTAGGCATGAGAAAAACTGACCAATTTGTTATTAACCAATTGGTTACATACATTTTAATGTTCAAAATAATATCTACAGTATTCTACAATTGAATAAATATAATATAATATATATTAGAGATTTTAGATGCAGTCCGATAAAATCCGATTTTCGTTTTCTGGCTGATATCGGACTGATATCAATATCGGATCGGGATACCCCTATTTTTAATTGTTAACTTAAAAAAGACCGAAAGATGATATATACAAAAACGGATCACGACAATACACCACATTGACAATCAAAAACCAAACAGAAAAATAAAATAAAAAACAAAATAAATTGGAATTCACTGAAAACATTTTTAAATAGCAGGGTTTTTCCAACCTTTTAAATAGTACATAAACCGCCCTGAAACCGGCCGACCGGATGTAGACGTGTTTGGCTCTAGGGCTGGGCATTATGGACCACAATTCATATCTCAATATTTTTTCTCAAAATGAAGATATACGATATAAAACTCAATATTTTTAACTCAATAGAATTAACACATCTTCAATTTTCTGATTCAAAATGCCCCACAGGCACATTTTTTACCAGCTGCACAATATGAGCCACTTTTGTCTTTTTCTTTTATAAGGGACAGCACGTGTGAGTGAGTTCTGTAGTGTGACTTGTTTGGGTTAGGACAAACTCAGCAATCCATCCAACTGCTTGAAGTAGCACAAACAGTTCATTTTGTCTTCTTTTTTAAATAATATATTAAGGTTTCATTTATTCAGACAAACTTTTTTCAGAAAATTTACTTTGATCTTCTAAAACTAGTATTTTGATGCAAAATCAGCTATAAAATAACAACTCAGATATCTACATCTAAAATTTGATCTGGAGTTTAATCATTGTACATGTTGGAAAGTGCTGCAACATAAACATCAGATTAATGCTTATGCATGAATGCACCTTCATGCATGTACTCTTCCTGAGAGATAAATGAAAATATTTATAATAATTCATATTTTTATGGGGATTTAAATCAAATCGTTAACCTTTTAAAAGTCGTCTTTGTCATACATCGCAGTTTCACTCTTTCCAATGCGTAAAGTGTTGTGGTAGCCATCTTATATCTTGCATCGCTGGATGCAATTTACAGTATTTCAAGCTATTGTATGACAATCCCTGTCCCCAAAAACCTACATTTTGCCACAGAACCGAAGTTATGGTAAGATTAATGGTGGCCATCGTGGATTTTGTTCTGAGCACAATTTACAATAATTTAAGATATAATATTGAATTCCTTGACCCTGAAAACCTATGATTCTCCACTGAGATTAGTGGTGTCCCGATCCGATATTGATATCGGATATTGGTCCGATATCAGCCAGAATACGCATATCAGATTTTTATCAGGTTGCATCTAAAATCTCCGATATCAATATCAGATTGGGACACCCCTATAGAATACTGTAGATATTATGTTGAAGGTTAAAATATATGTAACCAATCGGTTAATAATAAATGGGTCAGTTTTTCTCATACCTACTGTTGTTGACTATTGTTCTCTGTTTAACATCACTTTATCAAACCTTTTCTAACATTCCACACTACAAAATAAGTAATAAAGGATGTATGATTCATGCTGATATTGTATCGGCTTAAATATCGGTATCGGCCAATACGAAAGGATGCAATATCGGTATCGCATTGAAAGTGAAAAAGTTGTATCGGGACATCCCTAACAGAGATCATGCTTCTATGTCAAATAGAACCAAAGTTATGACAAAATATCCAAATTGGCAATATGGATTGTAGCCATCTTGGATTTCTTGATTTTGAGTGGGAACCGTTGGTTTTCCAGCATGTATCCCATTAAAAATTGATTCAACATACTCAAAAACCCCCCATGTACAATTTTAATGATTTCTTCTAGAAGTGAACATCTTAGCCTAATATAGAGACATATCTGTCAGGCTAAGTCAGATCTCTGCGCTTCAAAGAGATCAAAGACGTTGTGTGCAAAAACATCAGTGACGTGCCGTCAGGGTAGGCAAGGTAGGCAGTGCCTACCCAAGGGTGAATTGATATTTTGATTATTTAATTATGATTTTTTTTTTCAATTATCATATAATTATAAATTATTTATTTTTCATTTCCAATAGCCTACAGTACCTATAAGTTTGAAAGTGTCCGCATTTTGTGCGTTTCATAGCCCAAATTACTAAACAGCGCTATTTCCTGGAACAGCTCTCTTTTTTTTTTTTTTTTTCGCTCCGCTGTAAGGCAGAGGGAGGCCACGCCCCCTCCCAAAGGCACGTTGCTCCTCTGCCTCCGTTCTCATTGCGTGATTTTACGTGTTTGCGCATGCGCAGTCAGGTCCCCAAGATGAAAACCATTTACGTACAAAGGCAGTGTAGAGAGCTGCCTTTAGACGCAACCGCGCTATGCTAAATGCTATACGTAAGTTCACAGTACATTAGTGAATAGATACCACGTGACCGCTGCTGCTACGTTCTCTAGCTAGTGGGTGGGATAACGCTACAGTGTGGATGACAGCGCTAGAGACAATTGAGAAACTTTGTTTTGAGGAAAAACGACAGCTTTTAAAAGATGGGAGACCAACACCTGAGCTACCAGAGCTTCAGCTAAGGTAAGGTCAGAACATGTTTCATACTTTTCACAGTGAATGGAACAAAAGGAAGGATTGACTTTGTGGATGCTCCATGTTTCTGTGTTTCCAACACAAACAACAGATGTGCTGCCGTGTCATGAGATATATGTTGTTGGGAGAGTATGGAGGCTATAATAAATAATTGTTTATGTTTCTTTAATGGTGTTTATGATGTTGATTTTGTTAGATGGCTAAATGCTTGTTCATGTGAATCTTACTGGGTTTTTTCTTTCTTATTATGAATTTTATATTTTGATAAGCGCATTGAGATTGCTTGTTGGAAATTGCTTTATACAAATAAAATTGATTTGAATCGAATTAACACTTGACAGCAGAAACATATGAAATTGTCATTGGTGGTCTCGGTTTGCAACGTGCCTACCCAACCCTAGTGGTCACGGCACGTCACTGAAAAACATCATCATACAAATGCAGATCTTTGAGGTCTAACTTGTGTTCTTGTTTGGGTTAATGCTCCATCATTGCATAAATTCATTTATGCACTAATTGTTCTAATTATCCACGATACGGATCCTGCTCTTATGAATGAACTGTTTTAAATTTACTCAAGCAAAACTCTTGAAGGAAAAGCAATAGTTTGTGTTTTTTTGTCATTAACTCTTCCTCCGGATTTCAGGAGTGTTGCAATTTTTTATACTGTTGGTCTGTGGTCAGCACCAGAAAACAAAACGGATACCCCTCTCACGTAATTATCAAATAAATATATTCCAAAAAAATGTTGTATGTCATGTTTGATATAAAAAATGACGACAACGATGACACATCTTCAATAAAACAATTTGAGTTGCTTTGAAACCTATTTTGGCCGTCAGATGACAAAAAGTGACAAAATAATATAATATATAACTTTGGAAATAATTTTGCACAATATTTTCCATAACAGAGTATTGTTTAAGGTCTTAAAATCATCCTAGTTCATTCTAAATTTCGGTTAATTTTAAAATTAAAGGGTAATGTTAGTTAGGGCAGGGTTTTTTAACCACTGTGCCACGGCACACTTACCGTAATGTGCCGTGAGAGATCATCAGGTGTGCTGCAGGAAATTAATCACTTTCTCCTAAAAGGTCTCAAAAACTTTTAAACTAATTCATCATTGTATGCAAATATGATATTATGCATTGCCATTGTAATATATTTATACATTATATAAATATAATGTAAAATTATATAATACATAAAAAATACATTGTATAACGAAACAATATTTAAGAGAATAGAGTTCAGTTGTAGTTCTAATCATATTTAATGTTTTTTTTAAACTTTTATCCATCCCATATCATGGATCAGATTATACAGTAATTATTTCATAATAATTACTATATATTGTTAACTGCACTTTTTTTTATTTGAAAAAGAATCATAAATCATAATAGATTTTTTTGTTGTTCATTTAATTCCTATTAAAAACACCTATAGGAATCCCTGCAGATTGTTACTTTTTATTAGAAAGACAATATATTGTTAAAATAGGCTGTAAAACATTTTTACATTTTCAGTTGGTGGTGTGCCTTGGGATTTTTTTCAATGAAAAGATATACTTAGACTCAAAAAAGGTTGGAAGCCACTGAGTAAGGGGACTATATTCACAATTATTGTTTCTTCTTGCCAAAAGTTTTAATTTTATGAGCTTGGGGAATGGACTGGGATGATTTTAAGACCCTAAACAATACTCTGCTGTGTATATTGACGATGTTAAGGACAATTTTGCGCAAAATAATTCCCTAAGTCAAAATATTTTTAACTGTTATTTTGTCACTTTTTGTCATCTGATGGCCAAAATAGATTTAGAAACGACCCAAATTGTTTTGTTGAAGATGTGTCACATCATTGTTGACGCTTTGGTACCAACTATGACATAAACAAATGTTTTGAAGTAAATTTATTTGACAATTATGTGTTTTTCATCAATCGCAAAGATCTTCCTCAGGGTATATCACTAAAATGTGCTCAAAAACTAAATTTCCGGTGTTCATAAGAATAATTTTCTTACTTCCTATATATCATACTTTGAAAAAAAATAATACAGTTGTGTTTTGTTCTACCATGGGGAGGGGTATCACCCAAATAATGCCCTTTTGAGATATGGCTGTTAACTTGTTGGTGATCAAATGAGCAGCTGCACCTTCAACTATTTTCAGCCCACTTTAAAGCAAACATGTCTAAATATATCCTAACATACACCTCCGCAATACTTATCATCTGTTATACTTCACCTTTGGGCTCGTACGTGTATGTGATCCGTTTGTTTGGGAGAAAATACGAGTCTGATATATAGGTCAAATCTCCTCGTTTCTGCAAGAAAACGCTGAATGCACAAGCAGAGTTTTTTATGAACTGTAGAAAAACTAGAGATATCTGGAAGAGTTTTTCCTTTGCAACAATGAGATGGTTTGCATGTGTTTTAGTGTGAAAAGTCAGCTGGCTCCCAGATTGTCCTGATGTGGAAAGGTATTCAACTCCAGAATTAGCTTTAGCTTTCCAAGAAGTCAGATGCCTCAGCAGATGATTCACAGCCGATGAGAAAGAATGAACACACACATAGACACGCGCACACACACACACATTAGAGCATCACACGTTCCAGTATAATGACACGTGTATTCATCATTTCACAATGAATCACATCCACATTGAAAGCACGTCTGAATCATTCATGAAGTATAAGTGGAGTTCATCGACTGTCGTGTACTTTCCAAATGAAACAAAGTCGTCTTAAAGTGGCAGCGTTTTATCGATCAGATCAATCTTTTTGCTTTTGGTTCAAGTAACAAACTGATGGTAGCAGAGATAATTTATTAAAGTTTTCCATCACGAGGCCTTGTTCTTTAACATTGCGCAATCGCAGATGAATAACACTCACACGGACACAGATATACACAATTTATGCTATAATTCCTCCAATACGTTTTTTCAAGTAGAATAAGACAGTTTAATAATAATACTGTAATCACAAATTGACAGACTGTTTTTTTCATCACGGTTCTTTTAAATGGGTCATTCACAGTCTTTCGTATGGCTTTATTATTGCAAAAACAAGCTTAAACAATAACAGAATATTAGGATTTTTATTAAATGTCACATCTGCAGTGCTGCAGGATGGCATTAAACAAGGTTAGGGGTTCTCGTCATTTCTCTTTTTTACTGTTTTTTTATTAAGAAAAGGCAACATGTTGACATGCTCTGGGTTCAGCCTGGTCTGTTAATCGTTAGTTGACATGATAATGGAGACTAAGGGTGTAAGAAAATAAATTTCAATGTGCAGTTATCGCATCCATCCCAAAAAATGTCCAAATCCATTTTTTTAACTATGTTTTTTTTAATGAAAAAAACATTTAATTGCACTAACATATGCATAGCACGTAAACGCCCTGTCACTAGGTGTCAGTGAACCACATCAGACCTTGTTAAACTACCTCACTTTTCAATGCATTTAAAGTAATTTAAAAACTTAACAGAATCAGAATCTGTCGTAGAAGCGAAAGTTTTTTTAAAAAAATGGAATTTGACAGTTTGATACCATTTTGTACTGAAATACGTAGTCATTGATATTGTGATGTATCGAGTTGTATATCATATTATTTAGTATTTGGATATATCGTATTGTGACAAGCAAATCGTGTATTGTATTGTCAGATTCATGGCAATGCATACCCCAAATAGGGATGCCCCAGCGCCCACTACTAACCTAACGTGGAAAAGAGTGGTAGTCTAGAAATCTGGCAAGTTTTGGTTTTTTTTAAGTAGGGGAGGGCCCAAATCTGCCCCCACATAGATGGTGCAAACACACACACTAGAATTTGTCTTCCTGACCTGCTTTAGACTTATTTGCGCATTCACACGGACCAGAATTTCCCAGGCAAACAAATCCTGGAGTGTTTTTACCACTTTAAGATTTATCAGTGTGAACTCACCTTTAGTGATATTTTGGGAGGAATCCAAACTTTGTCTGCCCAAACCAAAAACCTGTCTTGACAAAGAAGAACAGTGGGTTTTTGGCCAAAATCTTGTATCAAATATTGTATTGTCAAGCTTGTTTAGAACAACCAAAACAAAGTCTTTGTCTTGTGTAAACTATTCCTGGAAATGAAATTAAAAAATGGTGCTTCATTTGTGAGCGTGACCTTAAAGTTTCTAAATTGCCAGCAATGCCAATTCAACAAACAAGAGCTCACTGAGAAGTTTAAGGACCAATCACTGCCAGAACAGTCGGGGACTTTCCCCCTATGCTGCTCAATCTCCTGGGCGTAGTCACACACTCCTGTGGGATGTTACTCAAGATCCCATAGATTTTTGGAAAAAGACTAAAGACTTGACTTAACCTGATTACCGTAGTTATTGGGTATAACAATGTTGTCACTCACTCTTTATCATATCAGCAGCATATATACTGTAGAAGGTTACCCTTCATCTCAATGTGGATAAAGCCAGAAACATGGCTAAGGATGAGGATTTTATTACAAAGACAAATTGGACAAATGGGTCAGATGAGCACCTCTAAAACATGTCATCATTGGACAGTTTCTATCAAAAGGAAGGAAATGCAGTGAACTGATGTTAATTCGCAATGCTTGACTTGCTCTTGAGAGTTTACGTGGCTAAAAATGGTAAAGAAGTTTTAGTTCAGGAAGAAAGAAGTCAAAATATAAAGAGTTTAGCATATGGTGCACCTGGACAGTAATGTAGGCTTTCAAAATGTTTAGATTAGTGAATGTTTCCCACATAACCAGTATTATTGATAGATTCTGCCTGACACTTTGCATGTGAAGGATGTCTGCTACATAAAGTACTCCCCCATGCATGATCATCTGTGCAAGTCTCACTTCCCCTTTCTTAGTGGTTCACTTCACAAAAAATCTAAGGATGAGATTAAAGCACAGTCAAAGGTTAGCTTGCAAACGTATAAACAGGAAATTATATTTCTCATCCTCCACCCACTTAAAAAAAGTCAGTTTCCTCTTATTTATGCTAAAATGTTTAATGGTTTTTAGCTCTTGTAGTATTTAGGATTCCTTGTGAGTTACTAATTATACTGGAAAGAACTCTGGTCCTTGTTTTTCTAAAGCACATATGTCAAACTCAAGGCCCAGGGGCCAAATCAGGCCTTTTGGACTCGGAACATCCAATTCGGCCCACAGGAGAAAGCAAAAATGACAGAGAAAACATGAATTATTGTGTAAATGAAACAACAATATTTTCAGGGGCTCCCAGTTTCCACAGTGCTTATATCGCATTTTTAATGTTAAATTGTTGAAAAAAACCCCTCAAAATTCTTACAAAATCTTTTAATTTCCCTCAAATTATTACATAAAATTGAACAAAAATTGGTCACAAATCTAAGAAATGTAAAGTGAAGACCCTGTTGGGCCTGATATTCATCACTTATTGCTTATTATTGTTGATTACATATTAATATAAGTGTAAACTAGTACACAATAATGTTGAAATTACTTGTTTTCCAGCGTAATATCTGTGGCCCTCTTGAGATTAAACTGGTCTGTACTTGGCCCCTGAACTTAAATGAGTTTGACACCCCTGTTCTAAAGGGTTATACAGTTATTTAAGGGTTTCATAAATTGATTCATTTAAAGACAGCATGCTGGACAATGTGGTTTTAAAATGCAAAGTGAACTTCAGAAAACTACAAATGTCATTATCACTGTGTTTAATTGCAATATTAGATTTTGACTCAATGTTTGGGCATTAAACTTAAACGCAATGCTGGCTTTGCTCCAGCTCTTGAAGTTGCTTTTCCAACTTGCTTTTGTCTCTACGTTCACAGACTGGAGGAAACAGCCGGAGAGTGGCTCGGCTTTTATTTCTGTGTGTTTTAAGAATAGCTGCATTGTGTAATTGTTGTGGGAATGTCGGAAAAGGCTCGAACCCAAACAAAAACCACATGTACTCAATAGTTTGTCCCAAGAATTACTAGAAAAAATATTTAGTTTTGCGTATTTTTCCGCTATTTGCCACTTCTTGTTTTGTGTCCTTTTAGAGTTACTTGACAGTTTCGGAGAATGTTTGATGTTTTTAAGCAATTCTTTCTGTTTCCAGAAGCTACACTGGGAATTTTAGCCTTGAATACCACACACTGAGTGCTAATCACTTCCCATGCCTAGTTCCTTTTTTCTATAATCTAGCCCTCAGAGTTTTGACAAATACCAAATATAAAGCCCCTCGATTTTCCGTTTCAAAATTTCTCCAATTCCATTTTGGAGTTCACTTTTTTTCCATTTTGTTTCCATTTCAACGGCTTTTTGTAATCAGATGTCATTACAGGCTAATAAACATCCTAAAATCATGCCAAAAATATGCTTAACATGGTTAATATAGTTGCCTATTGTCATTAAATTCATTTTTATACACAACAGAAATATGCTAAAACAAGCATGTGAGATTTTGCTTGGGATTTGACATCCATCTACACTTGCTATTCAGTTTCATATTGATTTTGATTTTGTAAAAAAAAAAAAAAAGAATAAATAATGATTTCCTTTACGTTTTTTATCTCCATTTTCCGCGATTATGAAAAATCGGAGGTCGTACTCTAATTAACAAAAAATGATTAAGAGCGCCACAGATTATTTATTTTAGCTGCACAAATATTGATGCTTGTTTTCTGACATTTTGATCATGTTGCGCATAATGAATTTTAATTGCAATTCATCATCAGTCCTTGTAAGCAGCCAAAGGTACTAAATATCTCCTCCGTCGGCAAGGCTAGATCATTTTATGGCCACCTTTCCGCTCAAATCTTGAGATCGAGCAAGACTATGGAGTCTCATGAGATTAAAGCCTGGTCTGATGCCTCATGTGTTCCAAACACTTGCTAACCACCTGCATAATGGGGAAATATGGTGAAAATGTGTAATTTTGTGATTTCCGTCCGTTTTCCATAATCATTCAGTTACGCTCATTTCATCAGAGTTACTACAAGCTAAAGTATATGTTTTACTTCTACGTACCCAAAATCAACCACTCTACATCACATTTGGCTGAAAATGGCTGCCCGAGTTTTGTCCCAAAGAATAAAATTGCCTTACTTTATTTAAAAATAAATGTGCAAGAATTATGTACCATAAATACATAATGCGTAAAACTTAAAGGAAGAAAAAGAATTGGTTAAAAACTTTTTTTTAACCTCACTTTTTGGTTAAAACACACAAGTTTAGATACCCCAATGTTGTCTATAAACTGTATTAGAACACTGTTACAACATTAGCCTATTGGCAAAACCTTGCAATAGTAAAAGCTACCAGAAAAACCTAATTTGCATCTATTTTTTAAGTATTTACTTTGACAGAGAAAAAGTCTTTGCAATTGATATTTTTGTCCTTGTTACTTCTCAGATGTATTACTGTAGGCGTGTGTGTGCGTGCGTGCGCGTGCGTGCCTGCGTACATTGTCTACACATGTTTCACTGGTCTCTGCTCACTAGGGCAGGGCTTCCTGGTGGTAATTGAAGGCTGTGCAGAGATCGAAGATCCTTCAGCGTGTCTCACTCTAGCACCTTGACCTGTACGCACTAATGCAGTATTCTAGTGTGCCTCCCCCCTCCTCACCTCTCCCCTGCCTTACTTCCTGCCTGCCCTCTCATTATCCCTTATCTCTACTTTTCTCTGTCCGTGTCATCTTGCTTTCTCGGTCTCCTCCTTTTGCTTTTCTTCTCTGACGCTCCCTCACTTCCTTCTCACCCCCTCTTTCTCTCTCTCTCTCTGTCTGTCTTTCTAATAACTATCATGTCTTTGCTTCTTACTCCAACACCTTTTTATGTAGTCAGTCATTCACATTGGGGGAAATTTCAGGGTTGTTAGAAAATGAAAATGTGTTTTTTATTCCAGATCCTTGGATGCACAGTGCACACATTGCATTTTGCTGTTCCAACGAATGTTTTCCTGGAAACGTTGGATGGAGTGTTTGATGTCTCAATGAGCTTTGATGCCATGCAGATTAATTGAGTCATAAGATGGGATGCGTCCGATTGCCAGGGCTACATAAAGGGCAGACGGATGTGGGTTTTTGTAAATTACATTTTACCTAATGACGATGACAATTAGGAGCAAGGGCTATTTCAGGGGTAGGAGGCACTTGAAGGTGCACGTGTGTGCACATTCTCAGACGAGTCGCTCATGGGACACGCATGTGCACAGCTGTTATTGTGTGTGTGTGTGGGGGGGAGGAAGAGTAGAGCTCATCCTCGCTCAGCAGTGAACCATGAGGGCATGGCTCAGTTTGACTGTACAAACACACAAAGGTCATGTCTAGGCATGCATAGTTTGCTTCAAGGGAAGCTTTAAAAAATTATCTTCACAATGTCCGGTTTGTGTCCACTTTTGTTTAGAGAAAATACAACTTTGGCTGGAATGTGTTTAGGCAATTATTAGTGTCTGATTCAGTTAATTTAAGATTTTTTTTAGACCTTCCACATCTAACAAAAATCTGAAACATTCATACTAAATGTTTTGTCAATTTTGAGACTGGATAACCTAAAAATAACTGAGGTGACTCATGCACCCACGGGCAGAATGTATGAACACTGCAGAGTGAGATCCACATCCTAATGGTGTAAGGCAGGAATGATACCAACACAACAGTCCATGATAGGAAATGTAATATGAAATATGAAAAATGCATGATAACATTTTTTTTATCTATAGTTTCTAATTTCTTAAAGTCATGCATAACACAAATCTTCATCCACTAAACAGTCTGCTTACACCAGTGTTTTTCAATTTAAATGGGATCACCTGAAATGTCTAGTAATTTATAAAATGAATTATTGAATAGAAAAAAAATATTAAATTTCGAAAAAAAATATTTAACACACAATGTTAAACAACTGTATTTTGTACTTTCACTTTCTCAAAAATATAAATCTAGTTTAAATAAAATGCAATACAGAGAAAAGAAGAAGAAGAGAAAGAAAATATATAAAATACAGTGTGAAAATATCTGAGCTGGCATATCTTGTGAGTTTTTGCACCACTCCTGGTACTCTGTATTTGTAACACAGTATAACAAACATGATTAAAAACTAATTAAAAAAAAAGTTTTTTGGGGGGTTGCCAGAAATTTGTGATATAAAAATGGGGTCACAATCCAAAAAAGTTTGGAAACCAATGGCTTTTGCCCTTTATAAGCTGTCGGTAATTCAGGGTGAACCCAAATGGAGACATGTTATTTAATCAGGGTGTCCTGATCTGATATCGTGCATCGGTCCGATATCAGCAAAAAAGTATCAGATTTATATTGGCCTGCTTCTAAAATCTCCACTACAAGCCGGCGCCGTCCATTCCAGACTTTTTTAAAATCATATTTTATCATTCTGTTGCTGACTATTGTTCTCTGCCTGAGTAATATTACTTGATCGATACTTTTTCAACATCCCACACTACAAAATAAGTATTTAAAATATGTATGATTCATGGTGGTATTGAATCAGCTCAATACCGATATCGGACAATTTTTAAAGTTGCAATATCGGTGTCATATTACATCTTAGAAGTGTAAAAGTTGTATCAGGACACCCTTAATATTTACTTATTTTGGTAGTTTAGGGTTCAGTGTTAACATTCATGTTTTCAGACATCTAGAGAAAGAATAATGAATGCGAGCTCATAGAATTCATGTTGCTGTGTGAAGCCAAGTCAACAACCTTTATATGGTTTTTATTAACTTTTTCTTGTGTACTATTAAGCCACTTAAACCATTCTGGGGAAATTTACCACCTACTTGAGATAAAACAGATTAAAAAAGCAAAGTAGGAGCATTATTTTTTTACCATCTCAGCACAGACTATGGGTAGTATAGAAAAAAAAATGAGAATGCATTGTTTGGCAACAGTCATGGAACTGATTAATGCAGGACATTATATCAGAATAAATCTGCACAAGAATGTGACAGACAATTAATAAAATAATAGAAAGTTCATCAACATGCAAGTGTGTTTACAGCAAATTGTGAATTTGGAGCACCGTAGTGAGTCAGTGTTCCAAGGCATCATGTGTTCGAAGTGACGGCAATAAATATTTACTGAGACACACAATTTGTTATGTAAAAAGGAAAAAAATAATTCTAAGTTTAACTTCAATTTATCAGATAGTAATTCACAAATATTTGTTATAGGAGCTGTACTAAGACAAGATAGATGGTGGTGATGTGGTTACGAACAACCGTCTTATCAGCATTCAGTTAAATTTGTGCAAGTTGGGATTGAATTATATCAAATGCAGACAGTTGGTATTCATAAATTTATGAGATTACGTACAATAAAGAGATAACGCCCCCTGACATCAGCACAATGCCTGGGGGCATGATGTATTTTGATAAGATGTCAAAATAATTTGGATTTTGACTTTTTAGAGTAGGTATGTACAGTATATTGCATTGAGGAGTATTAAAAATATTTAATCATTGCCTCTCACAAAAGACTAAACCAGTGTGTCTGAGTTGCAAAAATCCACTTCTTTGTCATTGGTTCTGCTCAGGTAATAACATTTTATGTCCATCACCTTGTGGTCCTGATGCATAGTGCACGTTTACTCCCGCTGTGATTCGTGATCTTAAGACCATTTTTTTGTGCGTGCCAAATGCATGAAACAAACTGTTCCAAATTGGGATAACCGAGACCGCACAGTAGTGTGTGTGAGCTGATACCAGTCACTGTAGATATAAATAGGGCCTCCCTCTCTAGTCAGGTTTAAACCAGCGAGACTGATTGTTATCTATGTTTTGTGTAAGCTTAAAGGTCATCACAAGTTTAACTTCTAATGTTTGCACCACAAAAAAAAAGCGATATATGTGATATTTAAATCAGATTTCTACCAAACCATGTTGAGCAGACTACAGCTGATGCCACTTAACTGCTCAACATACTTCATTGTTGACATTATTTGAAGGGAGTAGTAAGTAACACACATGGACATTATGTCAAAATGTTTTGTGCTTTTATTCAAGGATGCTTGTTACAAATGAACTGGCTGAGCTGACATGAGTCATGGGACTACTGGTGCTGAAAAGATCAATTCACGAGTGTGTTTCACACATCCTGTTTCCTTCCTGTTCGATTAAAATCAATTTCAGTTCATTCTCATTGAAAAAGAGGGGTTTAGTTCCACTTTTCGACTCACAAAGGCATAAAGTAAAGGTAGGAGCTGTGATGGTGGCCTTAATTCTTCTACTTTTGTAATGTTTTATAATTTACAATGTAGACTGGCTTGTAGATATGTAGATTTTTTTTCTTAAATTCAACAAATACATTTTATGTATAAATGCAATATCAGAATCAGAAGTACTTTATTTATCCCTGGGGGAAATTACTTGTGTCACAGAGGCTCGAGAAATATTACAAATAAAATGCATAAACACTAAAAAGGACAGAAAAAAACTGTTAATTAAATAAGGATTAAATACAAGTGCACACATTACAGTAGGAAAATAAAACAATAATAATTATACAAATGTACTATACAGTATATATACTGTAAATAAATAGTATAAAAGCATGACTAGACATCATAAGAGACCTAATGGGTACATTTTTCATGGCCTCTTGGCAACTCTTTTGTTAGATAATTGTGCAAAAATCCAAAAATGTTCTATTTGTTAATACGCTGCAGGTTTGGAGATCTCTATTTAGCTTTAAAAAAATCTCTTTATAATAGGGCTTACCGTCTAAAGTAGTAAACATTGCTGTTTCCCAAAAAAATATGAGCTTTTAATAACATTTGCTTTGTTCTACTGACAGAAAAGCTGCAAAAACTGTCAGTGCAGGAGCAGCTTTTGCCAGATTCCTGCCTGTACGACACAAGAAACAGAGAAAAACACAATCAACGGCCCAGTGTGTCGCAGAGAAGAAGAATGTCGGCATTGTATGGGAAATGTTAGCCTGAGAGATGATGAGTAAGATGAGGAAAGAAAGCAGAACAGGAATGCAGGAAGTTGTTGAATGTGTGAGTGTTTTTGATTTCCAGCCTGGTGTGCTTGAGTTGGCCTTCACCTCTGCTCTCCTGCTGCGAGTCTTCCCCTAGCACAATGATAATAGAATAACTTTGCAAAATGAAAGAACAAAACTTTTTAGAATTTCTTAAATGGCCCTCGCTGCTGGTGAAAGTAAAGAAAGGAAGCCGGAATCACAAAAACATCCGTCCGTCCTCGGCCGGCCGAGCTGGCGGACGGAGAGGACAAACAGAAAGATGAGACCCTGGGAAAACAGACGACCAAACCCCCCTGAGGAAGTGCGTGTCTGTCTGTCTGTCTGTATGTGTGTGCATGTTTTGTAGGCAGTCAATGCTGAGTCATTGCTGAGCTGGCCACGCAGATAGAAACAGACTGCTGTGGGGGGGGCAGCTGGAGGGGCAGGAGTGGGGGCACACACTGAGCATGCTCCATAAAGCACAGGAAGAGAATGAGTTGCGACAGGAAACTCAGGTATTTTTGTCGCATTCATTGTCGTTCAAACCCAAACCCCCATCGACCCCTGACCCCCACCACCTTGAGCAGAAAACTACTTATTAAGTGTCACGACTGTCACAATGGAGCGCGTCAGTTCAGCACATGGAGGATGGCGTGAGATGCATATCAACAGATAGCGGACGAGTCGCTCCATGTTGCCTCCCCACTGCTAACATCTCCCCCATTGGTTGGACAACCATAACACACACATACATTCTTACTTCCTGTACAGCCTTGTCTTCTACTCTGGAGCAGTGGTTCTCCAAGCTTTTGGGCTCAAGTACCTCTCTCTTATTTCTGATTTCAAGTACCGCCTTTGTACCATCTATTTCTCTCAGAATACAATGAAAAAATATCTATAGAGCGTAATGATGGAAAGAATGAGTGATAACACATTTTAAAGGATCTCATGAATGAAACAGTATTTATTGTCTCATGAATAGATTTATCTCTTTAGTTCTTATTATTTATGGTCATCTCCCGCCTATTGTGGGACCAAAACTGACAAGATCAATATCATCATCATTATTATAAATAGAATTTTTAACTAAAAATAAACCAAAACCACATATTCTTAATGCTTTAATTTGCTAATCCTTCGTGCTTTGCCTAACCCTAGAGGTACACGTACCCCCATTTGAGAAACACTGCTCCAGAAGATAAATTTTGGAGTTTAAACACTTACGAATATTCCATTAAGTTTTAGAGAGGATCCGGATCAATATATTGATTTTGGATCAGTTTAAAAAATTAATAAAATCCCCATCTCTCATCATTGGTGAAATTTGAAAAAAGCCTATCTTGGTTTGTAAGTTACTGATCTTTATGAAATTGGACTGTTATGTTGGGTTGATTCCTCAATTACCCGACAGAGTTTCATCTAGATCAGATTGCACATTTAATTGCCAATTTTCAAAAAAAAAAAAAAAAAATGGGGATGTGCATACATTTGGACATACTGTATGCTTATTAATGGTGACATAAATGTCTTCCAAGCCTTTTAAAGTGTGAATGATAATAGTACCATGATTAGGATCATTGATCCAGATAACTAGACATTATCTGGCAAAGAGGAGATATAGCGCTTGGCAGAGGTTTGGTTCTCCGCTTTTGTTTTAATTCAGTAGTGTTTTCCTTCTTTGTTTTGAAACATATTTTGGGTTTTATAAGAATTTGTGTTCATGTACATGACATCAATGTTCATATTTCATATATTGGTCAATAAATCAGATGATATATCGGCTTTTTAAAACCCTAATATCAGTGTCGGCATCAGCCCCCAAAATACCATATCGGTCAGGCTCTAGAATAAACCCTAATCTATCCACATCAGCCACTCCCTCATTGTCATAGTGTGACCAGGACACTTTTCCTCTTGTTGTTAGGACATCAGTTGCCTTCAAGTTCTTATTTTTACACATTCAGAAGCCAGTGGAATCACTCCCAGCTGCTCCGATTGCATAATGCAGTCCTGCAAACTACGGTAGTTTTAGGAGCCTGTACTCTTGCTACAAATATTTATTTCAACTAATGGTTTATTTATAACAGCAGTAGTGATTTGTTGGATGTGTTGACTGAGCCAGAGCATGTTTCCAGTTGTTCAGAGTAACAACACAAACTCAAGGCACACAAGAAAAGTCTTTCTAAAAAGCATGTTTTCCACCTGAGTGAGAAAATAATTAGACCAACCCTCTGTTCACTTGGAGATTAACTCTGACTGTTAGATTGTATCAATTTAGTTCAGTTCTAAAGCACAACGCACACAGAGCAGACCGTCAGAACTGACGCGATACAAAATAGTAAAATCCTGCTCACTTTTAAGTTTCATTTTGCGATGTTACGATCCAAGAACTATCCAAATAAACTGACAAACAACAGATGTTGGAAGAGTTTTGATGAATTACTTTTACAAAAACAATAACTAGGGATGTAACGATTCACTCAACTCCCGATACGATTCGATTCACGATACTGGGTTCACGATACGATTCTCTCACGATTTATTTTACAAAATGGGACTGTACATAAATTACTGAAAAATATTCCTTTATTTTTTTTTGGGAAATTCTGTACTATTTTCTTTTTATTTTTCATTGTCAAAAGAATCCCTTGATAAACTATTCAAAACAATGCAATTTAACTAAAAATAAATCTTGAATGAAATAAATAAAGGAATAATACAAATGAAGAAGAAGCCTATTAATTTAAATTCTGGTTCTATAGTAAACAATACAAAACTGCATAATAGTTATTTTTCTTTTTAAAAGTGCAACTGAAAATGTATTTTGTGCCTTAACAATTAGACTTTAAAAAAAAAAAACAGTCTGCACTGTATTTGCGTCAGATATTTGTTTGGACCAGCAGAGGGTGCTGGTAACCCAGTGGTCGGTTGGCATGCAGATATCTTGCAGTGAAGAAGAGATGCTACACTAGCAGACAGAGCTAATAGAAAAACATGACTTTTACAGATATTCACGTAATATTACAGATATTCTTTCGGTGCTAAAGGGGTAAGGAATCATTTATGAACATGTTTAAGAGTAGAAGGCGGCCAGAAAGAAAGTAGTAGCAGATTCCGCACGCCGCCAACACTTCTGGATAGCGCCCTCTGCTGTTTAAAAAAAGTACTGCATTTCAATTTTCACAGCATCGATGTGAATCGTGATACCTATGAATCAATTTTTAACTGCCTTATGATTAATCGTTACATCCCTAACAATTACACAGCTTTTGTGAGTACAGTGAAAAAAAAATTCCCATATGTTAATAGGTAGCGTTACCAATGTAACACACACGGAAGTTGATCACAAGTTGATACATAACATAAGGAACTCTGGTTCCTTTATTCAGATATGTTTAAGTGTTTGTCGTAATCTTCAAATTTTTTAAATTTATTCTTTAATAAATTTGTAACATTCCACCAGTCATGTGACTTTATGCATTGCTCCTATTGGCCAGCGAGCTATACTGATATCCGAATCCGTCCGGAATGGACCTTGACCAAACGGGCAAGAATGTTCCGGTACCATCCTTGATCAGACATCAGAAAATCAGTCCTAAAAAAATCAATATTTAAGGAGAAAACATGCTCAGAGGTAAACAAATCCTATCCACTTATCACATGCTGAGTGGACACTCTGCCCTGTTCTGTTCTGCGTGTAACGGCCTTTAGATATCATCCCAACTTAGCAGACTTTTGTTTGTGTTTTACTACTACTTAAACTAGCTGTCATTTAAACAACTTTATTTTAGTAGTTTTGCTTTTCTCTTTGGTTTGAATGACAATGCCAGTGGATAACAGTTATAGTTTGATCATAAAAGTTTTTTCTGTAAATAATAACCTGAACTGTAACAATACCAGGCAGAAAATTTGTTTTATCTATGACAATTTGCTTCCTACCATGGCTTATTTATATGTATTTCTCAGTAACAGAAAAAGCAGAAGCGTTGAAGCATGTCACGTGTAAACAAACACCCACTCGGATGTCCAAGCAGCCAGTGCAATTCACTGAGAAAATTGCTAACCATACTTCCTCTATTCGTGACTCATTCATTGTCTCTTTTCATTCCACCGACGACTAAAAATCTCAGTCACTCCGTTTAGTGTAGTTTAGAAATGATTCATTTTGTCTTTAAATGAGTTCATCTCACTGTCGTCATCCACACTGTATAATAAAAACACATCGTCCACATGTTGTCTAGTGTGTATTGGTCCGATTCAGTTCACTTTCCCCGCAGTCTGAATAGTAACTCCCTGTCTTATAAGATAATGGCGGCCATTGTTGTCTGATGATATTGCAGTAGGCGTTTATTACCACATATTGCCTGTGTAATTCAAATGTGTGCAAAGATGAATGTAACTTTTGACCATGTTTTCAAAGCTTTAAGCAGTTTGGAATATTTTCTCCTTGAAGCTGCTACCCATGATAATTATTTAGCAAATAAAATTATACAACATCTGCATTGTAAATTTCATCTTCAATCCTGGTGTCAAAATTAGTATGTAGTGTGTTCACATTAGCATGCAAAGATTGAGTATATGAGAAATAGCTGGATATATACTATGGGCACATTTTTTAAGTATGCACGGTGGACACACTGGTCATACTCAATCGCCCCATGATGCATTGCGAGCGGAATGTAAAATGGTCCTGGGACCAGCATCAACCTAAAAATCAATCATCCCTTTTTTAAAACAAAAGCGTCTCTTTTTGTCTTCCATTAGTTTTTAAGTAAACCTGAAGTTTTGTCAGTAGCACAATGGAGGGTCTTTGAAAATCTCCGAAATGTTGGAATGAAATGTGTTTTTCCCGTGAGTTTTATGGATCAAATGACCACATGTTGATATTCTATTTGGTCACTTTCTCAATTAAAATGCTCTCAGAACTTTCAAAGGTGGATAATTAACAGAGATTTAGACTCAGTGTGCTTCAGGTTTTTGTTGTAGGTTTAAAATGCATCTTGGGAAACTTGGAAGTATGCTTCAGTGGGAACGGTCATCATCCTAATCATACTTATAGGATATAGTACAGTATGTAGTATTTATTATTGAATTTGTAGTGTATAGTATGTATGGAGTGTGCCATTTCAAACACACGTGTAGGCCTCATAGATCAATTAATACTTTTCTCCAAAAAAAAAAAGGTTGTATTGCTGCTTGAAAGTAGTAAATATTGAGATTTTGGGAGAAGTTTTACGCATTGCATTGTGGGATGTGGGGTCCCGTAGACGGTTGCCTAGAAGTGTTTATTACTTAGTTTTTAGTGTGATTTCTTGTGTTTGCCCCAAAGAATTCTGCCAAAGTGAACTCCCAACACATTTCTGGTGTTTCTATTTATTGAAGGTTGTGGCAAAATAATGGGGGATGTCTATTTTTGGGCTTACAAGGAAAGATGCTATTCTGGCCAAAATGGAATGTCCCGCAGATTGAGGCGATATCACTGGGAATACCAGGAACAAACTAGAACATTTCTAGCTTTTTCCTTTCATTTTGGAGTCAATGTTTGTTTCACTATAATTTAATTTAATCAAAATATTATCCTGGGTAGCATTTTCAATCTTCATAATATCTTCATACCTGTACATTTTTATGTCTCTCAATCTGTCATGTTTTGAAATCAACTCTTAAATCCTGTCTTTTTCCAACCCCTCTTTTGTGTTTTTGTAGAAGTGATTCTCAGCCAGTCTGGTTACTGCAATGAATGGTAACACTATCCATCCAGCCAACACCACAACAGCTGGAGGAGGCCCGGCGTTAGCGGCGCCCCCAAGAGGCTGGAGAGAATTCTGCGAGTTGCATGCAATTGCTGCAGCCCGACAGCTGGCCGGACACTACCGAAGTTTTGCTAGAGAGTGGCCACAACACGATGTGCTCCCACCGGAGACCTTCTCCAAGCAATTCACAGACCTCTTCCAGCACCATTTCTGCTGCGAGGTTGATAAAGATGGTGTCCCGCTCATCCAGACCACATACTCCTCCACCTCAGGTCTCCCCTCATCCACAACCACCCTGGCCTCCGCTCTCTCTTCACAGACTGTCATTGGTCGATTAAGGATTACGTCTTGGCCCGAGGTACAGGATTATCGGGAAGCAGGGCGGCCAAGCGGGGGAGCTGCTCCATTGGCGGTGTCGCAAAAAGTGGAACCGGTGCATGTGAGTCGAGAGGTGGAGCAGCCACTTCGGTGCGCCGCAGGAAACTCTTTTTCGTGTTCTCGCAGCATTGCTGGCGAGTCGCTGCGGATCCGTAGCTGTAGCAGTGAGGACGTTTCCGGTACTGCTCGTCGTCGCGTGTCTGAAAGATACTCCTTGGACTCGTCATCCTCGAATTCTACACACGCCGACGTGACACACTTCTCCGTCAGTCAAATCCAGCAAAGTGTGAAACGGATTTTAAAAAAAGGGCCTGTCCCCAGCCCGCGCACATCCCTGGACCTTTCTCCTCCCACCAACCCCACCAACAACAACAACCCCCTAAATATTAGCCACAGACTAGGTGGAATATCCCTCACCACTGACGAGGGCTCATCGTCTTCCTCCTCCTCCTCATCGCACGCTTCTACGTGTCTAAATTCTGAAGCCACACCCCCAGCGGCCTCACAGTGGCCCGTGCCTGGAGTAGTGTCTCAGTTCCTCGAGCGGTTTCGATGGTTACGCAGCCGAAGCTTAAGGCAGAGGCGCTCCGAGGTGAGTGGATGCTGTAAGGAAGGCCAACTGAGGTACTTTCCAGTGGACGACACTATCTCAGACTCTCAGCCTCGCTGGCAACGCTGCCGCCTGCTGGTCAGGAGGATCAGGGACACGCAAGAAGGAATAGGAGGATCGAGACGAGGAGTGGAGAGGTATCAGCTAGAGCTCTATGATCCTCCAAAGGTAAAAACCCTCACTCACATATACGATCTTTTTTGTTTTAACATATTCTTTGTTCTTAATTCATTACCTTACCTTATTGTTCTGATTATCATCAGTGGCTACAAATTTATTTGGAAAATTTTGCAGAGGCAAAGATGCTTGAAATTTAAAAAAACTTTTTGTTTTTATTTGCAAATATTGTGAGAGGCAATGCACTTTCCTCATTGTCTGTGTTAGAAACACAAGAAATCATGGTAAGAATGACGAAAAAACACGTGTCTATAGTTGAGATGAAAACTAACTTTTGAGCGGAAATTAAGCTTTTTATGTTAAAGTTTTCATTGTTGTTAATTCATAAAAAATAAAAAAAAAACACTGTCGTTGCTTTACAACCTAAATAGACAAAATAATTCTGATTATCGACTTGAGTCAGTGGCAACGATTGTATTTGGAACATTTTTGCAGCGGTAAAGAAGCTTGAAATTTCCAAAACCCTAACCCTGCAAATATTGTCAGAGGAAATACTCTTTTCACTATAGTTGCATGTTTACAGTACTACTACTCCTTGTAAATTAATGGAAAAATTACTTCAGAGCAAACTTTCAAATACGTGTATGTGCACAAAATCCATGTGTCAATAAGGTGGAGACCTACTGTAGCCTTTTCAGGGACGCTTGGTTACTGTGTTTGCCAAGCAGTTTCATAAACCTTAAGTTGGCAGGCATACACAAACAAACTCAAAGGCACAACATCATTTCCTGTTTCCAGCTGTTGCAGACGCAGGGGTTTCCCCCCTCGATATCTCTTCATCATCTCCTTTTTTCCTTTCTTAAGATGTTTTTTGCACCACTTCTAAGCAGCTCTTTCTTGTTCTCTGTACTCACCACTTGACAAAACATTACAGAAGCTCAACATGATAAGACACGGGATGCTCTTGCATTGCAACGATAGGGCATCATGGGCTTCTTTAAAGGCTGCTTCCCTCAAAGCTGCTTTGTGCTTATTCATTGATCTACTGAACTGTGTTCGTCATTTATTCATTTGGTTTAAAACGAACTAGCAGATTACATTATGTTTTTAAATTGTGAAAATAAACTGTCTTAGTGACACGGTTACATGATTTTCGTTTTTAATTTGGAATTAAAGTATTCTGCTTTGTGTTTACATGGAAATAGTAATTCTATGGAAAAGCACATTTATTCGCCTTGATTTAAATTCCGCTTTAGTTGGGAAGGGTCCTGATTGGACAGGGGACGAACATGACGTATTCACGTCTACAGGAAAAAAACACAAAACCATACTTTGCTTTTTGGCTACAATGTAAAAAGACCTCTTATTTAATAAATAGTCTTAGCTCTAGTCAAACGCTCGCTTCGGGCGGCCATCTTTGATTTATGTTGTCACCAGCATGTCATCGCGACAGAGCGAGCATGCGCAAAATTACTGGAATTAATTCAAAGCAGAATGAACGTTTGCAAGATCGAGGAATTATTCAATTCAGAATTAAAATCGAAATGAATCAGTCACTTAATTTGCATTTAAGTTTAATTAGAAATTGCAATTTTTATTTGAAATTAGGTGTTTACGAGGTGATTTTTTAAATTTTTTTAAACATGATTTAACTTTAGTTCTCAATTAAATGGGAATTAAAGCTGTCATGTAAACGTAGCAATGGGCTACACAGTTAATCAAATTTTGATCGTGATCACGATTTTGGTTGCCACGATTAAATTAATCTGATCATCTGCAATATTGATATTTAAAACACGGGCTCTGCACTTTATTTATATTTATTTCATTAGCCTTTGGTACATTTTAAATTCTTGAGGTTTTTTTTAATTAATTATTTTCTTAGTATAATTCTTATTTAAAAACTTAATTTTGCACTGTAAACTGTACACATATTTGTTTAAAAGTGTAATAAAAACAGATTTTTTAACCCTAACATGATAAATAATTGTGAATATAATCATGATTAATATATTGATCAAAATAATTGTGTTTATCATTTTAGGCATAATTGTGCAACCCTACATCATGTTGCTTTTTTTTTTTTTTTACTGCTCTGAGCCAAAATGACACAAACAACACCAGAAAACTCTGAGAAATATTGAAGCAAGGGGAGAACATGCAAACCCACACTCTGAAAGGGTCTCTCAGCACGAGTTTTGTGCATTCATGTCATGTCGTCACAACCGAATAGATTCTCATTCACCATTTCCTGTTGAACATTTGGTTCGTCTCAAACTCTATGGAATTCACCTTCTACCAAGATCAACTCCTTCACTCAGTAATCGAGGGATCTTCATTTGTTTACTGGTTTTTAAATCAGGAGCCCAATATTACTTTACATTGATTTTGCTCCTTTGATTGAGATTATTTTAATTATTTTGTCTGATGACCCAGCAAGGCACCATGTCTTTCTTCTAGTTGGAATTTTAAAAAACAAAAAAAAAAAAACAAAGAAACATACTCAGCTGTCTACAAAAGCTCATGGCATGAAACCCTGGAGTAATTCCCAGATGGAAGCAGCTGCAAGCATGTGCATGTGTGTTTGTTTGTACACCATGTCCTCCTTTAAGAGCCACAATCCAGCAAATCAGAACAGCAACATTCTGAGCTGTGTGTGCGTGTGTGTAGCCCTCACCATGTGCTTGAGCTTACTTGTGATGGGTATTATTTGCATGTAAGGTTTTCAATGGTGTTGGCAGGGCCTCTGAGGGTGGTGGTTACTGCACTCTATTCGCAGCGCTGCATTCATGATTTCAAATGGTCTCCCTCTTGTGGATGTGTGTGTTTGTGCATGTGTGTGTAATCTTGGCAGGACAGAGAGCTCAGTCCCCGAGAATGGCCTTAAAAGGAAGGAGAATGTTGAGTTTGCATGCTCAGCGCCATACAGCACATTGGTTTAAAGGCAAAAGGAGTTTAAAACATCGGTGTGTGTAATGTTCGACATTGTTATGATGCTAATTCCTTTTTTGTGGATGTTGAGTGTTTGTAACATTAACAGTCCTGTTTTTAACTGCATGTATGTTCCAGCTAATATTTAGCTGAGCTTTTCTTTGCTGCAAATGAAAGAAATCCGTGGAAGAGTGGACGTGGATGCGTTTTTATCTCATGCCTTTATTTGCTTATTGTCTTTTTTATGTGAGAAATACAAGTAATACCAATGAGCTCATTTAGAATAAAGGGGCAAGTTGCATGGAAGCTGATAATAATGCATTTGCCCAACTTATTATCAAGGTAGGGTGGCTTGAAAAGTGCAAAAAGCCTTGAAGAAATAAAGTTTATAGATTGTAAAATGTGTTTTCTTTTTAATAGTGTAGGTTTTTGTTCAAATAAAGCTTAAAGGGTAAAGAGTTTCACATTTCACCTTTTTTTTTAGCGAGATTCACAACAATTTAACTTCCACTTCATCGGAAGTTCAGTTGAAGAAGTTAAGGAAGTTCTGCATTACCTCTGAAATGGATCTATTGAGAAAGCTGCCTTATACAATTTATAGAAACCAGGAACGGGTGTCGTGGTATTTTTGGTTTTTGGTAAGACAAGAAATGTGAAATCAAGTTTAGTGCACTTCTGTTTGAAGTTTATTCTTTTTACTTTTTCCAAAGGCTTAGTAGTATACTTGGGAGACTTAAACTGTTTCCAACAGGTTTTATATCCAGAATAACAAAGCAGAGTCCACGCAACTCGGTTTTCATTTGCAGAAGTGATTCTTGTCTCGTCAGCTGAAAAGAGCAGAAGTTTCCAGTGTTGTCTGAGGCTTTATCCTCACATTCTTCATCTTGTCTCTGCTCATGATACCAGTTTCTAGTAGCCTGATTGGACAAAGTGACACTGCAGCTTTGTAGTATGTAATTTAAAACAAACGGGAAAAAACAACAAATTCATGTTCTAAAAAAATTGTTAAAGCTATTCTTTTATTTAATTTCTGTTTTTATTTAAAATTGGGCCCCAAAATAAACACCGAAATGCCTCACATGCATGTTTTGGGACAAAAGCACGCATTTACACCCTTCTAGAATCTAGATATGGTGACAGACACAAATGTCCAATAATGCTGTTAAAAAAAACTTGCTTTAATGTTCAAGTAGTGACCATGTTATCCTGTGATTGTAGAGCAGGGGTGTCAAACTCATTTTAGTTCAGGGGCCAAATACAGAGCCACAGCTTTTATGCTGGAAAACAAATCATTTCAACATTATTGTGCTTTTTACACTTACATTAAAAATCGACAATAATAAGCACTAAGTGACAGATATCAGCCCCAACAGGGTGTTCACGTTACATTTTCTACATTTGTGACCATTTTGTATTCAATTAAGGAACATTTTATGTAAGGGTGTGCGATCTGACAATATTAGATCGTTAAGGATTACAACATGACAACGATCTCCTAAATCACGGAGATTGTAGAACCGTCTGTAGTTCACATTTTAACCCTTGCGGTGCCGTGTCTGCGTCATACGTCTGTCGTCCATACACAGAACATCCAATGGTTTTTTTCTCTGCCAAATCACACCATTTGCTAGTCAGCATGTCAGCATAACAGACATTACAGATATTAAGAGCTTAAACAGAGCAGAAATACGCTCCGCTCCCCCTCCCCCCAGTGCACGGACACACACAGTTAGCTGTGCTGCATCCTACGTGCTCGCGGCTTGTCCTGTCAGAGGCTCAGTGCAGATGTCTGTCTGTCTGTAAAACTTTGTCAGTTCTGAGTGTTGAAGCACTGAAATATGTGCTCTGCATGTGTTTCTCTTCTCTAACTAACTCTCTGTCGCTGCGCTGTAGCAGAGATCTGCTGTAGCTCACGGAGCTGTTTCCATATTCTTAAAGAGACAGTGTCCTGAATGTGATTTACTTTAAAAACGACGTTCAGCTGCCCTGAAAAAAGCAACACTACATAATTTAATCACATTTCAGCCTTAATGAAGGAAAAAGTCAAAAGTGATTCAAAATGTTGATATTGTGCTGTTAGTGATTAATAAAAAGGTCTCTGTGGCATTTTTCTCCAATGACTTTGACCTGTTATTGTTTTTCTTGTAAATCTTTTGAAAAAAATAAATAAATAAATAAATGGAGTTTATATCACCTATTGCCATTTTGAGGAAAAATATAGAGATATGAATATTGGTCCATGTCACCCAGGCCTAATGTAACCAAAGCAGTAACGTTTTATCTTGTAAACGATATAGTAAGTAGGTGATTTGGTTTGTTTTATTGGTAAATAACTTTAAAATAGTCTAAATGATTTGAATGAAAAAAATCGTGATAAAATCACGATCGTGATTTCACAAAGAAAAAATCGTGATATATTTTTCCCATATTGCCCACCCCTAATTTTATGTAATAATTTGAAGAAAATAAAAATATTTTGTAAGAATTTTGAGTTTTTTTCAACAGTTTAACATTAAAAATGACAGCCATCATGCAATATAAGTACCGGGAAAACTGTGAGCCCCTGCAAATACTATTGAGTTTCATTTACCCAATGATTCATGTTTTCTCTGTCGTTTTTGGATACTCCAAAGAGCCCAATTTGGCCCCCGGGCCTTGAGTTTGACACGTGATGTAGAGCTTCATCTGAAGTGTTTTTAATGTGTTGTGCCTAACAAGAGATTCAGATTATATTTTATGACTGTATTCAAATGTCAAAAGGCTCTGGTACAAAGACCGGGTCAGCTGACGGTGTATTAGCTGAACTGGTGGTGAGTTTAACTGGTGATACTTAACAGCAGAAGAAGCATTGCAACTCTAAGCACATGGCTGCACGGGATTTTGTGCAAAACGTGAGGGTAATTCGCCGGTTGGGATCATATCACACGGAAAACAAACGGATTTTGGGAAATTTTGAAATGTAAAATCAGAGGCCCTATTACCTGGATCTGGATTTATTTCATTTTTTTTTACTCTTCTTCTATTTCTACCACACAGCTGCTGCAAGGCCAAGTGTTCCTTTGATGTGATGTTTACTAATCAAGGTGTGCAGGATGAGAGGTTTACCAGGAAAACAAAGGTTCTCTGCCATCGAGAGCGAGTCCTTTCAGACTTCCTGTTAATTTACCCTAATCATATACCCTTTTGATCTCAGTGCAGATGTGCACATATGAGTGTTTGTTACAGTTTCTCTTCCCTTCCAGAACAACAAATACTCATCATACTATGCCTTTATTTGATAATATTTAGTTTTTTTAATCCTTTGTTTCCTAATTGTCAGTTAGTAAAATTAATGGAAAACGCCTTTTTTACAGCTGGGCCCTGATGTCCATATGTTCTACGTTAGTAGCTGTGCTTCAGACTCGTATGGCAACATGCAGCGTTATTTGGCTCTTGTTCTATACCACATCTGAAGCCATGGGTCTGAGTCATCTTGACAGGAAATAGAAAATGTTAACAAGCAGAATGTTAGACGAAACAGCAGGAGTTTTAGTTGAAAGCAAAACTGGTAACGAGATCTGCCACTTTGAAGATAATATTTACCAACAGTATATATGTATCTATCAGAGGTTGTATCAGATTTAAATGAGTTCAATCCAGGAAGTGCAGGTATTTATCTTATTTAGAATATAAATTATGTAAGTCCTTGTTTTAATCAGAAATAGAATGGGTTAAAAGTGACCAAAAATAGTTGAAAAGGTGGTGAAATGGGATTTTAAAAACCACAGAAATTGGTAAAAGTTGAAAATTAGAGAGGCTAAAAAAATGGGCATGGCAAATCATGAATGTGGTTAACATGGCAAAAATAAAGCATGAAATATGGTGAAAAGAGGTTAAAAGTGATAATAATGGGTCAACATATGCAACATTTGGTGGGAAATGTTGTGGAAAGAGTTCATAAGTGCTTGTATGTCTTGAAAGTGGAAAAAATGTGCAGAAAAGGCATTGAAATTTGATGGAGAAGTGGCAGAAATGGGAGTAATGTAGTAAAAATACATTAAAGGAAAAAAAATATGGCAAGAAAGAGTAATAAACAGATTAATCGTGTTGCCCAGATCCTGAACAATCTTGGCTCAGAGTCTTGGCATCCAGCAAATAGCAAAATGGCATAAATAGTCAGGAAAATGTACATAAATAGTCAGAAAGTACAAGTATAGATAAGAAAGCATAAACACTAATAAGAAAATGTAAATGCAATAATATTGGTATATAAATACAGATGTTCTTAAAAAAAAAAAAAGGTACAAGGAGTGCCGGGCTGGGGGAGGTAATTCAGGGAAACACTGTCCATGTATGTGTCAGGTACTTTTTGTGTTCGGCTGCACACTAAAGTGCTACAAGTTCATTATTTCATTCTCCAGAAACTAAAGCCTTATTCTGTTTGAATGATAATTTGTATTTGTCTCGTGTTGCCATTTACCGCGCTTGCCTTTTGGTTACTATGACTTTTGACCTAATGCCATCGTGCAACGGCTGAGTCAGGTTGGTCTAATCAAATACTTGATTTCCTCTAGCTGACTCAGGACTATCCAGTTTCTCAAAAGGTTTCATTTCACATCACATCAGTTTTCATATCTTACCCACAAAGTGAATGTTTTGCCTCTATTCAGAGATTGACTGTCAGAAAACCTAGAAATAATGTTTCAAATTGACTCAGCATGTCATATAACAATGTGTAGGTGGACATGAGATATCGTGCATTCATTCACTGAATACGTGTTCATCACCACACGCGTATAGTTCTCCTGTAAGATAGATAGATAATGGACATATTTCAATACTACAGTAAAAACCACAAAATTATGACTGTCTAACAGAGGGACACATTATCTGAATTTAGAATGACCAACATGATTAATAATGAATACAGAGAACAATAAAGGGTGTAGTTGGTCCTTGGTCTGGTCTTGTAAATTTCAGTCATTTTGTGTATATTTCTCATATTTTGTGTGTTTGTGTGTGTTGTTGTAGTCTTATGTGCATTTTTGTTGTCATTATCCCCGTCAAGGAGATACTATTTTCATGTGTAAAAACATGTGTTTATTTTGTTTATTTACTTGTTTGTCTGTAAGCAAAATAATGTCAAAAGTACTTAATGGTTTTTGACAAAATTCCATTAAATTTGAGAGGGAATTTTAATCAATATAGATTCTGGTTCAGTTTTTAAAAAATCTGCTCTTAGTGCTTTTTTTTGTATATTTTTCTGTATATTGGTTGTGTTTCTTTTGGGTTAAATTTGTATATTTTACTTTTGTGTAGCTTTGTTTTCCCTCTGTGCAACTGTTTGTAATTTTGTGCATTTTTATTTTCCCTTTGTGCAATTTAGTATGGTTTTTCTCTCAGTAATGTGTGTATTTTTGCTCTTTAGTGTGTTTTTGGAGTAATTTGGTGCGTTTAGGTACTCCGGACAAAACTAAACCAAGGACCGCATGTGGCTCATCAAGTCCTGAAGGGTTGTTTATAGATTAATAATATTAAGGTAAACGGCAGCAACAATTTTTTTCTTTTGGCTGCAAGATTAAAAAGTATTAATAACAGTCCTCTGTGCGTACGTGTGAATTTGATTCAATCTTGAGAAAGCTAAGTCTGAAAGTGACCGTGACGTGCCAAACATCGAAACTATGAAATCAACAGAAATAACAAGGAAATCCATATTGCAAAAAAATCTTTCCTTTGGGCCATTGTTTCACTCAATTTAAAACAAGTAAAATCCCCATGAAAGATTTTCCATTTGTTTTTAACTCTCAGCCACACAGAAATTGGTTTTGCCCCATAAGTGTCAGCCTTTTTGTACATTTTATTGTCAGCCATCACAAAGTTATGAATAACCGCAGGACAAAAAGCAAATTGCAGTTGTTTGGTACCAATACTGGCTTTAGCAGGAGCAGCCATAGTTTGACAATCATCTTGAATAAAGGGGTCTTAAAAAGCATAAAGTAATGCCATGACGGCTCAAAAAAGGAAACCTTTTTCACTGGAATATCTCAAACCATGTTCGATTTGTCTTTGGTTGCAGCAAGAAAAGATATTTTACAAAAAGTACTTCAGTCAATTGACTTTAATGTGAAAATAAAGGCTTTTCCCGAGTTACTGGATTGTTCTGCAAAATGTTTTAGCTTCTGCTTGTGGTTTTCATTACATTTTCCCCCATCTGTAATTTTCTCTCTCATTACAAGTCATCTGTGCATTAACATGAAATGTGGTCGGCTGAGTTGATGAGCTGACAGTTAGTAAGCAGTTGGATATTTTTAAAGCATAAAGGTGACATGAGATCTGACAGGCCCTGAAACCATTAAAGATAAGATAAGATACATCTTTGTTGTCATTGCATAATCATACAAAGTACGACATACAACGAAATTGGACTATAGTCATACATACACACAATATATAAATAAATAATATTATTTAAACTGACTAAACCCATTCCGAATTTGAGTTGATCTAAGTTATCTAAGTCGATGTGTCATTTAATTAATGTTACTAGAGCCACTGGGTCTCATTTTTGCTTTTTGACACCGCTATTGAACTGTTGACATGGTTGCCCAAAGAGATATGGTCGTCTCCGTTAAGTGCCAGCTAACTAGCACCGACAGTTTACCAAAAATTAAAAAGGCCTCAAGTTTCAGGTGTGGGACTGCTACACGCCTCCTTATATGTTAAGTTTATGTATGTTTAGGGAGGAGAACATTTGTTTTACTTCAACTTAGTACTGTGGTTGTGTTTATTAAAAAGCTGTGTTGCTTATTAGTCCTTTACTTAAGTAGTAAGACAGTACCTAATAATTTGAAAGGTCTTGTTAGATTCATGTATGTTTTTTTGTGCAATAAAACAAGCTCAAAGTGATTTAATTAAGATTAAGGAGCAGAAACACTGCAAAACGTGATTAATCGGTAAAAAATAATAATAGATTAATTGATTAAAGAATAGTTTAATGCAGTACTACTTTAAAGTAATATATAAAAATACTAAAACAAAGAGAGTATTTTTTAAATTTATAGCAGGTCCCGATTTACTGGTTTACAGGTCCAGAGTGGAAAATTATCACTGTGACGATTAAACGTGCATGTTTGCCGAAAGTGCGCTTTCACTCAGTGAAAATCTAGAGTAACATCTAAAGGAAGTGGAGTGGTTAGAGTCATGTGGTGAAGACGTTTGTCTGATCTCGCGCCCTGGTTTTTCTCATTTGGTTGCTTCTTTTCTCCTTTTTTTTTTTTGCAGAAAAGTTTCTCACCGTATGTAATAATAATGTTCTGGTGAACTTTTTGGACAACATTTAGCAAATTGTCAATGATCTTTAAGTATGTGATTTTACTCTCAGTGACAGTTGGTCCCTTTTTTTGGTTCTCTTTAGTGTATATGTTGGCTTTTGGGTGTGTTACCTATAACCAAAGTGCACATGACCTTCACTGTGTGTGCTGCTCAAGGGGGTTTCCAACATCGTCACCCAACAATTTTTATCTGTAGCCGTTTGCTTTTCTACATTAACATGATCCTACCAGCCTTTCACTCTCACGCCGAGACAAGCACAGATGCTTCTGTGTAACCATTGGCCATAGTGTCATTATTGCAGTCAACATACTGTAGTTCCTACATTGGAGAGTTACAAATTCCCTATACAGAGAAATAGCATGCAGATGCTTTTCTTCCCAAATCAGAGAAGGGGCCACAAAAAGACATTTTTATGCATTGCATAAAAATGCAATGCATTGAAAGAAGAGATTTGATCTGAGTAACACAGGCATATTTTCCTGTCATTTTGCTATATTTTGTTTTTTGCATGTGCTTGCTATTTTGTGTATATTTTAATCATTTTTTTTTAAACTATTTTAAGGCCTATTTCTCTCAAATATTTTTCACAAATCTGTCTGATCTGTGTTAGTGAGCACATTACCTTTGCAGAGATAATCCATCCTACCTCACAGATGTGGCATATCAAGATGAATGATTATTGCACAGGTGTGCCTTAGGCTGGCTACAATAAAAGGCCACTCTAAAAATGTTCAGTTTAATCACACAGCACAATGCCACAGATGTCGCAAGTTCTGAGGGAGCGTGCAATTAGCATGTTGACTGCAGGAATGTCCACCAGAGCATTTGCCCGTGAATTTAATGTTCATTTCTCTACCATAAGCCGTCGCCAAAGGCGTTTCAGATAATTTGGCAGTACATCCAACCGACCTCACATCCGCAGACCACGTGTAACCACACTAGCCCAGCACCTCCACATCCAGCATGTTCACCTCCAGGATCGTCTGAGACCAGCCACTTGGACAGCTGCTGCAACGATCGGTTTGCATACCCAAAGAATTTCTGCGCAAACTGTCAGAAACGGATTCTGGAAAGCTCATCTGCATACACGTTGTCCTCATCGAGGTCTCGACCTGACTGCAGTTTGTCGTCGTAACCGACTTGAGTGGGCAAATGCTCACATTCAATGGTGTCTGGCACGTTGGAGAGATGTTCTCATCACGGATGAATCCTGTTTGTTCAGGGCAGATGGCAGACAGCGTGTGTGGCGTCGTGCGGGTGAGCGGTTTGTTGATGTCAATGTTGTGGCTGGAGTGGCCCATGGTGGCAGTGGGGTTATGGTATGGGCAGGTGTTTGTTATGGACAACGAACACAGGTGCATTTTATTGATGGCATTTTGAACGCACAGAGATACCGTGACTAGATCCTGAGGCCCATTGTTGTGCCATTTATCCGCGACCATCACCTCATGTGGCAGCATGATAATGCACGGCCCCATGTTGCAAGGATCTGTACACAATTCCTGGAAGCTGAAAACATCCAAGCCAGCATACTCGCCGGACATGCGACCCATTGACCATGTTTGGGATGCTCTCAATCAGCATATTTGACAGTATGTTCTAGTTCCGGCCAATATCCAGTAACTTGGCACAGGCATTGAAGAGGAGTGGACCAACATTCCACAGGCCACAATCAACAATCTGATCAACTCTTTGCCAAGGAGATGTGTTGCACTGCGTGAGGCAAATGGTGGTCACACCAGATACTGACTGTCATGCTGTCTAATCAGCATCTTGATATGCTACACCTGTGAGGTGGGATGGAATATTTCTGCAAAGGAGACATGCTCACTAACACAGATGGAGACACATTAGTGAACAACAATTAGTGAAACTTTTGTGTAGATTGCAAATGTTTTAGATCTTTGGGTTCAGCTCATGAAAAATGGGAGCAAAAACAAAAGTGTTGCATTATTGAGGATTGCATTTGGTAGTGGTACATACAATCTCATGCAAAATGTGCTTTCAGAAATTTTGGTTGGATTATATCAGTTTGAGTTCCATGAGCAAAGGAATTAAGGTGTGCACAAACTCTTTTAGTTTTTCTTTTCAAAGAACTGCACCCAGTTCAGTGAATGTGGGGTGTGCTGTCTTAACGTCTTCACATATATCAGTATTTCTGAGAACTTTGCAAGGAGGGCAGCACGATGAGGTGACACATTTATTCATTACTGATGACTTCCTCTCTGCTGACAGGTTTCCAAGAACACTCGTCTCTATCGATGTGTTTGTGGATGACGTGTTGTGTGCATGTGTGTGTGTGCTTGCGCGTTTCCCGTTTCCTCCACAATGTCACAGATCAGGTCAATTATAAACGTGATCAAGAAAAAAGCACCTTTTTCAGTCTTTCAATATCAAATTCCATCCTCACTTGGTTTAAGACCTGCACATAAACAGTTAAAGAATCAGAATGTTTATGTTACTGTCCTAAAGGATGGGACAGTGTCATCCACTGTTGCAAGTAACAGGTGGAGAAGTTTGGCAGAAAGGAGTAAAAGGGGAACGTATAATGGAAAAATAAGGAGATATTTTTTGTCTTTTATCAATGTATCAAGGTTGTTCACAGTAGCAAATTCTGCCTTTGTTCCTGTGTGCTACTGGGAGAGAGCAGAGATAAATTGGAACCATATAGAGAGAGAAATTGCATATTGTTCTAAATAAAATGATAAATACACAAAGACTAAGCACGACCTGTATTCGTAAGGCGAATACATATTTGGCTATTGAAAATTGGCAAAAATGACAACCTGTATCTGGATTTGTTGACAAGTTTGTTGTTTTTACTAATGAAATTGAAAGTACTGACAGAAGACTGACCTTGAGCGAAGGTTATGGTCACACATTGAAAGGAAAAGTTGTTCAATGGTACCAGTCTGAGCACTGTATCTCAATTTGTGGCCAAGTTATTGGGAAAAATCTCTTCCCGTTTAGCGACTTTAAGGTCTGTAAATGCGACCGTTTATAGACAAGCCCATGTCCGCTCCAGTAGTTAGGTTTTGATATGATTCAGTCCTGTTTATGCGGACTGTAAATTATAACCAGCTACATCAGAATTTAATTATCTTCCTGTTTATTAAACAAGTAAATGCAACCGTTTACCGACGAACCCATGTCCGCTCTAGCGGTTAGGTTATGTTATGATTCAGTCCTATGAGAACAGTATATTTGGCAATTCTCAACTGCAAAATACAGTGACTTGTATAGTGATACAGCGTGGACAGACCTGATAAAAATGGTGGGATAGAGTTATATTGTAGTAATTATGTATATGTTATTCTTTTTTTTGGTATTATTAATTTATTGAAGAGTGCAACTTTAGACCATCCCAAATGTTCCAACAAAGTGAAGATATTAGTACTTCCTCAACTCACTAATTTCGTAATGTTTCTCTGCCAACATCCCCCCACCTCCACCCCTTCCCGTGAACTACAAAAAATAAAATAAAATAAAAACATGATAATTCAAATAAATAAATAAATAAATAAATGGGCAACAAAAAAAGAAAATAATGATAAAATAAAAGATGAATTAAATAAATGTGCTAAAATATAATAAATAAAAAATACATATTATCGGGGGTAAAGAAGATAAAAGATGTAGCATAAATATATTTTTAAAAGGAGCTCAAAAATAGTTTTGTTAACTTCTATTCAGTCTGTAAAATTGATAGAATTGAAATATGTAAAAAATATGTAAAAAAAAGCGTCTTTGAATTGCTTTTTAGCTCCTCTCCTATTTTTTTTAATGAATTATTTTATTTGTTTTGGTAAATATTGTACATTACATTAAATACAAATTGTACTGAAAAAAATCTAAATCAAAAAAGGAATAGGCAAGAAGCAAAAGCTTAAACATATACCGAATATTTATATATATATATATATACTGTATATATATATATATATATATAAAGAAAAATTTTGAAACATTATATCAACATAATATTCATGAATAATTATATACTTCAGAAATTGTTTTAGTTTCTTAAAGGAAGTAAACAACTAAAATTAATCACTGAGATCATTGCATAACATACTCAGATACACATCGAGGTTTCACATTCACTAAAAAATGATGAATACCTCTTGAATTATATTTACTCTCTTACTTTAAAAAAAAAAAAAGAGTTGAATACTATTCGGAACAATATTATTTTTATGTAAAACATTACATCCTGAAGCCACTGACAGACGGGTGGGACTTTACCTAACTTCCATTGTAGTAAAAGTCTTGCTAACAGTGATGAATAGCAAGGGTTATTTATTATTGGCGGGTTGGTGGGTGTTAATTTAAAGCTCTGTATTACTAAATGTATTATATGACAAACTATCGTGTTATGTGTGTGGGACCGTCCTTGGACTCATCAGATTGATACAATAAAATTAAAATGTTCTTATGCTACAAACAGGAGGAAGAAAACGTGACTGAACTTGACCTAAAAAGGGGAAGTAACAGATGTATGTGTTTGCTCGGTGTGAGGTCATGGACTCCCTGCATGCATTCATGTGTGTGTTAGTTAGTGTGTGTGTGTCACAGTGTGTACCCCGGATGATCTTGGCTGGGCTGACCCTCGGGAGGAATGAAGGAATGTTGAGTGTCAGTATGTTGCCATGGTGACGGCCTTGAGAAAGGGACCCTGGGAAGATCGTTTGGACTCCAAACATCCTGTGTGTGTGTGCACTCACACTGTAGTTGTGTTTTTAACCCCGGGTGTTGAGAAGTTACACCTTTGCTTTTGCTGTTGTGTGTGTATGTTTGTGTGTTGTTGTGACCCATGTGTATAACCTCACATCTCTCATGTGACCCTCAAATCAAATATAATCACATTTTGTGGTCCCCCACTGTGATAAACTTTGGCCATTTTTCTGCCAAACGGGCCACATGGTCTACTCAATTCACATCTTCAACCTGAACCCTTTAAGAGCTATACAAAATACATTTTAATACAGTTTCCCTTTCAGTGTTTTTTTTAAAATACACACCTGGAAAATTATTTTTACGACTGATTTTTTTAAACGTGAGATAAAACAGAGTGCACCAGTCACACAGTCTATTTCTCTTGCTCTCTCTCTCTCTGTGTGTGCGTGTGCGTGTGCGTGTGCGTGTTTGCCATTCAGAGGATTTTAAAGTTGGAAATGTGAATGATTTTCTAATCATTTTTGAGGAACTGTGCGTCTGTGAAGTAAAAAAGAAGAAGAAGAAAAGGCACAGCAGATGTCTGAGGGGTTGAGCAACAGCACAACAGACCTGATTTCTGTGAATCAACTTCATCGAGTGCTCAATTCAAAGTTCACGGCACATTACTGAAAACTCTCGTCTGTATTTGGCCCCTAAGGGGACGCTCACAGTCAATTTTCCTCTTCTTTGATTGCCTAAGCTGCTAAATTTGCCCTTAGGTTTTTTTCCAACATTAAAAGTAAAAAACTAAAATCGAACAAAATGAAAAAAACATGAAAGAACGTTTGTAAATCTGAACTTGTAAAATGTAGTGGTCTTCAGATGAGATTCCTTCATTTTAACAATAATATGCAGTGACCTTATACCAGTACTTAATAATAAATTAGACTGGCAGCCTGTTTTAATTTTGTGTGTACAGAAAAATACACAAAATAACAAAAATTACTTAAAAACATAAATCAACAGAAATGACAGGATGTATAAAACGACAACACAAATACATTTAGAATAATGACCAATCTGTGCATTAACTGGAAACAAATGTATTTTTTATATTTATCTGTCACTTTACTATATTTTGTTTTTGGAGTTATTTTTCTTGTTTTGGGTGTGTTTTTGGAGTTATTTTCTATGATTCTGTATATTTCTCTGTCATTTTATGTCATTCTATACTAATTTTGTGTATTTTTCTCTCATTTAATGTGCTTTTGTAGTCATTTTATACTGTTATATTTTTCTGTTATTTAGTTTTAATTTTGTTAGTCGTTTTGTATTTTTTTCTGTATTTTATTTCCATTTTCATAGTCGCTTTGTGTATTTCTCTGTATTTTGGAGTCAATTTGTGTATAGTCTTTGTGATTTTGTATTTTCTTCTGGTTTTTGTATTCGTTCTGTGTATTTTTTTTATATCTTTGTGTGGTTTTGTGTGAACTTTTTTTTTGACATAATACGGAATGTCACGTTAGTTCCAGGAATGTGGGGAAAGTTCACTTAGAAATCCTGATTCAGAAACACAACCACATTTTTCTGTGAACAACCATGGCAATGTTTTGTCGTGACTTCACTTTTTATCGGTTCCTCTTTCACCGACTAATGATCTCACTCCAGGAGTCGCAGCGTTGGTTTGTTGAGGTTAAAATGTGAAGCTTAAGGAGTTTTTTTGTGCTCCTGTGCATGTATGTGTATTTAAGGATTAACACCAACATTCCTCCGGCTCACACACAGTCACAGAGACTCAGAGTCATCCAGTTGCACAAAGCCCTGGAATCTGGTCCCCATCGCTCCCGTTCTCCCTTCTAATGCCCTTCCTTTCATCGTCTAGTCTGTTTCCTTTTGCTGCCTCTGCTCTCTTCTGGTGTGTGTGTGCGTGCGTGTGCGTGTGCGTGTGTTGTTTTTGCTTTGTTCTGCTCATTCCCTTGAATTTTTCCTTCAGGATTGGTATGTTGTTTTATACAGTGTTAAATTCAGGGTTAACTGGAGTCAGATAATTGCTACTGGATAAGACATGTGGTTCCTCTGCTCTACCCTGTGCTGGTTAATCATGGAGTAAAAAAAAAAAGTAGCTGTGCTGAGTGGAAGCTAATGAGGTTAGGAGTTTAATTTAATCTGATACACTGTAGGTGGTGTTTCATATTAACCTAGTGGGGTTATTTTTGGAGCAATGAAATCAATCTGAACTGAAAATTACACTATTAAGTAAAGTATTAAGTATTGTTTTGGGGTGTCTAGTTACTCTTTAAATCATTTTGACGTAATCCTGCTAACAGACAAACTAACAACACTTTCATACTGTCATCCATAAACGGAATATATTTTAGTCATCCTACCCATTGATCACTAATGATCTCGGCATTGACTTTACTGACTAATAAACTTCCCGAAATCGTACCAACCTGCTAAATAGGGTTAATAGAGTCAACTACTGTTATTATTTTACATTTACATGCTTCAGATGATTTACTAAATCAGGATAATTACACTGAAATCTGAGATTACCTTGCAAGAGAGACATTAGTCACACTGCTAACCCTTAGCTGCCTATTTAACGGGAAAAATCCCATGGAAATGTGTGATATGGTCCCAACATTATTTGTGAAACCTTTAATTACCGACAACCAGCGAATCCTCGTCACGTTTTGCACAAAACGGCTGTTTGATTGGAAATGCTTCTGTTATAACGTGTCACCAGGTAAAATGATCACCAGCTTGGCTAATACGCCATCAGCTAAACCTAAGCCTTTTCACATTTCTAGACATTCAATCACCTGTTTTCTGATGAAAAGAAGCATGTAAATGCATGATATTGTCCCAATAAATGCATGTTACACATTTCTGTTTCATGTCAGGGCCTGGTTTTAAATAAAGTAAGAAGGGGAAAAAACAGGCTAGATTTTTTTAAATCCAAAAACATGAATTTAGTTTTTTGTCCGCCGATTTTCCGTGAAAACAGTAAACCCTGGAGGCCCTACAAATTGTAGTTTTTCACCATAATTTTTTTTCTTTTATTAAATTGGTCTAATACGGTCATAAAAAAGATAAAAAAACTGCCCTCTGTATATTGAGACTATCTGACTATTTTACTAATTATTTAAATTTGTTTTAAAAATTGTAAATTTGTGGTGGCATTTGTAAAAATGTTTTGCTATTTGTCTTTTTTTTTAGCTAATTATGTAAATTTGTTTTCAAAATTGTACACCGTACTATTGGGTGAAATTGATAAATTTCCCATGGCACACCTGATGATCTCTCATGGCACACAAGTGTGCACAGTGTTTGAAAAACCCTGGTCTACTATGTACTAACTAACAGTGGTCGCCAACCCGTAGATCGCAATCGACTGGTAGATCTCTGAAACATTCCCTGTAGATCACTTCTCCCATGTATGAAAGTGTGTGATTGCTGGGACACCTCATCCACACAGTTGCTCCAGTCAGAGAGCACACAGCCACAGCATGACAACAGTGATGAACTGTTCATTAGTTCACTGATGTAAAGGATAAACGATGTGATGAGATGGTATTTTCGTCATGAGCGCCAAACATTTGAGGGATATAACCCTGGATTTCCACTAAATGCGTATTTGCACCAAAACTGCTCTGCTGCTTGACTTCAGTGCAATTTGCAGTCCAGCAATCCCCACCACCTCAGGTTTTGCTGCGCATCTGTTGCAGCAAGGACTCAGGAGATCCCGCTAATTCACGTGTAATCGCGCGATACGTGTGTGATTTAACCATACAATACGATTTTAAAAGTGCTCGGATCGGGCCAACCATGGTATCAACAAAAAGGTCTGGTTCGCCCGAGTCCGAATATGTGCTTTTTGGGTAGAGTCCGAAGTGTGTCCGCTAGAGCCGAAACGCACAATTTCATCGCCGAAAGAAAAGTGTTCATTTTTTCGAAAATGTGGTTTCAGCGGACAGGTTTTATTCCCCTGAGTCCGAATATGTGCTTGGTTTTCGGATAGAGCCCGAATTGAGCCCAACCCTGGTAGATGCTGACACATACTGATCTTCTGCTTGGTTTTAGGTTCTCTTTAATTGCAATTGGCTGCACCTGTGTGTGTGTGTTGCTACTTTGCGCTTCAGGCCAAGCTCCCGTCAAGTTTCTTTTCGCTTTCTTAAAATGCAGTTTTTCCTGGTGAGGTCAGAAATGGAGCTAAAACCACCACCACCACAGTTCCCATCATGCTCCACCTCCCAGTCTCTCACTGCCTGTAGTTAGAACGGCAGGATTTCCACTCAAAGACGCATTTACGGAAATTACACACACACCGAGCATTCACACACACACACGGTCCTCTTGTTTCCAGGATCATCTGCTTCACATTAGTTTGGTTCTAACTCAGTGTGTCACAGCGTCTGTGGTGCATATGTTTGTTCCTCTGGAATCCATTTGTGTTGGTTGTTTGCTTGACTACTTAAAGTATGCACAGTCACACACTTAATGGTTGACTCCTCCCACTTTATGGTTTTATGTTGTTGCATTTAAGCTGTCTCTGAACTAATGAGCTCGAGATGATAACTTTTATTAATCAGATAAAGACATAGTTTAGGTCTCATGGATCAATAATCAAAGATAATTTGCTTGAAAAAATATGTTCAGTCTTGGATGAAAGTGTGGAATTTTTCCAGAAAATACACAATTTCTCCCAGAAATATTTGCAGTTACAAATATTTGCAGTTACAAATATTTTTGGTATACACACATTTATTTCCTTATGTGCATTGAATAAACATTTACATAAAATCAAAAAATGGACCGGCCAGGATTCTCGGCACCCTTTTTAAAACATTTTATTTCAAGCATGTGATGTTAGTTTAAAACAGGTGCTGTCAATATAGAAATCACACCTGAAGCCAGTTACTAGGTGTAGGAGTTGACTCAAAGGGTGCCAACAGTTTTGTTTGGTTCAATTTTTTTTATACTTTGTGTAAACTCATGTAAATTTGAGCATTTTTCTTTAGCTATAGTGTTTTTTCAATGCATATAAAAGAAATAAATGGGTGTATACCAAAAACATTTGTTATTGCAACTATTTCTGGGAGAAATTGTGTAATTTCAGGAAAAATTCCAGGGGTTCCAATACTTTCGTCCATGACTGTAAAAGGTTGAAATTGCCACTCAACGTTTGTTTTGATCTCTGCTGTAAACACTCTTTTATTCATAGACAAACGTAGATGCTGCATTGACTGCTGCTGCCCACTAGAGCGGTGTGTCTACAGGGCAGCCATCTTGGAACGGTGGCAATCGCTTCTACAGTGCATTAAATCTATAGAGGAATGATGTGCTCACACAATTAAAGTTGTCATAAATCGCTCAATTCTCAAGCAATTTTCACAGGGTTTAATTGTAATAAACGTCAGACATGATTGATAGATAGAACAAAAGGAACCCAGAAAACATTCAGATGTGCTCAGGTTTTTATTGAAAATGTTGCTTAAGGCTATACATTGCATTTGACAATTACAATTATTGTACAATTGTACTACTATTGTATTATTTTTATTGCTATTCTTATAATTATTATCATATCATGTAATTTTATTATTATTATTGATATTTTCATTATAGTATTATTATTGCTATCATTATATTCTTTTTTTTTATCTTATTATTGTTATTATTGCTATTATTAATGCTATATTATATTCTTATATCACCTTATTATTAACTATTGTTTATTATGAATTTTTATTTTGTTATTGCTATTATTATTATTATTATAATAACCATTACTATTAATCTATACATTATAGCAATGTAGCCAGAGATAGAGAATTGTTTGCAACAAAAAATAATTCCATCATTAAGTAGGGCTATTATTAGCTCTAATAGATGCTATATTGAATTTCTAACCCATCAATTATTGCAGTAAGTGTTTTTTCTCTGTGTAACAGGCTGTTGCTAAGAACACTAGATTCATAACATTGAGGGTTCTGTCTGTCCTGTTGGCATTTATTTCACTATAGCTATAACAACCTGCTAACAATATATTATCTCTTACATACATCTCCCACGAGATCTCGTTTCTAAACAACGCTCATTAGAGCATCTGTCTGCTGCACACTGCATAAACTGTGCTACAGTCAGAGGCAGAGAGAGCATTTTAAATATATCCAAGCACCTTGTATCATAGCTACATGTGACGTTTTTTTAAAAAATCAAACAGTTTGGAAATTGGTTCAAAATTCAACGAATAAATCTATTTAGAGATTGAGGAGTACCTCTTTCTGTTGTAATGTCCACGCAATGCTGCCTCCGCCACCACCGTTTCAAGATGGTGGTGCTGTAGGCACGTCCCTAAACAGGCGATGCGGTCTCTACGTATATTATGTCTATGCTCTTATTGACGTTGTCAGAAAAGTTTTTCGCATTGCATTGTGGGATGTGGAGTCTTGTAGACAGAAGTGTTTTACTTCATTCTTACTGTGATTTATTTTGTTTCCTCGTCCGATAAGGACTATAGTGATTCGCTTGAAACTTTTTTGTTGTAGTTTGTTTTCGGTATTCCCAGTGAAATCAGCATAAAGTAAAAACATTTCTATGCATCCGTCTACGGGACTTCACATCCCACAATGCAATGAACAAAATTTTTCCAACAATGTTAATAAACAGTGAAACTGTTTCATATCTTTTTTTCTAGTAAATGTTTTTTTACAGCTTTAATTTGGACATTGTGACTGTGTTTACTCTGTGAGTATCTGTCTGTTGTAAAAAAAAAAAAAAAAAAAAAACCTATAACTGTAACATAAACCCTAGGTTTCCTAAGTGGGGTACGGGTACCCCCTGGGGGGCACGTGAAAAGAAAAAAATTTAAATTAACAGTGTGACAACATTGAAAACTAGAATAAAATAGAGCAGCAGTCAGGAGCCTCTATGTATTGCCACAAATTACACATTGGCCTCTGTCAAACTGCCCTCTAGTGGTTACAGAGAAACAATCTCATCAAAAAAAGAGCAACTATGGGGAGAGCTACATTGTTTTACGCTAGCCAAACGTGCTTCAAAACCTTGTCAAACAGGACAACTAAATATAGAACAAGACTTTACGTGGAGAACGATTTAAAACTCAGACTTTCTGAAATTCAGCCAAACATTGCAGAGTTATGTTCATCCTCTCAACCTCACCCTCATTAAGGTTGTAGTGAGTTGTATTTCACTTTCAGGGTGAGTAATAGATGTATGCAAGTATTACTGCTATATGTTCGATCAACAAATGTTTGGTAGATTTGTTTTTCCAAAATTAAAGAGATCTGTTTGACTGACAATGCCAGTAGGCTAATTAATTAAATAAATGAAATGATAATTCTGAATAAGATGTTTTATTGTGTGTTTACAGATTATTATTCTTTGTTTTATTATATATTATTCCTCAACAGGATAGGTAGAATTTAGGGAAACATTTTCACTGTAGGGCGAGGAGTAGGGGGAACGTGACTTTAGGTGAAATGGTTGAAGGGGTACGAGACTGTGAGTAGTTTGAGAACCACTGAAACTATTGCTGGTGGACGGATTGCTTTGTTCTGTTCCGTTCATGCCGCTGGAAATGATGGATTTTCTTTTTAAATACTGTATATTTTTCAAACGTTTTATGTGCACTTTATCAACAGACTCAACAAAACCTTGATCTTCTCTTTTGATTTCATCTCTTTTCCACTTTATTGTTAGATTTCCATTGTAGCTAACTAAATATTAAAGATATTTTCCTATGATTTTACAGGCGTCCAGCCCTAAGCTGACCACTCACTGCTCAGACATTCAAGAAGTGCGTCGCTGCAACAGACTGGAGATGCCCGACAACTTGAACACGTTTGTTTTAAAGGTAAACACGAATAAATAGATAAATAAATGACCCTGCTTTCTTTTAGCGTGCAGATATTACACGTGTCTCTCTGCAGGTTCATCGGGGAAGTCTGATATTTGAGACGGACAACGACCAGCAGGTTAGCTCCTGGACTACAGAGCTCAAAGAATGTATCAGTAACAGGTGAGAGCCACTAAAACACCACATCAGAGACTAAAAAAAAAACCATAGAAACGAATCAGTTTCCACTTCCATTTTCAATTAAATTAACAAACCAAACCGAAATGTGTTCTTTGAAAATGTGTTCAGATGAGTTGAATTAGATTTTATTTACAGCTGAGATGGGCAACATTAAGCAAAGCGTCAAAAAATGTGATCTGTGTATCTGATCCAAAGGTCACATGATCAAAATTCAGTTTTTAGAATAATAAGCATTAATACAGTAAATAAGAAAAGGTTTGTGTCTGTATTTCTGTTTTGGGAGTTATTTTGTATTATTTTCTCTGATTTTATACGTTTTTGTTGTCGTTTTGCATATTTTTCTGACACTATTATTGTCAGTTTTAGTATTTTTGTTAACCTTTAGTGAGTTTCTGTAATTTTTAATGTTTTTTGGAGTCATTTATTATTATTTTCTGCGTTTTTTGTTTTCGTTTTGTTAATTTTTCTGAGACTTTTGTTCATGTTTTTTGGAGTTATTTGTGTATGATAACTAAGTTACTGCTTTTTTAATGTTTACTAATAAAGATTATAGGTAGAATGAAATTCACAAACCCAAAGAATTACGTGCGGCGCTGCTTTACATATCAAAGCTACACTCAAGGTCACTGTGTCACTGGAAGGAAGTGAGTGGGAGGTTTGAAACTTGGGAAATCTCAGAACCTTTTTCATTTCTGCAGATGTCTGAAAACACACGTACACACACACACAAACACACACGCCCCTACATCCACACAGGGAAGGCACGTTTGTGCTGCTTTAATCGAAAGAACTGATGCTAATTTGAGCTAAAGTTCGTACAAATGTAACCAAATCTGTTTTAAATCCACCTTATACTGAACTTAGGCAGGTCTCCTCATTCATTATTATTATTTTATTTTCATTTCTGGTTATAATGAAGTTTAGATAATGATATCCAGACTTTTTAATAGAAAACTGATTTAATTTGATCAAATGTAAAGTTTTAGATTGTGTTTATCACCAAACTGTGTGAAACTGAACGCACACACACACACACTTTCAGTCATTGGGACGCATTGGAAAGGAAGTGAGCCTTTTAACTCTAAAGACTGAAGTAGCAGCTGTTGCGGTCACGTGTGCTGATAAATCACGCGGTGACGTATGAGCGGCTTCGGGAGCACCAGGGATGGTTCTTCTGATATCGACGAGCGTTGAGCTACATATTATTAACCAGTGACAAAAATGTTCTCCGCACAGTCCAGCCTTTGAGAACACATTTTTTAACACAGATTATGAGATTTGTCCTGCTGTTTAACACTTGGAGTCCAAGCAAGGAACCTTGTCGTGAGACAGTTTTTGACATTTGAGCTCTAAACAAATACATTTACCATCTCAGAGCAGCAGCTATATCTCAAAGGGAACCAAAACATTTATATTTATTTTTACAGCTTTCAAATTGTTCCTGATTTGTTTCACATACATGCATGTGACTTCTGCTCACGTCTGTAACACATGACAATACACTAGTGTTGTACTACAGGCAAGACCGAGACTTGTGAGAGTTGACTTTTAAAGCATAACAGGCATAAATCTCACATCTTCACACATTTGTTCAACTAAATTCTTGGAACAATCGTATGTATTTAAAGCCACTGATAAATCCAGAATGATCTTTAATATGTGAAAATCAGATGTTTATTATTTATGTCGACCGTGGCTCAGGTGGTGGAGGGTCGTCTTTTGATCGAGAGGTTGGGGGTCGATCCCAGTACCTGACTATGTGTCGAAGTGTCCTTGGGCAAGACACTGAACCCTAAGTTGCTCCCAATGGTCGACTAGCGCCTTACATGGCAGTCCTGTCCCACTGGTGTGTGAATGTGAGAGTGATTGGGTGAATGAGCTGATATGTAAAGCGCTTTGGGACTGCTTCAGTGTGGTTATAAGGCGCTATATAAATCTAGTCCATTTACCATGTCAAACTCAATATTATCAGTGCCGTACATATTTTCTTATTTATTTATATGTGGATGTGCAAACTAGAGCACATTAATGACTACAATACTATTTTTCCTTATCTAAAATCTGCGGCACACTTAAGGTGAACTGCTCCATATTTGGCCCCTGAACTACTTGTCCCCATTTTAAATAAAATAAACTTAAACTCAAACAACAATTAGACAACCATTTGATCCTTGGAATCAAAATTTGCTTTTAAACTTTTTAACCTTTTCCAAGTATTGCATTTTGTTATTAATGTTTAACAGTTTTTTCTAAACAAGGTTTTCCACTTTTCTTTTATTCTAATTTTAACTAGCCTGCCACTCTATGCATACGCAGCGCCCCTCATTGGCCAGTTTAGGTCACGTGACAGGTGCACCACATGACAAAGATGTATTTTAGCTCATATTTATTTTTAGCTACCCCGCTAAACCTTTTATTTTAGCCCTAACCCTAACCCAGGAAATACCCTAAAATGTTTATTTTTGTTGTATATGTATTTTTAAAGGTGGAATTTGCCCTGTTAAATATGTTAAAATGAAAAAATATATATGTCAAAAGTGGGATTCAAATCCACGGCAGCTGAGGGAAGAATCCTTGAGTCAGGCGCATTAGACCACTTGGCCATCCGGACACGGTGAAAACACAGGCACATTACACTTATGTAGAAAAGATCCGGAAAAGGTCCGTCAACATCATCGGTCGTACCCATAGTGCCGGGGGCTATGGCTACGTTTAACGTATCTCTAGACACTTTCTTTTAACTACACAGTTAACTTGGCACTTGAAATAAGCGCAATAAATCTTTAAATTCAACAAGTACATTAAACCCATCAACATTCCTTAAATTGCCTATTTAACAATTTATAACAATTTTTAAACTTTACAAATAAATGAACAAGAAATGCATTCAACTTAAGTGCCCAGACTAAACAATGTTTAAGTTTCTCGAGTTTTACTTTTGAAAGAATTGTCCAAGGAACAGAAGTTTATATGAAACCCGTGGTTATATTTGGAGGTTCTTACCATGAGTTGCTCAATGTTCATCCAAACATGTAAAAAGAGTCTTTGCTTCAAAGTTCAGCCCAATTGAGGAGAAAGAACTCTATCCTCTGTAGCTGCTAAGCTAGCACTGCCATTGCTCCAGTTCACCCACAGTGACGAGTTAATGTCATTAAAAGAATCAGGTGTCAACAATCACAAGTGGGAGGGGCTTCCACCTGGCCCCTCCCCTGCTTAGCAGGAAGGAGGGAGTTAGCTCACAGGGTCTTTCCTATCTACTTTCCTTAACCCATGGATGACATCACAGGGTTAAGAAAAGGTGTTAAGAGATTTCCTAAAGGGGTTAGGGAAAGGCCATCACGTTGCTTTGGCAATCAGACACATTTCTCTAGATGATGTCATAAATCAGACGACAGTGAAGGTTAGTGACGTCTGCCGTGGCGAAAAAACTACAAATTTCCGAAAATGGACTAAAAGCACAATAGTAACACTCTCCGCTGTGCCTCTAATCGCTGATATAATTTCAAATATCACAAGGTTTGAATGTAAATCAAAGGAAAAGAGGCTACGAGGAACAAAAATGAAACTAAAAACGTCACACTGAGAATGGTTGCTCACACTCACAGATCAACATTAATCCAAAATAAGTAGGTTTTTATGAAATAGTTCCATAACATTGTAGGCATACACCACACAAAACATTCCTCGTGAATGAAATATGTTGAAAAAAACATAATGTGGTTAAAATTGTCTCTGATCCCTCTGATGCTCTGTTTTTAGTCATCGTGAGTTTACGTGAACGTTCTGATGAGCGGGTCCCTTTAAATGTTGACGCCGCAAGGAATTGTGGGGCAGATTATCTGGTCTTCTTTGCTTAAGGATGCATCAGTGTTTCCTAGGCTAAAGGAGGTTATAAAGGAAGTATTGAGCGTCCTTTCCTTGGCTTTTAGAGAATTGGAACGCTCCTTATCATGGCCACCACTTAAACACTTCCGTGGGTTAAGGAAAAGTGGATAGGAAAGGAGATAGGAGGGAATATTCAGACGCACACAAGTTCTTTTGAACTCAAGAACAGCACAAGATTAGGATAGAATTGATAAAAGCACTTTACAATATCAGCTTATTCCCACTGTCATTCACACACCAATGGAACTGAGCTGCCCTACCAGCCACTAGTCAACCAATGGGAGCAACTTCAGTGTCTTGCCTCAGCACATTTCACTGGGATTGGACCCTCAACCTCTCGATCAGAAGACAACGCTTGTGCTCGTGTGTCTTTTTTAACGTCTGTCTCGTCCTGCAGGTCAGTCAGTATGGACTGGGAGCCCCTCCCCTCCTCAGTTGACAGCTCTGCTCCAGCCAATCACAGAGGGAGCTCTGAGTCAGCAAGTCAGAGTAAGTCACGTGACACGTTCTCAGCAGTGATTGGCTGTGATGAAAATGTCACACTAGCGTACTATACACTACAAACTCAATGAGTAAATACTGTATACTATTAGTATGAGTAGGATGATGAGCGTTCCCACTCAAGTACACTTTCAAGTTTCCCAAGATGCATTTGGAACCAACAACGACAAAAAACCTTGTTCACACTGAGGCTAAATATCTCTGTTGATTCTCCACCTTTGAAAGTTCTGAAAACATTTAAGTGAGAATATCAACATGTGCTCATTTAAAACTCTCTACTGACAAAACTTCATTTTAACTTCAAAACAAGAGATGCTTTTATTTTGAAAAGGGGATGCGGCTCATTCCATGTCATTTCAACAAATTTTACTTTTCACTCGCAATGCATCATGGGGCGTTTGAGTATGACATCCTGGTATTTCTCACATACTCAATCTTTTCATATTATCTAATGTGAACGCACAGTGTATTAACCACAATGAGAAAATGATAATAAAAATAAAAAATCTAAACAAAGCAAAGACAGAATAAATGGTTACAAAATCCTGCAAGTGAAGCCTGTACATGTTCGAAAATTTTTATAATGTACACCTATTTACACTATAAAATAAGACATAATTCATTGATATATATCTATATAATTATACAATTCATGTAATCCACATTCATCTGTCCTGTATATACACACCTGTTTATATTTTTAACCCTTTAACACCTATGCTTTGAGAACAATTTCATGTATTTATTTTCTCATTTCCACACACAAACTGTTCCACAAGCTGGTACCGCTTAGTGACACATTAAAGCTTTTTTTTAGTTGTCCGTGCATGCAGTTTAAACACTATTTGACTTGTTTGAAAAGCTGTAGTGTGTGTGTGTGTGTGTGTGTACTCTGTATTACACTATGGTAGTGTTGTCCTGTTGTTTTGATAAAACACTTTTTAAAATAAAAACCTTGTGTTTCCTTTCCTCAGACTTACATTTAATCAACCAACAGCACAACGTTCTGGTAAACACCCCAGCAGCTCCTTTCACTCTCCCAGATCAGGTGACCCAGAAGGCAGACCACTACCTGTTCTCCTACCCCTGGTTCCATGGGCCCATCTCTAGAGTGAAGGCGGCTCACCTGGTCCAGAGCTCTGGAGCTCAAGGACACGGAGTGTTCCTGGTCCGACAGAGCGAGACACGCAGAGGAGACTACGTCCTCACCTTCAACTATCAGGGAAAAGCTAAGGTACTGATTAGTTATGATGGTCAGACCTTTCCTATCTCCTTTCCTATCCACTGTTCATTCACACCTGGGAAGTGTTTAAGTGGTGGCCATGATAAAGAATGTTCAAGTTCACTTTAAGCCGAGGAAAGGAGGGTCAATGCTTCCTTTATAACATCCTTTAGCCTAGGAAACACTGATGCATCCTTTACCAAAGGAGACCAGATAATGTTGACCCACAATTCCTTGCGGCAACAACATTTAAAGAGACACGCACACCTGAGTGCTCACGGAAACTCACAATGACTGACAAGTAATGGAGATCATGTAAGTTACCAATGCAATGATATGCCTTGAACAACTTTAAATAAATAATCCAAAACCCATATTTTATTATATGTAAGACATATTATCAGATTATAACTTATAACTGACATAAAACAGACACTCAAGATTATCCACATATTTTATTGAACATAATTCATATTTCTAAGTAGAAGGTGAGTGCGAGCAACCATTCTCAATGTGACGTTCTTTTAGTTTCACTTTTGTTCCTTGTAGCCTAGTAACCTCTTTTCCTTTGATTTACATTCAAACCTTTTGATTTTTGAGATTATATCAACGGAAAGTGTTATGAATGAGCTCTTAGTCCATTTTTGGAAATTTGTAGTTTTTTTCATCACGGCAGATGTCACTAATTGTCACCGCCGTCGGATTATTACCTCACCTAGTTGAAGTGCGTCAAAAAACAAACGTAATCGCCCTTTCCTAACTTCTCTCCTAACACCTTTCCATAAGCCCGTGACGTCATCCACGGGGGTTAAGGAAAAGTGGATAGGAAAGGAGATAGGAGGGACTATTCGGACGCAGCCCAGGGGTTCTCAACTTTCGGGTCACGAGACACCATTTTTCATGCTTATTGCCATTTTAACCACATTCATGATTTGCCATGCCCATTATTTACGAGTTTAAACTAATTGTTCCTACTTTTTAAATGACATTACCCCCAAATGACTCCTCTTTCCCCATGTCTGCCATTTTTAAGCCAATATTGAGACTTTGAACCCTTTTTACCACTTTTTCTGTCTGTTTTTGGCCACTCTAATTTGCAACTTTTAGCCAATTTTTGTGGTTTTTAAAATCCAATTTCACCATCTTTGATGACTTTTAATCTATTTTATTTCTGATTAAAACAAGTATTTGTTAAACGTTGAGGACCACTGGGTCAGACGATGATACAGAAATGTTAACTCTGTGTGTGTGTGTGTGTCCTCTCTCTCTCTCTCTGCAGCACCTGCGTCTCTCTCTGACAGAGTGGGGTCAGTGCCGGGTGCAGCACCTGCGTTTCCCCTCCGTCATGGACATGCTCAGTCACTTCCGTCTCCTCCCCATCCCTCTGGAGTGCGGGGCAGCTGGAGCCGTCACCCTGTCCAGCTTCGTGGTTGCCGGCTCTAGTCTTCCATCACAAGGTGAGAAACACAGATGAACTAATGACAAGCTAAAGATCAGAGGAACTTTGTCGACGTCATCATGGATGTATGATCTTTAGCTTCATTCAGGGAAGGCACACGCACTACAGCTCTGCCCAAAAGATATTGTAATGAAGTGACTCGAGCCGTTGTCACAGTTTTATAGGCTTTAGTGGAGGTCGTAGTAACACGCCAAAAATAAACAAACACTCCAAGAATTGTCTTACGCTGTCATACACTCACTACCGTGGGAACAAAATTGTTCCCTGCACGTAACCATGATGCCTTCTCGGCCATGGGAAATCTCAGCATCAGTTAACCACTGAATACACACAAGTGGAACATAACCAGAACATAGAACCTAGTCCGTTACAGTACGCAGACCAGACCGGGCGGCCCATGTGGCAACAGCAAGTGAGGAATGAGCAAAATCAGCAAATAATATTCAGTGACTGTGAACGCTGAACAACAAAACACAACGCCGTCAATATCCCGTCCCACTACAAGCAGAAATCACTTTGGAAATTATACCACAAAAATATAGAAGTTTTTGTGTTTATTAAAAAGTAAAAATTAATGTAATAGAGAATAAAAAATTAAAAAAAAGTTAAAAATGAAGCCTAAGAATCTAAACTCTAATTGGAACGCCCCTCCAAACCTGACTCACTGAGACTAAACTCCTTAGATCAGATGTGGCAGTGAACCCCAAAGTAAATGCACAAAATGACTTAAAAGAACATACAATATTACCCAGAAACTCAAAGTATTAACATAAAAACACAAAATGAGAATGAATATACACAAAAATCAATACAAAACATATATACACAAAACGGGCTTAAAAAAAAAATTCTAGAAAAGTACACAAAGGACAACAAAAGTAGACAAACTGATTTAAAAAAAAAACACACAAAAATAACAGAAAAAAATATAAAAAAGGACAAAAATTCACAGGCTCTAAAAACACACAATTCCAACATACTGTAAATAATTAAAATGACCACAAAAACCACACAAAGCAACAACAACAAAATCAGACTTAACGTTCTTTTCTGTATTACTGCTCTGATTGGTCATTATTCTATGGGTCATGTGACCATCCTCCTCCTTGCACAGGTCAGCTCCAGGGGGCTCTCCTGGTTCCGTTCTCCCTCCATCGGTGGAGTTCAGAGCCCAGTTTGGCCCAGTGCAGCCTGTCACACATCTCCAGTTCACCCACTGCCTCCTGCTCCAGCAGCACCCCCATCTCCGCTCCACGTACGGGGAATCGCACCAACAACCCTGGCCCTGCACCCGCTCCCGTAGCCCCGCCTCCTGTTCGCCGCAGCGAATCAGTGGGAAGGAGGCCCCACCCCCAAACTCCCCTCATCCCCCAGAGGGACTCGGACTACGAGCTGGAACCAGAACAAGGACGAAAGAGAGCCATAGACAACCAGTACATGTTACTCTGACACGCACACACAGTTACTGATGAACAGTGAGACGACCAATCAGGGCTTTGACGTTGCATCGTCCTCTTCTTTGATTATTTTATTTCACTTTGGAAACATTGTGTAGTTTTTTTATCCACAAAGTCCAGTTTTTGTAGAAAAGTTTTTAGAAATGGTGACAAAAAAAATGATAAGAGCAGCACTCGTACAAATCCAGATCAACATTTCTGTTTCCTTTGAACCCCAAAGCTAAGGTTTGTGTGTATGTATGTGTGTGTGTGTGTGTGTGTGTGTGTGTGTGTGTGTGTGTGTGTGTGTGTGTGTGTGAGAGAGAAAAATCATATCTTCTCCAGTTCTGCAGAGCAAAAAAAAAAAAAACACAATTACGTGTGAGACTTCACGTCTTCAACCTCAGATTTAAACAAAAACAAAACCAGCTCAGGATTTATTTCAGAAAGTTCATTTAGTCTTTTTGAAAAATGTATTAAGGTTTCATTTATTCAGACAAACCTTTTTTTTTATTCGGAAAAAAAGTATTTCTTAGAAAACTTTGTCTAGTTGGCCACGCCCAGAAATAGCTCATAAGGACACATCAAAGCGATCAGCAGATGCCTCTGAGGATGACTGACAGTTGGCAGTCGAAACATGTCAGGAGATCAAAGTACATTTCTAGAATAAACAAAGTAGTCTGAATAAATGAAGCCTTAACATAAAACAGCTCAGGATTTTGTTTTACTTGATCAACATCTATGATGTAATTTAACACCTGGCTCTCAAATGACTGAGAAAGTGTAAAGTTTGGGCTCCACAGCACTGGACTCATCACATTCAACCCAATAGTGTAGCACCACCTAGAGGACAGAAGGTGACTTACAGACTATAGAGTCAGTTAAACCCAAGTAGTTTTTTAATATTTTATTCTAAGAAATGAGCTTCATTTCAAACTAAAACTACATTTCAGACCCTCACATCCAGCATTAAACCCTCCATTAACATTTCTATTTTTACATTTACACGCTCAGCATTAAATCGTGTTTCGTGTGTTCCTCACCTTGAGCTAAAAAGGCCAAAAACGGCACGTGAACCATAGTTTTCTACACTATCTGCTGCTTTAAATACATGTGTGTTTGAGTCTCAATAAAACACCAGCAAACAAACAGGAAGCTAAAAAAACCAAACTGAGGATTCACCAGCAGGCCCTCGTTCCCCCGCCAAAGGGTCACATGACTTCATATTGTCATTAAAACAAACGTGACTGAAACCAAAGCACAGTCAGCATTCATCGTCTAACTCGGCTTAAACACTAACTTTACATGTTGTGAGTCAACGCTCGTCTTTGTGTGTGTGCGCCATGTGCCAAAGGAACGTGTGTGTGTGTGTGTGTGTGTACAATGGTTGTGTAGTTCTCCAGTATTGCCACAAAAAGACGTTTAATGGCTAAACTACGGTTGGTGTTCCTGCAGTTTTTTCTTCAGAAAAGGAAATAAAAATAAATAAAATCAGCGGTTATTAAATTTTCATCTTTAAAATTACCAAATTAAGATTGAAATTCAAAACATTTTTTTTGGGTCTTTTTCTGTAAACAAAGAGATGTAATGTAAAAGACTGAAACTTGTACGACAGGAAGTTGCCGTTTTCAAAGTAAGAGAGCCAAAGTGTGGGTGGAAAAGGTTTTTCTGCAGTCACGTCTCTCTTGTTTTTAAAAACAACAAACTGATCAACTTGTTACACAGCAACACCAAAATCTTACTTTGAAAACTGCCACTTCCTGCCACACCATCATATGAAAAAAAGTTTAAATTTAATGTTTTTAGAAAAAGAAAATCAACCTGTTTTTAAAGTTTTGTTTATCCCTTCTTTGACCAGGATAAAGAAAAAACGCCTGGAATTTCAATCTTAATTTTTGAATTTTAAGATGAAAATCAAATAACCAGTATTTATTAGTTTTTTAAAAATATCATTTTCTGAACAAACTTTTTTATCAGGGTCGTGAAGGGATACACAGAACTTTAATTGATATTGATTTTAATTTTCTATTTCTGAAAACAAAGTCATACGACAGAAACTTGTGCGACAGGAAGTTGCCGTTTTCAAAGTAAGAGGGCCAGTGTCTTCTCTTGTTTAAAAAAACAACAAACTGATCCAAGTCCATCAACTTGTTACACAGCAGCACCAACATTATCTCTCCTGCACAGCATGGTCCTCAAATGAGTTTTTACTTTGAAAAGTGTCACTTCCTGCCACACCATCATATGAAAAAACTGTTTTTGTTTGTTTCTGTGTAACATTTTATTTTTTGTTTTAAGAAACAGTTCTTTGACCCTGATGAATAAATATACCTTGAATTTCAATCTTAATTTTTGAATTATAAGCTGAAAATCAAATAGCCAGTCTTTTATTTTTATATATATATCCTTTTCTGAACAAACCAAAACAGCTTTGATGTTTTCACAGAATAATTGTGCCTTTGCCCTAAAGCTGCTGCTGTTCTTATTTTCCTCCATTAACCAAAGCTCCAGGTACAACCGTGTAGTGCAATTCCTTCAACTCTTTGCTTCTTCTTCTTCAGAGGCTAGTTTTGCACCTGCTACAAACTAAACTTTCTCCTCACGTCATGGCGACGTCCACTCGTTAAACCACTTTATTTTCCTGTGTGTGTTTGTGAGAGAATGTGTGAGAGTTCTTTTTTTCAGAGAAAGTTGAGTTGATGACGTGTTCTCGATACTGTTAATCCCGTTTGTTACCTTAGCACTGTAAACATTCCAGTTCATCCACAGCCAATGAAAAAACCCACACCAACTAAAAACTGCTTTGTTAACTGGACATTGTCTGCGTTCCCAGTTACACTCATTTAAATTATATTGGGTATATAACAACTGTACATGTGCCTTTTTACAATAAACTTAACCTGAAAAACCTCCAACCTTTTTGTGTTTGTTCATTTCTGACCTTTTCACAAACGTGGGAAGATATTTTTCATTACCATTTCCCACTGGTCACAAACAGAAACGCTCCGACATGGTTTGTTTGGTTTATTCAATAAAAGAGACTCAAAGATGTGATAATATCTGAGCTGACAGTTGCCCATGTCTGCTCTACAGTGCAGGTTTTTTTTTCTTCACTGTCCACATTATGCAGATTCTGACCTCCGATTGAAAATGTACTCGTTCATAATTCCTGGTTTCATTCCCTAGTATTGAACCACCAAGGAGTTTTTTCCAAGAGGACTCTTACTTTGAAAAGAACCACGTTTAATTGTGACCAGTGCAGTGAGGGTCTAAACTGTCATTCATCCCTGTTATGATGAGTTACTAATAAAAGCCCATTACGACAGTGATGAATCTATAATTATGGTCTGTATAAAATCAGCGACTCCCATAAAGAAACAGTTCGACTCCAAAGTTCAGTTTTTAAAACTTTTTTTTATTGTTTTTTGTTTTTTTTTTCCTCTTTTTTAAATTATTTATATTATCTACAAAGTAAAAGTTTTTAACTTAAAAGTTACATAAGGGTCAGGAGAGACGTGGGATCAGATTTCCTAGCGTCTCCTCTTTGTTGCCGTGGCGACTTCGTTTCACAGGAAGTTTCTGGTCACGTTTGGTTTTAGTTTGGTTAGAAACGTGTCGTGGAGTCCGGAAACGACGCAGCCCAAAGCAGCAGCGATGAACAGTAACATTAATACTGTCAGAAAGAGTTGCTTTTTTTCTTCCTCATCATCATCATCATCATCACAAGGTGCAGATAAAATACGAGTTCCAGTTTAGTTTGTCTTTCCTCTTCACTCGGATTCCTCTGGTCATTGCTCACATCTCACCTGGTACGCTGATTAGGGACGTGTGTGTGTGTGTGTGTGTGTGTGTTACTGGTATCTCTAGTTGTGGAGGGGGAGAAGCTGATGTGAAGAATGTTCTGGTGAGGATGAGGATTCTCTTCTTCATCGCCTGCTAATGGAGGAGCACAGCAGGACGGCGGGGGGGCCCTGGGCTCGTTAGCGCCCCCTACCTACAGCTGCTGCTGGTGATGAGCTTGCACTGCACAGTAGAAAATAAAGCAAACAAAAATGAAAAAGAGAAAAACAGTTATCTGAATAAATGATCCTGGTTATGGCATCATTGATCATCCACACTTTAAAGCAGTGTTTTTCAACCTTGGCGTCACATGAAATGTGTTAAAAAAATATATATGTGTATATATATATATATATATATATATATATATATAAGTAGGGATGAGAAAAACTGACCCTTTTATTAGAATGCAGGCTGTCGTTACTAAAAGTCAGACTGTGAATGAGACTAAATCTTAAATTAATGGAATAAAAATCTTTGTTCTGGAACGTTTAAAATGAGGGAAAAACTTGTTTTTTTTTTAGCTACATATGCTATCAAAGGTTAACACAATATGTAGTGCAATATTTTAGTGGAAAGTCAAATGAGTTGAATGTTTTAAAGTGAGAAGTGAAGGTTTCATGATCTTCAACAGCAGGTTTGTGGCTAAAAGTAAAACTGGATTGTTTAACGCTGACAGATTGAATCTTCGCTGCTTATTATCACCTTGTGGATGTGCCAGGTAGGAGAAATGTGTGGCTGAAGAAACAGGGATGGGGTTTAGGGCCGTCTGACCCATCTGGGGCTGAGGACCACCTGGTGGCCCCTGGGCCGCCATCAGCATCATGGGGGGGTGGGCGTTGCCAGGGTGATGGGTCTGCACCAGGCCAGACTGCATGTGAGCCTGAAACAGAAAGGAACCAACAATGAGACACAAAAATAGAAGCAAATGTTTAACTTTCAGTTAAAGTTCTTTTTTCCCCTTTATTTAATTAATTAATGTTTTTATTGTTGATTTAATGTTTTTATTGTTGATTTAATGTTTTTATTGTTAATTAATATTTCTATTGTTAATAAAATGATGTAATGTTTGTCACACTGACTACTTCCTGTTTGTTGCTATGGATACCTGCTGCACGTGGGCCATGTGGTTGTGGTTGTAGCCGTGCTGAACTTGCTGAGGGTGGATGTAAACGGTTTGCTGGGCGGTGGGAAACGACGCCTGTGGAGACTGAGGGTTGGGACCTGGAGTCATGGAGGGGGGGGTGTGGGCCAGAGCTGCGTACATCTGCTGGGGGGCCTGGTTAGCCATGTGGAGCGCCTGGGCCGCCGCCTGAGCTGCAGCTACAACACACACACACACACACAGTGAGTGCACACACACACACACACACGTGCGCACACAGTTACACACCTGCCGCTGCCTGCTGGTGCTGGACTGGACTGGCTGCAGGGTGGTTGGGGGGACCTCCGTGCTGGGGCGGGGCCCCCTGCTGGCCTTGACCTGTGGGCGTGGCAGAAGGCTGAGGGTGCTGAGGGTGCGGGTGTAAGGTGGCGCTGGGGTGGGGGTACTGCTGAGGCATCGGCCCTGGAGACACTGGAACACACCAGAACATGTCAGACTTGTTGAAATATTTGGAAGAAAACTAGGAAATATTTCTGCTTTAACCCACGTGTAATGTATTATATTTTATAACAATATTTCTCTTTGTACTTTTATTTATTTGCACTTTGTTAACGTATTCTATCACTTTATGGATCGATTTACGCGGTTCAATAAAGGTAACATAAAAATACTGTTTTAAAAAACACTCTTTTTAGAAGAAAATTCAATTTTCCATTTAAAAGTTTCCAGGAATTTATTTCAGAGCTTATCATCTCTGTATCAGTTCAGCCATTCCTGTTGTAGTTTCATCATCTTTCCCTGTGTGGATGACTTTACAGTCTATTAAACTTCCTGAAATCATATAAAACATGCTGAACAGCATTAACAGTCAACTACTACTGATTCATTTTATATTTATATGCTTCAGATGACTCACAGAAGCTGGAGAGTTACAGTAAAATCACACTAGATTACATTGTCAGAAATTTGACATGTTCATTCGTTTTCACTTCTTGGACATCCAGTTGTTCAGTTTAAGGGAAAAACAAAATACCGTGGAAATGTGTGATATTGTCTCAAAATATGCAGATAATCCCACATATCTGGTCCTTGTTTTTCTTTCATTGCTTTGTTAAAGTAATACATTTGTGGCTGAAATTTGCTCAGATCTGCTATTGTTCAAATCTGATTGTTACTATCTGTCAATCACAACACAATACGGATACAGCTTAACAATTTTAGAAAACGGAATAAGTTAGAAAATTGTGTTTAAAAATGTACCAATTGTCTACTTTGACACAAACTAAACTTACCTGCATGTTTTTTGGGGTTTTTTGTTGGAACTAATTTTTGATTTCAAAGTTATTTCCATTTAATTTTAGATGAAATCTTGTGCAGTCGTAGAGATTTTAAACCAGATTATAAAATTTGACATTTGGTAAAGTATACAGACATTCAGTTACTAATTTTCATTGGATAAATAGTGAGTAAATGTGGGATATGAACTTTTTTTTTTTTTTTTTTTTCACCTTGTTTGCACATGCTGTTGAAGGTTAACACTACAAGAAGTGCAATCTTTTAACAGCAATGCATATTTTATTATTGCAATTAAATAAATGAATTTATTTCATTGCATAATTGTGACCATCACCAGCCCTCCCTAGGGAAGGGTAAATACTTTATTAAAGGGAGGATGTAAAAGAGAGAGGGCAGTGTTACACCAGGGTGAGGGGGGTGGGGGGGGGGAGTTAACAGGGAGGAGGGATACAAGATAGGAAAACGAATGGGTGGGGAATAATCAATAAGTTTCAAGTGATGTGATGTGAAATTGTGGTTGTGTATATTGTGCTTATTGTTGTGTTATCAAGCCAGTCTGGTGACCAGTGTGCGGCTTAGGAATAATGATGGTGGCTGTGAGCAGAGGAGGAAGTGAGTGGAAGTTACATAAAACAGGTATTTGGGAACAACGTGTCTATGGTTGAGCCCAGTATGAGTGTTATCCCACAGCCCGAGGCCAGTGCGTCCATGACAAATGTGATTCCAAGAGCCGCTACTGCAAAACCCATAAGCCGCCCCCGGGCCCGAAGAAGCAGTCGGGCCAGCAGAAAGAGCGAGAGATCTAGGGGCCCCCGGCGACCACCCCACGGCCAAGCAGCCCCCCGAACGCCCCCAAGGTCCCAAGCCGAGAGGCTGCCATTGCCCCCCCCATACACACCCGAAAAGCCCCCAAGGAGCCAAGGACCCAGCGCACCACGCCACCGACTCCAACCCCCAACCCCCAGGCCCCCCAGCCCCCCACCCCCCCACCACCACCCACACCCCCGCGCCCAGCCCCCCGAGGGGAGGGCCCAGAGAGCCCCCCGCCCGAGACCCCAGCGGAGGAGCCAAAGCCCACGCCCAGCAGACGACCAGAGCCACGCCGAACGGGCAGCCGGCGGGCCCCCGCCGGTGAGCCCAGAGCCAGCAAGGACCCGACCCCAGGCCAGGAGGACCCGGAATGGATGCAGCACCAGGAGCAGCCCGCCCAGGGCGAACGACCACACCCCAAGCCGCATAAGGCACCAGGGGGCCGCTGGGAGTCCCCCCGCCGGTCCCGAGGCACCCCAACCTAGCCCCCCCGGGCGCCCCAGATGCCGATGCCGCCCGCGCCACGAGCTTCAGTTCTTTAAAGCCAGGGCCCCCTCCAGAGGCCAAGCCAGACCGCCCCGCCGGGATGTGGGATATGAACTTAAAGATGCAGCTGAGGTATATCCGTGTCATATTAGGACCTGACTTTTAACTCGTTGACTGCCAAAGACGTCTATAAACGTTAATTGTGTTTTTTAGCTGGGGTTGCTAGGAGACAGTGTGACGAAGCTCTCCTGTGAATATCTAACTTGTACAATGATGTAATGACCAACTGGTGACATGTATGAGATATCACCCGTGATGGGCAGAGCTCCGATGGAGAGGAAAAGAGTTCACAGGACAAAAAAATGGCACAACGAGAGTTGATGCTGAATCTCCCAGCAGCTCACACGCGAACAGAGCACATGTGGAACTAAGTGGATTATTGAGTGTCATGGTGGTGAGAGAAAACGATCAAAAAACAGGGCAAGTGGTGAGACTCGGCATGTCCGGGATGAGGAGGAAGTTGCGTGTGGGGAGACTGACGGGGGGAGAGACTTGGAGGAATGCCAAAATACAGAAAGAAAACCATTCAATTCTGACCCAGATAGCAAAATAATAATAATGTTGCCATCAAAAGCCCAGTCTATGTTGTTTTTGTAGTTTTATAGAAGGAACCCAAAGTCACTAATAAAATTTTTCAGAAAAATAAATCTTTTTTCAGCTATTTGTCACAAACTGGCGATTTGTGAGAAACGTGCCTCTATTCAACTGCTGATTACGGAAGAACGAAACAAGCTACATACAAAATTATTTTTTCTGATGAAACTAGAGTTTGATTTCAGATCGTCATAGTACAAAATATTCTTAAAAAAAAAAAATCAGTGAAAATCAGCTAAAACGCCTGGCAATATGGGGCTGGCAGCTCTGAAATGAAAAAAGAGAAGAAAAAAAGCGTTGGATTGCCTTTTCCATTTCAGAACGTGAACTCCATGTTTCCTGCGATCACGTCTTGTGATTGAGAGGTTGGGGGTTCAAACCCTATACCTGTGTGAATGTGCCGATATTGTAATGCACTGTGCAACTACTTCGGTGTTCAAAATATCTTTTATCAGTTACCATCGAGGTAACGTGTAGTCCAGGATTCAGATACTGACAGAGTGAAACATCAACGTACCGTACATAGTGTGCGTTTGCTCCGGGTACTGAGAGGTGGAGGAGGAGACGAGGCTGGCCTGGCCGTGTGTTGGAGGCGCCATCATCCTGGCCCCGCCCTGCATCACTGGGCTGAACACGTGTTGAGCCTGAACAATCATTAGAATCAGTGTGAGCGAAGAACCAAAAACACGTCTCACGGGGCAGAAAAAGGTTATTAGTATCACTGAATATTAAAAAAAAAAAAATATTGAAAAAAAAAAAAAAAAAAAAAAAGAGGAATAAACTTGCTTGTACAATATTTGCTAAATAATTTCTTCATGGAAATGTGTAACTTTATATTAATCTTCTGGGAGGTTCTTTCAGGAACTTTTAAACATTTATCAAAAAAACATTTATTATTACCGGTACACAAAACAGTAAAAAATAAATAAAAGCAGCATAAGACAACAAAGCTGCTTTCTAATCTGGTCATTGTGTTAGTTTGTAAAAGCAGTTAACTATGTGTTAGTTTTCACAGTAAACTATGTGTTAGTTTTCACAGTAAACTATGTGTTATTTGAAAAAAACAAAATAAAAAAACAGCAGAGAAATCTATCAGTCTTTAATCAAACTACATCAGAGAGTAGGCCTGTGATGACAAATTCTGTTAGATGACAAATTGTACCACGAATTATTGCAAATATTGTAAAAAAAATAAAACAGACCAAATTATGTTATGACAATATAACATCATAATCCAAGTAAACCTTTTCAAATACAATAAACTCAGTTGTAGAAATGTGACCTGTGACTGGTAATGAGCCATCTGCTGGACCAGAGGCTGACTAGCGAACTGCTGAGGGCTGCATGTGAAGTACTGAGCAGAGTAGGCGGGGCTCTGGGCTACGATGGGGGGTCCTGCAGCTGTAGCTGGATGCATCATGGTGGGGGTGCCCTGGGGATGGTGTGGGTCTGACCTCTGCTGGGGCATGTTGGGAACTGAGACAGTGGAGACAGAAAAGATGGTTTTGGAAGGATGCAGATACCTTCATCCAGATCACTGTAGATAAATCACATTTTATATTTATTAAAGAAGCCTCACCATTAGCTGCAAAAACTGTTTTCATATCAAACCATGTTGACACAAAAAACAACTGCACATGTTGAACAATCGTAATTTTACAATTTGACATTTTAGGCGAATCTTCTTCAATGGAGAAATATTTTTAATTATTCATATTTCTAATAAATAAATAAAGATCTTAAAGCACTCTGGCCCACATGCGTCAAACTCGAGGCTCGTGTTCCAAATCAGGCACTTCATAGAATTCAATCCATAAAAATCCATAAAAATGACAAATGATTGCGTGCCTTCACTGCCTTGCACTTTTGAACGTCAGTTATTCTCCGGCGCCGCCATCTTTGTTTTGGTCGGACGACGCATCAACGCGCACATTTTGCCTTGACGTATTTTCTGCGTCGACGTCATCGATTACGTCGATGCGTTGTCCCGGCCTTAACATACTGTATGCACAAACTAGGCCACATGTTCCCGCTTATATTCTGCGGAACACTTGAGATCAAACTGGTTCGTATTTGGCCTCTGAACTAAAAGGAGTTTGACACCCCTGCTTTAAATGGTGACTAGTGACCAGAAGTGTCTCTTCTGCAATTATACATCAACACGACTCCAGACAGAATCGCTCTTTGCATCTGATAATCAATACTACACGCTAGAGGTGTCCTGATCCGATATTGATGTCGGATATCGGTCCGATATCAGCCAGAAAAAGAATAACAGATTTTATTGGACTGCATCTAAAATCACCAATATAAGCTCTCCGATAAAAAAAATTTGACTATGATTTTGATTATTACACCCAATGATTACAAAAATAACATAACCGAGAAAAACAATTATTCAAAAAATATATATATGTATTTTATTTCATATTTGATAATGAGTTACATTAAGTTATGATTGATAAATAACTATGATTTTCTATAATGAAACCAGATCAAGCTGATGATTTAATCATTCAGTATATTTAGGTGTAATAATCTCAATAAGTTTTATTAGTTTAATGGGACCAGCTTTGTCTGTGAACACGTGAAATATAATTGAAAAATATTGCACTTCACAAGTTGGGACGAATGAATAGTGACATTAATATTTATGCTAACATTTATTTCACACAATGTGTGACATGTTTAGCTTTTATCTTTTTATAAAGTGTTAAATCTGACCATAAACAAATCTGTGGCTCTCTGTGGTTTTATGACAGTAAGACGTGTTCTTTTTACTTGGTCTATTCCTTATATGGCGTGGTTAGCGTTAGCTCTTAGCCCAGTCTGTGTTGTGTGTTAGCTTAGCATAGTTAGCTTTAGTTGAGTTTCCAGTTCATAATCTTTGCTGTGGGTTCATCTCTGTACCCGTGTTTGTGGAACTTCGGGTGGATCTGACGGAGGAACTTGAATTGGTTCACTTTGTTGAATGGTTATCTGTTCTTAACCAAGTAGCGGTCCGTGTTGTACCGCAGCACGGCAGCCGTGACTATCACCTCAGAAAAACGGCGGTGTGTGAGGAGGATGGTGGTGGTGCACACTGTGGAGCTTCCGTAACAGAGTTCCGCTCCAGAGAATAATAAGTTGACAACAAACAGGGGTAGTTTTTGGTCACACATTTTTTGGGCATTCTTGGCTAAATTGAGGGACAAATGGCCCGTGGCCCTCGCTAATTTCCGACATGGGAATTCATCATTTATATCGTGGGATGATATATTCTTACCGGTGAGAATGTTTTTTGACGATAAAATATCGCGCATTCCTACTACACGCATTATATCAACAGTGTGGCAAAAGATTAAAAAGGGCTTACCTTTACCCTGTCTGTATTGTTTGGACGGGCCAACAGTCATGTGAGGCATCTGAACCTGGTACATAGCCGGAGACTGAAACAAGAGAGAGTAAAACATTTATTTTATTCTGGAAAGCTAAGTACCTTAAAGAAGAAAGTCATTTCTTGGATCAACTGTGAGCGACTCCTTTGAGCATCTATGGAGCTTCAAATAGTCGCTTTCTATCACATCTTACCTCGGACCACATGCAATGTCTGTCCCTGATAATGATGGGGCAAAATAATAAACCTCTCTTTTTTTTTTCTTAAATATTCAATGTGTTCAACCATGCATTTCTAATATTGCAAACAGAACTGCAGCGAAAATAAACAAAAGCTAAAGAGAAAGTCCTATTAGCTTCCAGCCATTTGTTAAGTAAAACAGATGAAGCCAATAGAAACAAGATAAGAGTCCATCTGTGAGGAAAGTTCAAAATGAATTGCAATAAGAAGTTGGCAAACCAACATCTGATGGCATTAAGTCAACAAGCAAGCAAAACATCTCAGTAGGACAAAAACAAAAATGTTTCAAAAATAGAAATCTTAGAAAAAAAATCCACAAACCTTCCATATTATGCTTTTCTAATGGAGCGAGAGACAGAGAGAGTAGGAGGGAAAAGGGGAAAAAGAACCGCTTTAGTTGTTATCGTTTGCACGAGTCTGATGTTGGAGCACCAAGTTTTTCTTAAAGCAACACAATGAAAAACAAGACTTCATATTATACCAGAACTCTTTGACACAACCTAAAGGATTTAATAAACAAAGAATATTCTACAACCCATTTGTAAAAAATTAAATAAAAATAATGCACCTTTTTTAAAATAATTATTTAAAACAGTAACCATGTGTTCATTACAAACAGTAACAGTTTCTGATGTGGCAAAGGAAATAAAATAAAAAAGTGAATGTGTGCAGGGCCTCCGATTTTCCGTGGAAAATTAAAGCAATTACGGAATGTATTTCTTGAAACGGAAATCGTTCCGACATGGAATTTATGTTTCAAATGTTTCTTTTTTTTCTCCACTGTAAACACTCAATGAAATCACGGTAAGAATGAAGTAAAAACACTTCTATGGATTCGTTTATAGGACTCCACATCCCACAATGAAATGCAGGAAACTTTCACAACAATGTCTTAATCTGATAAAATAATTATCTCTAACAGCTTTAAGCATACCGTTTATTTTTGAAGAATAGGAAAATAAATTATTTGCAAGATTTAAATTAATACCATTTACGCATTTTTGTTAGCATTTGCATCAAAGTAGGGATAGCCAATAAAACATACAGTAAATGGCTGTAGCCTGTCACGAATACTTGAAAAATGTGAATCGGAAAAGTCAGAGGTCGTGCACATCTTATTTATTTGTGGATGTTTATGAGATGCATGTGAGAGCAAAATACTTAGTAATGACTTGCGTGAAAGTTGAACTGAAACTCTAAAAGATGTGAGGACATGGCTAATCTGAGTGAGTGTTCTGCATGTCTCATTAGTGATATTTTTAGTTCTATTGTTGTTAAAAATGCACATCTCACCTGCACTCCAGGATACATTTGGGGGAAACAGACCGTCTGACCGTAGACTGTCTGTGGCTGTTGCACCACGATGGAGGGGCTGGGCTGGCCTTGAGGCCGAGGGGGCGTTGGCGTATTAGCTGGTTTAGGCTGAAGAAGAACAGAGTGCAATAATCAGTAAAGAAACAAACCAAGTGTGCAATGTTAAGTTTGCGACAGCAGGGCAAACTGACCTGTGCATTAAACCTTGGTTTGAACTCGTTGGCATTTGGATTCAGCGTTGATTTTTTTACTTGGCTGCAGGAAAACAAATTAAGGATTATTGGTTTCTTTGTTTTTATCAATAAAATTGTTACTTTAATCCTCTTTAAGATCCTTTCACTCACTCTTGCACTGCTTCCTTTTTCTCCTCCTTATCTTCATGCTTAGGTCCACCAAACGTGGCCGTGGCCGTCGTCTGAACCGCCTGTGACGTCACGTCTAGCCCCGTTCTCTTCTGGTCAGAAGCTGAAGGCGATGGGGACAATGCAGCGGGGCTAGCAGGCTTGCTAGCATTTGTATTGGTAGCAGACGGAGCCGTAGCTATGTTGCCAGCACCGCCGTCCTCCGTGGACAGCTTGTCCTGGGGGAGGTCCTTCTGCTTGTCAGCAGAATCTCTGGGAGGCTTGGTCATCATCGGATCAAAGGCTGGGTCTGAGTTTGAACTAGACTGCAACTGGAAGTCAGTAGATCATAAATTACAACAATCCCATTAAGTAAAAAATGTGTTCAAGGGGCCTCATTTATAAACGCAGCCTACGTACAAGAGAGTGTACGTCACTCGTGAGCAACGTTTGGGACTTCAAAAAAAACAAACTTGGTGTGATAATGTTTCCACCTCCATAACAGATCTGATGTTGCCGTACGCACAAAATCAGGAGAAACCAGAAACCCCAACAGGAGAGGGATAAAATGAAAGACAACTATGTGAAATCAATACATTGTTGTGAAATAATTGAATATTGCACATTTCACAACATCATTTATGATGGATATATTTGCAAAAATGAAAAGGAAAAAAATTTATACTGATGCGCCAGGGAGTAAGTGAAGTGCACTACATTTATAGTTTGACATTAAAAATTACTGAAATTAATATGAAAGGATTATTGCGCAAACTGCTGATCAATTGCCTGTTACGTATGTAGCTGTTATAAAAAGGCACACGCAATTACTCTCTCCTCAACAATTAATACCTCCACTTCGCATTGAGTGAAATGTGTTTTCTTCACTTGTTTTCCCTCTTGGTCCATCGTTAAATTGAATATTCATCAAGGGCATTCACCTGACCTTTTATAGGCACCATATAGGTGGAGCAAGGTGTTTTCTCACGTACAACAACTCTAGAGTTGATTGTGACTTAGATTGACACAGGTGTAGAACGTCCAAAAGTTTTTTTGTGTATGCATTCCTGTGTTTTAGTGTACGCCAGCTGAAGCGATCTTACCAAAGCACAGTTTTATAAATGAGGCCCCAGAATTCCGCATTAAGTGAAAGAAAAACTTACTCTAAAATCAACACTAAATTTTTTCAAATTATCTATTTGTTTCCTGTGGTCTGGTGCCATAGAAGAAGGTCCTGCAGACAGAGAGAAGAAAATTTAAAAAAAAAATGTATCACTTATTCTAGTTTTTATTTTGTTTAACAGTATCTTGACATAATGGATAAAGATGACATTTTAGGAGATGAAAGCTTGGTTAAATACCTTTACACACTGGTCTAATGATACTGGCTGAGCTATCCACAGGCTTGATATTCTCCTTGTTTGCAGTGGGGGATGTTTGTCTCGTCTCCTGGACACGACAGTCTTTTGCTAAAAAACAAAACAAATAAAAAAAACAGCCTGTCATGATTGAAAGATGATATTCAAAATCAGCTTCCGTTTCCCTTGATCTCTTACAGATTACCGACTATACTTACCATCCGCTGATGAAGAACCGACCAGGTTGGGGGCGGGGCTAGCAGCAGTAGGAGAAGCAGCTGATGTGGGTGTAACAGTTTCTGTAGTTGTTCCCGTCTGAAGGGAAGGAAGTGATGAAGAGGTGGGGGACGTTCCACTCACGCTGTTCTGACGAGGGGAGCGAGGTCTGTGTGCTGGTGGCAGAGGACCATAAGACCTTAGTGAGCACCAAGTCTCACTTAAAAAAGGTAACATTGTAAGGGTGTAACGATTCATCCATTAGATCAATGAATCGATTTATATATAGTAAGTTGTCCTTCCCCATGACATTAATCGATCTAAAAAAATTTAGAAAAGGCAATCAATCAATTGTATCAATAAAATGAAATAATGCATTGGATTTAAGCACGACAGACTTTAATATTAAAAGAGCTAAAACACACCCGGCCGACTGTCGCATCAGGCTTCACAATCAAGTTAAAATGAAAAAGATCAGGTTCAACCATTGCTCCTGAGCAGAGCTTGGTTGCACTTCATCTTTTTATATTATTATTGTATTATTTCTATTTAAAAAACCTAATATGTATTTTTATTGAAAATGTATTGAGTATTGAAAATAAAAGCAGAAAAGTTAACATCCTGTTAATTTTAACGTAAGTGTTGGTCGGACTTTATTCAAATAAAATGTGAAAACATTTGCCATTAGATGTTGTTTACTTGTTTGTTTATATCTATAATCAATTCATAGATGATTCACTTACAAGAAATGACAGGAATCCATGAAAGCTCACCTGCTCTGTATAGTATACAGACATTCATTTTAATCACACTGGTTAATTATTATTTTGGCTAAAATTTTACTCAATCTATTTCAAGTCACTGAATTAGTTTTGAATTGAATTGTTCTAAATAAACCAATTTTGGCCTTGAATCGAATTGGCAACAACAAATCATTGCTAAAAAGAATCGTTACACCTCTTGTAACAGCATTGTAAAAGTGGTGTTACCTCCTCCTATAACAACTGAGGACCACGTTCCTCCAGAGGAGCTACTCCTAGTCGGAAGAGCTGCAGGGACATCTCCAGCAGCGTTGTGAGAAATCAACTCAACTCCTGGTGGAACCCCACTCCCCCGGCCGGGCGGCACTCTGTGAGAACGAGGGGTCCGCTGAGATTTCGGAGACATCCGAGGTGGACCTGTGGATGAAGACGAACAGATAGGTGTACAGGACTCCAAAAACAAGAGACACAACATGAGCGTGAAAAGAAAGCAACGTGTGGTTTCTTTTGACCTTCAGCAGTGAGATTTTCTTATGATTTTAACACCCGTATCCCAAAATAAGTTGTTCAGTCACTTCAAACAACATGGCTACTTGGTGGCATGCGTGTTAAAGTGAATCAAAGACACCACACATTTTTAACAGGAACCATGTGATGTCAAAAACCAGAAAAGGGAAATGTGGTAAAGACAAGTGCAAAAAGGTGTTTAGTAAAGAATTTGCTGTCCACTTGGAAAAACACAAACAGCTTCGAGAAAAACTTTAATAATTAAAATGTAGAGTATTGTGTAAACTATAACAAGTATTTAATCAATCTTCTTGTACTACCTCATCTTACACTAAAATGTAACCAAATATAGTATTGTTGTGCATCAAATTACACTTGCTGTGGTGTCATCAGATCATGTGATCCAATACCGTGAGAGATGCTGAAATCTGAGCTTAATAGTCTTATATTTCTAAAAGAAGTGAATTTCATAAAATGAGTTTCTACCGTGTACAGGGGGGCAATGGGGGAGCACTGTAGAGTAGTAGGAAGTAATAACTAATCACATTATTGATTAAACAAACATGTAAGGAGTATAGATATAATATGAATTCATAAATATCAAGTTATTTTTGTGGCTTTAGCTTAAGTTAGCTTATATAGCTAAATCCTCTTTGTTTCGGAGTTAAAAATGAGAATTTCTGTCAGAGAAAGCAGTACGCCATCAAGTTTTTTTTGTAGCTATCCAAACTTTGATACAATTTCAAGGATAATTTTGTGTACTGTGATGGAGATATGGTCATTAAAAAAGTTGATTAATTGTGAATTTTGGCTTCTGTAAAAAAAAAAAAAAAAAAAGAGACCTATGTATCCGTTTTTGTGCCGTTATCCAACTTTTTCACAATTTCAGACAGAATTATGTCAGTGCAAGTCTGCGTTTTCCCATCACTTCCAAACATGGCGCAAAGACTAAAGGTCTATAAACATCCAGGCAGAACGCTGCATATAGTAAAACTTAGAGCCATTAAATAGAGACAGCTTGAATAAGTTGCTAGAAAATGAAGCCCTGGGGGGAGGTAATTTGCTCAGAGGATTTTCATTATTCCATTTACTCAAATTACATGATGATTTGTTTCAACCTCAATCAGAGGCAGCTAAAGAATTTATCAAAGTCAAAAATATTACCGTGCATAAATCAAGAACAGAACAGCCTGACAGTAATGAATCACGTCTTCTTTAGCTAAACTTCAGGATGGAGGACATAAAATGTGAAACTATCTTTTTTAATGACAATTAAGGGGCCATGTGCAAAAGAACTTTTCTATTGCAGTAACAAAGACAACTTAAGGACTTGTGTGTTCTGCACTAATATTGTATCTTTTAAAGAGCAATGGGATTGTGTGATCCGAGGGCCACATGTTGAGAATTCACGTCAGCATTTACAATATAACCTGTCTGAACATTGTCATTTTTTGTTGTTTTGTGTGTTTTAGTGTCATTTGTGCGTTTTTTCTCTCATTTTATGTATTTTTGTTGTTGCTTTTGTGTTCTGCCCATTTTGTGTGATTTGTTGTCATTTTGCGTCATATGTTTTCTCTCATTAGTTTTTGTCATCATTTGGTTTATTTTACTTTTATTTTTGTGTATTGTTGTAGTCATCCTGTGTATTTTTCCCATCGTTTTTAAAGTTTACTTTTGGATGCTGCGCGAAATTATGCGGAAGGCAACCTGTGGCCCCCGGCCCATGTATTATTTAAATAGTCAAGTTGCTTACTGCTAAAGACACAGAACAGGTCAGGGGAGCTTTTCAAACAAACATATATACAGCATATGTGGCCTATAAAGGACATTGGTTAAGCTGGTAGAGATTCAATTCATTGGATTTTCAACACAGTCACTACAGAATGACACTTTGAAAAGTAATCCAAAATAAAACTATTTTGGTTCATTTCAAAAGTTATCCACTGTAGTGCAAACATGGGCCAGCTGTTTATTCAATGCTGGAAAGTTGTGTCATGTGTTTTGTAGCGTTAAAAGCAAAAAGCACAGCACACACACACACCGTGGCACACCCACATGCTAAGGTAAAAATACCTGATGCATTGACAGGGTATCAGATTTGATCGTTCACATTAAGTTACTTTTGTGAACAAATCAAAACTAACCCAAAATCAGCATGAACAAGTAGTTTTACCTTTTTGTTTCAAACTAGACCTGGGCAAGATTATCATTTATAGGAGCTGCTTCCTGATAAAACTACTTTTCTTAACAATTACGGATTGATTGACCGTGATGGTTATGTCTTTGCCCAGGTCTACTCCACAGTGATGTGGGTACCTTCTGAAGACATGCGTTTTGGCAAAGTGGAGGCTGGCGACGTGGGACCATGGTGGGAAAAGGAAGATGAAGGGGAAGAATAGGAAGGATGGGATGAATGAGAAGGAGGCCTTGAAGGTCGAGAGGGGGGTCTGGAGGGTGGTCTGGTGGGCGTGGTAGCCCGAGGAGGCAGAGAGGAGGGCCCTGACGGGTAACGTGAAGGGGGGCGGGGAGCGGGAGACGGACAGGGAGAGGAGGGCCAATGGGAGGAACCTAAAAAGAGGCAAGGACAAATGATCAAGGATGACAAACTGCAGGTAAAACAGATTAAAGCTGCTGCAGACGATTGTTTATAATCAGATAAATACAGTGTAGGCCTCAATGATTAAGAAATCAAAGAAAAAAAGGAAATGTAAGGTTGAAATTGTCACTCAAAAGTTCTCACTGTAAACACTCAGGAATCACATTAAATTTGTCTGAAATGCTCATGCATTGCATTGTGAGATATCGAGTCCTGTAGAAGTGTTTTAAGAATTCTTACTGGGATTTTTTTTTAGTTTCTTCACCAGACAAGAAGGAAAATGATTGGTATGACCACATTTTTGGGGGGCAGCGAATCGGGATCTTTCCTTGTAAGCCCCAAAATAAACATCCGCCACTGTTTTGCCTCAGCTTTCGGTGAAAACACCAGAAATGCGTTCGGAAGTAGGGTTGGGTGATATAAACCAAAACTCTTTTATATTAATCTATATCTTTAACTCAATTAAGTCTTACCAAAAAGACAATTATTGGTTTAATTTGCTAATTAACAAACAGCTGCACAATATGTTCCACTTTTGGCTTTTTCTTCTGTAACAGCACGTGTGAGTGAGTTTAGGGGAAGTTCTGGGTTGATCCATCCAACTGTGCTTTTCATGCTGTTCTGAGAAGTAGTGAAAACAGCAACTCCTTACACAAGTATTTTAACACATTGGCTGCCAGCCATTTTCAGAACAGCTACCTCCCTGACTGTCAGCCATTTTAGAGCATTTTGCCTGATCTTTGAAGAGCCACAGAATATTTTGTACTATGACTATATAAAATCTGAAACCAGATTCTGAAAGCATAGACTACTTTCATCAGAATTTTTTTTTGTTTCTAGCTTGTTTTGTTCTTCCATAATCAGTTGAATATAGGTAAGTTTCAGACAAAATGCCAGTTTCTGAGCAAAAAGCTGAAAAAACAGCCTTTTGGTGAAAAAACTATTTTTTGCTTTAGTGACATCCCAAACGTCTGAACATTTCCTTCAATAAAACAAGAACAACACTGAGACCGGGCTTTTGATGGAAAATTAATATTTTGCTATCTGGGTCAGAATTGTATGGTTTCCTTACAGTATATATAAAGTAAGCTATAAATTAATATTTTGTTATAGGCCATATTGTAATATTCTGTATCGCCAGAATAGAAATCTTGATACAACTTAAATCTTGACATACTGCCCAGGCCTGTTGGGAAGTCACTTGGGCTGAGTTTTCAGGAGCAAACAAGAAATCACAGAAAGAATGAAGTAAACACTTCTATGCATCAGCCTACGAGAATCCACATCCCACAATGCAATGCATGAAACTTTTTGAAAGATTTTAATAGGAGAGAGTTTACAGTAGAAATCAAAAGAAACATTCAAGCAGCAATTTTAACCTTCTACAACTTTTTCCCAAGAAAATGATCTTGGATTTATTGATCTATGAGGCCTACATTAGGTCTTAATCTGATTAAAAAAAAGATTGTCTCCAGTCGCTTTAAGTGGAGAAAAAGTAGAGCTGGCACAGAAAGAACGAGGAAATTAATTTTAAATTAAGAATGGGAGACAGGAACAACATAACTGACATGATAAATGGAATGGGGGGGGTGGGGACACACGCGATCCATTCGACGAATAAATTTAATAAAACCGATGAGACGCAAACATACCTCCGTTCACTACGCGCTGGTCCGATCCAGAGCTGGGACTGTAGTCGTGAGGTCCTTGTCGAGGAGCTGAAGGTCCAGCTGAACTCTGACCCAGACGGGGGGAATTCTGTCTTCCTGAGCCCCATGACATGGCCTCCCTGTTCCTCTGTCCAGGAGGAATGTATTTATTCTCCCTGTAGACAGAAGCAGTTCAGCCAAGTGTTCGTCTACAGTCAATAACATGTCATAAGCCAAACAGAGTCGTCTTCCTTTTACCAACTTTGCTTGAATTCTGATGATTGGTGCGTTTACTACAGCTGCCTGGTCTCCACTTTCTGGCTGTAAAATGCTGAATCCTCTCGTTTCTGAGAACCCTTGTCCCTGTTTACTATGAATACTAAAAGGTGCTGGGAAATTTTGACATTTTGGTCCATAAACAACAATTTGACAGATATTGCAGATGTACATTACCCAAATCTAGGCCTGCTTTATTAATTTGGAAGCCACTGGAGTACAGTGAAATTATTATGTGCAAGAAATCTGTTTATTTGAGGTTTGTGACATTTTATCTTGCCAAAGGTAATCATCAAAAGTGGGATAACTGTGATAATCCTTGCTAGGGAAAAATACTGGGTATGCTCTGGAGTTTAAACCTTCCTTTATACTAAGAGGCCAAACCTTTTTCAAATATTCCTGTATGATTGCTCAGGTTTACCATTTTTAGGAGTAGAAATGCTATGGTTTGGTATTTTCCTGCTGAACTCTCAAGGTTCAACATGGTCTAAAGTCAAAGTTGGAGGATAAAAAGTAATTATAGAAAATTGTGTTATTTTTGTATTACAAATAGAGCCTGTCTGATTTTTGGGGCTGATAGCGATGTTTAGGGCTTAAAAGAAAAAAGGCAATATTTGATTGACCGTGAACCGAAATATCGGCCGATATATGAAATCTGAGCATTAATATTTGCAGAATATATGCATTAAATGGACACAAATTCTTATAACACCAAAAATATGATTAAAGAAAAAAAGGCAGAACACTAAATTCAAATAATGACCTTTAATCAGTATCACTAGCTGTGTTTCCATTACAGTTTCTCACAAAATAAAAGCAATTTTTCAAACATTTCGAGAAAAGTATAATTGCGCTTTGAACGCATTTCCATTGAAGGTGGTTTGGGAGCCTCGTAACTCTTGTAAAATCTGATCCCGCGAGACTTTGCTGCAGGAAGATGGACCCCCAAAACCTTCTTATTACACTCTGCATTGCTTTAATTTTGTGCTCTCTAATGTGGTAGTAACATTTTTCTCAGGCATTATGCTCCTCTTCTGTCCACCTGTAGCGCACCATGTTTGCTCAGAGAGAAGTGGTCATGTGACCAGGTACGTCACGTCCTGTGATCCACTCTTCAGTGTGAATAAAACAAATCTCAACACAGGAACTTTGATACAATGTACAAAATGATTTAAAGAGCCAAAGCAATTAGTGAAAATTTCAATTCTTTTTGGGAGATTCTGTGTTTTATGTGACAGTTTTCCCTTCACAGAATACCTTATAAAGATACTGCACACTTCAGCAATGCTTTCTGAAATTGTGATAATTTGCCTTTCACAGTGTCATGTTTGTCTTTAAGCTGTTTCTCTTTAGGCTGCAGAGAACAGAAATTTGACAATAAAATCCCTTGTTCCTTGGTTGTGTTCTGGTGCTCCATGTTTTAAATAATAGCAAGGCCTCCAAACTTTAAATATGTTTGTAGTTGTTTTAAAATGTCATCTTGAAATGGATAATGAGATTGCTTGAAATATGTTAGCGACTTTACAGATTTTTTTATACACATCTCTGCTGGTTAATCAATGATAAGTGCTAAAAGATGCTAAATGATTACCATTTTACAAATCTAAAGGCAGTGTTACCATATTGATCAATGCAGAATCAATTAGTCATGGCTGCATATTCAAAATTAAGCGTTTATTGAAAACATTTACAAGCATGAACAAAATTCCACAACATAAGAGCAACTGGTGAATAGTGAGGCTTCTCCGTTTTCAAGAAGCTGGCTCTTATGCACTGAGCCAATTTACCTATAATGAAAATCAAGATTTTCTTAAAAATGTTGGCTGAAAACAATGTCTACGTTTATATTAGTATAGTATGAAAATGCGCACTACCACAAGAAAAGAAGTTGAAAAGCAAATAAGGAATGATTGGTTTTTGTAGCTGTTGGACTCACCTGCTGAGTGTGTGAGGCTCTCGTTCCCCACGCACCACAGCCGTGTATTTTTCCTCCTCGGTGCGCTCGTCGTTCTCCAAGGCCACGCGGGCTTTGTATGTGGAGCTGGCTTCGATCTCCTCAGCGAGCTGGGCAGCGCGTGCTTCTCTCTTCAGGAACTCTTCTGAGTCATCCCGCTCTAAAGGGACCCTGGAAGAGTAAAATTTCTACTCAGACAAAGGTTCATCTAAGAATTTCACATTTGCATTTTGGTAATGTAAGATTTCTGTAACCAGGTCATAAATTTATATATTTTCAATAATTTTTAATATAATACAAAGTATAATTAAAGAAAATATAACATCTTCTCTTAAGCTATTATTATTAAGTATATAAAATATTATTTTGTACCACCGTCACTAACACATGAAGTTACTACCAACTATATATGAGCAGTTTGGGCTTCATTGGTAAGTGCTTGGTTAATGATGTAACAGACGAGGCAGTGTTGCTAAACTATAACTCTTCTTCTGATTCCAGCTTTGGAACACTGGAATATTATAAATGGATGTATTTCTGATTTTATGTATGGATGTGTCAATTTAGTAGCAGACTAAAGATAAGCGCTACATTAACTGCTCATAGTATACAACCGGATAGGAGTTTTCCTAAGCTACTAGATATTAACTTTGCCTGATGATGCGCTTATGAAAATAATTTTGAATGAATTGACTGTGCACAGAAAATAAGGGAAATTCATTAAAAGTTGCCTTGTTTTAGACAAGCCCGGTTTTTATAAGACGGCTTAAAATCTACGGATCACAGAATGGTGAGCTACCCAAGGAGACGTCTCTAAATCCACCAAACTTCAGGCCTACCAGGGCAGGAAGACCAACAACAAGTTATAGATTTTTTTTTTACAGTGGAACTCTCTAGGCTGTTGATTTATGTTTAATATTTATTTAATAAATCTATGGTACCTTTTTTTTTTCTATAAAAGCAAAGTGTATGTCAGCTTTCTGCACATCATAGTAATCATTGTCAACCTGCAAGTGAATCGAGACACTTGAGCACAGCCCATGATACCAAACATTTGGCTACATTTCACTAATAGAATACTAATCAGACCAAAATGTCTGTGCCTTCCATTTTAAAGTTACAAAAATAATGACAGATATTAGTATAACAACATGAATATCTCCAAATTCTGTAACGTACGTATAAGTTGAAAGGCTGCTGTCGTATGTAGACAAGACTCCGTACTTCTCTTCGTTGTACTTAAACATGTCATTAGGATCCCACCCATTTGACTGATGAAAAGGCAAAGAGAAACGAAGTCCAAATAGTTATTAAATTTGTATTCAAAAGCATATTGCGGTTTAGCATTGCATAAACTTGTTGTTTTGCTCACCACATCTGTGTCCAGAGACTCAAGGCTGTCAGAGTTGTGGGTTTCTCCTCCGTCCCAGGGTTCCAGATCCTTCTCTTTGTGCTCACCGTTGATCCTGACGCCCACTGCTGCATCAGTGAAATTGTCTGAAACATACACAAAAAACATTCAGTCCATGTAAAGAATTTGTTTATTATTTATGACAACATCTGGTCAAATGGCTGCCAAAGCACTGTTTATGCAAGGCAGCTCATGCTTTAAGGGCTTCTGGGAATTGAACCAAACTAGAGATTCTGGTGGCCTGTTCGGCACACTTAGCGATGTGGCATACTCCCACTGGACTGGGGGTAAAATCCTTGAGATGGCCTTGGTAAGGCTCAAACTGTCAGAGCGTTTAAACAAATCACTACAGGTGTGGACAGTATTCCATGGTGACTTAAGTCTGAGATCTCTTTAAATCTCATATCACAGTTGAACATACGGGCCAGGTTTTATTACTTTTCCTAGAATTGCTGGCATGCTTTGTACAAACTGCTCAAAAGGCAAAAAAAAATAAAAAAAACCAAGGGGGCATTACAGAATTAAATGCAGGCCTGGTGAGGGGGTAAGCAGACATGCACAGTGGCTGCAATCCATGAAAGGACTTCAAAACAAACAAAACTTTTAAACACGTCTTAGTGAGAAAGTTTACTGCCAATGCTCTTACCAAAAGATAAAAAATTAAATCACTAAATGAGATTCATTGCTGGCATGCTTAATACAGGCCACAGTGGTGCTTGAGGCTAAAACTGAACGAAATGCGTCAAAACCAGGTTAAAAACCAGAGGTGACGATGCCTGTTGAGTGGTAGCGCTGGAAACTTTTAAATCTACCTAAAAACCTACTTTTACTCTTTAGCTTTTAAATCACTTTGAGTTATATAGTCTGTTTCATTGTCCTTATCCTTGTTTGAATTTTTATTGTTATCTATTGATTGTTTTTAAAATGTGCTACATAAAGTAGATTGGAAAACTGAGCTTGGTTCTTACATTGGCTAATAATAATACAGCCAACAGTACTCAGATGACTTATAAACTATGTGATGGCAGTAATATACAGTATTGTGTTATGAATCCCCTCACTTGTCCTCATGGAAGTCCACTTTAACCCGTTGTCAAATGTTAAACAAAAGATTCAACTAAACAATGCAAAACCGATTCAGCAAGCAGCAGTGGCTTGTTAGCATCACTGCTACATGTTAGCTATGAAAGTAGATATATTGTAAAATGTGAGAGCTTGTAGAATGTGATGTGAAGTTGTAAAATGTGATGTGAGAGCTTGTAGAATGTGATGTGAGCTTGTGTATAAAAAAATCCACACGTGAAATAAATTTAATGTCACAAATGATGAGACAAAATGTATTGACTGATATTTACACATAAAATTACAGCTGCAAACTAGCGGTAGATTCCAGAAGTTCTAACTGCTGAGTTGTGGTTGTAAATGATCATTTACGCAAGTAATTAAAAAACATGTGAATAAATGTTGGATTACAAGTTTGCAGCTGTAATTTTATGTGTAAATATCGGTCTTTACAATTTTTCGCATCATTTGTGACATTAAATTTATTTCATGTGTGTGTATTTTTTTATACACAAGCTCACATCACATTCTACGAGCTCTCACATTTTGCAACATGTCTACCTTCATATTAGCTCGTTTTAGGCTCATGTTAGGCTACGTACAGAGATGCATGACAAAATAAAACTGACAAATTACCTGTGTCAGAGGAGACTAGACCATTAGAAAGGAAAGATACACATATGACAAAACATCAGAACAAATTGATAAACAGATGATAGAAAAAAAACAGTCCTTCTCCCACTAAATATAATAAAAACGTGGATTAAAGTGCAAATCTTACCCCATTAAAATATCAACCTTTTTCAAAGAGAAAACATACAAGAATTGTTTTACCAGACTTTGGCAATGTGTGAATAGAAGATCTCGCCATCACAAGACAATCCTTGAAACCGCTGGATTATGGCTGTCACTACTAATGATCAGTGTCTCCAAATCAATATTTAAAATCTTAAGAGCTCATGAAACTCTTTCTCACTGCATTTTTTTTTTTGGCTTAAAGTTTAGGAGGAAATTACAGATTGCAAATTAAAAAGAACTCTTTAATTTGTCTTGATGTCTTCGCGGTGCTAAAGCAACATACGTTCAGTCAATTGATTAAATCGAGAATTGATGAAGAATTGTCTGTGTGTTTACTCACTAGCTCACTATAGCATCTGTATTCCATTAAGATTCTGACCCAACTTACGGCTAATCCATTTCTAAATGTATCGTAAAAGTGAGGTTAAAAAAAATTAGGAACTTCAAAAGATTCGGGATAAATTGTCTTTGTAAATGTTCCCAGTACCTTTTCTGGCAAAATTCAGGTCTACATCTTTGAAGGTCACCACTACGACGTCGGAGGCCTTGAAAACGATGCTTTCTACGATGTCTTCTTTCCTGGGGCCGACGTTTGGCTCTGCACTTTTCCGGTGAGCTGCATCCAACACCAGATCACACTGGAGTAGAGAGAGAAGTGGAAATTACAAGAAAACACAAAAATGCAGCAAAATGTAAACCATCAAAAATAAAATAAAACCAAGTAGAGATGAAGAAATAAGACTGTGAAGCATTGGAATATTTTTTAAACTGCCAAAATATCTGACCAACTATAATATAGACCCAATTAAGAGGCACTTTATGTACACCTTTATTTAAACAATGACTGATCAGGCAAAATGAAACCAATAATCTAGCATATTGAAAGGAATCCTCCTGGGTCCAAGAAAGAAAAAAAATAACTAAGTTTAAAAGCTGTAGACTACAGATACACTTTAATAAATGGTATACAATGATCATTAAACGGTGTGACCCTTACCTCTGGACCATAAGTCTTGAACACCCCTTCATAAACAGCTCCATTCTTTACTTTTAGCTCGCACCTGGATCCCTATAAATTAAAAGACCAGATGTTATTCTGTGCATTCAAAAAATAAGTTATTGCTGATTACAAAGTCAAAAAATGAGCCCAGAATACCATCTTTAAGAAAAACAGAATGTTCAACTAGTGCTGGTATGACCAAAAACTTATTACAGTTACTTTTTGGATTATAATGGTTTCACGTTATATGGCAGTATTTTTTTTCCTCCCAAGCGTGACATTTTCAAATGATTTATAAAATATTTACTGCAATAAATGGACTTAGAATGATCTATTTGACTGTGATATGGAGTGAATATTGTAGAAACACGATAACAAAGTCTATTAAAAATTATGAAGATTTCAAGCAAAGACCGAGCTGCCAGCGAGTGCTGTGAGATGGGGGCGAGGCTCATTGTGGCCCTCGCAACGTTGTGCACCCTACGTACACACCAGTATAGTGCCCAGCACTACATTTAATCTTAAAAATGCTTTGCAAACAATTTGCTGCGTTTTTAAAAACATTGGAAACAAGTTGTCATAATGGACTTGCGCCAGTAAATACTACTAACTGTTATTCCATTATAGTGAGCAGGATTCCTATACCATTCTAACTATGTATCTTTGTACATCTTGGGGAATACGTCATAAATTCCAATAGAATAAATCACCTAAACATAACAGTAAAAATATATCAGTGTACGTACCACCACTGAAGTCAAGACATGGACCATCCTTGTGTTTGCATATACCCCATTGAAAAGTACCTAAAAGGAAAAAAGAAAAATAATTAAGTCTACAATTGAACATTTGCAGATTAAATCCGGTAAATGCGTCTCGGATGACTTACTGTAGCAGGACCTTTACCACCATATCTCCCCCTGAAAGGTAAAGAAACATGTTGGTGAAACACAGACTGATACTAAGCATACCGATTACTGCTCAAAGTTGCATTCAGATGGATGCACATAAATTTTAAGAGGTTCAGGTGTTATATCCATGATACATTTCTATAGCCACTCATTCCAGCACTCAGGTTTCATGGGGGGGATAGTTCCTATCCTTCCTTCAGCTCACAAAATATAGGACATGAGGTACACCCTGAACAGGATGTCAGTCTGCCACAGGGCCAACACAAAGACCAACAACCATTCACACCTACAGAAAGCACAGAGAGAACATTAAACTGAGAAAATAAAAGTTCCAGGAAAATTTCCTGAACGGTAGGGGTTTAACGATTCAACAATTAGATCAATAAATCCATTTATATTCCTACAATCCAACTACATTGATCTGTTCTTGGCAAGTTGGCCTTCCGGATGACATTATCGTTTAAAGACGTTACGGCAGACTGACTGTCAACTTCCTGTGACGATAACCATCATGCTAAAAGGAAATGTATCAGGTTCAACCACTGCTCATTTGACCTGGACAGGTCTGGGTTGCATTTCATTTTGTATATTATTGTATTATTATGTTGAAAAAAACAAGTATAAGAGTCAGGTAAACCTAATATGTATGTTTATTGAAAACTTATTGAATACTGAAAATGAGAGCAGAAAAGTTAAAAGGGACATATTGTGAAAAATCCTCTTTTGCAGTTTTTTTTTTTTAACACATGAGGTAACTTGAGTGTCCACCGGCACACCAAATGTGAAATAAATCCATCCAGTCCTTTGTTTGTGGTCTGTGCAAGTCTTACATCACAGAGAAAAGTGTTCTGTTTCAAACTTTGAGTTTGTGACGTCACAAGCCAAACTCCGCTGGTGACAGGGGAGAGAGAGAGGGCTGATCACTTCCTCTCCGGCCGTATGTGATTGTTTACAGCACTTATCATAGACGGCGCCGCATTTACAGTTTACATGATCAACTTACAAAGTCACTTAAGGAGGAGTTCACTCAGAATGTAGGCTTATTCAAGAAGTTAACTGCTTTACTTTTACCCCCGTAAATTGAGGAAGTGTACTCCAAGGACACACCCCCAAAACGGAGAGCTCTCAAACAGCTGGATTATACAGGGTATTAAACCTCGTCTGTTGCTTGACCCGTGTTATGTTTTTACCAAACACTAGCAAATATATGTAATTTAGACCGTGGGGAACTGTTTTACAAGATGAAAAATTGGTTATAGAGGGTTTTCAAGGCGCGTTGTCAACCCAGAAGTCGTCATTTTGGCGATATTGCAACAGCAATACAAACTGCACGCACACAAGCAAATCCTGAATTTTGAGAGGAAATGGTGAATTATTGCCGTGTTTTTGGCTGTACCAATCAGTCAGACAGTAAAAAACATTGTGAGTTTTATAGGCTGTCAAAAGTTATAACAAATCAGGGAGAACAATGTCAAAAATTATCAGAGGAAAAAAGGTGCATGTGGTTAGCAGAGTTAAACCAGGATCTACAAGGCAAACATCTGGACAACATCCAAATTTGTTCATCCCCTTTTCTTGTCAGGTAAGTAAATTGTTGATTGCAGTGGCTCTTAACTAATTTTCTAGTGTGATAAGAATATAATTAATATCAAATCATATCATATTTGGCGGTATTGACTTAATATAATCACATTTAATAACCTGCTACAGTAGCAACACAGTTCTTAAAATGTAGAGCTAAAAGGTGCTGTATTTCTCATTGTAATCCAGGTAAAAGGTCTGAACTTTTCTATTGTTACTGCATTACTTACTTTGGCCTTCACATCACATCTGTCAATGACTTGATCCACACGCCATCTGGTTATAGGCCTCAAAACTTTGATAAGATTTAAGGTCTTCTGCTGCATATGGGGTTGGCATAAACTAGGAAGTTGATGATATGAGGATACATAATAGAAGAAATACTCTCAGGATCGTCCAAGACGAGGGAGCTAACTCGTATGGATCTGCACCACCAATAAAGCGTAACGTGCCCCTTCCTGCGGACCAAGTCCTTCCCTCTATGTCTTTGCATCTTTAATACATTTTGAGGAGCTTTTCTGTGGTTTATCAACCGCAAAAATTCACCATTTCATCTCAAAATTCGGGATTTGCTTGTGTGCGTGCAGTTTGTTTTGCTGCTGCTTATCACCAAAAAGGCGACTTCCGGGTTGATGACGCGCCGTGAAAACCCTCTATAATATGTCCCCGTTAACATCCTGCTAATTTAAACTGTAGTGTTGGTTGGACTTTATTCAAATAAAATGTGAATACATTTACCCTTAAATGTTGTTTACTTACGTTTATGTTCATGATTAATTCATAGACGATTCCCTTACAAGAAACATCAGGACTATATGAAAGCTCACCTGCACTGTACAGTATTTAGGGATATATTTCAGTCACATTGATTAAATTATTATTTTGGCTAAAAAGTTACTGAATCGATTTTAAGTCTCTGAATGGTTTCGCATTAAATCGTTCTAAATTAACCAATATCGTCCTTGAATCAAATCGTGAATTGAATTGTTGCTAAAACTCATCATTATGCCACTACTGAACCGGAATCAAACCCAGGCATTCTTGCTGAGAGGAAGGAGTGCTAACCTGCAGATACAAATGACTACAATGATGCCTGAACATAAAAATGAGGGGTTAGAAATGCCAGGTTTTAGTAAAATCAAACTATTATAATGAAACTTTGAACCCCTGCATTAAGGATAGATTGTGGACAATCCAGGAGAATTTAATTGGGAGGATGAAGTTGAAGCGGCAGTAAGACAAACACTCAGTACACTACATTTTTTTTCCTCCAGGCTTGTCCTAAAATGCACCTTGCTCAGCAGCTGGCACATAGCCAGCCATTCACACTGGATTCATTGCAGGCAATGGCCATTTCTTTATGCTCCGTATCTCATACGATGAATCGGTTGGCTCGCATCGCAGCGTAGATTCCAATCCAGCCATTAAAGAGGGACATTAAGTCACTCAGTCCACTGAATGACTGAAATGTTTCAAATTATGAGGCTGTGACAAAGGCTTAAAGAGAGGAAAGTACGCAGTAGTCAGTGATTAGAGGCAAATTAAAACACGGACAAAGGATAAATAATATCACCTTGTGCTCGCTTCCCTTTACACCAGCGCACACAGTTAGCTTTATGTTTGGGACAACGTGTACGGAAAAAGTCACCCTTCAAGGGCACTATTTCTCACGAGCAGCAACGTCAAGGTTGTAAGTGGTCTCTGTTTAAAGCCCCTTCTTGTCTCCACGCCCGCCCACACACACACACACACACACTGAAGATCAATTTCTGCAACGATGCAGCAACGTCCCAAGAAGACAGCCACATGCAAACATACGCAGATGTTTTATCCCAACGTGTCGCTTGTAATGTGTTGTCCCGTTAGCATTCCGGCTTTAGCTACAGCTCTGAATCACAAGCATGGACTGTCATGCGTCTAATTAACAGCAGCTAAATAGACACAAAGCTAATAAGAGAACAAATAGTAAACTGCTGTGCAAGATTTAGCGACGTAGTCTTTGATTTGCAAACGCAAAATAACTTGTAATGCAGTCAAACATATACAAATTCGTTCAGATAAAGTAAATGTTGTGGTTTAATAGGCGTATATGAGAGTGACGTTTCGTAAAAGTTATGTCAGTCCACGAACAGGCGACGGGCCTAGTAAAAGCTCCACTGCACGAGTGACCGACCAACGCGTCAAAGGCCCACACATCGTTCACTAAAACACACTACACATGGATGTCACCCCTTCAAAGTGCGGCTGCTGAAAGCACCCACTCCCACAGACCCAACATCCACTAACATCGTGTATCAGTGCTGTTTTTTTTTACCGTGCCAAATGCCATTTATAAAAAGTCACAGACCTGCCCAGGTTCTGTCTTCCACCGCCGCTTCCTCCAGCTCCAGAGGCGGCCGCACCAGCGGTGTTCCCACCGCCAGGCTTGCTTCGATTTCCACCGGCCTTCATTGACATGGTGATCCCATAAAAGACGGTATTAAAAGATCACTTGGGCACTGAGGAAACACTGTGCTGAGGCGTGACAGCTAATGTTAGCGTTCAGTGTAGATATGGGTGGCTAAAGCCAGGCTAACATTAACGTGCCCCTAGCTAACAGGCTAACGGTTGCTAGCTGTTAGCAACCGTGTGTGCAATTCCTCTTAAAACAGAAAGAAAAATAAATGTTAAAACAATAACACGCTTTAGTAACACGTCCAAAGTTAAGGTTAGTGTTACACCGCCTGTTAACCGTATTATAATGCTGACACAATTGTTTTTTGTCTCAATATAAGGTTTAGCGATATCTCGGCTTCGTTCCGTTGCTAACAGCGAAAGGAGACCAAAACAGTCTGAAGGGGGACAAAAAATTGCGGAGGGATATATCACAGTGAAACAGCTCGGGACAAAAAACTCATTTTTCACAAGCGTTATTTTCTGACAACGATTACAATATTAAACTACATGCACACACTATTGTTTAGTTTGGGCTGCATGGAAGAATTCCACGTTTAACTGTTTGTTTAGAGAGAAAAAAGTAACCACGGTGGTACTATTTTCCGGAAGTCCGTGGATGCACAGAGGCTGTTTTGTGGCATCCACGTGAGCCGGCGAGCGAACACATGTGCGGCTGTATACGTGAGCCGTCATTGCTGATACATTAAACTGTTAAATGTGAATTTATCATGCTTTACAATTTCAAACATATACGAGATACATTTTATGAAAATAGGAAAATATCTCCTCGATGGAAGGCCTTTTGTAAAAAAAAATATTTTGACAAACATTGATGGATTGATTTTATTTTCTCTACTGTAATGTGTGCACTTGTATTTAATCCTTATTCAATTAACATTATTTTACTTAATTCTATACGTTTTATTTCTTTTTTCTTTCTTTCTTTTTTAGTGTTTATTACTTTCATTTGTAATACTGTAAAATCCCCCCTGGGATAAATAAAGTACTTCTGATTGGCCTGGACATTACCTTATAAATTATTAATATTCATTCAAATGGTATTTGGGCTCAAATTAATTTTTTTTTTTTTTCACAGCGCAGAATATAATAACATTCATTTTCATTGTTAATGTATTATTATGCACTTTGCACATAAAAAAAATATAATGTTGATTTCATTGGTAACCTGTTCATTTTATATGGTAAATTGTACATACACATTACAAGTGTACATTCAACAAGTCTTCTCCCTTATTTGTGAGTTTTCTTTGTGAATTTAAAGAATATACCAAGACAAGACTATGTATGTATGATTTTTGTTTGCTTATTCCCTTTCTATGTTGTTTGAATGTAGTACACTTCTAATTTGTTGTAGATGTGCACCCCCCCCACACACACACACACACACACCAAAAAATAAATAAAAAAGTTTATCATCATTTCATCATGTCAAGTATTTCACATGTTAAGTAAACATAGCCGATAGACTGTCATAATGTTGCAGATGTGTTTTATTTGGCTAATGTAAGTGACCTTTCTCATTTTAAAAACATGATATACATATTGGCACTATTATTACATATGATGACAAATGAAAGCATATGACTAGCTTTACATTCAAACATGCACTTACATTTCTACATATTTACCAGAAAAGTATATGTTACAAACAAAAATAAGCAAATAAAAAACTAAGGCAGTAAACACCAAGTAATAAACCCCCCCCCCCCCCAAAAAAAAACCCCCATTTCTGTCCCTTCTGAAAATCATGGCTTTCAAAATATTCTACAATGGAATAGAACAGTGTTTGTCAGGAATTCAATTGGGGTCGTCTAGAGTGTCTAGTCATTGATAAAAAAAAATTTATTACTGATTAAAATGTTATTTAATTATTACTCTTTTTAAAATTAAAAACCACACTTTGTATCAAATAACTGTATTCTAAACTTTCACTTTGTCGAATAAATAAATACATGTACTAAAAATTAAAATAGAAATCAGTAAAAAAAAATATTTGAGCTGGTGCATCTCGTCGCTTTGTACACAAATTTGGCTGCTTGTGACACAGTATAACAAACATGATCAAAAAGTAATTCACCAGAAAATTGTGATACCAAAATGGGGTCACGACCCAAAAAAGTCTGGGACCCACTGGAATAGGATAAATAAATAAAAAATCTGAAGAACCATAACTATTCAAGTTCCCTTAAGTTTTATTTGTTTAGTTTTTTACTGGTTGTATTCAGTTCTGTCAGCTGCAGGATAAAAGTGCTGGAGCAGTGTCTTAAATGGACTAATGTGATTATATCTGAGATTTCAGAAGCAGGCCGATATCATCCGACACAATATTTTTTGCTGGTATCGGTCTGATTTCTGATATCAATATTGGATTGGGACACCCCTAGTTTTCATCACACTATCCTGAGTTAAAGACAAACCTTTCCTGGCTCTTGTCTAAGTTGTGATGTCATCAGATATAAACCTTTATCATCTAATCACCAGAATGCAGCATCGTAAAAACAAAAGAAAGAAGAGCAACTTGCTGGCGTATTCCTATGTTGGCCCTTGTCAGCTGCAGATCTGTTATCGTTGGTTTTATTCTGCAACATTATACAGTATAAATTATATAATTCATAAAGGTATCACAGGCCCTTGTATTTGAAGCATGCTTTTACACTTGAACAGCAGTAGGATAGGACTTGCTATCAGCTGGACTCTCTTGATCAACCCCAGTAAGTGGCACTCTGTCACTTTTAAAGGGACCCTCCATTATTTTTTTTACAAGTTTGACCTAAAAGCTTCTAAAGGTACTTTTTAGACAATCTGTGCTGGAAAAAAAATGTCCAACAAGGACCTATAATCCTTTTATTGCCATTTAAAGATGAGTTGTATTTACAATTAAAGAGCCAAGGGGTCACCATCTTGAACAGCTTTGTTCACACAGAGGTCAAGTGGCACAACAGTGTGCAGATTGTTTTTATACTTTTTATCATCTCTGAGGAAATCCAGCAGGGCTTGTAATAATGAATGTAAGATGAAATCATCGTGTTTATGGTAAATAAGGTGTTCAGTTGTGAGTTTCTGATTTCTTATATTTCAAAACCTTGACCAACTTTTTTTAATGTGTTTCTTGAATGAAAAGCTGGAATCTAAGGCGATCCCTAGATACGTGACATCGTTGACAGGTTTTTGTGTTTGTCCATTCATATGTATGTTGGAGGCACCAACAACTTGCTTGGCTTGCTGAACTACATTGACAACATTTGAGCTTGATCCATGTGTAAATAAAACTATTGAAATGTATGGGCGCTGACATTTTCTTTTTTTAAAAATTGTAATGAATTGTGCAATTCAGATCTGATCTGTATGAAACTCTGTGAGGTAATTGATGAACTGATCCAACATAACTGAGTGAAATTTAATAAAGTGCAGTCAATAACAAACTAAGATACATTTTTTTTTTTAATTTTGTCAATGACGAGAGATGGGATTTTTAGATTTTTTAAAACTGATCCAGAATCAGTATATCTTCCAAAATTCAATGTAATGTCCCCTGGTGTAATATCTGTCTTTGGTTAGAATTTTGTCAACATCCATTAAGGACTTTAAAGTAATTCTGCTAACAGACAAACAAACATGTGAACATATTGTGTCTTTGGTGGAAGTAATGTAAATAATCTGCAAAAGCAGGGTTGATGTTTTGTTCCTTATTTGACCAGATTGGGAGTAATGACTTAAATATGATTGATTGGAACAGGTTAGCTAAATAAAACAAACTTGTGAGTTACGTTTTGGGTGGATCTGCTTTCATAAAACAGGATTTGGGCTAAATTTACCCAAGACTATGTAAAATCATTGTAATCTATCTTGGCTTTGAGAAATACATATTTGATCAGTCTAATACAGTGGTTCTCAAACTTGTTTTGCTTAAGTACCCCCCTTTCTCTTATTTTGGAATCCAAGTACCCACTTTGTCCGAATACAACGTTTTACTCAGAATATTATTAAAAAAAAAAACAACAACAACTATATAGCATAGTGATAAAATAAATGAGTTATAACACATATTGTAAATAATCAGAATGAAACAGAATTAGCGCCTTATGAAGAGATTTATTTCTATAGTTTTTATAATTTCCACCATCTCCTGCCTGGTGTGGAACCAAGTCTGAACCCTATCAGTTCATGTTCTAATCATTTCCATCATTCCAACTGTGAATTTCTCTTGGAGATGAATAAAGTATCTATCTATCTATCTATCTATTATTATTTTTAACTAAAAATAAACATTGTAAAATATAAATAGTTTTTATGCTATTTGTTTATTTTCCACTCTCTCAGGTACCCCTTGTAGTGCCAATGGGAAACACTGATCTAATATATACAATAATGCTGACCAACCTGACTGATATGATCAGGATTGTTATGAACCCTTTAACCCTTACAGCCACAATTAAACAAGGGTCCTAATCAGGACCAATGTGTTTGTGTCCTTTGTTTGAAAGTGGTTTAAACGATACTCCAGTCCACACCATTTAAACAAACAAACAAACTTGTATTAACAAGCCTATACATTATAATAATTTGTGTTATAACACTATTAACGACACTGATTTGCTGCTACATATTTTTAAACAAAGTGGTGATTTTTAATCAGGCAATCTGCGCGGACTGCTCCTGCGTATCTCCGTGGATCTTTGACTTCATGAAGCCGTGAGATTAACCAAAAACACGGAGTCTGTCCGCGGCCAGTCCCGGACGAGCACACCCCGTTATTAACCGGCTTCCTTACCCAGACGGAGTTGTATTCTGTCAGCTCTGGGTGATAAAAAAAAAAGGGCTGCTTCTGAACGACTGTAACAGCAGCTCGGACACTAGCCTGGCACAGCTAGCTCGGCTAAACTAAAATACACCGGGGGATAACGCAGCGTGCTCTCCGTGTCACTTCATAGGCTGCCTCCGACTGGCCTTTATCTCTACCCACGGGCATTGTTGTGTAGTAATCACCGGCCGTGACATGGAGTATCCGCGGTGGTGTGACTGCTAACGCTACTCGGCTCCTCCGGTGTGTGTTTTTTGTGTGTGGAGCTGAGCTCAGTCAACCGTGGCGAACTTGTCCAAACCGGACTCTGAATCTCTTGTGATCTTGCTGGAGTTTGACCCTCTACATGGTCTCTACAGCGAACCTGAGACGACTGGAAGAGAGAGCTGGGCCCCGAGGTACTGAGCCGGGCTGGGCTGATCTGGTCGGCTGCTTGGCTTCCAGTCACCGGCTGAGGCTGACCGGTGGTCCCCATGGCCTTAGACCGCACAAGGTGGTAATATAACAAGGCTCGGACCCCCAGAGGCTCTCTGTTCTCTATAACCACTGTCTGAAATAACGGACTGACTGACGGACGGTCTGTCCAGCGCACAGCACCATGTCGGACGATAACAATGGAGACAAGTTTATTAAGGTAATCAGAGTTTTTTTTTAACCTGTGTTTTTATTTTATTTTATTTTATTATTGCCAATTACTAGACATTTCAGGTGACCCCCATTTGAATTCTATATGGGGTCCAGACCCCAAGTTGGAAAAACACTGAGCTATATATTGGAAACTACTTCTGCCAATTAATATTAAGCAAGTATTAAAAAAAACAAAAAAAACCCTAACAAATATTTTTAATATAGAAAATGAAAACAAGCGTGACAAACATTTATCTTATAAATTGCTAATGTGATTCTAACGCATTCCTCTATCAGTGGTTCTCAAACTGGGGTCTGAACCCTAGCTTTGGGGGTCTGTAAAATAACAATGATTTAAAAAAAAAAAAAAACAGCTAATTTTCATGTGCTATCATTGCAAAAGTGTGTAACTATATATGGGGACCAAAGCACCGTTAAAACAAACACTTTACATGAACAGTATGTGGATACTGGACATAATGCACTGCTGTATCAGTGAAGTGCCTCAATGGCTTTTGTTTAAAATCACAAATAAAAGCACTATTTTTCAAATAAATGTGGATAAATTGTATTTATTGCTAAATGCTAATACATTAAAAGACTAGTTGGTACTCCAGAGTTCATTTCTACTGCAAATATCAGGAATATTTAAGTTTAAACATTCAAAGAATAAATCTTCACGATAATAAAAAATAAGGGCTACAAATTGTGTTTAATTGACGTGAGGATTATGAAGGGTCTCCCCTGCTCTATATTGTCTTAACCCTGCTTATAAATGATTATTACAACAGAATTTATTGACAAACATTTTCCCAATGGCATCATTGCTGTAACTCCTTAGTTAATTATTGTATAAAACACTAATGGTGTTGATAAGTTAGCTGGCTAATTATAGACTTCCTTCGTTTTTGAAAAAACGTCTGAGTCAACTGGACTCTCATCCCTGAATCATTCATGTTGACTGTATCTGTGTGTTTTGTAATTAGTTTGTTAGTGACTGAAATGTACCTTAGCTTTATACAGAAACAACCTTAAATCACATTTTTATTTATCTATCTAGCATTATCTATTTTTTACTTGTCAGAAGATTTTAGAGGCACTCAAGTTTACTGATGTCCCCAATATTTTAACCCTGTGAACAACTGTGTCTTATTAATAGTTAAAAACCTCCAAAAGTTTGTGTTGGAAAGTTTCACTCCTGAGTTTCGAGCTCTGCTTATTAACAGCAATATTTAGAGAGGTATTCCTATCCTATGCCTCTCAGGGTGTCACTGCCTGGGCATCTGCCAGCAGTAAAATGTGATCTCCAGTGACCTCAGTACCAGCTCTGTCATTTGGGCTGGATACGGTACCTGAGAGCCAGATCTCACACCAGCTGAACTGTTAATATTCATAGGTAATTTCACCGGGGGTGGGTTATTATACTTAAATTAGGATTAGCTCATAATCTTTAGTCAACACCGTGCAAGTGTTAAAATCAACAAATTAATACATTTTCCATAGTTTTCCACAGAACAGACATAATCCAGAGGGGTTGAGTAGAGGTTTTTTTTAGAATGATAGTTATACATCAATAAACTGTTACACAGTGTACTTTTGTGTTGCAATGGTTGTATTGACAGAGGGAGCTTCTTTATTTTGAGGTTTCTCTTTGCTGTGTTTTATTTAGGCCATTTTTAAAGCTTTTACTTAAAAAAAAAAAAAAAAAATATATATATATATATTTTTACATTTACAATATTTATAAAACTACATGGTGTTGATTCACGCTTGTTTTTGTATTTGAACAGGTTAAAAGAAAGAAAATCAAATGAATAAATTATACAAAGTCCTCAGGCAAAAATGAGAGACAACTCTATAACATAGATAATCAAACCTTGTTCTGGTTCTTGTTTTTCTTTTCTTTTCCCCCCTTTCTCTGTCTTTTTTCTTTGATTTATCCTCACCTGGTTGCCACTATGAATATCATTGCTTTGTTAAAGTAATGTATTTGCTTTTGTTAAAATCTGATTGTCACTATCTGTCGATCGCAACACAATATGAATACAGCTGTAAGAATTTTAGAAAATGTAATAAGTTAGAAAATTGTGTTTGAAAGTGTACCAGTTGTCTACTTTAAAATAAAAAATACGTTCTAAAAAAAAAAAAAACAGTGCAGGATTAAGTTAATAAAACTCATCTAGTCTCCATTGTTGCTTTTCCTTTTTTTCCCCTTATTTTAATCAGTCAAAGCCAATGTTGGAAAACTAAAAAGAAAATAGTGTATCAGAAAAATGCACATTGCTCATCTCTATGAGCTCATTTTTCCATTTCTCTCTCCTATCCATTCAGAATGTGGTTTGTAAAAATGTGTTTGCAGCAGCTGTTCCATAGATGAACTCCTTTGATTGATGGACACTGTAGTGTGTTTTTGTGTCACATATTTCCCTGAAATTGTGTTTGTTTTCCCTTGTTTGAAACAGCCTTTGAATGCCCTTTGGTAACTGATTCTGATTTGCATTGGGCAAAAGTTAAGTTGTTTTGAGGTCGACCAAATCATTGAATTTTAGTGCTTTTATTTAATAATAAGTGGGTTGGATGGTTCTCTCCATGTGCTTTTAATTACAGTTTTTATTGTTTTGCAGTTTTTATTGGGTCAGTTAGCAAATTGAGGCTTTTCCTTAATAAAAATCTTATTGTACCTATAGTTTGGCTGGATTTACTTTCTGCAGTCCCATGCTGTGGGCTTGAAGTAGTCCATACACTTCTGGTCAGAGGACATTACTGAACCTGTTTGACCAGGAGAACTGTATTGAAACTGCTAGATCCACTTTGCTCTCATAACAGAGTTGTATGCTATTGCAAATTAAGCTAAGTGGATTTAAGTGCATTATTGTGTCCTTTCTCTTCCACAACAGCTCCCCAAGTGCTTCTAATAGTGTTGGACTTTTTGCCAAAGGCTTTAAAGTGGACAATCATGGTGTCTATTTTAAGTATAAGCTGTTTTACTGTGGCTAGTACACATAAGAACAAATGTAGAAGATTCCAAAACAGGAAGAGCTTTACTTTGAAAACCTTTGAGTGAATCTTCCTGTATTTCAAGTATTTATTAACCTCTAGTCATGTTTATAGTTTATGTGGCTTGGCTAAATGTATACATGTTATATAGCCTGTTTTTTTTACATAATCTGATATCTGGTTTGCTTTTAAACAGGAGTCTTCTATTCTGGAGGAGTACAACATAAACTGGACACAGAAGTTGGGAGCTGGTATCAGTGGGCCTGTTAGGTAAGTGTTTAATTATTTTATCTACTATTATTATGTTATACAATCTTATCTTATGTTTGGCAATATGGTCTTAGAGGAAAATAGTTGTTTCCCTTTTCACAAAAATAAGATTTGAACCTTTATTTACTGTGATGCTGTCAACTTGAATTCAAGGGCCTTTTCTCGTTGTTTTAGTATTCCTAATTGTTTTAAAGTGTCCCTAGCACGTTTACACATGATAATGTGTGACTCAACAAGATTGTCTGTAATTTAAAAAAAAAAATATGAATTGGATGTAAAACTACATTTCAGTTAGATCCAAACGTCATTTTGGAAAAATAAATGCCTCCAAAATCTCCTAAATGTCATTGAAGAAAGACAAAATGTTCACAGGTGTCGTATGAAGGCAGACATAGACAACTGGGGCCCTTGGTCTGATTTTGTGCGGCTTCCAACATAAATGTATAAAATGACAAAAAAATACACAAATTTATTCCCAAAAGAATCAAAATCCCTACAAAACACACAAACATAACAGAACGATAACTTGAATACACAAATTATTCTAAAAACATACAAAATTACAGAAAAATACGAGGAAAAAACTCCAAAAAGGACTACAAAATTATTAGAAAATATATAAAATGACAACAAAAATACACAAATTAACTCCAAAACATACAGAAACAAAAGAAATATACAAAAGACTACTTTAAAAATGAACAAAAATAACAAAAAAACATACAAAATGACCATAAAAACGAAGAAAAAAACAACATAAAACACATGCAAATTAAAAGAAAAACATACAAAAAGACAAACCCATTGTTTTTTCCAGTATATTAATGCTCAGATTGTCATTTTAAATTCTGACATGAATGTTGTTAATATTGCCCTTGGATCAGAAACAATCAGTTTTGTGGCCCCCACTGTGATAAAGGTTGCCCATCTCTGTGTTAAGGATTGTGTGTTTATGACCACAGCTGTCAGGTGGATGCGTACATATTTTTAGTTGGTGTTGTGTAAAATGTTACTTTTGAGTGCAAACTAAAGCATGTAGTATTGTTGGAGTTATTGGATCCATTACATATCGTCTGCCTTCGATTCCCCATTATGTTCTTTTTTTAGTACTTTTCTGTAGCACTGATTCTAGCTAAATACGTCCAGGGTTACATCAGTGTGTGTCTCACTCTGCTTTTTTGATTTCAAAGCTGTCAAAAGTGTGAATCAGAGGAGAGCAACCTGTTATTTCCTCATGTGTTCAGTTTTAGCCTGGAGTGACTCGTATACTGAGAAACTGACTCATCATCAGTGCTGCCTGTAAACACAATCCATGATTCATGCTGTGTGCGTTTCAGCTCATTCTCTCGTTCATCCAATCTTCTGTTTTTTTCCTCCAACTACTTTCTCTCTCTCTACATTTTGTCCGCCTGCCGTACATTGTCTATCATGTGTACGTCTAATGCCACACCAGGTGTCGTCATGTCCCCCGTCTGTGTGATTCATTAGGGCTGTCTCAGTGTCTCTGCAGTTAAGTGAGCTTTGGCTGAACCCCTGAACGTTTCGTGTGGCATTGCTTTAATCGTGTAATCTGAGTTCAGAGCCAACAGGTTAAAGTTTCCAAGCGTCACTGTTGGCATTTAAATTTGTTCTTCCTAGAATTTGGTTTAGACAAATATACTGTGATTCACACTTATGACAAAAAACATGAGATTATCATCTTTTTGTTTTGGCACAGAAATGTTTTGACTAGGGATGCACCGAAATGAAAGTTCTTGGCTGAAACCGAAAACCGAAACTGAAAAAAAAACCAAGGCCCAAAACGGAAACACTGAAATAAATTATAATGCAAATTATTATTCCCATTACCATTATGAGTATAAAATAGGGCTGGGCGATGTGCTATCTTTCATATCAATTGACATTGATAATTATTGATTGGGGTTTTTTTGTGGGTGTATTACCTTTCTTTTGTTTAAGGTTTACAGTTGTACTTTAAGGTTTAATTTTTTCATAAAACTATTTTCCAGGAAATTTATTTTGATCTCCTGACATGTTTCGACTGTCAACTGCCAGTCTTCTTCAGAGGCATCTGCTGATCACTTTGATGTCAACTGTTCAGAATATTTACTTCAGTAAATCTCCTGAAAAACAATCTGAATAAATGTAACCATAACATATTATTCAAAAAGGAGACAAAAGGAACCTGTTGGAATTATTACGCGGAAGTCAAGGAAACATCAAAGCAATCAGCAGACGCCTGGCAGGAGATAGTCGAAACATGTCAGGAGATCAAAGTAACTTTCCTGAAAAACAAATTTCTGAATAATTGAAACCATTCAAAAAGAACTTGGGTTTACAGTGGTAGTCGCAAAAGTGTTCGTATTCCTTGAACATTTCCAAATGTTGTCACGGTACAATCACAAAAGCAAATGCTTTCTACTGGGTTTGTTTGTTCTAGACCAACACAATGTGTTGCCTGATTGTAAAATGGTACTTTGGGATTCGACTCTACTGGCTTAGCACATCTACACACTGGACGTTGGACCCATTCTTTTTTGTACAATAGTTTCAACTCAGTCAGATTGAATGGACAATGCCTATTAACGGCAAATTTCAAGTCTTGCCAGAGATTTTCAGTCTGGACTTTGACTGGGTCGTTCTAAATTCTAACACATGGTTATGGCCTGACCTATTTTAAACCCTTCCATTGTGGCTGGAAATGCACAATGTATAAAGGCTTATCTATTGCTGCATTTTATTTATGACTAAAATATGACAAATGTTGTTTAAATGTAGATGCCATACTTTCCTAGCATTGATGATAGCGTTTAGAAACACTGGTCACCAGTATCTTAAAAGTTCTAGTGTCAATAAGAACCTGAATAACCATGCGTATGTTCCGTCATTTACACCTGATTATTATATGTATGATTGTAAAGTATGTTAGAATATAAAATATGTGGGTACATTAAACCTGTCAAAACAGCTATGAGATAAGTTGTTTATCATCATGTATCTGCATCAATCACTGATGTGTTAAAGTTTAAAAGTGACATGGGCAACTGGTGGCTCATGAGCCACATGCAGCCCTCGGCCTAATTTCATGTGGCTCGTGAATAAATGCACCAGATGACTCCAAAAATACACAAAATGACAGAAAAATATGCAAAAAACTGCTTAAGTACACAAATAGTAAATAGACAAAAGGACAACAATGATCAACAAAAGGAAAACAAAGTCACAACAAATACACAATTACTCAATAAGCACATAAAATGACTACAAACAGTAAATAACGGAGAAATATACAGACAACAAAAATACACAAAATGACTAAAATCACACAAAAAGAACAACAAACATGCAAAAATAGAGGAAAATATAAAATCTAAAATACAAAAAATCACACTCAATATAAAACACAAAACCTTTATTCTGTCCTGTATTAATTCTCAGATTGTTCATTGTTCTAAATGCAGGCAGAATGTTGATAATGTGATCCTCAGATCAGATAAAATCACATTTTTGTGGCCTTTGGTTTAAAGGATAAACTGTCACATACTAACTTTATTTCCTGACTAAAACTATATATATACAGTATATACACACCGTATATAATATAAAAGTTTGGTTTCAGAGCATTCAGCTGGAGCTCGTTTTTCTTTATCCTTTAAACAAGGGTTATGATGATAAAGCCTGGCTTTATATTTTGTACACAGACATTGTGTGACAGGAACTCAGATAAGCACACAGTGACTGGCAAACAGACAAAGATCCTAAACATCAAAATCTAAACCAATCCCTGTGAAAACTTAGAACACTATGTTTTATGTTTTCCTCACGCCTTCCCTTCTCTCCTGCTAGATGCTTTATTCCTGCTTTACGTGAGCTGTTTGTTGACCATTGTTTACTTCTTCTTCCTCAGAGTTTGTGTGAAGAAATCCACTCAGGAACGCCTCGCCCTCAAGATTCTTATTGATCGCCCCAAGGCAAGAAATGAGGTTAGAGGAAGCACTTCTAAAGATTGTTTGCAACTTCACATTCGTTGTACCTCCATTTCAGATAGATGGGATTGTTTTACATGAAAAATGTTTATTGCAACTAAAGTGGCTGATATTTACACAGCAAATGAGTTTCATACACTAGGCTGGTATTTAAACACTGTGTGGAACTATGTGTATTAATGGGGTACATGTCATGTGTTCACGAATTACTGATCAATGTTGGATTTACTGCAACAATCCAACAAGTTAGTTGCTTTAAAACAGAACCACAATTAATTGAGTATTAATTACAGTAGGTTTTGCTTTGTTTAAATCTAAGCATCTTTTTAGGAATAAAAGATTCACTGGTTCAGTTGTGCAGTATTTTTTTCTCTGGGTCATTTTGCCTATTATTGTATGGAAGTTCAGGCAATAATCGCATCAGTAAAGAGAAGAGTCTTATGGAATCTGATTTTCCGTGAAAAAAAGGAATTCACATTTTTAAATGGTTTAGATGCGGAAACATTAGACATGACACGGAAACCTCTTGCATGTATTTTGTGGGACATCATCATGAATTTATTGGTCGGTACACATTCAATCACTGTTTTTCATAGAAAATCAGTGATTGAATGTCTAAACAAGTTCTTATGAACTACGGCCGGGCCCGCAGAACGTCTCCACGCGTTGTGAAATGTTCTATTCATCCTTCCCATCCTTCATCAGCAGTAAAAACACTATTGGAGTTATTTGTGCTTTTCATGTGATTTTTTATTTCATTTTATTTTTTAGAAATAATTTAATTTCAAGTGAGGAAAGAAATAAATTGCATACATTAACAATGAGTGATCCACATGCACAAATATACAGCTATTCCATAAGGAACCTGTTCACACTAAGTTGTGAATGTTTTTATTTATTTTTATGTATAGTTTTTATTTATCGTGATTTTCATCGTTATCGTGATAATACCAGAAATTATCAGGATAATTTTTTTCGTCAATATCGCCCATCCCTAGGCCCCATTCATATATTGGTACATGTCAATGATTCAGTACCACCAACTGTCGCAATATTTGATTCACAAATAAATGAGAAAACGACTTTAATGGAAATTGCAGAAAAAAGGGGGATGGGCCCCTCGGGGCCCTAATCGAATTATAATCTACTTTGAATTACCTTTGAAACAATATATCACATGACTACGTTGCCATAAATTTGGAAATTTCCGGAAATGGGGGATGGGCCCCATTTCAAAAAAAGGGCTCAGAGCGTCTCATCATATTCATTCATAGAGCATTCATACCAAACTGTATTCCGCTCTAACGAGGAGTAGTCATTTTAAAAATGGCTTAATAAGCAGTAAATTCATTTAAACAGGGAAAGATAAGGAAACAAAGTGTAATTGGATGCAGAAATGGATAAAGCCTGGAACAGAATTTGGGAAATTTTGAAATGGAAAATCTGAGTCTGTAGAGTTTTTTTTTTTTGCCATCCTTTTACTGCCAATGTTTGGCTAAGTTGGGCCAACATGGATATATCTTCCCATTGTCGTCTCCTATTTATGCTTCCCTCCATCTTGGTCAAATTATTTATTTTTTTAATGTGAACTCAAAACATCTTACACAAAGTTAGGCTGCACAACTCTGAGCTCTCACTGATGCACACTCTGACTACACACTATTAAAAAAACACCAACAACATGCTAATCAGGCTCATTTGTTATACTCTCTAATGAGAGGCTGCCTGTCTGTCGTGCACTCTGCAATTATAGTGGGTGGTTGTGTATGTGTGTATGTGTGTGTGCACAACAGTTTGAGCTGCATTAATTTTGGCTCGGGAAAGGTAACACTTTTCTATCCGTGTTGCTAATTGCTGCTGCTTTGGCTGCCGCTGCATAATTAGATTTATTCTAATTACTTGGAAGAAATCTGAGTTGTGAGCTGCATCCTTTGTAGTTAGATTTGTACAATCTGTTGGCTTTGTTCTGTGTGTATAAATAAGTACGAGACGAGTTCACTCAAACCAACCTTTGCTTGTTTAAAAAGTATTGTCACTACAGGTTCTCCAGTACTGAAGCGTTAAATGGATTTGAAAGATTTTTACACTCGTATTGGTTTGAAATTCAGCCACAGGAAATGACTAGCTAAGCTTTGGTTACAACAAACACGAGGTAAAATGTGGTTAGTATCCTTTTTTTTTAACTGAGAATTGTTGAAATTGGAGAAAAATAGCAGTTTCATTTAGTCAATAATGTCAACAAGCACTCAAAACTATAACATCAGCAGAAAAAAATGTAAGTTATGTCTTCAGATCTTCAAATGTAGAAATAACTTTCTGTAAGCAAGCTGAGAACTCTAAAAAGCCTCTGAATTTGACATATTTGTTTCATTTGCCAAACTCTCTAGATATTCAATAATCCGTTTTTGGTGAAAAAACCTGTAAAATATGGGATATTGTGCCAATAAATGCACGTGAGGTGAGGTTTGATCTGATTTTAAATAACAGACGGGAACAAAAAAGAAATGGCTCGGATTGTTTTTTCCATGTCAATGATTTATCTATCTCAGAACGTGAATTCCATTTTTTCCTCCTGTTTTTCGCAATCATGGAAAATCAGTTTCCCAGTATTGTTTTTTCTTTTAAATGCAGGTGCGTCTTCACATGATGTGCGCCGACCACCCAAACATCGTGCAAATCCTGGAGGTTTACGCCAACAGTGTCCAGTTTCCTCATGAGTCCAGCTCCAGGTAAAGACCTCAGCGTGCGTGTGTGTTCTGATCGTGTCTTTGCCTGGTTTTCATCCATTCGCTGCTTCACAGAGCGAGACTTCTGATTGTCATGGAGATGATGGAGGGCGGGGAGCTGTTCCACAGAATCAGTCAGCACAGGCACTTTACAGAAAAGATGGCCAGTCAGGTCACTAAACAGGTCAGAGACGGAATGTTGAAAAGCAACAATAACTGTTGGTGGTAAAGCTTGTTTTGTATGTTGGTTACATTCTCCATGACTTTATCAGCCTTGAAGGATTCATGTTTAATGTCTTTCTGCAGATCAGCCAAGCTTTGGAACATTGTCACTCTCTTAATATTGCACATCGTGACCTGAAGCCGGAGAACCTGCTCTTCAAAGATAATTCTCTGGTGTGTTGCTTTTTTTTCTTTTTACCATCCAGGGATTTTTGAGCTTTCTGTGTTATAACAACAACTCTGTAATTTTATGGACTTAAAGACTTTAAAAGTTGTCTCTCTTGTTGAGACTCTGACAAGATTATTTTTGCTGTTTTTTTTTTTTTTTTGCTATAGCTCCAACATCGTCTGCGTCACTGTGGGAAAATTATTCTCCCCTTCTTACAGCAGTTTCAACATCCCTGAACTCTTGCCACCCTCATCCTCTGCTTTTATTATTTTCCCAGGATGCACCTGTGAAGTTATGTGACTTTGGATTTGCCAAAATTGATCAAGGAGACCTGATGACCCCACAGTTCACTCCTTATTACGTAGCACCTCAGGTAAACAACGGCCTTAAAGGGATCCTTCACTGATTTTACAAATGTGGCCTAAAATATTTGAATTGTACTAATTGGAATATCTATGCCTAACAAACACATTATTTTGCACAATACTAGTTTTATTGTTTTTTAAAAATGGGGCTACTTTAGTGTTTTAGAGCCTGTGTTCTGCCATTTTGAAATCCTTTAATTGATGAAGTCACATGGCCCCACTCCCTTTAAACATTCCATTGTTTTCTATTTGAGTGAAGCATTCAGCCTGCTTTTTAGATTATTTAGCAGCTTCTTAGATCAAAATGTCAACTTGTGCTGCTGTTGTTGCTCTAAATAATCAGGAAAAGTTAAAGATGTCGATGTAACCCTTTTATTTACAGAAAGAGGATAAAAACAGTTGTGACCTCAAAAAAATCTGTAAACCACAGGGGCGAGAGTTCTAACACTGAGGTTTGGTAGTAGACAATGCAGCAGAAAAGATGAGCTCTCCTAAGGGGCCTTAACTTCCTCTTAAACAGTGCTCAGCTGATGCTCTAATTACTGGAGTTATTGAGTGATCGGACTGTTGAAGGACTTCCACCCTAAAGGACTAATATTGTCAGGGTTTGTGTGTCTTCAACAGTCCGTGATTACTCGTGAACCTCAGCACTAGAGCGTCAGCCGCTCATTACGGGGAAGTTAAGACCCCTTAGAAAAGCTCTTCTTCTTTGCTACCAAACCGTAGAACTGGAACTGTCGCCCCCTGTGGTCACAGATCTTTTCATATCACAACTCTTTTTATCCTCTTTTGGTAAACAAAAGCCGGTTACATTGGAATCTGTAACTTTTCCTGGTTGTTAAGAACAACTAAAAGCAGCATAAAATTTCATTTGGACTAAAAAATCTGCTAAATCAGGCTGAATGTTTCACTACGATAGATGTTTACAGGCAGTGGGGCTGTGTGACATCATCAATCACGTGATTTCAAAATGGCGGAACACAGTCTCTTAAACTGTAAAAATGTCCCATTTTATGTGCAAAATAATGTGTTTTGTGAGGCATAGATCTTCTAATAAAAACATCTCAAAGGTTTTAGGTCATATTTGTAAAAAAAAGTGGAGAATCTCTCTACACATTAGCGTAAACGAGGAGTGATGGAGTCGTGATGGAGTCTTTTCTTTTCTTTCTGCTCAGGTACTTGAGGCTCAAAGAAGACACCAGAAAGAAAAGTCTGGCATTATACCTACCTCACCTACTCCTTACACCTACAATAAGGCAGGACTTCTACTTCTTTTTTCTAAACTAGTATTTGAGTCCACACTCACTGTGCTTGTTTCGACTCATCACTGTCTCTGGTTCTGTTTCTACAGAGCTGTGATTTGTGGTCTTTGGGCGTCATTATCTATGTGATGCTTTGTGGCTATCCTCCGTTCTACTCCAAGCACCACAGCCGCACCATCCCAAAGGACATGAGGAAGAAGATCATGACTGGAAGCTTTGACTTTCCTGAAGATGAATGGAGCCAAATCTCCGAGATGGCCAAGGACATAGTACGCAAGTAAGTTTGGTTTCCCTCAATAATTTCCCTTAATTAAAGAACGATTCAGAGATTTTGACAAGAAGTATAAGAATATTCTGGCCTGTTTTTTGCTGTCCCAGCAGAATTTTTCCATTTGCTGTTTCATCATGTAATTAAAAATAAACCCTCATCTGTTTTTAATCCTTGTTTAAAGTCTTTTCTTGTTTCTCTCTCATTCAGGCTCCTCAAAGTGAAGCCTGAGGAGAGACTGACTATTGAAGGAGTGCTGGCTCATCCATGGCTCAACTGTACAGAGGCCCTGGACAATGTCCTGCCCTCAGCCCAGATGATGATGGACAAGGTCAGTACCAGCAGTAAACTCATTATAAACATATACATATAGTTCTTTAATGTTAAAGTGGCTTTGATGATGTAATACGACAAAAACCTGAAGCACAGAGGATAAATATCTGTCGATTCTCTACCTTTGAAAGTTCTGAAAGCATAACCGATTGTATGTAACGAAGTTGTTTAACTGCTAACACAAACATTTGTTGCCTTGTTTTTTAACCACATCCAGTTAGCAATTTTTCACTGTATCTGCCCCCCTTACATTTCTTTCTTCAATCATTATTACTGTAACCCTAATGTGAATTTCCATCTTCAAACATGCACGTACTGACTGATCCAGAAAGCACAAGTGTGGGGTCAGCCCTATTGTCTGTGCTGTGCCCACAGGCTGTTGTCGCAGGTATCCAGCAGGCCCACGCTGAGCAGCTGGCAAACATGAGAATCCAGGATCTGAATGTGAGCCTGAAGCCTCTAAACTCTGTCAATAACCCAATCCTCAGGAAAAGAAAACTCCTCGGGTATTGCATTGCTTCATTTACGTCATTTAAAGTGCTATTTGTACTTTATTGTTCGTGGGTGATGAAGAAATACTGATTCAGACCTTTGCTCTTTGTTCTTCTTTTCAGTCCAAAGCCCAGTGACGGTTTCTTCATTCATGATCCAGAAAACGGAGGAGAGGACTCCAATGTAGCACTGGAGAAACTACGAGATGTCATTGCACAGTGTATTCTCCCACAAGCTGGTCAGTGTAGCCTTATTTACTGTACATGCTGCATTCCAACACACCACAGCAGACGGTTTACTGCATGGTTTTGAGAAATGTGTGAATAATTACGCTAACAAACACTGAGCAAGTTGTCTACGTCGGCTTTGATGTTTGATTCATATTATCTTTGAAAGTTGGCAGCTAGGAAAAGTGTCTCAGGAGAATGACTTTGTCTGTCCAGGCGAGAACGAGGACGAGAAGCTGAACGAGGTGATGCACGAGGCCTGGAGGTTCAACAGAGACTGTAAGCTGCTCAGAGACGGCCTGCAGGGACTCAGCTGGGACGGTCAGTACACGTTCACCTGCACTTTAAGGACACCACAATGTCTACTGTGCACATTTCAACTTTAAAAAAAATGGTAGAAATACATTTTGCAGACTGAAAATATAATGATCTGTAAGTAAAACGTGGGCATATTAAAGAAAAGTTTGCTCATTCCTGGGTGCTACATGTAGTAAAGCATTATTAGAGCCTAAAGATGTTTAACCACATCAAACTACCTGTTTTTCATCTAAAAGTTGTTTGGATTAAAAGTTGTTGACAAAACAATGGCAGATGTTATTATTTTGGCTTCTATAGAAACACGCAAATACAGCTGAGCGACGTTGGTTAAGCAGGAAAAGAAAAATGGCATTGAGCCAATCACTGTCCTCCTTGTCTGGTGGATAAATTAAGTGAAATCACGTCTTAAAGAAACCTTTCCACTTTGGCGCTGTCTTTGGATTCCTCTACAGCAGGCTGTCAAACTCATTTTAGTTCAGGGGCCAAATACGGACTGGTTTGATCTCAAGTGGGACAGAGACTTTTGGCAGAGAAAACGAGTCATTTGAACCTCAAAGCAGAACTCAGTAGCTTGCGCCTAGCGCTCCCCCTAAAGGTCCCTTTTGGTTATGTCACTGTCATAAAAACTCTGCACCCCTCCGCCGCCTGCCCCACCCCACAGCTACATGAACACCTTTGCTCTCCCAAGACGGTAGCAACCGATCACTGAAAAATCCTAATACAACAGTGACACTAACACTGGATGCGGCTCCACTGCGTTACGTCACCGCCGCGTCACCGGAGCTGATAGGTTTCCATTTTAGTCTGTGTGTTAATTTCCACCGGGTCCGCTGCGGTGCGTCTGCTCCTTCCCAGCTGCGGTAGTCCGATGCCCTCCGCCAGATATACGCAGGGCTTCTATTTCTGGCGGATACCGGAGCACGACGCATCAATCAGCATAGAGCAAATGAAGCTAAACAGGAAATTAAGCACGTACTCCGCAATAAAATATCGGGTTACTTTTCAAAATAAAACACTTCAGATTATATTTAGCGGTACGTCTTGCCACCGGGTCGGAGGTAGGAAAGTTGCAAGTGCGGTTTTCTGGCCAGAGACAGCAGGGGGAGATGAAAGACCCCCCCCCCAAAATCCCCTAACCCTGATTCATAGTTTGTCATTTTAAATTTCTCCGCCTGGCCAAATTGAATGTTCTAGAGGGTCGGATTTGGCCCCCGGGCCTTGAGTTTGACACGTGTGCTATATAGGATTCCAAATCCCAGAATGCAACGTGCAAACCTTTTCCGAAGTTCAAGTTTTATGACCATTTGACAACAACATGTTTGTTTACGGTGGAGACAAAAAACAAACTTTTGAGTGGCGGTTAAGCAGCTTTAATCCAATGAGACTGTAAAGGATTCTCAATTACCACATATGAGCTCCGTCTTTTTTAATAAATACTTGTGGATAGGGTTGCATACAGTAGAATCAATCTTGTAATCTTTGATTCTTGATCTGTTTCTGCAGGACGAACCTTCTCCGACAAAGTGGACCGCTTGAAGTTGGCAGAAATAGTCAAACAGGCGATCGAAGAAAAGACAAATCTCCAGGAGGCGCACTAGCAGTTGCTGTCTTTCTACATTTTTATGTGGTTTGTTATGATCCTTTTTAACACACATGTAAAGAGGCTTTTTTTTATGTCAACAATGCGCAAAACATTTCTTTTCTCCCGTTAATCTCACTTGCAAACTCTCTTGTTGACTATTGTAAGCGCTAAAATGTACAGCTGTAAATAGATTTCCAAAAAGGACTCGTTGGTCCAAAATAACCTTTTTAAACGGACATGTGGAAAGAACACAAATCATTTTTTTTTATTTTGCAAAAAAAGGAAGACAAAAAAAACAAGATAAAAGAATGGAAAGAAATTATTTTCCGGGTGGGATTTTTTATAAACTGCCTTTGACAGTTTTCACTTGTTTTTCCCAACATTTCAACATTTAAAAGTAATTATTTTACCCTTTCTAATGATTATTTATTTAAACAAAGAGATTTGTTTAAAGCTGACCTGTAGCTTTGATGGTGGAGTGAAAAACTGTCTCTAACGTGCTTCCAAACATTCTCTGATCCGCGGATTACAGGTGAAATGTTTTTGTTGTCTTGAAGCCTTTTTTTGACATTTTTTTTTTGGCGTTCAAGAAGCAAAAGAGGGTGTCATAAAAAGAAAAATCATGGGTTCCATTTGTTTATTTTTCTGAAATTCAGACCTAAGAGAAATAAAAACAAAATGGCTAAATATTTTGGGGGACTTGCTTAGGTTTCACACATTTCCCTCACCTTTTTGTAGATGAGCCTTCAACATCTTGAGCTGATTTTTTTTTTTTTAGAGGAAATCAAGACTAAAATCAAACCAAAATCCTCATAAAGTGATAAATCTTTTCAGTTATTTGCAAATCAAGTCGATCTGAGCCTTTAACATAAACTGTTGAGAGTTCAGACCTGCTTGGTTAATAATTTATTTTTGCTACACAGCATGAACATTTCGCAACTCGAGCAAACGAAAAAAACTAAAAACCGACAGGTATTTAATAAGCATTTTATTTAAAAATATGTAGTCAGTTCCCTCAGCGTTCTATTAAATATGCAAATAGGGCCATCATTTCTTCCCATTTTAATACGCTAAGATTTCATTTATTCAAACAACTTTTTTTTCAGGACATTTACTTTGATCTCCTGACATGTTTTGACTGTCAACTGCCAGTTCTTCAGAGGCGTCTGCTGATTGCTTTGATGTGTCCTTGACTTCCGTATAATAATTTTTATTAATTAATAAAAACTAATACATTTTGAATTAATTAAATAAAAAACAATTAAAAATTTCAAATTAAATACATAATACACATATACATTTTAAATTACATTATTTTTTTTAATACATTATAAGTTAAATAAATAAAAATTAATCATTAATTTTAAAGATTCATAAAATTGGATACATTTATACAAATGTATAAATTTTGAATAAATTCATAATTAATACATTTTAAATTAAATAAATGTATACAAATTATACATTTTAAATTTAATACATTGATACTAATTATACATTTTAAATTAATAAAAATGTATAGATTTGTATTTAAATTAATACAAATGATTGAAAACAGTTGTCTGAATAAATTAAACCTTAAATAATTCAAAAAAGACAAAAAGAACTTGCTGGAATTATTCCTGTTTTCCCAACGCTTGAATATAAACTGTGGTGAGAGTTGGTTTAAAACTCTTCCTTTGTCCTTTCAATCGTGTGAATTACAACTAATGTGCCTCTATTTGCATATTCTCATCTTCTCCTGTGAAATTTAGTCCCACACTCTGGTTATTTCAGTAATCTGCACTACTTTTGTTAAACTGTCCTTCAATGAAATCTTTCCCTGAGGCTACATTCCTGTTAAAATGAAGTTTTCCTTCTTCAATATATTACCTGCAGTCTGTATGTTTTTATAATGTGCAGTTAAACTGATGAAATCAATGTTTGACTTTTAAAGATTTTTTTCCTGATGTTATTGTTGTGAGCTAATGTTTCTCAGATCGAGTCTTCCTTCTTACGTCTGTATTTCATTTTCATGTTTTGCTGGTTAAACTGGGTCAACGTTCACTTGGAAATGGTCCCTTTAATGCTTGATGATTACGACTGTTTGTGTCTGAAAAGCCTTATTATTCTGTAGCCTGCATCTGAAGATCAAACGTGCCTTGTTTCAACGGGCAGCATCTCTCGACACGTCAGAAGGAAAGAAGGAAGGAAAGAAGGGGAATTTCCAAGTTTTACTGCTCCCAATGTTTGGAACATGTACACTTTATCTCTGCTAATAATTCAAATCAGCAAAAGGTGTATAGAATCAACCAATTATCATTCTTATCTTGATGTTTTCAAGGGTGCTATCAGGATATGCTGCCTGTGCAACTTCTTATTCCACATAATAAATATTTTAACATGGACTCAGTCTCTAAATGTCAGGAAATGCAAACTCACCATCAGTGGAGACTCACTGACATGTAGAAAAATGACCAATTTCCAGCAGAATCGAAGGCTATTGACCGTCAACCTTTTTTTGGCCTTCAGATGAGATAGAAATAAAAAATATCACTGCAATATGTTTCTGTTCCCAAGCAGCTGCATCTAGGCCTTACATCATCAGGTGCAAAACAAAGCACACCTACCACCATGTCACATCAGGAAAGGACTGTGATGTACATTTGGTTTTTGAGTGTAAGGCTGTGTTCGAAATCACTAACGTACTACAAACTCAGTGAATACTGTCTAATATATACTATAAGTATGAGTAGGATGATGAGGGTTCCCACTAAAGTACACTTCCAAGTTTCCCAAGATGCATTTGGAACCTACAGCAATTAAAAACCTGAAGCACACTGTGGCTAAATATCTCTGTTGATTCTCCACCTTTGAAAGTTCTGAAAACATTTTAAGTGAGAAAGTGACCAAATAGAATATCAACGTGTGCTCATTTGATCCATAAAACTCACGTAGACACATTTCATTCAAAGAGTTGCAGAGACCCTCCATTATGTTACTGACAAAACTTCCTGTTTGTTAAAAGCGTTTAAAACTAATGGACAAAAGGAGGATTGATTTTTAGCCTGAAGCCCGTCCCAGGACCATAATACATTCCGCTCGCAATGCATCATGGGCCAGTTGAGTACGACGAGTGTACCCACCGTGCATATGTAAAAAGTTTCCCCATATGGTATACAGTACAATCGGGTATTTCTCGCATAACGTTTTGACGTCAGACTTAGTATGAGTAGTACATTAGTATGACATTTACAACATCCTAAGGCTGGGTTTCAGTTCTAGTTAAATAATGCTTTCATGATTGGACGATCTCATGCTCCCAACTTTGTGGGAAATGTCAACGAGGAGAGGTTGAGCCTCAACGTCTGACCCCAATGACATAAGTCTTTAAATACTGGTCAGAAACTTTCAAAAATATGATCTTTAAACTTGTAAAAAGAGCTGAAACTGTCAGTTGAATGGTTTGTTCCATTGGAATGAATAAGTATTATTTAAAATAATGTGTGTAAATACACATGTGTGACCCTTTCTACTTTGCTCTGCTTGTCGCTCTTTTAAATCACTCCCAGGAGACAGGATAGATGAAACATATGGCACTGTTTATTCTGAAACATGGAACACAAATAAAAATCTTCTCAGTTGGTCACCAGTTCACTCCAGCATTAACACCAGCAGACATCACACAGACTGCGCCAACTCAAGCAATGCGTGATCGTATAGTGATACTTTTTAAACAAAAGAAAATATGTTCATAACTAAACATGAATTATCAATCTGCCATTATATACGATTTAAATGGATAGAAATAAAACAAAATGAACATTTTGTTCTCCAAATAATCAATTTACAATGTATAATACACACAAAATCAACAGACTTCAACAAAACATACCTGAAACATGGAACACAAATAAAAATCTTCTCAGTTGGTCACCAGTTCACTCCAGCATTAACTAAAAATAGAGTCAGACATTAGCAAATAAGGCTACAGTGTGCACATCAATGCCTGCATCTCAGCTAATTAGCGGTTAGCTTCCGTTAGCATTGAATAGGCTAATAGCTCAGTTTCCAAGCTCACTATTACATATTAAGGAAACACAGCAACTCAAACTGCATATTAACTTCGCCATAAACACTGTGTTATTAACCGTCATTGTTTCATGATTCTCTATAGACTATAAAACACATGTTTTAACAGGAATGTGACTGGTGAACAGGAGACCAACTTACCACCAGCAGACATCACACAGACTGCGCCAACTCAAGCAATGCGCAGCATTAACCTCCGCTGGGCTTTTCAAAATAAAACAACATAAATAATAATATTTGCGTCCCAAACTTTACAGTAATTTAATAACTTATTTACTCCGTTACACACACCCCCCTAAATTCTGTCAAACTTTGGGCGAGCACCGAACAACATCAAAACAACGGAGAGAGTAGAAGAGAAAGAAAAAAAATTACAATCCGTCCACAAAAAGCGAAACAGGAGCACAGATGTAAACCACAGTCAATCCAGGGATCCTCCCTTAAGGAGTGCAAAAGAACAGGGTGGCACCATACCCCACACTCGTTGCAGACAGAAAGAAGATGCCATATACACCTCCCAAACATCCAAAACAACTCCCAACACATGTTCAAAATACATTCCAAGGATACAAACAAACAAAAAAATACAAGAATATCAAACTCACTCCATCAAAAACAACTCGGAATAGAGTTCAGAAGGAGAAAAAAAAAAAAAAAAAAAAAACAAGGCTACTTAGACCCCAAAAATTCCCTTCAGGAATGAAACAAAAGGTCCTGAAACCGAAACAACATCCCCAACTGTCTGTGTTGACATCTCAACTATCAACCTATTGGGTGGCCTGACATGTCTACCAAATCTAGTAGTGACTGCATCAGTACGTACTGTACCCAAAACCTGAGGTTGAGCGCAAACCACAGCATCTTCGTCCACATCTACTCTGGAAGGCAAGGGACACACCCTAACTGAGTCCAGGGCCGGTACACTTGGCACAAGAACGGGGCCTAAAGCCAAGTCAGGGGTTGTGTTGCCTGCAGCTAGACCAGATGGCAGAGTTGTCTTTACTTGGTCTGAGTCAAGGGCGAGTACAACCAAAGATGGATCTGGATCAGGGGGAGAACTTGAGACCGAATCTGAATCAATAGCAGGTTCTGGGCCTTGTAGGACACAACCAGGGACAGCGGTAGCTTGGTCCAGCATCATTCTGCCATCTTCCCAAACAGGAGTGTTGGCAACATCATCATCAGAAAAAGAATCACTGAGTACATCAGCCAACAAATCGTCATTCTCATCATCCTTACCGACAGAGATCACAATGTCAGGAGTTTGCATAAGCCAATCCATGGTCTGTGTGAAACGATCACCTTTCTTCACCATTGAGTCCCCATGACTTCCACAAGCCACATCGTTTGCATCTGAGTCAACATGAGAGGCTTCATCAGCAGCCGAGTTGAGGAAATCAATAGGAAGAAGGAAGTTCCTGTGCACAACTCTCTCTCTGCCAGTTTGAACATTCTTAATCCTGTACACGTTCAACTCTGGCCGCACAGACACGACATCATAGGGAGCTGAGTCCCATTTGTCAGCGAGTTTTCTCTTGCCTTTCTCACCGCGATTGGCCTGTAGCACTCGATCGCCCACAGCCAATGGGGATCCCTTGACTCTTCTGTTGTAGAGTCTGGCATGGCGAGCTTGTTCCTGGCGACTTTGCTCCCGAGCAATACGTGATGCTTCAGACAGGTCTTTCCTCAGTTGAGTGACAAATTCATTACGGCTGACTACCTTGTCATCTTGGAGGACATGTTGGAACATAATGTCAATGGGAAGGCGTGGTACTCGGCCAAACATGAGGAAAAATGGAGCAAAGCCGGTAGTTTCATGCACCGTACAGTTGTAACTGAAGGTCAATGTCTGTAGCATTTGTGGCCATTTTGCTTTCGCTGTCGGGGGAAGCACTCTCAACATGTTTCCAAGAGTCCTGTTAAACCGTTCCACAACACCATTACCCATTGGGTGGTACGGGGTGGTGTGCGATTTCTCCACTCCAGCCATTTCCAAAAGATCTCTCATCAGCCTACTTTCAAAATTGGCCCCTTGGTCGGAATGGATCCTCTTTGGAAACCCATACACACAAAAGAAGTCATCCCACAGCCGACGAGCAACATGTCTTGCAGACTGACTACGACAGGGGAATGCGTGTGCCATCTTGGAAAAATGATCTGTGACAACCAAGACGTCAACTGTTTTGCTGCCACCCAGTTCAGCAGTCCAGAAATCTATGCACACTAATTCCATTGGTTCTGAAGTCTGAATATTTTCAAGGGGTGCACGGGCTTCAGGCTCAGGTGTTTTGCCAACAACGCATCTCTCACAGCGGCGAACATAGTTCACAACATCTCTTTTCATTCCAACCCAAAAGAATCTTTCTCTGGCTAGAGAGAAAGTCCGTGCACGGCCTTGATGGCCAGCATTATCATGTAGGCCAACCATAATCTGGTGCTTGAGGCTATCCGGCACGATGAACTGGAAGACTTTTTTGTTGAACTTGCTGTCTTTAGTCACTCTGTACAGAACACCGTTTTGTACCCTTAACTTTTCCCAGTGTCTGAGGAGCCTTTTGGTGCAATTTGGCTCAGATGCCGCTTCCCGCCTGGTAGGTCTCTTATGTCTTTGCATGTAGAATAAGGCTCTGCTTATGGCTGGATCCTGCTCCTGAAGACTCAAAAGCCGACTCTGAGGGACGACAGTCGAAGGATCTTCGACCTGCAGCTGGGATAATGGTGGGCTAGCACTTGGCAGTCTAACCAGCATGCCATCACTATGGGCACTCAACACGGCTGACACCTCCTCAGAACTGATGGGGCCCTCACCAGGATGGGAACCAGCCCCAGCAGTAGAACTTGATGAACCAGGTTCTCCTTCTTGAACAGCCAGACAGTTGTTTGTGAATCGAAATGCATCCTGCACCGTACCCCTGACAACACCATTTACTTCATCTAACAGTGCTATGTAAGGCTCCTTCATCAGGCGATGACTCACGCATGACTTTACAAATGGTTCACGGCTCAGAGCATCTGCAACTATGTTCTTAGCACCTGGGACGAATTTGAGATCAAAGTCATATGCTGCAAGCTTCGCCACCCACCGCTGCTCACAGGCGTCAAGACGAGGCTTTGTGAGTATGTAGGACAAGGGGTTGTTGTCTGTCCAAGCAGTGAAGTGCCTCCCCTTGAGCCAATGACTAAATTTGTCGCAAACAGCCCATTTCAATGCCAGGAATTCTAACCTGTGCACAGGGTAATTCATCTGTGAGCGGGAAAGTGTCTTGCTGGCGAAGGCCACGGGCCGTGCCACGGTCTCACCAGGTGGCACTTGGGACAAGACAGCCCCAATACCATCAAACGAAGCATCGACTGCCAAGATGAAGGGCTCATCGAAGTTAGGATGAGCTAAAATGACACCACTAACCAGATCAGTCTTAAGGGCCTGGAAAGAGTCTCGACATGCAGCTGTCCAGTCTGATGGAGTGAGTGCTGGTGCAGTTGGAGATCTTTTCTTGGGTTTTCTTCCTCTCATATTCGTAGACTTGACTTGTTGACCTGAGAGGAGCCTGAACAAGGGTTTGGCTTTGGCAGAGCAGTCAGCGATGAAATGTTGATAATAAAACACCATCCCAAGAAAAGATTTGATCTTCTTCCAGGAAGGTGTGGTGCCATCACCTTCCATCAGATCAGCCTCGCCTACATCCATTATGACTTGCATTTTGTCAGGATCTTTCCTCACCCCGTCCTCCGAGATGATGTGACCCAGGAACTTAACTGTCCTTCTCAGCAGGTGACATTTTTTTGGAGCAAGTTTGAGCTTATGCTGCTGCAGGCGTGAGAACACCATCTCCAAACGTTGAAGGGCCAGCTGCTCACTGGGGGCAAAAACCATCAGGTCATCCAAATAGCAGAGTAAGCTGCTAAAATTTTCATCTCCAAAGATTGACATCATCATTCTCATGAATGTTGCAGGACTGTTTGACAATCCTTGAGGCATTCTGTTATACTCGTGGAGACCGAAAGGTGAGGAAAAGGCTGTGTACTTCTTGTGTTCCTCAAAGACCGGCACATTGTAGAAGCCGGAGGTTAAGTCCATGGTGGAAAAGAAGACGTTGCCTCCAAGCGCAGCGAGGGCATCTGCCTGATGAGGGAGGGGATGTGCGTCTTTTACCGTCTTTGCATTTAGCCATCTAAAGTCAGTACAAATGCGCAGAGAGCCATCTTTCTTCCAAACCAGGACCAGGGGAGACGCGTACTCACTGTGTGACTTCCTTATAATGCCTCTTTCCTCCATCTCATTGAGAGCAGTTCTAAGCTTCTCATATTGACTTGGTGGCACTCTACGGTAGGGCAGGCGAAACGGTTTTTCATCCAACAGGTGTATTTTATGTACAAAGTCTGAAGCTTTCCCGCAATCCATCCTATCACGTGAGAAGACAACCTCATATTTCTCAACAAGTTGCAGAAGTCTGTCCTTCCACTGATTGGAGACTTCGCAGATGCTAAGATTCAAATCTTCCAACCCAAGCTGTTTCAGAGCATCTACCATCTGCTTGGGAGACCTTGTAGAAGCAGAGTCCTGAGTGACACTTTGCATGTTTACTTGGATTTTATCTGGTGGAGACAGCTCCTCCACTGCGACACATGGGGAAACATCTGCAATCTTGCAGTTTCTCTTCAGGGTAACATTCACACTACTTGGATTAATCAGTTTCAGGGGGACCCATCTGTCTCCCCAAAGAGGTGAAATAACACGCCCCACCAATACATTTCTGGGTCTTGATCTTGACTGTGTTGGTTCAACAATGACAGTGCTCCCGGCGGACACAGGTGCAGAAGCAGGAAGTTTCCCCCATACCAGGTGTTCACATTGAGGTTCAAGCGTCACACTCTGTTTTAGCTTGACTGTGCCAATTTTTTCAGGCATTGATCCACTCTTCCATTTCTCAGTATTCGAAAGCATGGAGAGGAACCGAAAAGTGTCATCGTCAGCAACATCAACTGGCGCAGCCAGACATTTCCAGTAGCTATCAGAGCTTTTCAAGAGGTGCAACAGTTTCTTAATTGCATTGCTGCCAACAATCATATCCTCTTCCTGCCCTGGGATGATAAGCGTGGGAACGAGCAGCTTGAAACCATAAATAATCACCTCCAAATCATAGATTGCTGTAGGTGCAACTTGGTGACCACCAGCACCGACCACAACAATGCCATTAGCAGGACTTGTTCTAATGTTGGGACTGTGTTCCAGAATACGCTTGGCAGCAGCCTCACTCAAGGAGCACGACATAGAGCCACTGTCTATCATTGCTTTTAGCTTAACATCATCAACAGCAAGAACATCAGTATAAAACAAACTGTCAATTTTTTTGATCTTGTGTGTTAATTGGAATATAACAGTCTGTCCAGGGGCAAAAGAACTGAGTGACTCATACAAAGATTCTAGATCATCAGTGTCATGGCTTGGAGGTCCACTTTTAGGATCCACACTCCCCTCCCCAAAGAGTGGATCTACTAGTTTTCCGGTTGTTGGTGAGAACCAGACCTTGAGCGGTTAGGGCAGGTGCGTTGCGAATGATTAGGTGAATGGCACTGAAAACATAGCCTTTGGTCACGACAGTGAGTGAAAGCAGAATGAGCCGCATTATTGCATACCGTACAAGGCATCTCGTTTAGGCCACTTATCTTGGGGATTCGTGGGCCATGCTGTCTGTTTGGACCCAGGGCTGTGGGTCTCTGGAGTAGGACTTTCTCCAACATGCCAATTAGACGCTCCAGGGTAGCAGTGTCATTGCTTTGTGTTGGTTGTGGGACAGCTACTCCAGACGTCACAGTAGGCGACGGGGTAGCAACATGACATATGTTCACTGACACTTTCTTTTCAGGGGCTCTGTTTTCTACTGACGACCTTCCAGAATGGTACTCGCTTAAAATGTCCTGAACCTCACAAGCAGTCCACTTGTCTATTGTCTTTGAGCGAAACGTCACAACAAGCTCAGAAGAGGGACAGTTTCTAATGAACATGCGCGTTACCTCAGTACCTGGGCAGTCCATTGTTTTACCCTGCTCTTTCAGGCGCTCTGTAGCAATATCCACTGCACGATGGAGCCTCAGCCAATAGTCAAATGCATCCTCACCTTTCTCGGGCAGAGTGGTGTAGAAATCAGCCAATGGAAGAGGGGAGCATGGAGCAGAGTCAAAGTGCTTTCGTAGGAGGCCATATATAGCTTCAGGATTGTAGGAGATGTCAGTCTCACTGTTTCTGATTCCAAACCTTACGACGTCTCTAGCTTTGCCTCGAAGATGAACGATAATTTCCTCCACATGTTCTTCTGGTCTCAAGTTCCCTTTTTTAGTAAAGTTCCTCATGAGGTCTTCCCACTCACGAATCGAGATAGTGTCATTGTTGTCTCCCCTGAAGCAGGGTGGATCTTTTATTTTTCTGTGGGGAACATACTGGGAATGTGAGGCATCAAAAGCATGTAAAACTGACCTGTCATTAATGGCTGTTGAAGAAGCAGGAATTGCTCCAGGGGTACTAGCAGATGGACTAAGGTGGGTGATAATGTTCTGTGCTACCTGCTGACCCACTTGTTGTATGACAGCACTCAATTGACTGGCAATGTCTGCAGTAATGGGTGAGGGGTCAGTGGCGAGTGGGCTGGTGTCCTGTGAAATGTTCACAGAATGGCTCAAAGGAGAGGCTACAGCTTCACTAACCTCTGCTCTTTCACCTCTGTGACTGGGACTATCAAATTGTAATTCCACCGGTGTCTGTAGGAACCCTCTCCCCCTACCAAACCCACGCGAAGCCACTGATCCCATAGGAGAGAAGTCCATTTTGGACTGTCAGTGAAAATTACACAATGCCACTCGTGAAAATAGAGCTCAATATGCAAAAAAATGATGCGGCCAGTAAAATAAAAAGAATCAGTAAGACAGTAAAATCAGGCCTCCTCCCAGCAAATATGCAGCTGGTTTCGAGCAATGAAGCACACAGATTCACCTTTCTAAGTAACACCAGTCCAACAGCACATCCACCAGCTCCCACACCGGAACAAACAGCAGCGGCAAAGCAGTCCCGGATCGCTGAGAAACCACAGTCTCGAAGAGTCGACAGGTCACGGCACCAATGTGACCCTTTCTACTTTGCTCTGCTTGTCGCTCTTTTAAATCACTCCCAGGAGACAGGATAGATGAAACATATGGCACTGTTTATTCTGAAACATGGAACACAAATAAAAATCTTCTCAGTTGGTCACCAGTTCACTCCAGCATTAACACCAGCAGACATCACACAGACTGCGCCAACTCAAGCAATGCGTGATCGTATAGTGATACTTTTTAAACAAAAGAAAATATGTTCATAACTAAACATGAATTATCAATCTGCCATTATATACGATTTAAATGGATAGAAATAAAACAAAATGAACATTTTGTTCTCCAAATAATCAATTTACAATGTATAATACACACAAAATCAACAGACTTCAACAAAACATACCTGAAACATGGAACACAAATAAAAATCTTCTCAGTTGGTCACCAGTTCACTCCAGCATTAACTAAAAATAGAGTCAGACATTAGCAAATAAGGCTACAGTGTGCACATCAATGCCTGCATCTCAGCTAATTAGCGGTTAGCTTCCGTTAGCATTGAATAGGCTAATAGCTCAGTTTCCAAGCTCACTATTACATATTAAGGAAACACAGCAACTCAAACTGCATATTAACTTCGCCATAAACACTGTGTTATTAACCGTCATTGTTTCATGATTCTCTATAGACTATAAAACACATGTTTTAACAGGAATGTGACTGGTGAACAGGAGACCAACTTACCACCAGCAGACATCACACAGACTGCGCCAACTCAAGCAATGCGCAGCATTAACCTCCGCTGGGCTTTTCAAAATAAAACAACATAAATAATAATATTTGCGTCCCAAACTTTACAGTAATTTAATAACTTATTTACTCCGTTACACATGTACCAACATGTAAGGCACTGACAATACCCAAGCAATAAGTGACAGATCTCCATGCAGGTCTAAAATTTCCTCGATGTTTTATTTAATTTGGTGAAATTTTGGCGAGTAATTAGAGGAAAATTGTAAGGTTTTGGAAAAAGTGAGACTACTTACAACCATTTGAGATTAAAAATGACTAACGTGATATAATCATGGGAAATATTGCATTTGCATTGAATTTGTATATTTGGGGGTACCAAGATATCTACAACTGAATAAGCTGTTTTACACAAGACTTGTTTTCACTGTCATTTATATTTTCTCCTGCGGACAGGATTGAACACGTGGTTTAGACTTTGAAAACAAAGCCTTTGTGTAATGTGTGTAAAGCAAAATTATTTGTTCCACATTTTTTAATTTGTCATGACTTTGAGTCAAAGACAATAATTTCACAAGCGTGATAAGTTAGTTAAAAAGTCACAAATAATGTTCAAAGTCTATAAATGAATAAGTTAATTTAATTTCATAGTAAAGTGAAGTCTGTTAAAAAGCTATGGTTACAAAGTTAGAGTGAAACGTATTTAAATAAAGGATTGTTTGGTTACTGTTCATCGCGTTTATAGACAATTTTTGACGTTTTTCTCTCGGTGGAAAACAAGCTAAGCTAAGCTAGCAGTAGAAACATTGTCAGAAAAAGCTAATGAATGTGTTGCGTTTTTGCCTCTAAAACGTTTGAGCCATGGAAAATGTTCGTCTTTATGTGTTAAGTCTATAAAGAACTTTTATAGAGGCCACAAATGTTTTCAATTATTACTATAATTAAGTTTTGGAAACTTAAAAAATTTTGAAAAAAATAAACAATTCAGTGTGTGTGTATATATATATATATATATATATATATAGTTCATAATCAGATATTTCAAATTCTTACAAACCAAAATGAAGTAAAGAATCTTACCGAAACTCCGTCGTTACCGGCCGACATCTTAACTTTCCTTTCCCGCGTCGATGTCACATGACCAATGGAGCGTGACTTGATTGGCTGGGCGTTGAATAATTTAGGTGGGGCTCGATTGCTTTTCCTTGCCCGGATATTGTCTGCGGTCGAATTTTTTGATACTGAATTATTTTATGTTGATTTTTTTTTTTAAATATTGAATTTTTAGAAATTGTCAGGGGAAAAAAATAAAAATAAATGCTGGTTTTGAAATTCAAAGTCTGATTTTGATGCATAAAAATAATTGAGATTTAAAAATACGTATTCAAATCCTGATGGCACAGATTTACTTCCATATATTAGCCCCCTGAATAAAGTTAAACAAATTTAGGCTTCATTTTATCCTGATGCGTTTGTTACATTTTGTAGTTGAGAGTTGACGCATATATGTGCTTCTATGAGCTTCGAAAGCATTTTGGTTGTAACTAACTTATGACAAGGGTTTTTCAAAAATATATGAATGCTGATCCTTTGTCTTCCTGGAAGACTTATCAAATATAATATTTATCTTCTGCTACATCACACGTCAAACTTAAGGCCCGGGGGCCAAATCTGGCCATTTAGAGCATCCAATTCAGGCCGCAGAAGAAAGTAAAAACTTATTCAGATGTAGATATCTCAGCCTCCAAATACACAAATTCAATAGAAAGCAACTATAATTACAGGGCTAAGTTTTCATATTTTTATCCCATGGTGGAAGTTTTTTAAAATCACAATTCTTTGAAATAACTACATTTTCCCAAAATCCTGCATTTTCTCTCACAATATTTCACAAAATGTCCTCAAAAAAAAAATTAAAGATCCTGCAGGAACTGATATCCGTCACTCAATGCTTGGATATCGTCGGGTGCTCTACATCATTTATACATAGAATTTAATCTCATCTTAGGTCAATGGCTGGCTTTATAACACAATTACTGGTGAAGGTTGAAAAACATTTAATCTGAACATTGGTTTATGCTCCCTCACAAACAATCAACTCAATTAAAAAAGAACTGACACCCAAAAAATAAATTAAAAATTAAATAAAGTTCAATCAGCACTTCTGTTGTTGTTGAACTCCAGCTTTCATAGTTTGAATTTTATTAAATTTTAAACCCAAATATAGTTCAAAGTATTATATCACTGATCGCGTTTGTGTCAATTTATCAAGAGGAAAGAAAATCATTGAAACATTTGACTTTTATAGAGACATTTGTGGATTTTTGTCCCTTTCTGTTTTCTTAGAATAACAACATGCTGAATATGTATTAAAAAAATTCTTCAATGTATAAAAATGCTTTCCTTTTTTGATTTAAATGCATTCGAATGGCATTGTTCTACATGCTAAGCAGAGATTGGTTTACTTTGCATATTTCTACTTGGACATTAGAGGAATTACCCATAATTTCTTTAATGGGTTCAAACAAACAAAAGCAGTTTTAAGGTTAATTCACTCATAGTTAGTGACAGTTTAAGTTAAGAGTGTTTATTGCAAATGGAGGTCAGAGCTGATTAAATTTAAAAAGCACAGTAATCAAAAGGAATTCATAGTCAAAGGAAATACAAACTAAACACAACCAAAGAGTAACAGTTGGTCAGACATGTTTAAGGCACTTTTTGGCAAAAAAAAAAAAAAAAAACATAGGGAGGAAAAAAAAAAAATCCATAAAATCAACTAAAGAAACAAAAACATTTTTGCAGCACTAAATAATAATAATAGCAGGCCGTACAGCAGTGGAAAAACAGCAGGACAGGACTATTGCACAGGACAAAATCCTGATGCATTCACACTTTTTAGATTATTTATGCACACGAGTGAATGACACCTTTAGTTTTAATGGAATCACCTCTCATTTACATACAATGGAAAACAATGAGTGCATTATTGTTGTCCAGTGGCAGCAAAAGCTCCCATAACGTGACTTTCCAGGTCCTTTTTTTGGTCAGGTTTAAGGTTCAGCTTATAAATATAATCTGCACCGGCACTTCAATTCTACTTTTAACAGGTTAAACAATCTTTATGTTTGGAATGTGGTTTTTTTTCTCCTCTTTCCACAACAACATACACTGTGCACTAACACACACCCCAGATCCAGATCAAATATTACAAACAGAACCACAGACAAACACTAACTGACACTAACGTTGGGGAAGCAAAGATCAGTGATTTTACACTTGAAATAAACTGTTCCTTTTTTTTTTAAACAGCTGCACCAAAACCCAATGGTGAGCATTAGAACAGCATCAGCAAGCTCAGTCCGAGTCCTCGTCATCCAAACTCTTCAGCATTGCTGAGTGTGCGAGAAATATCTGAAGAATAAGAAACAACTGCTCAGTGACACAGACAGATAAACATTCTATTTTATTTTAAAGTAATCTAATTAGTGAGTGTATTTTTCTGATATTTTGTATGTTTTTTGGAATCATTTTGTGAGATTTTTGTTGAGATTTGGAATATCTTTCAGTTATTTTATTGTATTTTGTCATTTTGTGCATTTCCGTTGTGTGTTTTGTGTATTTTTGTTGTCATTTTGTATATATTTCAGTTATTTATTTTTCCCATAAACATTTTATTATGGGCTTATTTCAAAGTGATACAATTTCAATTATACTTACAGATGTTTCATACAAATATAAAACATGTGATATACACAAATACTTTGTTTTATTTTTGCTGTTGGTTTTATGTGTTTTGAGTAGTTTTGTGTAATTTTATATATATATATATATATATATATAGAGTCATTAAAACCATTTTGAATATATTTGTTATTTTCATTTTGTAATTTTTTGTAGTCATTTTGAATATGTTTCTGCTATTTTGTTTGTTTTTGGAGCCATTCTCCTGTGTGTTAATTTAGTTGTGATTTGAATCTTTTTTAAATTTTGTTGTTCCTTTGTATATTTTATTGTACTTATGGATATTTTTGATGTCCTTTTGTGTATTTTGCTAGAACTTTTGGATGTTTGTCATTTTGTGCCTTTCCTTTAGGGCCGATGGCTGCATGAGGCGCATGTTTTGATCCACTGAACAGATGTGACTCATAAGTGCTGCTTTGAGATTGACTGTTTATTTAATGTTGTTCTACTTGGATTGTGTAAATGAGTACAGGCGCCCTCTAGGGGTTTTCTACTCACTATTTCCCAGCTTGCGTTTGAGGAGAGAAGCAGCCTGTGCGTTGGTGGCCATGTCCAGAGCCAGTTTTTTCTCATTGTTCCTGATGTCCGTCCTTGCATCTGAAAAACAGTTAACTCACATTTTTAAAACTCACAAATTGACCAAAGCAAGAAGAAGAAATAAAAGATAATTATTATCATACTGCTGCTAAGGAGTCAAAGACGTCCCAGAGAAGACTTGGTTACTGAGAGTTAAGAACTGTCTGTGCTGGACAAGGACCGGGACCTACATCACTCTCTACCGGGCCTGAACCAGACATATGTAACTGTTGGCCCAGCAGCCACATGTGGCTCTCAGTAGCGCAGGGCGATATGGCGTTTTTCTAATATCTCAATATTTTCCAGCTATATCACGATATACAATATATATCTCAATATTTTGCCCTTGCCTTGAGATGATGCTTTGATGCATACAATCAAACCACAATGGCATTACTCAATATATATAGTTGTTTTTTCTGTGATGTAATGGGGGTTTCTCCTAACTACTATAGCATAGTGTACCTGTTATTTTTATTTTTTTTTAAGAGGCAAACCCCATAGTAAATCTTAAAAACCATTAATTTAATCAACCACTAAACCATTATTTTACAATATTTCAGGTAAGTCAATTAAAGCCACATGCCAAATGTCACACAGGGACCTTTATTAACAGAGGTGTAGAGAACAATGTCATAATTTATAAAACAAATTATGTGCATTTGTGTAAATTTAAAAAAAAAAAAAAACTTCAGCTGACCATCATGCTGCACAGTTTTTTTCAATTATAACAATTACCTATCAATTATTTATTTATTATTACTGACAATTGTGAATTTGTCAGATACTTTTATCCTAAGTATTAAAATATAACTGTTACCACTACTAACACACGTACACACACATACGTGCTGTAATGATGGCCTTCTGAGGACTGTCCCTCAGAAGGCCATCATCATTTATTAAAAACTAGATATATCGCCCAGCCTTAGATCTCAGTCTAATTTATTGTAGCCCCGAGCCAAATCCCTCAAAATTTTGTAATTCAAGAAGTTGGAAGGAATATGAAACCCAACACTATACACAAAATAAATCCAAAAACAGAAAAATGCACAAAATTTCAACAAAAGAACAGAAAGTATTAAGAAAAATACACAAAAACTCCAAAAATACACAAAACGATTCATAAAACACAAAATGTCAACAAAAATACAAAAACTAAGAAAAAAATGCAAAAAAAGATTTCAAAAATACACTACAACAAAGACACACAACAAAACTCCAAAAAACCCTTTAAAAAACCCCCAAAATGACAGAAAAAAAACACAAAACAACAAATATACAGAAAATGACTCGAAAGCAAAAATTCACATCAGAAAATCTGAAAAATTACAAAAAATACACAAAATGACATAACCAGAACAAACAAATTATAACAAAAACACGTGAACCAAATGACAGACGCACAAAACAACACACAAAATGACTCCAAAGAAACAAAATATTTTTTCAAAATGAAAAAAATACATAAAACAATAAAATTACAGAAAATGAATAGAAAAACACACCAACAGAAAATAAATTAAAAAAAGACAGCAGAATCACAACAAGAATACACTAAATATCAAAACTAAATAATATTGTGGGTCGTCATCTTGTTTGGGGCATTTGTAGAAGAAATGACCTCTCTGCCTTTTTCTTGCACAGCGTGATTGTTAATGAAAAGGACAAAAGTCTACATTCTGTGATCACTACTCACTTTTGTTAAGCAACATTTCTACTATGTCTGAATATCCCTTCCAGGCAGCAGCATGAAGCGCAGTGTCCCCAAGTTTATTCTGAAATAAACATCAACAAACCAGTTAAACACTCATCAGCTTTACATACATTATTTTAGATTCTGGGTAAAATGTCAATCATTATGAGAGCGTCAATAAAAACTCAACTTATTTGCAGCATGTCATCTGTACGCTGAGAAGTGGTTTCTGTAATTTCCTGAATTAAAAATGGTCCTTTTTGCTTTATTTAGAGACTCATCACATGCTGACACATGACAAGAGCCACTGCACATGTGACTCCTACTTCTCCTGATTTGCTTGGAAATGCATATGTAGCAAAAAATAGTTACATTTTTACCATCTAGCAAAAAAATGACCTAAATCTGAAAATATGTCACCACTGTTGGTCTGCTACGGCTAAACTGAAAGACTAAAGTCTTTAATAAGTTTCGCCAAAAGACTGTTTCCAAATTTTTATGTGGGGAACTTCTATTAGGGGATTATTTTGAAAACGTATAAAGTTTGAGAGATCACAAGTTTAGCAACTTCAAAATACCAGACATGCATTAATGCAGGAATGAGCAACTGGCGGCCCAGGGGCCATATGTGGTCCTTGGCCTAATTTTGTGTGGCCCCCACATAAACATCCAAATTGACAAAAATAAACAAAGAAATCGACTACAAAAAACACAAAAATAACCAAATATACAAAATGATAACCGAAAAGCAAAAAAAATTACTCCAAAAACTTATAAATAAAATATAAAATTACTCCAAAAACATACAAAATGACTACAAAAAACATGCAAAATGAAATTAAAACGCAAATTAAAACATCCAAAATGAATTCAAAAAATACAAAATGACTCCAAAAAATCCCACAAAATGAATAAATGAAACACAAAATGACTGCAAAAAATGAATTCAATAAAACATACAAAATGAATTTTAAAAAAAATTCAAATGTCACCAAAAACATACAAAATTACAAAAAAATATACAAATGACCAAATTAAACAAAAAATGCAAAATTATAACAAAAACACACAAAACAACAGAAATACAGAAAAAACTTTTAGTTGTTTCCTGTATTAACACGCAGATTGATCATTATTCTAAATGTTGACATGAATGTTTATAATAAGAAATAAAGTTGTCCATCTCTGCATTCATGTATGAAACATCTCACCCGCTGGTTGAGCTCCACACTTGGCTGGCAAAGCAACAGTTCCACCACCTCTGTTATACAAACACACACAAAAGAAAAGCAGAGTATTTAAAACAATTATAAACTACTATTAGAAGCAGCCTGTTTTAATTTGATAATCTGTCGACTACAGACTTAATGTTACCTTTATGACCTCCGTGACATCCCCAGTAGAGGGCAGTGTTTCCCGCCTTATCCAGCCCGTTTATTCCAACCTTGCTCTCCAGACACTCCCTCAGCCAGCTCAGATTCCCTGTTCAAACACAGAGACAAAGCTCACAGCACGTGCACGAGCATTGGACACGTGCACACACAACAAACACAGCCCGATGTTTAAATACCTCGTTTGGCCGCTTCGTGCATTGGGTTGTCGATCGACTCGGCTCGTTCAGTCACTGAGAAAGAATCGCATTTACTGGTATTAGTTTTTCTTCAAAACATTGTTTTGATCTTAGTTAAAGTTACAAAAATTTTAACTTTTTCTAGGAATAGCATTGAAAGAGGATTTGAGTCGACAACTATTGTAGCTTTTTTTAATGTGTAAATTCTATTACTGAAGCACATTCTAGTGTTGATGTATTCAGTTTCTTTTGTGTTTGTAAGGAACCAAGGAACCTGTTTACACTTTAAGTTGGGAATTGTTTTATTTATTTATTCTTTTTTTTTGTTGTAATTTTTAGCGTTACTGTGAGAAATACCAGAAATTATCGATTTCTCAATTAATTGTTTCAATAATCGATGACTGATCAACTATCAAAATAGTTGTTAGTTGCATGCCTACACACAAAACTCCCAAAAAACATCAATGTGGAGTAAAATGTCATCTGCCTGACGCCTTATTTTGAAAATTGAATCTAAACAAAAGAGTCCAGACGATGCTAAAATATTTCCTCCCAACTATATTTCAACATTTTAAATTCCACATTTATTCCCATGGAAAGTTTACAACTTTTATTTTGAAGCCCTAATCATAAACATAAGACTCACCATAGTTACTGGGAATTAGTCCTGTCCTTCCTCTGCATGTCCCCTTCCACCAGTTACTGTCACTCTGCAAACCCCACACACACGCACACGCGCACACACACGCACACGCACACACACACACACACACACACAAACACACACATTTTTGACCTAATGCAAATAAGCTAAAGCTGCAGGTGAGCTAATGAAATGCAAAAGTTGAAAGGAGTGGGAGAATGAAATGTGACCACAGACGGACGAAGAAAATAAAGATTCATAAAAGTAGAGGAAGAGGAGGAAAAGAAAAAACAAGGATCTGTGGGATTTCTCTTACCGTGTCAGAAATGTACAAGATGTCTCCTTCTTCAAAATAAAGCTCGTCAGGCTGAAAAACACAGGCGACACTGGATTCATCTCAAAGTAGTAAATGACTGAGAAAAATGCTATATATGTCATTTTATTCATTATTTTCCCCTTTTATCATCATTGATTAAAAAAAAAATCATGATGGCTGATAGAGTTTAATAATTCAGAGACATTTATATACAATCTGTTTTAGCTTTTTTTTTTCTAAATAGAGAATTTGATCAAAATCACGTTGACTGTTTGATTCTGAATCACCTTTACAGAGTGAAACGATCCAATTCTGCAGACTATAATTATCTGATATTATTGATAAGTTACTTATTTGTGAGCAGGGTTGCAAATAGCCAAAAAAAAATTCTGGGTAATTTTTAAAGGAACTTAAGAATATCAAGATTATTGAAAAATCTAAACCTTTCATGGGAAGTATTTATTGGAATTAACTAGACAATAGGAGAATATTTTAAATAGCTTACTGTATCATCCAAACATAAATATTAGCATCCTTGCAAAAGAATCATATTAAAAAAAAAAAAATACAAGTAAATAAGTGTTGCAATAACAAAGGAATTTGGAAACTTTCTATGTGAAATAACGGGAAATTATGAATGATACTCATTTTTCTTATCAGATAATGACACAGAGTAGGCCTCATAGATCAACAAATCAAAGATAATTTGCTCGAATAAAAGATGTAAAAGCTCCAAAATGCAATATGAAACTTTATATTTCCAAGTAAGTTAATTTTTCTATTTTTTAAAATATATGTTAAGCTTTCATGTATTCAGACAACTTTTTTTTAAGAAATTTACTCTGATCTCCTGACGTGTTTCAACTGTCAACTGTCAGTCTTCCTCAGAGACATCTGCTGATCACTTTGATGTGTCCTTACGCAACAATAATTGGGACGAGGGGCGTGGGTAACCTGACAGAACTGTTAAGTTGGCCATGCCCAGAAAGAACTCGTCAAGACTCATCAAAGCAATCAGCAGACACCTCTGAGGAAGACTGACAGTTGAAATATGTAAGGAGATCTAAATAAAGTTCACACATTGGAAACATTATTTGTGAGCATCCTCGCGTTGGAGACATATCATGCTTTTAAATCCTTCCTTTTTAGATATAAATCATACAGTTGTGGTCTATATAAAGCGGAACTGCAATGCTTGGGTCTGAATTCCTCATTATTATAGCTCCACAGGCCCCTTTTCTACCCTTTTCTGATGTGCTTCTAAGAACAACTCGTTTTGGTGCGGTCTCTTTAAATGCAAATGAGACACTTCAGACCCCGCCCCTTCTCCAGGTTGCAGAGGTGATGACACTTGGTTCAACTCCACCCCGTTCGGCCATTTTTGTAGTTTGATAGAAGAGATACGCTTGTTTTGCGGCGCAGAAAATGTTTATTCACACGTTATTTACAAAATGTCAACAACAGAAGACTTGTCCATCCAGCTTTACATGTTCGAGCCAGAGTCGGACCCGGTGGAGCGAGATGAAAATGAAGATGATGAACCTGCAGAACCCTAACAAGTGAGCTAACACAAGCACCGAGCTAACGCTAGCGCCAAGCTAATGTCACAAAATGCATTTTAATACAGTCTTTTCGGAGACACAAACGGCAAAATGAAATGACTAATGAAAACTTTAGACTTAAATTAAATCACGTGGGCCATATCATCAAGGATCTAAAACGAGCACACAGCGCTAACATTTGAAGACGGTGCAACTGCTAATGCTAACAAAACAATGGCAGGGACGTCATATCATCACACTTTTTAGCGTTATTTACAGCTTACCGAAGTGCTCTGTTCGTCGTCTCCAAAGAAAGAAGGAATTGACCCCTCAATCAGACGAAGTCTCTCGGCAAATCCTTCTTTATACTGGTGGAGGTTGCTGAAGCAGTCATCCTTGAAGTGCTTCGCGCACACAAAAATGACCTTACCCACAGATGTGGGTACATTTCCGTGAAAAATAAAACTCAACCAGGCACTTTGAAAAGGTTCTGATGCTGAGAGACGGTGTAATGAAGCATGTGGGTTACTACATCCAACAACCCAACATTTTGACTTATCCTCTCGTAACTTCGGCATCCTTGAGCTTGTACTACAAAATAAAAGCTAGAAAAAAAAATGGCGGATTGCTCGAAGTGTTGGACCTGGAGTCTATGTCCTAATTTGGCAGTTCCGCTGCAAATACTGTGACGTTATTGTTCAAAAAACGTAATAGAGAATCGAAAAATCGAAACAGATTGAAAAATATGACCAAAACAGAATATAAAGATCAACGGAGCACCTGAAGAGACTAATTTGAACTTTTCTGTACTTCTAAACACTCTAAATATACAACAAAATGCATTTAAGGGCTAAAAAAGTGGATTTAGCATGATATGTCCCCTTTAAAACTTATCAATCATTTTTCACTCTGGCCATGATAATTGGGTAACGTTTAGTCAGTCAAACTTTGTCCCACAGCAAACAAAAGCACTTACTGTTCTGGGGTCAAAGGTGAACATCGCTCTGAACACCTTGACTTGCCCTGAAAAACAGAAACAAGACACACATGGCTATTATTATTAGATCAGAAGCATGTAGAACAGAGTTAAATAAAAATGTGCATGTTCTTAATCTAACATGAGTTCATACACATGCATCACATTCTGTTTCACTCATGTAATCCATAGGCGTGGGTTTAATAGTGTGAATAACTCACGTGTCTCACATTAATGATGTGATTAATAAACACTGACGAGTGTGGGAGAACGTCATGTAGTAGTAGTTATGACCTGCTGCCTTTAGCTGTGCTTGTGGAATGCTACCAGGGTGGTTGTTGTGTTGCCTTTAGCTAACAGCGTAGCGAACACTGAGGCCTACAGATCACCAACTCTCATGGGTGGAACCACAGCTCTGTTTAGCATTAACATTACTAGTTAGCTTAGCACGTTTTTGCATGCCTCAAAACAGAATGTTTAAAAACACACTTTCCTGCATAACCTGGTGGATTAAAGAAGCCTAGTTGTTGTAGCATTTTGTGCCTAAATCAGTGGTTTCCAACCATTTTTTGGATCGTGACCCCATTTCAATATCACAAATTTCTGGCAACCCCAAAAAAACTTATTTTTTCTGCAATTATTTTTTGATCATGAGTAGCTGAGATATTTTTATACTGTGTTTTATTTGATTTAGATTTGAGAAAGTTAAAGTATACAATACAGTTGTTAAAGATTGTGTTGTGTTTTGTTTTAAAAATAACTTGTTACTCTGTTATTTTGTGTATTTCTAGTCATCTTGAGCCACTTTCGGTTCATTTTGTGCATTTCTGTTCACATTAAATATATTTGTGTTATTTTTGTTGTCTGTGTTTTTTTTACTTGTTCGTGTATGCTTCTTTAAATCATTTTGTGTATTTTTGTTGTCAATTCATACATTACGGTTATTTTTGCGTCTTTAGTCGCTTTGTGAAACTTTTGGCTAATTTTGTGCATTTCTGTTCACAATTTAAATTTCTTTTGTGTTATTTATGTGAATGTTTGATATTCTTTACGCATTTTTCTGTAATTTTATGTTTTTTTTAGTCAAGTAGTGTATTTTTGTTGCCATTATGTACATTTCTCTGTTACTTTTGTGTTTGTTTCTTTTAATCAGTTGTTCGTTTACTTTGGGGGCCACACAAAATTAAACCGTGGGCCGAGGTTGAAAAACACTGGCCTGAATAATGGCGCGGTTGTGACATCCCCGCTCCTCCATCGTTGCTTGGAGCTTGTGTTTAGTTAACACAAGACTTGAGTGTCAGAATGACAGGGGGGGGTGGGGGGTGGGGATATATAGCTGCTGCACAAGTCCAGCTCTGTTCATTGGCTCAGCAAGCTGGGTCATGCAGCGCTCAGACACATTAGATCATGTCCTGACTCCATTCATTTTAAACCCTCAGACACACATGGGAGATTGTAGGAAAAAATAATATTTAATTATGTTAAAAACCAATCAAGTACCGTAAAACTTATGGACAGTGAACTAATGTTGGTGAGATTGAGATTTTCCTCCCCTTTTTTTAACACTAGGCATAGTATTGGATAATAAATGTGTTAAAATGATTCTTCTAATTATGCGATTAATAACAAGACCACGCAAGATCTCACCCTGTGGGGTCAAAATTATCACAAGAACGGTGAGCAAAAATCCCAGAACCACAAAGGGGGACCTAGTGAATGACCTGCAGAGAGCTGGGACCAAAGGCTACCATCAGTAACACACTACGCCGCCAGGGACACAAATCCTGCAGTGTTTTAAGCAGACGTGTGCCCCTGCTTAAGCCAGTACATGTCAGGGCTCATCTGAAGTTTGCTAGAGAGCATGTGGATGATCCAGAAGAGGATTGGGTGAATGTCATATGGTCAGATGAAACCAAAATAGAACTTTTTGGTAAAAACTCAACTTGTGTTTGGAGGAGAAAGAACACCACACCTACTGTAAAGCATGGGGGTGGTAACATCATGCTTTGGGGCTGTTTCTCTGCAAAGGGACCAGGACGACTGATCCGTGAAAAGGAAAGAATGAATGGGGCCATATATTGTGAGATTTTGAGTGAAAACCTCCTTCCATCAGCAAGGGCATTGAAGATGAAACATGGCTGGGTCTTTCAGCATGACAATGATCCCAAACACACCGCCCGGGCAACAGGAGGAGTGGCTTCGTAAGAAGCATTTCAAGGTCCTGGAGTGGCCTAGCCAGTCTCCAGATCTTAACCCCATAGAAAATCTTTGGAGGGAGTTGAGAGTCCATGTTGCCCAGCGACAGCCCCAAAACATCACTGTGCTAGAGGAGATCTGCATGGAGGAATGGGCTAAAATACCAGTAACAGTGTGTGAAAACCTTGTGAAGACTTACAGAAAACATTTGACCTCTGTCATTGCCAACAAAGGGTACATTACAAAGTATTGAGATGAACTTTTGTTATTGACCAAATACTTATTTTCCACCATAATTTGCAAATAATATCATTAAAAATCCTACAATGTGATTTTCGGTATTTTTTTTCTCATTTTGTCTCTCATAGTTGAAGTATACTATGATGATTTTTTTTAAGTGGGAGAACTTGCACAATTGGTGGCTGACTAAATACTTTTTTTGCCCCACTGTATCTATAAAGCTAATGAAATCAATTATATTACTGTGCATATTTTTTATAAATCTTTAAAACGTAAATACTATACAACATTTTGTAATGTCAGAGAAGTATGCAAAACATGCTTTTCTTATATATTGGCAACAAGCGAAGCTACATTTTTTTTTTTTAACTTTCACTGAACTAAAACAAACTGGTTGTTAAACTTTCTCTTGATTGATTTTATTGCCTTTATCTTTAATATTATGGGAGAAATGAGGAAGCCCAAATATGTAAATTTTACCGCTTCCACTCGCTAAATAAGAATAATAATTATTATAATAAATGTCTGATCTTGTGAGCTTGTTTTGGTGCCAATCATTTGAGCTTAACAGCAAAAAAAACTGTAAAAATGGAAATAATTTGTTGGGTTTTTTTTAATCAATAGTGACACTCCTAAGTTCAACCAGTCAAAGTAATCCTTAGTCCCTTTAGAGAGCCAAAATGCAACGAAAATTTTGACCTAACAATGCAGATAATCACAATTATTTTGATAACTTTTTCTCTTGCCAGGCACATGTAACGTTAGTACAACAGAACGAGTAGAGCATATTTAATTAAATTGTATAATTTAAGCCGTATTTCCCATGTGTAACCATCTTTACAATCCATTGCTTTAATGTTTGTTGGGCTGATTGCTGTGAAAGGAATGAAATTCCTATGGTGCTTTGTTCCTTAGGCAGGAATTTTCGGAGCTGAAACATGAGGGAAAAATCCTCTACATGTCTGATCTTGTTTAATCTGAGTGCACTGCTCAAAGCAGTAAAATAAAGTCTGTTAAAAAAGACCAGTAATATTCAGTCAGTCTGCAAAGGAATTCACAATACATACCCAATGTAGCACAGACACCTAATGAGGGCAGTGAATCATGTTATATCACAGTCATGATTACAAATAGACGCCAACTATGTCAGGGTAACAGCGGCTGCGCCCCCGTAGCCGTCTGTGTTAACAGCCAATGTCCCCCCCCTCCACGTATCATTTCCCACTGTTTGGGTGACACTGACGTACTTTTCACTGTTTCTGTCGCAACACATGAGTGTGCGCAATCTGCGTGAGCTAAAAACACTTTTATGAATGATTTTCATTACACTCCCTGTTTCAGACATTATGTTCTTGATGTATTGGCCATTAACTTTGTATTAGCCCTAGGGATGTAAAGATGTAAAAATCCATGCAAATAAGGGAGATTAATATCAATACAGCACAGTATGTGCTTGGATACTCTGCTTAAAAAATAGAGGGTGCTTTGACTGTTTTAGTACTGCTTGTTTTGGCTGAACAAAGAACAGCGGGCCAAAAAAAGAACACTCGACCCGGCACGAACCCGTCTGACCCGAATGAAGCCGGTGGGTGTCTCTTTAAGCCAGAACCTGTTTCAACCAGACACTATTCACATCTGTGTACACGCATTTAGAGGCGAGTCAGCATTTATTTGTGCGTCTTTCTCATGGTAATCTAAACACATCACCTGATTTATAGCACAAAGTCCGAAACCGAGCCCGTGGTATAACGATCAAAATTAAGCCCGAACCGTCAACACGTCACCAACAACAACTACACTACGGTCCTATTAAATCTATGTTAACGGAATCACGGAAACGACCAAATGAAAATGAAATCTACCGTTGAACGCAGAAATGGACAGAATCGGGTTGAAACGGCGTCACCGTGAGGAAAATTTTTTTTTAATGGGGAATTGTTTCGAGATCACTCATTAGGTGCACCGCCCTCCCTCCCTCCCTCCCATCCTGGCCGCTTCAAACACCGTCTAAACCACCCAAAACACCGTTTAAACTGCCAAAAAACTACGCAAATCATCACTGACTCCTAAATCAGAGCCGACCAGTGCCTGCTTAACTTTAATGTGTCTGTAAAGCTGTTTCTCATGTAGCGCTGCAGCGCTCCATGAAAACATGATCAGCTTTAATCAGCTTCACCTGCTGAGAGTGTTTGATCCACATCTCATCAAAGCTACAGATGATCTGTGGATAAAGTTGTTCTGCTGTTGTGGACGAGACCAACGATGTCAGGGATTGTAGAGTCTGAAACATCGTAGATTAATGATAACTTCTGATACTTTAAAATATTCTGTCCTCTAGCGGTGAAATAACTGATCCATACTTGCATCCATTTGTTTTTGTTTAATCATTAAATTAAAATGTCATTTAAATTAGGTTAATTTAAGTTAAGTTGAAAACTTAATCAATAAACCTGATCAGATTCAGTAAACCATTGATCCCAGAGGAGGAATTGGATGACATTAATGCTGCTCTCATACATCTTTATATGGCATGAATAATTAAAAAGGAGCAGGCAGAATAATCCATGTCACTACAACTTATATCTACCTTCTAACTGTATCTTTCTTTTTTTTTTTACATACATTTGTTTAATTATGGGTTTTTTTTAATGTATTAGTATTTATTTTGTTATCTCACATGAGTTAAAAACTAATATTTTCTGAAAAAACTAATTAATGTTTTTTTAAAAAATTAATAGGGATGTCACAATTCACTCAACTCCCGATACTGGGTCGATACGATTCTCTCACGATTTATTTTACAAAATGGGACTGTAGACAAATGATGATTGAAAAATATTCCTTTATTAAAATACTGTACTATTTTCCTTTTATTTTTCATTGTCAAAAGAAACCCTTGATAAACTATTCAAAACAATGCAATTTAACCTGCCTTAACAATTTGACTTAAAAAAAAAAAAAAAAACCTGGTTCTATAGTAAACAATGCAAAACTGCATAATAGTTATTTTTCTTTTTAAAAGTGCAACCGAAAATGTATTTTGTGCCTTAACAATTGGACTTACAAAAAAGTCATTTCACTGTATTTACGTCAGATATTTGTTTGGACCAGCAGAAGGCGCTGGTAACCCAGTGGTCGGTTGGCATGCAGCTATTCTAGCAGTGAAGAAGAGATGCTATGCACTAGCAGACAGAGCTAATAGAAAAACGTGACTTTTACAGATATTCACCTAATATTACAGATATTCTTTCGGTGCGAAAGGGGTAAGGAATCATTTATGAACATGTTTAAGAGTAGAAGGCGGCCAGAAAGAAAGTAGTAGCAGATTCCTCCCGCTGCCTCAGCATTTGGTCAAGGATAAATATATAGCGCCCTCTGCTGTTTAACAAAAGTACTGCGATTCAATTTTCACAGTATCGATGTGAACCGTGATACCTATGAATCGATTTGTAACTGCCTTACGATTAATCGTTACATCCCTAAAAATTGGTGTGAAAAAAATAAATAAATAAAATGGAATTTGGAAAAAAAAAAACGCTAATGCATTTAAATGTATAAACTATTTTCAAAAATCATCAATCTGTCAGAAAAATTGTAATTAGGTATTTTTGTCAAAATCGTGCAGCCCTAGTTGTGTGTATCCTTACACGGCTAATTAGCTCTACTGAACACTGCCGTGGACAATAACTAACTTTTTTTTATAAAACACAAAGAGTCGTGTAGCCCTCATAAATAAATCTAATCTTCCTTAAAAATTCAAAGCAGTTTTAGCTACAAGTTCTAAAACATTATGAACTAGGATGTTCCCTCTGTGTGAGATAAAACAGAGAGTGACTTTTTAAAAAGAGAAAGTTACTAAAACAAAACTGGCCTTAAGTTAAATTAAAAGTAGAGTTCGACCGATATGGGATTTTCTTTTTTCAAACATCTGTTTATTGAAATTTACATCACATCAACATTTCTTACACAAATATGCATGTTTCTTTTTTGTTCTCTTTTTTAACAATAAAAAGTACAAAGTATACCCCCCTCCCCCCAATGAAAAAAAAAAAAAAAAAAAAAAAAAAAAATAAAAATAATAGAAGAAAATACAATAAAAAATTTGAATCACTGTCATTTACAATTTGGATTTTTCAAAATAGTCGATAAAGGGTTGCCATATCTCCTGAAATTTTGATATGTTACCTCTGACTGAGAATTTGATCTTTTCTAATTGTAACAGATTCATCACCTCCCTAAGTAGCGCTGGATGTGCTGGTGGGTTTTTCTGCTTCCAATTTAGTAATATCATCCTTCGGGCTAACAGCGTCACATAGCGTATCACATTGTATTGGTTCTTTGATAAAATTGTTGTTGTAGCTTTAACCCCAAATACAGCCAACACTGGGTCTGGCTCGAGTCGAATATTAAGAACGCTAGATAAAGTTTTAAAAACATTAACCCAGTAGTTACAAAGTCTCGGGCAGTTCCAGAACATATGTGCCAAGGAAGCTGGGGCCTGTCCACATCTGTCACACAGAGGATCGACTGTAGGGAACATCTTTGACAGTCGTAGCTTAGATAAGTGTAGTCTGTGTAGAATTTTGAACTGTATCAGTCCATGTCTGGCACATACAGAAGAAGAGTGGACAAATTCTTGTGCTCTTTTCCATTGATTCTCTGTGATTTCCACTCCCAGATCCTCCATCCAAGCCTCTCTTAGGTGGTCTAGTGTTGTTGTGCAGTCCATTTGTGTTAAATTATCGTGAATCTTAGAGATCGCCTTTTTAGTCTGTGGTTCAGGCAATAACAGTGAGTCCATTGGAGAAACCAAAGGTTTGTTTGGGAAGGATGGAAATGTCTTTTTAATAAAATTTCGGATTTGTAAATACCTAAAGTGGTCTGTGTTGGGGATATTAAATTTCTCTTTTATTTGCTGGAATGAGGCAAAAATGTTGTCGATATATAAGTCATTGATTGTCCGAAGACCCTGTAAATACCATTTGTGAAACGATTTATCGGAAAGTGAGGGGGGGAATGAATGATTATTTATTATTGGCATTAGTGGCGAACATTTCTGCCAGCCAAAGTGCTTCCGGATTTGGGACCAAATTTTTATAGAGTGTGAAATAATTGGGTTTTTCATCTTTATTTTTGGCGTTGGCAGAGTAGAAAAAAGTACTGCTGCTAAAGAGGAAGGGGAGTCATTTAGATTTTCCATCTTAGCCCATTCAGCCCCCTCTGTGTGGAACCAAAAAGACATAGAGCGAATGTTACCAGACCAGTAATAGAGGCGAAAGCACGGCAATCCCATACCCCCAAATGTTTTAGGTCTCTGTAGAAATGTTTTTTTAATTCTTGGAGGTTTCTTATTCCAGATAAATTTAGATATGGCTGCATCTAATTTGTCAAAAAATGATTTGTTAATAAAAATAGGGATACACTGAAAGAGAAATAAATATCTTGGTAAAATAGTCATTCTCACAATATTAATTCGACCCGCAAGGGAGATTGGAAGATTAGCCCACTTGTCAAAGTTACATATTGTATGGTCATACAGCTTCAAAAAATTATGTTTAAATAGGTCAGGATGATTTTCAGTAATATTTATCCCTAGATATTTAAATCGGTCTGATATTTTAAATGGCAGGGAGTTGAGAGTATGTATGTTCTGTTTGGCTTTTGAGTTAATTGGGAACAGTGTACTCTTTGAGAAGTTGATCTTGTATCCGGATATTGTGCCAAAGTTTTCCAAAATTGACAATATACCAGGCATCGATTTCGCAGGGTTAGAGATGAACAAGAGTAAATCGTCTGCGTATAAGGCTACTTTGTGCTCCGATCCTGCTCTCTCAATACCTTTATAATCTTTCTCTGTACGTAGAGAGATAGCGAGGGGTTCAATGGCAAGTGCAAATAGCAGTGGTGAAAGGGGACACCCCTGCCTTGTAGAGCGACCAAGTGGAAAGTAGTTTGAATTGATATTATTCGTTTTTACGGAAGCCTGAGGCTGAGCATACAATAATTTAACTAGGGAGATGAATTTTGAGCCAATTCCAAACTTAGACAGGGTTGAGAAGAGGTAATCCCATTGAACCCTGTCGATATGGGATTTTCAAAGGCCGATGCAGATAACGATTTAAAAAAAAAAATTCAGCCGACGGCCGATATTTAAAGCCAGTTTTGGAAGCCAATATTTGAGGCCGATTTACTCTTTTTTTTAAAGCACATTGTTTATGAAAGACAATTGACATAAATGCGGGGTCCTTCCGTCAGTCAAGCGGTGGCTGCAGCTGCCCACAAGAGTGCCTGATCAAATATCCTTATCCTATTAAGGATATAATAGGATAAGGATATTTGATCAGGCATCGTTATATTATATCCTTATCCTATTAAGGATATAATAGGATAAGGATATTTGATCAGGCATTGTTATATTATATCCTTATCCTATTAAAGATATAATAGGATAAGGATATTTGATCAGGCATTGTTATATTATATCCTTATCCTATTATATCGGCTTTTTATTTGTAAGCCTATTGGCTTCTTCTCCCATGCACATGCTATTACTATTATTACTTCTTTTTTTGTTGTATATTCATACATCCGAATGGATGTTTTTTTTAAACTTTCTTTCTTTTTTCCTTTAATGGCTACTCTAAAGTGCTAAATAAATCTAAAAAATAAAAATATATTAAAAAAATCAGCCAATAGCTGATCTTGAAAAAAGTCCATATATCAGCCCGATATATTTTTGTTATTTGTACAAATGTAACTCTTTAACATTTTATCTGGACAGCCTTCACATATCCACGTCATGGACTTTTCACTCAGGGGCCAAACACGATGTAGATTTATTGCTATTTTAGATAAGAAAGAGTAATTTCTGCATTTTTATGCCCTCGTTTGACCTTCCACGTATAACTGATATACACACTAAGTAAGGCTGGCTATTATCTTTAAAATGTTATAATTTTACAATTTTGTGGAATTGTTTGTAAGAAATTGCAGGATTTCAGAAGACCTGAGCGTTCTTTCGACTGCTATTAGATTACAATTAGAAATGTCTGCAGTTGTGGGATTAAAACACAAGAAAATAGGAAACCTCTTCAAATACTGTGGAGTTTCATGGAATTTGAAAGGACTGAGAAATCTACAACTTCATTATTTGATTAATGTTTTCACTTTCTCCTGCAGGACCGTATGGATTCTCTAAAGGATTTGGCCCTTGCAGGGTTTGACACATTTGGTGTGACCCCCCCCCAAAAAATGTCTATCGATCCAAAGTAATCAATACATAAGTATCACAAACTACACTTTAATAGCAACAAAACAAAATGCTTTTTGGATGCTTTTAAATATCAATTGTAATGCTGTAAGCCAAAGATGGATAAGTTTTGGACAAAAATATGACTGTCTGATTCGAGGGGCACATTATCAACTTTCATATCAGCATTTCAAAAAAATAAATAAAAAGACTAACCTGAGCGTTAATACAGAAAAGAACAACGGGCTATTGCAAATTTGTTGTTGTTTTGTATATTTTTCAGGTATTTTCCTTTATATTGAAATTTGTTTTGTGGATTTTTCCTTAATTTTGTATGTTTTCTGGAGTCATTTTGCATGTTTTTATTGGTTTGTATATTTTTCTGATATTTTTGTAGTCGTTTTGTTCAACCTTTCTATGTTTTTATGTTAGTTTTTTGGGGGTCTTTTATGTATTTTTGCATGTTTTTGAAGTAATTGTGTATATTTTGGTTATTGTTTTGTTGTTGTTGTTGTGTGTATTTTTGTCATTGTTCATGTTTATTACCAGTTGCCCATGTCTGCTGTAAGAATCACAGCACTTTTTGTGCACAATGTAAATGGCAGTGGTGGTGTAACGCTTAAGGAAGCAGGTTTGTAATCGGAGGGTCATTGGTTTGAATCCAACATGGGCCATCACTGTGGGATGTTGAGCAAGTCCCTGAACCCGAACTCAGTGTTTTTACTGGAATATAAATGTGGCCCGGTCGCCTGAAATGTCTAGTAATTGCTCAATTTAATTACTAAACATAAATACATTTAATATTTTAAAAAAGTGCTTTTTTTAAAATTAAAACACACAATGTTTAACAACTGTATTCTTTCTCAAATATAAATACAGTTTAAATAAAATTCAGTATAAAGAAAAGAAAATGCTATGAATTTGATGCACAGTATAACAAAGGTGATTAAAAACTGATTTTAGAAAAATAAAGTTTTTGGGGTCACTAGAAACTTGTGATATACTGTAAAAATAGGGTCTCGATCCAAAACAGTTTGGGAACCTCAGCCCTATACTGTACAGCTCGTGTTGGACGTCACTTTGGATAAAATTAAATTGTAACTTTGTAGTTTTGTTCAAAGTTAAACCAAGAAAAACCTTTTTTTTCCTGATTCACCTGCATCATGAAGAAGATATTCTTCACTGACATATTTAATATGAAATCTAACAAAAGCAGTGATTAGGAAACACATATTTCCTGATGTGAGAGTGACCAGAGTGCATAGAGGAAGTCACTCCTCATACATATTATATTTATACACACACTGATCAACACTGCTTGACCGGAAGTCAGTGCAGAGCTCCTGATGATGATGATGATGATGGGAATAAGGAAGTCACTGCAGCGCGAGGGCGATTCCCTCACAAACACCTAAGTCCTAACACAGACACTAACAGACACATACAGTGACTACAGCAGAGATTACTGACGGTTAACAGCGGCTGGTCACGTGTTACAGACAGAAGCTGCTAGCGCGCTCTGCTACGCTCACTGACTAAAACTGTGCTAAACTCGGTTTAAAGTGCTAAACCAGTGCACACTTACCTGGTTTGGCAGGTTTAGGAGGAGGCTTCGACATTTCTGATGTTCTCAGATGAACCGAGAAGAACCAAGAGACGTCGTCCGTCCAACACTAGCGACACGTCGCTGGAGTCAAAAGCACTTTGCTGCTTCGCTGCCAATAAGGAAGTTTACATACCTAGGCGGAAAAGTGGCTGTGCGCATGCGCACATTTTAGCATAGAAACAGTGTGGAAAAGCGGCTTAAAACAGGGGCGTGTCTAACCTTTTTTAGTTCAGGGGCCAAATACGGACCAGTTTGATCTGAAGTGGGGGCAAAATAAGAAATGTTAACATTATTGTGTTTTAGTTTTTAATATCAGTCCCTGCAGGGTCTAATTGTTTAAAACAGCTTTGATTTTGTAACCAATATTTGTGGAATTATTTGTGAGAAATTGTAACATTTCATTTTTATTTTTTTTCATAATTTGTGATCAAAAGTGTCATCATGGAAAAACTTCGAGCCCCTAAAAATATTGTGGATTTCCATTGAATTTGTGAATTTGAGATATCTATAACATGATTATTTGGTAATTTACACAATAATTCACGTTTTATCTATCATTTTTACTGTCTTCTGTGAGTTGTATTGGATGCTCAAGGGCCAGATTCGGCCCCCGGGCTTTGAGTTTGACACGTAACTTAAAAGATAAGACAGTTACATTTACAATGAAATGCAATATGACAAAAAAGAAAAGGGACATGGATAGCTGCTGTCCTGAACATATTGATCCACAAAAATGTGATTAGTCTGATTTTAGGTCCATATTATCAACATTCATGTCCGCTCTTAGAATAATGACCATTCTGAGCATTAACACAGGAAAGAACAAAGGCTTTGTGTGTTTTTCTGATCATTTTGTATTTGAGTTTCTTTTGTCACAGCCACTAAAATTACTCTGAAATAAGTCAATTTCATTCTGTAGTCAAAAACTTAACTTTAGCCCTAAACCTACAGTAGAACTTTGAATTTCTACTAAGTTAATACAAAATTGTCTACTAGTAGACGATTCTGCTTTACTCGTAAGGACTACTCCTGCACCAAAAACCTTTACTAGTAAAACAAAATGTTTGTTTCTACTTGTGCACTAGTACTAGCAAAGTTTTTCTGGCGATATCGGATACTTTTTTTTCTCTAAAGTTCATTTTTTGATCATGTTTGTTATAATATGTTACAAATACAGAGTAGCCAGAATTAGTGCACAAAGTGACACTATATGCCAGGTCAGATATTTTTATACTCAATACAATTGATAGAGATTGCGTGTGGTGTTTGAATTTGAAAAATAATAATCATTATTTAAGCTTTATGAGCTTTCTTCCTCTTCCTGCACTGTATATCTATATGTGTGATGTTGTGTATTGTTTTTTAATTGTGCAAAATAGACAAATAATAATAGAAAAAAATACATTTGATATAATTTTAATGAGTATTTATTTTTTATTTTATTTTAATATTATTATTAGACATTTCAGGCGACCCTGCACTAGTAGTAGATCTAATGAAAATGAAAGTAGTCGGGATTGAAACTAAATCCAGCTCCATGATTGGTTGTTCCCAGAGTCCCCGCCCCCTCATTAGCATATAACACTAACTAGTAGTACCAGTGACAAAATAAGTTTAGCTTAACTAGTATCGTTAGTGTCCATAGTGAAACACTTCTTCTCACAATTATGTGTCTTTTTTTTTAATAGAATTTGTGTTTTTTTCCTGAATGGTCGGGTTGCCTGTGACGTAACAGGCCTTGTCAGCCAATCAAATCCGCTCAAGGAAGAACCCAGTTGCAGAAACCTGAATAACCCGCGACCTCGTCCTTTACCCACATGAACAAACTACTAATAAACTGCCGCAAACAGATGTTTACAGCGCTGTCCATGATGAAGAAAGTCATTGTTGGAGTTGGTGGGTAAGTTATGGATCATCTTATGCGTTTACCTTCATGCAAAAACACGCATTTGTCTCTGCTCTTAATCATGTTTTTAAACTATTCAATGGAAGACATGGAAAATAAAATTAAACTTATCTGGACTTCACGATTCACGTATGTGTATTTACCAGGATAATTAAACCTAATATATCTTTAAAGTAACGCAAAGTAATTCTTCACTTACTTACAAATTATAAGTATTGGGCAAAAGATCCACGTCTGAGTAGATTTTTGTGCGAGAAACTTTGTTAAATTCATGATTTTTCTGCAACTACACCAAACTTGCCATATTTTAACATATTATCATCACTTTTTCTTGCCATATTTTTGATCCTGATGTCTTTTTTTTTTTTTTTGCACACTTTTCCCACCTAATGTCACATATCGTGACCCATTATTGTCACGTTTAACCTCTTTCCACCATATTGCATGCTTATTTTTTTGCCAATTTTACTCCATTCACGATTTGTCATCACCATTATTTGCCAGTAAAAATGCGAGAGAAAACATGAATCACTGAGTAAATAAACTAATTTAGTTGTAAATATCTCGGTCTCTACAAAGACATCTTTTCAATAAAACTACACAATATTTGCAGGGCTTTCTCTTGCTTATATATGACATGCTGGCAGTCATTTTTAATCTCATATTGTTGAAAAATAACTGCATTTATTGCTTGTTTTTTTGCAAATAGAATGATAATCAGAGACAGATATAGTATATATTGTATTAAATGTGCAGATGCGTCAGCAAAGTATAAGACTTTATAATACGAGTAAATAATAATAATACAAACATTAATGCTTTATTACATACAACTAACTGACAATTCCAGCAAGTTCATTTTGTCTTCTTTTTGAAAAATAATACGTTAAGGTTGAACTTTTTCACCAAACATTTTCATGAAATGTACTTTTATTTCCTGTCAACTGTCAGTCTTCCTCAGATGCACCTTCAAAGTAAATTTCCTGAAAAAAGTAGTCTGAATAAATGAAACCTTAACATATTAACTGACTGACATGGTGATAGACATATTCAGAGCTGTTCCTTTTGCACTGAAACAGTTTCTGTATCAGAAACTTTCACCCATGTTCAGTTGTTTGGTTTTTTTTCACTTTGTATAGACAAATCATTTGGTGTATTAGTCAAAAAAAAAAAGAAGAGTGAATTAAAAAACTGTTTTTGCAGTCATAGAGTGGTAACGATAAATGTTGAATAAACAAATCATGTTGCAAGTGTGCAAATGGTAAAAGGTCATTGCACCCAAACCAGAGACTCGATCTTTAACCACTGGCTGATAATGTCTGATTGACCACATCGACATTACAGGGAATTTCCCTTCACCCCCACCTCACAATGTTATTACGTTATTCGTCAATCTGTTGTTTTTTTTTTTAAGTTTAATTTTTTTCTTTTTGAAGTTTCTCTCATTTCTTTGTGTTTGTGGTTGTTCTGTGTGTTATTGGGGTAATTTTGTATATTTTTTGTAGTCGTCTGGGGAGTTTTGCTTGCAACTTTGTGCGTCTTTTTGTTGTCCTTATGAGTTTTTGGAGTAATTTTTGAGAGTTTTTGTTGAGTTTTCTTTCATTTTTTTGGTTGTCATAATGTGTATTTTGGAATAATTTAATGTATTTTGCTGTGGTTTTTTGTATTTTCTTGGCATTTTGTGTATTCTTGTCATTTTTTTGTGTGTTTGTTTTTGTTTTGTGTTTTTTGTAGTCATATTGTGTTTTTGGAGTAATTTTCTTGTGTTTTTGTATAGTTTTCAATCATGTTTTTGGTCGTCATAATGTGCATTTTGGAATAATTTTGTGTATTTTCTGTTTTTGTCATAATTTTGTGAATTTTCTGTTTTTGTCATAATTTTGTGTATTTTTGGTGTCATTTTCTGTTTGAAAATTCTCAAATTCCGTTTCAGGATTTACTCATTTCTGCGTCACGTTACTCTTTTCTTTTTCATTTGTTTTCATCTTGTGTATTTTTGTAGTCGTCTTGTGAGTTTTTCAAGCAATTGTATGCATTTTTGTTGTGTTTTTGTATAGGTTTCTATCATGAAAAAAATACCATGAAAATGTGTGATATGGTCCCAAAACATTATTTTGAGAAACCTTTAATTACCACCACTACATTGCCACACTTTATTTCCCTTTTCCAATATTAACCGATACTGATATAAACATAGACTCCATCCGCTCTCGACTTAATTTTGGGTCAAATGATATATATTACATGTAATAACAGGTTAAGGCTACTTTTTATGTGATTCTTCACTGTGTGTATTCCACAAATAAAAATCATCTGTTCAAAAGAAGAATACTTATTGAACTTTAGTTATGGAACAAGTCACATATTTGTTTTAAATATCTTAAATAACAGCAGATATGTTTTTTTTTTTTCAGTATTATTGAAAAAACCCAATACAAATGTTGACCAATAAAACATTTTATGCCGAATACTGGCTGATAATATGTATCATCTTTAGTATAATCAATTAAAAGTAATAAGATTTATGGGTGTTCTGACCCGATAATGATATAGGATGTCAGTTAATATCAGCAAAAAACAAACCGAGTTAAGGATTATGTCGGCTTGCATCTAAAATCTCTAAGAATTCAAGAATTTTTAATTGTCATTAAGTGCATGACATGTACATAATGTAATATCGTCCCCTAGTTCCCTGTTAAGCCCTTAAAGAATAAAGAGTAAAATAATAATAGTATAAAATAATAAAAATAGAAAAACACCCCTAATATCAATATCAATATCAATATTGACCGATACGCAAGGCTGCAATATGGGCATCGTATCGGGAGGTAAAAAGTTTCATGGGGAACCCTCTAATAACACTGGGATGACCTCTTTGTTTCAGGATGACAAATGGAGGAAAATCTACTCTTTCCAAGAGTCTTCAGCAGCAGATTCCCAACAGCTGCATCATCGCACAGGATTCCTACTTTAAGGTGACAGTGCAGGTTTTTTTTGAGGAAATAAAATTTACTTCACTTCACCTTTTATAGATGACACTTCTGAAATTAAAACTGTGTGAAATCAAACTTGCGTCTGTTTTCCAGGATGATTCAGAGATACCCACGGACAGTCATGGCTTCAAACAGTACGACAGTATGCATATTTTAATATTTAAATACACATAGAAGTCCAAACTTAGTAGCTTTTATAAATATTAGTCTCTGATTAAGCACTTTACTCACTCAATGATTATTTTACTCATTTTGGAGTTGCAGGGGAATGACCATGTCTCTGTTTTAGTGCTCAGTGCGCTCCACATGGACAAGATGGTGAATGTGGTGAATTCATGGCGAAGAGATCCAGAGACGTTTCTGAGACAGAAAGGACTGAAGCCTGCCAGTGAAATAGTTTCTGGTTCTGAAGAGGTTTACGTCCTCATAGTGGAAGGATTCCTCATTTTTAACTACAGGTACACAAGAACACTGCTTTGAAAATGACAAAGGAAAAGAGTTACGTGTAAATAGTGGGACAGGTGCTCATGTGATCAGTAAATAATGAATAAAGACGTTCACAGTTAAACAAAATGCAAAATAAATTAGGTTAACTTGGATAATATATAGACATGGGCGTTTGGCGGCCCAGGGGCCACACGCGGCTCTCTCGGTCTAATTTTGTGCAGCCCCCAATGTAAATGCAAAAAATGACGCAAAAAAGTCTTCACAACACACAAAAGGACAGAAACACACAAAAGGACAACAGAGATACACAAAAAGATGCCATAACACACAAGGAAAGCAAAAATGACCCCAAAAACGTAAAGAAAACCGCACAAAATGATTCTAAAAGCACAAATAAATACCAAAAATACACAAAATTACTCCAAAAACAAATAAAATGTAAAAAAAAAAACATACAAAACAATCCTAAAAATAGACAAAATGACTCGATAAAAACACAAAAACCTTTTGTTCTTTCTTGTGTTAAAAAACAGAAAATACATACAATTATTATGATAACCAAAAACATGATAGGAAAATATACAAAAACGCACAAAAAGTACTCGAAAAACACAATATGACAAATTTAAATATGCACAAAATGACCCCAATAACAAACAAACTAGCAACAAATATGAAAAAATAATAACATTTTACAAAAAAAATGACTAGAATACACAAAAACACAGAAAAGTATACAAAATGAATCTACACAGAAAATGAGAGAAAAATACAGTAAATGATGACAAAATCCCTTTGTTTCCAGTATTAATGCTCAAGTTTGTCATTATTTTAAATGCTGACATAAATATTATATTTTTTAAATAAAGTTACTTGTAAGGCAAGTTTATTACTATAATTTACTACTATTTAATCAAAGCATTCTGTCATAATTCAGTGAACTGATCAATGTTTTGTTTATTGTATATTTCTTTTCAGACCTCTGAATGAGCTTTTTGACAGAAGATTCTTCATTGAAATCCCCTATGACGTCTGTAAGAAGAGACGAAGGTGCCCTTCTTTTTCTTTGATATTTTTATTTTTTGATTTGATTTTGATATCAATAGTTAATCATTTTCCCTTTTTTAATTGACAGTTTAAGAGTGTACGACCCCCCAGATCCTCCGGGATATTTTGATAGATACGTATGGCCGATGTATCTGATACACCGTAAAGAGATGGAGGGATCGGTGTCGGGAATTGGTGAGGGAGTGAAAATATGACATTAGATCAGATTAGAGACGTAGTGGAACAGTTTAATAGTTCATCTTCTTCTTCTATAGCTATCCTGGATGGTCAGAAGACCAAAGAAGAGCTGCTGGCTGCTGTGTATGAAGACGTCCATCAGTATGTTACACGTCTCAAAGGTAATTTCAGAAAAAATGTGTCACACTGCATGCGTTTCCTCCCACAGTTGGATATAGAATAGAGAAACACTGATAACCTTTAATAAACATTCTTTATATTCTGGATTTCCACATTCTCATCATAGATTTGATAAAATAATATTTACGGACCCTTAATCTGTTGTTTTGTGCTTTTATTTTTTATGAATGAGGATGCATGGAATCCTCACTATTGTTTTTTTTTTTTATCTCCCTGAATATTATTTTATGTTAATATTATTCTTACATATGTTTTGTGGTGTTAAAACATCCCCCAAAATCCCCCCATGTCCTTGTGTTTTTCTAAGTTATTAATTAATTGGTTATTGATTATTGCAAAACTGAGGGTTATACTGATTCTGAGGGGTTATACTGACGATTATACTGATTCTGAGGGGTTGTACTGAGGGTTATACTGATTCTGAGGGGTGATACTGACGATTATACTGACTCTGAGAGGTTATAATAATAATAATACATTTTATTTAAAAGCGCTTTTTCAGACACTCAGACACTTTACAGCATTAAAAACAACAAGAGCATTGATAGAAGAGAATATGACATAGAGAAAAGAAGTGAGTGGGTGGGTGGTTTAAACATTAAAAGCTCAGTGAAACAGGTGAGTTTTGAGAAGTGATTTGAAGGATTGGAGGTCAGTGCAGTTGCAGATGTGGCTTGGTAGGGAATTCCATAGGGTGGGGGCAGCTACAGAGAAAGCTCTGTCCCCCCAGGTTATGTGCTGGGTCCTGGGGACAGTGAGGAGGTTGGCATCAGAGGAGCGGCTGCTGCAGGGTGGAGCAGATCTGTGAGGTAGGAGGGGGCATGATTGTTAAGGGCTTTATGGGTGAGAAGGAGGAGTTTGAATTCGATGCGCTGAGGAACGGGGAGCCAGTGGAGGTTTTGGAGGACGGGGTGATGTGGTCCCGGGAGCGGGTGTGGGTGAGGAGGCGGGCAGCTGCGTTTTGGATGTATTGGAGTTTATTTACGAGTGTGGAGGTTGTACCAAAAAGGATGTTATTGCAGTAGTCAAGGCGGGATGTGATAAAGGCGGGAATTAGAGTTTCAGCGGCGGGGAAGGAAAGTGAAGGACGGAGACGAGAAATGTTTTTGAGGTGAAAAAAAGCGGTTTTCATGATTTGCTTGATGTGGTGGTCGAAGGAAAGGTTATTATCAAAAATGATACCAAGGTTACGGCAATGAGAGGCGGGACAGGTTATATTGACTCTGAGGGGTTATATTTAGGATTATTCTTACTCTGAAGCCTTACGCTGAGAGTTATACTGACTCTGAGGTGTTCATCTCATGCATTCTTCAGGAATAGCAGTTCCTCTAGTTGAGGTTACCACTTGGTTTGCTCCTAATTAATTAATACATTTCTGGTTTTTTTTTTGCAGAAAAAGACTGAAATGTTGAGCTGTGTTGCTTTGACGATGATGTCGTAGTCGCTCGGATGAAGAACTTCTTCTTTGGACCAAAGTGGGACTAAAGTGTAATATTTTTAAAGTGAGATTTGAGGAAAAATTCAGGTTAAATAAGTACATGTTAATGAGTTTACTAATATATTTCATGTAACTATGCAGTATTCAGTGAGGAGGGTACAGATATTCTGCCAGTCTAACAGCAACTCCTATGACTTGTACAATTATCTATATTTATTAATTTTAGCCGATTGGCATTTGTAAATATCTAGTGTTTCAACTAGAAAATGTGAACAACAATGCACTGAATGGTTTGTGATGAATAACAATGAATTAAAATATTCTATACATTCATTTTTTTCATTTCTGTCGCTGTTTTATTCCAAAATCAATCAAAACGTTTATCCTTGTTGCTTCTTAGCTTCATTTGTCTTGCATTTAATCAGCTTTGCCAACAATCTAAATCTTGGAATGTATTCCTTTTTTCCTGTTCTAGTTATGCAACTATTTCCAGTGAAATCCCAAAGAATTTCCAGAATGACGCAGGATAGAGAATCTCGAATAAATTGTAGATATTCCTTAGTGACTGGTGCTGACACATCAAAAGATAATTATATCCAGATTCCAAATCTTTTATCTCCATTGTTAATGTGGAGGAGAACTACTCTACTTTGAGCTCCTCCCAAATGATTCCACTCGCTAGAACACTCCTCTGGCTGCTGCCACTGTTTGCTGCAAATCAAATAATCTAATGATCTAAATCAAACATGGCCCTTGGTCTAATTTTGTGCGACATAAATGCACAAATTGACAAAAATTGCGCAAAATTATTCCCATAACATACAAAAAGAATGACAAAAACACATAAATAACAAAACAATATACAAATAAACACAAAAACTACTCTAAAAAACAGAAAATGACAAACAAATTGTCCACAAAAACATACAAAATTGCGGAAAAACGAAACATGTTTGCTGCAAATCAAATAATCTAATCAAACATGGCCCTTGGTCTAATTTTGTGCGACATAAATGTACAAAATGACAAAAATACACAATTATTCCCATAACATACAAAAGAATGACAAAAACACAAATAACAAAACAAAAAGTGCTCATCACAACCGTGGGGCCAAATTCGGCCTTTTAAAGCAGTGTTTCTCAAATAGGGGTACATGTACCCCCAGGGCAGGGGTCTGCAACCTGCGGCTCTAGAGCCTCATGTGGCTCTTTGACTCTTTTGCAATGGCTCCCAATAGCTTTAAAAAACATATTGAAATAAATAATTATTTTCTTACAGAGCGTATTAACGATTAATGACATTGACACCAAATAAAATCATGACATAACAATTTGTCATCCTAAAAACAAATCACATTGTGCAATAACTCCAAGATCCTACTTCACCTCCTGTAACATCTACAGACCAATAACTTACCTGTGGTCTACCTTAGGTTTTAAATCCCTGGTAAGATAACTAAATCAATTATAAAGATTTTAATTGTGTGGGGATAGATTCATTTATTTGTTGTAGCCCTTCAAATACATTAGCTCAAAAAACCCTTTTTTACAAAACATTATTCAATAAAAGTTTAACTGAATTGTATGCACTATATTGTCTTCATTACTTTTTTTATCGGCTCCGGTAGAACTTTGCAGGTGACATGATTCAAAATGGCTCTTTTGAGAGTAAAGGTTTTAGACCGCTGCCCTAGGGGTACACGATGGCTCTACAGGGGGTACGAGAGAGAGAATGGGGAAATTAACTAATGAAAGCATTAAAAATACAGGATTTTGTATTGTTTTTTTTAGTTTTTTTAAGTTGATCAAAATGATTTTGGTTAAAACATTAAATAAAAACACGGATCACTCTTAAAACCTAGAAATTTTTTTTTATTTCATCCCACTTATTTATAAAAAGAGATTCTTTAAAATTAGCATTATTACTCTTTCATTCCATCATTGTGCTCTATTGTTGTTTTTTCACAATATTCTGAGCAAAATGTTGTAGTTGGACAAAGGGGACAGGGGTGCAAATTATGGTGGGGAATGCAGGGGTTGTGTCCCCCCCCCCCAAAAAAATCCCATTGTAAACACAAATTAATTAAATATTACAGTACAGTTACCTTATTTTACTTTGAAATACGGGTCATACTGCTTAAAAACATTTTGTCTGACAATTTTAGCAATTGAAATATTATACCGTCCAATTAAAATCAACAGTTTTTACATTATTTTTCAATTCAGATGCTTTTATACTGGCCATGTAGTTCATAGTGCTGTGGACTTGTAGCTACACATTCACACAAAAACATTTTTCATTTTAGTAAGGTTTTGTATTTTTCTAAATTTTGTGGAATATTAATTTGTACTTTATAATTTGAGTAAAGTTTTGTGTATTCTGTAGCTTTAGTTTAACACATATTCTGAAGATAAAACGTAGAGCCTGTATTTTCATGTTCTCGCCCTATCGTGACACCATTTTGATATTAAAAATTTCTGTCGACCCCAAAAACATTTTTTTTTAGAACTAGTTTTCAATCATGTTTGAGATCAGATATGTATTTATTTTCACTGCTATATTCACAAAGTAAAAGTATAGAAATACAGTTGTTATAGATTGTGTTGTTTTAATTTAAAAAAAGAATTACAAAAAAATATTTACATTTTTTTAGAAATTTCAGGCCACCCCACATAGGTTAAAATAGAATTAGTGGCTCCCAAATATATTCATTTCTTTAGTTTTTATTATTTCCAGTCATCTCATGCCTGGGGGGGGGACAAAGACTGACACTTTATTTGTTTATTTTCCACTCTCTCCCTCAAGCCCACCCTGCAGTGACATTGCGTAACCCTAGGGGTACACGTACCCCCATTTGATAAACACTGCTGTAGAGTGAGCTACCCACCAAAGTCTAACAGCCCCCCCCCACTGAAGACTTTCAAATCCCACTTTAAATCCACTTTTAATCCTTGGCTTTTAATTCACCTGAGTTTCTAAATATTTTTTTTTTTTTTGTTGGGGGGGGGGTCTTTTTTTGTTGTTAGCCCTGTTTAGATTTCTTTAATTTCATTATTTTATTGTTTGTTAACAAAGCAGCAGCAAATCATCATTTAGAATGTTGTGTTGATTGTAACCATGACAACAGAAATGAAAACAAACACAGGAGATGAAAGCAACATCAGTTGAAAGTCCCTGGATTCTTCTACAGTAGCACACACAGCTCAAAGCTCAAAGCTCTAAAAACTTCACTTATTTGTTGAACGTTCTCTTACATTTGTTTCTTGAAACGTTGAAGATGGATCAAAAACCAGCAATGGACGTTACTTTTAGTGACATTGGGGATTCTGAGCCCTTATTGAACAAATTCAGAGGGGCGTCATTTCACCCGCCAAAGCCACCTCGTAGGAAGAAGGTTCAGACGCAGGAGATGAAGGGAGACCAACCATCATCTCCTGGAGACAAGGGTGATGATGAACAGGTGAACCATCCACCAGCCACCGTACCAGTGAGTCCCTGTGAACCAAGCTGCACACTGGTACCTGACCAAGCACCACCAGGGTGTATCACATGTGCAAAGAGGAGAAACAAGAGATTCTTTGCAACGTACCTGATGGAATTACAAGAGAAGGACCTGGACAAACTCAAACTGGCTCTCGACGTTTCCAGAAAGGAGTTCCATGAGCAGAAAATGGAAAACGACGTTCTGAGGGCTGATCTCAGGCAGGTGCAGGAGAAATTCAAAAGTCAAAGTGATCAACACGACCAACTGTTGGAGGTGAACGCCAACATGTTAGAAGTGGTGAAGTCAAAGGAGCAGGCCTACTGCAGTCTGGAGGAGCAGGTGAAAGAAAAGGTGACCATGCTGAAGAACGCCCTGGTCACAACACAGAACCAACTGAAAGCCAAAGATGTGGAATTAGAAGAAGAGCGGTCCAGCCACGCTAAAAAGAAACCTCTATGGAAAAGAATCCACCAGTGGTTTACCAGGAAAACCAAACATTAGAACAATACAAACCTCAAGTTTGACTCTAAATCTCTATCCCCCCCATGATGATTTAAAACGTTCCCCTCTCTCTCCCTATCCTTTTCTCCCTCTAATGCAGGAAGAAACTTTTATTAAAAAAAAGATGAAAGAACAAATTAATAAAAAATGTTCATAAAAGAATTATGTGTTGAACTGAATTATTAAGTTCGGTCAGATCATGAAAATCATAGTACAATAACTGTTTTCCTCAAGAAATTCTGACTTTTATCACAGAATTCTGATTTTAAATTCAGAAAGAGGAATTTTGTGAAAATAACTAAAAAATTTTCAGAATTCCAAGCATTTTCCCTCAAAACTCTTCTAATCTACAAAACCAAAACATGAAGTTAAGAGCAGGTGATTTCTGTAAAATAAGTAGATCTTAAAATTTGCTCATGTTTGGGTTTTTTATTATTATTTTCAGCAGCAGCTGAAGCTAAATTCTAATGTCAGTGGAACGAGTTAAGTGTGTTTTACGAGTCATTTTATGTATTCTTGTTGTCGTATTGTGATTTTGGAGTCAGTTTTGTGTATTTTGGTGATATTTTGTGTACTTTTCTGTCATTTTGTGTGTTTTGGAGTCATTTTTATTCCGTTCAATATGATACCAAACCCACACAACACAAAACCGATACAAAAACACATAATATGAGAGGAAAATACACAAAATGACATTAAATCACAACAGAAAACACAAAGAGTGACAGAAAAAAATATACAAAATGAAACCAAAAACACAGAAAATACATCAAATATTCTCAAATTAAAAAAAAAAGAGCGAGCTTTTTCTTGTTTAGTTTTTTTTTTTTGTATCTGTGCTTTTTTCATGGAACCAATCAGTTCTGTGGGAAAAAAGAGACGTCTAGTGAGTTCATAAAGTGACCAATCTTTATTGTCAGCACAGTACACATGAGCTACAATACATTCAGTTGCTCAATAAAAAAATCTACAAAACCAAAACACAAAGTTAAGAGCAGGTGTTTCCTGTAAAATGAGCAAATCTTTAAACCTGTTCACACTGGGGTTTTTTAAAAATTATTTTCAGCTGCAGCTGAAGCTAAATTCTAATGTCAGTGGAACAAGTTCAGTGTGTTTTACGAGTCATTTTATGTATTCTTGTTGTCATATTGTGATTTTGGAGTCAGTTTTGTGTATTTTGGTGATATTTTGTGTACTTTTCTGTCATTTTGTGTGTTTTGGAGTCATTTTTATTCCGTTCAATATGATACCAAACCCACACAACACAAAACCGATACAAAAGCACATAATATGAGAGGAAAATACACAAAATGACATTAAATCACACAAAATCACAACAGAAAACACAAAGAGTGACAGAAAAAAATATACAAAATGAAACCAAAAACACACAAAATACATCAAATATTCTCAAATTAAAAAAAAAAGAGCGAGCTTTTTCTTGTTTTGTTTTTTTTTTTGTATCTGTGCTTTTTTCATGGAACCAATCAGTTCTGTGGGAAAAAAGAGACGTTTAGTGAGTTCATAAAGTGACCAATCTTTATTGTCAGCACAGTACACATGAGCTACAATACATTCAGTTGCTCAATAAAAAAATCTACAAAACCAAAACACAAAGTTAAGAGCAGGTGTTTCCTGTAAAATGAGCAAATCTTTAAACATGTTCACGCTGGGGTTTTTTAAAAATTATTTTTAGCTGCAGCTGAAGCTAAATTTGGAGCATTAATCAAAGAAGAACAGGATCTGTAGGTCTGAAAGAAGAACGCGTACTGGGTGTGTTCACCTGCAGCCGCAGCTCAAAGGTAAAACCAACCTGCCTTTAAAACCCTCTCCAATGCTTTTTGTGCTTTTAAGGATGACGTGACATGTTTACCCTGCAGTTAAGGAAGTCAGAAAGTCCTCAGACTATTGATTGTAAGAGGAATGTCTGAGAATGGTCACATGTCACTCTGGGATTTCCGGACTTCCTCCTATTGAATATAAGACAACACCTCTGCAGCAGATTCACTATCGAGCAGCATTATTTCCAACTCATTGTGATATTAGTTACTCTCCTGGAAAATGGTCCACACCAGGTTCTCACCATGCTGGGGCTTGTTTTTAACCTGCTGTTTTACTGCAGTAATGGGGGCTGTGATTATTCCACAGCAGGCGGTGAATGACAGACCTGTGATCGGTGAGTGAAAGCTATACTCTATGGAGAGTGAATGTATATAGTTTCTGATTCATGCTGATGTGTTTTTGCACCACAGGTATTTTAACTCAGCTGGTTGTAGATGAGTCAATGAAGCCTTATGGGAAAACCTACATACCTGCTTCCTATGTGGAGTATGTGCAGTCTGGGGGCAGCAGAGTGATGCCCATCAGGTAAGTTCACTCACTGTTTGTGATGGAGACACAATATTATAGCATAGAATAGACAATTACCATAATTTATTTCTAAGACGTTGACGTCAATATTATAGAGATTAAAATGATGCAAAATTAATCTATGAAAGAGGATTAGGGCCACTGGAAAAAAAAAAAAACAAGGTCCAATATTTGTTATTATTATTACTATTCTGAGAAAAAAATTATGATGAAAAAAGTCAGAATTCTGAGAAAAAGTCAAAATTTTGAGTTTAAAGTCAGAATTCTGAGAAAAAAGTCAGAATTCTGAGAAAAAAAGTCAAAATTTTGAGTTTAAAGTCAGAATTCTGAGAAAAAAGTCAGAATTCTGATTGGAAAAAGTCAGTTTTTTTTTTCAGAATATTAATAATAGTGCATGTGATGTCACAATAATCACCCGTCATGGAGAATGACTCAGCTAAATAGCAAATTAGAGATGGGCAAAAAAAAGGCTAAATTTCGAGATTCAAGTTTGAATTTTGACAAAAAAAAGAGGCAGAATTCAGATTTTTAAAAAAGTCAGAATTTTGACAAAAAAAGTCACAATTCAGAAAAAAAGTCAGAATTCTGAGAAAAAAGTCAAAATTCTGAGTTTAAAGTCAGAATTCTGATTAAAAAAAAAAATTCTGATGAAAAAAGTCAGAATTCTGAGAAAAAAAAGTTAGAATTCTGAAAAAAAAAGTCAGAATTCTGTGAAAAAAGTCAGAATTCTGATGTAAAAAAAGCCAGAGTTCTGATTTTTTTTTTTTCAAAGTCATAATTCTGAGTTTTTTTCTCAGAACATTAATAATAGTGCATGTGATGTCACAATAATCACCCGTCATGGAGAATGACTCAGCTAAATAGCAAACCAGGGATAGGCAACATTTATTAGCAGGCGTCACAAAATATGAATCCAAGGGCCACATGATCAACATTCATGTCAGCATTTATAATAATGAGTGTGTTTCTGTCATTATTTTGTCTGCCTTTGTTGTTGTTTTGTGTTTTTGGATTAATTTTATGATCTTTTTTTCTTATTGCATGCATATTAATAGTGCTATTTTGTGTATATTTGCTGTGGTTTTGTGTATTTTTCAGTGCATTTTGGAGTACCTGGGGGGCCACACAAAATTAGACCAAGGGCCACATGTGGCTCCCAGACCTCGAGTTTCACATTTCTGGCACAAACACTGGTGTACACTCTTTGTTTGCTCAATGGAAGCATCCAAACAGAGAATAAAAACAGATTTTCATAAATGATTTAATAATCTAAGCTGACAACACAGAATATTGTCATTTAAGAACATTATGCACAAAATATAAAATCCTTAAACAAACCAGTCAGTTTTTACCGTCCCTTATTTATGGAATATTGACATGATTATATTCATGAAACACAAACAAGAATCCAAGGGTCACATGATCAACATTCATGTCAGCATTTGTAATATTGACCAATCTTAGCATTAATATAGGAAATAACTAAGAGTTTGTATGTTTTTGTCATCATTTTATGACCTTTTTCTTGTCATTTTATCTGTTTTTAGAGTTCTTTTGCATATTTTTGTTGTTTTGTATAATTTTCTGTCATTGTGTGTTTTTTGTAGTTTTTTTATGTGTTGTAGAGTAATTTTTGGGCATTCCTCTATCATTTTGTGTATTTTGGTTGTTGTGTTTTTTGAGTTTGGAGATATTTTGTGTATTTTTGCAGTTGTTCAGTGTATATTTCTGTATTTTATTCCATATACCTGGGGGTGGGGGGCACTCTTTGTTTGATCAATGAAAGCATCCAAAACGAGAATTAAAAAGATTATCGGACACTTCATATGTTACAATATATTAAACATTCTCAAACAACAGATTTTTCTTGTTTTGTTTTTCACGTCAACCAATCAAATCTGTTGCTTCTTTATGATCCATTTAATGATTAAAACGTGAGCCTTTAAACAGATTCTTATCACAATTACATGGCTTCTGTCTAACACAGGTTGGATTTTACTCAGGATAAATATGAAACCATCTTTAAGAAGATAAATGGGTGAGCTTTGCACAATTGTCTGTGATCTTGTTTATGTTTATTACCTGTGATCATATTTTATTAAGCACTGAGTTGTGTGTTTCCTTAGCCTCCTTCTCATTGGAGGAGCCGTGGATTTGGAGACTTCTGACTTTGCCAAGGTGGCGAAGATCTTCTACAAACTTGCTCTGAAGGTTAGAAATAATATTTTTGATGTATCACATTTGATAAGATTTAGTTTTACAATTTTTTTGCCATTAATTTAAAATGAGTTCAAATCCAATCATTGGAAAGCTAAATTTCATGATCAGATAATGAGAATTTTCACAGATTTTGCAGAAGTTTGGGACCATGATCAATAAATGATTTATGTCCAGTGGATAAGATTTATACCATACATGTGGCCCTTGGTCTAACTTTGGGCAGCCCCAAACAAAAAAAGTACAAAATAAGAAAAAATACACTAAACAATAGCAAAAATACAGATAATGATTCTCAAAACACCAGAATAACAAGACTATACAAAACGGTTACCGAAAACACTGAAACTAAAACAACTAAATCAGAATCAGAAATGTTTTTAATGGCCATGTACAGTTTTAAGGACAGTACAAGGAATTTGTCTTGGTAGTTGGTGCACAAAACAAACAAACAAAAAAAAAAAAAAGAACAACCCAGCAACAATAATAATAATAATAATGATAAATATAAAGGATGAGGGATAAATAAAGGATAGATAGAGAATAAAGGATAAATATATATATATATATATATATATATATATATATATATATATATATATACACAGTATATACAGTGCAGCAGATAATGTCATCATGGAGGTGGTGATCGGGTGGGGGGGGGTTCAGTGGGTGACTTGGGGTGTGTTCATGTGGATGGTGGCAGAGGGAAAGAAGCTGTTTTTGTGTCTGGAGGTTCTGGTCCTGATGGACCGAAACCATCTTCCAGAAGGGAGAGATTGAAACAGTTTATGACCGGGGTGGTCATAAACCATCCATCCATACAAAATTATAGAAAAATACACAAAATGACTCCAAATAACATACAAAATTACAGAAAAATGCACAAAAGAGTAACACAAATACAAAAATGACTACAAAATTATTGGAAAAATATGCAAAATGACTCCCAAAAAACCTACAAAATTCCAGGAAAGTTCCGTACACAAAACAACTATCAAAATAAAACCATACCAACCTGTCATTGTTGAGTCAAAGAATAATCCCTTAATTCTGTAAAGCACTTTGAGTGTCCAAATTGCGCTATATAAAATTTATTTATTGCTATTATTAAAATAAAAACCTGAAAAATACATAAAATGATTCCAAAAAACACACACTTTCAAAACAGACACATCTATTTCAAAACTTAACAGTGTCATTTATTGTTAAAATACTGCAGGTAATTTCTTGTATTTCTTTTTTTTTCTCTCTCTCTCTCTTTTTCTGCATGCTCCTCACTGAGGCTGTTCTGAGTTGTTGTTGTTGTCTTTTTCTCCACGTTTCTGTGTTTCCAACACAAACAACGGATGCGCTGCCGTGTCATGAGATAAATCTTGTTGGGAGAGTATGGAGGCTATATAAAATAATTGTTTATGTTTCTTTAATGGTGTTTTACGATGTTGATTTTGTTAGATGGCTAAATACTTGTTCATGTGGATCTTGTTGGGTTTTTTCTTTCTTATTAGGAATTTTATATTTTGATAAGCGCATTGAGATGACTTTGTTGTAACTTGCTTTATACAAATAAAGTTGATTTGAATTTAATTAACACTTGCCAGCAGAAACATATGAAATTGTCATTGGTGGTCTCGATTTGCAACGTGCCTACCCAACCCTAGTGGTCACTGCAAATCACTGATCCCTTGCCAATACTCACCCCTTGTCATTATATTGTCAATAATGGTTTTGTTTAGATTTAAAACATTTTGTGCAAGTGATCGTCTGATTAGTTTACAACTCGTGCTGTATTTGCCTTCTATGTGAGTGTGTTTGCAGGTTTCATGTGTTTCTAATCCTAAATTGCATTTAGTGTCAATTACAAATGTACATATTTTTTTTAAAACTGTCTCTTTTATGTTGTTTGTGCTGATGGGGTTAATGGTAGCACACATTCTCTCATTGTGCCATTGGAAAGCTGCTTTCAAAATATTCACACTATGTGAAATACAATCCTATTGTTGCTCAGTGAGTGTTTGCCGGGCCATCCAACAACACTTCCTTTTTCTGCTGTGGAGCTTTGTGTTTTTGCAGTTCTCTATCAGACGTGGGGGTTTTTTTTCTCTTAGGTCACATTTGTGCTATCTATACATGCACTATTCCTTCCAAGATCGTCCTGCTCATCACTTAGTATTGATTGGATCATATCAGGTAGAAGTGATGTGCTGCTAATTTAGTTTTGTCTGAGTTCTGTCTTTGAAATGAGTAGGTAGTGGATCAAAATATTACACTCTGGGTCAAATTTGGAAATGTTCACGATGTTGTCTTGTCAATAAGTTCATTTCAACGGACGAGTTTTTCATAACTATATTGCCGGCCTTCCTTTATTGGCATTAATGCTTATACAGGCCAGAATGTGTAGAAGTCTTACTGTCTGTAAAGAATGTTTGTGTATTTCTGTATTTCTTACAAAGTCTGAACTTATTTGGATGATCTAATTGCATTGGTGATAATAAATAAGAGATAATACCGAGGCTCTACTCTCTGTTGGTCTGTGCTGATTGAAAATATTCCTGTTATTCTGTTACTGGTCTTTTGCCATTGTTTGACACACACTGTGCTTAGTTTCACCTTATTTCACCCCCTTTTGTGGTAATACTGGGTTTGTTTATGGCAGATGACAAGAGAACAACTTGGCAGGCCTGTATACAAAATTGATCTGATGTCCGCTTGAATCGATACGTGTCAGGAGCTGAGAGGCTCACTTACAGAGCACTACAGGACCAGTCTCTTTTATTAGCATGGAAATAATACAACTCATACAAATGTTTTTGTTTTTTTTACTTTTCCTAATGTTTCACAAAATCTGTGGTTCAACTTCAGACTAAAAACTCTTAAAAACAAAAAAATATTGCATGAAGTCAATGAACTGAGAAAACAAAGAATTCTACTGTTAAGAAAAAGTATTACCTGTCTAAAGGTTATTAGAGATGTGATGGGGGAGAAATAGCTGCTCTTTAACCCACTCATTGTTGTGTCAGACTCTTTTTTTGCTTAAATTACAGGAGTTTGTTTGCAGTTGACTTTCCAATTTTCAAACCAAAGAGAAGTCTGTGGCCTTTTTGTATGAATGTGTCTTGTCTGCACATGCTGTCAAAGGTCAACACTACAAGAAGTGAAATCATTATGAGACAGCAATGCATGTTTTGTTATTGCAATGAAATAAATGTATTTATTTTATTGCTTAATTGTGACCATCACCAGCCCTCCCTGAGGAAGGGAAAGAAACATTTTATTATAGGGAGGATATAAAAAGGGAGAGCAGTGTTACACCTTGGTGGAGGTGGAGGGGAGCAGGGGGGAGAGACTCAAGGCAGGAAATAGAAAGGGTGGGGAAGAATAGATTATTTTACAGTGAGAGTGAGATGTGAAGTAGAACACATTGTGCTTATGTTGTGTAATCAAGCCAGTCTGATGACAAGTGTGAAGCTTAGCTATAATGGTGGTGGCTGTATTTCATTTTCATGTGAACCTGTGATCTTTGTGTTTGTGCTTTAGGCCAATGATGCTGGGGACTTCTTTCCAATCTGGGGGACCTGTCTGGGCATGCAGCTGCTCACTGTGCTGGTGGCTGAGAAAAATCTCCTTACCGCCACTCCAGCTGAAAACCTCTCTCTGCCACTCGATTTAACCCAAGGTTAGAGAATAGAGCTTTACGCCACATTTCTAGTTTATTTATTATTACTGTCAAAATATCAACACAAGGTCAGAGTGAATACATGTACCAGAATGTAAAGTTTTCACACCATCTTTGCCTCTAGTCATTGTATGACTGTGTGGACAAGACGACAACACATGGTGTCAGCAGAGTCTGAGTGTGTTCGTTTCACTCACTAAAATACTAATGTCTCTTTGAATGACATTTAGTCACTGCTAGTTAAAACAAAAGTGATCTGAGGGCCACATTATCAACATTCATGTCAGCGTTTAGAATAATGACCAATCTGAGTATTAACACAGGAAAGAACAAATGGTTTTTTGTGTCATTTATTGTTTTTGTTTTTTTTTTGTGTGTGTGTTTGGATTCATTGTGTAATTTTTTTTCTTGTAATTGTTTGTGTTTTAATAATTTTGCATACTTTTTATTGTTGTTTGTATATTTTTCTGTCATTTTGTGTATTCTTATCATTTTTTTTTTAAATGATTCTCTATTTTTTGTTGTTTTGTGCGTTATTGGGGTCATTTGGTACATTTTTGTTGTCGTTCTTGTAAGTTTTAACAATTTTGTGCATTTATGCTGTTATCTTGTGTTTTTGAGTGTAATTTTTGTGTGTTTTGTATAGTTTTCTATAATTTTTTTGTAGTCACAATGTGTGATTTGGAATAATTTTGTGTATTTTCTGTTTTTGTAGTAATTTTGTGTGTTTTTCCTGTTTTATGTATTTGTCTGTCATTTTGTGTATTCTTGTCATTTTTTTGTAATTTTTCTCTTCTTGTGAGTTTTGTTAGCAATTGTGTGCATTTTTGTTATATTGTATTTTGGAGTACAGTAATTTTACTTTGTTTTTGTATAGTTTTCTAACATGTTTTTGGTTGTCATAATGTGTGTTTTGGAATAAATGTTTTCTGTTTTTGTGGTATTTTTTGTACTTTTGCTGCTGTTGTGTTTGTATTTTCTGTCATTTTGTTTATTCTTGTCATTCTTTTTGGTAAATTTCTCTTATTTATTGTGTGTTTGTTGGTGTTTTGTGTGTTTTTGTAGTTGTCTTGTGAGTTTTGCGAGAAATTTTGTGCAATTTTGTGTGTTTTCTATTTTTGTGGTAAATTTGTGTATTTTTGCTGTTGTTTTGTGTATTTTAGTGTCATTTTGTGTGTTTTGGGAGGTCAAGCATTAAGAGGATTGTTTTGTTGTTTTTACAGAGGCTGACACCAGCAGGATGTTTAGTGAAATCCCTCACGAGCTTCGTTGTGCTTTGACCAAAGAACCACTGACGGGAAATTTTCACCACTATGGATTAGAAGTAAAGGTAATAAATAAAAACCTTCCATAAATCTGTGATGTATGTTTTGTTTTTCCTTCTTCTTCTATGGTTTGTCCTGGTATTGTTTGTAAAAGAGAATAATGTAAAGTTAATGCTATCGTGACAGCATCCAAATGTTATTAAATATGGGATTTGACATGGTTTCCATGGCACAATTAATATTTAATAACATAAAATTCAAGCTAAGCTCCTTCCTGGGGACAAAAACATAACCCTGCAGTGATTTTAATATGAAATCTATTAAATCTTTGGATTTTCATTTGAAAGATGAAATTAAGATGTAATTTAATCAAACATCAGCAGCAGACTCTGGGACCTTTAATATAAATATATGTCATAGAATGATTAACTTAGAATAATATATCAATACAACATTAAAAGTTGCTGAAAATTCCAAAACAGGAAATTCACTTTGATTAAAAAATAAATAAAATAAATAAAAAAAATAAAAAAATAACTAAAATTATTTCAAAATTGATCAAAGAAAAAAAGCGTGTGAAAGCAAACTAATGTTAGACAACAACAAAAAAAAAAGTATGTGAACACATTTATTATTTCATTAAATAAGTTTTTTTTAATTTAAGTGATTTTTTTTCAATTGAAAATACTTCTTTTGATTGAAGCGATATTTTATTAGGTCGAATATTGAAAGAGACAAATGGCCGCTCAAAAAAATAAAAAAATAATACTGTATATGGATGATAAAATAAATCATAATGTAATTGTTATGTATTTGTAATGTATTTACAGAATTTCAATGCTAGCACAAAGTTGAGGAATTTCTTCTCCGTCCTCTCAACCAATGTCGCTAATAACGGAGTCCACTTTGTTTCAACTGTGGAAGGTCAGACATGGTTTTTTTTTGTGTAAATTAATCAACTGAATTACCACTTTTTAGATGAGTTAAAGGTTAAAAATTTCAGGTGTTTTTGTTCCTATTCCAGGTAAAAAATATCCTTTCTATGGAGTGCAGTGGCAACCCGGAGGTGAATCGTTTTCAGTGGCGAGCAAATTTGAACTTCCCTCACTCTCGACATGCTGTTCAGCTATCGTCGCTGATGGCTGAGTTTTTCATCAATGAAGGTATTTATTGTGTGTTTACTGGGAATTGTCAGAAGTTTTTAGACTTTAAGAAGAAATATTATCCCTCTGTTTTCCATTCTCATTAACTCAAATCTGCTGTCAACCATGTAGAATCAAAATGCCTTTATCTCTCTTTATATACATTTGTACAACAATTTTATTTGGCTTCACCTTAAAGTGCACACAGCTAAAAAGAAAAAAAACAACAGAAGAAGGAATATAATAAAGTAACTCTAATTAAAGTATGATGGGCTAACTATGGTAGGAGTTATTTACAGGTAGCAGCGTAGTAAATTATGAAAAAATATTGCAGAAAATAAAAATAAATATTTGCACAGTGTGAAACGTAAAGCTATTGCAGGAATATAAAATATAAATATTGCACAGTATAAAGTAAAACTATAGTAAAAATATGAAATATAAGTGTTACACAGTATGAAGTAAAACTATAGCAGAAAAATAAATATTTCAAAGTATGAAGTAGACTATTGCAAGAAATATAAGTGTAAGTATTGAACAAAATAATACTGTTATAATACTATAACACTGATTGTCACTAATATATGAACCTGTAGTCACATCTACAATTAAATAGATCAACAGTGATTAGACGTCACAAACCACCATTCTCAGCCAATAGTAAAATTTGATTGTAATAGCTGGGTTTGAACCTATAGAGGGCAGTCCCTCTTACATTTTGACAACAAATTGCACCAAATAGGATCAATCAACAACACTACTTCAAATTAATTTGTTTTCAGCAGTAAAAGTAGTTTTTGGGGTTTAGTTTGTCTTTAAGTTGCAGATTTTGCTATAAAAATGTTGTTATAGTCATTTTTCATAGTGAACACTAGAAGTAAATGTTACGTAAACAAAACAATCTACAGCTTCTGAAATACTGAGACCAGGCCCACATTTTTGTCATCTTTAATCATGTTTTTTTCCCCTGTTTTCTTTAGGAAGAAACAGTTTGCATCAGAATGACGTAAAAGACGAGGAGCTGATTTACGGCTACACTCCCATCTATTCTGCAAACTTCTCAGGATACGAGCAGGCATATTTCTTCTGAAAGTGTCAGTTTGTGACAGCACAACGAATAAAGGAAAGAACTCACAACCCAATGGGGGTCCACTCATGCCTCTCTGTTTTGGGACTTTTTAATGAAGCTGGAACATCAGCTAAAACCTGGAATATCTCATTTCTCTACTTCACGTCTGGTCACTGTGTAGGAACAGTGTATTTGATTGTTTTGGGGAGGACTTCTTTATAAAAATTATGAAAATACAAATGAAATCTTTTTTTTTCTCTACAGATTTTGGGACCCATTTTAATCCATGAGAAAGTATATTATTTTAAAGTAATAAAGAATTCACAGTATTTTATCCACATTGCGTAATGCTACAGCCTTTTTCACCTAAAAAAAACCCAATTCATTATTTGTTTCTCCACAAAATAAAAATATTAAAACCAGCATGACTTTTCTGTACTGTTTTCAGAGTTTTGTGCTTTGATAATCTACAACAACAGGTTTTGATATGTACTTCTGAAACACTGAAATTCCACAGTTTAACTTGAATTAAAAGGAAAGAAAATGAAGGATGACAGGCATTAAAATTAAAAGGTTTTAAAATATTTCAGTTTCAACATGCAACGATTTCTCCTTATTTATGCAATTATTCACTTTATTCTCAAGACATTAGGACTTTAATCTAGTGTCCTAACACACCATCGTAGACAAGATCCTGTTTGTATTTCAATTTTATTCTCATAAAATTGCAACTTTTTTCTCAAAACATTATAACTTTATATCAAAAAATTTAAATTTTATTAAGATACGACTTTATTCTCAAAATATTACAACTTTAATCTTGAAATATTATTACTTTAATCTCATAAAATTATGATATGACTTTATTCTCATAAATTTGGATTTTATTAAGACACGACTTATTCTCATAAAATTATGATTTTATTCTAGAAATATTACAACTTTAATCTTGAAATATTATGACATCATTCCAGAATATTACGACTTATTCTCAAAATATTACGAAATTATTCTCAATATATTACGGATTTCATCTCATAAAATTACATTTTTTTCAAGATACATATTCATTCTCATGAAATTATAACTTTATTCTTGAATTATTACGACTTTTATTTGTAGTACTTATTTTTTAATGTGGCCCTAAAATGTAGTTTATTGATTAAAGTTACGTTTTGTTGATTGAATAATAAAGACACAAATCACCTACATATTTATTTACTCTTTAAGATAATTACTTTTAGTATAAATCAAAGAGAGACCAATCACCAATGAGAGAGCTCGTAGGGTTGTAGGAGAAGTCAAACGGTGTGTGATTGGTCAGCTCTCCTGTCAGTGTGAGCAGAGTCTGAGGGGGCGGTGCCTACAGATCTACAGACACACAGCTCTCCTCCTACAGATGGGTCAGTGTCTGTGACTCTGCCTGGGATGGCTCCAACACATACAAAGAGAAAGAACAACCACCTCCGTTATTATTACGGGCGTCCCTCCGTGTACAGACGAGCCTGTTCGCTGATAATGCGCCATTACTGTGGAACTCCTCTGTGATGTGAGCTGCTCCCACACATCTGGACTCGGTTCGCCTCCAGCTGTGACCCTATTATTACCGCCGCTACGGACCAGGCCTGTCGGTGAACACGGTTTCGGACCCTCCGGTGCATTGATGCACCCGTTCCAGTGGTGTAAACGGTGAGTAGTGACTCTTATTCTACTGTGTGTGTGTGTGTGTGTGTGCGTGTGCGCGTGCGTAAGGCCTGTGTTTGTGTTCCTGTTAAAGCAGAACAAACAAAGGCAGCAATGATTTATACTTGTGTTCATCAGCTGCTCACTACATCCATCACCACTACTATTAATTAACAACCACTGGCGTGTCTAGAACTGCTCTAATTATGTTTATGCAAATGTATGGAAATAATAAAGCAGAGGATTGTAACAAATAGCATGTTACCCTACTTAAAAATAATCAATCAATCGCGATTTTATTGTTGCAGATTTAAATCGATTCTTAAATTTCCAAAGATTATTACATTTTTTCTTAAATTATAATAAAACCAGCCAAGCCCTCCTAAAATTTGGATATTTCAATGACACTATAAAATTAATTAAGGGTTACATTTAAATTTCATCGCCAGCCACTCGTTTAACAGAAAAATCCCATATAAATGTGTGATTTGATCCCAAACATTATTAGGTCGGCTAATATTCGATTGGCAGTTCTATTCAGACATAGCTCATTGGCCAGTTTAGGTCACGTGATAGGTGCACCACGTGACCTAAAGTTCCGTCAGTTTTATTTTAGCTCATATTTATTCTTAGCTACCTCGCTAGCCCTTTTTATTTTAGCCCTAACCCAGGAAATACCATAAAATGTAAAATTTTTTCGATATATGTATTTTTAAAGGTGGAATTTGCCGTGTTAAATATGGTTAAAATGAAAAATATATATGTCAAAAGGGGATTCGAAATCACGGCAGCGGAAGGAAGACATCCTTGAGTCAGACGCCTTAGAACACTCGGCCATCCTGACACGGTGGAAAACACAGGCACATTATGCTTATGGAGAAAAGATCTGGAAAAGGTACCCAAAACGTACCCATAGTCCTGGGGTTATAGATACGTTTCCGTATCAATAGACACTTCCAACATGATTTATGAAACCTTTACTTACCGGTACTTCCAAAAAGAGAATCACCCTCACATTTTTTCATGGTGTCCCAATCTGATATTGATATATCGCTCCAATATCAGCAACAAATTTTTTTTTTTTTCAAAGTCGAAAGTTTCTGATACAAGCATTTTGATAGATAATTATTTTTTATGGGTTAATTTATGTTATTTATTTAGTTTTTTCTAATTATTATAATTTTTAATTATCAAATGAAATTGTAGAATAATCTTATATTTAAGGTTAAAATGTATGTAACCCATTGGTTAATAATAAACTATTGTTCTCTGTTTGATAGGGATGTAATGATTCACTCAACTCCCGATACGGTTCGATTCACAATACTGGGTTCACGATACGATTCACTCACGATTTATTTTACAAAAAATTTTTTAACTAAAAATAAATCTTGAATGAAATAAATAAAGGAATAATGCAAAATGAAGAAGAAGCCTATTAATTTAAATTCTGGTTCTATAGTAAACAATGCAAAACTGCATAATAGTTGTTTTTCTTTTTAAAAGTGCAACTGAAAATGTATTTTGTGCCTTAACAATTGGACTTACAAAAAAAAAAACAGTCATAGCACTGTATTTACGTCAGATATTTGTTTGGACCAGCACAGGGCACTGGTAACCCAGTGGTCGGTTGGCATGCAGATATTATTGCAGTGAAGAAGAGATGCTATGCTAGCAGACAGAGCTAATAGAAAAATGTGACTTTTACAGATATTCACGCAATATTACAGATATTCTTTCAGGGCTAAAGGGATAAGGAATCATTTATGAACATGTTTAAGAGTAGAAGGTGGCCAGAAAGAGAGTAGTAGCAGATTCCACCCGCCGCCTACACTTCTGGACAAGAGAAGGATAAATATATAGCGCGCTCTGCTGTTTAAAAAAAGTACTGCGATTCAATTTTCACAGTGTTGATGTGAACCATGATACCTATGAATTGATTTTTAACTGCCTTACGATTAATCGTTACATCCATACTGTTTGAGTAATATCACTTAATCAAGTCTTTTCTAAAACTCCACATTACAAAATATGTAATAAAAGCATGCATAATTTTTGCCGGTATTGCTTCTAACCGATATCGTCATTGATAATGGTATCGACCAACACTAAATGCTATATCGTTATCGGGACGTCCCTATAGACGATATTGAAGGTGTTGTGAGGTGTTACTCAAAAGAGAAGTCGAATAAATCAACAGCTGAAAATGATAAAAAAAAATTGTTAAAAATCAAAAATCGGTTTGTAATCAAATCTAAATAATGGGAATCAAATCTAACCCTAGTATCTAATCATTGATAAAGAAGTGATTGCAGACTGTTGCTGTGAGACAGGAAAATGTAATGAATTTACATAGATTAATATATATATAATTTTTGGATAAGATTAAAAAAAGTTGCTTCATCTGAGAATAAGGTCAGAGAGGTCAGAGTGAGATGTTCACTATAGATACAAATAAGGAATAATAGATACAGAGGATGGCGCTTCCAGGCAAAATTTACATCAAAAACATATTTCTGAGTTAGTTTAGGCTGTTATACGATGATTGTAGATCATATTTAGTCCTTTCAGCCTCTGAATTTCTCTCTCATTGATGATGTGCTTTTCTTCCGCATCCATTGGATAAAATATTCATATCTTGTTGTGTTCTCTAATAAATACTGCACACCAGTGAATACTGCTCTTATAAATACCCATTCACTTGTTTGCGTTGTCATTTATAGAGCCATAGAGAAGTAAACAACCAAATTACAAACCTCATTTTTGGCTGCTCTAAATTTACACATTAAAAAGAATTCAGTTATGATGGTAATCCTGTTTATTTTATGATTGTAGACTGAATACAAAATGTCTTCTATTAAAATATTATAGTGATAAAATGATCAACAAGGAACACAAATGGAAAAACAAGTAACAAAGCAACTATTGTTTACTATAAATGAATGGTTAGTGCTGCAGATAAAGGGACAGTGTATCCCTCATAGATAAATACCTTAAATCAAACATCATTTTAAGGCCGTAATTGTCGCTCAAAAGTTTTTTTGATCTCCACCGTCCACTCATATTAAAATTGTCAGAAAAGTTTGGTGCATTGCATTGTGGGATGTTGAGTCCCGTATACGGATGCATCGATTACATTATTGTTATTTCTTGTGTTTGCCCCCAAAAAAAACTCTGCCAAAGTGACTTCCCAACACATTTCTGCTGTTTTCACTGAAAGTAGCGGCAAAAAAATGGCTGATGTTTGTTTTCAGGCTTACATGAAAATATCTGAATCCCCCTGAAATTGAAACATTCTAGAATTTTTACCAATTGTTCTTTAATTATTCAATAGGCACACTGTAAAATATTTGATTGGATTAATACTTTTGGAGATATTGCCAATTTAGTGGGGGTGGGGGGAGATGTGTTGGTTTTCACTCGTCCTTATTTTTCTTCCATTTTCAGCTTCCAATATCTCAAACTACATCACATAGGAAATTGAAATGCAATCATTATGAGACGGCAATGCATGTTTTGTTATTGCATTGAAATAAATTAATTTATTTTATTGCTTAATTGTGACCATCACCAGCCCTCCCTAAGGAAGGGTAAGAAACAATTTAATATAGGGAGGATATAGAAAGGGAGAGCAGTGTTACACCTCGGTGGAGGGGAGGGGAGCAGGGAGGAGAAACTCAAGGCAGGAAATAGAAAGGGTGGGGAAGAATATTAATTATTATACAGTGAGAGATGTGAAGTTGTAGTAGAACATATTGTGATTATTATGTTGTGTAATCAAGCCAGTCTGATGACAAGTGTGAAGCTTAGCTATAATGGTGGACAGAGGGAAGGAGTGAGTGGTAATACCTAAATCAGGTATTTGGGATAAACGTGTCTAAAGTTAAGCCCAGTACGAGTTTTATCCCACATCCCAAGAAATGTGGTATAGTAATACAGCCCCACCTACTCTCTCAGAATATCTAAAAAGATTTGCTATACATCCTATCTGGTGGACATACCAGCTCCTCAAAATGGAAAAAACGACTTAGCACATGTCTTAGCTCCATAAAAAACGTTCCGGTGACAGCGTTTCATGCCGATTTTGTCCATTTCCACGTCCAACGATATAGAAGCCTTCCTCCCATCCCAACCAAAGACAGCGCCACCATCTAGGGACACATTGCTAATGGTGTCAGCTTTAGCTGAGAAATATGTGTGTCCAAGAATACTCATCATCTGAAAAGGTGTTTTTTTTTACAGAATAATTATTTGTTTTATGTCTGAATTCGTTTTGGATCAAGTTGTTCAAGTTCAAAAGGAGTACTGTAAATATTCTCAAATGTTTGTAGCCAAAGTGTCATATATTGTATATATTATTATCCAGTGAAAACAATCTATACCTGCCTATCCAGGTGGATTCTTATCAATTCCCATCCCTATTGGGGAGTGAGGTAGTTTAACTAGGTCTGATGTAGTTCACTGACACCTAGTGACAGGGAGTTTACGTGCTATTCATACGTTAGCGCAATTAAATATTTTTTTTGTTAAAAAAACATGAATAAAAAAATTGTTTTGAAAGTTTTTGGATCGATACAATAACCGCATGGTGAAATATCGCGACATATTGCCATTTGATTTTTTCTTATTACCTTATTAACTAGAATACTCTCATTCTATGATCCAAATCATGTCCAGTCAAGACAAAATGATACAAATCTTTGTAATTTATTGTTCATGTCAACTGTTGCTCTCGCTTGAGTCTTGACCTGAAGTGTTTTCCTAAAAAAAAAGTGAGCAGCTTGTTGTTTTTCGTTGCTGTTTATATCCACGTGTGCGAGGCTTGTTTATTCACGGCTGTGGAAGGTTATCATCACTTTGCCCTGGGTGTCACTGACAGAATACTGTGTAGATGATGATGACGATGATGGATTGGTGCTGTTTTTCTCTCTTCAACCTCAAACCATTTGAATGCAGCACTCTCCTCCTCTCGACTGTTGGTGGAGAACAATTACTCCCTTTGTACCAAACCAATGTACTGCTATTCATAGAACACACATACACACACGCGCGCACACATACACACACGCGCACGCGCGCTGTATCAAAGAGTAACATTCTGTGGGAAAAACAAGGCTGTATCAGGGCGCCACTGCTGTGTGTGTCAGTGTGTCTGTGATCAACACAATTTCTTCCATGTGCTGGGAGTTGTTTGGGTTGGGGTCAATTACATTTTTCAATTATCCATGTTCAATTAAAACTAAATTATGATTACTGTGACCAGCATTTTTTTCCAATTACTATTGAAATTACAATAATTTTTTTCCCCAGAAAGTCAATTACAATCATGTTCAAATTCAATTAATCACAATTACGGAGTCTTTACTAAATAACCCCATAAAACGTATCCTTCCTCGTGTGTTAGCTTTTGCATCTCTTATGATAACGGGTCAGTTTTGATCCATGTCTTAAATCAACTGTAAAATACACTAAGGATTCTCAACTGGTGGGTCAGGACCCAAAAGTGGGTCGCGGTTTTGAACTGGGTGGGTCATGGACAGCTGGTCAAAAATAAACATACACTTAATGTCTTTAATTTTGGACTTGTCTTTTATTTTGAAAGAAACTTTTCTTTTGACAGGCGCGTTGTGAAATGCATGTTGCACAGGAAAATATATAGATTTATATATGCATGTTTTCAACAGCTATTTTTGTAAGTAAATTTGGTTGGTTGAATTCTAAAAGAAAAGTGGGTCATGATTTAATGACCGTGGCAAAATATGGGTCCCAGGGTGAGACTAGTTGAGAACCCCTGCACTAAAATATATTATCTAGCATGCAATTTGTTTCTTATCTCTTGGTTACCTTGTTAGACTTCCTAATCAATGAAAAATATTTAGCTCTATCTGAGCTATTTATCCGTCAGCCCTAGATTTCCATTTATTAGAAATGATACTCAAGAGAATTGAAATGTAGTGGGGAAAACTTGATATGAAACATATTTTAATAATTGTTAACTACGTATGTGGAAGCCATAGAACTGTAACATGGTTCCACAGTTTTGCCTTTAATTAAATAGTAGTTTTTAATAGAATTTCCGCATGCCAATTACAATTCAGTTTCAATTTTGTTTGTTTGTTTCGGTCTAACAAAACAATATTCAAACATAAATCACAATTTAAAATATATAACAAGCCTGAAACAAATACTTATTTGCCCAACATAAATAACATTTAAGTTACCTTTTTCAATAATACACACAAAAGAAATGCAAGCATTCAACTTCATTTGCATTGTCTTTTTTCAAATAATGTAAATATATATATATATATATACACATGTACTTTCTTTTTTTTATACAACATTTAACAAAGAACAAACATATTTCCACTGCTTCACCTAACTATCTAAAATATGTTGTGACATTTCTTTTTGAAATTAAATAATGTGTTATTTTTTTTATCAACAGTATTCTATAAATTAACTTCTAGAACAGACAGGCATCTTCGTTTTACTTCTAGTCTTATTTTTGGTCAAATAAACATAAAAATAATGGCTGTATTTGCTGGTCTTTTATGAGAAGTATTTGTGAACTCCTTCTCGAAGAGCTTTTATCTTTGCTTTTAACATTATCTGTGTTATTTTATAATAAACAATACATTTAAATTTCATACGTTTGGATTTAACAAATAATGGATGTGTTCTGGTCATAATATCCTGCAATAAAAAATATAATATATTATTAATTATTATAACAATCCATCAAGTTTATCTAAAGTCAATTATCTGAACTCAATTACAGTTCAATTAGGATTACAACAGCAACAGATATTTTCAATTACAATTACATCTTAATTGTATTTAAATAACAATTATAGTTGACCCAAACCCTGGCCTCAACCTACTTCCCTTTTCTTGTTGCTAACAGCAGTAGTTCATGTTGGCAGACCTGAGTGTTACCCCCCCACCCCACCCCCCAATGTTAACTGCTGAATATTTGATGCAAAGCTCTGTGTCTTTAGCGCACTAAAACAAGAGCAATGCTTGAGTTGTGTGGGATTGTGTCGTATATAGGACGGCGCTTGTCAGGAATCTCTCCAAAGACGCCTCAGTTGAGGTAATTTTACAGATAAATCACAGGGGGGAAGGGGGGTGGGGGGGACTTCCTCGAACAAAAGCTGGAAAATCTCTCTGTGTGTGTGTCTGCTTGTACGTGTCCTTAAACTCAAAATGAACACCTCTGGTGAACCGCTTTACATCCTTTTTTGTCTTGCATCTGCTGGGTGCCATGGCAACGAGGCTTCTCATGAGAGCACGGATATATAGGTCAGTGGTCACGTAAGGCTCCGCCCAGAGCTAAAGTCTGTGGCCTAATGCATACGAAGGTAGAGGATGAAAATGAAAACACACTACGGGCAATTGCATTATGACACAAACACACAGAGTGCAGAATAGGAATCTGACCCAGTTAAGGATGGAGAGTCTGCAGCAGATTCACAGGTGCACAGACATGCAGACATATAGACATATACAGACATAGACACATACAGACACATACAGACATGCTTCAGTTGTGTGTTTGCTCAGCATCATAAATAAATGTGTGAGGTCTGAATGCCTGTGGGTTTGCTTGTTTACGCCCTAACGCAGTAACAAAAGAAGCTTTATCCTCCCTTGTTCATATCATATCATTATACTGAACTACTGTTATGATGACAATTAAATCACATTTATACCAAAAAAAAGCCACCAAAGCAAACACACAAAATGATAGAATAATATACAAAACAATATACAAAATTACAACAAAAATACTCAAGACGATTAAAAATATACAAAAAAATTACAGAAAAACATAAAAAAAACACACAAATGTACACATAAATGACTCCAAAAACAAGAAATGACAACAAAAACCCACAAAATGACAGAAAAATACACAAGGCAACAGCAAAAATATATACATTTACTCCACAAACACACAAGACGACTACAAATGTACAAAAAATAACTGAAATACATACAAAATGACACTAAAAGTACACATAAATGACTTCAAAAATATGAAATGACAACAAAAACGCACAAGATGACAACAAGAATGACATAAAAGACCCTAAAAATCCACAAAATGACAAAATTACACACAAAAATATTTACAATTACTCAACAAACACAAAAGATGACTACAAATATACAAAAAACAACAGAAAAATATACAAAACCACACCAAATGTACACATAAATGACTCCAAAAACACACATAATAATTCTAAAAACAAAGCAAAATCAAAAAAACACAAAATGACTCCAGAAACACACAGTTTAGGATGGAGAGTCTGCAGCAGATTCACAGGTGCTTTGTAACATCAGTTGTGCAGTGATATGGACACAAACATGCTTGAGTTCTGTGTTTGCTCAGGATCATAAGGAAACAGACTGTTTGACACATATTAGTGATGGAGGTCAGAATGCCTGTGGGTTTGCTTGTTTACGCCCTAACACAGTAACAAAAGAAGCTTTATCCTCCCTTTTTCATATCATATCATTATACTGAACTACTGTTATGATTGCAATTAAATCACATTTATACAAAAAAAAAAGCCACCAAAGCAAACACACAAAATGATAGAATAATATACAAAACAATATACAAAATTACAACAAAAATACTCCAAAAACTCACAAGACGACAAAAAATATACAAAAAAAATTACTGAAAAACATAAAAAAACAACACCAACAGTACACATAAATGACTCCAAAAACAACAAATGACAACAAAAACACACAAGATGACAACAAAAATTTAAAAACAAGCTCAAAAACCCACAAAATGACAGAAAATACACAAGGCAACAGCAAAAAATATACATTAACTCCACAAACACACAAGACGACCATAAATGTACAAAAAATTACTGAAAAACATACAAAATGTTAATGCTTAGATTTATTAATATTCTAAATGCTTTACATGAATGTTTATAATGTGAACCTCGGATCAGATAATTACATATTTGTGGGCCCCTGTGATAAAAGTTGCCAACCTCTGATCTACATACTCATCATCCAGTCAATGAAGCTTCTAGATGACTGATTTCTACGGCTGCTTCACACAGTCCTCGAACTCCTTTACTGACTTTTTGGATCTTTACTGTTAACTCATTATTCTTTTGATGCCTTTATCATTTAGCACATTAATCAATGTTTATGATGGTCAGTTACATTATCAGCTAAAGTTACATCAGAGCATCACTGACGCCTCTCGCTGAGGAAAGTGGTGGAGTGTGAATTCTGTGCCATAGACTTGATTAATTGAGAATCTAGAGTGGAAATAAGAGGCGGGAGGTATTGATCCAATCTATTGCAATTTTCACCAAGAGGGTGGGAGAGGTCTCTGTTAGAAATGTCATCATATCACTTCTTTAGTCTCATGGAGTGACTCGAAATACTACAATCGATTGGAAGCAAAGCAGGAAGAAGGAAAAATCCATCACTAAGGATTTACTGTGGTGAAGTGTGTTCATCTGTTAACCATTCTGTCCATCTAGGATTTATCTGTCTGTTCACAACTAATATACTGCTGTGCATCCATCCATCCATCCATCCACACAACACAGAATTCCGAGGAGATAAGTTTACAGACCTGGGCAACTGGCAGCCCTCACTCTAATCTTGTGCAGCCGCCAAAGTGAATGCACAAAATGACATTAAAATACACAAAATTATAGAAAAAACACTAATTCCGCTTCAAAACAGATAAAATTATTACAAATAATATTTTTTCTTGTAAGTTATGAAAAAAATCCTGAAAATACACAAAACAACACAAAAGTTGACATAAATGACTTCAAATACACAAAATAGCAAAAAAAAAAAACACAAATTCACTCTAAAAACAAAACAACAACGACAATAATATTTTTCTTGTATATTCTTTAAGAAATCCTGAAGAATATACAAAACTACACCAAAAGTTGAAATAAATTAGTCCAAAATCCCCAAATGACAACAAAAACACACAAATGCTTTGTTTTTTCCTGTATTTTTGTTCAAGCTGATTTGTCTGGATTCTATAGACTGTGTCCACTATCTTATTCTCTTCCTGTTTTAAAGTTGGGAAGTATCATTTCTCCTGTGTTTCTCTCTTTTCACCATCTGTGGAGGAGTTGATGTGACCCTGAACTCACAGGACGTCATCGCACATGCAGATACCGAGTCTTATTACTTTCAAAAACTCACAAAATCAAAGTGTGAACTTATTACATGCTTCGTACTGCCTCAGGTGCTGCAGTTAAATCTACACCCTCTTTACTTTTGGCCACATGCAATCCTCGGCCTGATTTAGTGAGGCCTCTAAAGTAAATGTATAATCTTCTGTAAAATCACACAAAATGAAGAAAAAGTACACAAAATTACTTAAAACGTACAAATTTGAGAGAACAAACCCCCAAAATATCATGAAATACACAAAACGACATGAAACAAAAGTATTGAAAGAAATATGTACAAAATTACAACAAAATGAGAGTAAAATATACAAAATGATAACAAAATCACACAAATGACTTTAAAAATGCAGTCCCTAAATCAGACATTGGCAACCGGCCTAATTATAATACAAAGAAAGACAACAATAATACACAAAAGATAATTAAAATAATTAAAATAACAGAAACTCAAGATGGCTACAATAATACATTAAAAAATTACAGACAAATATAAAAAGCAACAACCAAAAACACGAGAACAGAAACACACAAAATGACAATAAATTACGCAAAACAGCAACACAAATACTCAAAATTACTCCCGAAACCCACAAACAACAACAAACACATGCAACACAAAATAAGAAATATTGCAACAAAAAATACACAAAGTTACCTCACGAAAACCCCAAAAAACAACAAAATTACTCCATGAAACAACAAACATACACAAAAGTACTCCAAAAACACAAAAAACAACAATCATACAAAATTACTCCAAAAACACACAAAACGAGAATAAACACACACAAAATAAAAAAAAATAATGCGCAAAACAACAACAAAGGTAAACACAATAACTCCAAAAATACAAATCAGTCTATCTCTGAGTTATTCAGTAGATCAAATTCAAAATGTCTTGATATGAATAATGAGTTACACACAGAGCATAGCGACCGTCTCTTTCATGACAAACAAATGAAAGCCATCATTTCATCTGGCATAGAAACAAAGACATGGTGTTTACTGGACATCTCCTCGTATCAAGAACCATTCAGGTGTTCCATGTCTGTGCTTTTCTGCTGGTATTATTTATGCATCCCCTCCATTTGGAGCATCACTTTAGAGAAGTATTGCATGAATGTAATGACTGACCCGGGTATGAAATCGAGTGGAGGAGGTTGAACGATTTGTGTTTTTTTTCCGTTGAACTCACAGGCTATGTGGTGTCGTCCTTTATCTGTGACTGTGTCTCTGTTCCTGAGTGTCTTTAAACAGCACTGATGTTATCCGTTGGATGAGTCAGTCGCTTGGATTCAGTTGCTTGGTTACAGCGTGAGGGGTGTTTTTCATGATTTGACTCAATAACATGACACGTTTCCCTATATGCATGTAGTAGTGCCTCACATTTCTACCAGTTTCTCTTTGTGTCTTCTGGTTTTTTTTAGCTTAAAGTGGCCAGAGCTGAAATTTAGATTTATTCTCTTGGCACTTGTTCTAGTTTATTCCTTATGATATCACTTCACTCCCCATGACATTTAATATCAGCGAGATTTGGATCTTTCTGTTAAACCCAAACTAAATATCTGCCGATGTTTGTCCACAAATGGTCTCATTGCATTCTAGTCTGGGGCAAGTCTTGGTCTCAGACTAGGGCTGGGCGATATGGCCTTTTATAAATACCGCGATATTTTTAGGCCATGTCACGATACACGATATATATCTCGATATTTTGCATTACCCCTTGAATTAACACTTTGATGCACAAAATCACACCAGTATGATGATTCTATATGTCTACATTAAAACATTCTTGATCATACTGCATTAATATATGCCAATTTTAAACTTTCATGCAAAAAAGGGGATATCACAACTAAGTCAAAGTTGACATAACTGTATTTATTAAACAGTGAGTGGCTCAAACATAAAATTGTCAACAGAAAGTGCACGTTCTGTGCAAAATTGGTCACAGAGACATTTCAAAACAAGACATTAGTGCAGGATGCAACTCACATGGCATTTCAAAACACACAAATTAAAGTGCACTTTTTGTACATAATGCCACTACAATATTTTAAAACAAATTGTGCCCTTTGTGCATGTTGTCATTAGATGACATTTCAAAACAACACTAAATTTAAGTGCACCTTTTGTGCATAATGCCACTAAGATATTTAAACAAAAAAAAAAAAAAAAAAAAAAAAGTCCGCAGTTGTTTAACGGTATGGTCATTTTCAACACCGCACAGACTACAAGCTGCGATATATCGAGTATATTCGATATATCGCCCAGCCCTATCTCAGACAGTGTGTTCTTGAACACGACACTAGTGTACAGTATGGAGTTTGACATTTCAACACACAGCCTGGGTTTTATCCAATAAAACTTTTCATCTGCAGCAGCTTTAAACATCAGACAGCTGCACGTGCATCAAATACAAATGTGACAAATGTTCTACCCCTGGGTATCAGAGTTTCTATTTGTGGTTTTTAAAATGATCAGATTAGGGCTGAAAAAAATATCAGATTTTTTAAAGAAAATTTGAGTTTCAATTTGATTTTCAATTTTTTTTTTTCAATGTACTTAAAAATGAGTGCAGACATCAGATATATTGTCAAAAGTGGAACTGCGATTGTCCTCAAGAGATAAAATGCATAGAAGAATCCCAAAATAAAAAGTAAACGAGGCTCTGTCATTCAACTATTTCAAGCTTCACAGTCGCTTAAATTTTCTGAGTAAGAAATTAGATAACTACATATTTCATAACATATAACATTACAATTAAAAAAAACAATTAAAATAATAAGCTCTAGTGTGAATAAAAAATTAAACATGCCTGTGGCAAATGTAAACAAAGAGGGGGTTGGCTCACATCGCGCTACGGTAACCCACAAGGACGGAACGCAAAAAAGTCCGAAAAAACTGTGGTAGGAAAAATAATAAAAAAATTAATAAATATAAAAAAAACTAAAAAAATATATATATTTTTTTAAACTCGAATTTGCAAAATAAATGTAATTTTTAGCTACAAATTCGATAAATCGATTAAATCGATTTTTTGCCCATCCTTAGATCAGATCAACTTTTTGTGATCTTTTTCTACTATTTTTGGTTTTAGGCTGCTTCTGTGGTCTGGGACTGGTTTACTCCAACAAATCGTGCACCATGCCACCTATCACCTTCCAGGACCTGCCTCTGAACATCTACATGGTCATCTTTGGCACCGGGATCTTTGTCTTCATCCTGAGCCTCATCTTCTGCTGCTACTTCATCAGGTGAGCAGAAACAAACGCAGAAATATGTGCAAAAGTCTCCCTGTGACCCTCCGCTCTCTCTTATCTGTCAGTAAAGCACTTTAACGTTACACACGGTTACATCTAGTGTCTGTATTTGTTTTAACAACAGTTAAAGCTTTCAGTCTGACGGAGATTGGCTCACTTTTTGACTGCAAAGTTATCCACAGTTTGTGTGAGAACAGACTCCTCTCAAACGTTTCAGTGTGGGTGTTTTGGCTCACACTTATGTATGACTGCTGCTCAGATCATCGTTCTGTTGCACGCTCCTAATCCAATGCCACAAATCAATAGGAATTGAAATTTCAGCTGTCTTTCTACCCAGATCAGTGTTGTTTCGATTATAGACAACCGTCGCAAAAAGAGCTTCATACACTTGACAAAGGTGACCTCAGTCTATGGATGTTACACTGTCTGAAAAAGACTTTAACACTTTGTCCCAAACCATTATTGAATTCAGATATCGGTCCGATATCAGCGAATAACGAGTATCGGATCCTATTGGCCTGCGTCTAAAATGTCAAACACAAAAAATATTGTTTTTATTGGATTTATTGACGTTATTTTGCAGGATCTTCTGTAGAATATTCTTCAGTTTAAGATTAAAATATATTAAAATAACCCATTGGTTGAAAATAAATGGCTCAGTTTTTCTAATACTCACTGTTGCTGACTATTGTTCTCTGTTTGGGTAATATCACTTTATTCATCTCTTTTCTCACATTCCAAATATATGTAATAAAAGTATTTGTGATTCATGCCGATATATCGGATCAATAGACCCTTTGATTGTTTGTAAACATTGTGACGTATTTTGTTGGGAGGGGCTTAGCCTGGAGGCAAACCACCATAGATGTATATAAACACTAGATGACTTACCCGCACTGTTAGACAACGGGGAGCGACGTAGCAACGTGGCGGCCATCTTACCTCAGACAGCTGGTCTCGCTCATTACATTGATGTCAATGGTGCATGTACTATTTGAATAACCATAACTTGCTGAATTTTCAACCGATTTTCAAACGGCAAGCAGCAATTTCAACCTGCACAAGCATCCTATGTCATACCTACATATAATAAGGTTTGTAATAAAACAAACCGTTTGTAAATCTGTCAATATTTCATTGAGTTAAGGGTATTTTTGTTGAAGCTGATCACTCACCTTCCAACAGCTACCGTAGAGCACGTCAGAACGTCAGTTGTCTGAGGTAAGATGGCCACCGTTGAGTTATCACGCTTGCGTCATCTAGTGTTTATATATATATATATATCTATGCTTTAGCCAGTGGCGTTTTCTGCTTTTGCCTCCAGCCACGTCACTCATAACGTGGGCCATTAAGGGATCTACTGTATATCGGTATCGGCCAATACTCATTGACGCAATATCGGTATCGTATCGTAAGTGAAACTGACGTTACAGCGACTGGAATAAATATTGTTTCACAACCATTCAGAGACTTGAATCCTTAGATATTAGATAAAGTTATACATAACAAAAACACACAAGGTGATGACATAAATACAAAAAAAACCAAAAAATACAAAGTTAACCAAATGACTCCAAATGACTCCAAAAACTCACAAAATGACAACAAAAATACACAAAGTAAGTTTAAAAACACAACAAAAACTTCAGAAGTAATAACTATTTACTAGTTTTTATTAAATGCAGAGAAAAGTAAGAGCTTTTTGTTCCATCTGATATATACATTTATTCAACGAAAGCTTTGTTTTTATATTGGAATTGATTTGTGCTTTTGGTAGATGCAAATTCTCATAGCTGTCTTATTATTTCAACATATTTATTTTGTATATATTTATATATAATATATTTATTATATATATACAGTATACTTATTTCGTAAATAAACATAAGGCAAATTAACATTTGATATTACATCCTAAGGTTCACACTTTGGCTCACTTACAGTTACGTAATATCAAATGTTCAAATTAAAAATAGCCAGTCTGATCAGTGGTGAAACTAGCTTCCAGTTAGGGAAGTGTTTATTTTTCTAAAGAACTAAAAGCAACACGTTGAACAAACCAGAAACTTTTTTTTTTTATTTTTAAAAAGGACTCGTTGGCTGAATGTTCAAAAAAAATATGTTGAAAATGAATATTTGGCCTCAATAATTGATTTAATTTTGATGTATACAAGTGGGGCGATGGCAGCTATATTACAGTATTATCTGTCATATTATTACATTAAGGAACACACAATCATTGTACAATTTAAATAACCCAAGAAGTCTAAAATATACATTACAATTAGCCGTAGGTGGCCTGGCCTCTTTAATTTATGTCTAAATAATCACATTTACTGTGTTGATCTGACACATCAACCCTTTACTTCCTGTTTAATCAATGTTTTTAAAGCTTTTCATATTTAGCCAACAAGTGATTTTTTTCAGTTTCACAAATAATGCTCAAACTACCTGATTTCAACATGTTTAACCTCCAAACAACATTTTAATCCACTCTATAACAGATATGGGCAACTTTTATCACAAAAGGGGCCCAAAATGTGATTATATCTGAGCAACAACATTCATTATTTAGAATAATGACCAATCTGAGCATTTTTTGTTTGTATTTTTGTTGTTTAAGTGTGTTTTTGGAGTCATTTTGTATATTTTTCTAGGTTTTTTTTTTTTTTTTTTTTTAATCGTGGTAGTCGTTTTGTGTATGTTTCTGTGATTTTGTAAGTTTTTTGGAGTTTTGTTTGTATTTTCATTGTGTGTTTCATATACTTTTGTCTTCATTTTGTGTATTTTTGTAATTTATAATTTTGTAATAAGTTGTCGTTTGTCATCTTTTACTGTGTTTTTCTGTAATTTTGTAAGTTTTTGGAGTCACTTTGTATATTTTTCTGTTATTTTTCTTATTTTAGGAGTCGCTTTGTGAATGTTTCTGTGATTTTTTTGTACATTTTTAGTCTTGTGTATTTTCGCTGTGGTATATATTTTTCTGATATTTTTGTCATTGATTTGTGTATATTTGGCATCCTTTTGTGTGGTTTTCTGTAATTTTGTATGTTTTTGGAGTCATTTTGTGCATTCCAATGTAATTTTGTATGTTTCTACATTTTTGTGGGTTTGGTTATCCTTTTGTATATCGTTCTATTATTTCTGTGGTAGTCGTGTGTTTTGGGAGAATTTGTGTATTTTTTATATTGTTTTGTGTACTTTTGTCCAGTTCTAACATTTAGCCTCACTAAGCTTTGGCCTGACGCCCACATGGTGGTTCCTGATTTTGTGACAGCGGGCTAAAAGAAATTGACAAAGAGGAACACAGTGACCTCTCTTGCTGTTCACCGTGAACTCTCTGGTGAGCTTAGGGGACGTTTGTGTTCGCAGGACGGGATGCGAGGCAACAGGAAGCCTCCCGTCACATTGTGTGTGGACAGCAGTGCGCTCGAAATAAACCTGGTCCTGAGTCGCACTCAGCGGGTGCACCAAAATCATCACAAATAACATCTGCCCCACACAAAAGCTCATTCGGGACCGGCAACAACACCTGCAGATGGCTTTGTTTTTGATCTTCGGCTACCTTTGAGTAACACATCATCCGTGTTTGGACATCTTGTAACGTGCGGTGCTATTTTTGGATCTAATTTCACATTTAAAATGCAGAACAAGTTGCAACTTGTGATTGAAATGTCAAAAAACATCAGAAATGAGTGTCTGAGCTGGAACACTGCCCAGAGTGGAGTGCACTGTGCTCTATGAATTAGTAACTAATAATAATTCAGTTGTAGTTGGTTTTAGCTGCACATTTTAACTGTTCTCATTGGTTGTAAAGGCAATTTGTGCAATTACTCCAAAATTAAAACCACATTTAATGGGATTTTAAGGTAAATGTGTGTTTACATTGATCTTCCCACGATAGTGGAACAAGATTGAACACACTGGCCCTCATTTATCAACTGTCCGTACGTTCAGATCTGAGCGTACGACGTGCGTTTGACCAAATTCACTATTATTATTCATTAATTTTGACGTGAGCGTACGCTACAATCTGATCTCACGTCAGGTCTGAGCTCATGTACGATAATTTGAAAGTGTGGATTTATGGTACAACGCAGCAAAATCCCTGTTGAGTAGTTGTTCTCAGTGCACACAGGGGGGCAGACTTCACCTGCAGGAGCCAATTCTCTTCCACACAGTGTTTAAATTTTAATTCCAGGTTTCACACATTTGTTTTGCGCCACCTCAGTTGTGTGGGTGCCAATTTTCATCTTGGAAAAGCTTCTTTTCGCGTTTGATCTCAGTGGGCGGGGCCTCCAAAACAGGAGGGCGTTACAAGTTAATGCCGATTGAACTCAGCCGCCACATTAATCAACACCCGATCATTTGTACACTGGGATTTGTCAGATACCAATGTTTCATAAATCACACGTTGGTCCTATCATGCAAATGTGAACTCAGGTTTGCACCTGTTTTCACACAAGGTTGATAAATGAGGGCCATTGTGTGTGTCTGTGACCCAAATGTGGCAAAGGTTCAATCAGGGGCTCCACATGTTGTTGTGGTATATTTCCAAATGAGATGATTGAATAAATTCTGACCTAATATCCTTACATCATCCCATACAATGAACATTTCTGATGGGGCTTTCTGCAGACCTCTTTAAGAGGAGTTCGTATTTTCTTCCTCTTATTGTGTGAGTTTCCTCTGGGCTCTCTGGTTTCCCTTAGCATTAAAAACATACATGCTAGGGGACGTTAGACAGGGTGGCCAAATGTGGCAGGTCACCAGAGATCAGATCTACACTTTACAACAGCAAAAAATCTCAATTCCCCCCCCAAACAAACTAAAAAAAAACACAAAAAAATAACAGATCAATAAATAAAACGATAATCGAATTACACAAAAATGACTTAAAAACCATACAAAACAAGAGCACTCAGAGAGCGCAAAACTCCGCCATGTTTAGAGGTGCAAAGTCACCAACAGGTGGATGCTGTAGAACCAGCCAAACATCTATGTGATGCTTCAAAACTACTGTAGTTTTGGATACTGTATCCGCAATACCTGAGATTATTTTCAAAATTCCAAACGTGTTCTTATCAGCTCACCAAATTTCATTTAAATCCTTTCGGAACATTTTGAGATATTCTGCTAACAAACGTCCACATTAACAGACGGACGGACAACAAAGCAAACCAAAGGATAACAAAAATACTCAAAATGACTCCTCCCCCAAAAAAGGATTAATTAAAATTAAATTATGATATAAAACAATAACCAAAATACACAAAAATGACTCCAAAAAACTTACAAAATCATAGAAAAACAAACAGTGACAACCAAAATACACAAAAAACACATACAGTATGAGAGAAATATTGACAATGACAAAAAGACACAAAATGACAGAAAAATACACTAAATAACTATAGTTTACTCCAAAAAACACAGGACAACTTCAAATATACAAAACAACACTAGAAATGCTCATAAATTACTAAAACAGTGCTGATAAATGACTCTCACAAACACAAAGTGACAAAAAATAAACAGAATGTCAAGAAAACACAGAAAATGACCCCCACAAACACAAAAATAAAAAAGAACTACAAAATGACTCCCTAAAACCCACAAAATACACATAAATGACTGACACAAACACAAAATGACAAAAAATAGACAGAATGACAAGAAAAACCCACAAAATTACTCCCACAAACACAAAAATAAAAAAGAACTACAAAATGATTCCCTAAAACACACAAATTGACCAAAAAAAATACACAGAATGACAATAAAAACACACCTTATAAAATAACACAAACCTTTCCTGTATGATGCTCAGATTGATCATTATTCTAAACGCCGACATGAATGTCACAACGTGGCCCTCACATCAGACAAATGCATTTTTATGGCATTTGCTGTGGTAAAAGTTGCCCATCACATACTGTATGTATATGCAAAATAACATATTTCATTATTTGTTGGTTTACCTAATAACCACAACTTAAACTCAAATGGGTCAACAGGTTCAAAACTATCTCTGAGGGTTATGAGGTCATTCAGCTTTTTGTAAAGTAAATGTCCGTGTCATTAACAGCCATGGGAAACCTGGACATAGAACAAACGTGTATCCTCGTATTGTTCCCGGTGATGACTGTTTGTTGTAATCAGTTTTAACAATTAATTATCACTTCCCTGTATTAAAAATGACATTTTTAAACCTGGCAATTATTTGACATTTACGTTTGATCTGAAAGGTTATTGCTGAGCTTTTTCAGGCCCTGTTTACAGACACAGGATCTAAGTTTAACTTTACAGAAACAAGACGCTGAAAATAACCTGCCTGAGCAGACACGACTCACTGAGTGATAAAGATCTGCTCCCCATTGTTGGTTCAGGGGGTGGTGCTGATATCTAAGCAGGCAACATGCTCATTAACCGTGCCCTTTGTGTGCACAGACTTATGCTTTTTACATGTGTGTGATTAAGTTACATCACACACATACAACAAAGGCTCATTTGTCTTTTCAACACAACCTTAGTAGACTGCAAGCAAACATCCTTGTTTTCTAATAATCATCTTAAAGCTGCCATTCCTAACATTTTTTATTAACACAGATAAAGACAAAGTCTAGTATAGATAGGTGATCAGCTGCTGCATTCATCAACACCCAGTCATTTGTACACTGGGATTGGTCAGATACCAATATTTCATAAATCACATGCTGGACCTGTCGTACGACCAAATGTGAACTCAAATTTACACTCGTTTTCACGCAAGGTTGATAAATGAGGGCCAGTGTCTTTGAGTGTTTTATCGTTTCTAAGGAGCACCTGTGCCGAGTTTTAAGGAGGCTTCTGTCTTCCACCTTTATGGTGTAGTGGGAAACGGTAGCCTGTCTTCATTTTTGGCATTTCTTCTAATGCAGAAAATATAAATTTAATAGAGACAAAAAATCTGAACAGAGCACAGCCAAATGTCCTTAATTTGTGTCTTTTTTGTTTTTTTCCCACAGCAAACTGCGACATCAAGCCCAGAGTGAGCGGTTTGGATACAGGGAGGTAAGACTGGGACCATTTTACCTTTACATTTTCATGGTAAAAAAGGTTTCATACATAAACTGTTGTGTTTTTCACACAGGTCATTTTGAAAGGCGATCCCAAAAAGCTGAGTCTTCACGGGGTAAGAACAAGATTCATTTGCATGATTTAATCAATAACCTGAGGCTAAGTGGAACAGCGTTCCTTTCTAAACGTTTGTCCCGTCCGTCACTCACAGCAGACGTGTGCCGTGTGTCTGGAAGACTTCAAAGTGAAGGATGAGCTGGGAGTGCTGCCGTGTCAGCACGCTTTCCACAGGAAGTGAGTAGAGTGACGATGGAGATTTGTGTACAACTGCAACTACACCAAACTTTCCATATTTATGACTTTTTCATGCTATATTTTTGCTCCATATTTTTGCTACATTACTCCCATTTCTGCCATTTCTCTATCAAATTTCCACTTATGAACTCTTTCCACCACTTTTCCTCCTAGTGTCACATATGTTGACCCATCATTGTCGCTTTTCACCAAATGTAATGCTTGTTTTAGCATTGAAATGTAATGGAGAAGTGGCACATATGGGAGTAATGTAGCAAAAATGCATTAAAAGGAGCAAAAATATGGCAAGAAAATGTGATGAACAGGTTTAAAATATGGCAAGTTTGGTGTAGTTGCAGAAAAATGGTAAAAATAAGCAAAAATGAGCTCAAATTGTTCAAAAAATATTTGCAGTTTTCTTAAAGGCACTTGGCGACCCCCGTGTCTCACGACGCCAACGTTGAGAACCCCTGGTCTACGGGCCTCCACATCCCACAATGCAATACAGGAAACGTTTCTGTAAATGAGAGTTCTGAAAAATAACTGTTTACAGTGGGAATAAAAACAATCTTTCAATCTGCAATTAAAAAATCTGTTTTTTTTTTAGCAAACTGTCTTTGATTTATTGATGCATGAGGCAGAAACGATGTCTATCTGATGAATGAAAGAGTTTGGTAATGAAAAGCTTGTCAGAAGTTAACGTTGAGGCGTCACACAGTCTGTCTTTTTGTCTTGTTGCTGTGTTTAATGCTTACATCAGCATCCACAGTTTATTAATGTGATGACTTACAGTCTGATCATAAACTACAGACAGATACACTGGGCTTTTCTCTCTTGTGCAAGCTTCTCATTCAGGGCTTTCTCAGTTTATCAGACGTCCCATTTCTCGTCCGAGGCGGAGTAACTTCCTGTTGCTTTGTCACTGATGAGTTTCCTGATTCGGTTTTACACGTTTTACAAACACAAGGAGCCACAGTTCCACCTTTAATCTCACACGTAGCGCACAATAATGAGTTTTATACACATAGATATTAGAATCAGATGTACTTAGTAATCCTAGTGGGAAATGACTTGTTACAGTGGCTTCAAGTCAACAAAATTATAAAAAAAAAGGTGACAAGAAACCTAACAAAGGATACATTATGAAAAAGTAAACAGACTAAGACAATTATTATATTAACACAAGAAAAATGAGTAAGGACTAAATATTAAATAAGGATTACATTAGATCAGTTTTGGCGATATAGAAAAATACAATGATGCCTATATCAATATATTTTATTTTATGATAAAATACTTGTTTTAGGAGTCGTTGCTTTCACTACTTCTCAGAACAGTTCATTCAGATGGATTTCTGAGTGCGTCCTAAACCAGACTTTTCCCTAAACAAGCCACACTACAGAACTCACTCACACGTGCTGTCCCTGAGAGGAGAAAAAGCCAAAAGTGGCACATATTGTGCAGCTATTTGTTAATAAATGTAGATTAAAAAAATAAATCATATAAAGACACTGTGTAGGCCTCATACAGTAGATCAATAAATCAAAGATTATTTGCTTGAAAAATTGATGTAAAAGGTTGAAATTGCCACTCGAATGTTTGTTTTCATCTCCACTGTAAACACTCTCTTATTGACATTGTTGGAAAAGTTTAATATGATATATATTGGCCATTTTGAGAAAAACATATCAAGAAATGAATTTTGGTCCATATGGCCCAGCCCTAGATTAAATATTATATTAAGGATTAAATACACATGTAAGTATAATGCAACTAGATAAGAATAAAGGGTGTAAATGGGCATGTTGTATAAAGTTCCATGTACTTATCTCAGTTTTTACTGCTGTAATGCTTTGTAAAGACTGTTCTGGGCCTGTGTGGGAAGCGTTTGGAACAAACTCTCTTTCTAACTGGGAAACACCCTTTTGTTACTGAAGCAGCCAAGAAACAGTCCTTGTGAAAACAGTTTTTATCCACATGAATATCAAACGGTGGCAATCTGACATCTCAATAATGGTTGTAATGAAACAGATTGACTGCCCCCCCCACCCACCCACTCACTCACTTATGAGTAACAAGTGTTGATCGACATATTGGGAAGTTCTGCTGACGGAGACTAACAAACTTGTCTCTTTTCCTTGTTTAGATGCCTGGTGAAGTGGCTGGAGGTGCGTTGCGTCTGCCCCATGTGTAACAAACCCATAGCCGGCCCCCCCGAGCAGCACCACAGCATAGGAACGCTGCTGGATGAACTGGTGTAACCCGTGGGACGCCCACCAACCTCAGTGTGAACACCGGGCAGAAAGAGAGAGACTGCTCTTGCTGTAAACTTAATGAAAATGCCAACACGAAAATGGTGAAAGATGCTGTTGCCATAGCAACATATTCTAAGATGGGGAGGCGACACTTTGTGTCGTTGAAGGATGATCCTCAACACGTCACATCTACACCTTTTTCCTCCACATTCTCTCATTCCTTTGCACTGAAGCAGCTTTTACCCTTAAACATGTTCAAACATGTTGCCAAGAAACAATGGATGACATCAGAGATCCAACAACAAAGACCATGGACTACTACCCTCTGGTGGGTCCTGACGGTACTGCAGATGGGCTGTGAAATACATTATAACAAGCTTTTAAGAAACTAATGGAGATCAGTGACGTACTTCACTGGTCTGACCAGCTTTGAGTTTGGTGCTTATGACTGTTCTCGATACCAGGGTTGGGGTCAATTACATTTTGAAATTACAATTACTTCTACAATTATCTATGTTCAATTACAACTCAATTACAATTACGGTGATTGGCATTTTATCCCCTGAAAGTCAATAACAAATTACTGAGTTACAGTTACAGTTACAGTTACTGAGCATTGAATAAATAAGCCCATAAAACATAACCTTCCTCTTGTATTAGCTTTCTGTTAGCATCTCTTATGCTAACAGGTCAGTTTTGACCCATGTCTTAAATCAGCTGTAAAATACACTAAAAAATAATATCTATCATGCAATTAGTTTTTCATCGCTTGGTTACCGTGTTAGGCATCCTTATCAATGATATGAGTATCAGTATTTTTTTTGAAATGTCAAAGAGTCCTAAAGAGAACTGACAGGTAAACTTTATATGAAACTAATTTTTATAACTGTGAACTATGTATGTGTAACAGGGTTCTCCAGGTTTAAGTTTAAATTGTAAATAACAGTTTTAATTGAATTTCTATGCCAATTACAGTTACACAGTCAAATATAAATCCATTATGATTACAACAGCACCATATTTTTTCAATGACAATTACAATTATAATTAAGTCATAATTGTAATTAATTATCAATTACGCAAGTACAATTGTAATTGACGCCAACCCTAGTGGTTATATTGGACAAAGAAGCAAAACCAGCAACTCATCTTAAAAATCACTGCTGAAAAAAAAAGTTTTTGACTTCTCGATATGATTGAATTTACTCTGAAGATTCACAAACTTGCAACTTGTTTTTAGGAATATTTTCAAATATTGTAACTGGTTTTCAGCTCACACACACACACACACACACACACACACACACACACACACACACACACACACACACACCACACACACACACACACACACACACACACACACACACACACACACACACACACACACACACACACACACACACACACACACACACCACACACACACACACACACACACACACACACACGTTTTCCACTGGGACGTTTTATTGGTCAGATTTGTTTTGTGATAACATAAAGGGAAGAAACACACACCCAGCCTCACTTCTTCTACACTTTTATTAAAAATGTGTTAATCTTTGTCTTTTATTGCACTTAACTGGCCAAAATGGTTCCTTGAATGCAGCACAGTTTGTGCTTGATTTTTAATTGTGGTGAGAAATAGAAAAAAACCGCCCCAAAAAAAACGCTTTTTCATAATAAAAGTCTAAGAATCATCAAAGCTGAAGGATGAGCACGGCTCCATTCTCCAATGTGCCACTTTCATTGTAGGCGAGTCTGTTCCACATTCTCTTGTTGTCTTCAGTTGTGTGTCTGTGTGCATGTCTGTTTGTGTGTCTGTGCGTGTGTGTGAGTGTGAGTGAGTGAACGATTATGAAAGCAAAAACACTGCCCAAATTTAGCACAAAGTCACGAAGCACATTGTCCAGAGAAAACCAACAAGCATCTGCACTAGAATGAATACGTAAATGTGCCAAACAGACTAAAAACATCTCGATCTTGTTGCCTTTTTTGTTTACACAAGTGAAAGAAATAATCACACGGACACATTCCCTGTTTTTGTAATTCAATGGTTGTAAATACCTTGAAACAATAATAAACGGTTGTCTGTTTGCTGCTCTGTGTCCTGTGTCAATTCTCTCAATGATGACTTTTTATCATCAGTACGTAAAAACATGTAAACGTGTAAATAATAAAATAAAATAATTAACAAACTCAGCAAAAAAATAAAAGCTTTTATGACAAAACATGCATAACCTTTGATGATGTAATTATTATTGTAGAGATGCATGATATTATTGACCAATACCCACTATGTCGATATTTTACAACTCATTCGGCTTAACTGCATAGATTGTCTAGTTCCTGATATTGAATTATTAAACACAATTATTCTGTAGAATTTTTATCACATTTGTCAAACTCTAGTGGTTATATTGGACGCTATGAAATCCATTTTATTTTTTTCCAAATTCCATGTTTCCCGCATTAATTTTTTTTACTTTGTTTTTTTTTAGAAATATTAACACATTTTTTCTGAAAATATTAGTTTTTAACTCCTGTGAGGAAACAAAATAAAAATAAAACCACAATTATCCAAAAATATGTCAAAATTAAAAAAAAATTTGTTCAAAATAATGAGTAAGATACAATTAAAAGATAGATATAGTAAGTTATAGTGACATGGATTATTCTGACTGCTCCTTTTTAATTATTCATGTCCTATAAAGATGTATGAGAACAGCATTAAATGTCACAATTTCCCCTCAGGGATCAATAGTTTACTGAATCTGATCAGGTTTATTGAGTAAGTTTTGATCAACTTTGTTTAAATTAACCTAATTTAAATTATCCTGATGACATCATTCCAGACCATAATGATTAACAAAAATAAATGGACACAAGGAAGCATCAGTTATTTCACCACTAGGGACCAGAATATTTTACAGTATTAAAAGTTATCAATAATCTTCAATGTTTAATCACTGCGACAGCGTTTTATCCCGATTCTGTCAATTTAGCAGTGAATTCTGTTTTCATTGGTCGATTCCGTGATTCCGTTCGCAATTCCGTTAACGTGGATTTTATAGGGCCCTTTTTACACCATCCAATTTGGGCCGCAGGAGAAAGTAAAAGAGAAAGAGAAAAAAAAAAAGATGAATTATTGTGAAATTAGCAAATAATTCAGTTGTAGAAATCTCAGCCCTCCACAATTCAATATTCACAATATCGCTAAATTATATCGGCGGACTAGCAAATGCAAAATACTTAACTTTAAAGCCAATGTTAGCCAATAGCGCTAATGTGGCGATAATATCGTGCATCACTAGTTTATTGTAGTTGGTTAATTGTCAGTGTATTTTTTGTTCTAATACAGTAACAGTGGCACTTTTGTTTATTGTTTATTTTTTATATTTTTATTGAGTTGAAAAGGTCACACCCAGAGTGACCATGACCAGAGGTAAAGTCAAACAAAAGCAATTTTTTGAGGGACTTTTTTCCTTTTTTAAAGATATTGTATCGTATTGTCATTGTGAATTCTATCATCCCACCCCTATTTTTATTTTTATTTTTTTTAATGCTGTTTTGGCTTTCCATCTAAGACAAAAAAAAAAAAAAAAAAAAAAACATTTATTACTGGTTTCATCTCAATAGTAGTTTGTGATTTGAGATATTCAATGAAATAAATCAACAACTTGCTTCAATTAGATAAAAATAATAATTTCCTTTAATGTGTGAGGAGTGCAGACATTTATGTGTCACCCACAGCAAAATTAATAATTTTAATTTGCTATTCTCTTCATTCTTTCTTTTTAAATGTTTTTATATCCATGTAAAAATGAAGCAAAGTAACACAGCGTCAGTATTTGAGGAGTCAGAACTCATGAGGCCAACATCTGAATTAAAACAAGGACCATCTGTACGCTGCCTCATTAAATGTGTAAGACCTCGTCCTATTGGCTGACACTGACTGGAGCCTTTTCCCCTACGACAGATCGCAGGTGGCAGAGCATCGAAGTCTGAAGGACATTCCTCTCTTCTATTACTTTTTTATTTTTTTATGAGACTTTAGGGCAGAAAGGAGCCTCACAGAGGCTAAAAACCAAAGGAGTGATGAAGGCAGATGGTGGGAGATCTAAAAGAAAGAGTAAAGCGAGGGATGGAAAAGAAAGAGGGAGGACGCTGTAATAGTTGGAGGATGAGGATGAAGGCGAGATGAAGTCCTGGACAGTTTGGTCTACTCATGCAAACCCAATGCACACTTCAATTTGAACAGGATACAACAGAGTTTGGCTTTTTTTCCTCTACAACACGAATAAGGAGCATCAGTGGGTGAGTGTCATTTATTAAATGTAAAGTCTGCTTCCTTTGGTCACATTTCAGTCCAAAGTTGTAAAAAAAAAAAAAAAAAAAAAATACTGTTAACTTCCCAAACAAATTTAAGCTTTAAGACATTTCCTGTTTGTTGTGTTTTTAAGTCCACATGGTTTGAACTCATCATTTATGCATTTTCTCTTCGTCCAAACATCTACACGCACAGCAGAGGAGCTGCAAACATAAGCAGCTCTTTCATAAAAATCAACCTCTAGGTGAGTCATAAAGAGTCGACTGTGCTGTGAATAAACACACACACACACACACAGACCTTTGCTTGTTGCTCACCCCATCTACCTTCACTGTCGAGGCATTCAGAGTGAACATAAGGTCATGATACGTTTCTTTTTCAGCATTTTTAGTTGTTGCACGAGGATCGTTAAGCTGTTATAAAAACAACTTGATGTAATTATTTGTGCGTGGCAGCACAATTTCCTTGTATTTTTCGTGCTGCGGGGAACAATTTTGTTTGCCGATGTTTTTGTCCACAATTTATGTTTGTGCTGCACAAATTTGCGTCAAGCTGTTTGGAACCAATTGCAAACCAATGTATGTCCATGGGTTTTTATCACTTTAATCATAACCAATTCATCCATTCATCCATCTTCTGACCCGCTTGCTCCTTTTTACAGGATCACAGGGGTCTGCTAGGCTAGTGCCCACCTCCAGCTCTCAATGGGTGTTAGGAAGGGGTACACGCTGGACAGGGTGCCAGTCCATCACAGGGAAACACACTCCAATTTTAGAGACTCCAATCAACCTAAAAGTCATGTTTTTGGATTGTGGGAGGAAGCCAGAGTACCCAGTGGAAACCCACACAGCTTGGGGAGAACATGCAAACTCCACACAGATAGGAACCAAGTGTCCACCCTAGGGCTTAAACCCAGGACCTTCTTGCTGTGAGGCAGACATGCAAACCACTAAACCACCATGCGCCAATTGCAAACCAATGAATGCAAGTTGAACCGTGATTAGGTTGGACCGGGGGGGTGAGCGAGATGGTGGTCCCCCTTTTAAGAAGGGGGATCAGAGGGTGTGTTCCAACTATAGATGGATCACACTCCTCAGCCTCCCTGGTAAGGTCTATTCAGGGGTCCTGGAGAGGAGGGTCCACAGGATTGTTGAATCTCAGATCCAGGAGGAACAATGTGGTTTTCGTCCTGGTTGCTGAACTGTGGACCAGCTCTACAATTCAGCAGAGTTCTTGAGGGGGCATGGGAGTTTGCCCAACCAGTCCACATATGCTTTGTGGACTTGGAGAAAGCATTGACTGTGTTCCTCAGGGATTCCTGAGAGGGGTATCAGACCCCCTGATAAGGTCTGTCAGTTCCCTGTACAACCGGAGTCAGAGCTTGGTTTGCATTGTGGGCAATAAATCGAACTCGTTTCCAGTGAGGGTTGGACCACGCCAGGGCTGCCCTTTCTCACAGATTCTGTTCAGAACTTTTATGGACAGAATTTCTAGGTGCAGCCAAGGCGTTGAGGGGTCCGGTTTGGTGGCCTCAGTATTGAGTCACTGCTTTTTGCAGATGATGTGATAATGTTGGCTCCATCAGGCCGTTAACTTCAACTCTCACTAGATCGATTCGCAGCTGAGTGTGAAGCAGCCGGGATGAGAATCAGCACCTCCAAATCCGAGTCCATGGTTCTCGACTGGAAAAAGGTGGAGTGCCTTCTCTAGGTTGGAGATGAGGTCCTGCTCCAAGTGGAGGAGTTTACGTACCTCGGGGTCTTGTTCACGAGTGAGGGAAGGATGGAGCGAGAGATCGACAGGCGGATTGGTGCAGCGTCCACACCAATCCGTTGTGGTGAATTTATCGGTCGATCTACATTAATACTCTCACCTTTGGTCATGAACCGAAAGAACAAGATCTCGGGTACAAGTTTTTGTCTTGCAGGTCCGTGGGATCCTCAGTGTGGAGTTACAGAGACTCAGCGGCTCTGTCTCCACCCTTTTCTCTGCCCACACCCAACACAGCATAACGTGGATGGCTGTTCATCATAGGAATGGGATCCACACAAGGTTCCTGCTGCTTAACAGAAGGTTTTCCTTGCCGCCATGATGAATTCATGTTGGGTGTGGGATACATATGTATGTGTATATACGTATATATGCATGTGTGTATCCATAAAATGAAGAGTCCGTCCTTAAGACTGCTCTACTGTAAAGTGCCTTGAGATACCATTGGTTATGATTTGGCGCTATACAAATAAAGATTGATTGATTGATTGATTGAAGTGGCCGAAATGAGTTTACACTGGGCTCTCCCTTAGAGATACGGTGAGAAGCTCAGTCATCAGGGAGGAGCTTGAGCAGAACCACATAAGGTGGGTCACGCCCCTAACTAGGATGCCCCTCCCTGGTTAGGTATTCAGGGCACGTCCCTCTGTAATTAGACCTTGAAGACCCAGGACACGCTGGAGGGACTATGTCTCTCAGCTGGCCTGGGAATGCCTCGGGATCTCTGGGAAATGCTGAATAAAGTGGCCAGGGAGAGGAAAGTTTGGGGATGCTGCCCCCGCGACCAGACTACGGATAAACAGTCGAAGAGGGATGGATGGATGGTGTTTAAAAAGGCTTTGAATTTAAAAATTGACTTTCTGTTTTACAGGAATCTAAAGCACCACAGGAGTGACTTCAACACACATTGCTGTCATAAGCTAAGCAGAAATGAATACTAGCAGAGGATGCTCGCTGCTTACAGACGATCACTCTATGTAAAAATGGAAGCACTGTAAAGTTTTATTGAATCTGTAATCTACTGATAGAAACAATGAGTAGACCATGAGTCATATCCACATTTAAGGTGAATTCTAATCAGTAAATTATAGGATAGTTTAGAAACAGTCCATCAATGTTGCTCCGCTGGCTAATGGCCCTGCTGGGACGGGTCGGTCTCTTCGTGCTGGCTTTGTGCTGCTGCCTTGCATTGGTTTACCTCCTGGCCTGTAAACCAACATCTAAGGGCAGCCATCAGTCTCTGCTGTGGTCTGGAGCTGCCTCCACCAAGGAGGGATACTTGGCTTTGTTACAAGAAAGAGAGGACTCACACCGACATTATATCAACAGCCTGAGCAAGCAGATCGCCCAGCTAAAGGAGGCTCTGCAGGAGAGGACGCAGCAGCTGGAGGATTCACTTCATAAAGCCAAAACCAAAGGGATTCTGCCTCAGGGCTTAGAGAGCCTGCACAAGTCCTCCACCCAGTCTGACCTCAAGGTAGGAACCAGTAAAACACAGCAGACAATGTCATCTTAGTTTATACTATCAATTAAAACATTACATTCCCGCATGCAGTTATGGGCCAATGAAAATAGAAACAAAAAAGCACTTTTTCAGATTTCAGGAGACTGTCACCCAAGAACCAATGCATACAGTATATGTGACTAATCATGAGTGATATAATCAGTCTATGTTCATAGCTCAAAGCTGATCTAATTACAGGGAGCTGAGGCATATGTAAAGTAGTTTACTGAAGGCCCAAACATGTTCTTGAACCAAAACCCCAACAAACTTTTTTCCAAATTTAAGCAGCTGCCACATCCAAATAGGATGTATAGCAGATCTTTTTGCATATTCTGAGAGAGTAGGTGGAGCTGTGTTACTATACCAAATTTCAGTTTCCTATGTGGTGTAGTTCCTAAGATACTGGAAAAATAAGGATGCAAGAAAAGCTACACATACCCCCCTCACTCAACTGTCCATCGCTCAAAAAGTATTCATCAGATCAAACTACGATTATACAGTAAACATGAGACTGAAGCATGTCCTGAAATGTTTTATAATGACATGGAATGACCCAGTAGTGATACATTTAGAGTGGAATCATGGTATATACTAAAAGGCTGTCTCTCCTTTTTTGCAGGAGTTCTTCCGCTCACAGCTGAAACAAGCAGAGGTGAACTCAGGTGTGAAGCTGCCCAGTGAATACGCACTCATTCCCTTCGACACGTTCACTCTGCAGAGGTGAGTGTGATTGAGCAACTGACGGAACGGGGACCAAATGCGGTCACAATCTAATGTTGTGTGGTCTCACACAAATACACACAAAATGACTCCAAAAACTTACAAAATGACACAAAACAACCAAAAAAAAAATACTCAAAAATTACTCCTAAAAGTACACAATATTAAAGGAAAATACAGAAAAGGACAACAAAATTACACAAACTACCCCCAAAAAAACTACAAACAAGAAAACTGATAAAGTGCAAACCTCCTCCAAGCTCCAAATCTCCTCTTTGCCAGATATTTACTGGCAGTTATCTGGATCAGTGATCAATAATCATGGTATTATGATGATCATTGATCAGTCACACTTTAAAGGACTGTAAGAAAATGTCTAGCATATCTCTGTGCTGTTGTAAGATCAAAACAGATGTGTTCAAAATGTCACACTCCGTACTACACACTACAATCTCAATGAGTATACACTGTCTACTTTATACTATAAATATGATTAGAATGATGAGCGTTCCCACTGAAGTACATTTCCAAGTTTCCCAAGATGCATTTGGAACCTACGACGACAAAAACCTGAATCACACTGAGGCTAAATATCTCTGTTGATTCTCCACCTTTGAAAGTTCTGAAAACATTATAAGTGAGAAAGTGACCAAGTAGAATATCAACATGTGCTCATTTGATCTATAAAACTCACGTAAACACATTTTTATGCCGACATTTCAGAGACTTTTTGAGACCCTATAATGTGCTACAGACGAAACTTACGGTTAACTTCAAAACAAGAGCCCTATTTTAAGTGTTAAAAAAACTAATGGATGACAAGAAGAGATGCTTTTATTTTGAAAAAGGGATGTTGATTTTTAGCTTGAAGCCAGTCCCAGGACCATTTTACATTTCGCTCTCAATGTGGGGTTGAGTATGACTACTGTGCCCACCGTGCATATAAAAATGTCTTAATATAGTATACATCCAGGTATTTCTCATGTATTCAGTCTTTTCATACCATCTAATGTGAACACTACATACTCATTTTGAGTACGTTAGGATGACATTTGTTGTAGAACCAGCACAAACAGCTGAACATCAGGATTTTTTTTTTTTCTATTAAAAACTGATCCAGATTCATGACATTGGACCAGATCATCCCTAAAATTTAATCACTTGTTTACTATCCCAATTTGGAAATTTAAGATTTATTAGGTTTTGAGTTCAGGGACAAATTAATAAATAATGCCAGCAAAAGCATAAGCTCTATGGCAGAGGTTATGTACAAACAAAAAACAGAAAATATGACTCCAAAAACACACAAAGCAACCATTAAACGGTACCTGAACCCTCTTTTCTTTCCTATATTAATGCACAGATTAGTTATTCTAAATTCTGACATGAATGTTGATAATGTCGCCCACGTTGTAATAAAAGTTGCCCGTCTGTGTTACTTTATGTGCGCAACTGTGCTGTTGGTGTATTACCGGCACTGCTACTGCCCAATAATGGAGAAGGACTTTATTTTCTAGGGTTTATCAGCTGGAGACAGGTCTGTCGAGGCACCCAGCAGAACGTCCTGTGAGGAAAGACCACAGAGACGAGCTGCTGGTTACCGTGGAAACCGCTCTGCACATCCTCAATGGACCCCAGCCACACACCGACATCACACGGGGCAAACGCACATACTCTCCTTCAGACTTCATACAAGGTGACTGATGATAACTCAGCTCATTCATACATTCATACCTGTAAACATATAAAAACTGTTCACAGACTAAACTGTTCTTATAACTTTAGAGGGAAACTAAACTTGAAACAACAGTATGCTCGGACTACAAAAAAACGTGTATTTTCATCTATTTTTTTATTTGTTTGGTTTAAAATAAATAAATAATTAAATATACATACATTCATTGACTCAGGGCTTCATTCAGTCATTCACTAACCATTTTTTTTCTTCTCTTGAGTCTCTAAACTGGCTGTAAAAGAGGATGTTGAAAATTAGACAAAATAGACACTTATATAAACAGAATTATTCTGCAGACTCTTTATCTTGTGTCAAACATAAGGCCCGGGGGCCAAATCCAGACCTTTAGACCATCCAATTCAGGGAGCTTTTGCAACAGAAAGTAAAAAAACACAAATTCAATGAATATCACAATATTTCGAGGATTGCAATATTCCCCACGCTTTTATCACATGACTGCAGTCATTTTAAATCTCAAATTATTCAAATAACTCAATTATTTTACATAATTTTGCCAAATTAAACAAAAATTGTTCACAAAATCAATAACATTTAAAAGACAAAGGCACTGACATCTGTCAGTTATTACGTCAAAGAGCAAACTTGGGGCCATTAAACAGTAACTATATTTTTCATCATGTAACGAATAAATGGGGTACCTAAATTTATTTTATTTAAAACTTAATTTTTGAAAATTGTGCGATATTCCATAAAAACTTAATAGGTGTTTCTTTTTTTCCTGCAATAAAATCAAACAAGACTAATGAGCTGCTTTCATCACAAACAGGAAACGAGAAAGTTCTTCTAATTAATTAATTGAAGCAGTTTTGGTTTCTTCAAATAAAAAACAGTCATTGATTCCAGATCATAGACACTGTGTTAGCTTTAAACTAGCTAATAATCTGTTAAACCTTTATTCCACAGGGTTGACTCGTACTGAGCGTGACAGAGGGAGTGTGTATGAGCTCACGTTTAAAGGCTCCGGCCCCCAGGATTTCACCCAGCTGGTTCTCTTCAGGCCCTTCGGCCCCATCGTGAAGGTGACCAGTAAGAGCGTGAGCACACGCAGTATGATCATCAACATCATCGTTCCTCTGTCTAAGAGGGCCGACGCCTTCTGGCAGTTCATCAAGAACTTCAGGTGATGCTGAAATCTGTGATGAAAACCCAATCACTGTTCATTAGCTTTAATGTGATGCTTGTGGTTCAGGGAGGTGTGCATCCATCAGGACAGCAGGGTTCATCTCACCGTGGTTTACTTTGGTCGAGATCAGATTGAGCAGGTGAAAGCTGCGATGGATCAAACCACCAGGTAAAGTTATTCTATTAAATTAAGTCAGGATCTAACGGAGTGCTACCATTCAGTCAGGGTCATTCTACATGATGACAGCTCCATATGAAGGTCATGTAAGCTAACCTAGAAGGTGGGATTCCAAGTCTTTGTATTTCAAAAGCCAAGAATGAGTTAGAACCTTCAGCCAGAAATCCTTACAGGTGAAAGCTGAAGGGGTGACATGAGAGCAACAGGAGAGAGAGAGTTAGGGTGGGACAATAGAAGGAGATTCATTTTAATCACAATACTTAGGTGTGGATTCAATTTATATCATGATTCTGATTTATTAAGTATTACGATTTGACGAATATTCCAATTTCATATTTCCATATTTTCCGTATGCAAAAATCTAATTTGAATCATACACTTCTAGAAAACAATATGAGTCCCAGTTCCAAACATGGTTAGAAAATGATGGGAAATCTATTATGTGGAGCAATATCATCACAATACATATATATATATACACATACATATATATATATATTTTGTCCCTAGTCATTTTATATCCTCATCTTTAAGTTCAAAATTCAAGATTTTGGATTAATTATTGTCGTAAAACAAACAATTTCAGGTGCATGCTCAGAATTGGACTGAAGTATTTTTAAAAGTAGAATAAATAGATTAAAATGATATAAAAAATAGTTTTGTCTAAAATAAGGTCATGTTAGGGATAAAAGTGAATTTCCCCATTCTTCTGTTTAACAATAAACAAAGTCCATCGGTTCTGTTTGACAGTTTTTTTCAAACTTGGGATCAGGACCCCATGAGGGGTCGCCTGGAAATTTCTAGGGAGAAAAAAAATTAATTAAATAACTCAGGTAAAAATGATTACATTTTTTTTTATATATTGTTTTAATTATCTTTATTATAATTGAAATACACACCACACAATAAATAACAAATAGCTGTATCCACTACCTAAATAGGGTACAGTATAGCACTTGTCACTTTGTGCACTAATCCTGGCTACTCTGTATTTGGAACACACTTTAATTAACATGATCAAAAACTAATTCTAGAAAAAAAAAAAATGTCTCTGGGGTCGCCGGACATTTGTGACATAAAAATGGGGTCACGACCCAAAAAAAGGTTTGGAACCTCTGCCTTAAAGATATTTCTTCATAGAGCGCTCTAACTGAATCTACAAAGACTGTTTACTCACCTTTCTGACTCTCTTTCTCTGTCAGGGAGACGCGTTTCAGGGGCTTCACGTTGATCCAGCTCAATGAGGAGTTTTCTCGAGGACGAGGTTTGGATGTGGGGGCCAGAGCCTGGAGGCGGAGCCACAACGTCCTCCTGTTCTTCTGTGATGTTGACATTCACTTCACCGCCGACTTCCTCACGTCCTGTCGTCTGAACGCAGAGCCTGGTAGGAGGCAGGACGCCTTGTCGTCATCATAATCTGGTAGCAGATACGTTGGTTGAACAATGAGTTTAATAAAGCTTTGAACACATGTCACTCATTGCAGGTAAAAAGGTTTACTACCCTGTTCTCTTCAGCCAGTACAACCCTTCAATCATCTACAGCAATCACACGCTGCCTCCGTCTCTCCAGCAGCAAATGGTTTGTATTGCTTAGACCACGTGTCAAAGTCAAGGCCTGGGGGCCAAATCCGGCCCTTTAGAGCAGACATGGGCACATGTGGCACCCCAAAATTGTAATTCAAAAAGTTGAAAAGGTTGTGAATCCCACATTACAGAGTAGCTCCAAAGACACACAAACTGTCCACAAAATGGCAGAAAAACAACAAAAATACAGAAAATGACAGAAAAATACACATAATTACAAAAAAATTCCTCCCAAAACACACAAATCGGCAGCAAAATGCAAAAAAGTACACAAAAAATTCAAAAGAAATACACAAAATATAAAATGACAGACAACAAGAGACAAAATGACTACGAAAACACACAAAACACATTACAAAATAGCTCCAAAGACACACAAACTGTTAAACAAATTACACAAAATGACAGGAAAATACAGAAAACCCCAAAAAATGCACAAATCAACAAAAATGATTATAACAACAAATAACAAAAACACACAAAATGACTAAAAACTGATAAAACAACAAAACCACAGACAAAGACAAAAAAATGAAATGTATTTTTGCTCCGATTGGTCTTTATTGTTAATGAATGTTGATCATGTGACCCTCGGAACAGATACAATCACATTTTGTGGCCCTCGCTGTGATAGAGTCCCTGCTTCAGAGCATCACTATAAGCTCACAGGATAAAGTCGGAATTCCAGAAAACATTAATTATCGTGTAAAATTTTAAATACCAAGTAATTCACTTGTAGATATCTCAACCCTTCCAAATATTTAAATTCAATGAATATTCATTACATTAGCCAGGGCTCACAGTTTTCCCACACTTTTATCCCATTTTTTATCGTAAATTGTTGAAAAAGAAATGTTTATCTTTTCTAAAATTCTGCACTTTTATTAAAATATTTCCGCAAATGTTTCCCAAATTGAATAAAAATTGGTCACAAACTAGGGAAATTTGAAGATTAACTTCCATTACTTTACATATATTCAGAGAGCAGAAAACTGTTCAAATTGCTCATTTTTCCCACCTAAAATTTGCAGCCCACTTGGAATTAAACTGGTCTGTATTTGGCCCCTTGAACTAAAACAAACAACTTTTCAACCTTTGAAAATCCACATTCATGTTTTTGTGCTGTTTCAGGTCATCAGGAGGGAAAATGGCTTCTGGAGAGACTTTGGCTTTGGAATGACTTGTCAGTACAGGTCAGACTTCATCAACATCGGTAATAACTATCAGCCTGTCTTCATTTAAATTAAATAAATCCATAACACTGACAATTTTACGTCATCATTTTCTTTATAATTTTAGTAAAGAAACATGTACTGTACTTATTATTTGCACTGTTTAACTTATATTAGCTGGTGTTTCAATATATTTGAGGGATCCTTGTGTTGTTGTGTTAGTTTTGCAGAAAAATCTCATTTAAAAAAACCCCAAATTGAACAAATTTCAAGCTAAATTCTATTTGGACAACGCAGATACGGGCAACAGGGGGGCCACATAGAGCCCCTGGTTTCATTTTGTTCGACCCCTGGCCCCAACATAAATGTTGAAAAGAATAAAAACACACAAAATGGCCAAGATACACAAAATATTTCCCAAAACACACAAAAATAACTTTGAAAACATACAAAATTACATAAAACTAACAAAAGTATAAGTAAAAAAAATGTACAAAATGACAACAAAAAGACAAAACAATTGAAAGACAAACCCTGTATTCTCAATGCAATGAATACAGGCGTGTGTGTGGGTCTTTTTAAAATTAGCATTATTTCTTTTTTTTTAAATGTACAAATGATAAAAAAATGACCTAAAACCTGAAAATTTATATAATTTAATAGAATAAAACAGACTTTCATTCAAATAAGGACAATACAATTATACAAAGTTCTAAAACAATGAATGCAAGCTACTGTTAATTTTCAACTCTTGTCCTAGTTGGGATCTTACATAGGGTATAATAATTATATATATATATTATTTTTAAATCAAAAAGTAGTTAAATATACAGATTTTATTTAAAGATTTGTTATGCAAAATGTTTCAAACATCAGAATCCCTTTATTATTAAAAAAAAAAAAATCACAAATAAAAGAATAAAAATGTTAACAAAGATGAAATAAAGAATAAACAATAAATAAGTGTATAATTAAGTAAAAGACTGTTAAAAATAGGGATCAGATACACACATTAGAGTAGAAAATAAAGTAGGATAGATAATAATAATACAAACATGATGATATTTGGAGTTATCACGAAGAATAAAATGAATCTCTTAATATAATAATAAATATGATTACATTTAAAGCAATAATGACAACTGAAGTGTTTTCTTCTGGAAATGTAACTCCCTGTAAAAACAGGTGAACATATTTAGGTCATAATATGAGTGAGTTTACAATCACACAGACTTGGTGTTATTTTGGTGTTTTAGATCATTTTTCTTGGCTATTATCTTTGTTTTTTACATTTATGATGAGCTTTCACTGAACAATCCTTTCGTTTCTTTACATTTCCTCACTGATGGTTGATCTATTTCACAATAATCACCATGACAACTGAGGTTAAACTCTACTCTCCCTGACTGCTCACAGGTGGGTTTGATCGCAGTATTAAAGGCTGGGGGCTCGAGGACGTCCACCTGTACCGGAAGTACCTTCACAGTAAGCTCATGGTGATCCGGGCTCCGTCTCGAGGACTTTTTCACCTGTGGCACGAGAAGAGCTGCGCAGACGAGCTTCCTCAGGATAAATATAAGATGTGTATGCAGACCAAAGCCATGAGTGAAGCCTCCCACGACCAGCTGGGGGCGCTGTTGTTCAAACCACAGATTGAGAAGCATTTAAACTCCCAGAGACACACGAACAAAAGATCCTGAGAAAAATAATGAAGATGCTATGTTTGCAAAACAAAATATTATTACTGGCATGATGGCAGTAAAGATGATTTAAAAAAACAAACTAAATGTGTTTTATTTCTTTTTTATGACAAATAAACAACTAATGTTTTTTCCTTTGATGTTCAGCTGTGGTTCTCCCAGGACAGGGGTCTGCAACCTGCGGCTCTGGAGCCTAATGTGGCTTTTTGCAATGGCTCCCTATAGCTTTAAAAAAAGACTTGACTGTTATTTTTTTTATAGAGGCTATTAATGGTTACCTGGGTTAATTGGAAAAAGAATTTTAGTTACCGTAATACAATCAAACAGTCAGTCATCGGGACATTGCAAAAGGAACCTGGGTTAGTCAAAACAATTCAAAAACCTGGGTTGGTTAAAAAAAGCAAGAACATAATTAAACAGAACAATCTAAAAATGGATCAAAAGCATAATCCACTGTTGTCCACATCACCATGACGAGGTTATCCTCCTTCTTGATTGAAAAACAAAAAGTTTTTATTAAAACACTTACTTTGGGGGCTTGGGTTTCTTTCAATCAACATTTCTGTGGTTCTAGTGGTATTGCCAAAAACAAACTACAAGGGAGGGGGCAGCACCTACCTCTGGGTGTGCTAGCACATGGTGGGGCCTCTGACGGTGGTGTCGACTCTGTCACTGGTTTGAAAGTCACCTTGAGATCAAAGAGGGATGAAGGTCCTTGTTCAAGACCAGCAGAGTCATTATGGCCGACACCATCAAAGCAAGACCCTAACCTTTAAGTAACGCAATCGCCTGCAAAGAGAAACTCAGACAACGAACAGATTTAAACATTAGCCAGCTGATCAAAAATATTTACCATAACCTTAGCTGGGGGGGAGACAAATTTTAACATTAGCCGGTAGATTAAAAATATTTAAATTTAGCTGAAGGGACAGATAAAAAAAATTAGTCTGCAGATTTTAAATATTAGCCGCCAAATAAACAGCATTAGCCACCAGATATAAAATATTTGACCTTAGCTGGGGGGACAAATTTCAACATTAGCTGGCAGGTTAAAAATATTTAAATTTAGCTTTGGGGCAGATTCAAACATTAGCCAGCAGATTAAAAAGATTAAACATTAGCTGGAAGGACAAACATTAGCTAGCAAATTAAAATTAAAATTTTTTTAAATGTTGCTGGGGACAGAATAAAAATATTTAAATTTAGCTGGGGGACAAATTTCAACATTAGCTGGCAGGTTAAAAATATTAGCCAGCAGATTAAAAATATTTAAATTTATCTGGGGAAACAGATTTAAAAATAGTATCTGGCAAATAAACCAGCATTAACATTAGCAAACAAAATATTTAACCTTAGCTGGGAGGACAGTTTTCAACATTAGCATAAACAGTAGAAATATTAAACATTAGCTGGGACAGATTTAAAATTTAACACCATGATACAAATATTAAACATTAGCTGCAGCAGATTTTTCCACAATAGAAATATTTAACCTTAGCTGGGAGAGAATGCATTAAATTGTTTTAGCAAAGTACAGTAAATAGTTATTTTAACATACAGATATTTCTACAAATACAATACAGCAGATATTTCACATTACAATACAGGAGATTTTTCAACATATACATTTTGACATACAGTCAATATTTAACATATACACAATATAATAAAACTTGAATTCACATCCCATGTGACAAAGGTCCTGAAAAGGCTGGTCCTGGTCCTTCTCAGAATGTAGGTGAGTTTCAGTCTTCGAGTCGATGTGGGCGTGTCCTCCCATCACTTATCTGGATGCACTTAAACATCTTTAATCTGCAGTTCTTCTTAAAATTCACAAATCTTCTGAAAATGAAGAGCTCCATTTCTTCTGAAAATATGCAATTCTTCTGAAAATGAACGGTTTTGTTTCTTCTGAAAATTTTCAATTCTTCTGAAAATGAACGGTTCCGTTTCTTCAGAAATTTCACAATTATTCTGAAAATTAACAGTTCCATTTCTAAAAATTTGCAATTATTCTCAAAATAGACTGTTTCACATCATCATGAATCATTGAAAATGTAATAAAAATTTAAGGGATCACTTTAGAGCATAAACATGTACACGCTACTAAAATTTGGAGTCGGCCCTTATGGATTTTTATCTGTGTGGCATTTATGTTAAACACATTTTAATGTTACTTTGATTAATCAATTTTCATAAAGTCCAGTTTACGAAGACTCAAAGACTTGTAACAAACAAATCTTGACTCCGCAAGTAGGCACGCAATAAAAATTCATCAAGTTTTGGTGGTAAAATTTGTCAAACGTTAAACTCAGACTGCCACTACTACTGGAACTATGACAATGATTGGGTTTGATTTGCAGATCAAATCATGACCCAGCAACAACACAAGCCACAAACCATCTATTATATTCAACATTAAGGTACTCTGTGGTGATTACACTAAGAGTAAAATAACCTAAACATTAAATAATATCATCAGCTGTAGTGACTAAACTAGGGTGTGCGTGCTAAACACTACAACACCATGTGTTAGTGTTTCAACCCGTTAAACCAAGAGTGTCAAACATTTAGCAGTTAGCATAAATATTAGTAATACGTTATTTTATGTGGAATTAGTTTGACACCCTTGATCTAATATAAAAAAAACGGTTCTCGTACTATGCGATGTCTTCAATCGACCGATGTCCAGGGTCGACCCACAGCGATGAGCCACGCCCAGCGATGAGCCACGCCCAGCGATGAGCCACGCCCAGCGATGAGCCACGAGTGGCAGAGTGGGCCGACGGCAGATTTGGCCAACGTGGGGCAGTGTTGGCCCACGTGCAAAGTCGGCCAACGTGCAGCGTTAACGACATGCAAAGTTGACTCACTGCAGAGTGAGCCGATGCAGTGTCGACCCACGTGCACAGGTGACCCACGTGCACAGGTGACCCACGTGCACAGCTGCCATTGAAGCTCAGAAAGAGTGAGTGACTGGAAGCCACACCTTAAATATGTTTGGCCAATCAAGGGAATGAGCTTCACCTGTGACAGGTGAACCAATGGGAAGAGCGCAATCTACTCACTCTCATGCTGCATTCAAGGACACTCGGAAATCTGCCTTTGAAGCGCGTCAAAAATTGGGTGATACTAAAGATTAGATTAGATTAGATTAGAGTATCTTTATTGATCCTGCAGTGGAAAAATTACATTGTCATTACAGGTCAGATAAGATAAAGTGCAACAATAATAAAAAAAAAAGACAACATAAGGCAACACACAGAAAACCCAAATGACACCCGAAAAAAAGTGCAATGAAGATAAAATAAACAATAAAATAATAGAGGCTATATATAAATAGAAAAAAAGTATATATATTTATACATAATTACAGGTGAGGCAATGATCATGGCTCAGGTGGTAGAGGGGGTTGTTTTCTAAGCAAGAGGTTGGGGGTTCTATAACGGTTTATATGTCGAAGTGTCCTTGGGCAAGACACTGACCTCTAAATCGTTTCCAGTGGTTGAGCAGCACCCAGCATGGCAGCTCAGTCCCATTGGTGTGTGAATGGGTGAATGAGCTGATATTGTAAAGTGCTTTGAAACTACTTCAGTGTAGGGATGAAGCACTATATAAATCAAGTCCATTTACCATAAATATATATTTGCATTTAGCATCCATCCATCCATTTTCTGACCCTCTTGCTCCTTCTTTCATGGTCACAGAGTCTGCTGGTGCCTATCTGCAGCTCTCAATGTGGGGGTACACCCTAAACAGGGCACCACCTTTGTTTTAATGATGTGTTAGATGAATTGCATAATGTACATTAAGGCTGTTTTCATAACTGTATTATGTAAGAAAGACAATCCTGTGTGTGGTAAAATAGAGCAGAAATAAAAATGGGAGGAAGCAGCCTTTGTGGCACTTTCAAATGTTTCCATTGAAGACGGAAAATAGTGACAGGTTATGGCACCAAAAAGAGGGATTGAGACAAAAAGTCTGTATAGTTTCCCCAAAGTCTCTGATCATAGCAGCCAGACTATTAAAGGGAAATCTTTGGTTTTTTTAGTGAGCTTCTTATGTAGAGCTTCACTCACCCCTGCTCCAAGCCTCTGTGGTGCATTCACCCCCAGATCAAAGAGCCCAACCCCAATCCCAATATTAAGAAGAATATACAGAATGAGAGAAGAATATATAAAATGACTACAAAATTACTCAAAAAACACACAAAACCACTACCAAAATACACAAAATGATGACAAAAATATGCAAAATTACTCCACAAACACACGATAGAAGAACAAAAACAGTAAAACATAACAAATATACAAAAAAAAGACACTGAAAATATACAAATTACATAAATAAAAATACACAAAATGACAACAAAAATATATAGGTTTTTTAAAATGAGTCATATGACACACAATAAGAAAAATATACAGAAGACAATATACAAAATTACTCAAAACAATGAAGAAAAAACGCCAGACAACGATCAAATGCATCACATTTCAATGCCGGTTATTTTCTCAGTTTTAGAGTTCATAAATGTAGCTTTACTTAGAACCTGAGAATCTTTTTTTTTTATCTTTAAATGAATTAATTGGTGTTATTTTATTTTTTAATTGTTTTATTTTATACAGATGCCTTTGTGGAAAATAAATTAGGATGCAATGTGTGAAGTCCAGTCAGACACCGTTGTGCTGGGTTTTAGCCAACCCACCACTTCTGAACCTTGTTGTATACCCATCATCACAAATGCAGTTATTTGGGTCTCAAATATTTTCATTTTTTGCATTTGAACCCTTTAGACTAACCATAAATAAAGGTAAAAGAAATGTTTATTTGTATGTAAAAAAAAACTTAAAAAAACAATAAAAATAAAAAAAACAAATCAGAGTGGGGTCACATTTTAAAGTTTAAATTTTGTAACATATTCCAAGCCACTTCAATTGTATTAAAAGTGAACTTTTTTTAATTGAAAAGCATTTTTTAAATTATTATAGTAATTTATTTATTTATTTTTTTTATTATTAAAAAGTTGTTTCTTGATTGAATAATAAAGACAAAAATCTACCTCCATAAAATACAAAAAAATAAACGTATACAAAGACAAGTATTTTCATAAAAAATACACAAACATTAATACAGCTGCATAATAATGTGTTGTAAATTAAAATCTGCTGAGTTTATTACAGTTATCTGCTGACTGTTGTTGGTTTTCAGCTTTGCTTTAAACCGCATTACCTCAGGGTGGGAGGAGCCATATCAGCCCACAGCTCGTGCGCCCACGACGCAGGCACGCAATAGGTCCGTTATATGGTGCGTTCAAGTGTCCCTCGGAATCAATTTAAGATCCTAGGCAGCCTCAGGAAAGGAAAAAGTTGCATAAATAATAGAGCTGCAAATCAATCAAAGGGCTAAAGAAAGTCATTTTAAAGTGTTACATAATATCAACTCGTGGTTTTTTTGTGTGTTTTTTAATAACAAAAATTTAATGTGGATGTGTGTAAATGTTCTATTTGTGGCATTCATTGTGAGGCTGTTTAGCATTTATTTATTTATTTAGAAATTATTTTAGAAATTTGTGATCTCAAGATTTTTTTTGTTATTAGTGTTTGATCAGTCTTTGTATATATTGTTAATGTAGTTGCATACAAGTATAATACCACTGCTGATGTATTATAGAAGTTTACAAAATTACAACAATACACTAAATCACTGAAAAAACATAAAAGTACAGAAAAATACATTAAAGAACAACAAACAAACACACGAATAACACAACATAAATCTAGAAATATGAACAGAAATACACATGATTACCCAAAATTCAACAAAACGACAAAAAATACACAGAAACAACAAAGTAATGTATGAATTGACAACAAAAATACACAAAATCCATCAAGAAAACATACAAAATTAATTATTGATTAAAAAATAAATGTATTCTATTTTTTTATTATTATTAAATTATGATCATTAATTTATTTTTCTAATGAAAACATGACACACAATCTTAAACAACTGTGTTCTATACGTTCACATTGTTAAATATAAATCTAGTCTAAAATTCACTATAAAAAAATATCTGAGCTACTCATGATCAAAAAATTATTATTAATGTAAAGTTTAACAAATAAAAAGACAACTCAGGGGAAGTTACGCAACAACATTTCTTTAATACTTCATATAATAAAAAAATGTCCCATTATAAGTTTTCATAACTTTGACAACCGTCGCAGTTTTCGTGTTTTTTTCCCAGCTGTCCCTGAAGGCATCGTTAATCATAGCAGAGGACCGTCAGTGAACGCACCACTGCGCCGTCAGCTGAAGATATGAGGATTAATAAACAGTTTAGAGGGTGAGAACCTCTCTCCTAATGTTTGGAGGTTAGTTTAGATCTAGTTGGCAGTTTTAGACTCAGATTAGGATCTTTTAAAAGAACATTTTAAGAGAATAAACCAACCCTGCCTGGACATAATGACGCTGCTGTGCTTTTCCTACGACCTGCTGCTGCATCTCTAACACTACGTGCTGCTCATAGTGTGTGTGTGTGTGTGTGTGTGTGTGTGTGTGTGTGTGTGTGTGTGTGTGTGTGTGTGTGTGTGTGTGTGTGTGTGTGTGTGTGTGTGTGTGTGTGTGTGTGTGTGTGTGTGTGTGTGTGTGTGTGTTAAACATGTTTGAACCCTCCGGGATGCCCCTGGTTCTACTGGACCTCACCTGCCTTATCCTCGGTATGTAAACCACACCTCATCCCTTATTTCTATCACTTTATTTACATCATTTCAAAATCAAATCAACCCAAATGTTAAACCATAGACTCTCTGAGATGACTAAAGTATGTTCAGTGAAGTCATGGTTTATAATGTGGTGAATCAGGGCAGGAAGATGGAAAAAAGGAGCAGTAAAGTAAGTTTTCCTTCAGGTTATATTTAGCTCAGTGTTTGGTTTGTATAATCACAGCTTACAGTAGTGAACCTATGATGGACCTCAATCACACAGAGAACCTGCAAATACAGCATTTACACTTCAAAACTGCCCACAAGCATCACTGTTTTCTAAGGGGTTCTCAACCTTGGGGTCAGGACCCCGTTTGCGGTCGCGAGACACTGGGAGTGGGTCGCCAGATGCTTCAAGAAACTTTTTTAAACAATGTCTGCCCATTTTTGCTTGTTTTTACATCAAACCTGCCACATTTTAACCTCTTTTATCACTTTTTCTTCATTGTTTTGCTGATTTTAATGTATTTTTGCCACATTACTCCCATTTCTGACACTTTTTAATCAAGTTTCAATGCGTTTTCACTCAACTGAAGTCAATGCGGTCCATGCCTCTAAAAGGAGGAATAATGACAGTGTAACAGTAACAATAGGATGTTGTTGTGTAACGTGTTTCCTATTTAAATGCAACCTCTGCAAAGGTTTTAAAAAAAAAAAAACCCTTTTTTTCCTCTGAGGTAAAACAAAAGCACAGTTAGGGTTTGTTTTGTGAGATGAGAAACTTTTATCACATTTAGAGCCACAAAACTGTCCAATCTGAAGGCCAAGTTATCAACATTCATGTCGGCATTAAGAATAAAGACTAATCAGAGCATTAATATAAGAAAGAACTGAGGTTTGTGTGTTTTTGTTGTCACTTCGTGTTTTCTGTGGGTTTCTGTTTTCCTTTATCTTTGTTGCTTTTTTGCGTCATTTTGTTTTAATTTTTTTGTTTTTGGATTCATTTTTGTGGGTTTTTGTTATGTTTGTGTTTCTGTCAGTTTTTCTGTCATTTTTTGTGTTGTTGGAGTCATTTTGTGTATTTTTCTGTCATTTTGTGCATTTTGGGAATACTTTTGGTGTAGTTTTCATTCATTGTGTGTGTTTTAGAGTCATTTTGTGTCATTTTGTGCTGTTTTAAAAGTCATTTTATTCATTTATTTGCCTTGGGGAACACAAACAGAGTTACCGTAGGTCAGTCTGGATAATTCCTGTTTCTGGAGGCTCTAATGAAAGAGATCTCACTCATTTTCCTGATTGTGTGTTACTGTCTGCAGCCAACGGTCATGATTCCACATGGGTTCAGTTGTGATTGTGTAATCAGATGGAGTGTGTTCATGCTTGTTGTGCTGCTCCCTGTGCACTCATTGATGACATTCCCCAGATGATTGTAATCATCCATGTTCCAGTAAAAACTGATGAAAATCCATTAACCTGATCACGTTTCCTGGGACTCACACAATAAGCTTTGAGCAACAGTTACAGCAGCTCCTCAGTGTGAGGGCCCAGCACCGCTGGTTGAACACAGTGTACGTTTAGATACGACATGATGGGAAACTGGTGGTCCGGGGCCCAAAGTAAACACACACAATGACAGAATAATACCTCAAAACAACAGCAGAAATACACAAAATTACTCACACATGAAAAAAAACCCATTAAAAATAACAAAAAATGTTACCAAAGGGCAACAAAAATACAGAAATGCAGATTATGATTACAAATATACACAAAAATAACAGAAAAATCTACAAAACATCAACAAAACTACTCAAAATTACTTAAAAATTGGACCAAAAGACAACAAAAATAAATAAATGGACTCCAAACACACAAAATTACACAAAACCACTCTTAAAATCCACAAAAGTATAGAAAAATACACAAAAATATTCAATAATGCAAAAAAGCTATAAAAAATAAAAAAGAGTAAAAATACAGAAATGTAAGCCTAATGCACATAAGATGATTACAAATATACACTAAATTCACAGAAGAATATACAAAAGAACAACAACATTTCTCAAAATTACTCAAAAAGCAGAAGAAAACTTTCAAAATAGCAAAAAGTTTCACCAAAGGACAACAAAAATACAGAATTGCACTCCTAATACTCATAAGACAATTACAAATGTACAGAAAAATAACAGAAAAGTATATAAAATGACAACAAAAATACATTAAATTACTCAAAACACACAAAACGACAACAAAAATACACAAAATCCATCTAAAAACCTGCGAAATTATAGAAAAATTAACAAATCGACAACAAGAATACACAAAAAGACAACTTAACAACAAAAAAATAAAATAACGGAAAATAAAAATCCACAAAATAACTCCAGAAACAAAAATGACTCCAAAAACGCACAAAACGGCATAAAAAATACAAAACAGACAAAATGTTCATATCAGTCTTTACTCTGAATGCTAACATGAATGTTCATATGTGACCCTCAGATCAATGGCCCCCGTGGTGATGAAAGTTTCCATCTCTGACTTTGATGTTCTTAAATGTTTAAACCTTACTTTTATTCTTCCTCTGTGTTTCAGTTGGACTCCCGTTCTTAATCCTCACACCTCGACACAACCCTTTTAAACGAGGTTTCTTCTGTAACGATGAGTCCATTCACTACCCGGTGAAAGAGGACACCATCTCCTACCAGCTACTGGGAGGAGTCATGATCCCCTTCACTCTGATCTCAGTGAGTCCTCGTGTGAAAAAGCTTTCATTGTGCACCTACATATTTCCTAATATTGATCATTGCACCTACATATTTCCTGATATTGATCATTGCACCTAGATATTTCCTAATATTGATCATTGCACCTAGATATTTCCTGATATTGATCATCGCACCTAGATATTTCCTAATATTGATCATTGCACCTACATATTTCCTGATATTGATCATTGCACCTAGATATTTCCTGATATTGATCATCGCACCTAGATATTTCCTAATATTGATAATTTGTCTCAGATCGTCTGTGGCGAGTGCCTTTCCGTCTACATGTCCCGCATTAACAACCAGTCTGTGGGGACCAAGTACGTGTCGTGCGTCTACAAAGCCGTGGGCAGCTACGTGTTTGGAGCTGCTGTCAGTCAGTCTCTGACGGACATCGCTAAGTATTCCATCGGCCGACTGAGGCCAAACTTCCTGTCTGTCTGTAAACCAGCCTGGGATCACATCCACTGTAAATCTGTAGGTTACATTGAGAACTTTACCTGCACTGGCGACAAGTTCCTGGTTGATGAGGCCAGGTAAAGGCCCTTATATACTATATATACTGTATATATTATCTATTAAATGTTTATTGACAATATTAATTAGATTTTTATCTCTCTGTAGGCTGTCCTTCTACTCTGGTCATTCATCTTTCTCCATGTACTGTATGCTGTTCCTCGCAGTAAGTGCTTTTTCATCACAGCTTAAAATGTAAGAATTCATGTAAAGAAAAATAAATGACTCCAAAAATACACAAAAGGACAACTAATATGCACATAAATGACTCCATAAAGCCCGTATTTGTGTTTTTTTTTTTTTTCAGTCATTTCGACTTCTAAACACCCGAAATGAAAGGAAAATACACAAAAAGTTCATCAAAAGGGCCTTAAAACCCAAAACAACTTTAGAAATACACAAAAATGAATCCAAAAACACACACTACAAAAAAACAGAAAATACGCTAAAAACACACAAAACGACTGAAGTGAAAATGCATTAGAGCACAAAAAAACACACAAATATGACTCCAAAACAAACTAAATTTAAGAAAAATGACACAAAATGACTCAACAACTGACTCAACTGACAAAATGACTAACAACTTCAGAAATACACAAAAATGACTCTAAAAGCACTCACAAAGGCAGAAAAATACACAAAAACACAGAAATGATGCTAAAAACACACAATGACAGAAAAAAAAAAAAAAATAGATTAGAGCACAACAAAACACACAAATATGACTTTAGAACACACAAAATCAAAAATAAATACATAAAAGTACAATTAAGATGACTGAATATCCCAAAACAACATCTGGAATACATAAAAGTGACTCTAAACGCACACAAAAAGACTGGAAAATACACAAAGAGCACAGAAAGGACACAAGAATAAACCCCACACAGAATAAACCCTTTGTTCTTCCTGTTCTTGCCTTCCATTGAGGGGTCTACAGTGTATAAACCAACCTGCTGTGCTGTCTGTGTATTCATGTATTTCTATGTGTTTCCTGCAGCTTTACATTCAGGCCAGACTGAGGTCAGAGTGGGTGAGGGTGCTACGTCCCACTATCCAGTTCTTCCTGGTTTCCACTGCTCTGTATGTGGGTCTGTCCCGTGTGTCCGACTATAAACACCACTGGACAGATGTGCTGGCTGGTCTGCTGCAGGGTGCTATAGTGGCCGTGTTCACGGTGAGGACTTTATTTAATAATCACAGACAGTGGAGTCCAGATGTGCTCTAACAGTCCTGTCATTGCAGTATGACGTATACATCAGGGTTTTTCAACCACACTGTGTGTGTGCACCGCGGGAAATTATTCAATTTCACCCAATTGGCTTAAAAAACATTTTTGAAAACGAATTAATTACTGCCGTAAGCCCCTCCCCCATCCCAAAAGTCAGTTTCACATCAGCTCCCGACCTCAGCTGCAGCTCAGAGTGGAGAGGAGACCCCCCACCTCTGTGGGTGTATGTAAATAAAGCTAACTTAACTTGTGATATTCATGAAAATTGTGTAAAAATACACACTTAAAAAAATGCCATGGTGATATTTGCTCGCTATAAACACGTGCATGTGTACTTTGCTGTGCTTTAGCAGCTTGTGTGAAACACAGCCATTGAAAATGAAAAATAATAAAAAAGAATAGTTTGTTAATAAACTAGATTCAGTTCATTTCTGATCATCACTTCATATGTGACACAACGTTTAATACAGAATACAATTGAAATGTAAAACTGTACTGTATAATTATTTATTATTATTATTATTAATAATAATAATAACCATCATCATTCATATATATATTTATATATATACAATATATATACATTATATAAAACAAAACAATATTTAACCAAATAAAGTTCAAATCGTTTTGTTTTGTTTTTTATCGTACTTTTATCCCTCATGTATCAAGTATGCAAGTATGTATATCAAGTATGCAAAATAATTTTCACATTTTTTAAAATTTTTTATTCCTATTCAAAAAACTAAACCTAAAACTTACCGTATAATGTTAATATAGGCTACAAAGTTTCATTTTTTAACATTTTCAGTTGGTGGTGGTGGGTTTTCTCTAATATATACAGTACCTTGTTTCAGAAAAGGTCGTAAAAACACTGGAGAAACTAATCTAAAACGTGCATAACTGTGGCCCTCCAGTACCAGCTTTGGTCACCCGGGTCTTACAGGTTTAAAAAATGCCAAAAAAAATGAATACATTAAAATAAGACAAAGTGCTGAGTATGCCTGATCAAAAATAGAGACAGAATGTACCAGTTTGACACTGTAATGATATAAAAACAGATGAACATGCTAACGTTTCACTGCTCTATTCTGCAGGTGTTTAGTGTCTCCAACTTCTTTGAGCAGCCTGTAGAGCCAGTTGTGTCCCAGGAAGAAGGAGCCTCCCACACCAGTTTACAGGACAACCCTTCTAATGGGAACCACTACGGCAGCACGGACTGATGAGTCTGTGAACTGGCCATGAACTTAGCGCTGCAGGTTGTAGCTGCTGCCTTTGCTAAATGTTCTTTACAGGACATGAAGTGCACTACAGACGACTGAGAGTCTGATCAACACTAACTTTAGTTTCATTCCAAAAAAGAAACAGATTTACTTCAGAGGGATGAAACTAAAGGAGCAGGCGTGGCTTAATTTTGAAAACCTTTTTATACAGTTTAGTGTGTTGCCATCATGACTGAAAGACCCCCTCCCCCCACGTCCCAGTTTATAATGATAATGCAGAAACCTGACATCTGTAAATAAGAAACATGTGACTCATAGTGGAAACACATAAAAATGTGTTTAATTTCACAAAATATGTGCATTTATTTAAGAAAAATATTATTTTGCATGATTTTATACCCTAAAATACAATCCACGAGGGGCAGATGTAAAGTCATGGTTTCCTATGCAGTGTTTACAATGACTCATAAAGGAATTCTCTGATTCTTTTTTTAATTTTTTTTTTTGGTTTTTTTTTTTTCCACATTTTCTTTAATATTGTTTTATTTATTAATACGGAAAAACATAAAGATTTGTGTTGGAGCTACTTTGGGCATGTATGAGCTTGTTGTGCTTATATATACACATATATTATATATATATATTAGGGTCTTTTTAGATTCTGTACATTACAACCCTGCATTTGATATCTGGCCATATTATTTGGGTCCAAATTTTATGCAAAAAATGTATCTTTAGAGGTTGCACAAGACACTTCTCCTTTTTCTTCCAAATGGCTTCCTAAATCATCTTCTGGGTACCAAAACCTAATATAATATACCTAATTTATATATATGTATATATATACATATAATAATGCTTGCATTTAAAATCCACTGCAGGTATCCTTTACAAAGAGACTGAACTCAAGAATAATCATGTTTGTTTTCACCTTTGACCTTTGCTGCTTGCTGTCACGTTCTGCTATAAGTGCATGTAAAAAAATTTTTTTGTATGATTGTTTTACAAGGAATGAGACAATAAATAAAGAAGCAATTATGTTTGTTTGATATAAAAGGCAAATTAATATTTATTGTGTGATTGCTCTACATTTTTGTTCTAAGTCTAATTTTCTGCGGCCCCTGAAGTTAAAAAAAAACTGAAAAAATACACAAAAGGACTCCTAAAAACATGCAAAATTACACATAAATAGGACAACAATACACACACGAGAAAAAAAAACCACACGACTATAAACAAATAATTGGAAAATACACAAAACAAAAACAAAATTATCTGTATAACACGAAATGACAAAAATATACAGAATGGCAGAAAAATATGCAAAACTACAACAAAACGTGCTCCAAAAAGAGACAAACAATAAAAAACAAAAAAAAACCACGAGCAAAAAAAAAAAAAAAATTCAAAATTGCAAGAAAAATGAATACTAACCTACAAGAAATACTGGAAAATGACTCTAAAAAGACACAACTGAAAAATGTATACAAAAACACATGGAACAGCAAAATGGACGAAAAGAGCAAAAACACTGACTCAGCACTTACTCATGTAAACCACATCCAGTAAAAGACAGAATAATGCTTGAGGGAAGCATGAAAACCTGAGTCATGTTTGGTTCAGTTACTGTTTTGTTTTAATCACTCGTTTTTTCACAATTTTAAATCCCTCAAAATAACAATTTAAAGGAATTTGATGATTTGTGACATTGTATTAATCCCAGAAAATCTCCCACAAAATGAGTAACCTCTGTTTGTTATAGACTTCACTGCTAGTTTTAAATGCAATCATGGAGAACTCGTGATAACTGGGGACGTTCTCCGTCAGTGTCGTCGTGGTGTCACTACAGAGCTTTCTATTGTTGATCTCACAATAGCCCTAATGAGAACAGATACGTTCACTGTCACATGTCTGACACCAGTGATGCTCCTGCAACAATTTAACACTAGACTCACACTGTGAAGTCACTATTTTTAGCCAATAACACACAGTTTAACGAGGAGCACAGAACTGATCTTCATAAAACAGGACCAAAGAATGAGACTTGCTACTTAATCTGGATTTAAAAGAGAACAAAGTGTTCCCGTTACAACACAAAGAAAAGGAGAAGTAGAAGAGAAAAGGAGAACAAGGAGCAGAATAACCTTTAGAAATGAGATTAGATTAAAATAAAGCACTGAACAAACAAGAGCACTGCATTGTTGTTGTTGTTGGACAGAGGAAATAATAAAGTGCTGCACAAACTGGTATTTAAAGATAAATGATGTATTGTTGAAATGTTTTTACTGCATGGGATTTAAAATGTGAATTATGACAACAGTAAAAATACTACTGGTTAATGAGGTTAAGGTATTTTAATAAGGGGTACATTTGGGATGTTGAAAATCAATTTGTTCCGTGCTGTATGAGCAGCAGTGCTGAATTCCTCCTAATTTTTCTTAATCATGGGGTTGAATGATTCATTTCTTGCCACTTCGTTGGCATTCACTGAAGAAACAAGTTCGAATGATCTACGGCCCAGTCTGCGGAACGTCTCAGCGCCGAATAGCATGTACCACGTTCTTGAGAATTCAGTGAAACGACTCGGTTCCACCAAGTAAAACATATGAAATTGTGCGACGTAAGATGGTAATCTACGTTGAATTGCCTTTGAAAAGATCTATCACACGACTATGGTCCAATAAAATTAGAAATTAGAAAAAGGGGTGGGCCCCGATTTTGTTACAAAAAGGTCTCGGAGAGGCCCTTGACATCCGCATTAATGGAGGAGTAGTTGAAAAATGGGGCCCCCGTGGCATAGACGGATTAGTTTGCCCCATTCATATATTGGTACGTGTCAATGATTTGGTAACACCAACTGTTGCAATATTTGACTCAAATAAATGAGAAAACCACGATAATGGAAATTGGCAAAAAAGGGGGTGGGGCCCCCGGGCCCCTAATTGAATTGTGCGAGGCATAATCATAATGTTGAATTACCTTCAAAACGATATATCGTACAGATCCAGATTACAGCATGATCCGTTCATGAATAACAGAGTAGAGATTTTAACTATAGTGTAAACAACAACAAGAAGAGAATGAGTGGTGTTTTCAGTCCTTAAACTTTCAGTAAATAATTAGACTGGTACAGATTCTCTTTGTTAGTGTAAGTTGTATTTACAATTAGCAAATACTCACCTAGGTTACTATATTATTTACATTACACAATTTTCTTTTACATTAATGCTTTGATTGAAAATCAAACTGGGTGGATTGTAGCTGTTGAACTAAAGTATATACAGTATATATATATATATATAACCTGCTGGACATGTAAGATACAGGAGCTCTATTAAGGTCAAATGAACACAAAGGTTGCATTTCTCTCCTTAGACAGGTTTTAAAATGACAATTTGGATTTATTTATTTCAAAAAAGTTTGTCAGAACCTATAAAAGCTGTAGTGTGAACCATAGTAGCAAAAAAGCTAAGCTAGCAGAAAACCAACCTCACAGACAGGTTTAATGCAGATAAAGTCAATGTAAATACATTTTCATGCAACTACTGCTTTTAGATTTTCTACTCTATTGCTTAACTATTAATTTGGGGATTTACATTTTTTATTTACATCTTGCAGTTTAAATAATTTTAAGTCGTACATTTATTACACAAAAACAGGACGAAGGTTAGGGATCGGTGACATTGTCACTGCGTTTATTACTGTAGTATCAAACAGATGAACCACAGCTGAGAAACTGGAATTATGACTTTTATACAACCTGAAACTAGTAAACAATCAGCCTTGTGTCAATTTAATCTCAACTCTTCATGTGTTCTGATGCGTAAAACATACAACAGCCAGACTATGGTGATGCTAAACAAGGTTTGCTGCAATATATACGTAAAATTTGTCTTTTCTGGACGCTAGCTCACATGACCACAACCAAACATAACACTTCCTCTAGCAGGTTTGTTTTGTATTGTTTTATTTATTTTGGATTTGTAGAAGTCTGTACATGGAGGTTTGGGCCTTCAGTGTATTCACATATAGAATAGAAGCATGACTGGACAAAAACAGGTCGATCACTGAAGATGCAGAGGAGACTTTTCATTACTCAAAACTAGACAAGAAGGTGAGAACAACCTGCTTGAGTTTAGCGTCTGATGCTTCTGAGATTTTGCCGTCGGCCCTAAAAGATAATAAAAAAAGAAATAAATGACATTAAACCCAGTTTAAACAGAATGTTGCATGTTTAGAGGAAAGGTGTTGAGTTCTGACCTGATAGCAGAAAGCAGCTCCTGCTGCTGACTCAGGATGTGCTGAAGGAAAGCTTTCTCAAACTTTGTGATCTTGCTGGGCTCCATTTTATCCAGATGACCTCTGACCCCAGCGTAGATCACCGTTACCTGCTCCTCGATGGCCATGGGACCTGTAGAATTAATATTAATATTTAGGTTATGGATAACGCTACAATGCAGAAGTTCCCAAACCTTTTTCTTCTTGTAAATTTATTTTCATATCATAAAGACTTTCTCTTAGGCATTTTAATCAAGTTTTGTTATACTTTTGTAAATACAAAGTTACAATACGCACCAGCTCAGATATTTTTATAAAGCATTTTTTTTAACTAGATTTATATTTGAGAAGGTAGAGAAAACAGTGGTTAGAGAATGTAAAGCACTGAGCTTTCTGCCTTTTCCTGTACTGTATGTATAAATAAAAAAAATCTAAATTTTATTTTAATCAATAATTTTTTTGATTTTATTCTTACTCAACATTTCAGGCGATCACAAGGTTGAAAAACACTGCCTTAATCATAAACATAACCTCTTCTGTACATTATATCTATTTCTGTGATATTGTCACTATTGTTTTGGATGTCATGGTATATATTATATTTACATTACTTGTGTTTTTACTTTTATACTATTGTTTTACTCTATTCTTTAAGGGCTTAACAGGAAACTTAGGGATTTTATTGCATGTTCATCCACATAATGACAAATAAAAATACTGGAATCCTCTCATTATATTTCGTTTTCATTATCTGTGCAAATTAAAGGAAAAAGAATACATGTAAAAAATAAAAAAAGATATAAAACTGTTAATTTAATCAGTAATTTTTGACATTTTATTATTATTACTAGACATTTAAAACCAGTGGAGACTCACAGTACTGTCCCTGCTTCAGCAGCTCCGTGAGCCTGACACCACGGTTCAGGAGCTGCTGGGTGGCAGCGTCCAGGTCAGAACCAAACTGGGCAAAGGCAGCGACCTCACGGTACTGGGCCAGCTCCAGCTTCATGGTTCCAGCGACCTGCACACAAAATTATACTCAACGTTAACCACAAAAATTATTACAAACAAATATACTAAAAAATATGATCTATCATCCCATTTGTTTCTCATTATTGGTTATCATATTGGGCTTCCTAATCAATGAAAAGAGTGGTATAAATAATTTTGGTGAGGGCGTCTGAGCCTTTTTTCTGTCAGTATAGCCCTCGATTAAAATGTTTTAAATGGTAAACCGATCCTCAAGAGAACCAGCAGGTCAACCGGTTAAGAGTAGGGATGTAACGATTAATCGTAAGGCAGTTAAAAATCGATTCATAGGTATCACGGTTCACATTGATGCTGTAAAAATTGAATCGCAGTACTTTTTTTATCCAGATGTTTTGGCGGCGGGCGGAATCTGCTACTATTCTCTTTCTGGCCGCCTTCTACTCTTAAACAAGTTCATAAATGATTCTTTACCCCTTTGGCACTGAAAGAATATCTGTAATATTACGAGAACATCTGTAAAAGTCACGTTTTTCTATTAGCTCTGTCTGCTATTGTAGCATCTCTTCTTCACTGCAAGATAACTGCATGCCAACCGACCACTGGGTTACCAGCACCCTCTGCTGGTTCAAACAAATATCTGACGTAAATACAGTGCAGACTGGTTTTTTTTTTTAAGTCCAATTGTTAAGGCACAAAATACATTTTTGGTTGCACTTTTAAAAAGAAAAATAATTATTATGTAGTTTTGTATTGTTTACTATAGAACCAGAATTTAAAATAATAGGCTTCTTCATTTGTATTATTCCTTTATTTATTTCATTCAAGATTTATTTTTAGTAAAATTGCATTGTTTTGAATAGTTTATCAAGGGATTCTTTTGACAATGAAAAATAAAAGGAAATTAGTACAGTATTTTCCCCCAAAAAATAAAGGAATATTTTTCAGTCATCATTTGTCTACAGTCCCATTTTGCAAAATAAATCATGAGAGATTTGTATCGTGAACCGAATCGTATAGGGAGTTGAGTGAATTGTTACATCCCTAGTTAAGACATGTTTTAATAATTAACAACATATGAGTAACCCATAAAACTGTAACATGTCTCCCCAGTTTTGTGTTTAAATTGTAAATGAGAAGTTTTTATACAATGCTCAATAGTAAATTATCTGAACTAAATTACATGACATTGAGTTCCGCGTAATAATTCTAGCAAAAAGTAAAAATTAACTTGCTGGAATTATTACGTGGATGTTCAAAAAAACATCAAAGTGATCAGCAGACGCCTCTGAAGACGACTGATCTCCTGACATGTTTAACCGTCCACTACCAAAGTAAATTTCCTGAAAAAAGCTGTCTGAATAAATGAAACCTTGACATATGAGAATGTAATTAACTTGAAAGGAAAATTATTAATTGCAATTTAAATGAGGCTCTGACCTGCTTCATGGCTCTGGTCTGGGCGGCAGAGCCCACCCTGGACACGGACAGACCCACGTTGATGGCTGGGCGGATTCCTTTGTAGAACAGCTCAGTCTCCAAGAAGATCTGCATCAGACAAACAGAGTGTTAACGTTTCTATTAAATGGCAACTTGACCACAACCACCCCACCATTAAAAGCCAAACCTGTCCGTCTGTGATGGAGATGACGTTGGTGGGGATGTAGGCAGACACGTCTCCGGCCTGGGTCTCGATGACGGGCAGAGCGGTGAGGGAACCGCCACCAAAGTTGTCGTTCATCTTGGCCGCTCTCTCCAGAAGACGAGAGTGAAGGTAGAACACGTCACCAGGATAAGCCTCACGACCAGGAGGACGACGCAGCAGCAGAGACATCTGACGGTAGGCCACAGCCTGGCAACCACACACCCCCACAAGGTCAGTACAGGGTGTCAATGTCATCAACATCAGCCATGACCAGGGTTAGAATTGTATTTATACAATTCATAATTATGCAGTACTTATAATTTTAATTAAAAAAATGTTGCTGATGTAATCACATTTAGATAATTCACTTTTTAGTTGTTATTGGCATGGAATTTCTATAAAAACTGTAAATAATTTACACAAAAACTGCGAAACCATGTTACAGTTCTATGGCTTACACAGTTAAATATCAACATATGTTTATATCAACTTTCCCTACAAACCTGTCAGTTTTCTTCAGGATCATTTACACCGACAGAAAAAAGCTTTAGATGCCCACACCAAAAATATTAAAACTGTATTTTACAGCTAATTTAAGACATGGTACAAACTGACCAGTTATCATAAGAGATGCTAACAGAAAGCTAACACAAGGATGGTCAGGTTTTAATGTCTTATTTTATTAAAGGCTCTAATTGTGATTATCTGTAATTGTAGATGGACAACTGAAGATGTAATGTAACAGACCTGGCCATGACACATTGAGAAGCACTGATGTAAAGTTTTTTTTTTATTAATGACATGTTTTTTTGCATTATAAAACATGATGTTACTAGTCCTTTGTTTCTTTCACGTGTGCAATGATTTATTTTTTGTGTTTTTTTAAGCTTTTTGGCACTGATTGGAAACAAACTTACATTTGTTTTTTATGCAGGTGTTTCATTCAGTTTTTGAATTTACATTTATTTATAAAATGTTCTTGTTATTTAAGTTAACACGGGCACTGAATTACCTTTGTTTTATTACCAGGATTTTTGACAACTGCACTTTTACTATGGTTTTTTTATGCAGGTGACGAGTTTTAGTTTTGATCAATTATGAAATATGATGTTCCCTGTTAGCTCAATAAATATGAAAATGTGTCATTTGTCAGGATTATTTTGGGGAGGGGCAATGGGCGTGAAAGTTCACCTTCCTTTAAAGTGGGGAACACCCCAAAAATTTTGAGGACTACTGCTTTAAATCTTTGATCACTGAATGATTTTCACACACACCTGCTTGGACAAATCATCGTAGATGATGAGGGCGTGTTTGCCGTTGTCCCTGAAGTACTCTCCCATGGAGCAGCCAGAGTAGGGGGCCAGGTACTGCAGAGGGGCTGCATCAGAGGCTGTAGCAGACACAACGATGGTATACTTCATGGCGTCTGCGTCAGTCAGCCTCTTCACCAGCTGAGCCACGGTGGACCTCTTCTGTCCAATGGCAACGTAGATGCAGTAAAGCTTCTTCTTCTCATCGGTTCCTTCGTTGAAACGCTTCTGGTTAATGATGGTGTCGATGGCAATGGCGGTTTTTCTGAAGGATCAAATAGAAAAATGTAACTTACAAATCCAAAGGTATCAATGCTCTAGTGCACATGCATCAAACTTAAGGTCCGGGGGCCAAATCCAGACCTTTAGAGCATCAGATTCAGCACGCAGAAAGGAAAAAAAAAATAAAAAATTTGTGTAAAAATACAAAGTAATTCAGTTGTTGATATCTCAGCCCTTCCAAACACAAATTCAAAAATATTCACAAAGGCTTACAGTTTTCCCACGCATTTTTTACATGATGACAGTCATTTTTAATTACAAAAAAAATTCTCTTTTCCAAAATTCTGCAATTTTACTAAACTTATTCATCGGATTTTTCCAAAATTGATCACAAACTCGTGGAAATTTAAAGATCGATTTTGTCTAACTTCCATTACTTTCCTGCCAAAAATTTGCAGCCCCCAGTTTGCAGACAAACTGGTCCTTATTTGGCCCTTGAACTAAAATGTTTGACACCCCTGCACCCACCTCTGCCTGTTGCCTTCAGGATCAAAATTAAAAAAACATCTTTACAAGTCTAACGCAATCAATGCTCTAGTGCAGGGGTGTCAAATTAATTTTAGTTCAGGGGCCAAATACTGACCAGTTTGACCTTAAGTGAGCCACAGATTTTAGGTGGGGAAAAAAAAGATTCAACATTGATGTGCCCTGGTTTGCACTTCCACGTATAAATTATATATAAATGATAAAGTATGCGAGTATATCAGTGCCTGCAGGATCTTCACTTAAATTTCCCTGATTGGGGAAATATCGTGCAATAATTTGAGGAAAATTTGCCAGATTTAGGGAAAAATTGAAAGTTCTTTCAACAATTTGAGATTAAAAATGACTGTTGTCCTGTGATATAAGAACTAGAAAACTGAGCTCTGCAAATATTGTAGATTTTAATTTATTTGTTTTTTGTATTTTGAGGAGTTTATATATTTACAACTGAATTATTTGGTCATTTACAAAATGTTTCTATTATCATTTTTACATTCTCGAGCAGGCCGAATTTGATGCCAGATTTGGTCCCCAGGCCTCGAGTTTGGCACAGATGTGACATATTGGCCTTACCCGGTCTGCCTGTCGCCAATGATCAGCTCACGCTGGCCTCGGCCAATGGGCACCAGACTGTCCACAGCCTTGATTCCAGTCTGCATGGGCTCCCTCACAGAGATACGGGGGATGATACCAGGGGCCTTCAGACCCACACGTCTACGGGTCTGTGAGCCCAGGGGTCCCTGTAGAGCGAAACACCCACTTCATTTAAATCTCAGCTGCTCATTTTACTTTAACATCTGTAGATCAGGATCTAATACTGACCTTTCCATCGATGGCGTTTCCCAGAGCGTCCACCACACGGCCCAGCAGCTCTACACCCACAGGAACATCCACAATGGCTCCAGTTCTCTTCACGATGTCGCCCTCCTTGATCAGTTTGTCGTTACCAAACACCACAACACCAACGTTGTCGGGCTCCAAGTTCAGAGACATACCCTAAGGGAAAGAGACGAGTTTGTAACATAAGATGCAACAAATTAAACTATATATATATATATATATATATAAAAATCAAAACATTACAGTTTGATCAACGTATACTTCATTATTCCTAAAGGGAAATTTTCATCATTTGTTAAATGCTAAATATCTGAAATGTACGACGGCATATTTGGTCCACATTAATATGAAATTAAAAATCTAAGCACAAAAGATTTAAGTCATAATATTTTAAGAACAGAGTCATGATTTTATGAGAATAAAATTGAAATACAAACAGGATCTTGACTGTGTTGTGGTCACTTGTGCGTTATGGAGAATGTGAACATTTAGAAATTATTTTTTTCTTTAGGTTTAACATGGAAAAATTCAGAGCCTTTTGGCCATTCATCACCACACTGTTATCACTAAAAAGCCACTTTGTAGATGTTTGAACCAGACTGATTTGGAGCAAACTTTTGTGGAGAAGAACTGGCTGTGAGTGGTTGAGCTCAGGGCTATCGGTGTTAGTTGTGTTCACTTCAACAGGGAATTCTGAGAGCAACACCATTACTAGTTTCAAAATATGGCTTTATTCTCAAAAAATTATGACTAATATTAAGATTTTAATCTTGGGATTTTCACCTTTAATCTAATAAAATTACAATTTTATTAAGATAAAACTTTATTCTCGAAATATTACAACTTTTATCTCATAGTATTCTGATTTGTTTAATTTGGCTATAATATGCATTAAATGCATGGTTTAAAGTTTTAAAAAAAAAAAAAAGAGAGAGAAGGAGAAGATTAAAAAAATGAATTTAGAGGAAAATGAGATTAACCTACTTTCAGACCAGAGGAGAATTCCACCATCTCTTCTGCCTGTACATTCCTCAGCCCGTACACTCTGGCAATACCATCACCGATGGACAGGACGCGCCCCGTCTCCTCCAGATCAGCAGAAGTGTCGGCACCCAGTATCTTCTCCTCTAGGATAGAGGATACTTCGGCTGTGCCTGAGAGGAAATTGCGTGACTTTAATTTAACAAAACCTTACAAATGTATATTTGTTATATGTTTAGTGTAATATTAAAACCATGTTGAAATTAAAGAAATGCTGCATGTCGTGTAATAATAGCTGGCACTCAGAGTTGTAAAGAGTTCTGATATATCCTATACTCAAGTAGTAGTACTGTTACTTGATTGAAAATGTACTCAAATACAAGTATATCATACATAAAATACTCAAGTATAAGTAAAAAGTAGCTCAATTAAATAGTACTAAAACTAAATGTTACCAGTTACTTTCACCCCCCACATTTATTTTAGAGAATAAACCTTGCCACGGTTCCCTTGCATACAGTTAACATCTCATGTATAAACTTATGAGACAATCTCATACAATTAAAACTTAATTTATTTTTCACAAAGGCAACTGTATAAAATAAAGTTTGTCAAAATGAACCATTTAAAAAAAAAAAAAAAAAATACATCACAAAGGAATTCAATTAAAAGAATAAATAAATAAATCAGGCTTTAAGTATAGCTACATTTATAAACTCTAAAACTGAGAAAATAACCAGCATTCAATGCTGTTTTGGTGCAACGCATTACATCATTTCATTTTTTGTAGTTTCACAAAGTCAGTTATTCATTTTATAACAAAAAACAGGATGTAGGGATGGAACTACTTTTACAACGTACTCAAGTACAAGTACAATTACTGATTTAGAAACATACTAGCACCCATACAAACATCTCAATTACAGTAACATGAGTAATTGTAATCCATTGCTTTCATCACTACTGACACCGATAGAGAAAAACTGAAAGGAATCACTAAAATAGAGAGATTTGATTTTTGCAGCTTTGTGTCTCTCTGGAGGTCAACATGTATTCATGTTGTGACTTTCTCACCTGTCTTCTGCAGCCATGGTCTGTGTGTGTGGAGGTGGTTGACCCCAACGCAGGCGGCCGGAACAGCCTTGGACACCTTAAAGAAACACACAAATGTAGTATTATTGTGCAGAAAAAGACAATGTGTGGCTGAACACTGCAGTGTGCACCGGCTGCGGCGGTGCAGCTGAGAGCAAACGCTCCGTCAGGCTTCCTGACCTTCACAGCGTGGCTCAATGAGCCATTAGCTCCAACTAAGCTAGCGTTAGCATAGCTGCTAATTATAGGACGGCTGTCAACGACAAGGGCATCTAGAACACACTGAAAACAATGCATTTGTTAAACACAGCCAATCATTATAGGCGTGGAATGTATGTCTGCGTACAGCTTCGTGCTCTCGGTGACAGCCTAGCTTAGCATAGCATAGCTGAGCTAGCGGCCTGCAGCCTCAACGTCACCTTTCACATTTGAAGAATAATTTTAAAATAAACAGCTTTCCTCTATAAAAGTGGATGATGCAGTAGAAGTACTTACAAAGCTAGCCCTCCTGGGCAGGCTTCTTGCCAAAGCTGCTGCAACTCTCACAGATAACATAGTGCGGCTGTTAATGACCTGTCCTTAGCAGAAGCTGCTCCGACCTGCCTGTGAATGTAATGGCTGAATGACTCTTCTTTTACCTCCACCGCTCGGAGGACGATTCACCGGTGGCATCGCGAAACTAGCGCCCCCTGCAGGCAAGCAGATGAACCACACACAAAAAAACTTAAAGAAAAAATAAAATATTTTAACTACATATTACTGTTTGCTTTAAAAAAAAAAAAATAAATAAAATTATATATATATATAGATATATTTAACAGTTTCAATTAAATGTTCCTTTAATTTTGTTTTAGTTTTTGTTTAAAGAGTGTATTGTTACAGTTGTCAGGTGAATAAAGTAAAGTAATATTTTTTTTAATCATCTTGAATCATTTTACATAATCTTTGTGTTATTAAGAACATGATAACACGTAATTCTTGAGGCTGTCTTTGTGTAGGAAGAGTAAAAATTGATCCAATATAAAGCACATGTGTCAAACTCAAGGTCCGGGGGCCAAATCCAGCCCTTCTGAGCATCCTTTCCGGCCTGCAAATAATTCAGTTTTAAATTGTTGGTGAAAGAACTCAAAAATTTTCCAAAATCCTGCAATTTTTCTCAAATTATTACACAAATTAAATACAAATTGGTTAAAAAAAAAAATCTTTTTTTTTTTAAATCATCTAAATATTACATCTAAATGCTAAATTTAAATCTAAATGTTAAATCTATATGTTAAATCTAAATCTCAATTGTTAAATCTAAATGTCACAGGTGGAACTACTGTATATATTTAGTTAATGTGCAAATTCACCGGAAGTATCTAAATAAAACCTCATTGACCTGAACGAACAAGCGCTATCCACAGAGTGGTTTGTTGCTAAATATTGCAAAAGGTACCAGTTTATTTTAGCATGTGCAACTTACTTTACAATGAGCGCTCCATAAACCTCATCAGAACAATTGTTCGTAAATGCATCTTCTTCACCTGCTTATATAAATTAGGGTAGCTTCACCTTGGACAGAATGCCAACACATGGAGAGGGACCAACATGTTTACCAACCCATTCTCTGCTAATTTAGACAGTTATATATAGAAGTGTCCCGAGAAGATGAATATTGGAATTCATCGGCCTGCATCTAAAATCACCGATATAAGCTCTCCGATAAAATTTTCCGCTCCAACACTTCCATCCATCGGTGACTGTGGTTCACACTCCAACAAAGAAACCTACTGTTGCTGACTATTGTTCTATGTTTGAGTAACATCACTTAATCAGTCCTTTTCTAACATTCCACACTACAAAATAAGTAATAAATGTATGTATGATTTGTGCTGATATCATATCGGCTCAATATCGGTATCATATCGGAAGTGAAAAAGTTGTATCAGGACATCCCTACTTACATACACATTAAAGAATTTTGAATGAGGAAAATGCACGTAAGCACAGAGAGAACATGCAAAGTCCATATAGAAAAGTCCCAGGTATCCCTGGACAAAGACAATCACTCACAATACTAACAGTGACTGAAAAACTTTTATTATTAAGGGTTATTAGCCACACCCACAGCAAAAACATTAAGAAGCCAGTCTATATAAATGGGGTTTCAAGAAGAATGGATGCCGCTTTTCCTTTTTTTTTTTTTTATTGATATAAACGAAATAAAGAAATGCATGAATTCATGTCTGATTGATGCAGCAACACTTAAATGAAATTCACATTAAATAAATATAATCTATAACAGAAAACTCTCTGTCTCTTCCCGCATATTGGTACATATCTGCACTAGACCACAAAAGTCTAGTCTGAAGTTTCAAAAGCGTTGTGGACAGACAAGAGATTTTACTAGAGTGAAAAACATTGTTGTATTGTTTCTTTTCCCCCTCTAGTCGCCTGGTTTTAGTCACCAGCTAAAGATGTATGAAAAAAATGATTTGGCTATATATCACAATATTTCACCGTTTGATTACCATATCAATCCAAAAAATGTCCACATAGATTTTCATCATGTTTCTAACATATGCATAGGTCGTAAGCGCTTTTCACATGACTTTTTCTTGTCACATTTTAATGTATTTTTGCTACATTACTCTTATTTCTGACACTTCTCCATTAAATCTCAATGCCTTTTCTTCACATTTTTTCCATTTTCAAGACATTTTCGACACTTATAAACCCTTTTCACCACTTTTCCCAATTTCACACGTTGACCCATTATTGTCACTTTTAACCTCTTTTCACAATATTTAATGCTTATTTTTGCCAATTTCACCACATTCAAGATTTGTCATGCCCATTATTTGCCAGTTTACACTAACTGTTCCTACTTTTTAAATTACATTACCCTAACTCCCCTCCCCCATCTCTGCCACTTTTAAGCCAATATTGGCACTTTTTCTTCTTTTAGGCCACCCTAATTTGCAACTTTTAACTAATTTCTGTGGTTTTAAAAACACCATTTCACCACATTTTCCACCATTTTTGGTCACTTTTAACTTGTTATATATATAAATACTGTATATAGTCATCTTTAAGATGATTATATACTATGGCACACACAATAATAAACTTCATGGATAACAGTGGATAGAAAATCAGATCAATAAATAAGTCTTTATCACAGATTCATAGAACAATGGACCATCATTATGACTTTATGGATGGACCCAAAAAATCTCTCCCCTTTATTCCTCCTTATAGATGGCCCTGTCTCCACATGACTGTTTTTCCATGTCCATGACTGTGTTTAACCACCTTCAGGTACATTGGGGATCCCTGGGGACCCCCACTGTACTGTAATTGGTTTATATGTGCCGAATCTTGAACGTGGAAAAAAAAAGTGGCAGAAATGGGAGTAATGTAGCAAAAACGCATTATTAGAAGCAAAAATATGACAAGAAAAAGTTGTGAAAATAGGTCAAAATATGCCAAGTTTGGTGTAGTTGCTGAAAAACTGTAAAAATTAGTAAAAATGGGCTAAAATTGTTCAGAAAATACTTTTAGTTTCTTAATGGCATCTGATGACCCCCTCCTAGTGTCACGCGACCTTGAATGGGTTCATGAACCCAAGATTGAGAACCCCTGGTCTAGGGTACAGGTGTGGTGTTTTAAATTAGTATATAAAATTAGTCATTACTTTTTAGATAAATTAAATCTATGGATTGTGACGGGCAAAATATTCCAACCCCTGGTTCCAGACTGAGTCTAAATACTGGGGTTTTTTTCTCTGAAGTGCCGCATTCAGGAGTTCAAAAGAGGACATTGATTTTCCACAGTGGTCGACCTTATTTGGCTTTAAGTTAAAGAATGAAACACCAGGCTGTTTATTGGTTAAATCCCGCTCCATCACAGCTGAGCAGGATAACCTAGAAATACCTCTGGCATGTAGCGCTACAGCAGCACCCCCTGTCGGTGTAGACAGGCAACAACATGCGTGCTTTTGTCATCGTCGGTCAGAGACTCAGACAGACTGAGCCCAGCTTCGGTGTTAGCAGCAGCCGCCGCCTGAATGTAGACCCGCATGGGCTGCTGCCACTCCGACTCTCTGAAAAACCCGGCGGAATCATAACACAAGGATCCCAGGATGGTGTTAGTGCATGTCGGATATCTGGTTCTTCCCGTGTTCGGCTCAGTCAGAAACAGAGGTACGGTCTTTGATCCCCTACATCGATCCCCAAACATGTGCCCTGTTTATCTTAATATTCACTGCAGCTGCAGGCTAGCTAGCTAGAGCTTAGCCGCTGGCTCGGCTCCTGTGAGCTAACCTAGCATTTACGATCATTTCCGTATTACCTTCGATCTATATGTTTTCATAGCAAAAAAAAAAAAAAAAAAAAAAGAGGGTAAAAAAAAATCTCAAAATAAACCGTGTGCTATGTGTCTCCGGTGTTAACACGCCCGATGTTAAAGCTAACGCCGCTGCTACAGAGAAGCTAGCTGACTGATCGGGTCGGTCTACGTGCTGGATCGCAAACTCCTTAGTGCGAACCGCTACAGATACTCAAAAACCGTATTCCTGTTTATCAATCAAATCCGGCTGGTATGACTCACCAACCTCATTTTAAAATAGACGATATTGCTTAATTTAATCGTGGTTACTTTGTAGTTGCGTTGTAAAATACTGCAAAATAGACGTAAGCCGCTCTTGCTCGTGTTTCGGTTCAACTGGTGAACGTTATTATCGGTGACCGACTTCCGACGTTTCCCTCGGTCGCTAATAAAAACGACAGCTGTCGACAGTGGAACGTAAAATCTTATAAACGCAGGCGATTAGTTCAGGAAACTACTATTCAGATAAAAGTTGAATGTGTCTGAGCTGCTCTAGCTGTATCAATATTTACCGGCGTCGTTTGGCGTCAATGTAGGTGTGCTGCTTTAACGCTTTTATTAAAATGGTCGAAGGTGAGCTGAAATGTGTGTCAAAAGTCATTTATGGTAAGTTTTAAACTTCATTAATTGCAGAAATCGCCCCCCGTATCGGTTTAAACATCCGTCGTTGCTCGTGGCGCAGTCGGAAGTAGGTCACTAGTCAGTTCGGTCTCCATTAGACGCGCTACATCAGCTATCGTATCCGTGCCTGTATGATGTCATTTGAAGATCATCCGCTTGTGCTAACGTTTGCATTAATTTTCACCAACGCAATGCTGCCAAATTACTACCAAAATAAATCATCAGCGAATCAGTTTATGTATTTATGTCGAGTCTGTTTTGGTGGCGTAAAAAGCAACTTAGCAGCTGTTTAGTTTGAAGGAAAGAAGGCAGACGGACAGGCTTTCTTAACGCGAGCTCCGCGGTCACAGCTAAACAGACGAATGATAATCAAGCTACAGTGTAACATTAACTTGACAACAGTGGCATCAGTGATTTCATTGTGCTTTTATTTCTGTTCTTATTTCCCTGTTTCATAGTATGGAGGCTGGCTCTACATTCTGCATTTATCAGATCTTTGTCGTCCCCCCCATTGTGTAGCTAATGATCATCTGCTGCTGTGTGGTGTGGCGTGGCCTCTGCCTGTTCTCTGCATTTAGCTGTATTGTGATCCCCCTTCTTCATTTCCTCTTTCCATCAGAAGACGACATTGGTATTAAACGCACCCCCCTTTTTTTCCAAGACTGTGTTGAGCTGTAGACTTTTCCATGTTAAACGGACTAAAAAAACCAAACAGTTGCTAACACATAATCCAGAGCACATTTTTTTTTTGTCTTTTTTCCTGTCAAATTGCTGTAGCACTGAGTATTTTTTTATTTTTTTTTAGCTCATTCTTTATTAGATATCAGTTGAATGTCATTCTGTACCTCCCATCCAGTCTTTTATTAGACAACATGCTGTAAATTCCTGTAAAGTGGATACATTTTGCATGAACTCAAATTTTTTTGCACTGCATCCTTTGAACACCAGAATTCGGCTCATCTTCCTTCTCTCTTCACACAAAAAAAGGTGCAATGTACGTGACCAAAGTGACCTTCAAAATGAACAGAGAAAAAAAAAAAAAAGCATGCTGATTGGAGCTCCACATGCATGCACGCCATTGCAATTGTCAGTGAACGCTGATGTCATGTGATCACTGTAGATGACCCTGATGGTACACTGCACCTACCCTCGACGACCTGCCATAACTGTCTCCATTTTTTTGTGTAATCCTTTTGTTCCCCTTTGCAAAAAAAGAAGAAAAAAAAGCTTGGAATCACACTGAATTCTCGTTTTAACAGACAATCTGAAATAATCTAAACATTTCCGTAGGAAAACTGCTGCTCACTGGTGGTTCATCACTTTCCCCAATTTACCCCACTAACATGAGGCCAAAATGCTATCCATTTCACAGGGATGCCTATTTTCCTGCACTGCTAAAAGAGATCCTCTATTAGTAATAACTTCTTTATTGTTTGGTTGTGGTCTCTCTTTACCTTTTGTTCTGGTAATAGTATTTTCAATGCATGGTCACATTTTATGATTCATAATTTTTTCGTTTTGTTTTTTCTACATTGACTATAGTGAAAAAAAAATCCAATGTAATCTTTCTGTAGCAAAGATGTACCCTGCTGTACTGAAATCATGTGCTGTAGCCAACACGTCTGCTCATTGGATGCTGCTTTTTGTTCTTTTTTAACCCTATATGGAGCATGGTGGGCCTTGCCTTCAGTCTATGTTGTTTATTTTTGTTGCATGGATTTATACTATTTATTACGAGAAAAAGGAGAAAAAACAAACAAATTTCACAGATACTAATAATTTTTCAATAAAGAATATAGTGTTTTTCCTAACCTTCAGTGTGCTTCTTGCTGATTTCCATTTATTGTCCTCCTCTCCCCCCACCCTTGTCCCTACCTGCCCTTCCCATCCTCTTCCCACCTCCTTCACCCGTCCTCCCCTCCACCTTCCTTCCCTCCCACCCCTCCTCCTCCCACTGTGACAAAGATAGATGATTTCCACGCTTCCTCCATCACAGGGCCTCGAATGAGTCTATCTGCTGTCATTCATGGTTATCGTACTCACTGAGACGCTTGAAAACGCAGCGTGCTTCTACTTCTTGCAGTCTAGACGCGAGCTTTTGACCCGCAGCAGCAAGGTCACCTCTTGTCTGCTCCAGCCAAGCCTGGCCTGGCCTCATGTCAAGCTGGAAAAAAAAACACATCTACTTCTAAGGCAAACAGCTTATCCTCCTCTGGCTCAGATTTAAGAAAAGCTGTGCTGCTGTTTTCAAGTGCGCTCCTAGTAAATGCAATGTAGACTTTGCCTATTATTATTATTATGATTTGTTAAAGGATGTTTGCTGTGCACCATAAAAAAGCCAACCTTAGATTTTATGTGGTTTAAGCAAGCTAGGTTTATTTCCTGTAATCTTGACAAAGTTTAGCAAATTTTGAAGTCCTCATCAAAGCTAAGCTATCACAACAATCTTTGATTTAAATAACTGTCTGGTTTTAAACAGAATTAAAACCACATTGCACCACCACAGTACAAAGTGTTCTGACTTCTACTCGCTGTTGAGTTTTGACGGCGGCCTCTTCTCTGAGGTTGCCAAATAGCTGTGGTTGGAGAAAGTTAAAAGAAAAAACAGAAGCACTCGAGCTATTTCCTTTAAACTCCTGAATGTTTAAATATTAAAGGGATCCTCCACTGTTTTTACAAGTTTGGCCTAAAACCTTTAAAATGTTTTTATTAGAAGATCTATGCATGATTATGCACCATATTTATTTAATTGCCTTTTAAAATCAGGACTACTTTACAGTTTAAGAGCCTGTGTTCCTCCATTTTTTAAATCACGTGATTGATGATGTCACACTGCCCCACTGTCTGTAAACATCCCATTGTTTTTTATTGGGGTGAAGCATTCAGCCTGATTTTTACATCATTTAGCAGCTTTTTCAGTCAAAATGACAATGTGTGCTGTTTTTGGTTGCTCTAAATCAATCATGAAAAGTAAAAGATGCCGATGTAAACCTCATTACCGAAAGAGGATAAAAACTGTATTGACTAGGGCTGAGCGATATGGGCCAACAATGATCTGAATATTTTTTCTCAAAATGGCAATATACGATATGAATCTAGACATTTTTGATTCAATGTCTTGCTAGAAAGACAATTCTGGGTAAAATTTTCTGATGCAAAATATCACACAGGCACATTTATTAACAAACAGCTGCACAGTATGTGGCACTTTTTGCCTTTTTCTCCTATAAGGGACAGCACGTGTGAGTGAGTTTTGTAGTTTAGGGGAAGGTCTGGGTTAGAACGTACTCAGAAATACATCTGAGTTTTTCATGCTGCTCTGAGATGTAGTGAAAGCAGCAACTCCTAAAGAGTATTTTAATACAAAATAAACTTAATACATATAAATTGATATAGGTGATATTTTCTATATTGCCAAAATGGAAAACTCCCAACATCTTGAATCTCGATGTATTGCTCAGCCCTAGTTGTGACCCGAAAAAACCATCTGTCAACAGTTCCAACTCTGGTTTTGCTAACTTCAGCAATCAGAGTGTCAGCCGCACACTGTTTAAGGGAGAGTAAATGTACCTTTGGAGAGCTCTTCTTCTCTGCTTCTTTGTCTACTGCCAAACCTCATGTTGGAACCGTCGCCCCCTGCAGCACAAGTTCTCATTTTGATCTAAAAAGCTGCTAAATGATCTAAAAATCAGGCTGAATGTTTCACTCCAATAGAAAACAATGGGATGTTTACAGGTGACATCATCAATCACGTGATTTCAAGATGGAGGAACAGAGGCTCTTAAACTGTAAGGTAGTCCCATTTTAAAAAGGCAATAAAATAAATAAGGTGCAAAATATGTGTTTTGTTAAACATAGATCTACTAATAAGAACATTTGGTAACACTTTACTTAAAGTCGTGTACACAAGGCTGACATTACACTGTCATTATCCGTCATTAGCATGAATAAGGTGTCATGAAGGCCTTCATTAAGTGTCGTTTGCTAAATTATGACATCTTTCGCTAAATTGTGACACCTTTGGAGCAATGTTGGCATTTTTGGGTTAGGTGGAGGGATCTAGCTGAGTTAGGTAGGGTAACAGCTTTTATTGACAGCCTTCATGACACCTTATTCAGGTTAATGACAGGTGTAATGTCACCTTTATGCATAAAACTTCAAGTAAAGTGTTATTGAACATTTCAAAGATTTTAGGCCAAACTTGTAAAAACAGCGGAGGATCCCTTTAAAAAGAATGGTAGAGCTGCTCCGACTGCAAGACACAGTCAAGGCCAGTGAAGCACAGATGCATAATGCTCATTTATTGCCAGGGTTTGATTTCCCATAAATGCTGAGTGGTTGTAGATATCTATAGTCTATGCACGGCACCAGCTCAGTTTATGTCCTGCAGACAGCCAGGTGCTAATGGCTTTACCTAGTGTGCACCGGCCTGCTGTCAAGCTGCAGAAAATTACAGCGAGTGAGCCTCACTGAAGACCAAACATGAATACTGGTAGAGCTCGTCTGATCTGATCCAGTGTCAGAAGACCGGGAGTCGCTCCGGGAGGTCGGACTTACAGTTAAAGAATTCAAAGCTCATGACTCGTCACGTGCAGCATCCAAAACGGTTTTCATTTTCATGGCACATGTGGTAACCATCATTCTCCCACCCCACTGAAGTAATTTTCTCCCCTAGGTAAGAGGTAGGGCTTCATTAACATGCTATATCACACTCGCACACAGTGACAACACATTTCATCCACTATTAAATTCCAGCTAATCTTCTTCCACAGGAGCAATGACGACTTGTTGCTTCTCCTCCACAGGATCCCATTTCAACCGGCAACAGCAGCAGCAGCAGCACAGCCATGCTACCTCTTGCCGGCACTTCCAGTTAGGTCCTCAGGCCCCGCTGCCCATGGACTTCCCCATGCCCCACCCAGGGCAGCCACAGTCAGGCATGAACCCCCACCTGGCCCCACCCGCCCACCAGCATGGCCCCCCGCTCCACCCGCCCCTCAACCCCCTGCCAGCGCCCCAGTTCCAGGACATCCCGGCCCCTCCCTTCCTACCTCAGGCATTACACCAGCAATACCTCCTTCAGCAGCAGATCCTCGAGGCCCAGCACCGACACATCCTGCCACCCTCCAGGTAGCCATGCTGTACATCACTAGAAGTCATCAATTGTGCATTTAAACGCTAGAATTCTTAAAGTGTTACATGACCAAACAAGATCACCTGGAGAGTGTAAACCTACGGCAAGCACCAAATAGTCACCCCCAGATATTGTCCATGATCTGGATCATTGACCCTGATCATTTTGCCATGATCATTCATTCTTTAAAGGGATGGAAAACATTTTTTGTCCCCATTAATACCGAAACAGTATGTCCAAATGTGTGGACACACTCATTTTTTCTTTGGAAAAATCGCGATGAAAGGTGCTATCTGGATAAAACTCTGAAGATATTGACGAAGCAACCCAACACAACTGCGTCAAACTTCATAAAGATCGATCAATCACGCACCAAGAAAGGAAATTTTCCAATTTTGCCAATGATGTCCAGAATCAGTATATTGATTCGGATCCCATCCAAAATTGAATAGATCTTCCATGTTGTAACATCTGCCTTTGGTTAAATGTTTGTCAAAATCCATTAAATCAGTGGTTCTGACCCCAAGGTTGGAAAACGTGCGTTCAGTACTTTTGACGTAATCTTTTAACAGACAAACAAATGAATAAACCGCCTTATTAAATATAATATTATTTAACATATATTTGCTGTTAATTTGCCAGAAAATGCAGTCGTTGCGCTTAACATTTGTAGATAATGTAATGACATACTCCATACCAGCAGGTGGCACAATGGTGGCTACCATGTGGATGAAATCATTTAAAGGTTTCCCAGTGCCATAGGACTAATTTCAATGGCTAAGGTTTCAAATGGAAATAGTTGTTTATTGTAATGCAAGATTTACATATTTTAAACACTGGGTTTCTCAGAATGTTGTTTTTGAACACTTGTTTTGTTCCAATAGACGAACACCAGAACGCGTTCCTCACCAGCCCCACAGACTGCGGCCGGGGTACGAGTTCGGCCCTCCTCTACATGTTCCTCCTCAGCCTGTGGTGCAGCAGCCTCGTTACCTGGCTGAGGGCACAGACTGGTGAGAACACATCTGACGTGATTGATATGAATTTACTCAATTAGGGCCAGAAATGTAGTTTAAAAATAAGGAACAGTTAAAACTGGCAAATAATGGGCATGAAAAAGTGTGAATGTGGTTGAATTGGTAAAAAAAACCCAAAAAAAAAGCCATGAAATATGGTGAAAAGTGACAATAATGGGTCAATATATGTAACATTAGGTGGGAAAAGTGGTGGAGAGGGTTTATAAGTGCTGAAAGTGGAGGAAATTTGATGGAGAAGTGGCAGAAATGGGAGTCATGTAGCAAAAATGCATTAAAAGGAGCAAAAATATGGCAAGAAAAAGTGATGAAAATATGTTAAAATATGGCAAGTTTGGTGTAGTTGCAGATAAAGGGAAAAAGTAGCAAAAATGGGCTTAAATTGTTCAAAAAATATTCATAGTTTCTTAAAGGCATCTGGCAACCCCCTCCCAGTGTCTCACAACCCCAAAGTTGAGAAGTCCTGGTCCAAAGGACAGATTAATGCATTTGATATTTAGCTGATGCTCTTCTGAAGAACCTGAACCTATAACTACACAGTGTTTCTGACTGACCAGCATTTTTTACATTTTTTGTCATGTGTAACATTTATTATTGTGAATGGTCCCTTGGGGGATGAATATTTTATTAAACTTAACTCTTTATTGGTCTCTGTTCAGGGATCTAAGTGTAGATGCTGGTCTTCCTCCACACCAGTATCACATCCACCCGCTGCCACAGCACTATCAGCACTACTTGACCTCTCCAAGGATGCACCACTTCCCCAGAAACAACGCCTCAACACAAGTGGTGAGCCCTTTCCTTTCCTCCTGACTCCCCTCTGGGTGTCTCAGATCAATCTAATGTGTTGGGGGCTCTGTAAGTTTCTGCAGCAGAGCTAAAGCCTGAGCTTCTTTTTTTTTTTCATCTCTAGGTTGTCCATGAGATCAGAAACTACCCGTATCCCCAGTTGCACTTGCTGGCTCTGCAGAGTCTCAACCCCTCCCGCCATGCATCTGCAGTCAGAGAGAGCTACGAGGTTAGTGTGACGACATCCTCTCTGTCTCCTCAGCAGATGCAGCAGCCTGCCCTCATTTCTTACTGTTATCTATGTGACTAACGGGTCTTTAATTATCTGAGCTTTTAACCTGGTACACTAATCAGGATTTTTCTAAATTTGCAGAGATGTTTTATCTGTTACAGACCCCACAAATGAAGATAAAAAAAAATCCAATTCTGTCCCACCAATGATCTGCCTCCAAGAAATCTTACGTGATAAAACAAGATCCAACAACAGGATCTAATCCTGCCCTCGAAACTACTCGGAATTTTCTGACCTCATACTTGGAAAAAATGACTTGGAACCAGTAGCGCCGCCAGGATTTTAATTGTGGGTGGGCCCCGAGAAAACTGGACGGGCCAGTTAATAATAGTTAATATTAAAAACAATAAAAAAAAAAGTCTGTTCCAGTGCTTTTCTGTGACATTGACGCTGCATTCAAGGCAACTCTGAACTATGTGTTTCTCAGTTGAAAATTCAGAGAAATTCTAATAAAGGCAATAATGTTCCTGTGATTAAAGCTATCATTATTCAGAATGGAAATGTTTTATTGGCCCAAAAACACAAGGCAACATTATGTTGCATATTTCAGCAAAAAGGCATTCAAAAGTGATTCATATAATACTTTAAGGGCCCAAGTAAAAAAGCATTTTAATTTCTTTTTAAAATCATAAAAAAACAGCTTATTTTAAATCTAAAGGAAGTAACATAAGTAAACAAATAAAGTAAATAATTTGTGAACGTAGTGAAATTTTATATATTATTTGCAAAGTTTTTAGCATTAAAACGCTTTTAATCACTGTTTTACCGCTGACATGTGGCTCTGCACGGTGCCATCATTGTTATGAGACGTCAGACAAATTATTAGATATATTATGTTATTGGATGAACAGCATCTGGGTGTATTAAAATGGGTGGGCAGGTGCTTGGAATGCCACCTGAAGCCTAAAAAACATAAAATAATCTGACATTTGCCATCCTTGGTTGGGAAGGGGGAAATTGGACAAAAACAGCCTGATTGTCTTTGTGTGTACCTCGCTTTAGGGGCTTCGAATAATTAAGCTGCCTTTTTATTCTCAAAATTAATTTCTAGTTCATTGAGTTTTTTTTTAATGCTTTCTCCCAATGTGCAGCAAGAATTCACTGAAAGCCAGTAAAAACTGCCCCACTTTGATGTTTTCTAATTAATTACAAGCTAACACAGACAAACGGTGGTCTTTCAGGTGTAACTTGACACCCCTAAATCACATGCTCCTTTGCAGGAGCTTCTGCAGCTGGAGGACAGGCTGGGCAGTGTAAACCGAGGAGCAGTTCAAATTACCATAGAGCGATTCACCTTCCCCCATAAATACAAAAAGGTAAGACAGGAGGGGGCTTCTTTGTGATGTGGAGGATGCATGAAAGATAATGGAGGAGGAGGAGGAGGAGGAGTTCACAGCCTGGTCATGAAGCTCAGAAGGTGAAGAGAGGAGACATTTTGGCTGAAAAATCTGACCAGTTTGGTTTGCAGATCAGTGGGAGGGTGCAGTGTGTTCACTCAGTTCAAGGCGAGGATGACTCATCCAGCAGATACGTGTGTGGAATGAATTTATAGAAATGTCTGGATTGAATATGACTTACAGCTCTGTGTAGACTGTTGGATCATTTGGCTCATGCTTTTCCATCTGACGTCTACTTCTTATTTCTCACAGGGAAGAGTATTTTTATCCCAGGCTTTACTTGAGTCACAGCGAGCGACGGCTGGAGCACTTAATGAAAGCGTGTGTGCTCTGTGCAGAGAATACCCCAGGACCTGAAGATGTGTCTGGATGATGAGGAGCTGGACACCGATGAGAAGTGCACCATCTGCCTGTCGATGCTGGAGGATGGAGAGGACGTCAGGTGCAGCTAAGAGCTTGTTTTTACACACACCGTTCCATTCCTGCTTTAACAACAGGCCTGAGCTACAGCTCGTGCCTTTGGTTTTTTACGAGTCCTGAGTCAACACCTGGGGGGATTCTATCAACACTTACAATTGTTGCCATCATTGAATCGTGCACGAAGTAACAAACATGACTAAAAGCAGCTCTAAAGAGTATTTCTGCATGAAATGAAAAGGACTCTCAGTGATACTGTTGTGCAGGGCTGTCAAACTCATTTTGGTTCAGGGCCCAAACACAGACCAGTTTGATCTGAAATGGGGCGCAGATTTTAGATGGTGAAAAAAAGCAATTTTCCACATGTAAATTATAAATACAGGAAAAAGGAGCATGTCAAGGACCAAATAGAAAACACTTACAATAACCAAGCATTAAATGACTGACCTCAGTCCATGCAGATTCAACATTTCTAAATTCTTTAATTTTGCTGCCAATTTTTGTGTGGTTTTCAGGGGAATTTGGTGGGATTATTCGTGAGAAATTGCAGGAGCCCGCAACGTGAATTAAAAACACCAGAAGTATAGTTATGTTTGTATTGTTATAAGTAAAGAATATATATATATAAATTAAAACAAAAAATATTTAATTAAACTTAAATAATTAGCTCACACACAGCGTTTGTGAACAAAAATCCTTAAAAAAAAAACGCAATCCAACAGGATGTGCAGATGTGCACAGGTTCGTTCTGATACCCCCAAACTTCATGAAGGAGGGAGAGGAAAAATAAAAAATAATCCAACAGATTTTGTTTGGGAAATGGTAAATGGACTTGATTTTATATAGCGCTTTATCACCACTGAAACAGTCTCAAAGCGCTTTACATATCAGCTCATTCACCCAATCACTCTCACATTCACACACCAGTGGGACAGGACTGCCATGCAAGGCGCTAGTCGACCACTGGGAGCAACTTAGGGTTCAGTGTCTTGCCCAAGGACACTTCGACACATAGTCAGGTACTGGGATCGAACCCCCAACCTCTCGATCAGAAGACGACCCACTACCACCTGAGCCACGGTCGCAAAACAAAAAACAAACATTTAGCTACGTTTTAAACATCAATACCAACCGAACCTCATTAGCATTTTAGCGTTAGCCAAAAAACGTGCTCAAAGTTGGTCAAAACGAAAACCAATGGTAAAAAAAATGAGCATTAGTTTAAAATAAACTGTTGCCTACCATTCGGCGTCATTCTTTAAAAACAACTTAAATTCATTACCTTGAAGTTGAAGTTTAGCAGTTCTACTTCTCACGCACGGCCCGATGGTAGAAGTGTAAGGAATCTGTATGGAGGTTTGCAAGAGTAAATAATACTTTATAGCTTCTACGTATACGGTTGACACTTGATCGGTAACGTGTCGATATTATAGCAGAACACTTACCGAAATATGATGGTCCAAAAGTGTTTTGTTAGTCATTTTCCGTGGTTTGATTTAGAAGCCAACAACGTGCCACAGCTGAGACCGGTGAGGATGTCAATTACGTGATTTTAAAGGAAATGGTAAATGCGGGCAGCAAGACAGGAAGTGGACCCGCCAAAATAAAGCACCTGCAGTAAATGCGGGTTACATGTTACAAACATTTTGTTTACTATCCTGTCATTTTGTGTAATTCTGTTGTCAGATCCATACAGGATCTCCATTTTTAAGTTCCTTAATTTTTGTGTAATCATCAGCGGTATTTGGTGGGATTCTTTGTGAGAATTTGCAGAAAAAGTTCTTCCACAATTTGCGATAATAAATGACTAAAGCTATGGGATTATCATTAAAGCACAGGGAAATTTCAATCCTGTACAAACATTGTGGAGATTCAGTCATGAATTAGGAGAGACTGAAATATCTACAACTAAATTATTTGCTCATTAATACAATGATGAATGTTTTAATGCCAAATTTGGCCCCATAGCACTTGAGGTTGACACGATTGCTGTAGTGTTAGCGTTAAAGCACACGCAGCACATCCAGCATCTCGACAAGTGTTAGGGGGGTTTTTAAGCTTTGGTCACCTGCAGACTGTCACTGCGATTGTGTTTAAACAGATTCTGACCAATGTTGCAAAAATAATTTCAAAAAAAAAAACTGTAACTGTGAAAATCAACAGACTGAGTGTGACATTCAATCCTAAAAAACAATCATCAAAATCAAATAGTAGATGTCGTAGTTATGTTATGGATGTTTTTGTGGTACAGTATAATTCTAATATAAATGTTACTAAAGAAGGTATTTGGTTATAACATGTAAAATGGGAGGAAACAGAACTTTTTCAACTTTGGCCCTCTGAATGAGGCTAAAGGAATGCATATCACTGTAGCAAAACCATTATAAATTGAATTTTTCATAATACTGCCCCTTTAAATGTTTTTGCAGTGATTTTGTGTTTTTCTGCATTGTTATTTTTTTGTTGTCATTTTCTGTTTTTTTGGAATAATTTTGTGCCTTTGCATCTGGGGCCGCAAAAACTTGTCTGATCTCTTGTCTTAGTTTTGTTGTTGTTTTTTTTTTACTGTAAGCCTCAACAATGCTGTAATCTGGAGAAATGCTGCTCATTAGTGTAAACTGTAAAGTGTCCTTCTCAGACAATCTTCTCATCTTTAAATCTAAACACATTTACAAATGTTCGCCTACAGGACTCCACATCCCACAATGCAATGCTCAAAACTTTCAGAAAATGTCAACAAGGGAATGTTTACAGTGGAGAGCAAAACAAACATTTGAGCTACAATTTTAACCTCATATCATTTTTTAAGCAAACGATCTTGGATTTATTGATCTATAACAGACATAGGCAACTGGCGACCCGGGGGCCACATGCGGCCCCAAAGTAAATGTACAAAATGACAGAAATATACACAAAACATGAGCAAGAATACATTAAAAAATACAAAGAATTACAACGTTGCAGGAAAATACAGTAAAGGACAAGATAAAAACACTCCAAAACCACACAAAACTACTACAGAAATGAACAAAACGACAACAGAAATACACAAAATTACTCCAAAAAATATACAAAATTACAGAAAATGACAACAAAAGTATACAAAAAGACAAGAAAAATGCAAAAAATGACAGCAAACCCACACTACTAACAAATAAGCAAAACAACAGAAATACTCAAAAAAAAAAAAACACACAAAATGACACACACACAAATACACAATATGACTCCATAAAACATATACTTTACAGGAAAAATACACAAAAAAAAACAAACATACACAGAATGAAAGAAAAACACACAGATTTACTATAGAAACTCTTTGTTCTTTCCTGTATTAATGCTCAGATCACTGATGTTGATAATGTGACCCTCTGATCAAACAACACATTTTTTTCGGCCCTGGTGTAATAAAAGTTGCCTACCTCTGAACTTTAAGTTTGACACAATGTCTTTATCTGATAAAAAAAATCTTTGTCTCCAGCTTTTAACATGTAAACTAAATCTGATTAAGCTGCTTGTGACGATGCGACTCTACTGAATTCTTGAGAAAATGCACAAAATTCATCCCTCAGATTCTGACTTTTCTCTCGTGTGTGTTTCCAGGAGATTACCCTGCATGCACCTCTTCCATCAGGCGTGTGTGGACCAGTGGTTGGCCACCAGCAGGAAGTGCCCCATCTGCAGAGTGGACATTGAGACCCAGCTAACCACAGACAGTTGATAGCGCCTTCTGTCACTCCTGCAGCTTCTGGATCTGGTCTCGTTACTTCTTCTCCTCCTCCGCCTCCCTTTGGTACTGGGGGGGTGGGGGAGGGTCTCTGCCAAACACCCTTTTTCTCCTCTGCACCACCCCACGAGCCTGCCTGCCTTCTGAGACAACTGTGACAGAGGGAACAACAAAAGCACACACTCCTACAACACGACGAGGGATGGGGGGGGGGGGGATCGGATGCACCAAACAGGTGGTTGGACTGCAGCTAGGCGTGATCGGACTTTTGTTGGATGTAAACGTTAAAGCGTGGGCGTGTATGGACAGATGTGATGAAGGCTTCACACCTCTTTGTGTGCATTTCTCCATACGTCGACTAATAAGAGCGAGGAGTAGACACCCCCTAACCCTCCTCCTCCCCCCACCCCCGCCCTCACAGCTCAGTGTAATGCACTACGGTCCTCTGCTACCATGTGCAAACCAACCCCTCATCCCCCCCCAGGCCTGTGAAAAACCTCCCAGCTGCACTCTGCCCGAGCCCTCAGCACATCTGTACAGAACATTATGAAAACGATTAGCATGAGGCTGTTTGCTGTGAACTCTCGTAGCTGAACGCTTGTGGTGTGATGGAGTGTTAGTGCTCGAGTATTTAAAAGAGTAACAGTGTTGTGTAGCAAAGCAGACGCCTTTTTGAGAATATGTTTGTGTGAAAATCGTCCCCCACGCAGAGGGAGACGGAAGCTCTTTAACGGTCCATGTGTGTGATCATAGGTCAGGGGTTCTCAACCTTGGGGCCATGAGACACTGGGAGGGGGGGTCGCCAGATTCCTTCAACAAGCTAAGAATATTTTTTGGACAATGTAAGGACATTTTTGTTTATTTCTGCACCCAACTTGCCATATTTTTAACCTGTTTTCATCACTATTTCTGGTCATATTTTTACTACATTACTCCCATTTCTGCCACTACTTCATCAAATTTCAATTCCATTTCTGCACTTTTTTTTCCATTTTCAAAACACTTTTGGCACTTATAAACCCTTTCCAACACTTTCCACACATATTGACCCGTTATTGTTATTTAACCTCTTTTCACCATATTTCATGCTTAGTTTTGCCAATTTAATCACATTCATTTGCCAGTTTAAACTAATCGATCCTATCAATTGTTCCAATATTGACGCTTTGAACCCTTTTTTCTGTCTGTTTTTTGGCCACTCTAATTTGCATCTTTTAACCAATTTCTGTGGTTTTTGAAATCCAATTTCACCACCGTTTCCACCATTTTTGGTCACGTCTAACCCATTTTATTTCTGATTAAAACAAGGCTTTAGATCTTTAAGATGACGATATATTATGACCCAAATAATTCAAAATCTTCTGGATAACAGTAGATATTATTCAGATAAATAAATAAATGTGGTTATCACAGATTCATAGAACAAAGGACCATCATTTTGCTGACTTTATGGATGGACCCCAAAAATATCTCCCCTTTATTCCCCCTTATAGATGGTCCTGTCTCCACATGACTGCTCTTCAATGTTCATGTCTGTGTTCAACCACCTTCAGGTACAGTGGGGGTCCCCAGTCTCTGGAACCTTTATTTTGGGGGTCATGGGCTAAAAAGGTTGAGAACCCCTGTCATAGGTGACCAGAGAAAGTGCTACTTTGAAAAACAAAAGGCCAAAAATTGCTCTCGTGTGTCTAACATGGTTTTTGGGTTTGCAGTGAGTGCGTAGATGCCATGGGGTTTTAGTTACTGCCCTCGCTAGCTGCAGGCATGGCTTCCAGTGATGTGTGTACTAGTGTCGTAGTGGGGCCTCTGCGATCTAGAGCCGAGGCCTCAGATGTGCATGCTGTGTTGCAGGCTTGGGCTGTGTCGTTACTGTTATGGAACCGTAGAAACAGGGACTGTTGTGTGTCTGTGCATGTGGAGCGTTATTATTATAACGCAGATGAGAATAGGGCTGGGCAATATGGACCAAAATCTTGATATTTTTTCAAAAAATGCAGAAGTACGATATAAATCTCCATATTTTTAATTAAAAAAAAGTCAGACCAGAATAACAATTCAGGGTTAAATTTGCTGATGCAAAATGCCACACAGCTGTACATGTGCCACTTTTGGCTTTTTTTTCCCTCTAAGGGACAGCATGTGTGAGTGAGTTCTGTAGTGTGGCTTGTTTAGAGGAAGTTATGGGTTAGGACGCACACAGAAACATCTAACTGTGCTTTTCATGCAAGAAGTAAAACGAGTATTTTACTACTAAATTAACTATAAAAAAAATATCGATATAGGCGACATTGTAAATTTTTGTATCGCCTAAATAGAAAACTCGATATATCTTGAATCTCGATATATTGCCCAGCCCGAGATGAGAACGCAATAGGGCTGGGCGATATGGACCAAAACTCATATCTCAATATTTTTTTCTCAAAATGCTGCCAATACGATATAAATATTGATATTTTTAATTCAAATGAACAATTTGAAAAAATTCTGGGTTAAATTTGCTGATGCAAAATGCCACCTTTGGCTTTATTTCTCTATAAGGGACAGCACGTGTGAGTGAGTTCTGTAGTGTGGCTTGTTTAGAGGAAGTTATGGGTTAGGACACACTCAGAAATCCATCTAACTGTGCTTTTCATGCAAGAAGTGAAACTCCTAAAAAGTATTTTAATACTAAACAAGCTATTTTGAGTCTCGATATGTTGCCCAGCCCTAGATGAGAACGCACTTAACCCACTCATCTCCTGTCGACCAAAGTTGTCCTTAGACATCAATCTCAAACACCGTGTAGCATTTCACGATTCCCAACACGGGGTTCATGTCTAACAGCAACTCCTCCTCCTCCTCCTCTGTGGCCTCGCGCTCGTGGCATGATGGCGACGGTGAGCGGCCAAGCATGGGCTCCAGGACGCAGTGCCTGAGTCATGCCATCCGAGCAAATACAAACCTGACATTTGTATTTACTTTTTAACCAGAACCTTATTGCCTATCTGAACAAGCACACGCGATTTCCCGTATTACTCTATAAATCGCCTCCGTCGTGTTATCGGGTTCATATCATTTCACGTTTGCTCCCCACAGGTGGAAAAAAAAAAAAAAGAAGATAAATATATGACTGTCTTGTTTTTGAACAGGGAGAACCCAAACTAGTTTGCCTGTGATAAGTGCTAGAATGTGTATGATTGTCTCTCCCATGGTTAGCCCGTGTATGGTATTGCTAGAACAACTGTGATGCTTTTCAGTGGTAGAAGCTGTTTTCTCTATATCATGCATGAAACCATGTTGGCGTTAGTTCACTTGAAGGAGGGTGAAAGGGAGAAAAAGCCATCCATTTGAAAAATACCAAACAATTGTTGTCAACATTTAATTGATTTCACCAGGTTTTTTGTTTTGTTTGACCCCCACCCTCCCCTTTCCTATACATTTGTGTTCTTTATTTAAATTAAATGTTTGTTTGTTGTTTTTCTGCTCATTTGCCAATCTGGACGTGGTACTAATATGCCCAGTCCTTGTCCGTTTCAAACCATGGTGAAGAAAAAGCTGCAGTGCTGCAAAAAAACGTATTTATTGTCGTTCTAATGTAGCTTGTGTTTTGTAAATGCACTATAATATGGAGTTGCCTGATTTTATTTTTATTTTTGGTTTGGTGGTGTGGGTTCTTGTCCTTGGTTTTGTGTTTTTCTTACTCATTTCTAAGTATTCCCATGCTTCCTTGTGTACTATTGGAGGGTAACTTGACTGTTTGTGTTGCATTTTATTTCTTTTTTTTCTTTTTGTTTGTTTGTTTGTATGAATCCTCCATCCAAAAAACTACCGATGGATGAAAAATGGAGGCTTGCTAGTTCACATAGAATGCTGTGATTTAAAGATGCCTTAAGTATTTAACAATCATTATTTATTACTAACTGTAGCTAGCTAGCTATTGTGGTGGAATATTCAATGTGTCTATCTCATAACTTTGCAATTTAATCAATATATTTATTTAAAATAAGACAAAATATTACAAAAAAATGATACCTCATTATGCATTGGTAGGTGGGGATGCTTGTGCATGCGTCTGTGTTTTCTTTTACAAAGAAGAAGAAAAAATGATTCTTGTTGAGAATTTGACTGGGAGTGTCTCTCCTAATACATTTCTAGCCAGCATGGTGCTGTGGATTTGATCACATTCCACTTATGTCGTCTCCTTCGTTTGACTTCATTACGCTTTCAAACATCCTCCCACTTTGTCCTAAAAAGCAGATTTGTGGGCACAACCCTTACTTTCTGGTCAGTGCATGTTTTGGTCATTGAATTTTACGTTCAGGAATGGAAATCCAAAAACAAAAAAACCAGTGGTTATTTGATTTTCGTTGGCGTATTTATTTATCAGGGTTAAGAAGGGATAAACAAACGTTTAAAAATTGTTTGATTTTCAATTTTTGTTTCTAAAACAAAAAAAACAAAACAGAAATACCAGAGGAGAAAAACAAAAAAACGCTGAAGACTGAAAGTTATTATTTTCAAAAGAGCACATATGAGGACTTTTATCTTTATATTTTCCCATACTCTGAAATCATTTTTGTAATGGCAAAACACGGCTTGTCATCTGCAGAAATCGCTGCAAATATATTGCATCAAAGTGGGAGATTTTACACAGAAAATAGTTTAATGTGACTCACTGATATATATATATATATACACACACACGCATATATATGCATTGTGTTGAAATATGGGATTTGTCTTTATAGTGAGGTTTGAAATGGCCACTAGAAATACAGATTTTGTTAAATTATAATTGATAATTGTCATTAATGCACATAGTTACGAGTTAAAGTTGCTAAAGATTCCTTGTCTTCCTATGAAAACACACACTTAGCAAAATGGAGATTCAGGTTCATACCTCATTTATGGATTTTGCCACATCGAACTCCAAATGTGCATCAGTGAGTCGCGTTGAACCTATTTCTGTGCAAAATCTTGCTGAAAAACCTCTGCCACTCCCACTTTGGTGCGATATATTTGCAGCGATTTCTGCAAATGACGAGCCTTGTTTTGTCATTTCAAAAATAATTTCGGAGTACGGTTCCAAAGACATTTTAAACAGCAGGGAAAATATAGAGTTAACTTCATATATTTTGAGGCCAGAAAAATAGCAGCGTCCTCATATGTGTGCTCTTATTTTGAAAAGAACAACTTCCGTTCTCACCATAAAGAAAAACGGGCATTTTTTTGTTTCTGTCCTCAGGTATTTCTGTTTTTCAAAAAAAATCAACTGATTTTTAAATGTTTATTTATCCCTTCTTGACCCTGATAAAGAAATACGCCTTGATTTCCAATTTTAGTTTTTCAATTTGAAAACAAAAATCAAATAACCACTGTTTTTTTGTTTTTGGATTTCCATTTCTGAACATAAAAACTAAAACATACCCAGTCACGTTTGGGTTCATTTTTCTCCACGTGTGATCACATCTTTTACGATTATCCACCGTATCTGAATCTGAATTTGTGCGCGTACGTACGTACTAGGACCCGCTTGACGAGCTGTATTATTAATATTATTTGTTCTTAATGTACTGCTGGCATTTGCTTTTGTGTGGGGAAATCGGGACGTATCTAACATGCTAACTTGAGCCATTGATCTTTATTGAGCAAACTTCTGGTGTACTGTGGTTCTACAATATAGATGTTTTACACCTGGGTATAATAAGCTAACTACGTTTTCGGTGTGCATTTCTTCTTAATACTCTACTAATCCTGCAAATTCTTACTATAACATGTACTGGATTGAAACAAAGCTGGCTGGTCTTACTCCTATTCTGATTTTATTTCGTGCTCTCACTGGCCCTCACAGTGTAAACCCCCATAACTCCAGAGCGAACTGGACAGTAGCCATAGTATTAACTCAAGCTGATGAACCGGAATGAACAGTAGAACTTAAAGCACAAGCTTTTTAATGCATGTCCTTCTCAGGTTTTCCTATGTGTATGTGGGAGTAGCTCTGTAGATGTGTTTAATATGATGCTGTACCTTCTTGAATATTTCAGATGTTTCTTTGCTGCTGAAAAAAAAAAATATTATTAACCTGCCAGTGAAAAAGGGAAGTGGCCATCTTTGTACAACACACTGCTGTTTTGCTGTAACCGCGCAATGTTTTATGATCTTGAGTATTTTATAGAAAAGTAGAAGTATGTATCAATAATATGAAAGCAATAGCTAAATCATAATGAAGAATAACAATGATCAGTGAATATTGTGGAAAATCTTTAGATTCACTCTGGGTGGATTTTGTACTGTATTTATTACTAATGATGATGCAAAAATTTGCATAGCTTAACCCAAACTGTTCTGTCTCTTTTTTATTTATTGTCTTGTATATGATCTTTTTGTATGTGTTTTTCAAATAAACCGCCTAAAATGCTGAGAAAAAAACCCAACATATTTGTGGTTTCTATCGGAAATCAAAGAAATCAAATAAAAAACTTTACGAAGGATGAGAATTTATGGATTCATAAAACTTCGTAGAATAAAAAGTTCTGCCGTCACTTTAACAAGTCTGCTAAAAACAAATGTATTTAGTATGAAGTAGTGTTGCTGATGAATTATTGTCCAACTCTTGACATTTTAGTCAAAGTATTTCTATTTTGCGCATTATAAAAGTGACTGCCCTCTATGGGTTGAATCCCGGCTATTACAATTGAATTTCACTATTGGCTGAGAATGGTGGTTTGTCATGTTTTGGTGACCACTGTTGGCCCCGCCCCTTCAATAAAAACAAGCATCTGTCGACTAATCCGGAGCGAGTTGAATGGAGTGAGAGAATTGTGAATAGAGAGGAATAGTGAGTACTGAGCAGTAGAGGTGTGCACATGAATCTGACAATACGATACACAATTTGCATGTCACGATACAATATTTCCAGATACTAAACAATACAATATACACAGCGATACATCGCAATATAAATAATTACAAATTTCACCTGTACAAGTACATATCGGTAGGGAATGCAATTTATTTATTTATTTTTTTATACTTACAAGAACAAGTAAAAGGTAACTAACTGTAATTCAAGTTAAATGTTTTTTGGACATTTTTTCAATCGCAATAATAATTACGCGGTGAAATGTCGCAATATATTACCAAATTGATTTTTTCTTACACCCTTACTTGTTAGCATAGCATAGATTGTTCTATTGGAGATTCTATTGTAAAGACTACGCATGTTTTAACTGCTCCAGGAGCCCCGCCCATAATCAAGGCATTTTTAATTTTTCAGCCTAGACTAAAATCAACATAAACTTCTAGGTTTAGTCACTCTTTAAACGTTTACAAGATACAGACGCCTGGATTTCCACTCTGGATCTTAAACTGAAGCAGAATAAACCGATGGCACAAACTTAAAAAACACAATTTTACCTGTAAAACTGACAACTTTTCATTCAGTTTTGTTCTGTAACATTTTCTGTATAAATTATACATGGTAGAAAAACAAGTGTTCGAAAGGAGAACCTCATGCTCACCGACACAGGGGGTTAATGTGTCCTCTTAGTATCTGGGGTAAAGGACTCTGTAAATCTGTCCATCAGCTTTACATTTGTCCAACCACTTCCCACAGTGGAAGATGGTGGTCACTGAGTTGGCCGTGTTCGTTACCTCCACGAACTCCAGGAACCACCCAGAGCTTGAGCTGCTGGCGTCGTGCTCCACTTTGACCTTTAGCAGCTCCCCCAGGTCCAGCATCTCCACCACGAAGCGGTCTGTCTGCCCCCGCTCGAAAAGATTGCGAAACCTTTGCTGCAGGTGTCGCTTTCCGGAGTCCCCGTTGACGCCGTAAATGGTGATGAAAACGTTTGCGTCCGTACCGCCTCCTTTGACGTCTCCCGTGATGATGATGATTTCATATTTGATGGGAACCAAGTTGCGAACTTTGCTGGCAAAACTCTCCACTGACTTGTAGCACTCAAATGTTGAGAACTGATCTTTTTTGGCTGCCAGGGGGATTTGTGCATTGCAGTTGAAAAAATACCTGGACAGGATGAGAAAGATTTTGTTACATTCCTACACCCAACAGTTACTGAGTAAATTATTATTTGTTGTTTTAAAATGATCAACGGACATTGTGAAACTACAAAAAATTAAATGACCAGACAACAAATGCATCGCATCATAGGCGACCAACCAGAGCAAACGTAATGCACTACACCATTTTTTTAATTTAATAAATTTATTTATACATAGAGCCTGATATTTTTTCATTTTCAATTCAATTCATTGATATTATCTTATTTTTAATAGAATTGTACATTTTGACAAACCCTTATTTTATACAGATGCCTTTGTGGAAAAGAAATTAAGTTCCAATTGTGCAAGATTTGGTGTCTTCCTTTTTAAGTTTATACACGAGATGTTTACTGTATGCAAGGGAACCGTGGCAAGATTTATTAGCAAAAATAAACATGGGGGGGGGGGGGGGGGGTGAACGTAACTAGTAACTTTTACTTTGGTTAGTATTTAATTGAGCTACTTTTTACCTGTACTTGAGTATTTTATGCATGACTTACATGTACTTGTACTTGAGTGAAATTTCAATGAAGTAAAAGTACTACTTGAGTAGGATATATCCGTAATCTTTGCACCTCTGAAGAAAATACAGAGCTCAAACAGTTCAAACAATTTGTAAGAAGGTTATAAGAAGAAAATACATTAGTTGAAAAATCTTGACAATTTAAATGAAAGAATAAGAATCTGTATTTTGACAAATTGTTTTTTTTCTCCTAAGTATGATTTTCAAATTCATTCATTGGTGTTATTTTATTTTAAAAAGAATTTTACATTTTGCCAAACCTTTTATTTTATACAGATGTCGTTAAGAAAAATACATGAATTTTTAAAGTTTTAAGTTTATACATGAGATGTTTACTGTATGCAAGGGCACAGTGGCAAGATTTAATACCAAAAATAAACGTGGGAGGTAAAAGTAACTCGTAACTTTTACTTTGAGTACTATTTAATTGAGCTACTTTTTACTTGTACTTCAGTATTTTATGTAGAAAGTGTCTATTCGTACGGTTGTCGTACGGACAACCTCTGGTGCTACTGGTACGTTTACCAAAGTACACGTACGTAGCCTCTTAGGGTTAGGTTACAACCCTCTATTGCAACATTTTTTAGGGGTAGGTTTACAGTTAGGTTTAGTCTTAGTCACATGACCTAAACTGGTCAATGAGGGGCGCTGCGTACGACAGAATGTCGGTATATCGATATGACAACCGTATGGATAGCCACTACCTTTTATGTATGACTTACTTGTACTTGTGTACAATTTAAATCAAGTAACAGTACTTCTACTTGGGTAGGATGTATCAGTACTCTTTACACCTCTGGTTAAATGACATGTAGCTTACAACAGATTCTACTCACTTGTTTCCTAGTTCCTTTTCTGTCACCACTACCTCCATAACGTGCCAGAAAGATTTACCCTTAACCTTTTTGCCGTCTTTCGTGATGTGACCAATGCAGATGCCGGCAATCTCTCCCAAGTGTTTGGACGAGAACTCAAAGGAATCGGTTGCACCACTGCAAAAACAGGCAGTTTGTCATAGTGTTTAGATTCTGAACAGTATAGGGTTGAAATCATTTGTCTGCCTCAGAGTGTTTCCTATCGTACGTCTCGTGGGAATCTCTCTCAGGAGAGCAGAGACTTGAAGAAAGATATGATAGAAGAGACTGAAAAACAAAACATGTGGGGCAGAGAATTTCTAGGACCATAGCACTATGGTTAACAATGAGCCACGGGGCGTAGAGAGTCTCTTCAAAGACCTACCAGAGGAACTTCTTTTTCTTATTCTCAAGAAGAAACTCTTTAGATCGAGCTTTCCTTCCTTCTAACACGATCCAGACATTTTCCGATGTTGAGGCATTGTCTGTGTTTGCAGTTGTTATGGCAATGTCGTATTCTGTACCGCAACAGAGAGACAGATGTTTCACACCCGCTGCAATCGACTGAGTGTGTAAAGTCTTTCTTTGCTACTCACTAGTTTTTTCACTGAGGTCGATATTGTCATTGTTGGCACAAGCCAGCTCCCTAATGATCTGCCTGTCATCCTCATTTTTAGCTAACCAACGGTCACAGGGGAACTTGAAGGTCTCATCCATGATCTCGTCTTTTACCTCGATGTACTCCAGGTGCCAACCAGGGGCCGGACCTGTTTAGAAAGAGTACTCTTTGCTTTCAGAAAGAAAAGCATTCCGACAGCCTTAAACACAGAGGTGAAAGTAACTAATTACAAGTACTCACAACACTGCAATTGAGTAGCTTTTGAAAGTAACTTGTAACTTTGACCTTGAGTGCTATTTAATTGAGCTACTTTTTACTTTTACTTGAACATTTTATGTATTACTTACTTGTACTTGTTCCAGCAAGATTAATTTTGTCTTTTTTTTTAACAGTATATTAAAGCTGAAATCCAGAGTTTCTGAGAGTACGTCTCGATGTCCCGCACTCAACAGCTCCTCTTCCTCCCCCTGCCTCTGCAATCTACCAGAAGCCCCACCTCTACGTTTGTGCACGTGCTTCGCGAAACACACGGTCGCATCGGGACGCATTGATATAGGTCTATGGGTCATCGTGGCGATGGACATTTCTGAGGGAAGAGCTTGGGAGCGCTCCTCCATGACACTATGCTGCTCAGTGATATATGTTTGCTGTTGTGACATGCGTCCTCATTTCCGTGCACAGTTTACACACACATTCCCTTTGATTGACAGAGTCCGCTCCAGGAAGTCGAAGCCTGTTAGCTGGGCAAACTAGGCGCTCGTTTCCATTTATAGGGATTTTATAGGGGTCTATAGGATGAAGGTGGGTCTTGTATACATTGATGTACAGTAGTCCCTCACTATAACGGGGTTCTTTTGCAGCCTCAGTGTTTCGCTGATTTTTTTACAGTGCAAATTTGAATGCATTTTTTTACAGTGTATGAACGCGCATTTTGTTTTGTGTCCTGATTGGCAAATGCTGCTTTCACCCACCAGCGACACATCCAACTCGGTGAGTTTCACTGCCTGCTGAAGCGAGAAGCTGCACACCTTTTTCTTCTCTCATAAACATAAACCACCGGTGAAAAAAGCCGGTGTGATTAGCGGCTAATGCTATCCTAGCTCAGTGCTACAGAGAGAACTTTTACCTGCTACAACCTCCTCCTCGCCTAATCCTTCCTAGTCCGGTCCTGGTTATAAAGGCCATATCATACAGCTCCAGGTGGTCACACAAAGCTTCTATTCCATGGTTGAATGGGTGGACAGACCTGTGTCTGTGTTGACGACCTGACGTCATCGTCAACAAAGACTGAATGCGTTCGGCATCAATGTCTGATCACTAGCAGTGTGACTCTGAAGCGCTGTATGTTTGAAAACAGGTTTACGTTATAAAATCTACGAAGGTTTGAACTTTGAGTGTTTAAACAAGAGAGAAATGTTAATTCCTGTCTGAGAAAAGTGTGTAAAGTGTGTGATGAGGGGTTTTACACCCTTAAAACATGTATAATAATTGTAAAAAGATAAAGCTGACTACTTCGCGGATTTTGCCTATTTTTAGAACGTAACCCCCGCGATAAACGAGAGACTACTGTATATGAATGACTACCTACAGTAGACCATAGAAAAAGACTAGTTAGCTATTTTTTAAAACTTCAAAAAAAATTATATATAAACAGATTTCTCAGAAACTCCAGATAGTTTTTCAAGAAATTTTTATCTACCCCTGAATAATGAAATTTCCAGAAAAACTCCAACTTAACATACTTGTACTTGAGTACAATTTCAATCAGGTAACAGTACTTGTACTTGAGTAGGATATAGCAGTACTCTTTACACCTCTGCTTAAACAGACCTAACATAAGAAGCCGCAACATTTGAATCGAGTGAAGATGCAACAGACCTTTGTTGTCGTGCCACACTCTGACTTTAGACAGCTCGCCCAGACTGAGCATGTCAGGAAAACGGAACACGTCTTTCATATTGCGCTCAAACTTGTTCCTGTTGGTGCTCTCCTTCAAAGACAGCGACCCCGTGTCCCCAAACTCCCCAAACAGGATCAGAAACACGTTGGCATCGGTTCCACCACCTGTAATATCATCACATTTATGTGCAGTGCCAGCGTCAATAAAATAAAACAGTTTAAACACAAACATGTTCTTCCTTCCTTGCATTTTTGAATTATACACACCTCCAACATCGCTGGTCTTGACTTGGATGATGTAGGTGGTTTTCTCCACCATCTCTTCTTCATCCACCACAGCTGCCAGCTCACATTTCATAGTCCTCCTCGTCCCCTTGGTCCTGGACAGCCAGTCCTCATAGGAGAACTCGAACACCTCGTCTGTGTTTAGGTTTCGCATTATCATCTGAAAGTAATTAGTGGTCTTTTTTTAGTGGATGTTCTTGATCGTAGTTATCAGAAATGATAAAGTTATTCTGTGCTCCAGAAAGAACTTAAATCATCTGTTTGTACAAATTGGATTGTGTTTTCTGCGGTTCTTGTGTTTAGGGCTGTCACTTTAACGCATTAATTTAAGATTAATTAATTATAGGGAAAAAAACAAGATACAATAACAAGACAGGAGACTGCGGAGCTTCTCAGCTTTGTTGGAGTTAATTTTGGCTTAAATAAAAACACTGGATAAAGAACAAAAGCCCAGTTGTGTGCAAATTTAGCAAAACGAGTTTGTGGATCACCGGAGCTTTTGCAGCCTCCGCTACCACCTCAATGCTAAACACGTAGCAGCTAGCACGGACAGCCGGACAATACTAGCTGCAACATGCTGTGAGCATGTCGTGTCCCCAATCCACACTGGACAAGATTACAGGGTTCAGAGCCAAAATGAACAAGTTCATGAGTGACAAATGAACAAAGTAACTGGATAACTATTATTATCTGAAGGTGAGAAAAAGCAACACGTTTGGTGTTCAATAACTGTATGGCTCAGAATAGTGTTTTTAATGTTTATGATGTGCTAACTTATAGCACTACACATGGACCTGATGTTTTATTTCATTTATATTTTCCATTATTTGACAACAGTACACAACAATATATCCCATTGATGGTCGAAACTAAAGGTGGCAGCAGTCTTTGGGACTAGTCTCACACACTGCACAATGTTGTTGAAATATCTGTTAAAAACAATAAATGACTTTATAAAACCACTTTGTTATATATCAATCTTTTGATCTGCCACAATAATGTAAAATACCTCAAGCTGAGGGCTTTTCTAAGCAATTTTAGGTAAGATTAAAAACGAGATTAATTAGATGAAGTAATTACAGAGCATAATTAATTGATCACACAAATTTTCTTGATCTCTTGACAGCACTAGTTATGTTACCCTATCAAGAAACCAGTCAGGTCGACATCCGCTGCCATCAATTCGAAGTCGGATCTTCTTGAGGGGAGCAATGTCATCAATCTCCAGACTAAAAGTGTCTTCTTGCCCTCTTTCAAATCTAGAGTGAACAAAGTTAATCTGTATTAGTTTGAGTTTACCTCTCTGGCCAGGTTGAAAACATAACCATTGGAAACTCCAATGAAAAATTCATATTCTGTCCATTCAGTAGGGATGTAACGATTCACTCAACTCGATACGATTTGATTCACGGTACAATTCTTTCACGATTTATTTTACGAAATGGGAGTGTAGACAAATGATGACTGAAAAAATATTCTTTTATTTTTTTGAGGAAAAAAAACTAGAAAATACTGTACTATTTTCATTTTATTTTTCATTGTCAAAAGAATCCCTTGATAAACTAATCAAAACAATGCAATTTAACTAAAAATAAATCTTGAATGAAATAAGAAAAGGAATAACACAAATGAAGAAGAAGCCTACTAATTTAAATTCTGGTTCTATAGTAAACAATGCAAAACTACATAATAGTTCCTTATCTTTTTAAAAGTAAAACAGAAAATGTATTTTGTGTCTTAACAATTGGACTTAAAAAAAAAACAAAAAACCGGTCTGCACTGTATTTACGTCAGATATTTGTTTGGACCAGCAGAGGGCGCTGGTAACCCAGTGGTCGGTTGGCATGAAGAAGAGATGCTATGCTAGCAGACAGACCTAATAGAAAAACGTGACTTTTACAGATATTCACGTAATATTACAGATATTCTTTTGGTGCTAAAGTGGTAATTAATCATTTATGAACATGTTCAAGCGTAGAAGGCAATCAGAAAGAAAGTAGTAGCAGATGCCTCCCGCCTACACTTTTGAACGAGGATATATAGCGCCCTCTGCTGTAAAAAAATAAGTACTGCGATTCAATTTTCAGAGCATCGATGTGAACCGTGATACCTATGAATCAATTTTTAACTGCCTTACGATTAATCATTACATCCCTACCATTCAGTGTTTGGTGTTTTCACGGATGTTGACTGAACTGGTTTCTGAGCAACAAACCTGTCCTCATTTTTCTGCAGCAGCATTTCCTCTGTGCTCCCATTGGCTCCAAACACTGTGAGGAAGATGTTGGTGTCCGTTCCCGCTGACTGAGTGTCACCTGTGGCAACTGTGACGGAGTAAACAACCTTAAAAAGCAAAGCATGTCATCTAAAAATAGAGTGAGGGAGAATTCTGACTCTCACTAAAACAGTAGTGAAGGTTGTCCAACACGTCACTCTACCACGTGGTCACATGGTCACTCACTTTGCGGTTAATGCCGATGGTGCTGGAGTCCAGCACGTTGAAGAGTCTGGCCGTCAGACCGTCTCCCCGGTCTTTAGCCAGCCAGCACTTACATGGAAAGATGTACTTGATGCCTTTGGTTGGCACGGCAACCGACAGTTCATCCACCAACCAGCAGCTCTCTGGGGTGGCACCATTATGGCCGAGCTGAGAGAACAGGGAGTGGATATGTGTTTGGACATTTTTTTTTAAATTCATGTTATACCAAAAATTCAACTCAAATGAAATATTACAGAGCTGGAGTTGCTTAATTTGAATTTCTAACTTCAGTGCGTTATAGTGAGTGCAATCAAAGGATTCTGAAGAGGGAAGACACTTTCACAGATTTATGTCAGGCAATCTCTCTCTGATTCTCACTTCCACCCTCTTCATCTCTCCTACGTCAGTTCCATAACACACAAAGTGCTCCATGGATCCGACTGCAAAGGATTTCTTCCCATCCGGCAAGTCCAGCCACAACCGGTCTGTCTCCACATCGTTGGGACCGATGATGATGACGTAGGCTCTGGCTGTTGTGCTGGCTTCACGGTCCACCCCCGTGGACAGGGTGAAGTGATAGGGGATGACTGAGAAAAGGACAGAGACCAAGTAAAGATCAGATTTTTGATTACGGTTTAATCTGATTCTATTTCAGGGCAATGATAGACTGTCAAGATTCCCGACTGTCTATTGCATTTTATCACCATTCATCCTAAATTAGCTAAAGGTCAATGTGGCTCTCGGTCGGATTTTGTGCAGCTCCAAAAGTTTACAAACAAAATGACAAATCTTAAAGAAATATAAACAAAACATCAAACAACCGAAATACACAAAATCAACCAAAAGTTGCACAAGACTCCAAAAACAGGGAATAAATGATAGAAAGAAAAGGCAAAATGACGCTCATTGGTCATTTTTCTAACTTGCTGTGATTAAAGCAGTGGTTCACAAACTTACAAGCCCTACCTGTGCCCATTGCCCCAAATAATCCTGACAAATAACACACTTTCAAATGAATTGAACAAAATAAAACTAATCACCAGCATAAAAACGAACTTAAAAATGCAGTAGTAACATATACAGGTCATAATGACACATTGCTTGCAAACTGTGCCAAAAAGCTTAAGAATGTGAATGCGAATGAAATGAACTAACAGGGATCGAGTAATATCATGTTTTATAAATAAATCAAAACTCAAAAACCTATTTATAATCTGTGCCTAAAAGCTTAAAGGTATAAAGGATGATTTTCCCAAAGTTTAGAAAAGAAACGCCCTCTGCACATGCACAACCCTCAACCTGCTTCCAAGAGGAAATGCCTACGTGTGCGAGAGAGCGTGCACAGCTCTGTTTACAAGTTGGAGTCGGCATCGCTCATACAAGCTGCCGGTTCAGCTTACCTTGCACTTTTCCCACTATGTCAGACTCGCCACCAGTCAGTGAAAATCAATTTTCAAAGGACCCAATGCTCACTGGGCACGAGCACGTACGTCTGCCTTATGTAAACATATTAACAGAATGATTGAAAATTAGGAGGACCAATAGTTAAGATGATCCACCCGGAAGTTGAAGCCAAAATAACATCGTCCACAATACCTTTAAAAAAACAATAAATTAAATACATTTTCTTAAGTCAGCTATTAAAAGTTTGTTTATTTTTCCACTTCATGTGAAGTACATGTCGACGTAAATCATTATTTTTGCACGTTAGTTCCACATTACATTTTGTTCCCGGTCTATATCTAATGCAGTCTAATAGTTTAATCATCTTCTAATTTCTGCTACATTTTTAGGCTTCTTATTATTACTTTCTTTGAGTGTAGGCATTTGGTTTAGTGTTAATGATCTTTATTTTCAATGAAGAAAGGCATTTAAGAAGATTGGCACGAAAAAGAAAATGTCCTCCTGTTTGTCACACCCCACCTGTCATGTCTCCGCTCCCCACCAGTGGGGGCACACCACGCACTTTGAGAAACACTTGATTAAAGTGTCCCATGTCTGGATTATCTTATTCATATTTATAATTGTAGCCTTACTTGGACCTTCTTCTACCACTGCCGCCTTTTTCTTTTTCTTCTTCTTGTTGGCATTCCGGTCCAATCCCAGTTTGGCCTGAGCCATCTTCTTGGAATAGGGATCTAGATTTCTTTCGCCCTCATAACCCTAAAATCAAAAACGGATTTTGAAAATATGGAGGTGAAATGTGAAAAATAATAACTTAACCAGGCTTCACCTTGACATAGAAAGTCCTTTCTATCCGCCTGTCCTCCTTCTTCATTGACAGCCAGCGTTCACATAGGAACATGTAAACCTCATCTGTGTCCACATCCATCACCTCCACCTGGTCCAAGTACCAGTCAGCTCCCATCAACGAGTTATCATGACGGAGACGGATCTTGAACACCTGGCCCAAGTCCACGGCCTCAACAGTGAATTTATCCACCTAAAGAGAACATAGTCTTAAATAGTTTTAAATAGCAGGAGGAAAAAGACACAAGTTTGGCAGTCGATGCAGTCACGCTTTGACACACTTACTTGCCCTCGACTAAACTTGTTCTTGTTTTTCTCAGATTTGGAAAGCTTGCGCTCTCCGGTGTCTCCCAGGTCTCCATAGATAGTGAGAAAGACATTGGCATCGGTTCCTGCTCCGTTCATATCACCTGTACGCACAGACACTTTGTACGTGTGAACTGTGAGAGAAGAAAGACACTAAAGTGAATACAAGTATAAAGTATGCACACATGAAAAAGTTAGACCTCTTATCTGGGTGTGCAGTAGTTTGGTGCATTTGCATTTGTAATTTTAACATAGTTGCTAGATGTTACTGCATATTCTATAATCTAGTGTGGGCTGGAACAATTGGAACTCAAACTGTGCAACTTTGTGTGTCATCAATAGGTTTGAATGAATGGCAAATAACTTACTGATCAACACGAAAAATGTTCAGATTCAGATTCAGAATGCTTTAGGTACAGTTTAGAACAATGCTAGGAATTTGACTTGGTAGTTGCAGCGAAAGACCACACATCAACACACCGGAGCAGCCATTTGCGGTGCCCACATATTTAGGTGAAAAAGGGATAAACAACAGGAGGAGAGGTGAGGGGAAAACAGCCAGTTTGAGAATGGTTTCCCTAAACAGAGAAGGCAGTGTAAAACCAGGAAAAAAAACGCCTCTGCAAACATAAATTTAAGCAGGACACAGTCAAAGAACACAAGACAAGGCACGTGGGTAGGGTTGGGTAGGAGGTGGGCTGGGGGAGGGGGTCGGGTGGGAAGAAGAAAAGATTCTAGCCATTTGGGGACATGGGCGTGCTGCCGATGGGCGCTGCTACCACGCCTCCATGTAGCACGGATGGGAGGGGGGGTGGCGGGAAGATGGCCAATGAAGGCATCTGAAATTGAAGACCTGTAGCTGCGCTACTGACAACAGCCAGATGACGTGTGGCAACAGTTCAGCATCAACAGTTCCAGGTGGGAATGTAGTGAAGGAGCAGGGGGAGGGAGTGGGGGGTAAGAGCTCTGCAGAAACATCCTGGCGGTAAGAGATGAGTCAACCTTGGCTTTAGCCATGGCTGGCTGGGGAGCCGAAAAGGAGATAAGCAATGTGTTTTTGATACAGGCTATGTCAATTTTCAATAGCCTTCTGTCCTGGGTCTCTCTGCTGTAATCCAATGAGTGGCCTAACTTCCAAGCCAGGCCTCCAACTTAGGAAGCCACCAGCTCTGATCAGCAGCATGCCTCCTACCATTATTCCAATTATGTAGATGTCCTCCACGTCTTCCACGGAAAGAATCGACAGACAAACAACTCGGCACTTGTTCCAAGGGTCAAGTGCATATCCAGCCACAAACGTCCTGCTTGGTGAACCCGCATGTCCAGAGTGCGATGTATCATATTCATGATGATTTAACACATCCCGAAGTTTGAATCTTTCAGTTTGGAAACAATCCTGTTATCATTGTCTTACGTGACTGTCGGGACAAAAATAAAAGTCTTCCTGAAATGTTTTAAAAGTTAAAAATAATTTCCTGTTGTGAAGGATGTTAAAAAATAATTAATAAATAAATGAATGAATAAATGAAACAAAATTATAAAAAACAAGTTCATACTTTGTTGCTACTTTTTTAATGTTTGAAGCAATGAAAAAGAGTGCAAGGTTTATTAGCCAAGACTTTTTTTTTCTTTAACTAAAAATATGTTTATTTAGTTTATTTAAAATTACAGTGCGTTTCATAGTGTTACATTAGTCCCGACTATGAAGTACAAAAGTAACAATGTGCAACGTTCAACTACAATGTGATCTTGGTATTGACGGATCAAACATGTAGGTAGTTTATCACAATGTGAAATAATAATAATAATGTATGAAGCTTCTTTATACGTCTGTGAAAAATGACAGAACCAGATATATTCTTTATACATCTGTAACAAATCTATACATCTATTCCTTATATGTCTGTGTCACTTTTTAAATTGAATTACTGAAGGAGAACTGAAGCTTCTCCTTTTATCCACCTTGGCTGGGAGGTCAAGGTTCTGCTGGTGAACTGGTAAACTGAAGTGGTGAGTTGGTTTACCAGAGTTTCTCTTTAGTAATAAATGTCTTATTTTGACAGGTATGTAAACAGTACTTTTTTAATTTTGCATTGCAATAGTTTTTTTGTGTAATTTTAAAACACTCTGTAGTTGTAGCTAAGGGTTTTCATGATGAATAAATTTGTGAAACAAATATTGCTGCAATACAAACAAATGGATGTTGGTTTGATATATTTGTTAATGTTTATTTAGTTATTATTATCATCATGACAAAAAAAATGATAAATTGGAACAGTTTAAGATTTCATTATTTAAAATTTTATTACCAAACAAAAGTACTCAAAATTGGTACTGTTGAGTACCGATACCGATTCACAGGTATAGAGTATCGGTTCAAATGAAAGGTACCCATCCCTAGTGTGAAGTTATCTTTTAGAATAACCGTTGTTTGAAAAATGAAAGTATTATTTTCGTACTGGCTCTCAGTTGAACTCTATAAAGTGATATCTGCAGAATAAATAAAGGCATGCTCGTGCTTACAATCCCCCACATACTGTAAATCATTGCGAACCTACTTTCCAAAGCATCCTCCACCTCAGTCTCTGTGGTTTTCAGCGTCCCTCCCCTGAGGAGTTTCTGTGTGATAATGTCTGAGGGGACCAGCTCCCTCACCGTCTCGCCATCATCTTCAGACTTAGCCAGCCAACACTCACATGGGAAAATAGTGGTTTCCGAACCCTAGCGTGAAAACACAAACCAATCATGAGCCTGGCTCAGCTCACAGAGGAGGGGTGTGAGCCAAAGGATGTTTAATTGTTCATCTTCTCATTTCACTACAGCACAGAGAGTCTTAGATGTTGGTTACCTTTCCGTTCCTGAGCTGTCGCCTGATCTCCACTCTGTCAAGGTGCCAGCCTGGGTTGATGCCCTTGTTGTCATGCCCTATTCGGATTTTTTCAATAATGTCCCCGATGTCCTCTAGCTGGGGAGAAAACTCACTCTTTCCACATCAGCAGCTACACTTCTGTAGGATGTGCAGTAAACACACACTTACCTCCACTATAAACATGTCCTCAGCACCTCTTTCAAAGTACAGACGTCGCTCTCGCTTGTTGACACACAGGTGTTTCTGCTGTGTGCACACACCTTTACATCCATACAACACAATGAACACGTCTGCGTCCGTCCCAGCGCCAAACTCGTCACTGGTGTAGATCTTTATTTCATAGGGCACGACTGCAAAAATTAGGTGAAATTAGCACGATATGTTTACACCATCATTTATGTATAGAATCAGAATCGTATCGTAATGAATGAACTCTTGCAGGGTTTTTCACGTGCTTTTACACGTTTTTCACATGCTTTGTTTCGCAGTTGTATTTCAAATTCACAAATGCACATAATCTGTTTCGTAAATATATATTTTATGCAAATTTGTAATATAAATTCTGAAATGCACACGCTCTACTTCACAAATATTATTTTGCAGGGGGCAGAGGCAGCATTGCCCCCCCCACCATCCCAAGTGGTTAAAAGTTCTCATTACAGTTTTCCCAAATTCATTGAAAAAAGATTTGTTTTCATAACATAGTTTTCTGCTGCTTTGATTTGAACATATTACTGTTAGTTTCATGACACAGATGTTAGTTCTACCTCAGGTGTGTATTATAAGTTTTCAGTGAAACTTTTGAGACTTTAGGTTGGTTCTTCTTCTGTTGCGCAATTCTTCTTCACAATGTAAATGCTGAAACGACACTGCACCCAGCAGTTCATGTATGGTACTGCAGCATAAATGAAACAGGAAGCGGCCGCTGGCCTGATTTTATCTTGAATTTATAACATTTAACGATGCGCCAACACAAGCTTTTGGAGTCAACATTATTAATGTTACTAATCATTTTTGCATTATTCTATATGTTACACACATTGTGGTTGTAGCAAATCTCAAGATGATCTATATATTTAATTCAGTTTTTTTTATTTTGTCCCCCCCCGGCAAGAATAATAAAATAATGAGAATTGTATTTTCTTAAATGAATTTGGGAAAACTGTAATGAAAACTTGACCACTACGGGGGGCAATGCCCCCCCATTCCCTCTGCAAATTCTGTGTTTTTAGTCTAGTAAGTAAGTAAAAATTTATGAAGGAGAATACAAAATTGTTGCCAAAATACTTGTAACTGTATTATGGACATCATCCCAAAAGGGTCTAATAACTGGGCAAAGCCCAAAATGTTGGTCTGCCATATTGTTACCACATTCTCTTCAGCGGTTACCAATTCCTTTTGCCACTTTTCCTTCACATAATTTGTTGAGTAGCTTCTTAGTTCATTTACATGTCTGTACAGGTGGTTGTCACTTTCCATGGTTTCTACTCACATGGCATGTAGAATTCAGTCTGTAGCTCAGCGGGGTAAAGGTTTCTCACAATCGCACCGTCATCCTCGGCTTTGTCAAGCCATCGGCCACAAGGAAAAGTAATTCTTTGACCCTGTGATGGAGCGTCAATCTCAACCCAGTCCAAGAACCAGCCGGGGGCTCCACCTTACAGCGCGTGGACGATAATCAGTCAATATCAGTCAGTTTAATGCTTTGCTCATGTTGATGTTTGGTCGTTCTTCATCCTACCCGAGTTGTCGTGGCCAATCCGGAGCTTCTCCAGGTCGCCCAAATCCACGGCTTCCACAGTGAACTCATTGATCATTCCTTGCTCAAATTTGTTCTTGTGCGTCTTACAAGCCTTTAGGTTGATGAGCCCTAATGATTCACAATTTTAGGTTTTCTATCAGAAAAAGACAGGTGGGGTATGGGTAGGATTATCTGTGACTTTTCACACCTGTGTCGTCATTTTCACCAAACAAGATGGCAAACACGTTGGCGTCGGTCCCCGCGTTCTTTTTCTCTCCTGTTTTAATTTTCAGGTTGTACGTAGTCGACATGGCTGCAAGATACATTAAACAGGTCACATTTTAACACCTTTACCGTCGCAACCCCAATCCTCCACTACATTGTACATTTTAGGACATCCTTAAAGTATCAGAGTGAGGTATCAGAAAAACCTCTGTCATTTGTCAGACCAAACTGACTCATGACTCAGCAAAACGTCAGTCAAATGAAACATCACTTTTCAAACTAAACACTGTTAAATGAAACTTCCTCAGGCTTCAAAATAAAAGTCATCAGACTCAACGAAGAAGTAGAAATTTATCAGAAGTTGAAAAGCTGTTGTTTCGTTTTATTTTTTAAGTTAGAATATATCAACGTACTGTTTGATAAATACATAAATACATAGTTCAATAAAAAGCTGATTAGAAAAAAAAATAGAAAATAACAGCTTTCAACTTTACTCTTGTATCCGAAGCGGCACATATTGATGACGTCACGTGTATTTCCGGTTTCTTCAATATATGCCATGTTGTGTTGAGGCGGTTATACTTGAGGGCATTTAGTCTGATGACTTTTATTTGAAGCCTGAAGACGTTTCATTTGATGGCGTTTGGTCTGAGAAATTACAGAGGTTTTCCTGATACCTGATATCTCACTATGAGACCTAAGGATAGTCTAAAATGTCCATCTTGCTCCACAGATAAAGAGAGACGTTACATTTTTGTTCAAGTCCTAAAGTAGGTCCCGCCCCCTCCTCATCCTCTTCATCTTTCTTCATGAAGGCCTCGTCCACAGGAACCAACTCTCTGGCTATCTGCCCATCGTCCTCATCCACTGCCAACCAGCGGTTACAAGGGAAGTAGTACCTAGCGAAACAATTACATCACAAATCAATAAGCTCTGTACTCCGCAATTATTTCATGTGGTGTAGATTGAAGACTTTCTTTAGGTTGAACAGTAGAGCAAAGCCTTAAAAGTCTTGTTTTTTTAACTTACGTCATATCCTCCTTTATGTCCACAATCTCCACACGATCAAGGTACCAGGTTGAGTGCGAATTGCTGTTGTCATGACGGATCCGTAGCTTCTTCAGCGGGCCGAGATCAACGGCCGTCACTGTGAAAACATCCTCCTGCAACACACACAGTCATTGGAGACCCTAACGATATCACTGGGAAAACCAAAAAACAAACCTGAATAATCCAATCACTGTGTTCTCTGACTGACAAAGAAACACAAGAAATCCTGGTAAAAAAGAACTAAACCCCCTGATTTCTGCTGACCTGCCACTAGGGGAAATAAAAAAAAAAATACCTTGATTATGGGCGGGGCTTCTGGAGCAATTAAGACAATCACCAAAGAAAAATATACAGTATGCTATGCATAGTGCAGCTGGCGGTGCCAACAGTGCTTGTTTGTGATGCAAGATGTTCCAAGAATCTCGTTCTCAGCCAATAGCAACCCTATGCAACTGCATAGTCTGCCTATAGACAAAAACGTCTATGATAAAAACACAATAGTCATGTTAAGTGTTTGGATGTTACATGCATTTGAGCATTTAACTCAGGTGCCTGAATCCTGTGACACAAATATTTCACTTATTTTTGATAAAATAGAATAAAAGTCTTCCTCTTTGCTTGAATCTAAGATGACGGTGCTTTGGGGCTTTTGGTCCCACCTGCCCCTGCTCAAATTTGTTGACGTTGTCTGAGTTCTTCAGGTATCGCTCGCCCGTGTCTCCGTTTTCACCATAAATATTAATGAAGACTTTGGCGTCAGTTCCAGCTCCAGCCATCTGACCAGTGAAGACGCACACTTCGTAGGTGTTGACTGTCAGACAACACAGAAGGATCAATTACCAACAACTCTTTAACTTGTTGCATGTATCAATTTAAACAAAGCATGACACAGTCCCATTGAATAAGCAACAATATCTATCGAGATAACCCAACTGTTAACATGAATCATGAATAAATGGTCAGAGTGAGTGAATAATCTTTAGGTAAAAAGTGTTAGATTGAATCAGAATCAGAATCAGAAATGTTTTATTTGCCATGTACAGTTTTGAGGACAGTACAAGGAATTTGACTTGGTGGTTGGTGCACAAAACAAGCAACAAAAAGAAATAAAAGAAATAAAAACAGAACAACAAAGCACAACCCAGCAACAATAATAATAATAATAATGATAAATATAAAGGATGAGGGATAAATAAAGGATAGATAGAGAATAAAGGATAAATAGGATAAATATAAATATAAATATATATATATACAGTGCAGCAGGTATCAAGCTGGTGGAGGTGGTGATCGGGTGGGGGGGGGGGGGGGGGTTCAGTGGGTGACTTGGGGTGTGTTCATGTGGATGGTGGCAGAGGGAAAGAAGCTGTTTTTGTGTCTGGAGGTTCTGGTCCTGATGGACCGAAACCTCCTACCAGAAGGGAGAGATTGAAACAGTTTATGACCGGGGTGGGAGGGGTCGGCCACAATCTTTCCTGCACGCCTCAAAATCCTGGAGGCGTACAGGTCCTGGAGGGAGGGCAGATTGCAGCCGATGACCTTCTCTGCAGAGTGGATGATACGCTGCAGTCTGGCCTTGTCCTTGGCCGTAGCTGCAGCGTACCAGATGGTGATGGAGGAGCAGAGGATGGACTGGATGATGGAGCTGTAGAAGTTCACCATCATCTTTGTTGGCAGACTGAACTTCTTCAGCTGCCGCAAAAAGTACATCCTCTGCTGAGCTTTTTTGATAAGGGAGCTGATGTTCAGCTCCCACTTGAGGTCCTGAGTGATGATGGTCCCCAGGAAGCAGAAGTACTCTACAGAGCTCACTGTAGAGTCTCCCAGGGTGAGGGGGGTGAGGGGGGCTGGGTTCTTCCTGAAGTCTGCTATCATCTCCACTGTCTTTAAAGCATCGAGCTCCAGGTTGTTCTGGCTGCACCAGGACACCAGCCGGTCTGTCTCCCACCTGTAGTCGGACTCGTCTCCATCAGCGATGAGACCGATGATGGTCGTGTCGTCTGCAAACTTCAGGAGTTTGACCGACTGGTGAGAGGAGGTGCAGCTGTTGGTGTACAGGGAGAAGAGCAGAGGAGAAAGAACACAGCCCTGAGGAGATCCAGTGCTGATGGTCCGGGGAGCAGAGATGGTTTTTCCCAGCTTCACGTGCTGCTTCCTGTCAGACAGGAAGTCTGTGATCCACCTGCAGGTGGAGTCTGGCACGTTCAGCTGGGAAAGCTTGTCCTGAAGGAGAGCTGGGATTATTGTATTAAAAGCAGAGCTGAAGTCCACAAACAGGATCCTGGCGTAGGAGCCTGGGGAGTCCAGGTGCTGGAGGATGAAGTGGAGAGCCAGGTTTACAGCATCGTCTACTGACCTGTTGGATCTATAGGCAAACTGCAGGGGGTCCAGGTGGGGGTCGGTGATGTCCTTGATGTGGGAGAGCATGAGGCGTTCAAAGGACTTCATGACCACAGATGTCAGAGCGATGGGTCTGTAGTCATTAAGTCCTGTGATCCTCAGCTTTTTAGGGACAGGAACGATGGTGGAGGCCTTAAAACAGGCTGGTACGGTGCATGTCTCCAGTGAGGTGTTAAAAATGTCTGTGAACACTGGAGACAGCTGATCAGCACAGTGCTTCAAGGTAGAGGGAGAGACAGAGTCCGGTCCACAAGCCTTACGGGGGTTTTGTCTCCTGAAAAGTCTATTCACATCTCTCTCTTTGATGGAGAAAGGTGTCTCTGTAGGAGGGGGGGGAGGAGGGGGGGAAGATAGGGGAGAGAGCCTCCGTAGGCAGCTGGGGTGAAACTGTAGCTTTGATGTGGGGGGTGAAGGTGTTGGAGTGAGGCTGGTCAGAGGTGTGACCATTGTTTACTTTCTTTGAGTAAATTTTATCAGAGATATTGTTGCTGGTTTTGTAATAGAACATAAAAAGAAGTGTAGAGTAACTAAGAGGAGGAAAATACACCGGTTTATTGATAAGTCATATCATTAAAACATATTTACATTTCATAGAAAGAAAAAAATGGAATCCAAATTACAATTACATTTATCTCATACAAAGCTGTTTTAATATAACTATATAGTTGTATTGATGAATAGTTTATAGCATTACAAATGGCTTAAAGTGCGCATGTGTCTTTTTCTATTAGATTTTCCCCCCAGTTACAATGTCTTGGTAAAAATAAGTATTTTTCTGTTTCAAAATTTCACAAATTTCATGTCAGGTTTTACACTTTTCCGTTTAGTTGCCGTTTCATCATCTTTCCCTGTTTCGAAGACTTAACTGGCTAATAACAAACATGTTAATAGAGTCAACTACTGTCATTAACGTAAAATGGGATTATTTACGGGAGCCAGTTTATTAACACTGAAATAATGGGATTACGCCACAAGAGCGACACTAGCAACACCGCTAATCCCTCAGCCACCCATTTAACAGGAAGCATTTAGCATGGAAATGCGTGATTTGGTCCCAAAACATTATTTGTGAAATCTTTATTTACGAATCACCCTCGTGTTTTTCATGAAACCCCGCGCAGCCGCGTGATTGTAGATGCTTCTACTGTGACGTGTCACCAGGTAAAATGATCACAAGTTCAGCTAATACACCAACAGCTAAACCCGAGCCTTTTCAGATTTGAATGCAGTCATAATAATCTGAAATGCTTCTTCATCACAGCACATTAAAAAAAACACTTCAGATGAAGCTTTAAAAAAATTGTCAATCACAGGATAACATGATCACAAGATTAACTGTAATATATGTTTCGAGATTTGAACGTGATCATGTGCGGAATTGGACACATTAGTTTGTTTTGACACACTTTCTAGACATTCAATCAATTTTCTGATGAAAAAAAGCATATAAATGTGGGATATTGTCCCAGAACTTGCATGTGAGGCAATTCTGTGTCATGTTGGGGGCCAAATTTTAAAGAAAGAGAGAAAGGATAGGTCAGATTGATTTTTTTGAAAGTGAATTCCGTTTTCTGTGATCACAGAAAATCTAGGCCTTAGTATCGTTAAAAAAACCGTGACTTTGTTGTGTGTCGATTGATCACCCAGAGTGTTGGTGTGAGTTTTGGTAAAATCTCTATTTTACCTTCCAGTTCTTCTGCGCCCTCAGGCAGTAGCTCCACCACCAGCTCCCCATCCTCCTCTCCACTAGCCAACCAGCGCGAACAAGGAAAATGGTACGTCAGCACCACCTCCTGCATCACCTCTCCTTCCTCCTCCTCTTCCTCCTCCTCATCTTTCTTCTTTTTCTTCTTCTTCTTCTTGTCGACCTTTTTATTTTCCTTGGGCACCCAGGCCATAATCAGGCGTTTGACATCTACCGTCTCCAGGAACCAGCCAGATGCCAGGCCAGAACCGTCGTGACCGATGCGTATCTTGAAGATTTTCCCCACATCTTTGACCTCTATCTGGTAAACAGTGGCAGTAAATTGAAGTAAAACATTATTGGAACATTTTCAGGTAAAACTTTCTCATTGGTACCTTAAACACTTCAATGGTGTCTCGCTCAAAGTTGTTGGATCGGCTCTCGAGTGTAATGACCTCCGTCTTCCCATTGTCCCCATAAATCTGGATGAAAACTCTGGCATTGGTTCCGGCAAAGGCCAAATCTCCGGTCACCACGGTAATCTCATAGTTGACCACTGAATGAAAGGAGATTAATACAATAAATTAAATCACCAGAGGCGGCATTACATCCAGGGCCGGCTCTATGCAGGGGCAAGAGGGGGCAGTGTCCCCTCAAATCAAAGATTATGATTCCTCACTCCATGCTCAGTTTTCACAAGCGACGCATCTATTACACTCTGTTCTTGCTCGTTTTTACACGTGTATTAGCAAGTCTAAAGGGAGAGGCCTGACAAAGTCCAATCCACTTCTCTAAGTTGGGGTTGGACACATACTGTAGCTTACAACCCAATTCAATGTAGAAAACACTGTTACTATAAGCACAGGGGAAACAAAGTGCTGGAACATGATGTGTACATATGATGCCCCCTTCACATTTCTGACTGCCCCCTCATATATGCCTGCCTACAACTGGCCCTGATTACATCTATTGATACATCCATCCATCCCTGGAAGTGCCGCCTACATTGTTCAGTGTCCAGGATCTCACTGGGGTAAATCTCCACTTCTGTCTTTCCGTCAGCCTCGTCTTCATCCAGCCAACGATGACTGGGGAACATGTATTGCTTCCCTTGAAGAGGAACCGTAATCTGAACGCTGTCCAAGAACCAACCAGCTCGCATGCCTTCGTTTGTGTGTCCAATCATCAGGCGGTTGATCTGGATCAAAACAGAGGTGTTAATGTTGACAGTTATCAATTATTACTAAACACATTCGAAACATTATTTCGCAACAGATTTGTGAGTAAAAGACTTTACTTTAATTTCATGAACCCACTTCTTCCTGTAAATTCCTGTAATAAATGTTTTATTCTGCTCAATGTTTTCTGTTACACTTTTTAATCATGTAAAGCACATTGAATTGCCTTGTCTTGTAAATTTTATTTATCATATACCTTTGGATAATTCAGTATAAAAACATCATATCAGAATTAGTGATGCACGATATTATAGGCACGTTATTAGTCTAATTAGTATTAGACATGGGCCGATATACCGACAAAATAACAGGCTTTGCTTCCTTGATCAACTCGTAGACATCATATACTGTATATTGCCTCAACATAAAAGTAGAATTATAGATTGAATAGATCAAAAAAAAATTTTGAGAGGCAATTTCATCATTTTACATCTATTTTTTGTTAAGCGAATGATCTTTGATTTAGTGATCTAAGAGGCCAACACTATGGCTGTGTTGGAAATTGCACACAAACGTACTACACACTTCAAACTCAAGTGTATACACTGTCTACTATATACTATAAGTATGATTAGGATGATGAGCGTTCCCACTGAAGTATACTTCCAAGTTTCCCAAGATGCATTTGGAACCTACAACGACAAAAACCAGATTCACACTGAGGATAAATATCTCTGTTGATTCTCCACCTTTGAAAGTTCTGAAAACATTTTTAGAGAGAAAGTGACCAAGTAGAATATCAACATGTGCTCATAAAACTCGCAGAAACACATTACATTCTGACATTTCAGAGATTTTCGCAGACCCTCCATTGTGCTACTGACAAAACTTCCGGTTAACTTCAAAACAAGAGACAGTCTTTGAAACTGTCTTTACTGTTTTGTTTAAAAACAATTGTGATGAATAAATATGAAGTTTATAAAAAAGTGTTTTTCTTATTTTGCACATGGAATGATTACATTGTCTTATGTCTGTGTTTGCCAACATGATAAAAGAGTTTACAGCATAGTTCTGTATGTAAATTCTACTACAGAAACTAGATCATCTCTGCAATTAATGTGAAGGGGAAATATCGGTGTCGGTTTTTGGCCAAAAATCCATTATCGTGCATTTCTAATTAGACTATATCTTTGATTACCAATCTTCCTGGAATTAAATTGACATCAGGCCATAACACTTTAAAGCTGCTGATCCACCAGCACAGCACCAACCTGTCCAATATCAAAGGTATCCACAGTAAAGATGTCAATGCGTCCCGTCTCAAAGTAGTTTCCCAAGTTGTTGGCAGAGACCAGCAGCATCATCTTGCCGGTGTCGCCTTTCTCACCGTAGAGCTTGACAAACACGTTGGAGTCTGAGCTGCCCCCAGAGATGTTTCCGGTTTTCACTGCGATGTGATAGTTCACGTCTGGCACACACACACAGATGCAGACATGAAATGGTGTTAATATGAAAGCAGTGATAACGAAATCTTCCTCTGACTCACTGTAGAGACGTTGTCCTTCTACAAATGGCACTAACTCTCGAACAATCTGTCCATCATCCTCGTTTCGGTCCAACCACCTGAAAAAACACAGTGAGTGAAACACGCATTTGTCATTTTTACCTCATCAGCTAGTCATGAAGCAGTAGTTTAAAGTACACGATCATGCTGTTTAAATGTCTTATCGTGAAATTCTTTAACTTTACATTCATTACATTTAATTCCTTTCAATCTTTTATTTCTTTCAAGCTTTACCGGTTTTGGGAAAACTATAAAATAACTGAATGTTGCATTGAACTATTTGTGATTCTTCTAATTTTTACTCATAATAGTTACAACCAGAGTGTGTCCTCTATAGAACTACAGAAAGGCTGCCAAATGTTAATTGCATTAAAGATATAAAAGCCTTTCAGTACTGCCTTATCCCTTTAGGGTTACCATACTAATGATTATAGACACATTAACTGCTGGCAACTGGCTAAATAATAATGAATGTGATTATTTCAAAAAATAAAAGAGAAGGGGTTTGAGTTGAAAGAAATATATAGAAAATAAATAATAAAATATTAATTCATTATAGTCGGAGACAAGACTGTAATTGTGAAATGCTGGATGTTTTAGGTGCAACACACTTTCCCATAGAACTTGTGCCAAACTCATGGCCAGGGGGCCAAATCCGGCCCTTTGAGGCATCCTATTTGGCTCACGGGTGAAAGAAAAAATGACAAAGAAAACATGAATCATTAATTAAATGAAACTCCACAATATTTGCAGGTGCTCAGTTTTCCCGGTGCTTATATCACATGATTGCTGTTATTTTTTATGTGAAACTGTTAAAAAACCTTAAAATTCTTACAAAATCCTTAAACTTTCCTTAAATTTTGAGAAAATAATTTCCTTAATTGAATAGAAATTTGTCACAAAATCTAGGAAATTTAAAATGAAGATCCAGTTGGGACCGATATCTGTTACTTATTTGTTTGGATATTGTCGGTTTCTTACATATTTAGCATTGTATGTATATGTAGAAGTGCAAACTAGAGCACAATAATGTTGAAATTACTAGTTTTCCTGCATAAAATCTGTGGAACACTTGAGATCAAACTGTTCCGCATTTGGCCCCTGAACTAAAATGAGTTTGAACACCCCTGCCATAGAAGATTGCACCATCATCAGAAATGAGCATTCCTGTGAATTAGGTGGATACAAATACAAGTCTACATCAAAATATGATTGAAAATATGTATTTTACAGCAGACACCTTTCTTTGCAATTACTTTAGGTATTTACTGATGCTTTGAATTAAAGCTTCTCAACACATAGGACATCCCTTGTTTATTCTCAGAAAGGGAAATGTAAAGATTTTCTTAGTTGTTTGAGAACACAAGACCTTTCTTTGTTTAAGTTACCTGCCGCAGGGGAACTCGTAGGCCTGAATCTCAGCCTGTCCCTCCTCCCTGACCAAGACCTTATCCAGGAACCATCCACAGCCTCCTCCTTTACCGTTGTGTCCGATTCTCACCCTGCGGATGCGTCCAATGTTCACAGCCTCGATTATGAACTCATCCAACTGGAAATAGGAAAAAACTCAATTAAACAAACTGTCAGAACAAGAAAACACATTTATTCACATTTTAAAATCTTTCAATGTATGTTTTTATTTAAACCCAATTATTTTCAAATGACTATTAATAATTATATTAATATATAATAAAATTATATTATTATATCTATGTATATTTGAAAGTTGAACCTTCAATTTTGTACAACAATCAATTATATATGAATCAATAAACATAACACATTGGAGGTTCACATGAGTGTCTTAAAGCAAAATACTGCTTTTGATGATGCTCTGCTTGTTTTAGTAGGGATTCTTGATTTTGTTACCAATTTGTTGTGTAATTAGAGGAATTTTGTTGAATTGTTTGTGAGAAATTGCAAGATTTGTGGAAAAAATTAGAGTTCTTTTCACAATTTGCAATTAAGGAAACAAAGGAAAAATGCATGCCCCTATAAATACTGTTATGTAGAGTTTCATTAAATTGTTGAATTTGGTAATTTACACAATAATTCATGTTTTCTCTGTCACTTTTACTTTCTTTTGCAGGCCGAATTGGATGCTCTAAAGGGCCGGGTTTTGCCCCCAGGCCTTGAGTTTCACACATATATTTTATTATGAATTAGGTGCCCAGATGTACCCACATTTCCTTTCTCAAACTTGTTGGCATTGTTTTTACAATTGACCAGCTGCCGGTCCCCGGTGTCTCCAAGGTCTCCGATCAGATTTAAAAACACTGATGCATCAGTGCCGCTGCCGCCGACGGTCCCTGTGCAGATGGTCACTCTGTATTTTACCACTGCAGAGACACAGAAAAAAAGGGTCTTTGGTATTTGGTCTTCAGGTTTGGATTTGTTTCTATTTAGTGAAATTAAACATGAGAACATACAAAGCAGAGGCTCAGAGATGAGATCCCCAGAAGCTGGAAGCTCCCTCACAACCTCGTTGTCATCTTCATTGGTATCCAGCCACCGCCCACAGTGAAACTTATACTTGTCCTTTGTCAAAGTCTTCAGCATTGTGACCTACGTGTTTGAAGGAGAATGTGACTGAAATGGATCAATAAGATCTAAAATGTGTCATTTAACCATTTATTCTGAGAAGTGATATGAATTAACAAAAGCACTCTTCATTCAAAAGAGTATATAACTTTTAATAGCACAATATGCAGCACTTAATACATCACAACAGTTATCTGGATCAATGATCATGATCATGGTACCATGATCATTCACATCAAAATCTTGGAAGAAATGCATATCCCATTAATAACCACACAGTAGGTCCAAATGTATGGGCAATTCCATTTTTTTTGAGAAAAATCTAGATGTGCAATCCGGATCCAATCCATAAGAAACTTGGTGGAGTAATTGAGGAACCAACCCAACATAATTGGGTTAAATAAAAATCAGTCAATTACAAATCGAGACATTAAGTTTCTTTCATGAAGAACGGGTGATAGGGATTTTTTGAATTGATACAGACGACGGACTGTGAGAACTGTGCAGAGCGAACGGGATCACGACTCAACGCCTTCTTTGGCCCCCCACTCCCCCTCCCTCCCACGTAATGACAGCAGGAGGGGTGAGGCGATGCGCCTCAGCTGCTTGCCCGCCCCCCCAGCAGCTGGCTGCAATCCTGCTATCCACAATCCTCTCCCCCCTCCACCCATATGTGCTATGTCTTCGAATTTTGTTGTAATTGTGTTTTTCTGTGCTTCTATATGCTGGGGAGTATTTTTTTCCCAATCCCACACTGTGCCCCCTCACTAAAAGCATAGTTTGGGACCTGACTTGTGGCTTGTGACCCACAGTACTCCCGCTCCTGTACTTCCATGTTATTTGTGATTGTCTTTTAATGTTTTCTTGGATGTAACTGAAACTGAATTTGAGTATTCTGAATTGAATTGAATACAGAATCAGTATACTGATCTGGATCTTCTCCAAAATTTTATGGAATTTTAGGTGGCGTAACATTTATCTTTGGTTAAAATTTTGATAAAATCTATGTGGGATTTTTAAAGTAATACTGCAAACAAATGAATAAATGCAGGTGAAAATATCACATCCTTGGCAAAAAAATAGAAAAATATTTTGCATTAAATCAGTGGGTTGAAAAGACAATATTTAATGCATTGTTCAAATTATTGTTGAATTTTAATTAAACATGATTATAGCAGTAATTGTTTTTCTGTCATTTAGTTTTCACCTTGCTGAGGTGCCATCCTGCGAAAGGACTCCTCTTCTCATGCCAGATACGAAGTTTGGTTAAAGTTCCAAAATCTGGTAACTCAACCTGAAAGATGAGCGCAGTAGAAACAGAGCTGCTATATTATGAACATGTACCTATGACTGATGGTACAGCGCTGTGAGACACGTACCACAAACCTGTCGATCTGACCCTGCTCAAAGTTATCGGATCTGTTGTCCAGCTTTATCTCGTCAGACTTTCCCTTTTCTCCGTACACCTGGAAGAAGATTGCTGCGTCGGTTCCTGCGCTGGGAATGTCTGACGTCCAGATCCAAAGGGACCAGGGGTACTCTAAAGACAACCAGAAGAAGACTTAAAATATCTGCTTTGGGACATTATCACCAGCATACACAGTGCAAATGCAAACACTTTAAACCATATACAGTATGCATGTCTTCCATATAGTCAGCATGGACACACGTCACTATTATTAATATATTGTTTCATAGGATCCAACACGATTTCCACATTCTTTTCATGCTGCTTTGAATGGCTTTTAATGACAACCACCAAAAATCAGAAGTAAGCTACAGTATATAGTAAGTAAGGCATAAAAATGGAAACATTTAGAATTAATTTTTTGAGATAAGGCTACAGTAACGCATAAAAATGGCAAAAAATATGGTAGTTTTTTTCTGAGATAAGGCTATGAAAAGACCCTAAAACTAATTCAAATATGATGAGCACACTTAAACTGCGGTGAAAATGCATTAAGGCATGAAAAATGTGAAAAACACCCAAATTTCTGACATACTGTATAGCCATAAGTGGCCATACCTGCCTGTCATTGCCTGATCTCATCAGATCTCAGAAGCTGATCAGGGCCAGGGCTGGTTAGTACTTCAATGGGAGACAACTGAGAATTACAGGTGCCACAGAAGATTTTTTTTTGAGGCTATAGTAAGGCATCAGACATCCATTTTCAGACCCGCTTGATAGTAATGCATAAAAATTGCAAAAATATGACAAAAATAGGAGGAAAGGCTACAAAGTAAGGCATAAAAATTGAAACATTTTGAAAAAAATATATTTTTTTAAAGGTAATTCAATTAAATTCAACTTTATTTATGTAACGCCAATTACAACAAAAGTCATCGCAAAGCGCTTTCAAAATATAAAATCTGTAATAAAAAGGAATAAAACCCAACAAATCCAGGTAAGGCTATAGTAAGACATGCAATTCTAACATTTTGCATTGCTTTTTTTTTAACGGTAAGTCTATAGTAATGAAAAACACCAAAAATCAGAGGAAGGCTATAGGTAATTATACCCCCCCCCCTTAGAGGTAAAGAATTTTTTTTTATAAAATAGTTTTCTGCTGCTTTGATTCTAACATATTACTGTTAGTTCTACCTCAGGTGTGTAGTATACGTTTTCTGCAATTTTGTCATAAATTTACAACACTAAACAATGCGTTGACGCACATTTTTGCAGTCAACAATATCAATTATATTACTCATTCTTTTTGCATTGTTGTATATGTCACACACATTGTGGATTTGAGCGAATCTCAATAGGGGTCTATATATTTAATTCTATTTTTTCTTTTGCCCCCCTGGCAAGAATCTCAAACTCTGCCTATGCTTCTACTTGAGTAGGATATATCAGTACTCTCTACACCTCCGGCTGTCAATAATTATCTTGTCCTCGTAATTTTCCGCTCACTTTTCTGTCTCTTCTGTCGAAGCGACACCATCTCAAAGAGTTCTCTCTCAACCAGACCATCTCCCTCTTTCTCATCCATCCATTTACTGCAGGGGAAACTCTGCTCTATCCCCGTGAATGGACAATACACAACCACCTGCACAGAATAAAAATATAAAATGAAATAAAAAACATCCATTCAGCCACAACATTTCTCAGAAAATGAGCAGGCTGCAGCACTTTGGGATGCTTCTGTCGCTGAATACTAATGTACCTTTTCACAGAACCATCCGGCACTGAGGCCTCCGTTATCGTGTCCGATGGTGACTCTGCTGAGAGGACTGAGGAGGGCTGCGATCTCCACTTTAAAGATGTCGGTGAGGCCTCGCTCGAAATGCCCTCCCTCCAAAAACACCTGATCACGCAAAATTAACAGTCCCCGTGACAATTTAGAAGATTTGTTTACTTGGACAGATTTAATTTGTGAGCGACTGATGATGAAATCAATCAAAGGACTGGGTTTATCATCACAGCTGCACACAAACAGCAGCTGATGAGCTGCTGAATGTGTCACTTCGTTACCTTTCCACTGTTCTTCAGGCCTTTCGTACCGTGCATCACAATGTGAATTTTAGAATTGGTTCCTGCACCTGGAACGTTTCCTGTCACAACATGGACGTTGTACACAATACCTGATAAATAACGTAGGGTGTTAGAGAGAGACAAAGGTGGAACTAGATCAAAGATGAACAACTTTTGTCATAACGGGCCACAAAAATGTGATTGTATCTGATCCAAGGGACACAATATTGTATTTCACCATTTTTATGTCAGCATTTAGTAATAACCAATCTGAGCATTAACACAGAAAAGAACAGAGGTTTATTGTTGTTTTGTGTTCTTATGGAGTCATTTAATGTATTTAAGTTTCAATTTTGTATATTATTCTCTCTTTTTGTGTGATGTTGCTGTGTTGTTTTGATTTTGGATTTATTTGGTGATTTTCTGCCTGGCAATTGGTGTATTTTTGAAGTCATTTTGCATATTTTCATTGTTGTTTTGTGTATTGTTCTTTCTTTTTTTTCTTTTTTACTATTTTTTTGTATGTTTCTCTTATTTTGCTGTTTTTTTGTGTCCTTTTTGTCATTTTGTGTGTTTTTGGAGTTGTTTTGTGTGTGTTCTTATTGTCATTTTGTGTGTTTTTAAAATCATTTTTATTATTTTGTTATTAAAATGTGTGTTGGGAGAAATTTTGTGTATCTAGTTATTTTATGCCTTTTCTGTTTCATTTTGTGTATTTTCTTGATGTTTTTTATATTTTTTAAAGTAATGTTTTGTTCTTAGCTTGGAGGGAGCACAAAATTAGACCGAGGGATACATGTCCATATCATTAAACCCTGCGAGTGTAATTGTATGACTTGAGTTTTTGACTGATGTGTGAGACGGTGTAATAGCTGCAAAGCGTAATTGATATAATTTCTAATCTTGTTTCTCACCTGTTGGCTGATTCCCGCCCACCAAAACATCTCTCTGGATCTTTCCATCATCTTCATCAATGGCAAACCAGCGATTGATGGGAAAGTCGTAGACTGTTTTGTTTCCTAGATCCTCCACAACCACCTGCATGAAAAACAACAACACGACTTACAAAAGGAAAAGAACAAACAAAGGCTTTTTGTGTTTATTCCCTGCCTGGATTTAAGTTTAAAGTGTGCAGGTTGGTCATCAAACAGAATGCTGAATGGCTTTTTGAGCAGTTCAACGGGTTTAAAATGCATCTCTTATCATTTGTTTTGATTTTGTTTCAGTGCAGAACAAAAATGATTTGTTGTTTTTTTGAGAATTGCAGCGTATAATGTAACACAAATGTTTAGGAGGGTTAAAAAAAGAAGTTTCAGGAGAAATCGGCAGAAACAGAAACTCTGGAGCCTGAGGCATTGAGGAAGCCGTCGCTTTACTTTTATGAATTTCTGCTACTTGAACTTGTTCTATAAACTCTGTATGAACCTGTTTTTACTGTAAAACTTAATTTCACGTGACATTTTCTTCCTGAAATATTCATATCATCTGATTTCATTAATAAAAGAAAGAAACCCATTCAAATGCATTAATTGGGTTCCATCCTGCAGATAAAAGTTCAGAATTCTCTTGTTTCATGAGATCTTTGACAGCAGCACAATTCATTACTTCTGTCGCTACTTCTTTCTTTGTACAAATCCAACAGGTTCTCCGTCTGTTGTAAACTAATCCCTTAATGAGGCAAAGGTTTTCCTTTACATCTAGGGTAAAGTGACGAGATGAGAAGAGGCTCACATGTCTTAACTAACCAAGTAACTAAGGCGGGACGCAACAGGGTTTGGTTTCAGCATGACAGTAACATTCGAGGGAACATAGAGTATGACATCATAAAGTCAACACCATTTTGTCCTCTAATGCAGACATGGGAAACTGGCAGCCTGGGGGCCACTTGTGGCCTTTGGTCTAATTTTGTGTGCCCCCAAATTAAACTAATAAAACAAATTCAAAAAAACACAAAATGACATAAAAAAGACAGTAAACATACAAAATCAATTTTAATAATAATAAAGAAATTGTACAAACATGTACAAAACGGAAAAATAATAAAATAAGAACAAAATGATGCCAGAACATAAAATAAAAAATAGACAAAATGACTTAAAAAAAGACAGCAAACGTTTACAAAATTATTCCACAAAACAAAAACAGACAAAATTGCACAAAGGGACAACAGAAATATACAAATCTACTAAAAAAAAACACATATGACGACTACAAACACACAAAAAGACAATAATAATATTAAAAAATAATAACAAAATTACAGGAATTGCCCGAAGCGACAACAGAAATACATACATTTACTCAAAAAATACACAGGACGACTACAAACATAGAGAAAAATAAATGAAATGAGAACAAAATGACTCCAGAACACAAAAAAAAATATACAAAGCAACAAAAATAGACAAAATGATTCCATAAACACACAAAATCAGAAAAAAATAAACAAAAAGACAACAAAATAGACTCCAAAAACAAATGCAAATGCAAATAAATACACACAAAATTACAAGAAAATGACACAAAATGACGCCAAGAAAACACAAAACAACAAACAGAATACACAAAACTCATTGTATTTTTCGTATATTAATGCTAAGATTGGTGATTATTCTAAATTCTGAAATGGAATCTAAAAATGTGGCCCTCTGAACAGACAATCACACCATGATAAGAGTGGCTCATCGCTGATCTAATGCAGAAAAGGATGAAGCCTGTGCATCGTCCATAATCATTTTTTCTTATACTTACTTTTTGAATCAGTTGTAATTCAAACTTGCAGTGATAGTGTTGCTGACCTCAGCATAGTTTAAGCTTCTCTCTCTCACCTTGTCTGCAAACCATCCTGCTGAGGAGCCTTTGTTATTATGGCCGATGGTGATTTTCCTGATTTTTCCCAGGTTTGGAGCGTCCAGGGTGAACTTATCCTCTGTGCCCTTTTCAAAATTGTTTTTATCACTTTCGAGGCGCCTCTCCGCTGGAATTAGTACAAAAATAATCTCACATTATACACTATGATACCGTGAATCCGACAACATAGCCGAGCTCTTCTGTATTCACCTGTATCTCCAAACTCTCCAAATAAATTAATAAACACATCTGCATCGGTTCCACTGCCTTTTACATCTGCAGTGAAAACACTCACAACATACTTATTATCTGAAAAACAAGAGTTGGAAGTTAGTTTAAAAGAAATGTGAATGTGTTACAGCCCTTTGAATCACAGCTTTTATCCCCTGGACACATAAAAACCTACATTTAGGGATTTCCATGGCGTCCAGGGAGCCCAGCAGGTCCCTGACATAAAGCCCGTCTCCCTCCACTTTACTCAGCCAGTTATTACAAGCAAAATAATACCTCAGGTGAGGCCGGATCACATCCGTCACCACCACCCTGTCCAGAAACCAGCTGGCACTCAGACCTGTGTTGTCATGTTCAATCCTGGAGTGACAGAAAAAGAGAAAAAGGAAGTTTTCAAAGGGACCTATCAGGTAGGATGTGGTAACGTTGGAGACCAACATACCTGATTTTTTTCAGAGGTCCAACGTTGTGCGTTCTGATCCTAAACACATCAGTTTTGGCTCGCTCAAAGGCTGTGCGGCTCCTATAGAAGGATAATAAAAATTAATTAGTCATACACAGATGAAGATCCTCATCAAAACAAGCAGGTTATTATCGTCAAACTCACATTGAGAAAAAAAATGAAAGTTGACTTCAACAATAATGTCTAAATTTATTGTTAAAAATATTCATAATGTCCTCCAGTCACAAGAAAAAAAAATCATAATACTACAATGAAGAAGTCATAATTTTATGGGGAAGAAAAACCTGGCAATATTACAAAGATACAGTTATAATATTATGAGATTAAAGCCATATTATTAGAAGAATAAGGTAATAATACTACAAGAAGATAATCCAAATTTTCTGAAAATAAAGTCATGATTTTATAAGACATCCAGTAAATTGTAAACTTTAGTAAAAGTTTTACTAATAAGAAAATACTTAATCTTTTGGCCGATCAGCATCACATTATCATCAGTATCAGAACTTTAATAAGAAGGCATGGGAAAAAGTGTCTATAGGAAGGAAGAACTGCACAGACTTGGAGCTTTTTATAATTACAACAGAATTTCAGTAATTTTAGAATTTTAGTAATTCTGTTGTAATTGTTCTCCCTACTATAGCTGATGCATGTTACTTTGGATTTGTTGGTTTTTTTCTAAAGAATTTTACATTTTGATAAGTGCTTCGAAATGACTATTGTTGTAATTTGCACCATATAAATAAAGTTTAATGGAATTGAATTAATATTACGACTTTATTCTCATATTATCATAAGTTACTATTTTATTCTTGTAATATTACAAGTTTAATCTCATACTATTACGTGTATACTTCGCCCTACTCCTTTTTCGAACTTGTGATTTGTTAATATTTGTTTACATTATCTTTTCTTTCTTATATTTTCTATACATGTTAAGAAATATAAAGTTAATTCAATCCTTCTTTCACTATTATATTTTTAAAGCCTTGAAAAAGAAACAAAAAATCCTCAAAGTTACACAATTTTCTTTTTTAAAATAAAGTATGAAAATTTCAGAAACACCATGCTGGTCAACAACACGAGTAAATTAATAAACGTACCTCTTCTCGGTGCTGTGAAAATGGAGAAAAAACATGTTTTCAGTTTGATTTCAAAAGCGACATAAGTTTGGCCTGATTTTATTATAACTCAGGCTTTTGACTGTAAACAAGGTACATTTTAGGAGTTTCTTTTTTTCTGTTAAATGAAGTTTAAAGATTTTTTTGGGGACCTTTATAATTGGACTCACTTGCTGGTCAGGTGGACTTTAGGTGTGATGCCGTAGTCCCCGAACATGGTGATAAACACGTTGGCATCAGTTCCTGCTCCTCTCTCATCACCTGTGATGGTCACCACTTCAAACACTGACAGATGAAAAAAATATAAAATCTAATGATAACGACAACAAAATACACACAATAATAAAAGAGAACCACACAAAATGATTTCATAAAACTTTGTAAAAATACATAAAACCTCAGGGGGAAAAAAACTCAACAAAGATACACCAAAAAACAACAAAAAAAACACAAATTAGTTTAAAAAAGCTCCACAATTTACTCAAAAAATCCCACAAAACAACAGAAAAACACACTAACGGACAATAAAAATACACCAAATAATAACAAAAAGACAAAATCAGTCCAAAAACACAATACATGTTTTCATAAATACACAAAAACATTCAACTCTTTGCCCATCTCTGCACGAGATTCTGATCCTATAGAAGATGGATGAATTGATGGTGAAAACAAAGCTTTTTCAACTTTTTGGTCATGAACCAAAATAAATTGCTGTTTATTTTCATTATTGAATTTGAATATCAGAAAAAACAAACATATCTTTAAATAACTATGATTTAATTCATGCCTTTGTGCATTTTATTTCCATTTAAAACAAAATCCAAGTAAAAAACTACTACTGAACTACAGCCTGGCCCGCGGCCCGTGCTGATTAGCATGTATTACGCTCCTGGGAATTCAGTGAAATGACTTGGTTCCACCGAGTAAAACAAATGAAATTGTGCAACGTAAAATCGGAATCTACGTTCAATTGCATTTGAAACCATATATCACACAACAATGTTATGATAAATTTAGAAATTACCAGAAAAGGTCTCCTTGAGGCTGTTACGGAGAAATTAGCCCCATTCAAATATTGGTATGTGTCAATGATTTGGTGCCACCAACTGTCACAATATTTGACTCACAAATAAATGAGAAAATGACTTTGATGGAAATTACCAAAAAAAGGGGGGGGGTCCCTAATTCCCTAATTGAATTGTGCGAGGCATAATCGTAATCTACGTTGAATACCTTAATAACGATATATCACACGATTATGTTCGCATAAATTTGGAAATTACCAGAAATGGGGAGTGGAACCCCGGGCCCCAATAAAAAAAAGTGCTCAGAGCGTCTCATCATATTCATTCATAGAGTATTTATATCAAACTGCCCTCTGGTGCCCCCGTGACATGTATGGGGTAATGGGCCACATTTATATATTGGTATGTGCCAATGATTTAGTACCACCAACCGTCGTAATATTTGAGTTTCGTTTTTTTTTTCCTTTTGGGGCCCTAAATTAAAAATTGGGCTCAGAGCGTTGTTGCGTACACATCCATAGATTATACCTAACAAATTTCAACCCGATCCATTTAGGAATAACAGAGGAGTAGTGATTTTAACTAGTGTACACAACAAGAAGTGAGTGGCGTTTTGAGTCCGGTAGCCCGGCCTAAAAATAACTAAAGAACTCATTGAGTTGTTTTTTCCTCTTTGTAATTAAAACACAGAGTAACGTGGTGTTTAAGCGCTGATGGAGGACACTGAACAGTTACTGTGCAGTCACGCAGTCATGTGTTAGTTTAATGCTCACAGTAACGTTACACTGAGGAGCTGCTATCCATGTACCATGAGTTTTCCTACAGTTATATGAAACCTGTCACTCACTCAGACCCAGTTACTGTAACATAACTACCACAGCTCTATGAAGGAGTTCCTCATCGTCGATACTTAATCATTAGTTACTGTTGTTGTTGTTCTTGATTCTAAAATTTCAGTTTATTGTAGGATTTTTAAAACATTTAAAGCACTTTGAATTATCTGTATTTGATGGTCAACTTTTATCACAGCGAGGCCCACAAAAATGTGATAGTCTAATCTGAGGGCCACATTATCAACATTGATGTCAGCATTTAGAAAAATGACCACTCTGAGTGTTAATACACTGCAGGGGGAAAAAAGAAAAAGAGGTTTTTGTATTTTTTTTTTATCATTTTGTGTGCTTTTGTTGTATATATTTTGTTTTGTGCATTTTTGTTGTAAATTTGTATATTTCGTCTCACATTTTAAGTATTTTTGTTGTCATTTTGTATAATTTTCTCAAATATAATATGATTTTGGAGTCATTTTGTGTATTTTTGATACTTTTTTTGTTTTTTTAACAATTTTTGTTGTAATTTTGTATAGTTTGTTGTTCATTTATGTATTTTGTGTTGTTTTATACTTTTGAAACAATGTTTGTGTGTTTTTGGAATACATTTTTTGCGTTCTTAATGTAGTGTAATTCTGTTGATGTTTTGTGTTTTTGAGTCATTTTGTCTATAGTTTGTTGTTGTTTTGTGTATTTTTCTCCAATATTGTGTGTATTTGGAGTCATTTTGTGTATGTCTTTTGAGTAGTTTTGTTCTCAATTTATATTTTTGTTGTCATTTTGTTTAATTTTCTCAAATGTATTATGTTTTTGGAGTCATTTTGTGTATTTTGTTGTCCTATAATTATTATTCTTTCCCAATAATTTTCACTCTCACTTTATATTTCTGTGTTTAACTCACCTTTCTTTTTGTGGTACTCGTCCTCGTAGTTTTCCACTTTCTCCGGCTCATAGTTTCGAAGCTCGTTCTCATAAATTTCTACGTAGTTCTCGATTTTCTTCTTTTTGCCTTTTGTCTTCTTGGTATCTTCATCACTTCCTCTCCTCACTGAACTTTTCTTTTTCTTTTCTTTCTTCTTCTTTTTCCCTTCCTCTTCATCCTCCGAGTCCTTTTTGGATGTTTTATCCTTTTTTCCCATTTTGCTTTTGACTGAAACCTTCTGTGAGCTGGTGTCAATCACATGTTCAGCCTTCAGCTCATTATTGTTATCTTCACTCTCATCCCCCACTCTCCTCTTTGTCTTAATCCCTCCGTCCTTTGACCTTGTGTCGACGTCTCACCCTTTTCTTGACGCTCCTCACATTAGGCGATGAAGTGTCAGAATATTCCTCCTCTTCATCGCTGTCTTCTCTCAGATTCTTTAATCTACCAGCCTCACCTGTCCCACTCTCCTGATTCTTTCTTCTTCTTCTTTTCTTCTTCTCGATCTTTGATTCCTGATCCTCAGACTCCTCCTCATCAACCTCTTTGGCTTCTGCTGCTTTTTTTCTTCTTTGTTGGCATCTTTAATTCATTCCCAGCCCTGTAACTGTAACCGACTGCTGCAGTTCCAGTGACACTTGATTAATGTGACCCACGACTGTGCAGGAGTGACCTGCTGGCAGCACAGGACAGGTTTATATTCACAGCTGACATACTGATGATGGGGGCATGGGAATGCCCTCCTCTGCTAAACCTTAGAGTGCAATTAGGATCTGTCACATGACTCGAGGGGGAAACCATCAAGAGACCTGCAACATTATGTGTGAAGAAGATTGGTGAGAAAAAAAAAAAAGAAGTAAAACAAAAAGGATGGTGGAAAGAAAAGATTGATATGGGGCGCTGGTTGTAAAGTTCCACGTTAAAATAAAAAGCAACTTTTCGCAACATTTTAGCAACAAACCATGTTTAAAAAATTTATGTGATTTTTTTTAATGTTACTTTTGACCAGATTTACAGCAATATTTGTGATTTTTTTCTCTCTCGTAAAAACATAATGTCAATGTTAAATCTAAATGTTAAATTGAAATCTAAATGTTACATGTTAAATCTAAATATCACGGGTTGAAAGCAAAAATTTAGCTATTTAGATTTAACATTTAAGATTTACATTTAACATTGACATATTTTTACGAGGAAAACAAAATCACAAATTTCACAAATATTGCTGTAAATCTGGTCAAAAGTAACATGAAATAATTCACAATATAAATATAAAGTAGAGCTGTGACAATGCAGTGCATACAATGTTAGGGAAGGTTACTTTCAAAATGTAATCAGTTACAGGTCAAATGCCCGAAAATGTAATTTGTAATGTAATCCCTTACATTAATCAATCTGAGCACTGTAATCTGATTTCTTTGATTACTTCCACATTGAATTGTATGAATGTGACCATAATTAACAAGAATATTAAAGAGAACTATTGTAAATACATTGTTTGTTTATCTGTCTGTCTGCCTTGACATCAATATGTACGGAGCTCTAGACATGACATGGTTAATATATATATATATATAATATATATATATATATATATATATATAGATATTAATGCCACAATTTAGTATTTCGTGGCCACAAAGCTGAATTGAATTGAACTGATCGAATTAACAAAATCGACACCCAATGTAAAAGCGAAGCTAACATTAGCATGCTAACAGTGACCACTCTGCTGTTTAATGAGGTTCAGTCTGGTTGAAATACCCAGAAAGTTTATAAAAACTTTGTCACTCTCCTCAGGCGGAAATTATTTCCAGACGAAGCAAGTTTTTTCAAGGCGTTATCTGTATACATCCTCTCAACAAACACATTCTTACCGGTTCTGGCTCCGCTCGGCCTCCATGACACTTTCCCGCTGCTCGTTTTATGACATCATTGATTGAGTGACCGACGCAAATACAGTACGTGTTTTTTTTTGTTTTTTTTTTTTTTCATATTTACATTATATATATAATATATATATATATATATATATCTATATAGATGATATCGATAGATAGATAGATAGATAGATAGAATAGATGTTTGTTAGTTCATTGTGTGTGGTGTGTGTGTGTGTGTGTGTGTTTTATAGAGATAGATAGATAGATAGATAGATAGTGTTGTTGTTAGTTCATTGTTGTGTTGTGTGTGTGTGTGTGTGTGTGTGTGGTGTGTTGTGTGTGTGTGTGTGGGTGTGTGTGTCTCTCTCGCCTCGCGTCGCTCGCTAGCTCGATCGCTCGCATCGCTCGCTCGCTAGCTCGCTTCGCTGTCGTTCGTTCATGTGTGTGTTTCGTTGGTCCAGCCGATGGCCCATCTTCTCATTTTGGAGTTAAAAATCATATCTGTGATTTTCAATCATTAGAATAAATAATCACCATACTGTCACCATACTGTTTTTTGAGTTCTAGATATATGTCACTGAATGTTTGATACATGCAAAAATCCTAAGTAATATACATACATATGTTAACAAATTAAAGTTTTTAAACTGGGCCAAATAAGTTTTTTCCTATTAAAATGTGATTATTTTAACCGAGCTGTTTGTGGCCTCCTGAACTAAAGTTAGGTTGAGATCAGTGGCTTTAAACTTCCTTGTGTTTAACAAAGAGGTAAATTAACATCATGTTACATACACAACAAATAAGACACAATATAAGATTATATTCTGCTAAAGCCACTTTGAAAGGTCCTGTCTGTTGATACTGTCATAAGCTTTGCTTGGACAGCAGACGTTGTAATTCACATGCAAATATGGATGAATGTTGAATATTAAAAACAAATATAGAATCAAAGAATACGAGCAATGTCTGGGTTGATTATCAGAAACTGTTGTTACATAACTTGATTTGTGTGATATTAAAGTGATACAATCTGTTCTTTTGTAGAAGTTTGCTGTACATCAGTGAAGTTCTGTTAGAGAGGGAGTGAGTTTATACTGTAGAGATCAGACGGTTGACTTTATCTAGACTTTCTTTGAACATAGATTCAAAGAGTCCCCAAAGCTGCAGTTCAACACATTATCACAAATTATTCTGAAATCACAAAAGCAAATGATCAAAGTTTCTGTTGGAAGCTTTAATGATTTGAAGTCAAACGGATCCTGAAGTCAATGAAAGTTGAATTAACAGTTTACAGATGTCGTGAATAAGACATGGGCAACTGATGGCGCGGGGGCCACATGCATCTGAAATATCTGAACTGACCCCAAAAACACAAAGAAATGACAGAAACATACACAAAACAACTCTATAAACACACAAAACAGCAACAAAAATACACACATGCTGACAGATTTGCATTAGCGTGTGGCTTTGTGTGTTTTTGGAGTTTATTTGTGTGTCATGTTGTTTTTTTGTTGTCCTATTGTGTATTTTTGTCAAAATTTTCATTCTTGAAATAGTTTGTGTGGTTTTTGTTGCAATTTGTAAATTTTTACTTCCATGTGTTTTACATTCATTTTAAATTCAATTCAACTTTATTTATGTAGCGCTAATTACAACAAAAGTTATCTCAAAGTGCTATCAAAATATAAAAAAATATAAAATTGTAATAAAAAGGAAGAAACAACTCCCTTCTAACAGGAAGAAATCTTTCTTAGTATGATGTTGTGTGTTTTTGTGTGAGGTTTTCTTTTATCCTATAGCATATTTTTTGTTGTAATTTTTTGTTTTTTGGAGTAATTTGCGTGTTTTTGGACATTTTGTTAATTTTCCTCTCATTTTATATGTTTTTGTTGTAATTTTGAGCGTTTTCTTTGTCATTTCGTGGGTATACATTGAGGACTGTATAGAACTATTCCTATATCTCTCAACACTAGAGAGTTGTTTGTTGAAATAAACTCTGAGAGACACACAAAAATGGTAGAAAAATAAACTGAACAACAATAAACACAAAACAACTCCATTGACACACAAAACGGCAACAAAAATACACAAAATGACTTCAAAAATGTTACCAAAATTTGAATAATTTATTGCCTAATAGACCAGAATAATCTAATATCAGTAGTTACATAAAATTTTGAAGAGTTCTTTTTCATATGTGGACTAAATATGACATAATACTTTAGACTTGAACTCATTGACCTGGAGATGAAAGATTAAGGACTAAAGTTGTGAGATGCTGACTTCAGATCCCTCCCTATGGAAGCATAATTGGCTTCTCACACGACAACTGTTTATTTTCTATCTTGTCCCAGGGGAGGAACTCTGTGGATTCATGGCATGAAGACACTCAGTGAAGACACACCAAACAAACACATGGAAGGACCTGACAGTTCAGGCAGGAAGGAAATACAAGGACACAAATTGGCTCAGAAGGTCATGTGACCAAGAACATCTGAGTCCTGAGTCCTCACTGATGCAAAAATAAAGTATAATAAAAAAAAATTCTATTAGAAACTGGATTTGAATAGTTGGGCCCATTCTTTCTCTAATAAACTCTACTAAACACATGAATCATGAGAGGAACCACTACTCCCATCAGTATACAGACCTGCCACGCCCTAGACAGGCTGTTGCTCCTTCCATTACATAAAAAATTAGACTTTAATTCATCAATTACTTATGTTTTGGACTGTAGTAAACGCTTGAACTGTTGGAGGAAAGTATCTTCCCTTTTCCCACTTCTCAAAGATATGAATGGGCTACATTATGGGATCTTAACTGGTTTGGTTTACGACTCACCCATCATGTCTATTACAGTTTAACATCAAAGTAAAGCCTTCAAAAAATAAAGGTACATTTCTAAAAAGTCATTTTACATCACTTTTAGTTTACTCTTTTCCCTTTTGTTTCCTGTTTCATCATCTTTCCCTGTTTACATGACTTTACAGACTAGTAAACTTCATCAAATCGTACCAAACATGGTAAATAATATGATTAATAGGGTCAAATACTCAATAATAAGTTTACATTTTCAACTCCTCAGATGATTTATAAAAAGGTAATGTTACACTAAATCACGTGAGATTGCGTTGCTAGAGCGACATCAGCCTCACTGCTAACCCTCAGCCTATCTTTTAAGATGAAAAATTACAGGAAAATAGTGTGATATGGTTCAAAAACATTATTTATGAAACCTTTAATTACTCCCTACTAGAGAAACACCCTCATGTTTTGCATGGAATCCAGTAGAAGTGCAAAATAATGTTTTAAGTACAATTATTTAAGGTTTTATGTATAATTGAATTGTATAATGAGAAAAACAAAGCAATAAAACTGCTGTAAAGGACTGATTTATATTGTTTATGATGAGTTGAAACTCTCTCTGTTGTAATATTCCAGTTTCTTCATAAAAACACAACATCAGTTTGTATTGTTTTTCTTTTGTGAGAATGTTCACTTTAAATCCTTCCATATTCCACCCTCACAGAGTCACTTTGTTGTCACTGTAACACCATAATGTAGATGGTTTTAGGTTCACACTGGTGAAAATGTGAAAAAAAAAAAGCCTCAGCCCAGAGTTACGTAAGCATCAGTATATTTTTCATACTTTCAATTTTCCACAGGCTTCCTGTTATTTTTATGCTGATAATTAAAGCTACTTTCTACACAGCAGCACAGGAAAAAAAGTCTGCATTGTTTTTATGAAAACAAGAACTCTCCAAGTCCATGTTCTTACCCTGAATACAAGAGTTTGTTGATGTTTTTGATGAGAGCACAAAGTACATTATATTGTTTTAAGGGAAAATCAAAGTTTTACACAAAATCTGTTTCGTAGTAGAAAAGCAATAAAGTGCAAAGACAAATATTTTCCAATTTACCAGCTTCTAGTTTTATACAATTGATTTATTCTGTAATAGTGTTTGTCATTGGTCAGAAGCAGATCAGATCACTCGCAATGCATCATGGGGCTGTTGAGTATGACTAATGTGCTCACCGTGTATACTTAAAAAATGACCCCATATTGTATACATCCGGGTATTTCTCACCTACTCAATCTTTTCATACTATCTAATGTGAACACACTACATACTACTTAGTATGAGTAGTATGCTAGTGTGATATTTAGAAGCCAATGTTTGTGATGAAGGCAAAAAACTATCTTAGAGCAACAATTTCAACCTTCAACATTTGTTTGTGAGTTAATTCTCCCATTTAGCAGAAGAAAAACCTGTGATTTATTGATCTTTAAGGCCTACACTGTCTTTATTTGTGTTAACAGATGTGATTGGATCATTGCCGGCAGCTTTAAATATTTTTGCTTGTTGCTTGTTTGTTAGTACTGTGGGTTTGCGGTCATTTTATGAGTTTTTCTTGTCTTCTTACCTTTTGTAATTTTGTATTTTTTTTAGTTATTTTGTGTATTTTTGTTGTCATTTGGTGTTATTTAGAGTAATTTCATTTATTACTGTTGTTTTGAGTAGTTTTGTGTATTTGTGTTTTGTTTATTTTTGTGTTTTTGGAGTATTTTCTGTGTTTTTCTCATCTCTTACTGTATTTTCATGCAATGCTGTAATTCTTTGTATTTTTTTTTTATGAATTCTTGCTTTTGTTTTGTGTATTTTTTTTTGTCAAGTTGGAATTTCACTTTGGAGGCCGCATAAAATTAGGCTGAGGGCCGCATGTGGCCCCTGGGCCGCCAGTTGCCCATGTCTACTCTAATGGTTATCCTGATGGGTGATACCTTTCAGTGTAAGAATGAATGTCTGTGAGGCTGGTGGGATCATTACGAGTTTAACAAAATGAATGAAAGAAGTTACATTTTGACCCTCTACAGCCCATTTCCTCAGGAAGTGTGATTTGTATAAGCAATGATAACTTCCCTGGGTGGTCTATGAGTGCTAATAACTGTAAATGAATGGTTAAAAGTGACTCAGTGAACCCAGGGAACCAGCAGAAATGACCCTGGGTGGACTGGAAAATTCTGTGCTAAATATGACCCTCACACACACACACGCACACACGCACTCACATGTACACAAACACACACATCAGTTATTAATGGTCATCTCATATAGTTAGATTTTTCCTATATACTTGTTGTATAAGATACAGATCAAAGCATATCGTCATGGGAACTAGGTGCTCGTGCACATATTTCTACTTCTTACTCTTTGAAATAAGTCTCTTTGCTGTATATTTTTGTGGGATTTACATATGAGGGGCTCCTGAACTCACAGCTTAGCTGAGCAGAACTAAAGAATACAAATGTTATTCAGGGAGATGTGAAAATATACACTAAAATTTAACTAAAGAGGTCAGAACAGACATAGGCATGATACCAAGTGGCCTGATTTTGTGTGGCCCCCAAAATCAACACAAAATGACTCCAAAAACACACAAAACGAAAAACAAAATGAGAGAAAAATATATAAAATGATAACAAAAATGACTGATTAACGCACTTTCACCTAACTAAAACTAAATCATGACTTAAGCACAAAAAAACAACAACTAATAAATGTGTTAATTGATAAAAACCAGACCAAAAAAAATACTACTATCTACATACTATCTAATGTGAATGCACTACGTACTCATACGTAGTATGTTAGTATGACATTTACAACACAGGTGCTCGTCCATTATCACTGCTGTGATTAATAACAGCATATGTGTGACGTGCACCATTTATCCCAGTGTAAGAATATGTTTCTCACACTTTGATCTGATGAATATTTCTGTGTTTTTTTCCAGTCTCACGGGAACTACGGCACTCAGTGCTATAGCCGACGTGTTTGTTTAAGCCACTGCTTTGCTTGTTTAAGCTGAATTGCGGTGAATTGGAGCCTCCATTTGTGTTTTTTTATTTAAGAGGAAAATATCTCTTGGCCACGTCTACTTCCTGAGACTCAGAGCTGTTTCTCATTGGTTCCTTTTCATTTTCTCTCTCTGGCTCTTACTCATAAAACACTCAAGATCTGGAGATTTGACACTTGGTTAAAGGTTATACTTTGTAATCCTACAGATAGCGTTTGCTAATAGAAGAGTCAGCAAAAGGGAGGGTCTGAACTAGCGAGGGTCATGAGATGCACTTTAAAGATCACAAGAAGCAGCAAAAATTCAGTGCGGGCAATTCAACCCTCAACTTTATGGTCACAACACATGAAAATGTATCAAAAGCCTTTTTTCCACTGTCAAACAAATAAGCATTTACATTTTTACTGAGTTTTTAGTATGTATTACATCAAGTCAGGTTTGCAGACAAAGTTTCTAAAAAGTAAATATTACAACATATTCACAGGGTTCTTTAATATCACATCATGTACAAATTATAAAATAAAGTTAAAAAAAAAAAACCAAGTAACTTCAAGGTTTGGAATAAATTAAAGAAGTGGTCACGTGTTTCAAAGAAAACTGTACAATCTTGACAACATTTATGAACAATAAGTGAATATACTGACATTAAACACTGATTCAAGGATAAAATATTTGAGCATTCCTGAAAGGAGTGTACTTAGGGCCAAAATAAATCTGACTGGTGAACTCAGACAACAGATAAATTGGTGAGTTATTCAAGAGAGTCGTGCAGTTTAGCGATTTACTGTAAGTTGTTAAAAAGGGAATTTTATGATTATGAAACAGTAGCAGACAACAGGTCGATCGAAATATTAAGTTGGTGTTTTCTTGACATCCATCCTCTGTACCTGCTTATCCTCATCATGGTTAAGGACAAGGGCTGGGAGCTAACACCAGCTGTACTTAGAGACCAAAACAGACCAACACGCAAACAAACAATGAAAGACAAACACACACATACAGCATAGAGACACTGACGAGCATGATCACATATCAGTGCAGCAGGATGTTGATCATACATAAGGATAAGTGTATATTTTGTCCTGTTTATACAGCTGTAAGGGAAAGAAACCATGTAAACCTAAATCTGTTTAAACACATAAATCATATTTTAAAAACTGTACCTGTATGTCATGCAAAAGTTATTCTCAAATCCTAGAAATTGACACTCCAAAGTTTTTTTTTTTTTTGACTCAACCAATAAAAAACAGCTTGTTGACAAATGGTCATGTGACTTTAAATTCAGTAACGTTTTACACATTGCATTGTGGGAGTCCCGTAAAGCAGCGATTTTCATCCTTTTCAGGCCGCGACCCCTAAAATAAAGGTGCCAGAGACTGAGGACCGAGTTCAATATAATTGTGCCATAGTTTATAGTCATCTTAAATGTGTAAATACTTGTTTTAATCAGAAACTTAAAAAAAAAAAAAAAAAAACCCACAGAAATGACTTAAACAGAAAAAGTGCTAAAAAGGATTCAAGAGTCAATACTGGCTTAAACGTGGCAGAAATGGGGTGTTGGGGTAATGTCATTCAAAAAGTAGGAACAATTGGTTTAAACTGGCAAACAATGGGCATAACAAATCATGAATGTGGTTAAATTGGCAAAAATAAGCATAAAATATGGTGAAAAAGAGGTTAAAAGTGACAATAATGGGACAACATATGCAACATTCATTGTAAAAAGTGGTATAAAGGGTTTATAAGTGCCTAAAATATCTTTAAAATTGAAAAAAATGGCAGAACAGGCATTTAAATTTGATGGAGAAGTGGCAGAAATGAAAGTGATGTAGAAAAAATGCATTAAAAAGAGCACAATTATGCCGAGAAAAAAAGATTAAAATTGATTAAAATATGGAATGTTTTGTGTAAATAAGCAAAAATGAGCTCCAATTTAAGCCACGTTTCCGTGGAAGCCACAACATCAACATTACCATTGTTTTGTCATCAATTCTCAATCTGTGAAAACAGCAGAAATAAATTAAAAAAAAAAAAAGTTATTTCTATACTTAAGCAGCTTTACGTTATGTAAAACATCAGGATTTCTCCTGGTTACATGGAAACCAAAATGTGTGAAACAAAGTGAACTCAAATCGATTGAAATAACATACATCATAACAAATGTAAAAATTTGCGTAGCTGTTGCCATGACGACATATATCTTGGTAAATGCGTTTTGTGTTTTGATCAAGAAACCAAACCATTGTGGGGAAATAATTGCTACAAACTTGTCCTGGGAAGAAAAACTTGCACACAACAATGTCACACATCATTCATCTTTTTTTTTCCGAGTCGTTCCAAAAATGTTCCATGTATGTGAGTAATATGTCCTTGTATGTGTGTAATATGTCCTTGTATGTGTGTAATATGTCCTTGTATGTGAGTAATATGTCCTTGTATGTGTGTAATATGTCCGTGTATGTGTGTAATATGTCCGTGTATGTGTGTAATATGTCCGTGTGTAGCTAATATTTCTGTGTCGTCACCAGTGCGTCATCGCGACAAAACGAGCATGTGCAGAACACCCGGAATCAATTTAAAGCGGAATTAAATGTTTACAAGATCAAGGAATTTAAATCAGAATAAACCAGCCACTTAATTTGGATTTAAGTTTAATTTGGAATGGCTGTTTTCATTCCGAATTAAGTGTTTACAAGGTCGGATTAAAGTTTAAACTTTTATTCTGAATTAAAGGTTAAATAAAGCTCTCATGTAAATGTGGCCATTGATGGAATAACCGACGTATCACAAAGAAAAACTACTTCAAAGGATTAAACTTGCAACGACACTCCAACTTTACACCTAAAAAAAGAGTTATATGTGCCTAACCCATCGTTTTCTGGGTCAAACAGGAACCAGTCACTGTCAGATGCATTTTTCCTCGACAGTCTGAGTGCTCAGCGTCACCTGGAGTGATGGATCTGATAGATCTGTGATCACGTTTGTTCCGTCTCTGGTTCTCGCCTCTGTGCTGCCCTGATCAGATGAATAAGAAGTTTGAGAGGCAGACAGTTCTTCTACATGATGACAGATGCAGACGAACCCCCGACATCCTTCTTCTGAGTCAGGAATGTTTTGTGAACTGCTCGTGACATCGGGAACGTCATTAGACACCACGGTGTGAGAATCATTTTTAGAAATGACAGAGGAAAGCCGATGAGCGTCTATGCAGTTGAAATGTCTTCGTCTCTGCTGACTATTTCTTCTTGTTCTTCCTATTTTACAAAACAGGTATTTGATTTTCTCCATGACTATGAGGAGGACCGCCTTACGGAGCAGGATGTAGATCCACGGGTCAAGGATGGGATTGAAGGAAGCGAAACGTATCGCTCTCAGGTCAGGATTTATTTCCAGTCGCAGTTCCACCGGAGTTTTATAAAGTTGGTTTAGAAACACTTGAGCCTGCAGAAGAGAAAGATCATTAAAGTTCTGAACAACACGTGTGTTTGTTAGAAAGAACTGAAGGACACAAAAAGGCAAGTGCGGGTTAAACTAACTACTGACACATGCAGCTCTAACTGCAGAAATTATCTATCAAAAGAACTGAGTAAGAAATGTGAGCAAAGAGGGGAGTGTAAGGAAGAAATCAAATAAAATCACTTTGGGAGTAATTTGAAGTTTGGTTAAATCACCAGGAATTATTTTAAAATGTGTGTTGTACATTGTTACTGTTTGTTTTCTTTCAGTGTTGAAAAGCTGTTGCTTCTTTCCCAAGTCTTTGTTGAAAATGTCAGAAAAACTTGATTTGATCACTATTTAAGCTGTTGATTGTGTTTATTCTATTGTCTACTGTTATCAGGAGAAGCTGGTCCATGCTTTTATCTCCAGCAGACTGGACTATGTAATGGTCTTCATCAAACATCTACAGCTGGTTCAGAACGCTAGCAGCTCAGGTCGTAACCAGAACAAAGAGGTCAGAACACATTAGTCCAGTTTTAAAGTCTTTACACTGGCTCCCAGTCAGCGTCAGAATAGACTTTAAAGTTCTGCTGCTGGTTATAAATGTGTGAATGGGTTTGGTCCAGGATACATCAGTGAGATGTTAGTCAGGTATGAACCCAGCAGGTCTCTCAGATCTATGGACACAGGTCAGATAGTAGAGCCCAGAGTTTACAGCAAACCTGGTGACGCTGCTTTTAGTTGTTATGCTGCAAAGAAGTGGAACAAACTGCCAGCAGAGCTGAAGTCAGCATCACATGAGAACATTTTTAAATCCAAGTTAAAGGAACTATTTTTCTCTACTACGTATGATTGAGAAGGAGATTTTTAATCATTTTATTGATGATTCAATGTTTTTACTGCTGATTTTAATGTCATTATTGATTTATAAGCTGTTGAATGTTTCTTGTTGCACATTAAATTGCCTTAATGTGCAAGAGGAGTCAAACTCATTTTAGTTCAGGGGCCAAATACAGAGCAATTTAATCTTAAGTGGGCCACAGGTTTTATACTGGAAAATGAGTAATTCCAACATTAATGTGCCCTAGTTTACACTTCTACATATACATAAAATACAAAATATGTAAGAAACCAACAGTATCCAAGAAATAAGTGACAGAAATCCGTCCCAACCAGATCTTCATTTTAAATTTAGTAGATTTTGTGACAAATTTCTATTCAATTAAGGGAATTATTTTCTCAAAATGTAAGGAGAGTTTAACGATTTTGTGAAAAAAAAATTTTTAACAGTTAAACATTAAAAATGACTTCAATCATGTGATATTAGCACCTGGAAAACTGTGAGCACCTGCAAATATTGTTGATTTACACAATCATTTGTGTTTTTTCTGTCATTTTTACTTTTTCCTGCGGGCCGAATTGGATCGTCCAAAGGGCCGGAATTGGGCCCCGAGCCTTGAGTTTCACACATGTGTGCTATACAAAGACATTTACCTTGCTTATTCATAAAAGTTTGCATACTTGTCCCGTGCGTAAAACGTGCGTAAAAGTCAGAAGAGGCTGTAAAAAACGCACTTACCACTAGTGGAATGGAACAGATCAGAACCACGGCTGAAGTGCCTATGAGCAGAATGACCATCTGGATCTCTGTACCGGCCAGGTGCCCAAAGCTGCGCGCTCTCCTGCGCGCGTCCACGTTGCGTCCCGCGTCCGTTCCCAGGGACGTCCTCCGCAAGAAGCGACGGTGCATCCGGATCAGAGCTCCGCACACCAGCACGTTACAGATGACTGTGGCGAGGATGAGCAGGGAGCTGAAGCCCGCGTACATGTAAGAGTAGGCGGCGTCGCTGGTCTTGTTGCTTCTCCACTCCAGGAAGCACCAGGTCTGAGGATACTGCTTCTTCACCTGCCCGAAGCCCATGATGGGCAGCGCGCAGAAGAACGCGTTGGAGACGTAGATCAGCACCAGGGTCAACCCGGCCAGCTTCTGGTCCACATAGTCATTGTAGAAGTACGCGTGGTTGATGGAGATGTACCTCTCCACCGACATGGCGCAGATGATGCTCAGTCCCGCCAAGGAGAAGAACAGCATGGTGAAGCCAAAGTAGAGACACAGCGGGTCCTCTCCGGGCCACGAACCCTTCACGTAAATAGCGATGGTGACCGGACTGGCCAGCAGCGTCCCCAGGAGGTCCGTGATCGCCAGTCCACACACCAGGGTGTAGAAAGTGGTTTCCTTCTGCTCTTTCCTGCTCTTACAGAGAACCACGATGGCGATGAGATTCCCGACCACCCCGAAGATGAACATGATTGAGGGGATGGTGGGAACCATGGTCCTCCCAGAGACCCCCGTCACAGAGTGGTTGGTCATCATGATCCAGTCCTAGTTTAGAAGATGAGAACAGCAGCAGGTCTAACGCCTGTACCTCCAGTCCAGGGTCGCACACTTATTGGTGTGTGGAGGCAGCCTGAGCCACATGTTGGAGAACTTGACCCCCAGTCTGGAGCACATGGACAGAACAGTGAGGGAGACTCCAGAGTCCAGTTAGACTACATCTCCTCTTCAGCACAACACAGGGAAACACACTGAGGTTCAGTCCCTCCTCTTATTTCATTGCTCAGGCTTCGACACACACACACACACACACACACACACACACACATTACATGACCATCACCAGCCCGGGAAAATATAAAAAAGAGAGGCCAGTGTTACACCTTGGTGAGGGGGAATGGAACAAGGAAGAGGGAGTCAGGGTAGGACAATGAAAGGGACGGGGAAGAGTCGACTACTTTAAGGTGAGAGTGCAATGTGATGTTACAGGTGAGCATGTTGTGTTGCAGTTTGGTCATGCTTTATGTTTCATTCATTTATTTCATTTTTGTTTGTTTGTTTGGAGCAGGGACAAAAAAGAAAACAAACAAATACACAAGTTATCGGTATAGCTCAGCGTTTTTCATTCTTGGGGTCGTGACCCCATGTGGGGCCGCCTGGAATTAAAATGGGTTCACCTGAAATGTTTAGTAATTGAAAGAAAATACTGATTAAAATATTTTAAACTATTTTTCTTTTTCAAATTGAAACACCACATATATTCTAAAAAAACTGTGTTTTTTTAAACTTTCACTTTCTCAAATATTAATATCGTTCCAAAAAAAAAATGCAGTATAGAAATATCTGAGCTGGCGCATCTCGTCACTTTGTGCGCTATTCTGTATTTGTAATACAGTATCACAAACATGTTAAAAAACTACTGCTATAAAAAGGAACGTCACGTCCCCAGAACTGTGATGGTAATTTAGACCACGAAGATAATAGAACACACAGGCAATAGGGAGGTATGTGTGTGTGTGTGTGTGTGTGTGTGCGCCACCTTTATTTTGGTTTTGATTGCTTCATCACCCATTAGCTTTAAAAGACTTAAAATGAATATATATACTGTATATATCCCCCACAAATCCTGCCCTATTGTAATAAACTAAATGACATAAAGATTGTATTGGACAAAATCTGTTACAGATTTATTCGACTAAAACTAAGTATAAGAGTTTATGCAAATGTTTTCAAAATTCAATGAGCATTGATCATCCTGTTATTGGATACATAGACATACTGTATATGACTTGATCAAACACAATCATCTAACTTCCTATTGGATCACTTACCGGCTTGTCTTGCCTTCAAAGGTTTTCTAAGTATTTTTTTATTGAATACTTTCCAAAGTTAAGAAAATTACTACTGTTTGGATTTTGTCCAATTTGAAAATTGTTTTTTAATTTTTTTTAATTAACGGAAATATATTAAGATTTTTGTTCACATGTGTTTTTTGAAAAAATTTAGCTAACAGGCATTTTTTGTCATATACTGTATATATATATTTTATGATGTAGTATCTCTGACCCTGATATAACTGACTCTGTGCACTATGAAAACATGTTTTGTTTTCTTATCTGACACCTTCTGGGTATTTTTTCCCGTAACAAAAAAAAGAGGAAATCTTGTGATCAGGGGTGTGGTACAAAAATATGTTTTTTTTTCAACTTTCCATTCACGTGTTGCCGGAATTGATAAAACAAACTTGAAAGTGACTAAATGTTACACGACTGTGTAAAGCCCATGATTTGTGCCTGTTGTTGTTGCTGTGCACGTCCAGCCTTGTTTGAGGCCTTTGCTAAATGTGCTGTAAGGAGATTTGAAAGATTAGCTTTCTCATGAATGTGCTTTTCCTGGATTTGTTTGTTGAAGTCAGAAAACCTGCAGCGTGATTACGACGACAACCTTAGAGTAGTGACCTCCAGCCCTGCTGACGGAATCCACATTCACATAAATACAAAACGAGAGCATGGCACATTTGGTTGAAAACTGTCAAAATTGTCTGATTGAGCGTTTGATCTCAAGCAAAGAAACAATGAAATGTTTCTACTCCATCATTGTTTAGAGCCAGGGTTCTCAACCTTGGGGGTCAGGACCCCATTTCAGTTTATTATTATTTGCACCATAGTATAAAGTCATTTTAAAGATGTAAATCCTTGTTTTAATCACACATAAAATGGGTAAAACTTAACAAAAATGGCGGAAAAGGTGATGAAATGGGATTTTAAAAACTTTTTGGTAAAACTAGTTCAAAGTATCAATACTGGCTTAAAAGAGGCAGAAATGGTGGAAGGGAGGATTGGGGTCATGTAATTTAAAGTAGGAACAATTAGTTTAAACTGACAAATAATGTGCATGCCAAATCAAATTGTAAATGTGGCTAAATTGGCAAAAATTAGCATGAAATATGGTGAAAAAAGGTTAGAAGTGACAATAATGGGTCAACATCAGCAGCATTAGGTGGAAAAGTGGTGGAAAGAGTTTATAAGTGCTGAAAATATCTTGAAAGTGGAAAAAATGTACAGAAAATGCATTGAATTTTGATGGAGAAGTGGCAGAAATGGGAGTAATGTAGCAAAAATGCATTAAAAGAAGCAAAAATATGACAACAAAAAGTGATGAAAATAGGTTAAAATATGGCAAGTTTGGTGTAGTTGGAGAAAAAGGGTAAAAATAAGCAAAAATGGGCTCAAATTGTTCACAAAATATTCTTCCCAGTGGCTCTAAATATTGGTGCTTTAAAATAATATTTAGTGTTTTTGTTTAAAGTTGTGCCCACAATGAGGTGGGAACAACTCCAGCTAACACTCATTTATACAGTGAGTCACATTCTATTACAGACTAATTATAAGAGTCTTATTCAACAAAAAACGTTTGAGATGGATTAACCATCAGCTCCACCTGAACCTTTCAAGTTGATTCTCTGTTTGGCCTTTTCACTAAATGTCATACTGTGTGTGTGTGTGTGTGTGTGTGTGTGTGACAACCTCAGCATAAGAAATTGTTTTTAAACATGTGGTTTTGATCAAAATCTGGAGAACATTAAATATGAAATAACTAGAAAACCAAATGTAATTGTGTGTCTTGTTGCTATGATAGTCCAGCATGACAATCAAACATAATACTGTACACACACACACACACACACACACACACACACACAGATTTGCAGTCTCCCACACCTCAAACAATTCACGTCCACACTACACGGTTGATTTGATTTCTTTGTTCCGTTGGTTCTGTGCTGTCTGAATGACATATACACATTATCTTGTTATCACATTAATCATTTTTCTGTCTTTGCTGTAGGCGTGACAAAGGGGTGGAGCCTGATTAATCTTGTGGCCAGCTCATCAGGCTGTACCATCTGCATTGTTTTTGGTTGTCCAACAAATGCCTGGTTCCCCATTGCTTTCCTGCTTCGTCCTGGATCGTTGCTTTGTCTTTCTTTCCATGGTTTACTTTGTGTTGCTTATTTTGCTTTCTGCCTGAATGGGCTTTTATTTTGAAATAAGCATCCTTTGGAGGGATCTGCTGCACAGGTTTACCACATCTGTCTGTGCTTTGGTAAAAGGTCATTGAGAAATTTACAGCTGTTCAACATCTGTAAGGGGAAAAGACTCCAATGTATTGTTTACACGTTTCTCCAACTAATTCAGCAGCTTGTTTGTTGATGTCAGGGTTAGGCTAGAGAGCGGAGGGAATCTGTTTATTCTGAGGTGGAAAAACATCCCTGCGTGATGTCATTCTGCAGAACCAAACCACACAAACTGGGTCAGATATAACAGTAAAAGAAACATACACACTTTTCTTGTTATACTTTCGATAAAGCTGCAAATGTAACCTTTTTAAAGCGTAGACGGATGATTCCGGTAAATGATTAGTGGTTCACAGCTACACACATCTAATGTCAACTTATTAAAGGACAACAATAAAGGCCAACATCTGTTTCTAGCGTTTCCACCTCCTGCCCAGCCACATTCTTTTCATCCACTGGTTCATAATAATTACAGTAAATATGGTTTGACTTACTCCACAGCTACAAACAAATAAACAAACAATCTGTAAAGTTAGTATCAAACAGTCAGATTCCCTGGAAAAAAATACAATCATAATACTAAGTGAGTGTCTATCAAAGTGTTTAGAGCACATGTGTCAAACTCAAGGCCCAGGGGCCAAATACGGCCCTTTAAAGCATCCAAATCGGCCTCTAGGGAAAAGTAAAAACATAAATCATTGTGGAAATGACCAAATAATTTAGTTGTAAATATCTAGGGTTGCAAAGGGGCATAAAATATCGGGCAGATTTCCACAGAAACTTAAGCGTGGGAATTCTGGCAATATTAAAAAAAAAAGAAACTTTTTATGGGATTTTTTTTTTTTTTTTTTTTGATAAGCAGAGATTGGGAGTAGTTTTAAATCACTGTATCATATCCAAACATAAATATTGGCATCCATGCAAAATAAATACTGTAAACACAAATTATTCAAGTGGTGTTTCGTTGAATTTGTCACAAATTCCCATGCTTTTAAGACACAATGGAATTTATTTTTACCCAAATTGTTGAAAGAAATGCAAATTTTTCCAAAATCCTGCTCAATCCTCAAATTATTTGACAAAATGTCCCCAAATTAAATAAATATAGTCACTACCTGTCACCTATTGCTTGGATATTGTTGGTGTCTAATGAACTACATGAGTTTATATCATTTATACATGGAAATGCAAAGTAGCACTATCGTTGAAATTGTTCCAAACCTCTGGGGCCCACTTCAGATAAAACTTGTCCGTATTTGGGCCCCTGAACTAAAATGAGTTTGACACCCCTGGTTTAGTCATTAGGTTGTAATCATTAACGAGGACACACTTGCTAATTGCTAATCTTTAAATAACCACACAGCCATAGAGTGCCATTAGGACCCAGTGGAAAGCTGGTGTGCAGGATGTTCTGCTGATGGTGCATAAATTAAGGACAATAGTGCAAACCTAATAGGATGAGAAATGTAATGTCACGGTTTGCCGTTAATATTATTATTATTATTTTTTACTAATAATGTGTATAGATGATGCTTAAAAAGAGGGTTTTTAACGTTAAACGTTTCCTGTCAGTGGCTGGAAAGTCTTCTTTACAGATGCTGTAAACTGTTTATAATCAAATCATTTCTCAAACTGTTCACTGTGTGCCTTGAGGCTGAAAAACAGCAACATTTGAAAGCAAATTGAAATGAAATATTAACGTGGTTATTACCTCTGCTAAGTAGGGTTTATTTTCACTGGCGTTTAGTTGTTTGTTAGCAAGATTACATTAAAAGTACGCAATAGATTTTGAGAAAATTTAAACCAAAGATAGACCTCATGCCATGGAGGATTCACATATACTTTAGTGGGGATCTGGATCAATATACTGATTCTGGATCAGTTTGAAAAATCAAAAAATATCCCTATTTCACATCATTGGTACAAATTCAAAAATTCATATCTCAGTTCTTATGTGACCGATCTTTATTAAATTTCACTCAGTTATGTTGAATTGGTTCCTCAGTTATGCCACCAAATTTCATCCAGATCGGATGCAGATTACATATTTTGTAGTGATATTTCTACCAAATGGGGGTGTACATACAGTATATTGTGACCTACTGTATGGTTATTAATGGAAATATAAATTATTCTTACAAGCCCAATTAAAAGTGTGAATGAGCATACTACCAAAGATCAATATCATTGATCCAGATAACTGATAATATCGGGGTAAAAAGGAGATTTGGTGCTTTCTAGAGGTTTGCGCTCTCTATGTTTTGTTTTTTTTTGTTCTGTTTTTTGAAGAAACTAAAGCTCTGACTAAATCTAAATGTAACATAAATCTTTATGCCGGTGCTGAATTTGGACTATGATGAAGATTTTGGATTGTTATAAAAACACAATCGCTCGATAAAAACGTTTTTTTTTTTTTTCCTTCTTTTTGTGTGCGTTGTTTGTTTGACGTTGACATAAGTTATAAATAAAAGTGAATGTGTCTTTAGCATGGCCACAGAAAATCACATTGTTCGGTAAAAATATTCCCATCTGTATTTGGGGGGATGAAAACGTTTCTGCTGTAACCATGGTGATAGATATCTGAACTTACACAGATAATTATTAAACAAAAAAGTTGACCTAATTTCATTAAAAAAAAACAAAGATTATTAGTTTAATTGCATTTAGATGAGAGCCATCTGTGTTTTGGTGGTTGTAATAGCCAGAGAAGGTCACAGTCACACACATGAGCAACAATAACAAAACTAATCAGACAGCCAATAAATCCAATTTCTAATTACCGCTGCTCACGTCTCTAATCTATCTGTTTATTGTGAGGACAATGCGGCCACGTCAGACGCCATTAAAGCCAAGCGCGTTCTGGGAACAAATGAACAGACACATTAAACATTATTTGTTTCCACTAATGTGTTTAGGATGTTAAGTATGAAGAAAGTGACCCTGATGAACCGTGAAAGATTCATAACCGTGATCCCCTGGAGGCTGATGAAGAGGCTGGTCAAAGGAAACACAATAAAGAGCTCCACACTGACTCACACCACATTCACAAATTACAAATTAGAGGAAAGCCATTGGTACGGAAGAGGATTAGGGACAATCTTGATGGAGAAAATGATATTGGTCGAATAAAGTCCAAATGTCGAGATTAAGGTAGAAATTTTGAAAATGAACTCAAAATCCAGTATCTTGATAAAAGTTGAAGGTTTTCTAATGGAGTCAAATCTACCGAAGCTGACGAGGACCAATTCACCATATACAACAATGGATTAAGGCTGAGCGTGGAGGTTCTGCAGCTGGGCCCTCTTGGATAATTTTGGACAAATTAAGAATAAATTTGAAATTTCGAGAATAAAATTGAAACATAATGTTGAGATTAAAATCGAAAAACAAGATTAAAGTCGAAAATTAACTCAAAATACAATATTGCGATAAAAGTCAAAGGTCTGCTAACTATATGACAACAGCAGATTGTGGCTGTTTACAAAATACCGTGGATCGATGAATTTCCTAAACTATAATTCCAAATTGGGTTTAATAACAAAGAGATTCCTTATTTTTTAGCTTGTAAACACAGCGTTGTAAACTCTTTAAGGACTTTGAAGAGATACTGCCAAAAACGTAATGTGTTCAGAAGGAAAAACCAGTGAAGTTAGGGATTAAATTGTGGAATAACGTTGATAAGGAAATAATACTATATTTTAGAAAGTTATGGAAATCAGTAGAAATATGTTAATATAGAAATATGTAAGAGTATATAGTGTTGTGTTCTTTGTTATAAATATAGGCATTATTTGAAAAAAGCAACTCCAATGTACTTTGTTGAATGCTTACATTTCTTTTGTGTGTATTATTTAAGAAACGTAACTTGAATAGAAAGATTCATGTTGGGCATATAATCATTTTTTCTTCTGCCTGTTTCAGTCTTGTTATATATTTTGAAGATTTTTGTTAGACTGAAACAAATTAACAGTAACTGTTGTCGTATATGGTGAATTTGACCTAATAGCTTCCAAAGGTTTAATAGCAAAACTTCAACTGTTATCACAATATTGTATTTTCAGTTTATTTTCGAAATTTCGACTTTAATCTCGTCTTTTCAACTTTATTCGTGATTTGCCCAAAATTAATTTCTCCATCAAAATTGTCCCTAATCCTCATTTGTACGATTGCAACATGCTTCGTCATAAGGTTTCTCATCAGCTGATTATCTTTGGCCTCCAAAGTGTTTCCACGGTAACAGTTTGCGTCTCACATGCTTTCGTTCCTTCCTCGTTGAGATTCATCCCTTATTTACAAACCTGTGAAGATGTGACCACGTTGAGCTTTTACAGCAGCTAAAAGCTTCTGAGGAGTCAGTGACGTGAATGTCAAACTTCCTGAAAGGTCCTCTGACTGCCTTCAACAACACCATTAACACACAGGAGAGTGCAAACATTTGTTTTACTTCAAACCACTGACAGAAAGCTGCAACAAAGCGTTCAAAAACAGACGCTACAGTAGCATATATTAGATTAAAAGGTTAAATTATGTTCTAAATCTGTGGTGCGGTCACATTTTATCATTGGGACGCAGACAGGACCTGTTTAGACGTCATTGCTAGGAAACCTGAGAGGATGAAGTGCTTTTCTTTATGGTGATTACACTTTAGTGGAGCCTATTCCACCTCAATCAGGCACCCATCACACGGTTTATTTCCACTTCACAGTACAAATTGAAATGTTGAATTTTTCTTTTTATCTTAATCCTTTGTTAACGAATCAAATAATGAGAACACAAAATAATTAAGATGTGAGAAGTCTATACTTTACTTTGTCTGTCATAAATCACAGACAGTAACTGACTGCACTGAGCGAATGACGCTGAAAGATAAAGGTCATCACTATTTTTCTTTACATCAATAAATCCCAAGAAAACTCAATGAAGCATATCTAGGTTATTCAAACAATTTCAATTCAACCATAACTTAAACTGGCATAAGCGGGACAAAGTATAAAAACACTATTGTGATTGTACTATTAAAATATAGCAAGTGTTGCCAGATTGGGAGGTTTTCCTGTATGTTAAACTTCATTTTTAGAAACTAATACAGTGCCCGTTAGAAGAATGTATTTATACAGTGGGAGCTTAATTAGAGTTGTCAATTATGGCCAAATGAATATGTGTTGGAAGGTAAAATCTATTAAAAGACACATACTTTTGTACAAATAAAACTATTTATTTAGGATTTAACATTTCTTAGTGCAGGGGTGCTCATCTTTTGTGTGTGTGTGTGAGAGATATATCATGGTTAGTGCTGTTTATTGTGGGTGTTAAGGTGCTGTCAAACCTTTCTTGTTTGTGGTTGGGGGGACACAGGGGAGATCTGTACTCTCCTCCGTGGTTAAGTCCCATACACGCACGCGCATCACCATACACATGGTGTTGTATGTGAACACGTTGAAATGCATGTCTCACTCCCAATGCATGAGACTTGAGAGTTTTGGTAGTGTGTGCGTGCGGATCAGGTGGCCCCCCCCCCTATACTGTCTGTCGGGTCTAACCCGCGTTGATTTCAAAATAAAATGGAAATAAACGTTTTGAAACTTAATTGCCAAAAAAATAAATAATGGATGCATAACCTCAGGCCATGCGCAAGTTGTTAAAAAAATTTCTAGTCGATTATACTCTGTGTCAGGGAGATATGCGCTCCACAACACACACACGCACACAGACCTTCCTTGTATTTATAGATAGATAAATACAGCTTGGTAACTATAGGCATTTAATTTCTATCTGCTGATATAATGGGCATAGCCTCCTGTTTGATAGCAGAAGTAGTTAGCAAGTGGCTAATCACTGATTACTGTTTCATTACTAACAGGAAGTGATCATTGCTTTGATGTATCGCCTGTGTAATAATACCAGCAATTACAGAGCCCCAGACATGACATGGTAAAAAAATAAATAAATAAATAAATAATTCGTGGCCACAAATGATTATTTTTTTCATTTGTTCAGGTTAATTCACTTTGGTCTCCTGACATGTTTAGACTGCCAAATGCCAGACTTCCTCAGAGGTATCTACTGATTGCTTTGATGTATTTCAGGATACATCAAAGCAATCAGTAGTACTTGCTGGAATTACATAGGGAGTGATAATGTTTTATAGCCTACTTTTATATGGCAACCCTTAATATTGCTTTAAATAGAACATTTTCACACTTCTTTTGCACAAATTTATAAATTACAAAATGAATTATTTTTTTTCTCCAAAAGTGGAGCATTATTAAGATAAAAAACTAAAATAGAGTGCATTGTTGACGTCTAACAACCGCATACAAAGTTTAAAGAGAATTCCAAAGGTTAGTGGAAAAATATAAACTAATAGGGAAACATTAAGTGATGTGATTAATTTCCAGACACTGATATGTAGGTTAGTTTGTGCTTTAGTGGACAGCATGCAACAGTCAAAAAATACTTTTAAAAAATATATTATAATATTTAAAAATGTAAAAGGAATGTTGTATGACCAAATATAAAGCACTGAATGAGAAACAATTTATTTTTATTTTATCAACAGTGGAAGGTTAACCACAACAAACTTTTTAAATTGTCACTTATTGTGTTTAGAAGTAGTCAAAGACAGTTTATCGGTAAAAACATTTTGTTGAAATTTAAGGTAATTCTGATGTTTATTAAGAAGTGTATTACCTTTATTTTTTGAGTGTAAGAGTATTTGTTGTTATTTATTTATTTATTTTTTTTTTTAACCACGGTTAATATTAAACGCGTCATGCTAGTGTTGGAGTCCAACCTTTGTTTTAATCCGTCCAAAGAAATTTCAAAGCAGCTTGCGCAGGTTTAACAACACCAAGCAAGCATGGAGTGCAGCGCTGCAGTCGTCAAGGACCACAATGGTTCCTCTTTCACTGTTTGGTGCTGCTGAAGTGCAAAACCAAGCCAGTTCCCAAAATTGTGTTCTGAATACTAAACAGTTGCAACAACATAATGAAAGATGGAATGCATTCCGTTCCCCACCACAACAGCACATTCTATTCTATATAGATCTGTTATCTTATCATAGCAGAGTCTGAAACTCCCCAAGTTTTCCTCTATTGGCAGTTAGCATGTGCTTCTTAAAAAACATTGAGTTGTTTGTGTAGAAGCTGCAGAAGCAGTCAGGCAGACACAATGTCACACACACACACAATAGGTTTGTGAGAACAGAGCTTTGAGTTTTTCATGGAAGGAATCAGGATTTGTTCAAATTGAGAACAGAAAACGATGGCTTTTTTTCCCACACTTCTGCATTTGGCCGCCATCAGGTCACACAAACATCACAGATGTTAGAGTTTATCTTCAGTGAGGGCTACTACAGCATTTTAGAGTTGCTTAAAAACAGCTTTTTCTACACATTGAATTAGGTTGAAGTATTTGAATTTGTTTACGTCTGTTCATTGCAAAAACTCGAGCAGAAAGTTCTGTAAAAGAATAAAAAATGCTTGATGTGAGGCACAAATTCCACCAATGAAAAGCTACAGTACACCACTGGTTCTCAAAAAGTTGCAAATTATTGTGGCCAAAAACGGAAAGAAAAAGTGGTTCAAAGTGGCAGAAATGGGGAGGTTGGGGTAATGTAATTTAAAAAGTAGGAACAATTAGTTTAAACTGGCAAATATTGGGCATAATAAATCATGAATGTGGTTAAATTGGCAAAAATAAGCATGAAATATAGTAAAAAAAAAAAAAGGTTACAAGTGACAATAATGTGTCAACAACTTATGTAACATTAGGTGGGAAATGTGTTTATATGTGCAGAAAATGTCATGAAAGTAGAAAAAATGTGCAGAAACGGCATTGAAATTTGATGGAAAAATGGCAGAAATAAGAGTAATGTAGCAAAAAGGAGAAAATTATGGCAGGAAAACGTTATGACAATAGTTTAAAATATAACAAGTTTGGTGTAGTTGCAGAAAAAGGATAAAAATAAGCAAAATGGGCTCAAATTGTTCAAAAAATGATCTTTTTCTTGAAGGCCTTTGGCGACCCCTTTCTCAGTGTCTGGTGATCAAAAATGGGGTCCTGACCCCAGGATTAAGAACCGCTGCGGGACACGATCAAAAACACATGCAGTGAGCACAGTCACAATGCAATAAGCAGCTCCTACGTCACGTCATCCAAGAAAGTAATTTTTGATGGACATTAAAACGTCGCTATAGGACAGATTTGATCTTTTGGTTTGACGCACGGAAAAAAAATTAACCCAGAAAATGTGAGACAATCCTTTTTTATTTGTCAGTCTCAATTAACACAGATACAAACTGAGCAATATCAACACAGGAAGTGATAAATACAAACAGATCTTGTGGTAAAGAGTTCAGAGACCTTCCTGCAGCTCTTCACGCCTGCTGCGCTGCTGCCTGAGCAGCCAGTCGCTCTGACTTCTCCTGCTCCGCCTTCTCCCTGAACTCCTTCTCTCTCTGTGCCAGTTGTTTCCTCTCCGTTTCCCAGGCCTGTATGTGGCTGTGGTATTCCTCCAGGTCGGGTTTCTCTGCACCACCCAGTTTCTCATGGGCAAGAGTAGTCACTAAAGCCTGGAAGGACGTAGAGTCCACTTTACCCCGAGACTCCAGCAGGGCCCTTAGCTCCTAAACACAGTAAATAATCAGAGAATAAATGCATTAAACTGGTGACTCCATTATCAACAAAAAAACAAAAAAAAAAAGTCAAACTTGATTATTCTTATTATTTGATTTATATCCCCTACTTTAATTAGAGCAGGGGTTCTCAACCTTGGGATCAGGACCCCATTTGGGGTCATGAGACACTGGGAGAGGGTCACCAGATGTCTTCAAGAAACGAAGAATATTGATATGATCAATTTGAACAAACTTGCCATATTGCTCCTAATGCATTTTGCTAATTTACTTCCATTTATGTCACATCTCCATCACATTTCAATGCCTTTTCTGCACATTATTTTTCCACTTTTAACACAATTTCAGCACTTATAAACCCTTTCCACCACTTTCTCCACCTATTGTTAAATATGTTGACCCATTATTGTCACTTTTAACCTCTTTTCACCATATTTCACGATTAGTTTTCCCAATTTAACCAGATTCATGATTTGCCATTTTTTTCAAGTTTAAACTAATTGTTGCCCATTTTTGCCACTTTTATGCCAATGTTAACACTTTGAACCCTTTTTTTAACGACTTTTTTGGTCTATGTTTAGCCACTTTCATTTGCAACTTTTAACCAATTTCTGCCTATTTTAACCATTTTTTTTCTGATTAAAATAAGAATTTTCATCTTTAAGATGACTATATACTATGGTGCAAATAATGAAATTCCTGGATAACAGTGGATATTATTCAGATGAATAAATAAATGTGGTTATCACAGATTCACAGAACAATGGACCATCATTTTGCTGACTTAATGGATGGATCCCAAAAATATCTCCCCTTCATTCACTTTCATAGATGGTCCTGTCTCCACATGACTGCTCTTCAACATTCATGTTTGTATTTAACCACCATCAGGTACAGTGGGGGTCCCCGGTCTCTGGAACCTTTATTTTGGGGGTTGAAAAGGTTGAGAACCACTTATTTAGAGATCTCTCTCACTTTATAGTGATGTTTTCAATTTTTTGACTTGCATCAGTTGCCAGCAGGTAGCTGAGGCCATAGCTGGTCGGTAAGTTACGTGACAATAAATACAGGAAAAAATAAAAAATGTGCAGAAAAATGGGAATGAAAACACTGTGAGGAAGGAAATGCATAGAATAGGACCTGGAGGATGTGCCCTGTGTAGCTCAGAATGTAAACAAACGTTTTGTTTGGAGAAAAAGCTGCTGAAGACGTGACACTGCAGTGTTAATGTTGCACTGAGGACATTAGTACGGTAGAGAGTTTATAATAGGATGCAATGCTTTGTTATAGTTCAACAAAAATTATATTTTTTACTTTCATGCTGTAAATGTGTGCGCTGTCCACCGCAGCTCATTGTTTAATCCACGTGTCAAACTCAAGGCCCGGGAGCCAAATCCGGCACTTTAGAGCATTAAATTCATCCGCTCAAGAAATTAAAAATGACAGAATAAACATGAAACATTTTGTAAATTATCAACTAATTCAGTTGTAGATATCTCAACCATCCAAATACAAAAACTCTATAAAAATCCTAAATATTTGCAGAGCTCAGATTTTCCAGTTCTTATATCACATAACAGGATTTTTTAATCTTAAATTGTTTAATTTTTTCCAAAGGCTGGCAAATTTTCCTAAAATTAATTCACAAAATTTCCCCAAATACGCAAAATCAGGGAAATTTAGGTGAAGATCCGGCAGGGAGTGATATACTCACATATCATTTCTTTATCAATTATACATGTAAATGCAAACCAGGTCACATTAATGTTGAATTTGCTCTTTTTCACACAAAAAATCTGTGGCCCACTTAAAGTCAAACTGGTCCATATTTGGCCCCTGAACTAAAATGACTTTGACTCCCCTGGTTTAACCCTTTAATCGACAATGGGGTCCATGTTTTAGTCTTATTGCCCTGAGGAAAAATAACGGACGTATTCAGTATAAACTGGAGGATTGGTCTCACCTCAAACCTGCTGATGTACTGAGGAAGCTTTTCTTTCTCCGCCAAATCCTCTTCATCAATAGCCTGCGTTTTTTCATCAACAATATTTGTTATTTTCTCCTCTTCTCCTCCTGATTCCTCTTCAGAAGAGTCCGACTCTGAGAATGAAGTAAGTTCCTGAAGCAGGTGACTCACGTACTCCAACTGGAAAACAGTTTTAAATAAGAACTGGTGAGTTTCAAACGTTACCAAATTGTGACTTTTTGGTAAACTGGGGGAGATGTTGCTCTTTGCACATGAATAATGAGGTGGGACACCTTATATTATAACTTGTCTCTTCATGAGAGCAAATATCAGATCAGCTGCAGCCTGAGGTAACATCTTCACCTCTTCTAATGCTTCCTCTCTGTCCGACGCTCTTATCTTCCCTGTCTGCATTAAAGCCTGACTCGACCCATGTGGATCCTGTTGCTGTGATTCTCACTGACATCCTCAGATCTCCAGAGTCTTCAGAATATCATTATGATGTAGCAGCTAGGCACAGATTAGAGGTGTGTGTGCGTGTGTGTGTGTGTGTGAGTGTGAGTGGATACACGTAAACAGGACAACAGTTTGACATGATGAGGCGTGTGTTATCTGTGTGAGCAGATAAAGGCTGTTTGTTGTGAACCACAGGGTGCAAAGGTTTACAACTGAATTTAACAGTTTGTGGGAAAAATAAGCTCTGAGAAACTATTTTGGACCATGTGTTTACGTCTTGTCTTTTTTTTTTAAAGGCTGTACCTGTATTTAATCCAAAGGTTGTTCTCGCCTACTACTAATGCCAGTGTGTCCTCAAAAACCCTGACAAGGTGACATTTCTGCTGATTCCCCTGATAGAAAGTTACAGTAATGTATCGTCAACTCATGATACAATATTAAATACTCATTGTACGATATAAAAATGACAAAAAAAATCCCAATGAAGAGTAACAAATGTCTAACAGATCTTTATTGATGAAAAACAATTCATTTATCAGCCTTGAGTTCGAATCTGAGTGCACATTTGGTTGTACAACAGGTACATGTGATTTATGAAACATTCATATTTGATCAATCCCAGAGTACAAATGATCGGGTGTTGAATTTGATCGTCATAAAGTTGTTACGCCCACCTGTTTTGGAGGCCCCGCCCACTGAGGTCAAACAAGAAAAGAAACGTTTCCAAGATGAAAATCGGCATCTTCACGTCTGAGATGGAGCAAAACAAAGATGCACTTTTTGAACGTGTGAAAACTAGAATTAAAGAAGCTCATTTAAACGCTCTGTGGAAGAGAATCAACTACTGAGCAGGTGACGTCTGCCCCCCTGTGTGCGCTGTGAAAAACTTCACAACAGAGATCCCGGAGACACACACGGATATGACATTTATATTGACCTCAGTCCGCACGCTTTAGGCAATAAATATCACATTTAAACTAATTAACAATCAAAACGCTTTTAAAAATAAGCCTTAACGTGAGATCTGATCGTAACGTAGGATCATGTGAGAAATTCAGAATTGATAAATACTGAAGCTTGCGTGAATATGGTTGAACGCACGTCATACGAACGGATGATAAATGGGGGCCAGGATGTGAATCATTTTGTTCTTACCACATCTTTGCACAGCTTGGCGTCGCTCGAGGCAGCAGTGACTCGCTCCATGACCGCGAGCATTCGCTCCAGATACCCTCGAATCCAGGACAGAGGCATTCCTTTGAATACGCCGTGGATTCCTTTCAAGTGCTCCACCTTACCTGAAAAGGAAACGTTGAGGAACTCAATTAAACAACATTGATCAACAGCAGCAAATCCTGATGTTAATGATTGTCATGGAGGAAGTTGAAGATACAAACCTAAGAAAGCATTTCCCAGCAGCTCAGCGCTGAGGCCCAGAGTGTTCTCATGCTTCATCCCACAAAGAAGCAGTGAAGCTCCCAGAGTGTGCTCCTCTGACACCTAAACACACGTTTACTTCTGTTTTATTATTAGCTGCTCTTAGATCTGTCTAATTTCTACAGAAAGCTATTATGCATAAATTAACCGTCAGTGATATTAACCATAGTTTAGCTCTACTAGTACTTACAATTGGAGTAGATTAACCTCATTTTGGTTTACTAGAGCACAAGTAAACTTTACAAGTGAAGCAAGTGCTACAAGTAAGCCTTGAATGCTAATTAGGGGAACTAATTCAAAGCTTTACTTGTATTACTAGTAACACAATTGTTTACTAGTAGATGATTTTGCTTTACTAGTAATGTCTACTTGAACAAAGACTTTTCTAGTAAGAAAACGTTTTTTTTTACTAGTAATACTAGCACTACACTTAAAATCTTGACAAATTTTGACAGTAATCAATATTGCATATGTTTTAGATAATAGTTTATTTAATGTTAAATTACAGGAAATACTGAAGAAGGAATGCTAAAAGTTATTTAAAGCACGAGTCATGTTTATGTATATATATATACTGTATATATTAGTAGTGGGACTAGAAAAAAAAATTATCTGATAATTAGAGACTTTCCAATAAATTAATCCTAATCTAAATTAATCACATAACGATATCCGACACGAGAAGCAACGTTTTTCCAGTTTAAATGGATTTATTTTGGTATATGACTGAATCAATGAAAACAACAATAAATGAGCTTAAACAACAAAATTGTGTTTGTTGTTTTCATCACTGAGTGATAATATAATGTGCAATATGAATATGAAAGAATATTAGGATTGCATTGTTAACAAAGCACAAACTTAAATTTATGTAAGCTCATTTTTTTGTAAACTGTCTAAAACAAATGGGTTTTTGTATTAAAATAAAAAGAAGTGGAAAACGAACATTGCAAAACAGTCAGAATATAGTATGTGGCATGAAATACACAAAGCAACTGATGATGCTGATATATATATATATGTCATGTCTCGTATTTGTTTTATAATTGTCTTCTGTTGCTGATTTTTTTTCTGAAATTAAAAATTGGAAACTTAAAATATAAAAATGAAAGTACTATGGCTGAGCTGCTGATTCAGTTTATTATATATAATAAATTGTATAGAATGTATAATTCAGAACAGTCCTATTTGTTTAGTGTTTGTTTATTTGTTTATGTTTTAGCACTTTACCATGTAGTTCTAACTGAACCGTTTACACATGTCCTCTGCTGGTTAAATGAAAAAGGCTAAAGGTCAGATTCCCTCTTGTGTTTGAATGTAAACGCTCCATTTTTTAGAAACAACAAATAATCAGTGGTCACAGATTGAAACAAAGAATTACAGTGAAAATATTGATTCATAGTCAAATCGCAGTCACTAAAGATTCCCACCACTAATTAATTAATAGACAAGTAGAGTTAATTTAAATGAAGTAGGAGGAATTATAACCAAATCTAACTCCCTGATTGGTTGGAATGTTTTTGAAAGCCAATGGCGAGCCTGAATTTGGTTTACTGGTGCGCTGAATTAAAATGGAGTATATGTACTCCAAATTTGACACTAGTCGAGCTTAACTACAGTTGATATCACTGACATAAAACAGCTTTCCACACAATTATCTTTAATGGAGTTTTTAATCTCCTTTTAACAGAATAAACTCCTACTCTAACGTAAAATGTTTCAGGTCTATTTCGATGCTGCTACTCACAGTGAGTTGTGGTCTGGTTGCGAGATAATTCCCCAGAGCAAACAGAGACAGAATCTGAGTGGAGGAGGAGTTAAAAGCCTCCTGAAGCATCACCTCCTCAACCACAGAGCACGCACCTGCACACAATGGTTACACACATGTTTAGGGGCTATAATCTAAGAATTACCGACATGCTGAGAGAACTATAAACCAAAATATGAGCTCACAGTGAATTATCACAGGCAAATGTGCATCAACAAAACAAAGCAACGTTTCAATATCAAAGTTTTCCCACATTGTCAGGATTCAAAGAATATTAGCCTTTCTTTTTCTCTGCAACATGAAAATAAAAACTACAATATGTGAACTTCTTTAGGACGAATACGTATCAAACAAGGAGTAGTTTTTATTTAAGTCGGTGAGGTCATTCCTTCTCAAACTCCGATTCTAACCCAGGGTTTCCACTGGATACGCCTCCACTGCACCATGGCTCCAATTCAGTTTTGCTCCGCTGTCCGTCACCCGGCAATCCCCACCGAGTGCACCACGGTGCAGTCCGGTTTATGTCACAAAACTGAGGAGTTCTCGCGATATTTACATAATCGTGGGAGAACGCAGTTAAAGGAAGTGTTGTAAACTTTTTTTTTTTTTAAATAGTGAATTACAATGAAATACACAATAATAAAGTGCAGCAATATTCACAAACAAGTACAGATAAAGATGGGCATTTATGTGGTTAATAGAGCCAGGGAAATAGATTGAATGACATACAATTAAAAAAAAAAAAAAAAAAAAAAGATAGAGAACAGATAGAGAAAGAAGAGGAAACATAAATTAATAAAGATAAATAAACAAAGGAGTGACAGGGAAACACATTAAGACTTTTCAGACATATATGTCTATATTACATTATTTAGTTTCACAGCTTTTTTGTTTGTTACATGTTTTAAGGTATTAAAATATAAAGTTTATTTTTAGTTGTTGTTGTCCTAGCCACATTTTTTTAGCTACAGCCAACAGAGAAGACATAATGATGGAATATGATCTGAAGTGTTTTATTTTGAAAAGTAACCGGATGTTTTAATGTTCAGTATGTGCTTAACTTCCTGTTTCGCTGTATTTGCTCTGTGCTGAGTTGTTGCGTCGTGCTCCGGCATCCGGCAGAAATAGAAGTCCTGCGTATCTGCTGGAAGGAGCTGAGACAGAGCAGACACGCAGAGCACCGGACCCGGTGGAAATGAACACATAGACTAAAGTGAAACCTACCAGCTCTGCTGGCGTGGCTAAGACGTAACGCAGCGAACCCTCATCCAGTGGAAATTGTGGGCAAATATGTAAAAAAGCCTTACTTTTATAGTCTCCGTCCTCAATGAAGGAATCAATGAGCAGGTTAAAGGTGAACTCATCAGGGAATATTCCATACTGGACCTAGTGTGAACACAAACAAATCAAGGTGCATTATGGGTAACAAGAGCAGTTTGAACAACAATTCCAGATGTTGAGTGAATGTCATGCTGAGTTCCATTAATTTAAAACTATCATCTTTTTACTTTACTAATAATACAAACTAGTACTAACTGCCATCATGTCTTATCTTTGCTAGTGACTGAATGTTGAATAAGCCGCTGAAAAACCAAAATATCTTTAATAATTCGGTCCTGCTGCAAACCATAAGGGGACACATATCTTTTACATATGGATACACTTTCAATAAAAACTAACCTTGATTTCAATTTCAAAGATTTTTTGACCTAAATTAAATTTAAAAGACTATCTCATTCTTTTTTTAACAACTAAAATTAGACTAAATTACACTTAATTTAAATCGCAGCTAAACCATAATCACAGAACTTATGCAGAGTTATTGTTTGACGCTCTGTTCTGTTAGTTTTATCCTTTATGCTGCTATTATGCCCTTGAATTGCCCCTTGGGGATAAATTAAGTTTTATTGTGACTAAAACTAATAAGCATTTTTGTCAATAAGACTAAGACAAAAACTAAGATGGTTGCCAAAAACCACCCTGTATGTACAGTAGGTGAAATGATGAGGGACCAACATGTGTGTACCTTGTTTTTCACCGTGTGCAGAGCCTTGTCTCTGGCACCGTGCGTTAGACACTGTCGGATCCAGCCGTGAATGGTCCACTCTCTCAGATACCAACAGTTTGGACTGTGACGAAATCTTCAATAAACAAAAATAAAATAAAATTATGGTGCATTAGAAAAAAAGGAGATAGTGGTGCTTCATCATTAGAAGAGTCAACAGATTCAGTCTCAAACATTTAAACCAACAACTGATAATATAAACAAAAAACATTCTATACAGGTATTAGGGATGTAACAATTCACTCAACTCACAACACGATTCGATTCACGATACAATTCTCTCACGATTTATTTTACAAAATGGGATTGTAGACAAATGATGACTGAAAAATATTCCTTTATTTTTTTTCGGGAAAAAACGAGAAAATACTGTACTATTTTCCTTTTATTTTTCATTGTCAAAAGAATCCCTTGATAAACTATTCAAACCAATGCAATTTAACTAAAAATAAATCTTGAATGAAATAAATAAAGGAATAATACAAATGAAGAAGAAGCCTATCAATTTAAAATCTGGTTCTATAGTAAATAATGCAAAACTGCATAAAAGTTCTTTTTCGTTTTAAAAGTGCAACTCAAAATGTATTTTGTGCCCCATACATTTCACTGTATTTACGTCAGATATTTGTTTGGACCAGCAGAGGGAGCTGGTAACCCAGTGGTCGGTTGGTATGCAGATATTCTTGCAGTGAAGAAGAGATGCTATGCTAGCAGACAGAGCTAATAGAAAAACGTGACTTTTACAAATATTCACGTAATGTTACAGCTATTCCTTTGGTGCTAAAGGGGTAAGGAATCATTTATGAACGTGTTTAAGAGTAGAAGGTGGCCAGAAAGAAAGTAGTAGGAGATTCCACCCGTCGCCTACGCTTCTGGACAAGAGAAGGATAAATATATAGCGCCCTCTGCTGTTTAAAAAAAAGTACTGTGATTCAATTTTCAGGGTATCGATATGAACCATGACACCTATGAATCGATTTTTGACTGCCTTACGATTAATCGTTACATCCCAAACAGGTTACCATTGTGGTATTGCAGTTTCTTACTTGTAAAGGTAGTATTCTGCCTGATCAACTTCCTCTCGAGAAGAAATGTTGTCCACAAACTCGAAGAAAGAAACAAAGCAGATTTTATTACAGTTCCATCAAGAATCAGAGAAACTAAATACGTAAACTGATGAATAAAAACACGAGTGACGCTCACCCGAGACATGGTCAGAGAACTGACTGGAAAATTCCTCTCATAGGTTCTGTCCATCAAGTTAGCCAATAACGCTTAAAGTCATCAAAAACAGCAGTAATTAATATTTGCTATCATGATATAATGCAACACAAACAGTGTGAGAGTGCAAGTCAACTTTATGTTCAATGTGCATTATGCAGCGCTGTACTGCCCCCCTGTGTTAATAAAGTGCACTGTTATAATTTATGGCAAACAAACGGCTATTAATGCAATAAATACACAGTTAATTGTGTTGTTAATTCAGTGATTTTCAACCTTAGGCTTGTAAAATAAAGTAAATGTCAGGTAATTTATAGAAAAACACTTTGTGATCTTATCCTGGCTACTCTGTATTTGTAACAGTCTAATTAATAAACATGATCAAAAACGAATATGATCAAATGTCTCAGAGGACGCCAGGATAATATAAAAATTGGGTCACGACGTGAAAAAAAAGTTGGAAACCACTGTATTAAAAAAAAGTAACCTCAACTGAGGATAAATGTGAAAATGAGTTCAATACCAATTTAAAAAACACTGAAATGTAATGAAATATCTTTGAACGATGCAGTTTGAATTGATTTTCTATTTTAGGACAGCATAAAATCACATTAATGCGATGCAATCATCAGTTCATCCACTTCCTAAAGCACTTTATTCAGTTCAATTAGACGTCTATCACAAGTCTCTCAGGGCACTGATCTACTACATTTATGGTTCACCTAAAACTGTAAATGTCTGTGAATGTATTCAGTTTTTTGAGTCACTGTGTATCAACTCAGAATAAAAACAGCATGAAACTAACAACAGTAGGTTTATAAACCTTGTTCATGATTAGTTTTCAAAATGAATATGTAATTGTGTAGATAAGTGCTCAAATTGGTGTACGCCTGAGAGTAAATCATCTCATGTCTTATTGTGTGTTTTTGTTGCCATTTTATGTGTTTCTGTTGATGTTTGAATTATCATTTTGTGTATTATTGCTATTTTGTGTGTGTTTTGAGTTATTTTTCTGCTGTTTTGTGTGTTTTCTGAGTCATTTTTAATTATTAATATTTGTAACCAAATTTTTAGTGTCTTTTAGGGGAATGTTGTTGGATGTTTGCGAGAAACTGCAGGATTTTAGTAGAAACTAGTGTACATTATTGTGTCTCACCCAGGTTCTGAGGGTCTTTCTCTCTGGACTCCCACAATGTGGTGTCTTTGTAGGCAGTAGACAGCAACCATCGTCTGCCTGTAAACACTGACATCAGATAAACAAACAAACACTTTAGGTTAATTCTGTGACCTCAAACAGAAGCTGAGAGCTACTACTGCTGCTACATGAAGCTACATGCTCGTGAGCTAACACTACAAGGGAGGGATTTACCTGCTTCTGACTAAACACAGCCACGAAACACAATAAAATAATACATTAAAACAAAGTCAACACTAACTGTTAGATCACAGAGATAAAGAGGAAACCAGTCTACCTGTAAGAAAGAAAGGAGAACGTTTAACTTTGACAGCGACGCTCATACAGCGCTTCAGCACGGAGGCCGCCATCTTGGACGATACCATCAAACAGTTCGTGTGGGGGGGATAGAAAACCTGCGTAAATCTGTAAAACCAATAAAAACAAACAAAACAAAATAAAATTTAACGAAATAAAATACAAACAAAAAGTGAACCAATACCAAAAAATAAAATAACAAATAATAATTTCATTGAAATAACACTCTTATCAACCCATTTTAAGAACATATCGCAGAACATTTTCAGTGTAAGTATTCAACGATATCCTGAAATTATGTTTGATGAAGAGTAGCACAGCTTAGTCAATATGATACATTTTTGTTCCAATATTTTTTTTTAATTTGCAATGTTACTCATCCTGGGTTCAAGCCCTGGGGTGGACACTTGGGTCCTTTCTGTGTGGAGTTTGCATGTTCTCCCCGTGCTGTGTGGGTTTCCTCCGGGTACTCCGGCTTCCTCCCACAATCCAAAAACATGACTGTAAGGTTGATTGGAGTCTCTAAATTGCCCATAGGAGTGAATGAGAGAGTGAATGGTTGTCTGTGTCTCTGTTGCCCTGTGATGGACTGGCGCCCTGTCCAGGGTGTACCCCCGCCAAGCGCCCTATGAGAGCCGGAGATTGGCACCGGCAGACCCCTGCGACCCTGTTAAACGGGAATAAGCGGGTAAGAAAATGGATGGATGGATGTTACTCATTAAAATCACATGGATCATCCCATCTGCCTTGCTTTATCTTGTCCTGCCACCAGAGGGCGGTAATTTCCAGGGAGGAGAGGAGAGGAGAGGAGAGGAGAGGAGAGGAGAGGAGGAGAGAGGAGAGGAGGAAAGAGGAGAGAGAGGAGGAGAGGAGAGGAGAGGAGAGGAGAGGAGAGGAGAGGAGAGGAGGAGAGAGGAGAGGAGGAAAGAGGAGAGAGAGGAGGAGAGGAGAGGAGAGGAGGAGAGAGGAGAGGAGGAAAGAGGAGAGAGAGGAGGAGAGGAGAGGAGAGGAGAGGAGAGGAGAGGAGAGGAGAGGAGGAGAGAGGAGAGGAGAGGAGGAGAGAGGGGAGGAGAGGAGAGGAGAGAGGAGAGGAGAGGAGAGGAGAGGAGAGGAGGAGGAGGAGAGGAGGAGGAGAGGAGAGGAGAGGAGGAGAGAGGAGAGGAGAGGAGAGGAGAGGAGAGAATAGTCCTACAATGGGCTGTGGGTCAAAGGAGGTGAGACTGTTATTAGAATGTGAGACTCAGAGCTGAACAAAGCGTGGAAGAATTAAACATCTCCTTTTCTCGTCTACTACAAAAACAGGAAGCTGGAATTCCAAGATGCTCAACAGAGGTGGAAAATGTCTTTGTACAAACTCAGCCCAGTAATTAGACAAATATGTTTCATTCTGTCCTGGTAGCGTAAATGTTTACCTCACATATTCACTGGTCGCTTAAAGGTTATAGGGAGAGAATTTAGGGTTTTTGTTAAAAAATCTATGGACTGGCATGCACAAAACAATAAAAATAACTAACTAAGTAAAATAATTGCAGTAATTAATTAATTAATTAATTAATTAATTAATTAATTAATTAATTAATTAATGTGCATTTATTAATTAATTAATAAATGCACAAAAAGACAAAAACACACAAAATGAGAGAATAATACACAAAATGACAACAAAAACTCTTTGTTCTTTCCTGTATTAATGCTGATAGGTTATTAATATCAATGCTGACATAAGTTTTGATAATGTTGGCGTTTTGTGCAATTTTGTTGCTGTTATGGGTGTTACATAAGTCATTTTGTGTTTCTATTACTGTTTTGTCTGTTTTTGATGATGTTTTTTTGGTTTTTGTTATGATTTGTGTGTTTTTTGATAATTTTGTAAGTTTCTTTTATGTTGCTGTTTTGCGAGTCATTTTGTTTGTATCTGTTGCCATTTTGTGCGTTTTTCTTGTTTTTTGTTGTGAATTTGTATATTATTGTCATTTTGTGTGTTTCTGTTGCTGTTTTGTGTGTTTTTTTTTATTTATTTAGTTCACGTCTCTGTTATTTGTCATCTGGTCGCACAAAATGTCCCCAGGCCTTTAGATCAGACAGTCACATTTTTGTTGCCCCATTCTGATCAAAGTTATCCAGTTCTGCATTAATGTACTTTGAAATTCCTCAGATGTGCATATTATTCATCGTCTGAGTGATTGTTTTCATTGTATAACCTTTGTCAGTTAAAACCTTTAGAGTAACTGTGAGAAGTTTTTTAACTTCACTTCAAAGCTTTGACCTGCCGTTTTTTTCAGACTCTCATCAATGACTAGTTTCAGTTCAGTAAAATCGTGCAGAGCATCATCTTCATGTTCTTTATATCAGTTCCTTTGTGTGAGATGTTGCTGAGAGGAGCTGTTTATGGTGATACATCCACTCTCTGTGGTGTGTGTGTGTGTGCCAGCGGTGGCGACTGAAACATGAAGGTGAGCAAAGGAGAGAAGAAAGAGGAGGATGTGAGAACTTCCTCAAACCCAGTGCAGTTTCACTCTGTGAGATGTGGTGGTCGTCACACGTAATGGAGAAGCCCGGTGTTCTGCATTTGGTCTGAGAAGAAGACACAGTTTACCTGAAGTCACGTAGTTTTACTGGAATATGAAGCCTGTGAGTTTCTGACGTCCTGAAACACTTTAAACATGTCAGATTACAAAAGTACTAAAGAATATTACTGTAAATGAAGACAAGTTATTATATACTGCAGACTTTAAGGCAGGAATAGGTCACTTCTATCACAGTGGGGCAACAAAAATGTGATCTGAGGGTCACATTATCAACATTTATGTCAACATTTAGAACAATGATGGATCTGAGCATTAACAGGAAAGAAGAAAGGATTTAATTTTGTATATTTTCCAATCATTTTAGCATATTTTTGTCATTATGAGTATTATTGTAGCTGTTTTGTGTGTTTTCAGAGCTGTTTTATTTGTTTCTGTTGCTTTTTTGTGTGTTTTTGTTGATGTTTTTTGGGTTTTAGTTTTTTTTGTTTTTTCTGCATTATTTTGTGTGTTTCTGTTGGTGTTTTTTGTTGTCGTTTTGTGTAATATTGTTGTTTCGTGTGTTTTTTAGTTAATTTGTGATTTTTTTGTTGCTGCTTTGTGTGTTTTCTGCGTCATTTCGTGCTTCTGTTGCCATTTTGTGTGTTTTTGGTGCTGTTTTTCTTGTCATTTTGTGCATTATTGTTGTTTTGTGTGTTTTTTTGAGTTTTTTTTGTTGATGTTTTGTGTGTTTTTTGATTTTTGTTTTTTTTGTTGATGTTTTGTGTGTGTTTTTAAATTTTTTTGTTGATGTTTTGTGTGTGTTTTTAAATTTTTTTGTTGATGTTTTGTGTGTTTCTGTTGTTGTTTAATGTGGGTTTGTTGATGGTTTTTGTCATTGTTTTGTGTAATATTGTTGTTTGGTGCATGTTTTGAGTTATTTCGTGTGTTTTCTGGCTCATTTTGTGTGTGTCTGCTGCCGTTTTATGTGTTTTTGTTGATGGCTTTTGTTGTCGTTTCATGTATTATTGCTTTTTTGTCAGTTTTCCATGTTTACTTTAAGGGATTATTAAATGAATACCATATTGTTGTATTCAGTTAGGTTTGTGCACAGAAACAATGTTTTAGTCTGAGTTAAACTAAGTCAGTCTGGGACACCCACTGTGTGCGTCTCTGCTGTTTGATCACTAGCTAAAAGAGAGAAGGGGAGAGGTGTTTTCTCTTCCTCTTCCTTTGTTTTGATAGGAAAGCAGTAGTAGAAAAGAGTGGTTATTGAATGTCATGACAACATCTTGTTCTCTCTGAATCAGAGTTAATACTTAATAAATTTGCACATTCATTTGGGAGATTTCTTGTAACGAGTATGGGTTGCATCCTTTAAAAATCTCTTTGTAAAAACATCTAATAACAAAAACTGCACATCACTGTGTGGGTTCATGCATTCAAACGTTTATTCTTTAAATCATATTTACATCAACGATGTAATTTAATAAAATTGCAAATAAAAGTGTAGAAGCGAACAGTTTGAAAACAACAAATCACAGTTTAAAACGAATAAGGCTGGTAAAAACAACAAAAATTCATCACAATTATTTTGCACGTTGGTTTGAAAGAACATTATAAACTCTAGGATTAAAGAAATTATATATCTATACATTCTATAAACTTGTTTGTGAAAAAAGATTTCTATAAAAAATGGAAAAAGTATGCTTACAATAGTAATGCTTTACAATAATGTTTTACAATAGTTAGCCACATGCTAACCCTCCATCACTGATTGTGATATATTAGGTTTCACAGCTTTTTATGAGATTGTTCATTCTGAATAAACGGGACGTGTTTTCTGCTTCATCTTCTTTTCTTCTTCTATGTGGGAGGACTTGACCACAATCAGCCGTGTTTATCGACCTGCATGCTTTCCTTTCTCCTTTGGGGGGGTGGGGGTGGGGGGTGGATGGGGGAGTGTCTCCTGAACATCCTCTCAGCTTTCCTGTCAAGGCTAAAATCTACACTCCCTAAAGCCTGCATTCTTTCTATCATCACGTACGGAAGAGGATTAGGACCAATTTTGATGGAGAAAATTATTGAAGATTGAAGTCGAAGTATTGAAAATCAACTCAAAATACTAATATCGGGATAAAAGTTAAAGGTTTGCTTATAAAGTCAGATCTACGGGAGATTTGACTGATGCAGACTTTCGACTTTCATCACAATATTGTATTTTGAGTTTATTTTTTAAATTTCAACTTTAATCTCAAATTTTCTACATTAATCTAGGCCACATGTGTCAAACTCATGGCTCAGGAGCCAAATCCGGCCCTTTGGAACATCCTATTCGGCCAGTAGGAGAAATTAAACATGACAGAGAAAACATGAATCATTGTGTAAATGAAACTCAACAATATTTGTAGGTGCTCAAAGTTTCCCGGTGCTTATATTGCATGGTTGAGTGTAATGTTTAATGTTTAATGTTAAACTGTTGAAAAAATCAAAACATTTTTACAAAATTCTTACATTTTCCTCAAAGCACTATATAATATTTCCCTTAATTTAATAGAAATTGGTCACAAAATTGAGGGAATTTAAAGTGAAGATGCTGTTAGGACTGATATCTGTCACTTATTGCTTGGATATTATCATTTCCTACATATTTAGTATTTTATGTATAAGTAGAAATGCAAACTAGGGCATAATAATGTTGGAATTACTATTTTTCCCACGTAAAAAATCTGTGGCCCACTTGAGATCAAACTGCTCCGTGTTTGGCCCCTGAACTAAAATGAGTTTGACACCCCTAATCGAGACATTCCACCTTATTCTTGATTTCCCGAAAATTATTTTCTCCATCAAAATTGGCCTGATCAAAATCTGCTTCTGTAATAACCAGACAACTTTTAGGATTATTTTTGCTGGAAACTGTAAACACACCTGTATGAATGCTCCATTTAATGACGTATAATGACCTCTGCAGCTGCTGGTGTGGCTCTAACTCTCCTCCATACCTTCTGCCTCTGAGTCAGTGAGCAGCTTTAACACCACAAACATCTGCACGGACAGATGTTTGTGGTGTTAAAGCTGCTCTCCAGGCTCTGCGTCTGACTCAGATGTTTCATCATTAGATCCGTACTCTGCACTCAGACCCTGCGCTTCTTTTTCTGACCCCTTCTCATGCGTCTCATCTAAACCTGCGTCGTGAGGAGAGGTTTTCCCTCCTTCTGTCGCCTGCTCCACCTCGGGGCTGAACTGGCTCCTTCTAAACAAACTCTCCTCGTCTTCCTCCTGACACGAGCTTCCAGGCGTGCTCCTCCCATCAGACTGGGAAAGATGGAGGCCAAGGGGCTTCCTCCTAGACAGATCGAACGGCTCCTCCTGACTGAAGTGAGTGAGGAGGCCCATTGGAGCGGACAGACAGAAACGGCTCTGCTGGCGAAACACTGAAACAAAAAGAAACCATCCAGTGTCAGAAGTATTTTCCATTTAATAGATGCAGATTTTCACACGTGTGTGTTTGCTCACATCTTTCATCCAGGCCTCGGTCCATGACTCCGTGTTTCACTTTCATGTGTCTGGTGAGGTTTCCCTTCAGCGTGAATTTGCTGGGACAGTAGAGGCATTTGAAGGGTTTGCTGTCTGAGTGCAGATGCATATGGCCCATGAGGTTGTGCATCCTGTTGAATTCCTTTCCACAAAGCTGAAAATACAAGAAAATTGCAGTGATCAGAGGTGAAAAATATTATTGATTAAGTCTAACAGTGAGGTTTTACACTCTTGCCAGGTGTAAGAACAATCATTAAACATGGGACGTGATGTTAAATCGTCCCTTGTGCCAAAAGAGGGTAGTAATACAAGGTTTACCATTTCAGAGCATGGCATGGGAGCTGAGTCTCAGACATGGGAAGGATGCAAATGAATCAGGGGGTATTTTGGTCTTTTTAATTCCAGACACCCTCATCAAAGGTGGCCAGCTACAGGGTGATCAACCCTAAGCTTGCGTTCCATAACTGTTTACCACTCTCTGCAGCTTTGAGCCACTAAAGTTTGAACTATTACAGAGATAATTACCTCAGAAACTACTAGCGAGTTTCAATGCAATGATAAATATTGTAAATTAAAGTATTTTATTGACAAAAACTAAATATTTGAAGTAGATTAGTGTCCAATATTTGTATCGGCAACACTTTGTTTGTCACTTGTCTGTATCTTTGGTTGAAATAAACATTATGCCCAGAACAATAATAATAAAACAATAGGATGACATCTCCTATACCCAATGCTTTTTTTTCTGACAATTCTTGTTTGTTAGATGATGAATTTCCTCCTCATACTGAGGTGTTGAGTGACACGTAATCATGAATGAATGTGTAGGAATTCAGATTTAAAATCACATATTCAAACACCCCTCTTTCCCCCTCTTTGCGCTCAGTGCACACACACACACACACACACACATACACACACTCGCAAACACGCACTAGAAAAACAGAGAGAGAGAAAGAGGAAGCAACATTGAACCGTGCCAGGAGGAGAACAGGGAAGGGCTACTCCTGTGCTGTCCTTCCTCTGCATTCTTTTTTAATAGGGTGGTCCTTTCCTTCAGAAGGAGAGAGGGACTGTAAACTGTCCAAGAGGACCGTGAGAAAACAGGAAACCTCCCTCCAGCAGTAGAGAAAGCGAGATGAAATCTATTTGAGGGCCTCGTTCTCGGGGGAGGCTGGGGCTCCATTGTTAGAAAGGCCTCTTGTGCAGCAATATCCTTCCTATGGACGAGGAGGCTTCCACTCCCATTAGCCGCTCTGCTATCTAGTCATTGAAGGACGCCTGGAGTCCAACTCCAAGGGTGAACGATGAAGAAATTTTTAGCTACACTGATTTATCTTCACCTGACCATGCGTTAGTCAAACACCTCTGCCATGTAGGATGCTAACCATAGGATGCTATCACTTGATCAACACCCCAAAATACAAAACAAAGTGATAAAAGTATGTATGATTTGTCATAATTTGTGTCAAACTGCTCGCACCTTGCATTTGTAGGGTTTGATGTCCGAGTGGACGATCATGTGAGCCTTGAGTGTCTGTTTTTGGACGAAGCTCTTGAAGCAGAGGTGGCACTGGTACGCCCGTATGTTGGTGTGGATGAGGACGTGGCGCTTCATGTTGGCCAGCAGGGTGAACTCACGACCACAGATACGGCACTTGTGCTCCTTCACACCCTGAAGGATGGATTTACAACACATTTAAATCATACATTATTGTTTGAAACATTAGACCAGTACACTATGACACATTAAAGATGTTTTTTTACCCTGCTCGATTACCCTAAACCTACTTTGTGAGTGAGTGTGTGTTGCTTGAGGTGGTGAGACTGGATGAACTCCATTCCACATTCGCTGCAGATGTACGGTCGGATGTCTTTGTGTTTCATCATGTGGTTCTGAAGCTGACTGGGATACTGGAAAGTCTTCTGACACTCTGTACACCTGCAGAGGACAACAACAGACCACACAGACAGGTGAAATATGGGACATCTACTGTATACATCCTGAAGGCCAGGGTTGCTCTTAATTGATCAACCAAAAGTTTAGTTGAATGTTGAGCTTCAAAATGCAATGTTTTGATAGAAGCTAACATTCAGTCTATATACAGTAACTGCTGGAAATGATTCTTGTTTTTTTTTATCAGATAAAGACGTAGTCCTCATAGATTAATAAATCATAGTTCATTATTTAAAAAAAAAGATTGAAAAGTTTGTTTTGATCTCCACTGTAAACCCTGACATTTTGACATTTTCGAAAATGTTTCTTGCATTGCATTGTGGGATGTAGAGTCCCGTAGACGAATGAATAGAAGTGTTTTCTCGTGTTTCGTCACAAGACAAGGACAACAGTGATTTTGTTCTGGTTTGTTATTGATGTTCTCCGGGATAACTCTTCAGGTTCAACTTGGCCGAATCTGAATTTTTATTTTATTTTATTTTTTTCTTTTCGTGTAAGCTCCAAAATAAACATCTGACATTGTTTTACCTCAACTTTCGGTGAAAACACCAGAAATGTTTCCGGAAGTCACTTTAGCAGAGTTTTTGGGGTCAAACACAAGAAATCACAGCAAGAATGAAGTAAAAACACTTCAATGCCTCCGTCTACAGGACTCCACATCCCACAATGCAAAGCGCCAAACTTTTCAAACAATGTCAATTAAAGAGTGAGCGATATTTCTTTTATTTTTGTATTTTTCATGGTTTGTCTTTTGTAGGCTCTGATACTGTTGCTTTGACTCCATGCTTGGTTGTCAACACACACACATACACATTGTGCACTGTTTTTACACGATCTCAAAGTATTGATGCAGTCGGCTGAAATGGTCATGATGATAAATCAGAAGAAACATGTTTGCTCCAGCCTTCCTGTTATACGATCCCCTTCCTAAAGTCCAGGAAAACCCCCAAAATGTTTGTACACACATGACTCTTAAGCTTGGTTTCAGGTTCCGCTTCAGGACCTACACCGGGGGCATGCCATCAACATGATGCGGAAGTTGGCCCTTTTACTTCTGCGTGGAGGGAACGCCTCGCTATGCGATTGGCCGCCGTGCCGCTAGGAGGTGTGGCTGTGTGTTGTTGCATTAAAAATCCCTTGTTTATCTTATGGTCAGTATGTTTTGTTTTTTTAAGCATCTTAAAATGTAATTTATTTGGGAAGTGGGGAGTTGGAGCGGGACAGCGCTGTAAAGATCGCTTTAAACATAACGTCGTGTCTGCTCCTCTATCAGCCTCCACAGCATGTTGGTCATTGTTTACTGTAAATGAAACACACACACACTGTAGGTACAGTGGTGATAATAACAGTAAACACACACCTTTTGTCTGTGATCGACTCCGTTTGGCGGTGCTTCACGTGTGCTGCAGCCATGAAAGGAAATAATAAAACTCTGGCACTTTTATTAGTCCGTTTTGGTTCTCTCTGTGACACAATCCACTGTAGAAACAACTCTCGTATCGCTACGCTAAAAGTTGTAACATGGCGGTGTGACTGGAAAAGGCAGTGACTGGTGCTGAGGTTTGGAGCTGACCAATCAAAGCCCTAGCTGACTACTCGTTAAGGTGTTGACTCGACCGGTAGTCAGGATTTTTGGGAGGCGCACGTATGGTTACGGGGGAGGGGGTCTGCGCCTACGTGCATCTACGTGCGTCTACGGTGGGGATTTTAAGCAGAACCTTAAATTAGGCTTCACTTCTGAGACTCACCTGTGTATGAGCTGTTTGCAGGAACAGCAGTCCTGCTAAAACTTTGCTTGTGACTAATTAGAATAAATTACACTGAGAAATAGTACGACTTTTGTCATCTGTCCTCAGAGTTGCTCAATTAAAAGATCTGGGAAGAAGGTAAAGAAAAAACCTTACAAGAGTACGTATTTTTCCAAACAAATGATCTTTGATTTATTGATCTATGAGGTACCGTATATGTCTTTATCTGATAAAAAGAAAAACTATTGTCTACAGTAGCTTTAACTAATGGTAAAGCGAGTTGTTCATCACCTGTATAGAGTGGGACCCCTGTGAACAGTCAGGTGTCTCTTCAGCTGGGTCAGCGTAGGGAAGTCCAACCCACACTCCACACAAACGTTCTCCTGACCTTTTTCGTGCTTCAGCTCATGGGCCCGAAGTTCGCTGGGATAAGCAAAGCCCCGGCTGCACACGCCGCAGCTAGAGAAGCGATAAAAGGTGTTAACAATGGGAGAGAACACAACAGCCATTGTGCGGAGGGAGGAGCAGCACTCACCTGTAGGGCTTGACTTCACTGTGCTGCATCATGTGTCTCTTCAGGTGGCTGGTCTGCGTGAAGGCCTTGTGGCACACCTGGCACTTGTGGGGCCTCATGCCCTGGTGCGTGAGCAGGTGCGTGTGCAGGTGGCTCAGCTGCTTGAACAGCTTCCCGCACAGCTGACACCCGTGGGGCTTGATGCCGTTGTGTCCTAGTATGTGCGTGACCAAGTTGTACTTGGACGTGTACGACTTCTCACACATCCGACACTTCCATCGCTTCTGGTCGCCGCCCACGTCCACGTAGTAGCTGTCGTCTACTTGAACGTTGACGCTGAGCTTCTCGACATTGGTTGACCCACTTGGTGACGTCTGTTCTTTGGTTCCAGAATATGAGTTCTTTCTGTGGTAAAAGGGACTCTGAGGAAGATGCATGACAGGCCCCGGCATGAGGAAGGGGTACGGGAAAAGACTGTGGTGGAGCGGTGGGAAGTAGGATGGGTGGAGAAGGAATGGAGTGGGGGGCCAAACTGGAGACGGACTGAGAGGCTCCTGCTTCACATGGACTAGATGGTTTCTACCCGATGGCCTGCTTTGGTGCTGCAATCTGTTGAGTTCTATCATTCCATGGACGGCTTTGGAAGATGGCGGAGAAAGAGGCTTAAGTGGAAAGGTGGAGGGCTCCTCTGTCTTTTTATCCCTCCTATCTTCACCATCTTCCTCACTTTTTTCACATTTGTTTTCTTGGGTGTTTATTTCTCTTTTGCAATCCTTGGAGCTTTCCTTTGGGTTATAATCAAGCACAGGACAGAAAGTTGGTGGCCTGAAAGCACTGTAGGTAGCAGGTGATATGCCCAAAAATGGAGTGGACAACGTTGAAGGTTTAACGTAGAGTTGGGTTGGACGTATGTAGAAACTACGTTGCTGAGATATCTTTGGCTCTTTTCTGAAAGGAGGATTTCTTCCTTGTGAAGAGTTTTCTTCATCTTTCTCCATCGTTTTTCTACACAAAAGTCAAACTGGGGTTAGGAATAAGAAATTAGGACATTTGGAGAGTGACTGCATTGTTCAGTGATTTTGAGGTATTTGTCTGTATTTCTGTTGTTTTGATTGTTTTTGGAGTCATTTTGTACATTATTTTTTCATTTTATGTGTTTTTGTTTTTTATGTTTTTCTGGAGTGATTTTGTGTATTTCTGTTGTCCATTTTTTTACCCTAATTTCTTTGTAGCTGATTTGTGTATTTTGTTATCTTTCTGTAATTTTGTATGTTTTTTTAAGTGATTTTTGTGTATTCCTGTATATATTTCAGGGTTTTTTTTGTTTTGTGTTTTTTGTTATCCTTTTGTGTGTTTTCTATAATTTTGTGTGTTTGCTGTTGCTGTTTTGTGTATTTTTTTTATCCTTTTGTGTGTTTTCTATAATTTTGTATGTATTTTTGAGAAATTTTGTGTATTTTCATGATTTTCTATATGTTTTGGAGATTCTGTTATGGTTATGTATATTTTTTCTGTTATTTTTGTGTGTATTTGTGTATTTTTGTTATTTAGCATAAAATTAAACTAAGCATGTGGCCCCGGACCATTGCTCATGTCTGCTCTAAGGATTTGCTTTTAAAATGCTTCATTTGTGCTGATATACTGTCAACAGATCATCAAGAATGAAGTGGTTTAAAACTGTTTATTAAATCTTGCATGTTACTATTTTATTTGTGTTTTCTCCTGCTCGGTTTCAACAAAAAATAATGATGAGGTTGAAGCTGTTGCAGATTTGAGACACTTAGTTGATGGTTCATCAGAAGGTGAAACAGTGCAGGCATTGTTATTGTCGGTCAAACTCCTGAAGTTTGTAGACGACACGACCATCATCGTCTCATCTCTGATGGAGACGAGTCTGACTACAGGTGGAGACAGACCGGCTGGTGTCCTGGTGCAGCCAGAACAACCTGAAGCTCAACGCTTTAAAGACAGTGGAGATGATAGCAGACTTCAGGAAGAACCCAGCCCCCCTCATCCCCCTCACCCTGGGAGACTCTACAGTGAGCTCTGTGGAGCTTCCTGAGGGACCATCATCACTCAGGACCTCAAGTGGGAGCTGAACATCAGCTCCCTTATCAAAAAAGCTCAGCAGAGGATGTACTTCCTGCGGCAGCTGAAGAAGTTTAGTCTGCCAACAAAGATGATGGTGAACTTCTACAGCTCCATCATCCAGTCCATCCTCTGCTCCTCCATCACCATCTGGTACGCTGCAGCTACGGCCAAGGACAAGGCCAGACTGCAGCGTATCATCCACTCTGCAGAGAAGGTCATCGGCTGCAATCTGCCCTCCCTCCAGGACCTGTACGCCTCCAGGATTTTGAGGCTTGCAGGAAAAATTGTGGCCGACCCCTCCCACCCCAGTCATAAACTGTTTCAATCTCTCCCTTCTGGAAGGAGGTTTCGGTCCATCAGGACCAGAACCTCCAGACACAAAAACAGCTTCTTTCCCTCTGCCACCATCCACATGAACACACCCCAAGTCACCCACTGAACCCCCCCCCTCCCACCCGATCACCACCTCCATGATGACAATATATGCTGCACTGTATATATATAAGGGCGCACGGTGGCTTAGTGGTTAGCACGTCCGCCTCACAGCAAGAAGGTCCTGGGTTCAAGCCCTGGGGTGGACACTTGGGTCCTTTCTGTGTGGAGTTTGCATGTTCTCCCCGTGCTGCGTGGGTTTCCTCCGGGTACTCCGGCTTCCTCCCACAATCCAAAAACATGACTGTAAGGTTGATTGGAGTCTCTAAAATGCCCATAGGAGTGAATGAGAGAGTGAATGGTTGTCTGTGTCTCTGTTGCCCTGTGATGGACTGGCGCCCTGTCCAGGGTGTACCCCCGCCAAGCGCCCTATGAGAGCCGGAGATTGGCACCGGCAGACCCCCGCGACCCTGTTAAACGGGAAATAAGCGGGTAAGAAAATGGATGGATGGATGGATGTATATATATATATTTATATTTATCCTATTTATCCTTTATTCTCTATCTATCCTTTATTTATCCCTCATCCTTTATATTTATCATTATTATTATTATTGTTGCTGGGTTGTTCTTTGTTTTTTTTATTTTTTTTGTTGTTGTTTGTTTTGTGCACCAACTACCAAGACAAATTCCTTGTACTGTCCTTAAAACTGTACATGGCCATTAAAAACATTTCTGATTCTGATTCTGATTGTAGAAAAAACAACCTGGTACACAAACAATGCAAAATCAGGTCAACATCCACCTTTAACTGATGAAACTGAAACTTTTAACTTCTTTTTTTCTGCAACGATTTTTTATTTTTTTTTTACCTGAAATTAGGAAGTTAGTCAGTAAGTTGCTCACCTCCAAGCTCCCACACCTTTTTCGCTTCTCTTTCGCTTTTATTTCCTTGTACTGTTTTTTTTTTTTTTGCTTGAATATCTTAAAAGGACTTCCTCTTTTTCTTTCCTCCAGCTATGTCATGCTTTAGTGAACATCGCTGTGTTTCGCTGAGTCACTAAAGATCAAGTATAACATATAAATACAAATCTAGTTTAATCTTAGGTGAGCGATACAGAAAACTACAGATTTTTTGGGGGGAAGAGGAGCAATTTCAACATTTCTGTTCTTGTGTTTTGTTTATTTGTGTTTGTGTGTCTATAAATCACTAAAAATACCATAGGTGTAAAAGATGACGACACAGTTATGAGAAACTTCAGGACTTTCTTCTGCAGAAGTCCTGAAATTTGTAAACAAGTTGGGTTAAAAAAAAAGAAGAAAAATCATTATAATTTCAGAATGTCTTTTGGACAAATTGCCCATAGGTTTTAAAGAAAACAACTTGCGATTAAAAATGACAGTAATTGTGTACTATATATGAGCAGAGAGACGTTACAAGTCCCCATATCTAAAACAAATTCCTTGTATTGTGAAAAAACCCCATCTTTTTCTGATGCTGATATATTTGGGAGTGTCATACATTTTTGAATTTGGATTGATTAGGGTTTCTGGAACTAAACATTTTTTCAACATAACAATTCATATTTTTTTTTGTAATTTTTAAAAACATAATGTGTGACAATACGAACAAAATCTTACCTTGCCCCACCGGAACTTCCGCTATGGCCCGCAGTAAGATTTTGTTCGTATTGTCACACATTATGTTTTAAAAAATCACTAAAAAAAATGAGACCATGAGTTTGACACCCCTGCCTTAACACTGAAGGTATACTGTAATTGGCATCAGCACAGAACTTTGTTTATGTCAGCGTTAAAGTAGGGAAGTGTATGACTTCTGCATGAGATTCATGCTTTACTGAATATACATGATCATTAATCACCGTTTGTGCGTGTCATATATACTGTACATGTGTTTTACAATCTGTGTTTCTTTGTTAAATGTCTGTAATTGTGTCAAAAGATTGATTAAATCAAATTCTTTATCTCAAGATTTTATTTGATATCTTTTAAAGAATGGCTGCAAATTAAATCAAATAATTTTCCTTTTATAAGGATCAATATACAGATCAAATAATTAACTACATATGCACTTTAAGTCTTTGATTACATGCCAGGATTATTGGTTAATTATTACATTCATGTATACATTTAATTCCAGCAAGTTCATCTTGTAATGATAAAATGTTAGGGTTTCGTTTATTCAGACAACTTGTTTCAGGAAATTTACTTTGATCTCAACTGCTGACTGTCAGTCTTCACATCAAAGCGATCAGTAGATGCCTCTGAGGAAGACTGACAGTTGGCAGTCGAAAACATGTCAGGAGATCAAAGTGAATTTCAAAGTAAATTTCCTGAAAAAAGTTGTCTGAACGCTGGTAAATGAAACCTTAACATATCAATGTTAATCATATTAATTTGTTTATTCCTGATGAGTGTTAGTATGAGGGACTTTTGTATGAGGTTGAGGTACGTTTATGACAGCGAACAATGACAGAATTCAACGCATACATAAAAAAATACACAAATAAAGACAAACCTATTTCTTCTTGCAATGCAAAGCCAAATAAAACACGTGTGTAATTCAAAGGGATGTGCAACATTTGATCTTTGTGAGGGTCCAACTCACGCCTGCATTCCATTAGAGGTGAGGCTCCTCCTCACATGCCACCAGTGCCATGTAGCTGTGTGTGTGTGTGTGTGTGTGTGTGTGTGTGTGTGTGTGTGTGACTTACCAGCTGAGTGTGTAGCCCTCTGTGTGTTTTCTGTGATGCTGAAGCTGCACCTTAGTTTCTTCCTCCTGCTCGCTCTGCAACCCTCCTGACAATGAGCCACCCATCCATCCACCGATAGCATTTGAAGTGACTTAAGAAAGAGAACAGGAACAATCACTTTGTTCTCATTTTTCAGATGAGTACCTTCGGAGAGAAGGAAGGAAGGGAGGGGAGAGGAAGTCAACAAGCCCTAGTAGTGCCTTCCTGCAGAAAAATAAGGAAACACTAGAGAGACATCGACGTTTCTCGATGAAAAAAAAGTGGATTGGAAGGAATGTAGGGGATGAAAGAAATCTGATGTTTTGCAGGAAAACTATGCAATGTGAAAGTTTCAGCAGTTGTGCAGTGGCATGCTATGATGGATGTGGATTAGCGTGTTAGGGGTTCTCTTTTGTTGAGAAAGACATTTTTAAAATAATTGGTTTATTTATTCATTTTTTTAAATGACTGCTACTGCATATGACTGAGAGGGAGATTTTCCTTTATCATATTATTGTTGATTTAAAGTTTTTACTGCTTATTTTAATGTTCTTATTGATTTTTAAACTGTTAAATGTTTTCTGTTCCACTTTTTATTCATGTAAAACACATTGAATTACCTTTTGTATGAAATGTAGAGCAGAGTAGAGTAGAGTGACTTTATTGACCCCCCAGTGTAGAAATGTACTGTCATTACAGCTCAGATAAAGTGCAAAAAAAAAGACAACAGAAGGCAACAAACAGAATACCCAAAAAATAGTGCAATGAAAAGATAAAATTAACAATACAATAATAGAGGCTATATATATACTGTATATAAATACAAATGTAAATAGAAAATACAAATACAAAAAAATATATGAAAAGAATGAAGAATATAGACATTTACATATTTACAATGCGCTATACAAATAGATTTGCATTTTTAAATAAAAACATTTTTCTTTTTTTTTACTACAATGTCAAAAACCTTCAAAATATTTCCTTTTTTTTTTTTTACATATCAGAGACAAATATAATAATTTTTAGGCATTAACAATAGTTGTGTGATGGTCAGGACAAATTAAGGTCCTTATTGTAGTGTGTTCTTGTACATTGTAATGGTTCATGAGTTTTCCTGACCTTGAAACTTCTGTTAGTGGGAATGTCAACACACCAGCAGACTATAGAGCATATATATACAAATCTAATTTAATCTTAGGTGAGTGATGCAGAAAAATACAGAAAATACAGATTTGCAGTATTATATATATATATATAAATATATATATACTATGTACTATAAAACTATGTAGGAAAAAATTATAAGAAGAAAAAAAAAGTTTATAGAATAGATATAAAATAATACTATCATCTATGAGTGTTGAACAGACAAATTAGAAAAATAAATAAATAAATAAAAGAAAAGAGAGAAAAATAAACAACAATAGCAGAAAAAAAACCACAATAATAATAATAATAATAATAATAATAACAATAATGTAAAAATCCAATTTCTGTCAAACATTCATTGAACAAAGACAATGATGTGAACTTTTTTAAATTGAAGATGAGGTGGCAGATATTAAAAGCAGCTCTAATTGAGCTCATATTATTAAAATGGTGAAACAGCCTTTAATTGATTGTGTCTAATCATTAGTTGTGTTAATGAACCCATGAGACCGATTAACCTCAGACCTGATCGCTGTGTGCATTAATCACAGCACACGATTAGAGCGGAGTGTGTGTGTGTGTGTGTGTGTCATAATGTATTTGTAAAACATTTATTTTGGGTAGTCTACATGATTAGAGCTTCAAAAACAAGCTTTTCATTCATAAACTCTCACTGTTCTGATTAATAGTTAAAAAAAGAAAACGTTGAAAAATGTTTAAATCAGTTTAAGCCAAAAGTTGTACTGAATTAATTTATATTCACTCTTTAATTATTTCATATTCACGTATTCTTCCTGACCTCTCCGGCTTTCATATCATCTCTGAAATGCACGGTCACGCACCACCAGCCCGTCTCCTGTTGACCCTATGGTTGGAAGCAAGTTCAGATCCACCATAATGTGACCATAATGTGACCATAATGTGACCATAATGTGACCTTTGACCTGTCCAGCGTAACGTCAGCGTCATTGTGAGCAAATCTAAAATAAGCTTATTAAGGAGTTTTAAGTGGTTTTTAGGTTTCGGTGTCACTCTCTAAAGATGTTCCAGGGGTATATAAGTCATGTTAGTGATGATGGGAGAGATAATAGAGACTTCAGCATCCATCTAAGAACGACTGCTGAAAGAACCTGAAGTTACAAGTGAGTACCGTACATTTGTTCTGTGAGAATGTTTCTGCTTCACAGGAGGTTTTTCCAACTATTATTTGTGTTGTTGTTTTTTGTCATGTCTGAGCAGAAATGAGCAAAGCTGCTGTATCCGTGTGTCTACTGTTCCTCCTGTCTGTTAGCTCAGCCTGTTACATCTCCAACTGCCCTGTTGGAGGAAAACGGTCCATAATGGACGCACCATTGCGTAAGGTGAGTGTGTGTTTGTTTGACAACATTTCACTGCAGATTAAGGCTTTTTCCTCCAAACAAAAGTGTTACCAGCATCTGGACTGACGTTCTGCATTAAGATGTTGCATTGGTTTTATTTTAAAGTTGCTGGAGACATCAGTTAAAGACATAATGTCAAAGTCCAACAAATCAAAGATCATTTGCTGCTTGAGACTTTGTTTAGCTCTCCACTGTTCATTGACATTGTCAGAAAAGTTTTGCGCATTGCATTGTGGGATGTGGAGTCCTGTAGACGGAAGCGTATAAGTGTTTTTTCTCACGGTGATTTGTTGCAATATACTAGCAAATGTTTATTTTGGGGCTTACACGGAAAGATCTGAATCCGGCCGAAAATCATAGTTCAGTAAATAAAAGATCATTTGCTTAAAAAAAACAATAAAAGGTTAAGATTACTGTGAATATTCTCTTTTTAACATTGTTAGAAAAGTTTCATGCATTGCATTGTGGGATGTGGAGTCCCGTAAACTGACGCATAGAAGTGTTTTTCCTTCATTTTTACTCTCATTTCTTGCGTTTTTCCTCAAAAAAAAAAAACCTCTGACACATTTCTGGTGTTTTGATGTGATTTGATCTCAAACTTTAAAATAAAATTAAGTAAATGAACAACAAAAATAGAACCCATCAGGGACGAGACAGTTCATATGTTTATGAATGTCAAACACATCATATATAAAATCAGTGGTTTAATATACACACGTATGTAAATACATATTTGCAGTAGTTGGAAAGCGACAGAATAAAGCAAAGCTTCTCTAGGTCTGCCCCCTCACTATAGTGTCCAAAAAAAAAAAAATGGCATACCACAATTTACTACTCAATTTACATTTTTATGGCAACAATACAACAACAAAAAAAAAAGAAAAAGAAAAGCGCAACATCATGGCAGAAGTTTTCACTGAAAGTTGTGGCAAAAATAATACTGAATGTGTATTTTGGGGCTTTAATTTGGCTGTAAATGAATATCTTGCAAAGTGAAGTGATATCACGGGGAATACCAGGACAAAAATGTAGTCAAAGTGTATCACTGTGCTCCTTATCTGGAGAAGAAACACAAGAAATCACAGTAAGAATGAAGTAAAAACACGTCGAAGCATCTGTTTAATGATCTATGACGCCTACACTATGGATTTATCTGCAGCAGCTTTAACTCAGTAAACACAAGTTTCAAGGATAACAACAGAAGACTAATGTATTTTCTAGGACAGATACACCTATAATAGAAATAATAACAGCAACAACTGCAACACATAAAACAACTCACACACTGGTGCGACACTCAGAAGCACAGATGAATCAATCATTTCATGAGTTAACCCAGAATAAATCCTTGCTTCCTGTTTCAGTGCATGCCCTGTGGCCCCGGAGATCGGGGCCGCTGCTTTGGCCCCAGTATCTGCTGTGGGGAGGGTCTGGGCTGCCTGCTGGGCTCCCCAGACACCACTCACTGTGTGGAGGAGAACTACCTGCTCACTCCCTGCCAGGCTGGAGGGAAACCCTGTGGATCTGAGGGAGGACACTGTGCTACTTCAGGACTCTGCTGTGATGCAGGTCAGAGCATTTTCATTCACTGAAGTTTATTACTGGGCTTCTGTAGGTGACAAAAGCCATTTATTGACTTTTCTATAGGTCAAATTCTACTTTTCTCGAGGTTTAGATCCTTCATGGGTTTATTCAACAGTTCTGCGATAAAGTCTCAATGCCATAAACATTTGCCCTGTTGCTCAACGAGAAGGAGTCCATGGTCCCAGGTTTATAAACCCTGATAACAACATATCACCACAGGTGTAAAAAGTAATGATACATCCTACTCAAGTAGAAGTACTGCTATTTGAGTGAAATTATACTCAAGTACAAGTAAGTCATAACACCCCCCATGTTTATTTTTGGTTAGAAATCTTGCCACGATTCCCTTGCGTAAACTAAAAAAGGAAGAAATGAAATCATTCACATTTTTAACTTAATTTATTTTCCACAAAGGCATCTGTATAAAATAAAAGGTTTGTCAAAATGTATAATTCTTTTTAAAAATAAAATCAGATAATACTAGAGCACTCGCAGAGCGCAGACTTCCGCCAAGTCCAGCACAAGTACCAGGCGGGGCATACACACAACGCACTTCCCTACCATTACTACATTACCCATAAGCCACTGCGCTTAAATGATGCAGGGTAAAACATAACCTTCCTCTATGCGCTTTTGCGCTTGGCCGAGGTCAATTAATTCATTAAAAAAAAAATAATTTATTAGGCTCTAAGTATAACTACATTTATGAACTCTGGAAAATAACCAGCATTCATTGTTGTTTTGGCGTGGTGCATTACTTTAATCTGATTGGTCGGCTATGGTGTGATGCATTTGATTGTTTTTTGGTCATTTAATTTTTTGTAGTTTCACAATGTACATTAATCATTTTAAAACAAAATATAATAAGTTACTCTGTAACGGTTGGGTGTAGAAATGTAACAAATTACTTCTTTTAAAATTTACTCAAGTACAAGTAAAATGACTGATTGAGTAATATACTCAAAATAATACAAGTACCCATAAAATCAAGTGAATTACAGTAACATGAGTACTTGTAATCCATCTGTAAATCACTGAACCTTTCCTCACAGAGAGCTGTGTTATGGACCAATCCTGCCTCACCGATGAGGAAGGAGATGATTCCACCAGCCAGTTCGATGGTGAACCCAATGAAATCCTCCTCAGGCTTTTGCACCTTGCTGGCCACGCCCTTCCTCACCGGATCCACCAATGAGCTTCACCTGATGCCAGAAACAGCGAGTTGTAATGTTTTTTTTCCCTTTAGTTAGTGATTTATCACAATATTTAGCCCCTCCTCCGGCTTATTTCTGTAGTGCCTTTACCCATATATAGAAATCTTTGTATTAAAAAGAAGCAGAACAATGGCAGTCCAGATATCTGCATGCTGAAATAAAGATGTGAGAGACTGAAAAAAGGGTTTCTTTGATTTATTTATAGGTACCATGTGCACAAAAAGTCTTCTCCATGAGTAACGAGTGAGCCTGTATGGTCATAGTGTTTCATAGTTGACATATTTTAAACATTTAGCTAAGTTTCCTCACGTTTAACTAATTTTTCTTTCATTTGAGACAAATTAATGTAAAACAGCATGTTCTATATTATTGTTACAAATGTGTAAACATAAAAAATAAATCTAAATGTTAATCTAAATGTTAAATGTAACACTAAATGTTAAATATAAATCTAAATTATAAAACTGAATCTAAATGTTAAATTGGTCGCCAAGTGTAAAGCTAAACTTTTAGAAATTGTACAAAGTGGGCAGGTCAGCGAATAATTTCAAAACATTTAGCTTTAGACTTGGCAACCAATTTAATGTTTAGATTTAGATTTAGCATTTATACTTACCATTTAAATTTATATTTAGCATTTAGATTTACCATTTAAATTTAGTTTTAGCATTTAAATTTAGCATTTAGATTTAACATTTAGAATATAGGTTTAGATTTACCATTTAGATTTAGTTTTCATGTGTACACATTTTTAACAATGATATAGAACATGCTGTTTTACATGAACTTCTGTCTCAAATGAAAGAAAAATTAAGTAAATGTGAGGAAAGTGAGCTAAAAGTTCAAAAAATGTCAGCTATGAAAAAGTGACCCAGTTTTTACATTTAGCACCCCATAAACATGAGCCTTATCGGCCAACTGTGTGTGTACATACTTATCATTGAGTGTAGAGAGCCTGAAGTCATCCTTATCTTTCAGGCGTTCTGCTTTGTACAATCTTAGAAACGGATCTGTGTGTAAAATCACATGATGCTGTGCTGCAGTCCCACTGAGGACCTGTTGCAATAGTTAACACAATTATCTCACGCAGTTGTCACCTTTGACCTGCGACTTTGAAACATATTCAAACAGCAAATCACATGTAAACAAATGTGTGAGTTTAAAAAAAAAAAAACACATTTTTACACAAAGCTGAGGATTGATTTTAAAGGGATTTCGCAGTGACATGTCAATTAGTCTGCAGTTTGAAGGATTTTTTTAATGACACCACCTGGTTAAAGTACATCTCTAATCAAATGAGGATTAAGGTTCACACACACACAATTTCACCAGAAGTGAATCAAATAAGAAGATACATTCTGCATCCAAAGACTTAAAACAAAGTCATAAATAACTTGAGTGATCTTTGTTTTATAAATTTAATTTTGATGATGAAAATGTTGGTTTTATACTATACTCTAAACACCTTCATTCAACAGATACAGGTTTAACTTTGGTATTTCAGCCCTAATAAGTGTTGCTGGCTCATTCTGGTTTGTGTATAAAATGAATGTGGAATGTCCAAACTCAGTCAGAAGACTGAGGCTTTGTTGGAAAAGTCACACTCCGTACTACACACTACAATCTCAATGAGTATATACTGTCTACTAAGTATGATTAGGATGATGAGCGTTCCCACTGAAGTATACTTCCAAGTTTCCCAAAATGCATTTGGAACCTACAACGACAAAAACCTGAATCACACTGAGGCTAAATATCTCTGTTGATTCTCCACCTTTGAAAGTTCTGAAAACATTTTAAGTGAGAAAGTGACCAAGTAGAATATCAACATGTGCTCATTTCATCCATAAAACTCACGTAAACACATTTTATTCTGACATTCTAGAGGTTTTTGGAGACCCTCCATTGTGCTGCAGACTAAACTTCTGGTTAACTTAAAAACAAGAGCCCTATTTACAAAAGCGTTAAAAAACAAATTGAAGACAAGAATAGATGCTTTTGTTTTGAAAAGGGTATGTTTGATTTTTAGCTTGAAGCCAGTCCCAGGACCATGCATCATGGGGCTGTTGAGTATGACTGTATTCACCGTGCATACATCCGGGTACTCAATCTTTGCATCTATGTATCTAATATGAATGCACTACATACTTATTTTGACGTCAGACGTAGAGTGAGTAGTATGTTAGTATATGCTATTTTGAACAAAGCCTTAGAGATCCAACTCTCCTGAACAACGGAGTGGATCATCATTAAGTTGCATATTATTTAAGTATCTTACAGTCATTTGTTTTCACTAAAACAATCTGAATACTGTTACCTTTGGCTTTGTTCTCCCTGAGTCAAAAGTTACACAAGCTCAGCCTGCTCCTATCTGCAGCACTTACGCCGACTCACTCTGCCTGGATCAAAGGAGATGATTGGAGACACCTGAGGGCCTAGTTAATGATTGAGCTGCTGTGCTGTGTGAGTATAAAAGCAGCTCAGAGTCCTCCTGTCTTCACCTTCTGTCTGCTCTCTGCCACCATGTCTTTCTCTGGAAAATACCAACTGGAGTCACAGGAGAACTTTGTGCCTTTCATGAAGGCTGTGGGTAAGGCTTGGTTTTTTTTTCCTCTGTCTTCAAATGAGATGTTTAGGTTTTATTAAGGAAAGTTTGTTTTCAATATTAAGGTCTCCCTGATGAGCTTGTCCAGAAAGGCAAAGACCTCAAGAGCATCTCTGAAATTGAGGAGAATGGTGACAACTTCAAAGTGACGATCACAACTGGCACCCAAGTCTTGTCCAATAACTTCACCATTGGTCAGGAAAGTGAGTTGGACACAATGACTGGAGGGAAAGTCATGGTAAGTGAAAACACACTGTCAGTATTGTGCTTAGTTTAAAGCTCAACTGTTATGTTTGGACTCAGGCGGCCGTGCATCGGGAAGGCAATAAGCTGAAAGTCTCTTTGAAGGGAGTTGAGTCGGTCACAGAACTCGTGGACAAAGACACCATTGTCAACGTGAGTACAGCATATAAAATGTGTCATTTTTTTCACAGTTGTATAAACTAATTTTCATACTTTCTCTATGCAGACAATGACTCTTGGTGACATTGTTTACAAGAGGGTCAGCAAAAGAATGTAACTGCTATTTGAATAAAAAAATACTGAAGCAACTTGTTTCTGTCTGGACTCTCATTGAGTGGTTTGACTTACATCCACTGCTGTCAAGAGCAGGCCTCCAACCTGCACGCTACTTAAAACTTACTACATAATCTAAAAGGTTGACAGTTTAAAAGCATTAAAACCTTTAAAAAAATTAAAGTAAAACCACTAGCTTAACTAAATGTGTGCACCCTGTATAAAGAACTAGCACCAAGCTAGTTACGAAAACCTACAATTTTGCAATACTGAAATGCATTCAATTAATGTTTCATGTTAACCATCAACATATGGTTGATGCACAATGTTGCATTACTTTTAGACTGAAATGACACCATATTGTCTTAGTAAACTAAGTTTACCTACAGTATCTTCTAGAGCTCTAGTACAATGCTAATCTACAGGATTGCCAAAAGAGTTGCCCTGCAATAATTCCATGACTGCATCATAAGTCTGTGAAAAGAGTCTCAATCGTAACCAAAAACAAAACTCAAGTAAATCTGATTCTTAAAAAAACAAAAGTTCTGTTCCTGGTTTAACATTTTAGTAAAAGTATTTAAATTTAACAGTTTGTAAAATGTGGCTGCCCTCTATGGATTAAAACCCATCTATTACACTTGAATTTTGCTATTGGTTATGAACCAAATTCTGTATTTTAGGACCACCCATTTTATTAAAAACTAGAGTTATGTGATAAAATACTTGAGAAATGTATTGAGTAGCTAGTTAGCAAAGATTGTTTACAGATTTTTATAGTACAGACTGGACGTTAACTGCTCCAGGAGCTCCACCCATAATCAAGGCATTTTTAAAAAGAAAAATGTCCCTAGTGGCAGGTCAGAATAAACCAGGGGGTTTAGTTAGTCTTTAAAAGCCTCTTGAGCTTATATATTACTCATGGTTTATCAGTTTTTAGAGAATCCTGCATCAGTTCTGTTGATGCGTAAAGGAAAAACACATGCCATGGTTTCTTTTTAATGAAAAGTTGTACAACAAACAGGAATAACCGAGTCTGCATGTGGTGACTGACGTTCAGGGGAAACCGATTACAGGCAACCAAAGCTACTGATCACTTTCTGCGGTGGAAGAGGTCCTTGATGCCTTCCTCCACAGACTTGGGCTCGTGCATCATGGTCATGGGTTTGTTCTTCAGCGCTGCCTCTCTCATACTGTGGTAAACATACTCGTTTTCTTTGAACATCCTCAGTTCCATTTCTGTCTGCACACGCATTGCCTGAAGAGAAGTGTAAGAAAAAAACATTAAGTCAAACTAATGCAACTACATTGTCAAAATACTGTGAATAGAAGCCTCTTCTATTTTTTCTTTTTTTTTAACAAATGTGGCCTTAAACCTTTGAAGTGTGCACATTTTTTGATCTATGCATAACAAAACACATTATTTTGCACCATATTTATTATATTAATTTTTTCAAAATGGCACTATATTGTTTAAGAACATGTTACACCATCTTGAAATCACGCGATTGATGTCACGCGGCCCCACTGCCTGTAAACATCCCATTGTTTTCTATTGGAGTGAAACAGACTGATTTTTAGATCATTTAGCAGCTTTTATAGTCAAAATGACAACCGGTGCAGCTTTTGGTTGTTCTAAATAATCAGGAAACGTTAAAGGTGCCAATTTAACCCTCTTTTGTTTACCGAAAGAGGAAAAAAAACTGTTGTGACCCAAATAAGAACTGTGACTGCTGGGGAGACAGTTCTCACTCTGCATTTTCATAGTAGACAATGAAGCAGAGAAGAAGAGCTCTCCTGAGGGGCCTTTACTTCCCCTTAAACAGTGCAAGGCTGATGTTCTGATGGCTGAAGTTAAGCGAGTAAATAACGAACTGTTGAAAACACACAAACCCTGAGAATAGAAGTCCTTTTGGATGGAGTCCTTCAACAGTCTGTGACTTCAGCCACCAGAGCGTGTCAGCACATTGTTTAAGGGAGAGTAGGGATGTAACGATTCACTCAACTCCCGATACGATTTGATTCACGATACTGGGTTCACGATACGATTCTCTCACGATTTATTTTACAAAATGGGACTGTAGACAAATTTTTTTGGGGGGAAAAAAAAACTAGAAAATACGGTACTATTTTCCTTTTATTTTTCATTGTCAAAAGAATTCCTTGATAAACTATTCAAAACAATGCAATTTAACTAAAAATAAATCTTGAATGAAATAAATAAAGGAATAATACAAATGAAAATGAAGCCTATTAATATAAATTCTGGTTCTATAATAAACAATGCAAAACTGCATAATAGTTCTTTTTCTTTTAAAAGTGCAACTGAAAAATGTATTTTGTGCCTTAACAATTGGACTTAAAAAAAAAAAAAAAAAACCGTGAATGCACTGATTTACGTCATATTTGTTTGGACCAGCAGAGGGCGCTGGTAACACAGTGGTCGGTTGGCATGCAGATATCTTGCAGTGAAGAAGAGATGCTATGCTAGCAGACAGAGCTAATAGAAAAACGTGACTTTTACAGATATTCAAGTAATATTACAGATATTCTTTCGGTGCTTAAGGGGTAATGAATCATTTATTAACATATTTAAGAGTAGAAGGTGGCCAGAAAGAAAGTATTAGCAGACTACACTTGTGGATAGCGCCCTCTGCTGGTTAAAAAAAGTACTGCGATTCAATTTTCAGAAAATCGATATCAACCGTGATACCTATGAATCGATTTTTAACTGCCTTACGATTAATCGTTACATCCCTAAGGGAGAGTAAAGGTCTCTTAGGAGAGCTTTTCTTCTCTGTCGCTGATTGTTTAGAGCAGATGTGGGCAACTCCAATCCTCGAGGGTCGGATTCCTGAGACTTTTAATTGTGTCCCTGCTCCAACACACCTGAATCCAACAAATGGCTGAATGTTGGAGCAGGGAGACATCTAAAAGTCTCAGGAATCTGGCCCTCGAGGACTGGAGTTGCCCACTCCTGGTTTAGAGCAACCAAAATCAGCACAAATTGGCATTTTGACCGAAAAAGATGCTAAATAAACAAAAAATCAGACTAAATGCTTCACTGTAATAGAAAACAATGGGATGTTTAGAGGCAGTTGGGCTGTGTGACATCATCAATCATGTGATTTCAAGATAGCGGAACACTGGCTCTAAAACAGTAGTCACATTTTCAAAAGTTAATTAAACAAATAAGATGCAAAATAATGTGTTTTTGTTAAGCATAGATCTAATAAGAACATTTCAAAGGTTTTAAGCCACTTTTGTAAAAAACAGTGGAGGATCCCTTTAAGCAGCTTTGTTGTGTAAAGTGTTTTTTGTATTATGCTAACATCCAGGTCTTTGGTTATGGGATGCGTAGGTCCATGAGTGACCATCAGGATGGCGTAGGCTTTACAGATCATTCCATGTCCGACCTCGATCAGCCCAGCCTGCCAATGGGTCACTCCAGCCCGCATAGCGGCCATTCCCAGGGCAGCGTTGTTGGGGTGGTACAGCTTTCTGTTTGTGAAACAAAATGTAGTCATGTAATCATTCATGTATTTTATTGCCTTAAAATAAAACATGCGGAGGAATAATGCTTGCAATTTAAAAATGAAGACCAGTAGCTCCCACTTACACGTATCCCTCCACCATTTTACGTGCGTAGTCAGCCGCCTCCTCAAAGTACTGCAGGTACGACTGCACTTCACTCATCGTGCTATAGATCCTCAGCAGGTAGATGTGCGTGTCAGCCAGAACAGGCTCTGCCTTCTCGATGCATCCTCTGCACAATTTTACCACCTAGAAAAATTAAATGTGTCGTAAGGCATACATTTAAAAAATTAAAAATTAAAAAAACAAAACTTATGTTTGATAGAATACCTCGTGGTAGTCTCCATTTAAACGAGCCTTCTCAATCTTATCCATCATTTGGTAGCAGTAATCTGAGGCTTCTTTCACCTGTTCCTCTGTGGGCTGGAAGATTACAAAGATTTACATTATAAAAATAATTTTATCAAGAATAATGTATACAAAGCTAATGTTGGTTATAGGTTTTTTACATTATATGTGCAGTAAAATAAGAATTATTCTGGGAAAAGATTATAGTCTGGATGAGATTAAAAAGATTCAGCATTCAGCATTAAGTAAACAATAAACTTTACCATTATATATGTTAAAAACGTGACCAAAAACTCTGTTTTAACTCTGTCAGAGGTGAAGCGCTTTCAGTGTGAGCTCGTGCATGCGAGGGATCGAGAACGAGCAGGGAGACAGGGGGACGTGATTGGTTAAAAAAAATGGTTATTACAGTTATCACAGGTTTACTGCTGCTACAGTTGACACATTTTCTTTGTTCCTTTTTCAGTGCACATTAGTCAGCACATAAAGACAATTTCAACCAAAAACTTAAAAGTGTATCTGGAGAAAATCGCCAATGCACAAAAAACTAATCAAATACACAAAAGGAAGACAGAAATAGACAAAATGAGTCCAAAAAACATACAACCTTATAGAAAAATGCACAAAAAGAGACAGGAGAAGAAAGATAGACAAAATGATTATAAAAAAAACACACAAGTTTATAAAAAAAATACACCAAAAACAACAACAAAAATATACAAAAGGAGAACAAAAACAGTAAGTGACTCAAAATGACAATTAAAAAAACAAAAAACAAAAAAAAGTACTTTCTTCATTCCTGTACGTCATCTGTTCCTAAACATCTCTCAATAAGTGAATGCCATGAATGCTAAATCCACTCTGGACTTTATCTCTGCCTGAAATAGTCACTGTCGTCACGCTTCTCATGTTTCTCGTCTGTTCTTATCACTGCTGTCAGTAGCTGATGTGCTCAGTGTCTGCTGTTCTATTTGTCTACTGCTTTTAAGCCTCATACCTTTACGCCATCTTTTTCCCGTCCCGCCATCTTCAGGTCGTCTTTGGTTTTGTTCTTGCAGTGCTCACACGTGCATTCGAAGAAATACTGTGTTTTCAGGTGTCTTTGTCGCTCCTCTGACAGATTCAAGTAATCCACGTAAGAGACTGTCAGTTCTTCTCCTTCTTCTATTTTACCCAAAGCTCGTAGTTCGATCCTGGGAAAACAGAGTTTTGAATAAACCTAAGAATGCTTGATCTTGTCTTTCTTTGTTTACAGTTGATGATTGAGAAAGCTTGCAGGTCTTTCAGCTCAAACTAGGTGACGGACTGAAACAGTGAGCAGTTAGTGTCCATCCTTTATATGCCACACTTTGCTTCACAAAATCAAACTATTAATTTTGTAAATGTAGAACTGTTCTACCTCTACTTATCTTGAACACTAAGAGGAATTATGACATTGTGTTACATGAAGTTAGGCGTGAACTGATGGAAACATGCCTCTGATGCACTTACGCTGCCATCCGTGTTTTAAAAATGGACGAACACAAAACGTGACTGAAAAGCTCCACAGAAGTAAACATTCTTTTGAAGAAAAGAAAAACCTTTTTAGCTGCGGTAGACGATTCCTATCACTTCATTGAACACAAATAAAGACGCAGGCCTCGTTGATCAATACATCAAAGGTATTTCTTCTGAAAAATGGGATAATTTACTCACAAACATGTCAAAGATTGTTTTTGACCGTCACAAAGGACGGATTTGTTGACAAATGGTCATATGACTTGAATTTCTGAAAAGTTTTGCATTGCATTGTGGGATTGGGAATCCTGCAAAAGCTAAAACGTTTGATGAACGATTCCAGATATTTAAGATGTTTTTACTACGTTCTTTCTGTGATTTCTGGAGTTTCTTTACCAGATAAGGAGGGCAGCGATTCGCCAGACGAAATTTTTGTTCGTGTTTCCATTGAAAGCCACAAAATCAACATAGACAGTGGTTTTTGGCACAACTTTTGATCTGTGAAAACACCAGAAATGTCACTTTGCCAGTGTGTTTGGGGTCACATTGGCATCACTTGTGGATTGGGAATCCCGTAGACGAATCCCGTAGAAGAAACTTTTTTACCAAAGAAACTTGCCAAGTTTCTGCCAAAGTGCAAAAAATTCTTAACAGGATTCAAATCCAGCTAGGCTAAATTTGTAACCACATGGAGGAAGTAGAATCTGTTCTTTTTTGTGGTTTTGCCGCAACTTGCATCACATTATCACGCTAAGTTTATGATACGAGCTTAGACTGCGATGTTCAAAGTTACTATTTAGTATTTCTGATATTTAAGATGTTTTTATTGAGTTTTTTTCCGTGTTTTGTCTAGTTTCTTGGAAGGCAGCGATTTGCTAGATGCTTTTTCTGTTCTGGTTTGTTTATGATGTTTCCATTGAAAGACACAAAATCTACATCTGCAGTGGTTTTGGCACAACTTTCGATTTGTGAAAACACCACAGATGTCACTTTCCCGGGTCACACTGGCTTCACTTGCGGATAAGAACCAGTTTTGGATGAAATACGAGTACAGTTTTAAAACTTTTAGAAATCGTCGCCGGCAGCTTTAAAGCTGTTATTAATGTGTGTAAATGAAGGATTTATTGAGACATTTTCAAACTAAACCAGTGATGAGGAAATGTTAGAATTGGCGCAGCATTTTGATAGTGCACACAAGAGTCAAACATGAATGTGTTACAAAAGCATTTGGAGGGTTACGTGTTATGAACAATAAGTGTTTCATGTTTTTGACTCAATGGTGCTCAAATAAATGCCATTTAAAAAAAAACAACTTGGTTTTGAGGTAACGCACCTCCGTTGAGAATGAAACATTGTATTCACTGCCGATTGGCTGCAAGACAAACAGGGAGGAGTTTTATACGAAATGACACAGACTTTCACACAAACACTGAACATTTGTAAACACACGTGCCAACCAGTCGAACTCTTTCTAGTCTATTTAGGGCCCTAAAGATGCTGTTTGGGGGCCACCAGTGTGTTCCAAACTCCTGATTCATTAAATGCTCCACAAACTGCTCCAAAGTCTCTTTAAAATTAAACATATTAAAGGAGCCACTCAAACAAAAAAATGTGATTAAATATGTAACAATAAAAACAATACAACAATCATCTATTACTCAATAAATAAAAGAGAGTTTGAGCTTTCTGAGCAGGAACATGACGTTTAATTACTACATTCTAAATATATTTTCCATCATATTAGTGATAAGGACAAGTCAAAATTTTGGTCTAAAGCTCAGGTTTGGGGCCCCCTTGTGGCTAAAGAGGCCCAATGCAGTTTTCTGCATTTGGCCAGAAACAGCTCTGAAATTATCGCTTTTTAACAAATTTGAATTTGAGTTCGAGTTTTTTTCTATAAGTCAAAACAAAGATTTTCTCAGAGGTTTTTTTTTTATAAACTTACTTTCCATGATTGAGGATAACGGTGCAGTTTGGCCAGCAGTTATGATTCACCAAGCACAGATTTAGAAAGAGTCCCACCCCCACCGCCTGAAGACCCCTTTGGTCACTCACAGAGAAGCCGTTACAGTTGATCTAAAACACAGACAGATACCAACATAAAATCAATCAATCATGTGATACACAATAACCAACATGAATGAGACACCTGTGTACGTTTAGCTCTTTGCCCTTTTTGACCCAGTACAGTAATACGTTAATGAAATAAATTCTCATTGGAGAAATCATTAGAAACCAAAATATGTTTCTCTCATGTTGCCAAAATGTGTATAATTAATTATATTGAAATTTTACTTTTACATATCAGGAATCATATTTTGATTTGTGAAATGATTATGAAGGAAATTTAAACAAAGATGGGATTAATTGTAGATTGTTCTCTCAAATGTTGTACATACAGTATCACCCAGTACACTGTTGTGTTTATGAGTATGGTTTACTCCATAACTGAGTGATAATGTTTATCTTCATTAAAATCCTTATTAAATTGAGACAAGCCAACTGGTTTGTTCTTGTAAGAAGAAGAGGCTGTCCACCACTTCAGTTCAGTGGTGGACAGCCTCATTTAAAAGTTCTTAACCATGCAGAAATGTGATACTGTTTAGAATCCATCAACCCTGCCTGAATCACTGTGAACAATGGTTGGATTACAGAATAATCTCCATCACAAGGAGCTAAAATTGTCAGCTGATCTTCATCATAAAATATGTTATCTAGTACTGTATTTTTACCACACTGCTGGAGTTCTGAATGAAGTATGACAGCAAAACAATGTTCTCAAATGGATTAATGAGTGACGCACCACTCCAAAGATGTGGGAGATGACGTCGATGGTGTGCTGCTTGCTGTTACGGGGCCAGTAGTCCAGGAAGTTGTGGATGTCCACTTTGAACTCTTTCATCTCGTCCTCCTGCATGTCACAGATGTGGTCCTCCAGCTCCTCCAGGGTGGTCAGCTGCATGTCCGACACCACACCGCCCTCCTTGTCCAGGCGCCACAGAATACGAGCCACCAGTCTTTATCAGATCAAAGAAAAAGACAAACATTTGACTGGCACAACATGTGCATTCAGGAGCACATCTAAAAGCAAGTAGACTAAAAAAAACCCACAAACCTTAAAGAGTGAGGTAATGAACTTTTTATATCAGACTTGAATCACATTGCTTCATAAAAACCACTATAAATAATCAGTTTTCCTTAACATTGTAACTTGTAACTAAAGCATCTCTACCATTGATCTGTTTCCTAAAGCAGTGGTTCTCAACCTTTTCAGCCCGAGACCTCCAAAATAAAGGTTGCAGAGACCAAGGACCCCCACTGCACTCGAAGGTGGTTCAACACAGACATGAACATTGAAGAACAGTCATGTGGAGACAGGGCCATCTATAAGGGGGAATAAAGGGGAGAGCTTTTTGGGGCCCATCCATAAAGTCAGCAAAATGATGGTCCATTGTTCCATGAATCTGTGATAACCGCATTTATGTATTTATCTGAATAATATCCACTGTTATCCAGGAAGGTTATTATTATTTGTGCCATACTATATAGTCATCTTAATGATTTAAATCCTTCTTTTAATTTAAAAGTGACCAAAAAGGTGGTGAAATGGGATATAAAAAATCACGGAAATTGGTTAAAAGTTGCAAAATATCCCAAAATTGGGCAGAAAAAGTGGTATAAAGGGTTCAAAGTGTCAATATTGGCTTGAAAGTGGGAGAATTGGAAAGGGTTGCGGAAATGCAATTTTAAAAAGTAAGAAGAATTAGCTGGCAAATTATGGGCATGACAAATCTTGAATGTAGTTAAATTGGCAAAAATAATCGTAAAACATGTTGAAAAGTAGTTAAAAGTGACATTAATGAGTCAACATATGTGACATTAGGTTAGAAAAGGGGTTGAAAGGGTTTATAAGTGCTGAAAATGTTTTGAAAGTGGAAAAAATGTGCAGAAAAGGCATTGAAATTTGATGGAGAAGTGGCAGAAATGGGAGTAATGTAGCAAAAATACATTCAAAGGAGCCAAAAATGGCAAGAAAAAGTGATGAAAATAGGCTAAAATATGGCAAGTTTGATGTTCTTGCAGAAAAAGGGTAAAAATAAACAAAAATAGGCTGAAATTGTTCAAAAAAGAATAATATTTTTTAATGCATCTGGCAACCCAAATGGGGTTGAGAACCCCTGACCTATATACCAGCAGTGATCAATTTGACATCAAATTTTGATCTAGTTTTAGTTATAGACTTTTGACTAAAGTGCAACTTTATTTTAGTCCAAATGTAGTGATCAGGACTATTTAAGTTATAGCTTTAGTCAAGTAAATGGCATTATGATTTTAGTCTTGTTATTGTCACTTTTAACGACAAAAACTAGGATGAAAATTTCTAGCTGACAAAATCAACACTGCTTACCGGATGTTCTCATTTGGTGCCTTGCCAAAAGTTTTAATGGCGCTGCACTCTTGCTTGTGTTCGGCCCAACCGGCTCTCTGGCAGGTTCGGTCACAGTAATGTGCAAATTTACACTGGCCGCACCTCTGGAGCTTGTCTTGTCTACGGAAACAACTGTGGCAAATACGCTCAGCCAGACTGTAGAAAGGGGGAAACACATGAAAGATGGCAGGAGTTCACTTCAGATCAATCTGCTGAGTATGTGATAAGATTAACACAGACAATCACTGTGATGTGTAGTTCCAGCGTTTCAAATCGACCGGTAATATGGATGATTTTTGTTGTTGTTCTCAAATCAAACCATGATATCACAAGTTGTAAAGCTGCTGTTTGTGACAAACTGGGAATTATTTCCTCCACAAGACTTTTGTAAAAGCCGCACTAATCGAATTACTATCAAAAAACTCCATAAAACATGAATATAGTACTTTGTAGGTAGAGGGTGTTTGATTGTGTTTGATGTTCATAATCTCATTGCATACTGAAAAAGAAGGTGAACTGGTTATATATGGCTATGGCTATCACTGGAATAACCAGCAATAATCAGCATTCAGAGAAAACCTGTGCACCGCTGTAGCCTTGGAACCCGAATGAGTTTTCTCATTTTCTTCAATATTATAGAGCTGAATATGACAGTGTGGGCTCAGGAAGTAAAGCAGATGTGCTTCAAGATGTTATTTAGAAAAAGTACATTTCCAAATATGTAAACAACGTAAATACTCTTATTATTGACTATTTGGCATTATATTGATGTTGTTTCTCCATACATGTCAAAACCTTTCCATGCAACACAATGAAAACACATACAACAGGAAAAATAAAAATAAATAAATGAATTTAAAAAAAATTCTTGCTAAAAAAAAAAGATAAATAAATGGTGAAAAAAAACAAAAAACTAAATAAATCTATATAAATTATTAAATCTATACGTATAACTCCTAAATCTAGTACCAGTATATGTATTATATTGTTAAAAAAATCTTTATTTGTTTTTGAAGAATTATAAAATTTGAAGGAAAAACAAAAATACAATAAAAATAAAATTACAGGGGAAACAGATTTCAAATGACAAGTCTCCTCCTTTATAATGTCCATTTAACCCATTTATTATTGCATTTCATTTTCAAGTATACTGTAAGTAAATGAATAAAACTAAAACAATGTACACACACCAATCTACATATGCATACTTATATGTACACACGTATTTAATCACACGTAAAACACCTGTAAATTATTGTAATAAGTGATATATAAATTATATATTTATTGTGAGGGTCCATCTGCTTTTTTTATTCTCATATCTATTGTGCTGCCAACTACAAACAATGCTGAACATAAAAGTTTTACAGTTTTCTCTTAACACCGTCTGTAAATAAAATGAATAAAGCTTGGGTTTTCCATTACGCAGGAAATTTCCCAAAAAATGCTATTGTTCGTCCAGTGCTGGCCTTTTTACGTACCTGTCAAACACGACAGCTGAAAGACTGGCCTCTGCAAAAATCACGTCTCCAGCCCAGAACTCTTTGTTAGCTTTCAAACCTCTGCCTTTGCCAGGAGAGTCGAATATTGCCACATTCTCCATCACGGATGCTGAGAAACAAGCACTCCAGGAGAGAAGTATGAGGACAGATGAACAATTTGAGGACCAAACTGGTCCTTCCTCTTCTTTGATGACAACTGGACATACTTCAGCCAATGGTACTAAAATAGTCGTTCACCTCTTGACCTATACCAAGTCATACAGAGAATGGGTTGGTGGCCATTTCTGACTTTTGTCCCTTGAGACTTAAATTTGGTGCCATTCTCAGCAGTTTGGACCTAACAGTCCCCTGAGATCTATTTAACTTCATCTTATCTCTTCAGATCTTAATGGTTTAACCTTCTTTTGTCTTTTTTGGGAAGTTTTTGTCCTGTTGAGTGACAAAAGTCCCCCCCAGGTTCCAGCCATGATTTGGTATGGCTCCTCTCTCCCTGAGGGTTATTTTGGGCCTCCAGTTGGGGCCGTCTGTCAAAAGTCAGCAGTGATGTTGAGCAGCTGTGAGAGATTTGACTCTCACTGCTTCTACCGTGTTCTCGGCCTTTGAGCACACACTCCCGAAGCTTCTGTCACCCTCCAAGATGTGACTTAATACACCGATGTTCCTTTTAAAGAATACTGAGGCTGGACTGGGTCAAGGTCGACACAACCTCTATACACATTACACTATATTTATTACATTTGGATCAAATCAATCATATTTGAGAAAAATTAATGTGATGTCGTTCCGCTTTTTGGAGTATTCATTTATTTATTTATTTCCATCATAGTTTTCATCGACTGTATTTTTTTAAAGTAACAATAACTAGACTATGACTCATTTTAAATAAAAATAAAAAAATGTGTGAAAAAAACTGTATAAAAATTTAGTTTTCTTTGTCGACCAATAAAAACTCAACTATAGTGTTCACATAGGACGAAATCCAATCAGAACTAAGTTTCTTTTTTTGGAAGGTATCCTATCAAAACTACTTTCGTAATCCATTTACCATTTACCACTTTTGTTGCGTGGAAGGCGGGACAAGCCTTAATACCATCCAATATAACTAAAGCTACTAAATAACTATACAGTATACATAAACTCTTTATATTTTAGTCGACTATATCTGTAACAGATTTAGTCGACTAAAATCTTAATGTTATTTACTGATTAAAACTAGACAATGACTAAATTAAAAACAAATACATGTGAACAAAAATTAAAAAAAAACTTTGTCAACTAATGAGAACTAAACAATAATGTTCACTTTACTCTCAAAGGAGCCCTTTAGCCTCATCTCACGTGGATTAAAAATCCTTCCGGAGCCAAAAAAAATACTTTTTCATTGTAGACAATACAGTGTATAAAATTCTATACAGTTAAAATAACGTCTAATAATTTCATGAGTTAATGGATTTGAAGGGCTACAAAAAATAACATGAATTTGATAACACATGATCATGTGATGCCACATTTTTAATTTCTTGCAACATATTAAGCATGCACGTATGGCCGGCATGTTGACAATTAAATAAATCTTTTCCCACTCAAATAAAGTGTTTATTTTCTTTCAGAATACTCCTTTTGTTATTTTACTTATCTTACCAGGGATTTTAAACTTAAGGTTAACCACAGGTTGATGGTCTGTAGATGTTTCAGGAGGTGAGGTAGGAAGGTGGCAGAGTTATTGCACAACGTGATTTATTGTTTTATCAGAGTTTTATTTGAAGTTAATGTCATTAATCATCAATACCCTCTGTAAGAAATAACAATTTATTATTTTAATATTTTTAAAGCTACAGGGAGCCATTGCAAAAGAGTCAAAGAGCCACATGAGGCTCCAGAGCCACAGGTTGCACTTAGGACATCGTCCAATCAGAACTCAGTTTCTGTTTTGGAAGATGGTGCAATCAAAACTACTTTTGTTGCGTGGAATTCGGGACAAGCCTTAATGGTATTAGCATATAACTAAAGCTTTGAAAGAAATACATAAACTCATTATATTTTAGTCATATATCTGTAACAGATTTAGTCGACAAAAATCATAATGTTATTTACTGAGTAAAAGTGGACTGATAACTGAAATAGTCATTGTGACTAAAACTAAGTTAGATTTTAGTCAAAAGACTATGACTAAACACATGCTTTGGAGTTTTTACAGATTCAGTTGTTCGAGGAAGGGCTTATTGCATTTTGGGTTATTTTGTGTATTTTTGAGTCCTTTTGTGTATTTTTGATGTTGTTTCATACACAACGTAATACTTGAGTACATTTGTATTTGTCTTGTGTCTTTTTGTTGTACTTTTGTGTATTTTATGTAATTTAAGTGGTTTTGGGGTCATTTTGTGCATTTATTTTATGTTTTTATTGTTGTTTTGTGGGTTTTTGTAGTCCTTGTATGTATTTTTGTTATTTTATATATATTATGTTGTACTTGTGTACAGTTGTATTTGTCTTGTGAATTTTTGTTGTAATTTTGGGTGGTTTTGGGGTCATTTTGTGCATTTATATTGGGTGGCACCAGTTGCCCATGTCTGCTTTCATACCTCCCAAATTTCACAATGTCAATGTGTACGTGGTCATCTTCAGGCAAGAACAACACTCAATTTTCCACATAAAAGCTTTTTATTAGAAGTTTCCAGTAGGTTTGCACATTGATTTTGGCAAATGAGGATATGAAGTTTATAGCTTTATTATGTAATGTGGTATATAAGTATCATTAAAAGTTGCTTAGTGTGTTTTTCTTTAGCTTTCAAAGAAATCCAGGTGAGTGCCTGAAGGAAACTCATTGTCAATGATTAACTTAATGAGAGTGGCTGCAGAATCTTTGCAGGCCATCACATCGACACTTGTTCCAGTTATCTCACGAACCTTCTCCTGCATCTCTGTCTCCATTGGTCCTTTAGAAAAGCAGAAGAACAGCTGAGTTATAGAGAAAAGATTCAATGTTACCTCTGTAATGCATTCAGTAATGATTCCAGCTTCTGTTGTTTTCCTACACATTGAAAAAAACAAAAACAGGTTTGAATATACTTTAAATAATGTACGTCAATGGGGTGACCATGATTGCAATAATAAGAATAAGAATAAAAGACCTGGTGAGATTATTTAAGATTGACTTTGTACCACTGTAACCCAAAGGTTTTTAACTTATGGATCATTTTCTATTTATAGTAGGCTGTGGAAGTTGCTGATGCCAAAACAAAAGTTGATGCTTTTATTTCTTAGATTTATATTCAGCAGAATAACTTCATATCGCGCTCCTGACACTAGAGGGCAGTAAGTAATTACTTTTCTTCAAAGCAAGGTGTTTTCAGTATTACAAAAGTATAACAAAAGATGAATTAGAGTAAAGAAAAATAAAATAAACATGAAAATAAACATAAAGTAAAATAAATCAAAAATAAATTTAATTTAAAATATAATAAAAATAAAAATAAAAATAAAAATAAAAATAAAAATAAAAATAAAAATAAAAATAAAAATAAAAATAAAAATAAAAATAAAAATGTTTGTTTGTTAAAACAGTGAAAACAGTGAACATTTCCAAACAAGCATGTTGATGCATTTGAAAGTCCTTTTCTTTGCCTATAAGCTTCTTAGTTTGAAACCACCAGCACCATTACTATTTCTGACCACCGGATCAAGCGAAATACGGTAGAATGGCCTTGGTCAGAGAGATGAACAAGAACCCAATAGTCACTAAGGGGGAGCTCCAGTGTTCAATTGCAGGGATAGAATAACCTTTCAAAAAGGCAACTATTGCTAATGCACTCCAACAATCAGGCCTTTGTTGTAGAAAGGCCTGACAGAAGACACTTTGACTAAAGGCATCTTATCAGATCCTCAGATCTGGAAAAAACAAATTTCTTTGTTCTGATGAAATCAAAATGGAACTTTTTTGTCCAAACTCTAAGTGTTGTATCAGGAGAAGAAAAGACACTACACATCACCTTGCTAACACATTCCTACTTTGACGCACGGTGGTGGCAGCATCATGCTGTAGGAATGTTTTCGACTGCAGGAACTGAGAGACTAAACTGCTTAGAGCAGGGGTGTCAAACTCATTTTAGTTCAAGCGCCAAATATGACCCAGTTTGACCTCAAGTGGGCCATGTTTTTGTGAAGGAAAAAGCACAAATTCAAACAAAATCCCACATTTTTGAGAATTTTACAGGTTTTTAAAACTAATTTGTTTTTTAACATTACTGTAAATGATGTAGTACTGCAGCACCAATCTTATTTTATCTACAACTCGTATAGTCATTTACAAAAAGTTCAGTTTTTCCTGTATTTTTTACGTTTGATTGAAAGTGTTGAATAATTTCAAATTCTGTATAGGATTTTGATAGAAAGTAAATATTTACATTTCTAATTGCAATTTTTTTTAATGACAACACTAAAAATATAGAATATTTAATTTTACTAGTTGGAAAGTGAGACAAAGGGAGGCAGAGGTTTTGTAGCTCTCACCTCTGTGTTCATCATTCAAATAATTGAATTAAAGAGAATTAAACAGAAATATTCATAGTTTGATGCTTTACTTTATGAATAAAATGTTTATTTAATTCCATCATTATTGTCCTTTCTCTTGTCAAGTTGACAAAGATTGTTTTTCAAAATCTTTTTAAGTTTGAAAAAGTACCTACACCTATCTTAGTTAATGCTGTGGAATGACTTTGCCGCTGTATATAGTACATACGTACCTGGAGAGTAGTTGAGCACTTTGACATTGGGCTCATCTTCAGCCAGCACCTTGAACATCATAGTTCTGGCAGCTTTGGCAGTGCAGTACAGAACCCATAATGGAGAAGCTTCCAGCGCGTACACAGATGACACATTAACCACCGTCCATCGTAAGCCTGGCCTACGTGGAAACATCTGCAGGATTCCAGCTGTTAGGGCTAGAGCTGAACTAACATTGAAGGACATGTAGGAATCCACCTCTTTGGGGTCTGTGAAACTGACAAAACTGGAAATTTTCCCCAAAGAACCTGAAAAAGCGAGAGATTCACTATAAAACATCTGATTAGTGCAGACTTTTACAAAAGCAGCTATTTTATTCTTTTCTCACCAGCGTTGTTGATAAGAAGCACATGATCCAGCTCCTTCTCTGCCTCCTGACTGGCTACGCTCACTGTTTCCTCCACTCCGTCTTTAGTGCTTAAATCTGCTGTGATGCAGTGAATCTGACGCTCTGGTTCATCTCTGAAGTTCTGCAGCTCGTCCTTCACTTCCTGCAGCTGAGCTCCTGAACGAGCCACCAGCAGAAGGACAGAGCCAGGCTCCAGCAGATGGACCACCTTGATAAGAGAAGCCCAACGCTTGTCAATAACTGTTCATAATTTGGTTCTTTTTAAAGGAAAAGTCTCTTACTTGAAGTGCCAGCGCCCGTCCGAAGCCTCTGGAGGCCCCTGTGATGATACACAGGCTTTTTCCTAGAGTCCTTGGATCATGACTGTTGATGTCTGACATGGTTTCAAAGATCTGAGCTACTGAACTGGTGATGTCTGGAGGGTGCTGGTTTGGGAGCAAGTGAGAAAAAAGCTGTGCTCCTTTTGTAATCTAACATTTGAGCAAAGCTAATGCATTTCACGCAGACTCATGCTAACTGGACAAAAGCCAACAAAAAGTACATTCATTAAATCTAACCAGTTTCTGTCTCTGTACACCAAAAAAATGTAATGGAAAGATCCATAAAATTACTTGTAGCCCCTCATGAATCTGTATGATGAGAAAATCTGGATTTGACACATGATGTAATGAGAAACTTCTAGACCTTAAAGAGTAACCAAACACGAGCAGAAAACAATTGTATTTGGTATGATGTAATGTTTATTGATCCTAGTCTTCTGCTGTGTTAGAAATTGCATACTAAAGTACTACTCATACTAAGTTTGGCATCAGAATGAGTATGTAGTGCATTCACATTCAGGGCCGACCTTCCTGCCAGGCAACCTAGGCGGCCCCCAATTGCGCCATCTGCTGGAGGGGCACCAATTTTATCTTATTTTTTTAAATGATAATTTAAAAAGTTATAATAAATGTGAAACACACCCTTTACAATCACTGTACATGTTTTCTCTCAATTGAATATTAATATTCAAAAATCAATTTTTTATTAATTCATTGGGAGGGGGGGGGCACGGGGGGGGGTCATTGAGTACGCAAAAAATACCTGGATGTATACTATATTTATGCTTTTTTTTTTTAATTATGCACGGTGGCCACACTAGTCATACTCAACTGTCTCATGATGCAATGCGAGTGGAATGTAAAATGGTCCTGGGACCGGCTTCAAGCTTAAAATCAAACATCCCCTTTTCAAAACTAAAGCATTTCTTGTCATCCATTTTTTTTTTTAATGCTTTTGGAAATAGAGCTCTTGTTTTGAAGTTAATCTGAAGTTTTGTCAGTAGCACAATAGAGGGTCTCTGAAAATCTCCAAAATCTCAGAATGAAATGTGTATACGAGAGTTTTATGGATGAAATGAGCACATGTTGATATTCTACTTGGTCACTTTCTCACTTAAAATGTTTTCAGAACTTTCAAAAGGTGGAGAATCAACAGAGATATTTATCCTCACTGTGATTCAGGTTTTTGACTTTGTAGGTTCGAAATACATCTTGGCCATCATCCTAATGATCTTTATTATACTTATAGTATAATATAGAAGGTATATATCATTGAGTTTGTAGTGTATAGTATGGAGCGTGCCATTTCATTTTAGTCAAAGTATTTTCATTTGGTTGGTTTAATTTTGTTAAAAAATGTAAGAGTGACTGTCCTTTATTGGTTGAAACTCAGCTTTAATATATATTGAAACCATATTTGTATTTTATTTTATTCTATTTTATTGTTTTGCACAACACAAATATTGATATATCTTATATTTTCTTTTTGTGTGTACATTGTTCTATGTCACACTTTGGCAATGTAAACTTGTTTATCATGCCAATAAAGCTGTTTTGAATTGGATTGAAATTTAATATATATATATATATATATAGATAGATAGATAGATAGATAGATAGATATATGATAGATAGATATATGATAGATAGTTGTTGTTTGAGATTGTGTTGCTTTAATTTGTAAAAGACTAATTTGAAAAAAATCCAAAAATTATATAACATTTCAGGCGACCCCCATTTAAATTCTAGGTGACCCCACATGAGGCCCCAACCCCAAGGTTGAAAAACACTGTCCTAATGAGTTGAATGGATGGATGATGGATGGACGGTCGGATTGATCCTCACCTTTATATGACCATCCATCCATCCATCATCCATCCAACAACCTGGCCTGGATGGATGCCAAAAGGGGGCGTTTATGCCGTGCTGCCGGAGGGGCGGGGCCTAAGGTGGGTGTGTGTCTCTCAGCTGATGCTCGTATCAACCACCGACTCCATCATCAGCATCCGACGCTGACAACGGTCGAAGACACAGAGCGTCCGTTCATTCCTTCCCTATACCTGCTAGGCTAACACACAGACACATAACAGACAGGGACACGGACACGGACAGCACGCACTGACGCGGCTGTCTCGTGTCAGTGGACTTTATTGGAGCTGCCATCTTTAAACAGCGGAAACAGTGAGTACCCTTTGATGATGATGATGATGATGATGATGATGATGATGGAGAGCGTCGGTGAATCAAAGCTACTGCATGATGCACGTCGTTATTGTGCTTTGTTAATGTGGATTGCTGTTGGTGTGGCCGAGGGTCGTGAGCTGGACGAGTTTCCCAGCCTAGGCCTGGAGCCTGGAGCCTAGGCTGGGACTGGGACAGGGGGACAGGGGGACTGGGGGAGAACCGATCCACCGTGGCTTGATGCGGATGCTGCTAAAGCCGCCCTTACACTTACCATTATCATTATCCTTATCCTTATACCGCCCAGAGATGTAGAGAAAAGGATGAGAGAGAGAGAGAGAGAGAGAGAGAGAGAGAGAGAGAGAGAGAGAGAGAGAGAGATAGGGATGGATTCGTGAGGGGAGGATGAGGCAGAGCAGATATAATCAGGCAGTGCGTTTTACTACTACTACCATTATTCACCCAAGTGGAAGTAAACCTATAGTAAATGATCTATCTATCTATCTATCTATCTATCTATCTATCTATCTATCTATCTATCTATCTATCTATCTATCTATCTATCTATCCAATTCAATTCAAAACATTTTTATGAGAAAAAAATGTACATTGCCAAAGCAAGTATGACATAGAACAATGTACAGCACACACAAAAGGAATAAATATTAGAAATTATTATTATTTTTGTGATGCAATATAATAATAATAAAATAGCAAAACAAAAACAGGATTACAATATATATGTAGATCATAAACATACAAAGTTTAAGTGTAATAAAAGGGGGGAAAGGTTATGTACAGAGTTTTACATATATCCACATCTATCTATCTATCTATCTATCTATCTATCTATCTATCTGATTAATTCCCACAATAATAATAATCATATTCTACAATATTATTACTTGATTGATTCAGTTCAGGCAACTGTAAAAACAAGGGTTCGTAGAGGTATTAAACAAATAAACAAACATGTGCAAGGGCTTTGAAGGTATTTTAAAGAATGAGCATGTAACTTTTACCTCCTGTTACCAAACATGTTAGCTCTATTTATATTTAAGTTTGCATGCATGCCTGTGTGCATGTGTGCATGTGGTGGGAAAAAAAACTACTTTTAAATACTAATGTTTGTGATTTTTTATCTTTTTTTGCTGTTATTCTTACAATCAATACAAAAATAATCGTCTGACATTTGGGAATCTTTAAGAAAGAGGAACAACAGCAAATGTCAGCAACCTGACAGGTGAACCCACATGGACATTTTACAGCCTTTGAGTATAAAGATTGTTTAAATTAAGAATATTTTGCATATTTAAATTACATTTCTGGAAATGCTGACAATACATTATAAAACCATAAATAACAAACTGTATTTTCCTGTGGTTTTGTCATGATTTATTCTTACACTACTACAAGAAAACTGGATGAAATAAAACTAGTGTACTTGATCTTGACCCACATAGTAATATCAACACTAATCCTCATCTTTTATTAGGAGAATGCTTGTTTTTTATATATCATATCAGCCGGGGTTGGGGTCAATATATATTTTTTGCTCTTGTAAACCTAATTAAATTGTAATTTAGTTCAGTTAATTGACTTTGTAATTGTAATTGGCATGAACATTCTAAAAAAAACTGTCAATTACAATTTAATTAAAAGTAAAACTAAAGAACCATATGACGGTTCTGTGGCTTAAACCCATGTAGTTAACAATTATTAAAATATGTTTCAGATCAACTTTTCCCACTACCTTTTTACCATTTAAAAGAAAACTGACAGAGAAAAGGCTCAGACGCCCACACCAGAAATATTAATACTAATATTTTTCATTGATTAGGAAGCCTAACAAAGTAACAAAGAAAGAAAAAACAAATTGGATAATGGATAATATTTGTATGTGTATTTTACAGCTGATTTAGGACAGGGGTCAAAACTGAAAGCTAACACAAGAGGAAGGTTATGTTTTCTTTATTTATTTACTTTTATTAAAGGCTCAGTAATTGTGATTAACTGTAATTGAACTTTAGTAATTGTAATTGACTTTCAGATGAAAAGTAATACTTTTAATTTTAATTGTGGTTGGAAAACATTCGGTCAACGTAATCGTGATTGAGTTGCAATCGAACATGGATAGTTCAACAAGTAATTGTAATTGAAAAATGTAATTGACCCAAACGCTGCTCACAGCACACATAGTTGTCCAGACTTGTGAACTTTTCCAATCTTTTTTGTATCTGTTATTGTATGACAAGTCATTACGTCAATTACAAGATTGTGTAACTACGTTCATTTTTCTGTGTTCCTCTATAGTGTGTGTGCCCCCACTACCTGCATTAGGTTGTGATGACCCACACTACTTCCAAATGTATGTGTGACCCCTCCTCAAACCTTGACTCCTAACCCCCCTCTAACCCCTGACCTTTGACCCCCCCCCGCTATGGGCAGTGTTGGCAGTGGGGTGGCAGGAGAGCAAGAGTTTGCCATGAAGTCTGTGGGCACCAGGACCACACTGCCCCGAGCCCCTCCTCTATCTCGCCGTTGCCTTGCTGACCGCAGCTGCAGTGCCGAGCGCTTGCCACGCCCCCCAGCGACTATTTCAGACGGGACGGCGTCTAGCGATGAACGAGGGAGCGTTAGTATCGGGACCGCCACCTGTACTGGAACGGACCGGCCCACCGAAACAGCATCGTCCACCAACACTGAATGTACTATGACGGCCCCTTCAAACAACAACCAACTGGACTGTGGCAATGTGGGGAGGAGGGAGTGGGAGAGGCAGCGAGAGAGGGGGAGGGACAGGGACCGGGATCGAGACTGGGACCGGGAGAGGTTGGAAAGGGAGCGAGAGAGGGAGAGAAATCGGGAGAGGGAGCGAGAGCGTGTTGAGAGGGAGAGACTAGAGAGGGAGAGGGAACGCGAGAGGGAACGGGCCAGAGAGAGGGAACGAGAGCGGATAGAGAGAGAGAAGATAGAACGAGAGAGGGAGAGGGAGAGAGAGAGGGAGAGGGAGCGAGAGAGGGAGAGACTGGAGAACGAGAGGATGGAGAGAGAGCGGGAGAGGGAAATGCAAGCGGCCAGCTTAGATGTTTGTGGGAACATCGTGGGACGAGGAGCCGGGGAGAAGAACAGCGTTGGTATCAGCCAACACCAGCACAGAGAGATGGTCGGCACCAGGACAGACGGAGAGAACAACCCGATGGGTCACAACAACCCCCCAAACCACAACCCACCCAAGATCATGCCAGTGTCAGGAAAACTAGAGCAGGTACAGCAATATGTAGAACTGAAGAGGCCAATGATCCAGAATCAGAGTCAATGGTCTTTTAGTCTTCTTTTTGAATCATATGTTAAGGTTTCATTTATTCAGAAAACTGTTTTTCATGAAATTTCCTTTGATGTTTCCTTGACTTTCGCGTAATAATTCTAATTATTGGAATTCCAATTATTGGAATTATTATGAGGAAGTCAAGAAAACATCAAAGCAATCAACAGACATCTCTGAATTTGATGATCAAAACATGTAGAACTGAAGAGGCCATGATCCAAAATGAGAGTCGATTGTTATTCCAGCATATTCTTTTTGTCTTTTTTTTTTAATAATATGTTAAGGTTTCATTTATTCAGATTTTTAAAAAAATTTACCTTGATCTCCTGACATGTTTCGACTGTCAACTGCCAGTCCTCTTCAGAGGAGTCACTCTGCCGAACTCATGCTAAGTCTAAAAACTAAAGTTTTAACTCATATTGAGATAATTACCACATTTACTCACTACTAGTGAGTTTGAATTAGAATTCCATAAATATTGTAAATGAAAGTATTTTATTAACAAAAAATAAATATTTGAATTGGAATTGGAATTATTACGTGAAAGTCAAGGAGGGATCAGCAAACACCTCTGAAGAGGACTGGCAGTTGATAGTCGAAACATGTCAGGAGATCAAAGTAAATTTCCAGAAAAACAGTCTAAATAAATGAAACCTTAACTTAATAAAAATTAAATGTGACAACTATGAAATGAAATGTATGTTATGGGAATTTAGCTAAAATGAGAACATTCAGATTTATTATGACTTCATTTTCACCTTTGTTGTCAAACTTAGAGATTTTATCTTATGGACTGAATGAAAACAGCCCTTGAAATAACACATCTATCTTGTCTTCTACTTTATCACCAAAATGTTTATTTGAGTGGTTTTGTTTTTTGTTCCTTCTCTATATTTCTCGTTCACAGGCGATGCAGAGCAACTCGGGCCTCGTTCGTCCCTCTGCTTTCAAACCCGTAGTTCCAAAGAGCTTCCACTCCATGCAGAACCTGGTGGCCCAGGGCGGAGGGGCTGGGAGCGAGGGAAAGGCTGAAGCCAGGAGTGATGGGTTCAGTGAGGGCAGGGTAGGGAGGAGAGGCAGGGATGCAGGAGGAGTAGGAGAGGCAGGGGAGGTCCCAGAGGCCCTGCTTCTGGACCAGGACAGTCCGGTGAGGGTGGGCAGGAACGAGGGAGGAGGGAGTGGGAATGAAGTAGTTCAGGGAGGCATGTCTGATTCAGGGAGAAATTCCCTGACCAGTTTACCCACGTACACAGGCTCTGGATCTGGTTGCGCACCCCCAGCTGTCCTGGGGCCTCTGAGTGCCTCCACCAGCCACATAAACCGGCTCGGCATGGCGGGGGCCCCTGCTGGCCTGGATAAGTTGGAGAAGCCAGGCTATCAGGTAAGGACTGTTCTTCAATTGGATTTTTTTCTGAAACCTAAACTTGTTTCCAACGTATCATAGCGTGTTTCTCTGCAGAACGGACTCAGTGCCTCAGACAGCGGCCGGTCCTCGTCAGGAAAGAGCTCGTCATCTTATCAGAGGCTGAGCCACCTGAGTGATGCTCCAGCACCTCTTCGCCCCTCCCCCTCATCTGATGACATCATCCAGGACCTGGAGGACCGGCTGTGGGAGAAAGAGCAAGAGGTCAGAGGTTGCAGAGAAATGTCTTTGCCACATGTCTAAACAACATCAAAATTTGGTAGAAAAGTGAAAAGCCATAGTTTTCTGGTCGTTGAAAAAAGTTCTTTATTAAGACATCTCATTATAGTCTAAATATGGTTGAAAATTCATATTTTCTGTACATAGCACTATGCACTCAAGTTGTTGTTAATTAATTGATTTAAAGTGTTATATCTTACATTCCCAAAATGTAATACTTAATTGTGGGAACCTTTGTCCTCAACTTGTACCAAGATCAGATTTGTATTTTGGTTCATATTTGTGGACCATAATATATTTGAAGTTGTTACAATACCTTTTCTTCTTTTTTTTTTTTTTGGTCAATTTGGTCCAAATTTGCCAAAAAATTTAGATTGTTCAGTTTCTTACCCCCAAATGAAAAGTCCTTGTTCCATTGACTATTTTTCGGCCACAATGTGCCAAATCTGGACCAAGTTGGAGGGTCCAATAACAACTAAGCTTCAACGACTATATTCGGACTGAATTTTGACCAATTTTGACGGCTATTTTTGGGCTAATTCGAGACTAAGACAGACCGACCAGATTTAGCCCAAAAAAGAACGTCTAAATGACGTGGGTGTTTGGTGGGCAGCAATTTTGGAAAAAAAACAACCCAAATTTGTTTCCATAGTAGGTTTCATGAAAATCACACTGTAGTCACTTCTAAAAATGTAAAATCTGCAGCAGCAAAAATGGTCCAAAACATTTGGAAATCATGTGACGTTTTCCTCAGGTTTGCACCAAAACAAATGTGATCATCTTTAACGCCATGAATGATCCTGCGTAGGTGCAACATATGCGCAGAAACCTGGACCAAAGTGAGGCAGCCATCATCCAGGTGTTTGAGGAGAAGCAGCGTGTTTGGGAACGGCAGATGGACGAGCTGAGACAGAACTACGCCTCACGCCTACAACAGGTGAGGTCATTACAAATTATCTTTAGACAAAGCAACGTCAAGTCCAGCTTAAGTCCTGCAGAGAAGGAATGAATAAATTATAATTTAGTGTCATATTTTAGGCAGTATAGTGAGAAAAATGTGTGAGATGCTTATTATTTTTTTATTGATTGAGGTACTATTGATTTTTGTCAAACTTTGCTTCTATTGTCAACTAGAAAGTCACTCAAACCTCTCTTGGGAACTAAACCTTAGTAAAATAAATAGCAAAAACTTATAGAAACCACACATTGACAGGACTTTGGTTATTAAAAACATGTATGTTTAAAATAAAACACACAAATTAATACAAATAACAAAAACACACAAATGGATAACAAATGCACATTTAAAATGTATGCAAAATGTCGAGAAAGAAGTACACAACAAAAAAACCTCCCAAAACTCAAAAGACAGCTATAAAAACAAAAATATGAAAAAAATACTCCAAAAACTTACAAACAAAAAACAAAAATATGCAAAAGAATAACAAGAGCATGTTAACAAAATAGTCAAAATTCCATTAAAAATACAAAAGAATGACAAAAAAAAAATGCACAAACAACAAAAATACACAAAATGACTCCAAAAATTCACAAGACAACTTCATAATTATAGAAAGTAAAGTAAAATAGAAAGTGACTACAAAAACACACAAGACAACAAAAAAATATTTTGAAAAGGACAGAAAAACAGACCAAACTTTTGTCAGATTGGTCATTTTTCTAAATCTTGAATGTTGATAATGTGACTCAGCACATTTTTGTGGCCCCTGCTTTGATAAAAACTTGCCTATATCTCTGATCTAATTGGTCTTAATCTTGCGCTGTTGCCTGAATATATTGCATTATAACCTTTTCTGCCTTCACATGTGTGTCAGAGGTGATGCTGTAGACGTGCACGTGTATTTTCCACAGGTGACGCGTCGTGCTCAGCGCTCTCAGACGGCTCTGCAGGCTCAGATCACTCGCCTGTCTCAGGACAAGAGGCGTCTCCAGGAGGAGATGGCTGCTCTGCTGGCTCAGAGAGAAGAGCTGGAGAGAAAGTGTTTGGATTACAGGAAGGAACAAGCTGACATCCTGCCTCGTCTGGAGGAGACCAAGTGGGAGGTGAGATATGAACGTGTAGTAGTGTTTGACTAATTCACTAAAATGGTCTGGGTCAGATTAGGATAGAAAACTGAGAAAATACACACACATTGTTTTACTCACTGTTAGTGCTTGGTGAGCAATGCTTCAATATCTCGATATCTACAACATGTGGTTCTCAACCAGGGGTGGACTTGGACAAAAATTCAGTCCTGGTATTTTGTGTCTAGACCAGCCCACTACATTATCAGTGACACCATGTAGAGGCCGTTATTAAGTCAGTGATGCTCAACATGTGGCTCTTTATGTCTTAATTTGAATTATTAGTTCCCCAGAAAACCTTAAAAAGGTGAAACTTTAACCAATTTTTACCCATTTCCTTTGCCCCTTTTCAAAAAGTTCTATTCAATTAAATTCAATTCAAATGTATTTGTATTGCGCAACTTACTACAAAGTTGTCTCAATGCCCTTATAAAAATATAAAACTCATAATGAGAAGGAAAAAACCCAACTAGATCCACATGAACAAGCATTTAACAACAGCAACAGCCCTTTACTCAAATTACAGAGCAATTATACCCCATAAACCCTGTGCTGAGCAGTACAGAACAACATGCAATACAAACTAAAGTGTTACTTCTGACACTTTATTCAGACTTTAGCTTCCTTTTGCCAATAAATACCCCTTGTTTCCATTTTTACAAGTTCTTTTTGACACTTTTATCAAATTTTTGTTCTTTCTTAAAAAAATGTTGGCCACTTTTCATCCAAATAAGCTAACGTTTGCCCTTTTTCACGATTGTTTGCCAAGTTTTACCCCTTACATACCACCTGGTTCCTCTTTGTTTCCCCATTTTTTGGCCACTTTTGGCCCTTTTTAGGCACTTTTCACTCTTTTGAGAAGTGCCTCGGTCTATTTGACTATAATTGGTTTTACTTTATTTAAGGCTACTATAAAATGAGTCTGCAGCACTTATTTCATGTTTGAAGTGATTGTCATATATTGATTACAATCTGATATCGTTTTGCCTAAAACTGTACAATTTAATGATCATTTTGACTATCGTTAATTGCTAGGGGAAGCACTGAAAATACAATTCAATTAATTTAGATTCAATTATTTGTTCTTTATTCCAAAGCCAATCTCTTTCTTTAAAAACAAAAATTAAATCTGTTAAATTTTGTGGAAATTTTGATTTATTTTTTGGATTTCAGTAGAAAGTGAAACATTTCATTTCCAAAAAATGAGAATTTCTGGCTTCACTTTGGGGTCAAATCATTCTGAAATAAATATAGACGATCAGCTTTTTTAATTCAGAACAATTTTTATTCTTTATAGGTTTTTACTCTCCCTAAGAATCGATTAATTTATCACACACACACTGCTCACCTTCTTTCTCAGGGGGGACTTGGACCTGTTCAGGTGGGACGGGGGGCTAACAGACACCTGCTGCTGCTGCTTTTGACGTGTCTGTTGGCAACATGCATCATCTTTTGACAGAGTGAATATGAGCAAAGCTTGCTAAATGTTTGGCTGTATTGGTTAGTTTTAACTAAAAGAGCAGTGAAATGTAAAAATTCTGAGTTTTCTTCAGAAATATGATCCCCCCCCCAAACTGACACCAACTGATGATTGTATCTTCGTGTATCAGGTGTGTCAGAAAGCAGGAGAGATCTCCTTGCTGAAGCAGCAGCTGAGGGAGAGCCAAGCCGAGGTGACTCAGCGAGCCGGAGAGATGGTGGCCCTGAGGGGCCAGTTGAAGGAGCTCAACGTCCAGCTGAGGGAGCGGGAGGAGGTGATGCTGGGCCTGAAGGACTCGTACAGCACTAAGAGTGTGGAGCTGGAGAAGTGTGAAGGAGAGCTGAGGAGGACCCTCTCTGAGGTGGGCATAGGCATCCACTCACTCATTGGAGACATAAACTAATATCAGACATGTAGGGCCTGCACTATGAAGTAAATATGGAGGCATATTGTATCAACCTATTTTAAGAAGACTGTCCACTTTCCACTCTGTCCTCCCCCATGGCTTGTTTTTTTCCTGGACTAATAATTGTGACATTTATTGCATTTTGATGTTGTAAAAGTTGGATAAATGCGTGCAGGCTGTTCAGACAGCAATCACATTGTGAAATTCCTGATATGTATCAGATTAAGGAGCACATTGAAAGTGGCTTGGGTTCAAATGTGACAAAAATAGATTTGTGCTCTTCAAACTGTCTTTAACAGATCGGATACAAGTCGTATATGGACAGTTCATGAACATTAATCTAACAGTAGGAAGTTCTGTTCATGCTCATTGGTCAGAAATCATGCATATTCACAGACCTCCATGGGTAAGGGTTATAGTCAGGGGCCAGGAGGAGATCCTCAAACCCGTTGTCAGCGTGGTGCCATGGACTGGCCTGACTTATCCTCAGTCCTGGATTTAATCATGGCAGAAGCCCTGATCCACAGCTGAGAGGAGATCCAATCGCAGAACATCTGTTGTCTCTTGTATTTAGCATTGAGGGCACGTACATACAGCCTCATAGAAGCATCTCACGATATGTACAAACATAGTTAAATGTCCTTAAAACATCCACTGTAACATGATTCAATATAAAAAATAGTTGTTAATTGGTTAATATTTTGAAAACCATGACATGTAACAACATATTCATGTGAGATTGTTTTACATGTTCCCTTTTAAGAGCAATTTACGAGTGTGATTACTGAGTTGGGCTTTTTACGACTAAATCAAGATTGTTGAGCGTTTAATCTAACAAAATCCTTTACAGGGATTTCAGGACTTGGCTTGATGATGCAATCAAATTGTTTGCACAGCAACATTTAGTTGTGTCTACACTGTAAATAAACCAACTGTGACTATTGTTTTTTCATTGTGACGAATGTATTCGCGAGAAGAAGCTCGGATGGGCCTGCGATTGATTCTACTGGATCTCATGTGTCAAACTTAAGGCCCGGGGGCCAAATCCGGCCCTTCAGAGCATCCAATTCGGCCTGCAAGAAAAAGTAAAAATGAGAGAAAACATGAATCATTGTGATGATCCCCTCTCCTTATCTTTTCTCCAGGTGTCCATTCTAAGGGAGAAGCTGGGTGTTTTTGAAGCGGAGGTATTAGGTCTGAAGCGAGCTCTGAATGAAGTGAGCAGAGGGGCTGAATTTGTTGTGAGCCCTAATTTGGCTGCTGCAGGACTCCTGCCCCCATGGGGGGTCGTCCACTGCCCACGAAACCCAATGGAGCCCTCGCCCAACTCCCTGACCCCCACATCTGACACACTGCTGAGTCTACAGAGCGATGAAGCCAAAGCCCAAAGGCAGGAGGCTCAGAGACAGGAGAGGCAGCAGCGTGAGGAGGCCCAGTGGCGTGAAGCCCAACGCCAGGACGCCCAGCTCCGTCAGGAGGCCCAAATGCGCCAGGAAGCGCAGCTGCGTCAGGAGGCCCAGCTCCGCCATGAGGCCCAGGACACTCAGCATCCATCGCAGCGGGGGCAGGAGGGGCCGTGGGACGAAGCGGGGGAGCTGCGTCGGCAGCTGGAGCAGCTGCAGTCCGTGCTGAGGCTGGAGAGGCAACAGCGGGAACGCCAGGCACTCAACTTTGACCAGGAACGACACACCTGGCAGGATGAGAAGGAGCGGGTCCTGAAGTACCAGGCCCAGCTGCAGCTCAGCTACGTGGAGACGCTGCAGAAGAACCAAGCTTTGGAGAAACGAATGAGCCAACTGGGGGCCAAACCCACCACCGGCTGCACCACTACCACCATTGTTACCACCACCACCAGTGCCCCCCCCATGTCCTCCAGCTCCCCCCCACCACCGGCGCTCTCACCTCTGTCTCCTCAGTCTCTTCCCTCCCTCTCCGGGCCCATCTCCCTCACCCTCTCCCCACCCTGCGATGACCAAAAGGGCCCCCCATCCCTTCATCAGCTCGCCCCTCCATGGGCCGGACCCTCACGCCTGGAGAGGATAGAGTCGACGGAGATCTAGACTCCGCCCCTTTTCAAGCTAAATCTCCTTCAGAAACCACATCACCAATGATAATTCCAGCAAGTTATTTTTGTCTTCTTTTATGAAATAATAAGTTAAGGTTTCATTTAATCAGACCACTTTTTTCAGGAAATTTACTGTGAACTCCTGACATGTTTCGACTGCCAAGTGTCAGTCTTACTCAGAGGCATCTTTCGATGCCTTTAATGTGTTTTTATGAGTTCATGTCAGGAGATCAAAGTTAATTTCCGGAAAAAAGTTTACTTTGATCTCCTGACATGTTTCGACTGCCAACTGTCACTCCTCCTCAGAAGCATCTGCTGATCACTTTGATGTGTCCTTATGAGTTCATGTCAGGAGATCAAAGTTAATTTCCGGAAAAAAGTTGTTAACTTTGATCTCCTGAAATGAACTCATAAGGCGATCAGCAGATGTCTCTGAGTAAGATCTCCTGAAATGAACTAATAAGGCGATCAGCAGATGCCTCTGAGTAAGACTGACAGTTGGCAGTCGAAACATGTCAGGAGATCATGGTTAACTTTTTTCAGGAAATTTACTTTGATCTCCTGACATGAACTCATAAAAACACATTAAAGCCATCAAAAGATGCCTCTGAGTAAGACTGACAGTTGGCAGTCGAAACATGTCAGGAGATCAAAGTAAATTTCAAAGTACATTTCCTGAAAAAAATTGTTACCCTTGATCTCCTAACATGAACTCATAAGGACACATTAAGAGCGATAAGCAGATGCCTCTGAGGAAGACTGACAGTTGGCAGTCGAAACATGTCAGGAGATCAAAGTAAATTTCTTCATAAAAAGTTGTCTGAATAAATGAAACCATAACATATCATATCACATCACCAATGATATAAAAACCTGTTGGGAACACAAACTGCATCTTACAGCTACACAACAATAACAAGGGCCAACATTAAATCACTCTGTTATCACCAACAAAGCAGATAAATGCCAAAATGAGGTCAAGCAACATTCAATATCAAATAATTCTCGACCCTTCCAGCATCTTTCCTGGCACACTTTTACATCCTATCTAATTGTTCTTATGTAAAATTGTGCCACATTGATGAGACACGGAAATCTACTAATTTTAGTATTAAGTGACTGTGTTTGTATTACAGCACTAATAATACATGAGTCATTTCATAGTCAGGCTAAAAAAAAAGAAAAAATACAAAGACAATCAGGTATATTGTCAGAAATTATATGAAATAATATAATGCGTTATTTATTCATTGTAAGTCTGTATAACTGGTTGTGTATATGTAGAATTAGTGGTCAGATTGTATGATGTTACTTGCATTTTTTGGCCAGAAATCGCCTTACATCATTCATTCCATTCCAGCTTTGAGAAGAAAAGACAAACCAAATGCTGGGAGAAAATAATTTATTTAAAAGATCAAGAGCGTATTGTTTCAGTGCTTTCTTTCATAATCACATCAGCAACCAGTTACACAGTATTGTTACAAATGGATGGAACATTACATTGAAATCTGAGCAGATGTAGATAATATCAAAACGTCAATTTTTTTACATATCTGTTTAGATGTCATTTCATACAACGATGACCCATATAAAGAAATTATTAAGGCCGGGAGAGTTTATATTTTCTACAAAGGGATAATAAATAGGTATGTTTAGCAGATAATCAACCCCAATGCATTAGAAAGTGAGACTTAGGACAATGAGAACCCAGTTCTCTTTCACTTCAGGTTTCCTGTGGTGACTAAAAGTAGACACTAGAGTGAGATAAAGAGCTGTTTTCACTCACTGACTAACTTTGAATGAGCATCAAAGCACACAGTTGGAATTTGAATATTATGATAATTGTGTTGATTGCCACAGAAGCGTATCGCATTCACTTGAAAAAAGACAGTTTTAAAAAATAATAATTTATTTCTTTGTTTTGTTTTTTAGGCTTTTTTTCCTGACTAATTTTTTCTTCTTCTATTTTTCAGATGATTTTTTTTTCCTTCTGTTTTTTGGACAATTTTTTTTCTGTTTTTCTTGCAAATTTTTTTCTGAAAAACTGAAAATAAATTAGTCCCCAAAAAAGAAAAAAAAATAGCTGTTTGTTTTTTGGACAAATTTTTATCGTCCTAGAAACAGAAAAAAATGGCATGAAAAACAAAAAAAAAATTACTCCAAAAAACAGAAGAAAAACCATTTTTCCAAAAAAACATGATTAACAAACTAAAAGAATTAATTACTCAGAACAAAATGATTATTATTTTTTTTTCTCGAGTGAATACAATATGCTTCCGTAGATTGCTTTGCACATTCACGTAAAAAAAAAAAAAAAAAAAATCAGAGGAAGCAGTCAGTGTCCCCAAAGTTTAAAAAACATTTTATAGAATGTATATTATTCTAGAAGGAAAAACTTATATGGGTATAGATTGTTCACGTGCAGATGGAAGATTGTGCAAGCGTGTGTGTGTGTGATAGAGGGACTAGTGGCAATACAGAGTGAAATTATACCTGGAACATAATGACTTCCTTTACACACAGGCCTATGACTCTGAAATATTGAATGAAGGGATTGTGTTAATCCTGGAAAACTCATACTTTCTTCTGTATAGTTCATTGAAACATGGCAAAGGAAGAATGTTGGGTTGGCCTCTTTAATTCATTAAAGGAAGCTTTCAGGCTTAAGTGCACTATGTAGTGTTCTACATATAAGTTATGATGTACAGTAGAACGAGATGTGAATATCATGGCTTTTATACGTGTTGTTTATGCCAGCATACAAAGATGTTGCTCAAGAATATTAACTTATCTCGAAGGTATTACATAGTATTATCATCTTTACTCCTGTTATTATATTATGGTGAACTGACAGCAAAATGTGTGCCATTTGAGCTTTACTTTATGTGTTTTTTTGTTGTTTTTTTTAGTTTTTTACAGTGTAGATATCCTTTTTTTGGCTTATCATGATGGTGCAATCATAGCAACCCTGCCAAAAAAAAAAAAAGAATTAAAAAATGAAGATGTTCTTTTTTGGTGTAGGTGATAAATGTAGTTACAGTATTGCATTGTTTAGAGAACAAAACAACAGCAGATTTGACATACGTTTCTGAATTATTGTTTGTATTTATGTTACTTGTACTGCTCTGGTTTGAATAAATCCACTTGTTTGTTAGATTTCAGCAAAGATAATAAAGATATGTGAATAATTTGGTGCTTTGACTGGTGATGTTTCAGATTTTAGTCTCACAAAGCCAACCCAAGTCAATATAAAATGAAGTTTTTTAATGAATTTTCGTTGACTACATACTTTTTAAGTGACAACAACAACTGAAATTATCCTGATACATTGTATTTTAGTCAAAATGCTATGACAAAAACTTAATCACAAATGTACTGTAAAAATTAACCCTGGAATTAACCAAATCAATGCACATTAAACAGAAGGTGTTTCCTAATGCTAAATCACTTTAGGCAGACGTAGGCAACTGGCAGCCCGCGGGCCACATGCGGCCCTTGGTCTCATTTTGAACGCCCCCCGAAGTAAATGCACAAAATTAGTTAAAAACACATGCAAAATTACAGAAACATACACGAGACAACATAAATGCACAAAATCACTTCAAAAACTCACAACGGCAACCACAACAACCACAACAAAAAAATATCACCTAATGAGAGAAAAATTATTCAATTACAAAACGACAACAAAAACAGAAAACAAATACACAAAAAATGTCTCTAAAAATAACAACAAAAATACACAAATTGGCTCATAACATACACACAAAACAACAAATGAAATAAGAGGAAAATATAATAAATGACTTAAAAAAACAGACATAAAACGACAGCAACAACAAACAAGACAACAACAGAAAGTGCAAAATGAACAAAACAAAGCAATAAATTACACCAAAAACACATGAAATGACAAAACAAACATTTTGTTCTTTCCTGTGTTAATGCTCAGATTGCTCATTATTCTTAATGCTGACATGAATGTGGCCCTCTGATCAGAATATCACTTTTTTTGTGGCCCCGCTGTGATAAAAGTTGCCTTGTTACAACCTGATATGAAGCAACAACCTGAAATGTAACAAAACCAGAATAAGTTGTCTAATAGAAAAATTAATAAAACACAAAATGTTACAACTGGTCAATAATGTGACAAGATGCTGAACGCAAAACGTAAAAAACAATTTTATTACATTATGGGGCAGGCCAAATATTTTTTCCCTATTAGTGTAATAATTTCATTCAATAGTGAGTCAATGATTTATTTATTTACTTTTTGCTTCAATGTAGAGAGTGGCATCATACACAAATGCCTATGCATAATATATATACAGATATAGAGAACCTTTTTTTCCTACCTATATATCTCTCTCTCTGTGTGTGTGTGTGTGTGTGTGTACTGTATATCTATATATAAAGGGTAAACGTTTTTAAGTTTTGAATCGGGAATCAGAATCAGAATCCTTTTATTTGTCATTGCACAAGAAAAGCACAACATTTTTTTTTTTTTTTTTGAATAGTAGCTCTTAGAAACATTGCAAGACAGTGTAGAAAAATAGTGCAAAAGATGTAGGCAATAAAAATAAAGAAAACGTATATATATATATATAACCATCACCTTATGTAACATTTCAGTAATATAATATGACCACCTCTAATTTTGAGGGGTCCAGGGGGGCGGTAAATCAGAGGTCACGTGGAGGGTGACGTCACCGTCATCTTCCAGTAAGCCCGGCCCACTGCCTCAGTCAGAATTCCTTTGGGAATGGCCAGAGTAGGGAGGACGGGACAAGGACCGTGAATAAACAGAGCTGCACTAAAATATACAGCAGGTGTTGGATTTACCGGACTCCACACAGGAGAACGCTGAGAGCTTCCTCTCCAGGTGAATATGAGACGTTGTGTGAGGTGTTGTGTATTAGTGTTGAAGGGATAGCTGTAGCTACCTAAAGCTAACGGTGTTTATCAAAGTGCACTGGCCTGTGTGCGCACTTCAAACTACGTCACATTCCAACCAAATGTCAACACTTTATCGACGCTTTTCTTTCGTGAGGCATTGCAAACGCACTGATAATCAACAATAATATATTTCACATTGAAGTGCATCATGATGCAGTTGGTTTGAAGGTTTCTAATGAGTTTTTGTGGGTTGTTCTGTATCGGTATCCATCATCATTTAGCACCGGAGCTATAGCTAATGATGCTGGAACTGTCCTGTCCACAGCTGGAGCAGATGTTTACTAAGATGTTCACACGTTTTATTTTAAAGATTCACTATGGCTGTGCATACTTGAGGCTAAATGTGGTGTTTACGCCTATTTCTGATTGTTATCTTTGGAGGGGAGCCTGGGGCTGAAGGGCTTTGGTTTGTACACAGTGTGACTGTCTCAGAGTCAGGGATGGGCCCCCAAAAAGGTCAATTTTCTGATCCAAGAGCCACAATAACGCAATATAATCTTAGCATTGGATTATAGTTTATTATAGATGATATTGTAGTCAGTAGCACCAAGCATCTTGCTGATGTATTTTATAGTCACAGGGTTTCAAATGTATGATAATCTTAGCTTTTTCTCAGGAATAGAAACTAGCTTCTTATATTGATATCGGATATAGGTCCGATATCAGACAGAAAACGAATATCGGATTTTATCGGACTGCATCTAAAATCTCCGAAATATATTATATTATATTTATTCAATTGTAGAATACTGTAGATATTATGTTGAAGAATAAAATGTATGTAACCAATTGGTTAATAATAAATGTGTCAGTTTCTCCCATACCTACTGTTGTTGACTATTGTTCTCTGTTTGAGTAACATCATTTAATCAAGTCTTTTCTAACATTCCACACTACATAATAAGTAAGAAAAGTATGTATGATTCATGCTGTTATCATATCGGATCAATATCAGTATCGGCCAATACTCAAGGCTGCAATATTGGTATTGTATCGGAAGTGAAAAAGTTGTATCGGGACATCCCTACTTCATAGATAACTTTTATTATTGACTAAGAGGACAAACTTACTTAAGTAAATGTGTAAAGAAAAATACATAAAACAATTGTTTTATACTGATAATTTGTGTAACAGTGCTGTGTGAGGTAGATAAAAAAAAAAGCCGATATTGTTGTAAAAAAATAATGAAAAGTAGAATATAGGACTTACCTTTTCTCTACCCATGCTGTTAGGAAAGTGTTTGATGATGTCAAAAGTATGTATGATTTGTGTTGACATCGCATCGTATCAATATCGGTATCGCCAAACACATAAGGCTTCAATATCGGAATCTTATCGGAAGCGAAAAAGTTGTAACGGAACATCCGTAAATACAGTATAATATTTTTTAGAAAGGGAAATAGAACAATAAAATACAGTTTGAAAAATGACTGTGCCTAGGTTTGTCAAATAAAAACATAATTACATACACATTATGTATAATGAGTTGACCATTTTCAACTCATTACATATAAGTAATTTAAAAAAAGTTATTTTTTCTATTTATAGTCCAAAAAGTGCCCCTTTTTTAAATGTAATGCAAAAATGTAAAGTCTAAAACTAAAACCAAATTAATGTCGTCATCATGATATTCTTCAACAAATACTCCTATAATCTGTACTTGAACTTTGCCTAACAAGATTTGTTGTTGTTGTTGTTTTTTAACTTCACACTAGAACATTCTACACAGCCCAGATTTCAGATATAGATATGGTTTTTTTTTTTCAACAATATTAGCATGTCTGCATTTCCTGGCAGCAATTGAGATCTAAGTTTTGCTTGTTTTTGTGTTTGTTTTGTATGTTATTGGAGTCATTATGATTGTGCATTTTTTTGGTCCTTTTTGTTGTTTTTATGTGCCGATGCCTATACTGATTTAAAAAAAAAAAAAAAAAATTCAGCCAATGGCCGATATCTAAAGCCGATATACTTTTTTTAAAGCACATTGATTGAAAGACAACTGAAACACTCATATGATATAAATGTATATGTTAAAATTTTAATTAAATACACCAATAGAACTCTTATCATTTATTTAACTTTAAATACAACCAAGTACAAGAAAAAGTACAGGACGGGTAAGTAGCAGTAAAGCACGACAACAATATACAATGTGCAAATACGTTTTAAACTAAATACCTGTTTTAGGTATAACTGTTCACAGCCACCACCATTATACCTAAGCTTCACACTTGTCACCATATGCACAATTACAACATCACATCTCAATCTCACTTTAAAATAATCAACTCTTCCCCACCCTTTCCATTTCCTTCCTTGAGTTTCTCCTCCCTGTTCCCTTCCCCCTCACTTAGGTGTAACACTGCCCACCCTTTTTATATCCTCCTTATAATTAAGTGTTTCTTACCCTTCCTTATGGAGAAAAAAAAAATGTGTATATATATATATTTTTTTTGGCCGATGGACGATCTTGAAAAAAGTCCATATATTCGTCCTCTAAAAATTTCCAAAAATCCAGCATTTACATTTTTAAAATTGTATTACAAAAAAATACTGAAAGTGCTGGGAGGTGTTACTTAAAAGAGAAGTGAAATAATTCAGCAGCTTACTGATGGTAAAGGAAAAATCATCCGATTGGTTTTTTTTGCTCGGTTGCTGTGCATTCTGGCAATCTGCCAAAGACTGCAGGAGCAGCAGGGGGACGGGGCTCAATGAGCCTGTTTTTTTCACACAAACTACTAGTTTGATGTAAAGCTGTCCTTACATAGTGACAGCTTTAGCAATTATGACAAAAAGTCACTTTCATAAGAGTTGCAGACTGCACCTTTAAGAATGTTAATCACATTTAAACCATGTTTACTGTGAGCTCTGGGCTCCACTGTCTGACCTGTGTCCATAGATCTGAGATCTGCTGGGTTCATACCTGACTAACATCTCACTGATGTATTCTGGACCAAACACATTCACACATTTATACACCAGCAGCAGAACTTTAAAGTCTATTCTTTACACTGACACCCAATTATATTAAAACAAGTACAAAAAATGTACAAAAAATTTTGAAAAAGCAAATAAATATGATTCACATTTTGGGTGTTTTGGTGGCATAAATAAAAAAATATTAAAAATGTAAAGTCCCTAAATATGTTGTGAAATCAAACATACACTTATTGTACGTAATATTAAATTTGCTGGTGTTTTTAATTGACTGTTGATTTGATTGTTTTTCCCTTGCAACCCCCCTCCCCCCCACTACTGAGGTAAATTGTTTAAACAGATGGTGAAATGTCTCAGTACATGTTGTCATTGCGTTCTGACTTAAGGAACTCGAACATTAGTCACCCTAACAATCAAGATAAATATACAGTAAAGCTTCTGCCCACTCGTACCTGATGGAATAGTCGCCTTCATGTCCACGTGTTTACTGGGTTTCCAGGATTTAGGGTTGTTTGTGCCAAGTATGATAATAGGCTGGTATTTTCACTGGTTTCTGACTGTAGTAGGATCCGTTTTTCAGATGCAAATTAGGGCTGAACGATTTTGGAAAAGTTGCGATTGCGATTTAATATGCGATTATTTTTTTCAAAGGCCTCTTGTCATGTAATTTATAAGCAATACAACAATCTGTTTCATAATAAACAATTTCAGATTCATTTAAACTTTAAATAAATATAAAATATACATTTTAAAGCACAGTTTACAACAATAAAGCAAACAAATCTGTGGCTTTATCTCTTCAACATATCTAACTAACTTCACGCTTCATGAAACATGTAAACATGTGGACTGCACTTCTGAAACACTCTCTGAACTTAACAGGACAGTACAAGACAGGACAAGACAATTCAATAAAAATTACAGCCTTTGCGATTAGAAAATTGCATTTTATGATATCGCAATGATATCACAAATGCAATTAATCGTTCAGCCTTAATGCAAAGCTCTTTAAATAATCAATAATCAGTGAAATTGTAAGATGATGGATTATAATGTTTGTCTTTGGTTGAAAATGATAATAATAGCCTATTAAATATTACCAGCAACTCACAAAAATAACAGCAAAAAACAAAATAAGAGAAAAATATACTGAATAATAAAAAAGAACAGACAAACAACAACAAAATACACAAAATTACACCAAAAACACACACAATTATGATAGAAATGATCTTGATTAGAACATGAACTGACAATACAAGGATCAGTGTTGGTCCCACATCAGGACCGGAAAAGAAAGAAGATACGTTAGAATTAAATCTATTCAGGAGGCACTAAATACTGTTTCGTTCCACTTATTTACAAAATTGTGTGTTATCATCATTTCACGCTATAGTTGTTGTTTCATAGTATTCTGAGCAAAATGTTGGGGTACTAGAGCCAAAAAAGTTTGAGAACCACTATGGTGTCCTGAGGGAAAGGAAATGTGCTTGGATAAAGTCCAAACACTACAGACAGAGGACTGAATGTGTTTCTCAGTGAGGTCAGTGCACTGACATTTCACGACATTTCCCATTTATCAACCACATTGGTTTTTTTCACTTTTCTTCCTCACACATCCGGTTTGTCTCTCATCCGTTCCAAACATCAGTCAGAAATAGCTGCAAGTAACGCAAGATAAAATACTTCAGTAGTACACTGTGCTGCAGGGATGGGTTTAGGTGGTTGTTCTGTGTGTTTTGCTGTCTTTTTGTGTGCTTTTGGAGTTATTTTGTGTATTATTATACTTTTAGGAATGGTAGAATACAATCGATCTTGTGTGTCTTTAGAGTGACTTTGTGTATTTTTCTTCTCATTTTGTTTGTTTATTGAAATCATTTTGTGTATATTCAGTCATCACATGTATTTTAGTTGTTTTGTTTAGTCATCTTGTGTGTATTTAGAGTGACTGTGTATTTTTCTTGTAATTTTGTGTGTTTATTGAAATCATTTTGTAAATATTTAAATTCATCTTGTCACTTTATATATTTTTGTGCTATTTTTGTAATCGTGTTGTTTGTTTTTGGAGTCATTTTGTGTATTTCTGTTCCAGTAGGAGTGTGACAATATCTCGATATGGCGGTATATCGCACTATTTTTCCTCACGATTGTTTATCGATATGCTCCCGCTAAGTATCGATTTTTATTTATTTATTTATTTCAAAACCTTTTTTGCTTTTTCACTGCAAGTACATCTTCACAGAAATTTTGTCACTGTTTGTTAACGGAACCAATATATTGTTTACTGGAATATTGCACTATAATGGTGTCACTGGTAAGAAAGATCCTATTTTTTGTTTACAGAAAGCACTATTGAAGATACTTATTCGTTTACATTGGTACGTTGACACTTATTTACAGAAATGTTGCGCTAAAATACTGTCACTGTTCATAGGACTTTTTCAATTTATTGTCTTTCAGAGATGTAAAATAAAAATTGTATTTTTTCACTTAATCTTTTTTTTTCTTATGTCATAGATTATCGTAGATTGATTTCTGACCAATATATTGATAATAGTCATATCGTGAGATGATCGTTATCGTGAGCGCTGTATCGCGTATTGTATCGTGAGGTTCCCACCCCTAGTAGACAGCTTTGTTGTAAAACTAGGTGTCTTTTATAATAGACTCATTAAAGACATAGGCAACCGGCAGCCCGGGTGTGGCCCTCGGTTTAATTTTATGTGGCCCCCAAAGTAAACATACTAGATGATAGAAAAATGCACAAAACAAAAGCAAGAATACATAAAAAAAAAATACAAATAATTACAACATTGCAAGAAAATAGAGTGAAATACAAGAGAAAAACTCAGAAAGTACTCCAAAAAAAACCACAAAACTACAACAAAAATGAACAAGACAACAACAGTAATGTACAAATTTATTCAGAAAATATATAAAATTACAGAAAATGACAACAAAAGTAAACTCTGCAAACCCACAGTATTCACAGACGCGCAAAATGACCACAGAAATACATAAAGAATTACTCTAAAAAATACAAAATGACACACACACAAACACACAATGACTCCAACAAACATGTATTTTACAGGAAAATACACAAAAGGACAACAGAAACTCACAAAGAGCAAGACAACAACAAACATACACAGAATGATAGAAAAACACACAAAATGACTAAAAAAACTCTTTGTTCTTTCCTGTATTAATGCTCAGATTGCTCATTATTCTAAATGCTGACATGAATGTTGATCATGTGACCTTCTGATCAAACAAACACAATTTTGTGGCCCCGCTGTGATAAAAGTAGCCTATCTCTGCTTTACAGGCTAATGTCGTTTTCTGGATAGGATTTTTGTTTTCTTTCCAGCGCTGAGTGACAGTGTTTGTAATTTTAGGTTTGGCTCTGGCTCATTTTTTATTTTTGTTCTCTTTTTAGTGGTTGCTCTCAGCTAGGATGACCTTTATTTTATACTTAAAGATACTGTGTTTTAGACTGAAACAGTTTGTAAAGCAGTCTGTAAATCAAGTTTGTTAGTTAATAATATAAACTATTATGCAATCATCAGCAGTAAAAACATTTATTCACTTTTTAAAAGAAGAATGATTGTGAGAACTAAGGCTCCAGTATTTATTTATCGAGTCTTTTCTAAGTGGTAAAAATGCAGCTTTTTGGTAAAGAGAAGACGGTTTGGCTCAGATTTCAGATTTTTTTGTAGTTTCAAGTAATATTCATTAGTGCAACAAGGACAAGGACCAGAAAGGTATTGATCCATATGCTGGTGTGCACTGGTATCAGATTCTTGATGAGATTTCCCAGAATCACAAGCACTCCCCTCCCCCATCCCCACTTGCTATAAGTACACTTAGTTTGTGTGTGTGTGCGTGTGCGTGTGTTGTTGAATGGATTGAAGGGTGTACCAAGTGTTGGGAAAACATCTCATTCTGGTGTCAGCTGCTTTTGTTAAATTCTTTAAATTTCCCTCTTTTTGAACTTTGGACAAAGAGCCAGTGTTTGAATGTGGGAAACCACGATGATGATGATGTTGATGGTGAAACCTTTGGGTACGAGAGGAAGAGAGAGCACAAGTGTGTTGGACTGTGGCCGCACACAGCTGTATTTACTTCAAGCCAAGCCTCAAAATTTCTTCCAAATGTGAAGCATTTTAAAAATTCCAGCCAACTGTAGGACACCCTCAAGTCTATTATGTTGTCATTGGTTACTAGTTAGCATGTGACTGGTTTCAGCTGCACTTACATTGGTTAAAGTTTTCTCCAAGAGCGCTGTGTACTGTACTGATGAATGAGAACAGGAAAACGCCGCTACATATCCTGTAAAACAACAAAAGGAATACGGTACTTGGCTTGTAAAAATAAATGTGAACGTATTCTGGCAGCTGCATTGAAAAGCACTTCTGAGAGCTGGAAATGTAAAATAGCAAATTCTATTTAACTAGGGCTTTTGCTTTTCAGTAATCATGGAAAATGGACAGAAAATACACTTCCTGAAACCGAAAAGGCTATTTTATTTTAACATGTATTTTTTAAATGTCATTTTAAAATTTGTTTTATTTAATATTTTTATTTTATTTTTTATTTTTTTATTTATGCATTTTTTTATTTATAATTATAATTATTTCTATTTTATTTATGTCTATTAATTTTATTCATTTATTCATTTATTCATTTATTTATTTATTTATTTATTTATTTATTTATTTATTTATTTATTTATTTATTTATTTTTCTACAAAATCGGCCAGAAATTGCAAATTGACACTGAATATACCCCTGCATGCATGTTTTGGAAGAATATCACGCATTTACACGCACGTTGTCTTTGTAAACAGGCAGTGAGAGAGATGATAATGTCAACTCTCGCACAAAATATAACTTAATTTGATGCAATATGAGGGACTTCACTTTCTGGAATAGAAATAGATCTATTTTTTTTTTCACAATATCGTGTTTTTCCACGATATTTAACCATAAAATGTGTGGTCTAACTCGTAGCTTTAGCAGCTGGACGTCAAATCTCACACAAAATCTCAGGTGATCTCAGTGTGTGCTTGTTAAGGTGGATTCCTGCTGTGTATAAATATGAAAATTAATGACAATAGTTAATGCAAATAACTGTATTAATCAAGTTTGGCATGATTCCTGGAAGTTTAATAGCCTGTAATGACATGTGATGAGGGAAAGGTGATGAAATGGACGCAGAATGGAAATATGTAAACTGGGGAAGGGCAATTGTTATCACAGCGGGGCCACAAAAATGTAATGGTCTGACATGAGGGCCACATTATCAACATTCATGTCAGTATTAAGAATAATGTCGAATCTGAGGAAAGAAAATTTTTTTTTTTTTGTCGTTCTTTTTAGTCATTTTGTGTATTTATCTGTCATTTTGGGAATTTTTTCTGGAATGTTGTGTATTTTATGAGGCAATCTGTGCCTTTTTTTAGTGTTTTTGTAATTTTGTGTATTTTTTCTGTCATTTTGTGTAATTGTTGTTGTTTTGTGAGTTGATGTGGTTGTTTTGAGTGTATTGTGAGTCTTTTTTGTGTTTTTTGTTGTTTTTGCTCCATCTATTTTTGTTGGCGTTCTGTGCATTTTGCTGTTGTTTTTGTGTGTTTTTGGAGTTATTTTGTGTATTATGTTGGGCTTCATATTATTTCTAATTTCTTGAATTACAATTTTTGGTGGATTTGTCTTGGGGGCCGCACAGAAATAGACCGAGGGCCACATTTGGCCCCCGGGCTGTCATTTAACCATGTCTGATGTAACCCTTCACGGAAATGGAATTGGGGAAATTTTGAAATGGAAAATCTGAGGCTCTATTTTAATCAATGTGAATTGTAATTATGAACATATATTATTATTATAGAGATGAAAGAGAAGAACAGTATCAGACTGAATCAGAAACAGTGGGTTGCTTGATGCTTTACCCAGTACAGTGTAGCTTTATGTGTGGGTTTAGATGGATGTGTATTTTGCTTTCAGGTTGTACTGATGCAGCTCAGTGGGTTGGGTATTGTTTCATTAGCCTGACTGGTTTCCTGAGGCCTGTGCTAGCTTGTCCCGGGGGAAACCAGACCAACCCTCCCAAGGCATCTTAGTGACACTAAACCTGACGGTTGAAAACACAAACTGCAAAACCCTGTAATAAAATTGCAACACAATATTGTTAATGGAGACATGTTGGGTTGACTCTGCAATGCATGCTGGGTCTTGATCTTATAATCTGTGTCTGTCTGTAAATCAGCAAACATTGTTTCCATCAAATAATTTGTAACATATACTGTACAACTTTTTATTAAACAGTGAAGTTATGTAAGTATTTGGCATAAAAGTGGGAGGGTCTGTCACTATTTTGTGCTTTTAAAATACAGCACACTGAGGCAAATGGAAGCCTTCGGACTAATGTTATGTTATGACAAACTACAGGGTAATACACAACATAACAACAAAAATACACAAAAGACAACAACAATACATTTCAAAATTACTCCATGACTACAAAAATACACAGAGAACAATATACTAAAGTACACAGAGTGAAAACAGGATATAGGAATGCACAAAATGACAATAAAAACACACAATGACTCAAAAAATACACAATATAACAAAAATACACAAAAGACAACTAAAATTTTTTTTAAAAAATTACTCTATAACTACAAAAATATGAAAAAAACAGCAGAGATAAATATACAAAAATACACCAAGTGAGAACGGAAATCCACAAAATGACAATAAACTATCTGAAACGCAACAAAAATACACAAAACAACAACAGAATTACACAAACTGTTTTTTCTTGTATTAATGCTCAAATTGGTACTTATTCTAAATGCTGACATGAATGTTGATAATGTATTTATTTGATTGTTCTTTCTATACGCGCCGTTGATGTTTTCATTTTTCAGAAACCACTAAAGCATTAAATATACTTTGCTAGTATTGTGCAAAAAACATTTAATATTGCAAAGAAAAAACTGTAATAGAGAAAAAGAATAATAAACTTTTAAAATTTTGTATTCAAGTTGTTTCTTAATTCAGTCAAGGCAGCTTTTGGTGTAACAATATGATTTACCTGAACTTATTCCAGAAACAATTAAGTTTGTGTGATTATATTTATGATCAAATAAATGTGTTCATCCTCATTCTGGTTTCTGAGGAGTCGGTGCATGCTGTTTTACAGTTGGTCTGTCTGTGGAGTTTTAGGACTTTGATCAATAGTTTTTCATAATGTAATATTGTTTAATTTTTTTTATTGATTTCCTAAAGAGCTCATCTTTGGGAGCACAAAATATATTTATAGACACAAATAAATAGCAGCACATCACATATTTTTTATTTTTAATTATTTCCTCTGTGAAATAAACACAAAGGATGTCAATTTGTCCGACTTGCTTTTATTTGTTTGCTGTTTGGCACATTTAGAAGCAAACGAGACAACAAAGTAACCAATTAGATATATATATATATATATATATATATATATATATATATATATATATATATATATATATATATATATATATCTATATATATATATATATATATATTAGTCATCACTCACTGTATGAATGGTGTGAAGATTGTTTTTAATAACAGAAAAGCTCATTGATTGCAAAGGACCTTCTTAACAGTGAGAAAAAAATGAATTTCTAATCTTAAAATTTAGATTATTTTATGTTTAATTTGGGATGGATCATTCATTTGATGTTTTTCTTGTTCCCACAGAGTTCCTTCCACTCTATGCCTTTCTTCCCAGGATGCCAACAAGGGCTTAGCCCATTGGTTTCCATAGTTACCATGTCATCCTTCAGCATCAGTCTCGGTTCAAAACTTCACAGCAGTTTCGTGCTACTCATTGTTTTCCTGCTGTGTCAAACGTCTACACACACTCGGGCCAGTGCTGGTAAGAAAAGTGTATCATAAAATGGATTTTTCAACGTTTTTTTTTTTTAATAATCCTGTACTTTTCTTCTTGTTCTCTGGTAGTTCTCAGTGTACCTGCACAGCTCAGCCTGTCTGCCGATGAGAACACACAGCAACTGTCCATTTCCTGGTTGGGAGGAGGAGCCGAGACCTTTGATGTCCTTATTTTAAGAACTGAATTCAATGAAACAGTCTTTTATGTAAGCTTTCCCTTAAATTTGTGGTTTTTAACCTTTTTGTTGTTGTGATCCCATATATATATATATACTGTATATATATATAATACAGTTGTTTGAAATTGTGTGTGGTATTTTCATTTGAAAAAAATGCATTGTATATATATTTCTGTGATGTCATGGACTAAAATAATCAAATTAAATTAAATTTATGAAAATCTTAAACAAAAATTAAATCTGATTGTTTTTTTAATTTTCTTTACTTTTATTTTTTTCAAAAATGTAAAAAAAAAAAAATATATATATATACATATATATATATTTTTAAAAATAAAACTGTATAGATTTAAAAAATAATTTTTGAATCCGTTTAATTTAATTAAATTTTTTATTTATTTATTTCATTATTACATTGGGTAACGATCCCAAGGTTGAAAAACCCTGCCTTAAATGTTTTCAGGTCACATTCATCCTTTTACACTTTTATATTCTCTCTTTGTTGTCCCTCCATCAGCTCAGACTTGTTTTATTTACCTGTTATTTGGTCCCTCGTGTTATTATCACAGGAAAGCGTCTCTGCTAAAGCTGACCCAGTGAGCGGCCGGTACCAGTATAACTGGACCTCAGTCGAACCTCTAGAGTGCACCTCACTGTCTGTCAGAATTCGCTCCAGAGATGGACACGCGACAAGTGAATGGAGCGACACACAAATAAACCAAGGTCAGAAGGGAACATTTTATTCAAGTATTAATTAATTGATTCATTAATTTGTTTGGTTCTTTCATGAAAATGCAAACCAACATAGATTCCTCATGTACATCAGACAATATCACATTCTAAATGATACATTTTCAGCAGTGGAAAGGAGCAGTAAGAAGAATTAACTTAATCAACACATAATTGATGACCCCCACCAACCTTCCCCCTCAATCCACACAATTTTTTTTTAATTTTTTTGACCAACCCAAAAATCTGCAACACATTTATGAATCACCCCACATTGATTGATTTTTTTTTTTTTGCCCTATACATTGTTTCCAATTGACAAAAATGTGTACCTTTAAATCATAATCTTGAGCATTCCACGACCTCTGGCATTTTTCTGCTTTTGGCTTTAATTATAAAAAACTAATTATTGCAGTTTAATTATGTCTTTTAATTTTAACAACCCTGATTTGATAAAGAAAAAAAAAAGGAATTTGCATGGTCTCTAAAACCAGCTCTTTGTAGATAATTCTGATAATTCTTTTGTTCCAAAATCAGTGGTAAAATATTGCTAGTACATGTGTTACCCCACACTTCAACACAATATGTTAAATAGGGAAATATGATAGAACAATATAACATACATACTTGGCTTTATTCAGAATAAAAGGATTTTAGACACCTTACTTTTACTTACGATATACGTATGAGCTTTCCATGACAGCTGATGATCCAAAATAACTCCAAGGAATCTAAACTCAGTTTCCAAAAAACATGAACTTAGTTTATTTGATTTTTCATTTTTAAATAATTAAAAAATGCATTTATATTACAAAATAGCAAATATACAAACATGCCTTTTCAATAAGCTGTTGTCCTTTGTTAGCCCAATTGAGTTCATTTGTAGGAATACATACAGAAATTCAACAACTCATGTTTAAAAACTTTTTCATTCTTTTCTTTTTCATTATTTTTCCAACTTTTCCACTTTTCAGGAAGAGATTTGCCAAACATCAGGGAATTCCGAGTGTACCCATTGGACAGGATCGTGCCCGCAGGCACCACCACTACTTTCTGTTGCATCGTGGAAGAAGGATACACCTTCGATCGCCTTCAGTATGGCAGCACGGTGCTGAACGTGACGCGGCTCAGTAGGAGGAGCTACGCCTATACTGTGTCTAACCAGGAACCCAGTCACCCCAGTGGAACCAACGTGCCCTGTAAAGTCAAGTCTTCAAACAAACTGGCTGGAACAGTCGTGTTTGTAGGATGTAAGATTATTTTTTACCAGCATAAGAAAGAGAATGATTTAAAAAGTCTAAAAAGGCTTTTGAAACAACAAATGTAACTATAGGAAGTCTATTGATCTGCTAATAATTAGTTTAAAACATGTCTTCACTTGTATTTATTTGATGAAATTCCTGAATTTTTTAAAAACTTTTTTTCAATCTACAGATCCCCCTCTACCAACTAATCTTGTGTGCGAGACAAACGATTTAACCTCAGCCGTGTGCATGTGGAATAAAGGACGTGACACTCACTTGGGTGGACGACGAGAAACACGCTACTCATTAAATAAAAGGTAAAGAATTATGGGAAAAGAACATATTTCTAAACGTATTTATTTAGAAATATTCAGATAATAGAAGCCATAATGGTGTACAAAAATTAACTGTATAATATATTGATAATAGCAGGGATTCTCAACCTTTGGGTCAGGACCCCGTTTTGGGTCACGAGACACTGGGCGGGCGTCGCCAGATGCCTTCAAGAAACTGAGAATATTTTCTGAACAATTTGAGGCCATTTTTGCTTATTTTTACCCTTTTTTCTGCAACTACACCAAACTTTTTAACTTATTTTCATCACTTTTTGTGCCATATTTTTTCTCCTCTTAATGCATTTTTGCTACATTACTTCCATTTATGCCACTTCTCTATCAAATTTCAATGCCTTTTCTGCACATTTTTTCAACTTTCAAGACATTTTCCGTACCTATAAACCCATCAAATGTTGCATATGTTGACCCATTATTGTCACTTTTTACCGCTTATCACCATATTTCATGCTTATTTAATCCCATTTAACCACATTCACGATTTGTCATGCCCATTTTTTTTTTTTTGCCAGTTCAAACTAATTGTTTCTACATTTTAAATTACATTACACACACACCCCACTCCATTTCTGCCATTTTTAAGCCAGGATTGATTCTTTGAACCCTTTTTACCACTAATCTGCAACTTTTAACCAATTTCTGTTTTTATATATCACATTTCACCACCTTTCCTTGTCACCTTAAACCCATTTTATTTCTGATTAAAACAATGATTTACATCTTTAAGATGGCTATATACTATGGTGCAAATAATAACATTTTTGGATAACAGTGGATCTTATTCAGATAAATTAATAAATGTGGTTATCACAGATTCATAGAACAATGGACCATCATTTTGCTGACTTTATGGATGGGCCCCAAAAACCTCTCCCCTTTATTCCCCCTTATAGATGGCCCTGTCTCCATGTGACTGTTCTTCAATGTTCATGAATCATGTCTGTTTTCAACCACCTTTAGGTACAGTGGGGGTCCTTGGTCTCCGAAACCTTTATTTTGGGGGTCGTGGACTGCAAAGGTTGAGAACCACTGGATTAGAGTTCCTGTTTTGTTTTCTGGTGCGATTGATTATTTAGAACAAAAAGGAAGATGAGATACATAAAGCACTCAGTCGCCATCAGCACTTGCTTTCCTGTCTTTGTGGTTATTTGATAGTCTTGGCTGTGTTATGGCAATTTTTATATTCATCATAATATCGTCAAATGTGTGTTCATGTGTACAATTTGTCATGTTTTAATACATGATGACTCCATTACTCTTTGCACTTTTGAACAGCTGAATCATGTTAGATTAAACAGTACAGATCGTATTGTACTCAGTGCAACACAGAGTCTCTGCTGAAGGCCAAAACTCAAACTCACGTGCAGATATGCACGCACACACACACTATCAAGGATCGATAAGAGTGGCGCCCAATCTTCCTCATAATATACTCGTCTTCATCATCCTCAAATGTTTCCACTGTTGGGCATCTGACTCCCTCCTTCTCCTCACCTCAGGGTGGAACTTTTTCTGTTATCTGTATAAAAGCTTAAGCTGTGAAACTGTTAGTTAGAGTGGGTCTGGCCTTTTTGCTCTGCCACGAGCCTTTTGCCTTTCATTCTTTCAGGATGGAAGCTTCTTTTTTACTCCTTTTTTCTTTAATTTTATGATAAATCTTTTTAATAAAATCATCAATGCCTCGCCTGGACTCCATCATTCAACCAGAGCAATAAATCATGTCTCCAAATGAGGTCAACCGCAAATTTGCCGTGACAGCTGTTTTCCAGACCTTTTACTGGAACGGTCTGCGTATTGGCTGGAATGTGTTCAGACTTATGTCCTCCATTATTGTCTCGATGAATTGTTTACTAGTTTATTACATCAGATTTATATTGAATTCCGGTTGCTTTCCTTTGAATTATTTCCGGTAAATGTCAGCTTTTCTTGTTCTATTTTGGTAGGGACTGCGGTCGGAGCAGCTCAAAGCAGACACAGAAAGAGTGTAGAGCACCGCAGTGGGAGGGAAACTGGACACTGGTCGCGGTGAACCCACTCGGCCAACACATTCTCACCGACTCTGCTGAACTCAGTCACAGAGGTGAGCGCTTATCACCACGCACAAGTTAATGTTTATCTAATAAAGTTGATCTGTTCCCACTCGCAAACCTGCAGGCCAAGCTTTTAGTGTGATATCTGTGATATAGCTTTAAGCTTCATTGAAGTTTTCTGGTTTCTTTCCCACAGTGCGACCAGTGGCTCCGTATAAGCTGAGTGCTGCCGTGCAGGCCTGGAATGCCACTGTGCAGTGGGAATGGAAGTACGACGGTTATTCATCCCTGGCTCTCGCCTGCCAGGTTGAGGTCACCACAGAGGGATCCAAAACAAAAGTGAGTGCTGAAAATACGTCAAGATGCCTGAAACGAGTCACTAAATGCCGTGGTTCTCAAACTTTTTGGGATTTTCCAACTTTCAAGCCCTACCTGCTCCCATTGCCTAATAATCCTGACAAATAACACATTTTTAAATTTATTGAGCTAACAGGGAACAATAACATCATATTTCATAATAAATCAATTACTAAATTAAACTAATCACCTGCATAAAAAAACAAATGTCAAAGTGCAGCAGTGAAAAATACAGGAAATAAAAATACATTGTTTGCAATCTGTGCCAAAAGGCTTGAGAAACAAAGGAAATTCAGTGCACGTACAACAAGGGTGTCAAACCCTTTTTAGTTCAAATACAGAGCAGTTTGATCTCAAGTGGGCCGTAGATTTTAAGCGGGAAACAAGTTATTTCAAGATTATTGTGCCTTAGTTTGCACATCTATGTATACATAAATTACAAAATATGCAAGAAACTGCATATCCAAGCAATAAGTGATAGATATCAGTCCCAACAATATATGCACTTTAAATTACTGAATTTTTTTACCAATTTCTATTTAATTAAGGGAAATAGTATGTCATAGTTTGAAGAAAATTAAAGGATTTTGTACGAATTTAGCATCTTTTTCAACAGTTAACATTAAAAATGACTGTAATTATGCTGCAACGTAAGCACCAGGAAAACTGTGAGCACCTGTAAATAATCTAGTTTCAATTACACAATGATTCATGTTTTGTCTGTCATTTTTCCTTTCTCCTGTGGGTCGAATTGAATGCTCCAAAGGGCCAGATTTGGCCCCCTGCCCATGATTTTGACACATGTGACGTATGAAATGAACTAAACAGGGAACACGTAATATCATGTTTCATAATGCAAGTGACATATTTCATAAATAAATCAAAACTCAATGAAACAAATCAGCTGCATAAAAAACTAATGTAAAAGTGCAGTAGTAAAAAATACAGGAAATAAAGAAACATTGTTTACAATCTTTGACAAAAAGCCTAAGAAAACAAAAAAGTCAATTCATTTTTTAGTCGCTATTAAAAGTTTGTTTATTGTTCTGTTCTAGTTCCACTTTACATTTTGTTCACGGACTCATATCTAATGCAGTCTAATATGGAGAGAGAGTCAGTCTTGGTCCCAACCCAGGCATGAGTTCACCAAACTATAGAAATAAATCTATTCAGGATCCACTAAATCAGTGTTTTTCAACCTTGGGGTCAGGACCCATGTGAGGTCGCCTGAAATTTCTGAAAAATTAAAATAGGTTTTTAAATGTTTTAAATTATTATTCTTTTGTTTAAACTAAAACACAATCTTAAACAACTATATTTCTATACTCTCACTTTGTGAAATATAAATCTAGTTTAACTAAAATGCATTAAAGCTAGGGTTTTGCTTTTTGCAATTATTTTCTCAATAGAGACGACCGGTAGTAACAAATGTAGTGACTTTATTTTGTGTTATTGGGGAGTTTTCTGATGTTTTAGAGACATGAAAGCATGTATCACTGGCTGCTGTGAGGACAGTAAGATGTTCAGAGTCACAGCTGCTCCTCAAACACAAGCAGCCAATCTCAGCTGATCAGAGCAGACACTTTGTTAGGCTTTGGAATAATACGGTAATACTGTATACTGCAGGGTCATAAAAATAGCAATGGTATCAGTTTCATTATCGCCATTAAAAAAAAAATGCAATGCACTTCCCAGTAACTGCGCAGGGTCCGCCCCACACACACACAGGTGTCAGAGAGAGAGAGACTGAGAACAGACGCGTGTAAACCAAGAGAAGCTTATTCAAGGTGAATTAATTCTATATTCTGGAAGCGGAGTGATGGTTCGCTGAGAGCGGCAGTCAGTAGGGATCACGGCCCACTCTGTAAGTGCTTTTGGTGGGGAGGAGCTGACGGCAGCAGCAGCTGATCGGGACAATATCTACAGTGATACGTGTATTCATGTCAGAGTGTCTAATACACTAGAAAAATCACCAATAACACAAGATAATGTCCATACATGTATCACTAGTCTATAATGAGAAAAAAGTTGCTAAAAGTGTTCAGAAAATGTACCAGTAAGGGAGGTTCAGTTTCCTTCTGCCTTACAGAGGAATGAGAGTGTGCAGCGTCTCTGCCGTACCAGGAAATAGCGATGTTTAGTCATTTGAGCTATGAAAAGCACAAAATACTGACACTTTCACACTTATAGGTACTGTAGGCTATCGGAAATTGAAAAACAAATAATTTATAATTATATTATAATTAAAACAAATAATCAAAATATCAATTCATCCTTGGGTAGGCACTGCTTACCTTGCCTACCCTGACTGCACGTCACTGGCCTTATGTCATATTTTTTAAATAGTCACGGTAATACCGTATACAACGGTAAAATAGGGAGGCGGTATAACGGTATCAAAATTCAGATTCTGCCCAAGCCTACACTTCGTCCACACTCCAGATGAATTGAGTCCCTCTTAGATCATTTTTAATAAACTGTTTATTCTGTCTGTTCTCACTCTCTCTATGACTCGGGGCGGACTACACTTACTGAAACACACGCAGACTCCGCGGACAGCCTTCCTCCTGAACACGCTTGAGCCTTTCTTCTTCTTCTGTGTAGTTTTACGGTGGTTGGCAACCAAGGCCAGGTTATTCTGTTGCTTCTCCACCTCGGTCTTCCTTTTTCTTCTTGATTTGCCGTGTAACCGCGGTGCCAAAAGCCACATTAGAGACTTCAGCTGGAAGCCATGCCATGGGACTGTCCCTACTCTCAACACGGGAACGCGCATCGAGTTTTGACGAGCAGCTTGAGCAGCCAATAGTAATGGTTAAAACAGCTCATTGGATCACCCTGTTGGTAGAAAGATCTCTGATTGAAGGCCAGCGTCATGCTCCTGTATTTCTAAAGCTAATTTGCGGAGCCACGAGAAGGAGAAGAGATTCACTGTCCACACTTTGGATTACAATATGCAATGGATTTTTGACCAAATCAAACAAACAAAAAACCTTACAAACTGCAGCTTTAAAAAAATATCTGAGCTCTAACATGATCAAAAACTCATCCTACAAAAAAAAAAAAAAATGGCGTCACCAGAAATTGTTGACATCAAAATGGGGTCATGATCCAAAAAAGGTTGGGAACCACTGCACTAAATATTGTTTCTTTCCACTTATTTACAAAATGAAATTCTTTAAAATGTGTGTTATCATTCATTCATTCCATCATTATGCTCAATAGTTGTTTTTAAATAGTTTTCTAAGCAAAATGGGTATTTGGAATCAGAAATAAGAGAAAGGGGGTACTTGAGCCAAAAAAGTTGGTCTAATGACCTCATGTGTTGTATTCTACATATATACATTTGTGCAGCCAGTTTTCCAATGTTTCAAAGTGTGATGTTTGTGTGCAGCGCGTCTTCTCTGGTGTGGGTCTGCGCTCTGTGCTTCTGACGGGTCTGTATCCAGATGAAGATTACAGCGTTCAAGTGCGCTGTGGTGCCCAGCAGAACTTCTGGAAGTGGGGGAACTGGAGTGAGCCGATTTCTTTCAGAAGTAACATGGATGGTACGTAGTGTCAATGATGTCATCTGAGAAAACAGTCCGTTTTCTATGTGTTCATTAATTAACAACAGCATAGGACCATTTAAAATCCATGATGTATTACCCTGCCAGCCAACCTTATAGTCTCCATTACGATTAGAAAAACAAATATAGATTTTCCAGAATTTGTTGTTTTGTGAAGAGAAAAATGACTTAGTCCAAATGAATATTTCACCTTCAGGTGCAGAAAGGTTAATAACATTATTTTCCACCAAAAGTCATTATGCTGGGTAAAAACCAAATCCTGCAGAAGTTCATTAATGCACATACGATTAGTCTATGATTACGCATCTACTGTATATATATATATATATATACATATATAACAATTTATCCCAGTGTTTTTCAACTTTGGGGTCATGACCCCATATGGGGTTGTCTGGAATTGTAAACGGAATCGCCTGTATGTCTAGTAATTGATAAAAATTCATTCCTGAATACATCTTTTTATTTTTTTTTTAATTATTCTTTTTGTGACATAAAAACTATGTTATCTATTTATCTGTTTCTATTTTTACAGAACCATTTTTTTTCTCTCGCATCATCCATGAATGAAATCTCTTGCATTATCTGTTTTGATAAGAACACAATATTTTTCTGTGTGTGATTTTAAACAATTTCTTTCTTTTCTTTATTATGCGAGTGTTTCTTTTTTTTTTTTTTAAAGACCCAGCTGTAATACCTTGGTCGAGCACAAGGGGGCAGCAGCTCACACTTTGAGCATTTCTCACTTTTTAATTTCACTCCCTTTTTGGTTCCACTGCGTAAAGTCCTGTTTATCTAATATTTGGTAAGAGGCAGAAGTGTGATTTGTGCAGCTCTAGGAGATACAGGTTGTTCCATGTTGTCATTCATTTGAGTTTTCTTCTCTCAGTTCCAGATGTTCTTGATGTATGGATGTGGATAAACAAAGACAACACTGCAAAGGTCTTTTGGAAGGTAAATAAAAATAAATTTTAATTTCATTTAGAGTAGCAGAGCTACATGTGTGTCTGTCTGCAATTTTTTCTGTCTCCATGAAACAATAAATTTGGTATGGTTGTTGATGAACCTCTGTTTGATCTGACCCATACCAAATGTTATTTTTATTTAGTTATTTTATTTTATTTTTATTGTATAATTTTAATTTTGTCTTTTGTTCACTTTATTTATTTATGTATACATACATGTACTGTATATATATATATACTGTAAATGCTTACATTCTTCTTTTTTTCTTTTTAATTTCATGAGTATCCAATATCTATTGCTCTGCTTGACTATTTGTTTAACACTATTGTTGCTTTTATTCTCACTATTACTTTCATTGCTACTGTTATTGTATTTGGCAATTGAAAATTGTTATAAAAAATAAATTTTTCTCGTAGGAGTTCCTATTATTTGTCCTGGGTCTCCTCCTAGGCTGATAATGCTGCACTAATGACACGTATGTCATCTCATAGGGGGAAATGTTGACTGTTTTTGGAGCCAAAATGTCAAGGTCAAGATCAAGGTCGTGTCATGTGTCAAAACCCAAAATGTTCCATATCTCTACGAATATTTATCATACAAGTTTAATGCTTGCTTTTATGAAAAGCTAATCTCTGGAGTATTTTATGTCTTTGGACTGAAGCTGTACGACCTACCAGTACAAAGGTTGGTAGGGGTCAAAGTTCATGACGTCACAAAAAAAAATGCTTTTTTTCCCTAAAACTTGGCCACAAATTGAGATACTGTGCTCAGACTGGTACCATTGAACAACATTTCCTTTCAATGTGTGACCTTAACCTTTGCTCAAGGTCATATTTAAGGTCAAGGTCAGTCTTCCGTTTTTCCTGCTTTATTACTTTTAATTTAATTAGTAAAAAGAACAAACTTGTCAACAAATCCAGATACAGGTTGTCATTTTTGGCGATTTTTTTTCAATTTTCAATTGCTAAATACGTATTTGTCTTGCGAATACATGTCTTGCCTAGTTATTGACTTTTATGGTTTATCCTTGATTCTGTTTTTTTTTTTGCATATGCATGTGATTACTCGACTAAATGTGGAAATCTTTATTAATTGATTGCCAAAAATGTGCAATAAAGAGTTTTTTTTTAAAAAAAGAAAAGAAACTAACTTTTATAAAGGCTTTTCTTTTAAAACTATAATATTTTAACTTTCTCTCTTCCTCTTTAAATTTTTCCAGCCTCTGTCACACAGACAGAGTCACGGTCAGATTACAAACTTTGAAGTGACTCTGTGGAACCCAGAGGAAAATCGACAACACACGGAGGTCTTACCACGCAACACCTACGACGTGTCCGTGAACCTCACACACATGGTTTCCCTGACACAAAACACTAGCGTCATAGCTACGGTCGTAGCAAAGAACACTCATGGGACGTCTCAACCTGCAAGCATAGCTTTGACTTTCAAAGGTAATGTGGAGATGGACTAGGGTTGCTCAACTCATCAAATTTGAATAATGATCACGATTTTGGTTGCCACATTTAAATTAACCTGATAGTCGGCAATATTTACGTTTAAAATTTGATCACACTCTGCAATAGTGTGTGTTCAGTTAGCACTTGGTACATTTTTTTTTAATTTTTTTTGCTTTTATTTAAAACAGTGTGGTATGACATCCAGATATAGACAAAAACAGTGATCACACAAATTTAAATTAAGGTACTTTGGTACAGTGACAGAGAAAAAGGATACTGTATAATGTATATAAACACATGCACACAAATACACATTAAACATTTTGAAATGGACAGTGTTCAATATATACAATTGGCTGTAGATACAAATTGTAATTGAAAATAAACAGTAATGGTACCATTTTAAATTCTTGAGTCAAGGTCTTAAGGTTTTTTTAGCTTCATTTTGAAACAGTTCATATATATATATATTTTTTTTTTTTTTTTTTTTTTTAAAGTAGTGCAAAAGAATTACAGATTTTTCCCCTAGCATGATAAATAAATGTGATTATAATCGTGATTATAATATTGCTCAAAATAATCGTGATTATAATATTGATCAAAATAATCGTGATTATCATTTAGGCCATAATCGTGCAGCCCTAAGATGGACATGCTGATTTATTTCCTACGGTAATAAATGGTAGAGGCCGTTTTAAGCAAAAGGCATTAAAATAATCTGTAATTCCACATTTTTAGTGGCTAGTGCCACTAATTTTGACTATAAAAACAAGAACATCCTTTTGCTTAGTCTGTCTGTCCAATGCTCACTTTTTTTAAACGCAAAAAATACACAAATAATTTATAGTTTGATGATGATATAGTTTGTAATTTTATTTCCCTTTCCAGATGTGCAGCACAGGGATAAGTCCAGGACCGCAAACACAGACGGAGGTTTCCACCTATCCTGGCAGAGCAACACCAGCTGTAGTTTAGTAGTGGAATGGCATGAAAGCTCCTGCATGCACGACTGCAAAGTGGAGTGGAACAAAGTAGAAGCTGGAAGCTCCAATGTGTCCATTCAGTCAGGTCGGTCCAGTTAATTATACTGTACAATCTAGGATTGTGTTGTTTCCTACAATAGAGCTTTGAAATATTCATATTCAATACATAATAATATTTTTCAGAGAACTTAGAGCCCGGTGTCAGGTATGACTTCTCCCTGTACAGCTGCCCATCGGACGCCCCCGAGCTGCTACAGCAGTGGGAGGGATACGCTCAGGAACTGGGTAAGGGTAAAAAAAAAAAAATAATTAAATCAGGGGTTCTCAACCTTTGGTCAGGACCCCATCTCGCGAGACACTGGGAGGGCGGTCGCCAACTAAGAATATTTGAGCTCGGTTTTGCTTATTTTTACCCTTTTTTTTTTTATTTTATTTTTTTACACCAAACTTGACATATTTTAACCCATTTCATCACTTTTTTGTCACATATTTTTGCTCCTTTTTAAAGCATTTTTGGTACATTACTCCCATTTCTGCCACATCAAATTTCAATGCTTTTTCTGGACATTTTTTCCACTTTCAAAATATTTTTGGCACTTATAAACCCTTTCCACCACTTTTCCACCTAATGTACATGTTATTGTCACTTTTAACCTCTTTTCATCATATTTCATGCTTTTTTTTGTGAATTTAACCATATTCACGATTTGTTATGCCCATTATTTGCCTATTTAAACTAATTGTTCCTACTTTATAAATCACAGTACCCCAATCTCCCCTCCCCCCATTTCTGCCACTTTTAAGCCAATATTGATACTTTGAACTAGTTTTACCCCTTTTTCTTTTCGTTTATACCCACTCTAATTTCTGTGGTTTTTAAAATCCCATTTCTCCACCTTTTCCACCATTTTTGGTCACTTTTCACCCATTTTATTTCTGATTAAAACAATGATTTACATCTGTAAGATGACTATATACTATGACACAAATAATAATCAACTTCCTGGATTAAGATCAATAAATAAATGTTGTCACATTCATAGAAAAATGGACCATCATTTTGCTGATTTTACAAATAGGCTCCTTTATTTTGGGCGTCACATGCTGAACAGGCTGAGAACCACTGGATTAGAGTTCCTGTTTTTTTTTTTCACATTCTTGTTTTTTCTCATGTTTCTTGTGGCTTTTCCAGTTCCTTCCAGTTTGGTGCCTCTGTCAATTATGCAGCAGGAAAGTGATGTTCTTTTAAGCTGGGGAGAGATTCCCCTGGTGAACAGAAGAGGCTTCCTCTTAGGATACAATGTTTACATCAGTAATGACTCCCAGCTGACACTACTAGGTACATGGCGGTACATTTTGTATCATTTGTAATCTTCTTACACTACTTGTTCTCTCCTTATTCTGAAACTCTCTTCTGGTTTTTGTTTTTAACGCGGTCCTACAATCAGCTAATCTGTCCCACCCTGGGTTGAGGAGCTACAGAGTGAAAGGTCTCCCTCTCAACACCTACAAGTTCACTGTCAAGGCTTTTACGTCGGCTGGCGAGGACACAGGCACCACCGCCTCCATAACCCTGGAGCCCTTCAGTACGGCAACATTCACTGATCTAAATGTTTAAAGATGGGAATCACCGTTTGTTCGGTGTACATTTTAGGACATCCTCAGGTCACAGAGTGAGGTATCGGGTATCATTTATCTGGTATGTCATTTGTCAGACCAAATGGACTCAGCAAAACCTCAGTCAAATGACACGGCCTCAGGCTTCAAAATAAAAGTCGTCAGACTCAACGGTCTCAGGGCGTAAAAGACGACATGCCGTAAATACACATGACATCATCCATATGTGCTGCTTCCGATACGAGAATAAAGTTGAAAGCTTTTCTTTTCTATTTCTTTTATAAAGGTTAAGATACATCAACATTTTAGTATTTATTTATCAAACAGTACGTTGATATATCTTACATTTTAAAAAATAAACAGGAAAGAACGGCTTATCAAGTTTGTCATGTGTACTTCCGGTTCCTTCAAAATAAAACGTCATGTCGTGTTTTCGAAAAAAAATAAATAAATAAATTTAAAAAATATATATATATTTTTTTTTATTTTTTTTTTGTGTGTGTATTGGATTAGGAGAGGGTTAGTTACAATCTCAGTACGGTTACAAACTCAGTCCGTTATCACGGACTGAGGCCGTTGAGTCTAACTACTTTTATTTTGAAGCCTGAGGCCGTTTCATTTGACTATCATTCATCAGACGTCAGATAAAACGCTAAGGTTTTCCTTGATACTTCACTCTGAGACCTGAGGATGTCCTAAACACATCATCATATCTCTTTTGATTATATGAATCTTACAGATTCTTGTTACTTGTTGATGTGTCATTAAATGTAAGTGTTGACGTTTTGCTTTTTTTCATATTATTTTGTCCAAACAGCTGATTGGCTCCTCCTGGAAATATTGGTGGCTTTGGGAAGCGTGTCCTTGTTACTGATCATTGTCACTTTCATTTGCTTTAAGCAAAGAAAATGGTGAGAATTTGTATTTATTAACCACTTTTTTTTTTTTTAAAGGAAAGAAAATAAGCATAAATTTAGACTTTTGGTTAGTTTGTGTGACGGAATTATATTGATGCTGTGTCTTGATGAGAGTTTCATTCAATTTGTTTTTTGCTCCATCAGGGTCAAAAATGCTTTTTATCCAGAGATTCCTGAACCCAAGCTGCCAAGCGATTGGTCTCGGACACAGGTAAACCCACTGGTTCCCAACCTTTTCGTATCACAAATTAGTTTTCTGGTAATGTTTGTTATACTGTGTTACAATCACAGAGTAGCCAGTGTCAGTGCACAAAGAAACGATAACCGCCAGCAGTTATTTGAGATTGTGTGTACTGTTTTTTGTTTTGTTTTTTGTGCAAAATAAAAAAAAGATTTTTTTATTTTTATTTTTAAAAAGAAAATCAAAATTACATTGTTTTTTATTTTAATTTGAGTTTTTTTTAATTTTATTATTACTACACATTTCAGGTAACCCCACATGGGGTCACGACCCCAAGGTCGAAAAAACCTGGGTAAACCCAATCTCATTTACTTACCTGGCTTCACAATGTATTTATAAGGATATTCTTTTACTTAGGATCTTTTTGTGTGATTTTAATCAGTGACAGTTATTCATTATTTTTATTTAGTAAAAGAGAGATCGGCCCCGACTAAAAATGTTTCTTTGACCTTGTATTGTTAGAACGTGGAATGAATTAAAACATAATCAAAAGCTTTTAAAACTATGTTAATTAAGATCAAAATTTAAATGTAATCAGAATCAGATTACAGTTTATTGTAAATTATAATCAAACTCGCACCATTTTAGTGCAAGAACATGCAATATATGCAAGAATATCTTCTTGCAGAAGCGGGATGAAATAGAATAAAAAGTACAAGGAAATAACTGCTCCCCATTTACAAATATAAAATTATATTTAAAAAAGAAGAAATGCATTTAAGCTTGTATTGGGTTCATAAATGTATTTATGAATTTATGACCTTTGATTGGTTTCAGGAAACATTTGACTTTTGTCTGTATTTTTAGGGTCCTTTGGATGTGAAGCCGTCGCCTCACAGTATGGTTCATATCGTAGAAAAGCCCGAGTGGGATTCAAGTAAAGAAGTGCTGGTGGTGATTCCTGAAGAAGATGAGAACGATGAAGGTCAAGGCATTGGAGATGAGCCTATGGACACGGACGAGCCGACGTCACTAAGTTACTACAACCATGTAGAAGACGAGCGGCCGATAAGACCAAGGTTCCCAGACTCCACGTCTTCAGCGTCTTCTTTGGATTCAGCTCAGACTGATGTGACCTACACTGGGATCCAGACCTCAGGATCATCTCTGGTCTTCCAGGTAGATCCACAAGCGTCCTCTGAAGGCCACAGGAACCCACCTGATCCCTCCATGAGGAGTGGTGGGGGCTACCGGCCCCAGATGCAGCAAAAGGCTCCGAGTAACAGCCTGAGTATGGAGCCGCTGTTGGAACCCCCGACGGGCAGTGCTGGGGGCTACAAACCCCAAAGCTCCTGGCATCTGGACACATCTGGTGACACGGCGGAACGAGGCAGTTTGGCGCCCTCGCTGGGGTCGCCTACCTCCATCGCTTCCACACAGTTTCTTCTCCCTGATGAAGAGGAGCATGAGGGGGAGGAGCAACAGTCTTCATCAGCAGCAGCTACTTGGTTCTCAAACCTTATGTCATCCACCAAAAATTAATATCATTTCACACTAAGAGAATCAGATCATTACTAATGCAGCATCATGGATAAACCAAGGTAACCTGTAGATGTAGCACTACATGTATGACAACTTACAGTTGCTGGAGACAAAAAAAAGTATAATCACATTTAGACATCAGCTGTGTTAAAATGTCCCACGATACCGTACTACTACCGTACTATACACTACAAACTATATACTAGTATGAGTAGGATGATGAGCGTTCCCACTGAAGTATACTTCCAAGTTTCCCAAGATGCATTTGGAACCTACAATGACAAAAACCTGAATCACACTGAGGATAAATATCTCTGTTGATTCTCCACCTTTGAAAGTTCTGAAATCATTTTAAGTGAGAAAGTGACCAAGTAGAATATCAACATGTGCTCATTTGATCCATAAAACTTGTGGAAACACATTTTCAGAGACCCGCCATTGTGCTACTGACGGTTAACTTTAAAACAAGAGCCCTATTTACAAAAGCATCACACTAATGAAAGACAAGAAGAGATGCTTTTATTTTGAAAAGAGGATGTTTGATTTTTAGCTTGAAGCTGGTCGCAGGACCATTTTACATTCCGCTCGCAATGCATCATCGGACGGTTGAGTATGACTAGTGTGCTCACCGCGCATACTTAAAGCACGTCCCTCTATAATATACATCCGGGTATTTTTCATGTACTCTTTTTCATACTATCTAATGTGAACACTACATACTCGTTTTGACGTCAATCTTAGTATGAGTGATACGTTAGTATGACATTTACAACACAGCCATAGTGTAGGCCTCATAAAGCAATAAATCCAAGATCAGATGTTTAAGGTTGAGATTCCTGCTTGAGAGTTAATTTTGAGCCCCATTGTAGACATTCAGTTTACTGACGTTATCGGAAAAGTTTCCTGTATTGCATTGTGGGATGTGGAGTCCCGTAGACGGGTGCATAGAAGTGTTTTTTTTCTTACTGTGATTTCTTGTATTCGTGCCAAAAAAACTCGATCAAAGTGACTTCCCAACACGTTTCTGGTGTTTTTCACTGAAAGTTGTGGCAAAAATATTGGTAGTAGTTTATTTTGGCTCTTACATGAAACAATTTGAATTTGGCCATATTAAATGTTTGGTGGAGGGAAGTGACATCACGAGGAATACTGGGAACAAATTAGAACAAAAATGATTTCCTGAAAAAAGTTGTCTAAATGAATGAAACCATAACGTAATAGAACCAAAAAGGTGTCAAACAAATCCCTGACCTGAAGAAACACAAGAAATAACTTTTGTCCAACAAATGATCTTCATGTATTGATTTATGATCCCTGGCCTACACTGTCTTTATCTGATAAAAACAAATGAATCGTCTCCAGCAGCTTTAATCAATCACTACATTCATTTGCGATGTAAAAAAACATGCACTACATTTTCAGCTCAAACTGCTTCCAAACTGACTTTAAATCATTGTTCATATCTTTCTCTGTTGTCTGTCCTGGAAACTTGGTGAAAAAAAAAAAAAAAAACCATGTTGATTTGTTTTTTGTGACACTCATTTGTGGCACCAAGTTCTGTTGTATTTATGGGTTATGTTTTATTTTCAGCTGGCAGCGATGAGGCATTAGAAATGTGGAAACTATTCACCATAAAACACTAACAAGATACATTATTGTGATGCTGTATTATAAGTGGACAGTCAGGGTTCGTCATTGCAAATGTAATGTTAATAAGGATGAGCCACTGGAATGAACAGAAAGGGTTTAGCTTTACTATAGCAACACTAACCTCACAGGCATTATTTACGTTTCACAGTTTAAAGCCTTAACAGTGATTTGTTGGGAAAAATATGCACTTAAAAGTAATCAGTCTTTTTCTTTTTTTTTTTTGCTCCTGACTTCCTGTTGTCTGGAATCTTGTAAATGTACACTGATATAAGCTAGAAGAATACAATGTAATGTGCTATCATTATTATGTTACTCAGTAATTGTGTTTTGTCTTCCATTTTGAGGTTGTTGTTGTTGTTTTGTGCTTTTTACGCTTGTTAGCAAAACGCTAGTTACAGTCGGGTCAGTTTTAATTTTATGTGTCAGTACGATCCTTAAATTAAAGATCGTCATGTAACTTTGTATAGAGTTGGTAAGCTAGGGTCAGGGTTGGGGTCAGTTATAATTCTAATATATATAGAATTGGTAATTATGTACAATTGTGACGTAATTATAATTGTAATCATAATTGAAACAAATCTTTTGCTGTTGTAATTGAGTTCAGATAATTGACTTTGGAATTAGAATTGGCATGAACATTCTATACAAGCTGTCATTTACAATTTAATTCAATGCAAAACTGGAGAACCATGTTATAGTTCTATGGCTTACACATACGTAGTTTGCAATTGTCAAAATATGTTTCATATTAAGTGAACATGTCAGTTCTATAATTTTAACAATAAAAAATAAAAAATGGAGGGGTATACAGACACAAAAGAATCAGAAATCCACACCAAAAGTATTAATAGCACTATTTTACTAGGTAAACAAGATTTTTTTTAAAAAAAGGGTATTATTTTTGTAGAATGTTAAGTTTTTGGGCTTATTTGTTAATTTTAGTATTTGAGAACGGAATTGTAATTAATTTTAGAGGAAAAGAAAGAATTTTAATTGTAATAAAAAACGCTGGTCAACGTAATGGTAACTGAGTTGTAACTGTACATGGATAATTGAAGATGTAATTGTAATTGACCCCAACCCTGGCTAGGATGATTTTTTTTAACTTTTTTTGTTGCATATTATCTCCTTTTCACACACTGCCTTACACCGAAATGTTATTTCTGGATTGTACTGGATTTTCATATTTCACCAGCCCTTTTGGTTTGTTTGTGAGCATTTTTTTCTTTTCTTTGCCCCGACAACTGTCATTAACTAAGTTTAAAAATATTTTATTTTATTTCTTTGTGACTTTTTCCACTTCAAGTTTTCCAGAAACCACTTAAAAAAAAAAATGTATAATTGGCAAAAAATAGAACCAAAGGGAATTTTTTGTTTTTTTTTTCCCAGAAACACTAATATTTGTTCCTTGCTGAAAGAAAAATATGGGAAATTCTTGCTCCTTTTTTGTGGATTTCACTAGTTTTTCTTTATTATGGTCACGATCACGTGGATACAGCTTGTTATCTGCTAGACGTCCATAAGGCGTAGGTCAGTAGAGCTTTCTCTCTGACATATCTACACTGTTTTTACAGTTCTGCCAGCCAACAAGCTTTAAATGAATCTGCTGTGTCATGAATGATGAATCACACTAAACTATGAGATCGATTCAATGAAAAACAAAAAAAATCAAGCAATTTGTTTTGTTTTACTACTGAGAGAAGTGTATGAAAAACGTTCTTTGTTGTGGTATAATGATCGAAATGGAATTTGGAGGGAAACATCTCACTTCTGAGAAATGTAATTGCATCATATATGGAATTATTTAAATTACTTCATTTATAAAGTGTGGATTGTTGTGAATATGTTTAAAAAACAGAGAGAGAGAAGAAAATAGCTTTCTTTTGAAGTGTGCCTTTTATGAGCAGGATCTTGAAGAATGTATATTGTACATGAATTATGTTGAGTTTGGTCAACAAATTGGCACCTTTTGAATTGTACATAAATAATTGTACATTTGTTTGTTTTCCACTGCCTTCCAAAAAATAAAATCTATGTCTTCAGTTAACTGTTAATACAACATTGACTAACCACAAATTTGGGGAAACAGAAAAATCGTGTCCATATATTAAAATACACTTGTTTCTAAATGATCTGTATTATAATCCTGGCTTCGTAGATTAGCCTGTGGTCAGTCAGTTAAATATTTGAATTTTGTTTATTTGCCAGTGCAAAACTCTCACTCATGACCGTTTGATAGACGTGCATGCTCTGAAATGTGAAGGCACAACTGTGGTATAAACCCAAAGCTTCTGTGTCACCCTTTGGCTTTAAAAGCACTAATACGCATGAATAAACAATGGATGTGAAAAAGGCTTTTGAGTTTTATGATTTTCAGTTTGATTTTTGTCCTCCAATGAATATACGTTCGAGTGTTTAGATGAATGTTAACACTAATAACACTAATGGATATGCTAATTGTTGAAAGGCAATAAAGTTTTTGGGTTGCTGGTTAATGGGAAGTTGTCAATCGTTCTTTTATTGTTCACAAATGTCAGCCATGTCCATGAAATATACAATGGCTGAAATAGAACTCAATCTACGGCAGAGGATTAGGGCCAACTTTGATGGAAAAATCATTTTGGGTGAATCGAGAATAAAGTCTAAATGTCAAGAATAAATCAGAATCAAGTACTGTACTTATCCCGAGGGGGGAATTGCTTTGTCACAGAGGCTCAAGAAAATGTATTATAAATGAAAAGAAGAAACACTAACAAAGAAAGAAAAAGAAAACGTACATAAGTAAAAGATTAAAGTCTTAACTTTGAAAATGAACTCAAAATACAATATTGTGATGAAAGTCGAAGGTCTGATAATTAAGTCCTTTGGCCCCAGTCAGCTTCTGTGGATTGGACTTTAATAACAAACCTTTGACTTTTATCACGATACTGCATTTTATTTTTTTTTTCAAAAATTCGACTTTGATCTCATCTTTTCAACTTTAATTTCAACATTATATTTCAATTTTAATCTTGAAACTTCAACTTTAATCTTGACATTTCGACTCTATTATCAACATTTCGACTTTAGGCTATTCTTGATTTGGCCAAAAATAATTTACTCCATCAAAAATATAATACAATACACAGAAAATAAAACAATAAACCTAAGTAATTCAGAGGCCACTCAAAAGACTTTGGGACACTTTTAATAATAACAATTCAAATATATATATATATATATTTTTTTTTATTTATTTATTTATTTTCAACTCAGAAAATGTGAAAAATATAGTTTTTTAATTGTAAAATACGCTTAACGGTCTTGCCCGCTGATTTATTTATTTTATTTTTTTTAAAAAAACATCAGTTTGTTAAATTACTTGTCGTCACTTTAAAGATGGCGTCTGTGAGGGCAGCTAAAAATATTCCCGCTCCTTGACAAGGCCCTCTCGGTGTCGTCACCCTGGGTTGCCATGTTAATGTGTCACTATGGCAACAGTGCACCGCTGCAGGTGGTTTTGTTTATTTGTCATCCCTTGTAAACGAGCTGAGAGTTACTCTTTATACCTATCTCTACAATTTCCATTACAGATTTTCGCAAAAGCGATATTTCTAAATGTCGACAAAGTATGTGTTTCCTTTGAACGTTGTTTTGGACTGGAGCCTCGCAACTCCCGTGAAATCTCATCCCGCGAGACTTCGGCGCAGGAAGACGGACGCTCACAACCTCCTTATAACACCCCGTATTACTTTGTTGTTTCACGCCTAATGTGGCAGTAATATTTGTTTTAAGTATAACGCTAAGAAATCATCATCCGTCAACACCCCACGCGTCATGTTTACTCGGCGAGAAGTGGCCATGTGACCAGAAACGTCACGTCCTGTGACGTGTATTGGCGTTTCCATGGCGCTTTTGTGATACATTACAATATCAAAACGTCTGAAATACCTCCTCATGACAGAGTAAATAATTTTTTTTTTGCGATATTTGAGTATTTTCCCCCCCGAAATTTGGGTGCTTCTATTACAAGTTTTTATTGCGCTATTTAGATTTTGTAATGGAAACGCAGCTTTTGTGTCGGTGGTTGAACGAGGACCTTCGCTTGTCGAGAATTGTTGGTAAGTGTAACGATATCATGACGCAGGGATTTTCGTCGAGCTTTGACAGTTTATGGGTAGAATTTTTTAAGTGTTTGAACTAATAAATGAGTCATGCAGTAAAATAAATAAAACATATTTTTACTATAATTATGGCGTGTTATTGCATTAAGATGTTACTTTTAAGGCATATCTGCCTGAAAACAGCTGTTAATTTAGGAGAAATTTGTGCAGAACATATTTGAAATGTATTAATGAAACAAGATACACTCTTTTTTCCAGGTAGAGAGCCCATAAGTGACCCATACTGGCACTCAAACTGCCATCTTAGCCAGGGGGTCTCAACCTTGGAGTCGGGACCCCAAGACCTCTAGATAATACTAAGAAAGAATTTCAGACAATTTTTGCTAATTTGTACAGTTTATCTGCAGCAACACCAAACTTGCCATATTTTTTTTACTTAATTTATTCACTTTTTCTTGCCATATTTCATCTCCTTTTAATCAATTTTTGCTACATTACTCCCATTTCTGCCACTTCTTCATCAAATTTGTTTCACTTTCAAGACATCAGAGGCACTTTAACCCTTTCCATCACTTTTCCCACCCAGTGTTGCATATGTTGTTGACCCATTGTTGTCACTTTTAACCTCTTTTCACCACATTTCATGCTTATTTGTGGCAATTTAACCACAGTCACTATTTGTCATTCCATTATTTGCCAGTTTAAACTAATTGTTTCAACTTTTTAAATTACATTACCCATACAAGATTTATTTTTACATGAAAATGATAGAATACAAGGCTTTTATTGTCATTATACACCAAGTGCAACATAATGAAGACACAACTCTCGTGGTGCAAGATACAAAAAAAAAAAAACATAGATAAGTGTCTTTACAAAGGGAACCACTAAGACAATAAATAAACTAACAGTGAGAGCAACAACAGATGACCACAATCATTAAGGTAGCCTAAACTGATCAAACTTTTTTTTATTTACTTGTAGCATCTTTTCTCCTATGTTACTTAATTAATTTGGAGTCTGGTGATTGTATGAACGGTGAATTAAAGTTTATGTAATGTGTGTGTGTCGGACCCCAAAAAGACTAGCTTTTTTCATGACAAAAATGAATGGCATTCCTAATAAACAATAAACTATTTTGTACTTGTATAAACCGAGTTCACGGTCCCTTGATAACAAATCAAAGTTAGCATTAACTGGAGATCTTTTAAGGTGAGGGAAAAAATGAGAAGTTCTGCTCTGGAATTAAACCTAATATGCTGATCTTCACAGAGCCAAAGACCTTTGCCAAGGATTTCTCCAGTGGTTACCTTATTGGAGAAGTTCTGCATAAATACAACCTCCAAAGTGACTTCAGCCTGTTTATGAAGAAAGAGTAAGTCATCAACTCGTCAATTTTCACTGCCGTTCCTGTAAGAAATGCATTTGACTTTAGGCAAGGCAAGGCAAATGTATTTGTATAGCACATTTCATACACAATGCAACTCAATGTGCTTTACATGATCAGAAAACTTAAAGCAGCATAAAACATTAAAATCAACAGTAAAAACATTTAAAGTTTGTTTAAAGCAGAAATAAATGTGTGTTATGAGTTTGTCACACCACAGAAACGTGTCACTGACCACTGAGCCAGATTTGCAAAATGAAAAAAATCGCTAAGTATATAAAATTAAGTCTCAAAATGATGGAAAAACAAGCACTTCTCTCTGCTCTAAAACGCTGGGGTCGTGTCAGTTAGAGGCGCTGGAACCACGCCCACTTGCGGGATGGACACCGCTTCCATGTTTGGTGTCTATCGGAGAGAGCAGTGTGAAATCGGCTCCTGTGTTGATAGTGCTTTTCCCATTGGTTTCCCAAAAGTGCTTGAATCGGGCCAAACGTGGTATCAGCGGAAAGGTCTGCTCCACCCGAGTACGAATATGAGCATATCTCCCGCGCAGAGTCAGAACTCCTCCTACTTGAGGTGAAACACACAATCACGATGCAAAAAAGTACTAATTTAATGGAAAATGTGGCACCAACGGATGCGTTTTATTCCCCCCAAGTCTGAATATGTGGTTTGTTTTCCACGTCCTCCGGCTGTCGATTTTTACCCGCTGGAGGACACGGAAATTTGGTGTGCTTCAGTAGCAGGGTCGTATTTATGCTAATGATGGCTCCGTTACGTAACGCGGCTATGATTTCTGACCCGCCCATTAAATCCTGAACACAGAAATTTGAAACAGTTTGTGAAGCCTAGCTCCACAATGACATTATAAATGGTTGAATGGCTTTTTACATGTTTTAAGAAATATATTTATGACCTATTTAATGTAATTAGAAGAAAGTGGTTGAATTTGCTTTAAACAGACTTTAAAATCAGCAACTAACACATTACATCGACATGATCAAAAATCTTCCTCTTTATGACTTCATTTTTTATTTTTTGACTTATTTCACTTCTTCCTCTTAATTTGTCCCCACAGCACCGCCGTCTCTAAACTGAATAATTTCACGCGTCTTGAGCCGACTCTCAGGTTGCTGCGGATCTCCTTCGACACGATCACAGCTCAGGACTTGATGGAGGAAAAGCCAGGTGTGGCGAGTCGCCTCCTTTACCAACTCTACACGTCTCTTGAAAAGAATAAGAAAGCAGAAGTCAGTACTACGATGATGGAGATCATGCAGCCTGCTACTAGTGCAGGCCAATTCAAAAAGGAGCATGAGATCTTCTCCGAGGTATGAGAATATATGGCATTCTTTGTGCAATTTCGGCTTTTTTTGTGGATTATTCTAAAATAAACCCATCAATTTAACACTGTATGCTATGTATTCATCTTTGATTAAACAGAGACTGCATCAGGTGGTGAAATGTGACGCTGAGCTCAAACTCCAGAAGATCTCTCAGCACTATGAAGAAAAAGGCAAGGCAATACAAGGCAAGGCCAATTTATTTGTATAGCGCATTTCATACGCACGACAATTTATTGATTGTGCTTTACATGATTAAAAAGTGCAACAGAAAACATTTGACAGTTTAAAAATCAATAAGAACATTTAAAAGAATCAGTAAAAACATTAAATCAACAAAAATATGATTAAAAATCTCCCTCTCAGTCATACGCAGTACAGAAAAAGAGCTTTTTTAACTTGGATTTAAAAAATGTTCCCATTGGATACTGACTTCAGAAATTGCATGCTAACGTACTATACACTACATACTCAATGAGTATTTACTGTCTACTATATACTATAAGTATGATTAGGAGAATTAGGATGATAAAGTATACTTCCAAGTTTCCCAAAATGCATTTGGAATCTACAACGACAAAAACCTGAATCACACTGAGACTAAATATCTCTGTTGATTCTCCACCTTTGAAAGTTCTGAAAACATTTTAAGTGAGAAAGTGACCAAGTAGAATATCAACATGTGCTCATTTGATTGAGATTGAGTACACAAGAAATACCCATTTCATTCATAAAACTAACATAAACACATTTAATTCCTACATTTCAGAGATTTTTTGAAGATCCACCATTGTGCTACTGACAAAACTTCTGGTTAACTTTAAAACAAGTGTTAAAAAAAACTAATGGAAGACAAGGAGAGATGCTTTTATTTTGAAATGGGAATGTTTGATTTTTAGGTTGAATGCATCATGGGACAGTTGAGTATGACTAGTGTGCCCACCGTGCACACTTAAAAAATGTACCCACATAGTCTACATCTGGGTATTTCTTGTGTACTCAATCTTTTCATACTATCTAATGTGAATGCACCACATGCTCATTTTGACTTTAGACTTAGTGTGAGTAGTACGCTAGTAGGACATTTACAACATGCTTTTGTTGTTTTTTTTGTAAATAGGGCTCTTGTTTGGAAATTAACCGGAAGTTTTGTCAGCAGCATAATGGCAGGTCTCCAAAAATCTCCGAAATGTAGAATTGAAATGTGTTTACTTGAGTTTTATGGATCAAATGACCACATGTTGATATTCTACTTGGTCACTTTCTCACTTAAAATGCTTTCACAACTTTATAGGGAGATATTTAGCCTCAGTCTGATTCAGGTTTTTGTCCTTTTGCATCTTGGGAAACTTGGAAGTATTCTTCAGTAGGAACGCTCATCATCCTAATCATACTTATAATATATAGTAGACAGACAGTATATACTTGTTGAGTTCTCAACTATCTGACCTGTGTCCTTAGATCTGAGAGACCCGATGGGTTCATACCTGACCAACATGAGAGGCCAGCAGTCGATCAACAGACCAGTGGAAAACCAGTTCAGTCATCAGAGGAGGTCACTTAAAGTACAGGAAGATAAAAAGAAAAGCACAGATTTAAATATCCAGATGCCTAAACCACCGGCAAAGAACGCTCCACAGCTGCAGCAGAAGAAGAACCAGCAACTCCTGCAGCGTAAAGAGCGACAAGCAGAGGTAATGGTTTCCATTTCAGTCAGTACATACTGTAAATATTACCTCAAGTAAATAATAATATCAGTCTGTGTTTACATGATCTTTTTGGTTTTCTTTTCCAGATGGTTAAGGCTGAAATAGCCCAATTTGAGACAAACAGAAAGAAACAGGTTACTTCAAGTTTTACCTCATCACCAAGGTGAGTTTTATGAACAAATGTCATTCAATCATTCAAATTTGAATGATCGCCATTACACAGTAGAATGCAATGAAATTGGGATCTCAAGTCAATAATGTAAGAGCTGTTTACATCAGATAAAGAGATCATAAGATTATTTACAGATTACTTATAATATATAAGAGCTATTTACAGAGAAGGAGAGATGCAAGAGATAAAAAATGAAACTGAAGGATAAAGATTTACAGATAAAGTATAATATATAAGAGCTATTTAAAGAAAAAGAGAGATACACAAGATTAAAAAAAAATGAAACTTAAAGATAAAATTGTTCATTTGTTGTTTTCTTGTTCAGTTAATATGATTAGTAGGTTAGCTCAGGTTCTAACTTTCATACCAACGTGTTCTTACATGATTTACACCTCCTCAGTTCTAGCGGTCAGCCCTTTCCTCCTGATTATCACCCTGGTGGCAGCAGGAAGGGTGTTGAAGTCTCTGGAGGTGAAAAAAAGGTGATGTTGCAGTCAAACACCAAGTATATACAAGAGATCCGACAGCGGCTGGAGGAGAACGCTGTGGCCTCTGATCAGAGGGACAAAAGACTCAACAGTTTCCTGATGGAGCAGCTAAAGGCCCGTGATGCTCAGGAGGTGAAATTTACCACACGTAAACACCTCCATCATGTGAAAACACAAAACCTAATAAATACTTTCCTGGACCCTGTTAGGAGGCACGGCGGGAGGAGCAGCTGATCGCACGTTTGACACGTCAGACGCGGCAGGAGCAGCGTTTAGCCGCTCAGCTTCTTCAGCTACGGAAGCAGAAAGACGTGATCCGAGAGAACCGTCTGCTGAGAGAGCAGCAGTACCAGCAACGCAGGGAGAGAGACTTCCAGGAGGCTCTGGACAGGGAGGCGGTGAGACGGGATAAATAGGGAATAACAATTAGAATCAGTCAACCATTTAAACACATTTACAGATATGATTCACCAAAAAAAAAAAAAAAAAAATTTACTAGAGCAAATTACATTCTCCATACGCTGTAATGTCACGTACAGTGTCACAATTGGACTCTATGGACATTAGAGGTGTGCATTGCCATGAATTTGACGATACGATACGATTTGCTTGTCACAATACGATATATCCCGATACTAAACAATATGATATACATCAAGATATATTGTGATATCAATATTTACAAATTTCCCAGTTTTCAAGTAAAAAAATGGTCTAAAATACAATTTATTTCATTTTTGTTAAACTTGCGAGAATACGCAGAGGTGTAAAGAGTACTGATATATCATACTACTCATGTAGAAGTACTGTCACTTGATTGAAATTGTACTCAAGTACAAGTAAGTCATACATAAAATACTCAATTACAAGTAAAAAGTAGCTCAATTAAATAGTACTCAAAATAAAAGTTACCAGTTAATTTCACCCCCATGTTTATTTTTGGTAATAAATCTTGCCACGGTTCACTTGCATACAGTAAACATCTCATGTATAAACTTAAAAAGGAAGAGACCAAATCTTGCACAATTGGAACTTAATTTTTCTTCCACAAAGGCATATGTATAAAATAAAAGGTTTGTCCAAATGTACAATTTAAAAAACAAATTAAAAAAATACACCAATGAATTCAATTCAAAATAAAAAAATTCTCAGGCTGAAATAGTTTGTAGATTCACAATGTTCGTTCATTATTTTAAAACAAAATAATTTACTCAGTTACAGTTGGGTGTAGAAATCTAACAAATGACTTTACTTCTTTTAAAACGTACTTAAGTACAAGTTAAATTACTGGTAAGAAATATACTCTAAAAAGTACAAGTACCCATGAAGGCAACTCAATTACAGTAACGTGAGAACTTGTAATCCATTACTTTTACCTCTGAGAACAATTAAATTGTAACTAACTGTAATTCAAGTACAATATCAAAAACAAGTGGTATGTTTATCAAACTGGCAAATTACATTTTTCAAAAAAGTTTAACTTTTGTTTCTACAATAGATTTTGATTCTATTAAATTTTGAAATTGTAAAAAAAGTAATCACGTACATCTATAAAAGTGTCGAGTATGTTTTATGAAAATAAAGTGCAATTAACTTCCAGCTAAAATGCATTGAGGAGTGATGTAGTTTAACAATGTCTGATGTGGTTCACTGACACCTAGTGACTCTAGAATTAAATGGTTTTCATGGTTGAAAAAATCGATTTGGACATTTTTTTGGATTGATACGATAACCACACTCATTAACGCCGTTAATCGACATCATTAGCAGAATGATTTATATTCATTCTTTTCTTTTCTCTCTTACCATCCTGTTTCTATGGAAGCCCGTTTCCGCCACTAAAAAAAAAAAAAAAAAAATCACCAAGGAAAGTCAATTATGGGAAAGAAAGTCATAATTATGAGAAAGAAAGTCATAATTATGAGATAGAAAGTCATAATTATGAGAAAGAAAGTCATAATTATGAGTTAGTAAAGTCATAATTATGAGATAGAAAGTCATAATTATGAGATACTTAAACACATTTACAGCAGCTTGTTCATGTGGTGAGCTGACACTGAGAGATGGCTGATAAGACTATAAAAGAACACTTTAGACAGGGATTTACAAATGATGAAATACTTTGTTTGCTTGCAAATTCACATAGAAATATGCTGAGTAAACGCACCCTTGAAAAGATATTAAGCAAAAAGAGGCTCTGGCGTCGAAAGGATAAAACTGATGTGGCTGAAGTAGTACGGTTTATTGAACAACAAATGAAGATTTCTGGTCAGTGCCATGGATGTCCCAAAAATGTTTCTATTTCATAATTATGACTTTACTAACTCATAATTATGACTTTACTAACTCATAATTATGACTTTACTAACTCATAATTATGACTTTCTTTCTCATAATTATGACTTTACTAACTCATAATTATGACTTTCCTTGGTGATTTTTTATTTTTTTTTGTGGCGGAAACGGGCTTCCATACGTATGTTTCTACACAAAAAAAGAAAAGAATGTTTTTGTTTTTTAAATGTTATCCGTGCTGATCTGATGTATCATGTCGTGTTATATTAAGTCTATTACTTTGGCCTGGAACAGGCTTTGGCTCAGCAGGCTAGGTTGGAGCGTGAGGACGATATCAGAATGCAGCTTGAACTGTGTAAAAGGATGGCTGCAGAGCGCGCTCAGAGCAGACGCACCAAGCACTCTAACATCTGTGCCGACATTTTGGAGCAGATACTGGACTTGACCACTAAGATCGGAGAATATTGGCTGATTAACCAAAAGTATGTAACATGCTGTATTTAAGAGAAGCTGTGCAAACATGAAAATGGTACCTACCTGGGTTTTAAAATGTCATATACAACCTCTTCCTCACTCATTATTTTAATATGTGGAAATTCCAACATGTGCTTTGTGATAGTGTTAAACTATTAATGTTGTAAATCAGTGGTTCCCAACCTTTTTCGGGTCGTGACCTTATTTCTATACCACAAATTTCTGCCGACCCCGGAGCTTTTTTTTTCTCTAGAATTAGTTTTTGATCATATTTGTTTCAATGTGTTACAAATACAGATTAGTATGGATTAGTGCACAAAGTGACAATATGGATATTTTTATACTGCATTTCACTTGAACTAGATTTATGTTTGAGAAAGTAAAAGTATAGAATACATTTTTTTAAGAATGTGTGTAGTTTTAAAAATTTTAAAAATAATAATTATTATTTAAGCTCTTTGAGCTTTCTGCTACTTCCTGCACTATATGTCTATTTCTGTGATAGTATGTATTGTTTTTTTAATTGAGAAAAACAGATTAAAAAAAAAAAAAAAATCTAAATAAAAAGATATAATTTTAAATCAGTAATTTATTTATCTTATTATTACCAGACATTTCTGGCGACCCCACATGGGGTCACAACCCCAAGGTTGAAAAACCCTGTTGTAAGTCATGAAAATATTTTCTTAGTAGGGTTTCAAGTTGTGTTTCAGATGTGTCTGTGAGGGTAGAATTTAACGTACTTGTTTTTGTATATGTGAAAAGGAAGTTTAAGATTAGTCTATAAGTAATTAAAATGTATAAATATAATTATTAGATACAAAGGTGTTTTTGACATATATTGACCTACATTCAATTTTAACTCAAGCTGCTTATAAAATGTTGTGAATAAAACATTTTGGTGCTTTTAATAATTATAATGTGTAAAAAGAAAGAAAAAAGCAGTTGAAAGTAACCAGTATTTAAAGCGTTATTGTATAATTACCACAAGGTACTGTTTCATTGGGAAAATAAAAAAAACATAATTGTCAAGATCTGTCTGCTTTTTGTCATGATCGAATACATTAAACACTGAATCTATATTTTTATACTAGTAAAATGATCATTAGCTAATTGTTTTACTGGACATCTAATTCCATTCCATACATTTAGGTTTTTCACATTCAGGTTAAAGTGAGATTTCTTATTTTCAAATCCAGTTGTGCAAACTTTAACGTGTTTTCTGCGCTCGTGTGAAGTCTGATTCCAGAAAAGCAGATGAGAGAGTGGAAGGAACTGCTGTTTAATGGTCTTCCTCTGTATGAGCCAGTAAAAGGTCACCAGCCTGAATTCCTTACCTCACTAGACCCAGTAGAGAAAGAAAAGCAGGAGATACTCAACAACCAGGACTATGATGACTACACTGTGAGTTCATTATGGTGTTCATGTGTTCAATGACAACTAATATACAATAGCCTTCTTAAAATGTAAATACACCCTAAAACCACTTTTTTCTACTGAATACGGTATATGATTAAGTATGAAGTAATGTAGTTTATTGATCCTAATCCCACTCTTCATATTTTAGTCAAGGTATTTAAATTTAGCATTTTTAGTTGTAAAATGTCAGACTGACTGCCCTCTATGGGTTGAACATCGGCTATTGCACTTGAATTTTGCTATTAACTGAGATTAGATCAGCATGTCTTTTTTGATCATTGTTGGCCCCGCCCCTTTTATAAAATATGAAAGGAGGGACAAGTTTTGCTCCTCTCACATGCCTCAGTGAGCATTGATTGACTGCTCCATGTGGAACTGTGCTGTGGGGGTGTGGCTGCTGTAACTGGGCGTGTCTTAACTACTCTAGGAGTAACACCCATAATCAAGACATTTTTTTGAACGTTCCCCCAGTGGAAGGTCAGCAAAAACTTGTGAGGTTACTTACACTTAAAACAGTGATTCTCAACTGGTGGTTCGGGACCCAAAAGTCGGGTACGGACCTGTACTGGGTGGGTCGCGGACAGCTGGTCAAGAATAAATAAATACTTAATGTCTTCATGTTGGACTTGTCTTTTATTTTGAAAGAAACTTTTATTTTGACAGGCATGCTGTGAAATGCATGCTGCACAGGAAAAGATATAGATTTATGTTTTAAAAATATTATATATGTGCTATTTTTGAAAAACTAAATTTGGTTGGTTGAATTCTAAAAAAAACCAATGGGTTGCGATTTAATGACTGTGGCAAAATGTGGGTCCCAGGGAGAGACCAGTTGAGAACACCAGCTTCAAAGAGTAACTAAACTTGAAATTTTTTTTTGGCTGGAAATGAAGAAAAAAAATTGCATTGATTATGGGTGGGGCTCCTGGGTTTTATAGGGGGGCGGGGCCAGTAGTGGTGGTTTGTGATGTAACAAGACACCATTCTGAGCCAATAGCAGAATTCAATTGTAATATCCTCTGTTTCAACCCATAGCGGGCAGTCACTCTTACATTTTTAGAAGAAAATATGCCAAATTGAAACAATTTTACTAAAATTTCAAAGAGTTGTACCAGGATTAATCAACAACACTACTTCACACCCAGATATATTTGTTTTCAGCAGAAAAAAGTTGTTTAGGGGTTTAGTTACTCTTTAAACTATAGAAGAAAAGTATTTAAACATTTAACATTTATTCTTGTACATAGTCTATCAAACCTCTGGTGCTCCTAAAATCCTCTTTATCTTGGTCACATTCTATGTTTGTCAGAATTTAACAGGTGACTGGGCCTGGCCAGAGGAAGCAGGGGAGGCAAAGTCATCCCCGCTCAATAATGACATCCTTGGACATGTTATACAACGTCTGAGAACCAATCAGCATCAATCCAGCTTAGAGGAGCACTTGCCTTCGTTTCCTCCGTTTACCATCAAAGCCTGTGTCCTTAGCAAATATTGTGCTGGAAAGATGGCATTTCTTCCTACAATCACAGAAGGCATGGAATTAAAGCTTTGATTGACCAACACTCACCAACTTTACTTAGCAATAGTTTTATCTTGAATGAGCTAATACTGTGTGTGTTGTTTTATCTCTCAGGGTTAGATATCAGTATCTTATCTGCTGACATGTTGGTCAACGAAGCATTAAATGCTTACAAGGAAGAACAGCTTAGTCAAATACTGCCCAGTAGTGTTGTAAGTATCTTTGAGACAATAAATAAATAAAAGGTGTAGATTTGTTAAGATTTCCCAATTAAAAGCCATTTCTGTACAAATGTGCAGGTCACAGAGCAGCAGGATGGTGGAACCGACAACCAACAGTTGCTCACACCCCTGGATTCTGGTGAGTCAAACTCAAGGCATGGGGACCAAATCCGGCCCCTTCAGAGCATTCAATTCGGCCCGCAGGAAAAAGTCAAAATCACAGAAAACATGAATCGTAGCCTGTGTTGTAAATGTCCTACTAATGTACTACTCATACTAAGTGTGACGTCAAAATGAGTATGTAGTACATTTACATTAGATAGTATGGAAAGATTGAGTGCACAGGAAATTCCTGGATGCATACTATATGGGAACATTTTTTAAATGTGCACGGTGGGCACACTAGTCATACTCAACTGCCCCATGATGCATTGCGAGCTGAATGTAATATTGTCCTGGGACCGGCTTCAAGCTAACATTAAGATTAAAGATTAAATGCGGGCTTTCGCCTTTATTGGTCATATACAGTATGTTATTACAGATATGAAGTTTGTCCTCTGCATTTAACCCATCCCTGAGGAGCAATGGGCAGCCATTCAACATCTCCTTTTCAAAACAAAAGCATCTTTTTTTTTTTTTTTGTAAATAGGGCTCTTTTTTTTAAGTTAACCAGAGATTTTGTCCTTATTTAATGGAGGATCTCGGAAAATCTCTTAAATATCGGCATCAAATATGTATATTGTACGTGAGTTTTATGGATAAAATGAGCACATGTAATTCTACTTCACTTTCTTGCTTAAAATGTTTTCAGAATCTTTCAAAGGTTGAGAATCAACAGAGATATTTAGCCTCAGTGTGATTCATGTCGTTGTAGGTTCCAAATGCATCTGGGAAACAAAGTATACTTTAGTGGGAACGGTCATTATCGGGCAGCATCCTATAGTATATAGTAGACAGTATATACTCTTTCAGTTTGTAGTGTATAATACGTTACTGTGACATTTTGAACACCGCCACTGTCTAAATTACTAAATAATTAGGTGTTTTATATCTTAGCACCTCCAAATACACAAATTCAATAAAACTCCACAATATTTGCAAAAGCTCGCAGTTTCCTAATGCTTATGTCACATGATGGCAGCCATTTTTATTCACAAATTGTGACTATATAAAAATACTAATATAAATGAACTATAATTTATTTTTAAATTCCTACAGTTTTCCTCAAATTATTCCACAACATTTCCCTAAGTCTAATAAAAACTGATCACAAAATCAAGTGACTATCCTGCTGGGACTCACATCTATTACTTTTTGCTTTGATATTGTAGAAAATTTTATTTATATGTGGAATTGCAAACTAGGACACAATAATTTTGAAATTTAAAATACTGGCCCACTTTGAGATCAAACTGGTCTATGAGGCACATTGTGTATTACGATAATATGCATGTGTGTGTATATACTGTATGTGTGTGTGTGTGTGTTGTAACGTGATCTCTCTCACTATTTGTAGATGTTGAGAATCAGGGGAAAATGGAGTGTGACACAAAGGTAAGTAAAACAAATGAACAAAAACAGAGTTCAATCGTTTTCTATTTGTGCTGTCTACATTCTGTGAGTAAACTAACAAACTATTCATGATTCTAACATGTTTTCTGAAATAGCTTTCCTCACGTGCCATGAAAGGAGCTCTTGCAGAAAAAGAGCTGAGTGAAGGAAACACCATCTCCAACGAGCTCTTAGTGGAAATTATCACAGAGGCCATCCGGTAAACATAACTCACACTACTGTAATATTCTAAATCATTGCATTTGATATGGTTGAGTATGTCCACCGTTATTCACTGTGTGGGTTCCATGTGTTCCCAGTGAATTACCGGCTCATTCAGGATGGATCCTGGATGGCTTTCCATTGGACATAACCCAGGCCCAGCTGTTGGAAAAAGCCTTGTGTGGGTCAGTAGAGGAAGAAAAGGAGGATAAAATCCAGAGAACAAACCTCGCTGTTGATTCTAATCCACCTGAGCCTCCTCCACCCTCTGCTCCAGCACTGGACTTGGCTCTACTACTGGATTTCTCAGATGAGCAAATGGTTTCACACGCTTTAAGTTTAATGGGTATGCTACAGCAATCTTAAAACTGTGACGATACGTTATATCCCGATACTAAACAATACAATATACATCGCAATATATCACGATATCAATAATTACAAATTTCACCTCAATTAATTTCCTTTTTTTTAAAAAAAAATGTAAAAAAAAAAAAGTGAATGTAACCATGGATTGATACGATAATCGTACAGTGAAATATCGCTATATATCCCAGCAAGATTCTTTTTGTCTTCTTTTTGAATATTATGTTAAGGTTTAATTTGTTCACACAACTGTTCTTAAGGAAATCCAATTCGATCTCCTGACATGTTTTGACTGACAATTGCCAGTCTTCTTCAGAGGCATCTGCTGATTGCTTTGATGTTTCCTTTGAAGTTTCCTAGACTTCCACGTAGTAATTCCAAAAAGATTCTTTTTGAATGATATGTTAAGGTAGTAACAATTCCTTCACTTACAACACGGAAGTCAAGGAAACATCAAAGCGATCAGCGGATGCCTCTGACGAAGACTGGCAGTTGTCAGTCGAAACATGTCAGGAGATCAAAATGGATATCCTAAGGAACAGTTGTCTGAATAAATGAAACCTTAACATATCGAATCGATTTTTTATTTAATACACCCTTACTGCATATGATGCAAAAGATTCCAGGCTTTGAATAACTGTAATGTAAAGTATGTTTTGTAACTGATTGTGTCTTGTCGCACAGATGAAGACAACGATGTTGCTACAGCCTCACAACAAACAGACAAGCTTGTGTACAATGCACAGGTTCCACACGGGTAAGAAAGACATGAAAACACTGTGAAAGACATTTGTCTTCCATCGTATGTCTGATCTGAACTTTCCTTTCAGGATTATAGCGTTTCAGGATGCCTGGCCAGAACTGGAGGAGTGGTTTGGTCACAAGCAAAACATTTTGGTTCGTGTCGAAGTCGATGTTGTGGATGAGGAGTTTTACAGCAAGGTGAAGTCTGTCCTGCAGCAAGTCATGGAGAAAAGACAGAAAGGTAACAACACTCGTTCAGTTCTGGGAAATTATGAGGTGCCGAATGTATAATCTCAGTCACTGTTTCATAGCCGACATATTTTGAACATTTAGCTCTCTTTTCTCGACTTTGAGACAATTTCATGTAAAACAGCATGTTTTATATCATTGTTAAAAATGTGTACACATTTAAAATACATCTAAATGTAAATGTTAAATTTAAATAGTAAATCTAAATTGACTAAATGTTTAGAAAATATACTGTACAAAGTGGGCAGGTCAGCGCCTGTCGATCATGAGACCAGCTCACTTTGCATAATTTCTAAACATTTAGCTTTACACTTGGTGACCGATTTAAGATTTAGATTTACATTTACATTTAACGTTTAGATTTACATTTACCATTTAGATTTAGATTTAATATTTACAAAGATATAGAACATGCTGTTTTACATGAATTTCTGTCTCAAATGAAGAAAAACTGAGCTACATGTTCAAAATATGTCTGCTATGAAACGGTGACCGAGTTTTTACATTCGGCACCCATTAGGAAATAAACATATCTTTTTCTTGAATTAAGAAGTTCTCACATAAGGTAAAAAATTCAATATTGTTTTAATTATTTATTTTTTTACTGGATTTAGATTAACATTCAGATTTTTTTTTGGTCAGAACTCTGGTGTCAGAAAAACAATTTCAACTTAAATGTTTACATTTTGTATCCCAGTGCTTTTCAGACCTGTCCCTTTGCCACATAATCTTTTGTCAGATCCAGCCACTCCTGATGAAGCTGTTGTTGAGCCCGACTGCAGCGAATCAACACCTCCTTCTTCAGTCACATCTGGACCTGAAGCCAAACCTGCTGCTCTGACTGAGAAAGATGGCACTTCTTCCAGTTCACGTTCCAGTTTAAAAGGAGAGAATGTCCAAAGTGACCCTTCCATTTCTAAAGCTACAGGTGACTTCATTTTTCTGGGTTTTTTCAGTTTCTTTGCTGACTTGCTTTAGGGAATTTAGTGTCTACCTTTTATTTTATTTTGGTCATTATATGTGTTTGTTAGGGCCTTCTGGAAACACATCCACCTCCTCCCTGAATGAAAAAGACCTTCATGTAGTTGACAACATCAAATCTGAGTCTACTGCTTCCATCCCAGCTTCTAGCACCCAGGTCTCTGCAGATCAACCCATTTCCCCAGTAAGACACAAATAGTTTAATTGCTTTTACCTTTTTATTCTTCTGTACATCTTTTCTGACCATGGAACAAAGTTGGTCTGTGATATTTGAAGTCACTGGAATGTTGTGTGTGCCCCTAGTTTTTTTCTTATATATAGTTTTTTCCCTTCTCTAGGAAATCTCCAAGTATCTCTGCCCTTACTGGGACATGGTGTGTCAATCTTATGTAAATAATGTGAAGACAGTAATGGAGCGGCTGCGCTACCAACGCACTGTTTTTGACCATCACAACTATATCATCAGGTACTTTGACAAATTCTTCTCTGTGTTTTTGAGTAATTTTGTGTATTTTTTTTCTTCCTTTGATGTGTTTTTGAGTAATTTCTGTTGCTGTTTATTGTATTTTTGAGTAATTTTGTGTATTGTTGTTGTCATTCAATGTGTTTTTGAGTTATTTTGTGTATTTTTGTTTTCTTTTAATATGTTTTTGGAGTCTTTATGTAAATTCTTCTTGTCCATTCAAATTGCTTGCTCATTCAGGGTCGCAGGGTATTTGGGAGCTATTCTGAAAACATGGAATCAGTAGCTCATGTTTTTTAAATCAGTATGAAGCATTTCACCAATGATTTATGTTTTTTTATTTTTGTTCTTGTCTTTTAAGTGAGAGATTCAAGCATATTTTGGGACGTCCAGACTCGAGGCAGGAGCTTGTGTCTCAGATGCAGAAGGACTTCAACAATGTACCTGATGATATGAGAGACGACGAGGAAAACAAAACCGAGCTACATCTCAGACTAGACGTAAGACTTTTTTTATATACTGTATATATAAAGATGACACAAATGTTTATAAAGGCAGTGCAGAAATGTTGCTAAAATTAAAACAATCTAAAAACAAAAGGTTTTGGAGATGATCTGAAATGTTTTGCAGGAACTGCGTGAACGTTTGTGGGACATATGTGACAAACGTAAGGAGGAGGACGAGCAGGAGAGAGCGACTATTATGAGCGATGGATGGTTGGAGGAGCAGGTTTCTGTGGTTATCAACCTCCACTCACTGCTTATGCAGGTAATTACCTCCTTTTTTATTATTTTCTCAGCAAAAAATAGGCTAAACGCTAGGGGTGTACATTGCCATGAATCTGACGATATGATTCACGGTTTGCATGTCACAATACGATACGATGTAATTACGTTATATTGCAATATCAATAATTACAAATTTCCCCAGTACAAGTACAAAATGGTATGAAATACAATTGATTTCAATTTTTTTTTACTTGCGAGGAAGAGTAATTGGGAATTAACTGTAATTCAATTACCAATGCCAAAAACAAGTGGTAAGTTTATCAAACTGTCAAGTTTCATTTTTCAAAAAAGTTTAACTTTTGCTTCTACAACATATTCTGATTCTGTTAAGTTCTTGAATTGAAAGTAAACAAATACAGAAGCGTATTTCATTCACTTGAAAAAAATGAAATCTGTTTTTTCTGAATAATTAATTTTTTTGGGCAATTTTTTTCTGTTTTTCTGATTAATTGTTTTTCTTCTGTTTTTTTCAGTTTTTTGGACAAATTTCAGTAATTTTTTTCTGTTTTTCAGAGTGATTTCTTCTGTTTTTTGTGCCATTTTTTTTCTGAATTATCGAGATACTGATCTTGTGAGAACATCATCCTATGGTGTCGTTGCTGCACAATATGTCTCCTGATCGTATATGTTAGCGCAATTAACTGTTTTTTTCATTAAAAAAATATATATAAAAACATCGATTTCAAAATGTTTTGGATTGATACAATAATCGCGCGGTGAAACATTGCGATCTATCGCCGAATCTATTTTTTCTTACACCCTTACTAAACACATTTTAATATAATTATACCTGAAGCTGAATGCTTTATACTCTACAGGTGGAACTGGACCGCTTCCAGGAGACTCTTCATATTCTCCAGATCTACTATTGCAGCATGTGTCCAAACATACTTCTCAAACCACCCTCTAAGATGTTCTACATCCCCCTAACGAATGTAACGAATAACCAGGAGGTGAAGGATTTGGATGAGGGTGAAGAAAAATGGTAATGACAGTTAAAAGAAAGGGATTCATGTTTAAAATAATTTATGGATAAATAATGAAATGAAACTTTTTCTCAGCAGTCGTCGCCCAGACTCAAGTGTGTGCAATCAGACGGATGAAGACAAGAAAATAGAATTGTGAGACAAACTTTTTACTTTTTGCAGTACAATTAATTGATATGTACACACATGCTTCAAAAAGAAATGTAAACGTCCCTTCTCTTGTCTAGGATTCCTCTTGAAAGAAGTGTTGAGCCTTCAGAGGAAGCCTCACTCCAGTCACATGAGAAACTTATCACTGACTACGAGGATGCAATCACAGCCATCGAAAACTTGGTAACAATTATTGTATCAGTTTGGTTTAATAGGTTAGATTGACAAGCACATTTTTCTCCCTAACGTTGATGTTCATAATATGTCTGTAGGTGGCAGCAGAAACTCAACAGTGGAAGAAAAGCAAACCAGAGAAGGAGCAGACAGGTAGGCTATTTATTCACATCTAAGAGTTTGCCTCTAACTACGGAAGGGGATTAGGGCTGCTAATGAAGTCATATCTACAGAAGCTGACAAGGGCCAATTCACCATATGACAACAAACAGCAGATCGTGGCCATTGATTATCGCTTTAAACTGTACTTCAAAGTTGGGTTTAATAACAAAGATATTCTTTCTTTTTTAACTCATAAACACAGCGTTTGAAGAGACATTGCCAAAAACTTGCTGTAATCTTGTTCAGAAAGAAAAAAAACATTCAACTTTTATATTGTATTTTGAGTTCATTTTCAAAATTTTGACTTTTATCTCATCTTTTCAACTTTAATTTCGACATATTATTTAGAGTTTATTGTCGAGATTTCAACTTTCATCTTGTCTTTTCGACTTTATTCTTGATTTGCCAAAAAATATTTTTTCCTATAAAGTTGGTCCTTATCCTGTTCCGTATCCTATTGACCTACTCACTTCCAGAGTGGGTTTAAGTGGGTCAGTAACATCATCATCTTTCCTTCTGTGCCTCCAGGTGTTCAGTCTCCAACTCCATCAATCAGCCAGGAAGTGAATGACAAAATACAGCAAGAACATACCGCTGCCCTGCAACATGAAGGTGTGTACACACTTTTCCCCAATACTCACCATATATTTAAATTTTATATGTGTAATAGTAAATCTAAGTACTTGAGTGTGTATTTTCTAGAGAGTGCAGCAAAGGTGCGTATTGCACTGGTGAAAGGCCACGGCCTGGTGATGGTACGATCCCTGCAAAGCGGAGTAGACGAGTGTTTTGGCTCCATGGAGAAGATGTTACAAGAAGGATATCTCACAGAAATGAAGAGGTACGGCACAGTAGACCTATGTGGGTACGAAGTAGTACTTAAGGGGAGGAATATATACTGAGTCCACGATACGATAGACAATAATGGACTCATGATAACAATACGATATTTTTTGAAAGGGAAAAAAACAACCAAAAAATGTAGTTGGATAAATAATTATGCTGTTATTGGACTTTTTTACTCTGGGTATGACCTTTTCAACTCAACAGAAATATTAAAAAATCAAAACAAACCATAACAGGCTGGTGTGTTTTTCAATATTGCGATGTCTTGTTGCATGCTATATTGTCCCACCTTTTCTTAAATGTAATCAAACCAGTGATAATGTGCATTTCAACTGGATATATATTTCGCATGATATAGAATACCATTTACAATAATAATAATAATAATAATAATTATTATTATTATTCAATTCAAATTAAAAGAACCTTATTTTTTCATTAGGAAGGTCCTTTGTGACAGGGTGTAAGTGCTCTAATGACCACATATATATAATACATACACATGACACATCTCACATACCATAAATAGCAGATAAAAAGCTCTGAAAAAGTATTTTCCTAAAAAGCTGCAACATGCATTATACAATATTTGAGGTGATTATAAAAAGGCTCAGCAGTAAAAAGGCTCGGCATTCATAAGCCTGATAGATGCAGGAATGAAACTTACTATATTATATATACTGTTGCTATATCCTCTGCCAAGGAGGTCATATTTTCACCGGCGTTTATTTTTTTGTTTGTCTGTTAGCAAGATTTTGTCAAAATTTTAACCAATTGATAGACCTTATACGCCATGAAAGATTTATATACATTTTAGAGGTGATATAGATCAATATAGTGATTGTGGATCAGTTTAAAGAATGAAAATAAGTCCTATCTCTCATCATTGGCGAAATTAAACAAATTCACATCATGGTTCATAATTGATCAATCTTCATGAAATTTGACTCCATTATGTCGGGTTGGTTCCTCAATTACTGCACCAAGCACATTTAATTGCGATTTTTCCAAAAAAAATTGACGGACACATACATTTGAAACTTCAGAATCATCATTAATGGGGATGGAAATGAATGAAAATGAATAAATAATAAATTAAAATCTTTTGCCTTTTTTTTCCAGCATTGACAAATTGTCAGAAGTCGTTCGGCACAACATCGAGGCTGGTACAAAGCTGCAGAATGAACTCGTCCTGGTGGGAAACGCCTCTTTTTTTTTATGTCTGATGTTTGTAATGTTGGACAACAGTTTCATCTCTAATCTCCTCCTCTCCAGGGATCTTGTGATTTCTATTTAAATGGAGACCATCGATTGTTTGAAAGCCCACCCCCACCTCTACGTCCACCAGCTTCTGAAAAACCCACTGGTTCTACATTAACTGTCGTCCAGCTGGAGTCTCTGAATCAGCAGCTACGCATAATGGCTCCATCAGGTTCATCAACAAGTCATAAGCTGTATTGTAAATGTCATATTAACGTACTACACATACTCAGTCTGACGTCAAAATGAGTATGTAGTGCGTTCACATTACGTAGTGTGGAAAGATTGAGTATGAGAGAAATACCCGGATGTCTATTTTTTTAAGTATGCATGGTGGACGCAGTAGTCAAACTCAAGCCCCATGATGTATTGCGAGCAGAACGTAAAATGGTCCTGGGACCAGCTTCAAGCTAAAAATCAAACATCCCCTTTTCAAAACAAAAAGCATATTGTATCTTCTTGTCTTCCATTAGTTTTTAACATTTTTGTAAATAGGGCTCTTATTTTGAAGTTAACCGGAAGTTTTTTCAGTAGCACAATGGAGGGTCTCTAAAAATCTCTGAAATGTCAGAATGAAATGTGTATACGTGAGTTTTATGGATCAAATGAGCACATGTTTATATTTTACTGCTCATCATACTAGTATATAGTAGACAGTATATACTCAGTGAGTGTGTAGTGTGTAGTACGTTTGTATGCGATTTAAAAAAAGGCTGTATTGATACATTCTAATCTAATCAAGTCCTCCTGTTCAGTAACTAATTATGCTTTCTTTTCTTCTTCTTTGTATTTCAGGCTTAATTTACAGCAATGAGTTCTTATGTTTTCTCAAAGATTACATTTTGATCAGAAGGGGCACAAACCCAACGATTGAACAATGGATTGAAATCAATGAAAGACAGGTAGAGTTTATGCAAATAACTTTACATTTACTTCAATTGACAAAACCAGTACTATAGACTCAATGAGGGCGTTGTGTGTGTATCTGTTTTATTCCCAGTTGAGAGACATTGTGTTTTTGCTAACTGACGACCACGAGATGGTGGACTGGCGTCGGTTCCTACTCAGTGCTGCTCTCCCATGGCCTCCTTCCTCATTATCACAACTACTGGAAGTGTTAGAAAAGTATAAAGCCCTGGATACGAGTGGCAGCAGCTACATAACAGAGCAACAATACGCACAGGTTGGTCCTCAATGTGTATCCTCTGATTCCTCTCACACACTCTACAGCAGAGATGGGCACAAAAAAGTGATTTTCTGATCTGAGTGCCACATCTATGTCAGCATTTATAATAGTGACCAATCTGAGCATTAATAAAGGGAAGATCAAAAGGTTTTCCCATCCATTTAGCATATTTTTGTTGTTTTGTGTATTTTTTTGGGTTATTTTGTGTTTTTTGTTGCTGTTTTGTGTTTTCAGAGTCATTTTGTGTGTTTCTGTGGCCGTTTTTTGTGTTTTTGTTGACGTCTTGTGTTTTTTTCTTGTAGTTTTGTGTTTTATAGTTTGGTGTAATACATTGTTTTGTTTTGTTTTTTGTTGTCTTTTTGTGTAATTTTTTTTCTCATTTTGCGCTTTCTGTTGTTGTCTTGTGTGTTATTACTGTCGTTTTATGTGTGTTTTTGAAGTCATTTACTGTATTATTTTCTTATTTTGTTTGTTTCTTGTTGCTTTGTGTGTTATGAGCCATTTCTGTATTTTTGTTGTTGTCATTTTGGAATTTTGCAGGCATTTTTTGTGTATTCGTTTTTTGGTTATTGTTGCCATTGTGTGTTTTTGGAGTCATTTTGTGTATTTGTGTTGTCTAGTGTATATTTCTGTAATTGCGCATGTGTTTTTAACTCATTTTGTGCGTTTACTCGAGGCCGATCAAAATTAGAGCAAGGCCTGCATGTGGCCCCCCAGGTTGCCAGGTGCCCATGTCTGTACTATAGCCACAGTTTGCAGCTTTTTAGATGGAAAAGCAATTGTTTCCATTGATTGTGTCTTTTTTGCCACAGATTGAGTTGTGGTTTTCCGGGGATTGTAACCTGGTTGTTCCAGACGACCCGTCTGAGCCTCTTCCATATGATCGCCTGTCCAATCTATGCAGGGTGAGACAGTTTATTGGTTTGACAGATGAACATTATGCCTGGGTTGGGGACAATTGTAATTGCATAATTGATTATTCATTACAATTATGACAAAACAAATCTGATTCTAAGTGAATTGTAATGAAGTTCAGATAATTGACTTTGACGACCAAAAATATTATATTAATGCCAATATTTGAATGGATAAGGAAGCCTAACAAGGAAACCAAGACATGAAAAACAAATTAGATGATAGATAATGTGTTATAGTGTATTTTACAGCTGATTTAAGACATAGATCAAAACTGACCCATTATCATAAGACATGCTAACAGAAAGCTAGTTACGTTTTATGGGATGATTTATTAAATGCTCTGTAATTGAGAATGTAATTGTAATGATAACAATAATTGTAATCGTAATTGAAAAAAATGCTATTCACCATAATCATTATTGAGTTGTAATTGAACATGGATAATTGAAGATGTAATTGTAATTGAATAATGTAATTGACCCCAACCCTGCATGATACAAATGCATTTTAAAATAGAAATAGTTTTACTTGTTAAAAGACGAGTATTTGTTGGAAACGTGTTCATTTCTGACATCAGTTTTTGGTTTTCTCCACAGTTTTTTTTCCAGTTGTTCGCGGACCATGAAGCCACGCCCCCTAAACTGAATTACATGCACATGTTGCTGTACTTTGCAGCCGACTCAAACCCCAGAACGGGTTTCATTAGAGCACTTAGTTTGGTGCTCGGACAACATCTTAAGGACTCTTCCTCCTCCTCACCACCAAGTTACCTGGTAAAGGTGAGTGAAATAACACGTGCTCTGATCTGTGGCCATCCAAGAAAAACCATGGCTCAATGAGTATATACTGTCTACTATATATTATGATGATTAGGATGAGCGTTCCCACTCAAGTATACTTCCAAGTTTCCTAAGATGCATTAGGAACCTACAACTACAAAAACCTGAATCACACTGAGGCTAAATATCTCTGTAGATTCTCCTCCTTTGAAAATTCATTTTAAGTGAGAAAATGACCAAGTAGACCATGTGTGTCAAACTCAAGGCCCCAAGGCCAATTCTGTCCCTTTAGATCATCTAATTTGGCCCGCAGGAGAAAGTGAAAGTAAATGACAGGAAAAACATGAATCAATTTGTAAATGACCAACCAATTTGGTTGTAGATATCTCGGGCCCTCAAAATACACAAATTCAATGAAACTTTACAATATTTGCCAGTGCTCACAATTTTCCATTCTTATAGGGTTGTTGCTATTGGTCCAAACCCAGACCTCAGACAAACTATAGTTTCGTCACTGCCGGACCCGTGTCCTTCCAGTCATAGTTCTGTCAGTTTTATTTTAGCCCTAACCCTATCCCAAGTCGGAAGTGGGATTCAAACCCACATCAGCAGAAGGAAAAATCCTTGAGTCTAGCGCCTTAGACCGGAACTATAGTCAGGTTTGTCTGAGGTCCGGGTCCAGAACTATTGACACTTCGTTCATATAATCACATGATGGCAGACCAAGGACTTTATTTCCTGGATGTTTAACACTATCACTGTGTTGTGTTTCTAGTCTATGCCCAGTATTCAGGAGTCAGCAGAACTAACACTCAAAGACCTCGATGGAGAGAACAAAGAAGACACGCAGGGTGAGGTCGACCCCGAGGTGTCCATCTCTGATTTCCTCGCTGCGTTCTGCCACGAAGTCGACACAATTCCAAAAGATTCCAAAGACCAGAATCAGGAAAAGCTTGCTGTGGTCAGTTTTTAACCTAGCAACTAGTTTCATCTGAATGAATCTAAAGATTCACAGGTTCTTTTAGAGCTTGAATATTCCCAGTGCTGACATCTCCTCCTTTCTCATTGCTGTTCATTCTTGCCGACCTCCAGCAATTGAGGCAGATTTTCAGAGAGCTGGAATCCGATCCAGAAGGCCGCGTTCCATTCTCCGTTCTTTCACAGCATCCTGTCATTCAGGCGTTGATGGAAAGCTGCAATCAGTACCAGCTTATCGTAAGTTAATACACTCGCTTAATAAGGAGAGACACTTTATTAACTTTTGTTCAATGTTGTGATTAGTTTAGGTTGTCAAACTCATTTTAGTTCAGGGGCCAAATACGGAGCAGTTCAACTTAAGTGGGCTGCAGATTTTAGGCGGAACAATTAGTATTTTAATAATTATTGTGCTCTAGTCTACTTTTACGTATAAATAAATGATAAAATATGTATGGCAATGATTATATCAAAATAATAATGCACAGTTATCAGTCATTTATTTGATTTAGTGGCCATTTTTTAAGGCATTTGGGGACATTTTGTGAAAGAATTTGAAGAAAATTGCAGGATTTTGGAAAAATTTAGACTTCTTTCAACAATCTGAGATTAAAAATGACTTCCATCATGTGATATAAGCATGAGGAAAATGTAAATATTATGGAGCTTCATTGAATTTGTGTATTTTTGGGATCTATCGAGCTGAAAATGATGTCTACAACTGAATTATATGGTCATTTACACAATGAGTTATGGATTCTCTGACTTCCTTTTATTTCTGCTGCGGGACGAATTTGCTAAAGCACGTGTCAAACTCAAGGCACGAAGGCCAAATCCGGCCCTTTAGAGCATCCAATTCAGCCTGCAGCAGAAATCACAAAAGTCAGAGAAACTATACATTTTTGTGCAAATTAAACCAATTCAGTTGTAAATATCTCTGCTAGATATCTTCAAAATAATACGCCAATTTATTGAAACTCCACAATATATATTATTAGATTATCGCCAATCTTAAATCATATGATGGAAGTCATTTTTCATCTCACATTGTTAAAAGAACTTAAAAGAAATTTTCCCCAAATAACATAAGAATTGGCCACAAAATCAAAAATAAATTGAAAGTGAAGATCATGCAGGGACTGATATGTCACTTTTTGCTTTAATATCATTGCTGCCATACATATTTGATTTATTTGTACGTGGAAGTGCAAACTAGAGCACAATAATTAATCTTTTTCTCATTTTCCCACCTAAAATCTGCAGCCCACTTAAGATGAACTGCTCCGTATTTGACCCCTGAACTAAAATGAGTTGACGTCCCTGCTCTAAAGGGTCAGATTTGGCCCCTGTGCCTTGTGTTTGACACATGTGGTTTACATGCACATCTTATAATATTTAAATATTGATTTTTTTTTTTCCTCTCAAGAATATTCACAGAGTTCTGCAGACCAACCAGTGAAGAGGAAACAAGCAGTTTTCCCTGCAATAGATTCATGAAGAGACCAGATAAGAACACTTCAATTTCATCTCTGATGTTCTTCATCCAGTTCCTCATGTTTTTCTGTGTTGAATAAACACCTTTTCTATCAGATCTTAATGTCGTGCATATCTGTGAATAATGTATGGAGGACCAAACCTGCCAAGATTAAAAGTAAATGAAGAAATTATTGTGAAAAATAATTTTTTAAAAAAAAATTAAATACAAATAAAAAAAGAAAATGAATAAAAATAAAATCAAAACAAAAATATTTCCTATACGTATAAAATAAATGAATAAAAGCAAAAAATGAAAAAAACTTTTATTTATCAATCTATATTTAATTTTTGGACAATATTCTTTTTTGCAATTTTTAACTTTTGTATTTTTCCCACTTGTATTTAATTTAAAAATTTCCTTTTTGTTATTTTTCACATTTATTTCGTTATTAATTTCTTTTGTAATTTGCCAGGTTTGGTCCCTATGAATGGTATCAGGATGGACTCCCTTTAGACTTTATTTCTTTCTTTGATACACTCCAGCAGTTCCTCTGACTCGCTCGTTTTCTCTAACGACCTCTCTGACACACAGAGGAGCATCAGCCGCGTGTACAATGAGTGCATTGTCCACCATAACCTACATGTCAAGCCTGACTTACCAGAAGCTGCCCACCCACACCACCATAATTCACTCAACGCTAGTTTGTTAAAAATCAAAAAACTATTCAAGCTAAATGGAAAACCTTTGACACTGATGTAAGATGTTCAGATTTTTTAAAAAAAACATTATTTGTAATTTAAAAAAGCGAATACTATAGTGCATAACACTGCAATATTCTGTCGAAATGTGTAAAAAAACATCTCCAGCAAAGTTGATCACCCATCATCATTGTTCTATAGTGAATACATGATGGATCTCAGTGTGATTTCAATCCTGATGACTTTATTAATTGTTTGAATTAATTGAAGGAGCTTTAGCTCTGCGTACGCCGCCCTCGCCCCCTCCATCACGCTGCCTCTCTTCCCTCCCCTTTTTCATCATCTGTGCAGAATCTTTCAGGTCTCTCGGACTTCCCCGAGTCTGACTTTAGAGAAAACTTTTAATCGCTCACATCACATGTATCATATGCTAACAGAACACCAGCTGAATATTTGGGGCCAAGACTTTGAAAAATAAGTCAGAATCTGACACATTTTCCTATTTTTTTTTTTTTCCAAAGATTTCTGAGCTGATTTTTGGAGCTCAACACAAAAGGTTTCAGGATTTTTCCTTTAAAAGTTTGTCACGGCCGTCTGTTTTAATGCTTTCTATTGGATCATATTTTTCAAGTGGTCATTTGACCTTTTCACCTTTCACTTTTTGTCTTCCAGACACATTTTTGTAGTTGCCCTGGCTACTAGTTTAAAGACTTTTTCAATTTTTTTTCTTTTTTCTTTAAGAAATAGGAATTATCGCTCTTTTTTATTTTTTAAGAAACAGACAATTTTCCTTTAGATCAGCGAATGGCTCTGTGGTAAACATCATGGGTGTTGCATTTTGGCTATTTTCTCTGCTGACTCTTCCTCTGCTCCAGTCTGCCAAAATTCTGACCATCTGCCTGATAGGTGAGTATTGATCTATGAAATGCCTTTTCCTTTAATAGAAATCAATGTTTATAATAATAATAAGTTTAAGAAATAAGAAACACCAGATTTTAGCTTATGATGATAGAGAAATTGTATGTTTTTTACATTATAATGTTTGTAAATCATGTTTATGATTGTACGGTATATTCAATTTTTTTTTTTAAATTTTCACACTTTTCCAACATGTCATGCAACACAAAGTGGTTCACCTTAAAAAGAGAAGGTGCAACAATTACAAAGCGTCCCATTGTTCCCAGACCATAAATCTTTATTGTGTATCCCCTTTCTCCTGTTTATTATTTTTGCTTATATCAATAGTTATCTTAAAGTGTGTGTGTTTATTTAAATCAAGAGACTAATGTTTATAATTTCACCAGCGTTTGTTTATTTCTTAGTTTGTTTATCCGTTTATCATCAGGATTACGTTAAAACTACTTAACTGATTTTGACCAAATTTTAACCAAAAATAGACCTTGTACGCCATGGAAAATTCCATTAAATTTGAAGGGGATCTGGATCAATATACTGATACTGGATCAGTTTCAAAAATCCAATTCCGTCATATCTCGGTTTGTAATTGACGGATCTTAATGAAATTAGACAATTATTAGTATCAGTTTCAATGAAATTGGATCCTGATTGCTCATTTTATTGTAATTTTTTGTGAAAATGTGGATTCCCATACATTTGGACCTACTGTATTGGTTATTAAAATTGTTTTAATCTAAGTCAGAGCTTGTTTCTGCATTGTGGTCAGATTGTGGAGCCTAGAGTTCACAGCAGGGTGACGCTGCTTTTAGTTGTTATGCTGCAAAGAAGTGGAACAAACTGTCAGCTAATACATGTTTAAATCTAAGTTCATTTTTTCTCTACTGCGTATGACTAAGAGGGGGATTTTTTTTAATCATATTACTGTTGATTTAATGTTTTTGCTGCTGATTTTATTGTTCTTATTGATTTTTAAACTGTTAAATGTTTTCTGTTGCACTTTTTAATCATTTAATCACATTGAATTGCCTTGTGTATGAAATACGCTGTAAAAATACATTTGAATTGTCCTTTTTTCTCCTACAGGAGGAAGCCATTACCTTTTACTGGATGAAATCTCTCACAACCTGCACCAGCGTGGTCACGAGGTTCTCATGCTGTTGCAGCTGGGGAACCCAGTCATTACAGGTCAGCTGTGCATCATCTTCTCCTATTCTCTACCTGTGAACAAGTGGCAGCACTGTAATAATTACTAGCTGTCACTCGTTCTGCACCTGCAGGCTTTTCCTACACGGCTCGTGCTGATAGTTACCAGACCAGCACCTGGTCTATGGGAGAAAAGTACATCAGGGAGTACAATGGATGGTTTCTGGAGCAACAGTCACAGTTTTTCCTCGGAAGGTGCCAAAAATGATAAACAAAAGCTGTTCAATATTAAGAGATAGTGTGCAACATGAGCAGTTTTTTTTCTCTCTCTGGTTTTTAATGTAAAATGTAAATTCCTTCCTCTCCTCAGGGATCACTTTAATGGCTTTTTGAAATTCGTTGGGCACCTGTCGCACCAGTGTGATAACTTGTTGGGAAACAAAGAGACGATTACATTTCTCCAGAAGGAAAAGTATGACATCATCATCCTCGATGCATTCAACCCGTGCTCCTTCATCCTGGCTCATAAACTTGGTATTTAATGCTAACTTTTTCTGCTTCAAATTCAATTCCATCTTTTAAAAAGCAGTGGTTCTCAACCTTTTCAGCCAGCAACCCCCAAAATAAGAGAAAGACTGGGGACTCCCACTGTACCTGAAGACATGAACATAGAAGAACAGTCATGTGGAGACAGGGTCATCTATAAGGGGGGATAAAGGGGAGAGATTTTTGGGGTCCATCCATAAAGTCAGCAAAATGATGGTCCATTGTTTTATGAATCTGTGATAACCACATTTTTTATTCATCTGAATAATATCCACTGTTATCCAGGAACTTTATTATTTGGGGGATATATAGTCATTACAAAGATGTAAATCCTTGTTTTAATCAGAAATAAAATGGGTTAAAAATGACCAAAAATGATGGAAAAGTTGGTGAAATGGGATTTTAAAAATCACAGAAATTAGCAAAGTGGCCAAAAACGGACAGAAAAAGTGGTAAAAAAAAAAAGAGAGAGTTCAAAGTGTCAATAATTGCTTAAAAAATCTTATGCAACATTAGGTGGAAAAGTGGTGGAAATGGTTTATAAGTGCTTAAATGTCTTGAAAGTGGAAAAAGTTGCAGAAAAAGCACCGAAATTTGATGGAGAGGTGGTTGAAATGGGATTAATGTAAGGAGCAAAAATATGGCAAGAAAAAGTGATGAAAATAGATTCAAATATAGGAAGTTTAGTGTAGTTGCAGAAAAAGGGTGAAAATAATCAAAAAATTGTTCAGAAAATATTCTGTTTCTTGAAGGCATCTGGCAACCCCCTCCCAGTGTCTTGCAACCCCAAGGATGAGAACCCCTGCTTTAGAATACAGCCTCACTTCAGCTAAAATAATGCAGCACTGACGTTTAAACTCTGTCAATGATGTTAAAGTGTTGCTTTGTTGTGTTAGGGGTTCCATACGTAGCGTTCTATCCTGGAATGCTGAATGGTCCTCTATCCATTGCTCTACCGAGCCCCGTCTCCTACGTTCCTGTGTTTGGTTCTCAGCTCTCAGACCAAATGAACCTCTGGGATCGGGCTAAGAATCTCCTTTTTTCCATCTTGGCTCCTGTTGGTGAGAATGTTACAACACCAGAGATAAATGGCACCATGTTTGTGTACGGTCACATTAACTCTTGTGCATCCTATCAAAGGGGAAGATCTCATATGGTCAACGTTTAAGGACGTGGCTGAGCGTCACCTGGAGTCTGGGTCACCTCCTGGAGGTCTGAGGCAGCTGCACCAAGGGGCTGAAATGTGGGCCTTCAACACTGACTTCTCACTGGAGTTCCCCCAGCCTCTGATGCCCTACACTGTGCTAGTGGGGGGTCTCCTCAATAAACCAGCAAATCCTCTGGAGCAGGTGGTCTGACTAGATAGTATGACAGATGCACTGATTGATAATCATGACGCCAAACTGTGCCACTCCTCAGGATCTGGAGTCATGGATCTCCAGCTTTGGAAGTGCAGGTTTCATTGTTGTGACTCTTGGATCGATGGTATCATCCGTCTCTGTGGAGCGTCTGCTGGTGGAACTGACCGCAGGGTTCTCCAGGATCCCCCAGGGCGTCCTCTGGAGGTATGAACAAGAATACTGTAAATACTAAAATGTATGCTAAACCAGACTGAAGATGTTGTGGATTGATTTAAAAACAGTAATTTTTTTAAGGGTGTAAGAAAAAAATTGATTCAGCAATATATCGCAATATTTCACCGCACGATTATCGTATCGATCCAAAAAATGCCCAAATCTATTTTTTATCATGTTTTTTTAACAAAGAAAACCCATTTATTTACGCTAACATATGACATATCTTGCAAGTTTAAAAAATGAATAAAGTATTTCATACCATTTTGTACTTGTAAAGGTGAAATTTGTAATTACTGATATCGCCATATATCGCGATGTTTAGTATCAGGCTATATTGTATCGTGACATGCAGATCGTATTCAGGTTCAATATGTGTTTTGTCTTCAGGTATGATTCCCAGCTGTGGCCATCAGACCTGGACAAGCCTGACAACGTCCGGCTGCAGGAGTGGCTGCCTGTCAATGATCTGCTCGGTATGAACACACTGCTCAGCATTATCTACAGCCATATTATGCAAGCTTACATAAAGCCTTTTACTGCATGTGGAGACTGTACAGCAGAAATGGGCAACTGGTGGCCCGTTATTTGAGCTGTTCCCAAAAGTCAATGCACAAACTTTCAACAAAAAAAATACAAAACAACAACATTAACACTCAAAAGAAGGACAAAAGTTCACTAAATGATTCCAACACTCAAACAACAAAAAAGCAAACAAAAAGAGACGACAAGAACACATAAAATTAATAAAAAAATATATACAAAATATCACCAGAAACACACAAAACCACAACAAAAACACTAAAAATGAGAGATTTACTAAATGATAGCAAGAACACATAAATAACAAAAAAAACAAACACAAAATGACAGTAATATTTACTAAATGACACCAGAAACACACAAAACAACAACAAAAACATACAAAAAGAGAGTGAAATTTACTAAATGAAGTGAAGATACTAAATAATACCAAGAACACACAAACAACAAAAATGCACACAAAAGGAGAAAATCATTTTACTAAATGATTCCGGGAACACTCAAACAACAAAAAAAGGACAAAGGGACAACAAAAACACGAGAAATGACAGAAAAATATACAAAATAACACCAGAAACACACAAAATGACATCAAAAACACACTGATACTTGGATCAGATACAATCCCATATTTGTGGCCCCTTTAAGTCAAGGGGAGTGCCCTACACTAGCTCATACTAGATTCATGCCCTCTTCACTCAGTAATGATGTTCTCTCCTCTGTTTACCCCATGCAGGCCACAGAAAAGCGCGTCTTTTCATCACCCACGGTGGACAAAACAGCCTGATGCAGGCAGTGTACCATGCTGTTCCTGTGCTGGGAATCCCTCTGTTTGGAGACCAGTTTGATAATGTGGTGAGGGCTGAAACAAAAGGACTTGGCCTCACCATCAACCCCACACACATCACCAGGGAGCTGCTCAGCACCAAGATTCATACACTCATACAAGACACTGGGTATGTGGAGACAACTGGGCCCCACTGGTGTTTCAACTACATATTGCAGGGTTAGGGTCAATTACATTTTTTTCAGTTACAATTACGTTTTCAATTGCAACTCAATTTCTAAAGTTTTATTACCATTAATCACAATTACTGAGCCTGCAATAAATAACCTGACAGACGTTAACCTTCCTCTTGTGTTAGCTTTCTGTTAGCATTTCTGATGATAATGGGTAGTTTGACCCATGTCTTAAATCAGCTGTAAAATACACTAAAAAATATGATCTATTATCTAATTTGTTTCTCATCTCTTAGTTTCCTTGTTAAGCTTCCCAATCAATGAAAATATTGGTATTAATAAGTGGGTGTCTGAGGATTTTTTCTGCCGGTTTAGTATGGAAGCATATTGCATTCAGTTGAAAGAAAAAAGATGTTTTTTCTGAATAATTTTTTTTTGGTTTGTTTTTTGGGCTATTTTTTCCTGTTTTATGCTATTTTTTTCTGTTTTTCATGCTATTTTTTTTTTTCTTTTCTGTTTTTGGGACTAATTTTTTTTCTGGTTTTTGTTGCTATTTTATTCCTGAGTTTTGCGGGCATTTGAAACAACAGATGCATTTATTTCTTTATTGAGTGCAAACATGGCCGGCCAAAAATGAATAATACAAACACTATTAAAACACTAAAGATGTCTGGACTAAAATGACAAACAAAGTTAGGTTGGCAGTGTCAACAGACCGACCGAGCGTGTTGACCTTTTTACACCTCTCGACCTATGACCCCCAGGTCACGCATGCACAGTTCTAGAGTGTGAAAAGGCTTATTCAGAAAAAGAATTAGCTTGACAAACAGAATAAACTACTCAGAAAGAACTGATTTTTTTTTCCAAGTGAATGCAATACACTTCCATAGTACAGCTTTAGATTTATATCTTTTTTTAAATGGTAAAATATGAGAAAACTTGATAGAAACATATTTTATCAATTGTTAACTACATGTGTGTAGAACTGTACATAGAACTGTAACATGGTTCCCCAGTTTTGCGATAAATTATAATTGACAATTTGTATAGAATTTTCATGCCAATTGCAATTACAATCTGAAATCAATTACAATTTCATTACGATTATGATGGCAACAGATTTTTTCAAAATTACAATTACAATTATATATACGCCTCTGTTGGAATTAATAATCATTTGTGATTACAATAATCATTGGCCCCACCCCTGCTTTACAGGATGAATGACTTACATTGGTAATGTCCTAGACCTCCTGTGTTCCCGTAGGTTCAAGTCTTCTGCGTTGCTCCTCAGTAGGATCCACAGATCTCAGCCTGTGGCTCCTGATGTCCGACTCGTTCAGTGGGTTGAACACATTTTACACAGTGGAGGAGGAAGTCACCTAAAACCAGCGTCACATGGTCAACCTTGGTACAGGGACTACTCTGTGGACTTGGTGCTTCTGCTCTGCCTGTTGCTTCTTGGACCCACACTTCTCTGCTGGACTCTCAGTAGGGCTAAAACTAAAACACACAAACACAAAAAAACTATGTAGTCGTGACACTGATTGTTTGTCTGAGCTGTGCCTTTGCTCTTTACCTGTTGGAACCATCGATAGCTGCCTTCGTATTGCTAACAGATGCTTGAGATCAATAAAAAAAAGGCTAAAAGCTAATTATCTTTTCCCTCTGATTATCTCGGTAATGTTTTATAATCAAAACTTTTAGTCAAATAATTTAAATAAATAGGACAAGAGAATTCAGACAGTGCAAACCTCCACCAAACACCAAATATCCTCTTTGCCAGATATTGGAAGTTATACGACAGTTCAATCTGACAAAGCAATTTGATTGGACGAGAGACATTCCATGAGTGCTGATATAGAGTATAACAGCACTAAAACTTTTTACAGACATTATCATTCCGCTGTACAGGCTTTCTAGTCACTGTTATTTAACTATCTTAGAATGTGACAAACAATTGATGATGGACATATTTCTACAATTAACAATTGATCTAAATCAGTGTTTCCCAAACTTTTCATTGTTTCGTACCCCTTCAGACATTGAACCTGAATTTCCTGAAGCCATGTACCCCCTACTCCTGCACATTTAAAAACATAATAATAGTACAATGCAGCCCTACAGCACAAATCTGGCCCTTTAGACCATCAAATTCGGCCTGCAGGAGAAAGTTAAAAAGACAGAAAAAACACAAATTATTGTCTAGATTACCAAATAATTCACTTGTAGATAAATCAGCTAGGAAATCTCAGATATCTAAATACACAAATTCAATGTAAATTCCACAATATTTGAAGAATCGCAATTTTCCCACGCTTTTCCCATGACTCCAGTCATTTCAAATTTAAAATTGTTCAAAGAAGTCAATTTTCCTGCAATTATTTCACATAATTTCCCCAAATTAAATAAAAATTGGTCTCAAAATTAATTAACTTTTAAAACAGAAAATCCTGCAGGGACTGATATGTCACTTATTGCTTGGATATTGTTGGCACCTTACATACTTTATGTATGAGTTATACGTCGTGTACAAAGTACAAACGTAGGTACATTAATTCATGTTTTTTTTAAATTCCATTCACGTACCACCTATGAGAATTTGTGTACCCCTGGGGGTACCCGTACTCATCTTTGGGAACCTAGGATCTAAATAATGAACTGTCATCAGACTCAGAGGAGGAGGAAGGGAAGGACAGAGGGCTGGATGCATCAGCTCAAACCAGGTGAGTCTTCTTGCTTAATACTCTAAACTAATACAATGCGCTCATAGAACTGTTGTATAAAAGCAATATCACACTAGATGTTGTGTTGCTGTGCTGAATATCAGCACTGGTGTGATTATCAGCAGCAAAGGAAAAACATTTTAAATAAGTTTTAAGACGCAAACATTTACACGTGACAAGAAACTTGCCTAATTGACAGCAATTGTAACAACAATACCACAAGCACTCAGTGAATGCAAACCTCTGCTAAAAACAATTTCAGCCCCATTAATAACAATACAGTAGGTCTAAATGTATGGGGCCCCCCATATTTTTTAGAAAGATCGCAATGAAATATGCAATCTCGATCCAATCCTGATGAAAGGAACCAAACTGACATAACTTAGTCAAATTTCATAAAGATCGGTCAATTATGAACTGAGATATGGATTTTTTGAAATTTCACCAATAATGAGGGATAGGAATTTTATTATTTTTCAAACTTATCCAGAATCAATGTATTAGATCCGTATTTCCTCGAAAATCACAAAATTACAGCATAGCACATGCAACAAGATAATCTAATCCATCAGATATTTTATACATGTGTTGCCTTCTGCTTGCAGTGATTGTTTCAGTCATATTCTCTGTTCCACCCTCAAGGTAACAGCCTCAGTACCAAGTGTCCTGCCCTCTCCCCTCCCAGTGCTGCAGTGTCTACCAGTACAGATCAGATCAGATCCACATCAAGCAACACCTCCGTACACAGCCAGGCTCCATGCAGGGGAAACTGAAACGAGGGATTAGTGTGTGTGTGTGTGTGTGTGTGTGTGTGTGTGTGTGTGTGTGTGTGTGCTGTAGTCTCCTAGCTCTAAACTCCAAGCACCACCTGAAGGTCTCAACTCTGACCCCTCCACCCTCCTTTGCTGGTTTCCACTGAGTCTCTGTCCCCGTCCTAAACAAAAGCCTGTAATGTTTCACGGTCTGTGCTCACTCCACAGACCCCTCTTATCCCCCCCCTCCCTGTTTTGTTCTCCTATCCGCTCGTCACATCTGTGTTGGGGGTTAGCGGGGAGGAAAATATAGATGAGCCAGGAAATAATGACCAATTAGGAGGACATCTTGTTCTCTGTCCATGCAGCTGTCCATTCCTTCATTCTGTAGTTGCATTTCATTTGTCTGTTTGTGTGACAGTGGGAGCCAGAGATTCTTCTCTGCTTGGCACGCAATCTAAATTAGGAACATGACGAGAAAAAAAAAAACATGTCACATAAATCAATAATTCATAGAGAGAGTATTTAAATCTCCTATTTTCCTCAAATATTACTCAATCTGACCCCAGGGAGCGCAGTAACATATTTTCAGAAAATTAAGTTTTTGTGTCAGGCACTTTGTTTATCTGTTGATGACATAAATAACTCGTTGACAATAAAACCTTGACCTGTTCTCCAACGCCACCATCAGGTCAAACTCAGTTTTACAGTTGGTGTATCTTGAAATCTTTCATCCAAATCTCTTCAAAAGTGGGGCGCACATTCATGACTCTCACAGGACGAACCATATTGATTGATGTTAGGGACCCTCTTTTCCTCTCAAAAACATATTTATTTACTCTTTTTTTTTTAAATCTCTTTTATTGTACCATACTTCTGTCTCAGACACATTCTCCTCTATGTCACTTTTACTGTGAAAGAGCTGTTCCAAAACCTCACTGACTGTAAACCTTTTCCTAGAGGACATTTTCAAGACACACACACACACACACACACACACACACACACACACACACACACACACACACACACACACACACACACACACACACACACGCTTAATTAATTGTCCCCATTAAAGTAGGGAAAGTCATGAAATATGAAACAAAACTAGTATTTTTTGATTGATAAACATTGAATGGGGTTAAATTAACCCCAATGATACTAGGAAGGTTAAGCCACCCCGAGTTTAACTAAACTAACAGCTTTAGAAGTTTAATCATGATGTGGTGAAAACCAAACTAAGGGCAGCGCGGATCCTTTGCCTCAAAGCAAGAAGTTCCTGGTGCTGGATTCACTATCCAGGGAGTTTGCATGTTCTCCCCATGTCTGTGTGGGTTTTCTTCAGCTACCTCCCACATTCTATAAACATACATGTCTGAAATTCCTCTATGGCTTAGTAAAGACATGAATGGCAAAACACATTCAGAAAACTAACAACAAATCTATGTATAAAGAAAGTATATAGAAATACAAAAGTCAGAGTTTCAAACCCACAACCCTCAACCCAGAGACAACCCTGAATAGAGTGAAGATACTCTTGCTTTTTAAAACCTGAGATTGCATTCAGACAGAGTCGGAGGTTTTGCTTTGCTGAATCAATCAATCAATCGATCAATTTATTAACAGATTTCAAATGAACACAATTGAATCAGCAAGTCACATGAAATCAATAAGAAAACAGGCTCTCAGGGTCATCATTTCATTTATCCAGTAGTTGTTATCTGGTCTCTCCTCCAGATAACAAAGCAGGAAGACATTTTAGATCTAACAGTATTATTTTAATTAGAAGATTTAGAAATCAAACAATCAGTTATAGTAGTTAATTCGCGTAAAAAATACATGTAACTGATATCTGTCGCTTATTGCTTGGATATTGTGGGTGTTTTACATACTTTACATATTTATATGTGGAAGGGTAAACTCGAGAACATTAATGTTAAAATTGAACGTAAAATCTGCGGCCCACTTGAGGTAGAACTGGTCCATATTTGGGCCCTGAACTAAAGTACTAAATATCTGACTGAGCTTGGATCTCTGTTATCAGTAACTCATTTATGATGTGACTGCAGAAACCAACACTAAGTGACTGTAACTATCTCAGCTGGCTTTCCTCTGGTGATGATTGATGATGGAAGCCAAATGAAGTCCTTTTTCAACAGATTTGTGTTGATGCGTTAGAGCGCCATCTGGTGACTATTAGTAAGTAGCACGAGTTAAAGAAGTTATATCAGAGATGGGCAACTTTTATTACAGCGGGGGCCATAAAACAGGGATTTCCTGATCTGAGGGCCACGTTATCAACATTCATTTCACTATTTAGAAAAATGAGCATTAACACAGGGTCGATTTGTGTATGTGTTGTGGTTTATTTAATTACATTTTTATTTTTATGTAGTGTTATTGTGTATTTTGTACATTTCGTTCTGATTTTATTTAATTTTTTCTGTAATTTTGGATGTTTTTTTAATTTGTTTTTGTGTATTCTTTGTTGTCGATTTGTGATTTTTCTTTTTCTTTTTTAAATCTGCAATTTTGTGAATTTTTTGTGTGGATTTGTAAATGTCCCTGTTATTTTTGTGTATTATTGATCATCTCGTCTCTTGTTGTTTGTTTTGGTGTATTTTATGTTTTTCTGTTGTCATTTCGTGTATTTTTGTGGTCGTTCTTTTTTCTGTTTCTATAGTTTTTGTTGTCCTTTTGTGTGTATTTCTGTAATGTATGTTTAAATTATATGTTTTAAAAAAAAACAAGGATCACATAATGAGCATATGAATATTACAGTAAATCAGAATATTTGGTATTCAAATGTAGGATGTCAATGTAAAGATTAAAGGGATGGCAGAATAATTAGCATAGATAAATACAAATACTCAACGGGATACACTTAGTGAATTACACATTACACAATAAGAGTATTTCAGTTTTAACAATAAATAAATATGTGATATTGGGAAAAAAAATACGTTGAATGACTAATAATAAAATCGTTAAAATAACTACTATTAAAAATATTGAAATGATTTAATGTTTCCAAATATTTGCCTTTAAACGTTTGTGACGCACTCGATGCCTATTGGCTGCTTTTAGCAAAGGGCGTGGCTAGACGTCATATATACATTTTTGTGTAATTGTTGTGATTTATTTCGTTTTCTGTTATTTTTTGTAGTATTATTGTTTTTTCTGTATTTTGTCATTTTATATATTTTTGTTGTAATTTTGTGTTTTTCCCCCTGTACATTTTAATGTTTTTTAAAATATTTTTTTAGTTGTCCATTTGTGTTTTTTTGTGGTCGTTCTTTTTTAGGTTTCTGATGTTTTTTGTTGTCCTTTTGTGTGTATTTCTGTAATATATGTTTTAAAATGCAACAATTGTCATTTTATATATTTTGTGATTTTTTTTCTGTAACTTTATGTTTTTTTAATTCATTTTTGGGGATTTTTTGTGATATAAAATAAATTGTTAAAATAGCTTTTGAAATTACTTAACATTTCCAAACATTTGCCTTTAAAACGTACTCAAACCCCATTGGTTGTTTTTAGCAGAGGGCGTGGCCAGACGTCAATGTTTATGTGGCTATCGGTGCTGTGGTGGATGTGGTGTATGTGAGGCACACTGACAGAGCTCTGCAGCCGGGTTTCCCTCTCTGGCCTGCCGTTAAATCCCCTTCTAACGCGGTAAAGCTCCAGGCTCTGCTATGGGGAACCACTAGCGGCTGAAAACACGGACGAATCCGAGGAAACCGCCGGGATGGCGGGCGCCTTTGGCTTCAAAGGCTGCCAGAAAATCCACGGTCCGCAGATCCGGAATCTGCTGCAGGCGAAGGACTTCTTCCTGTTCGACTGCGACGGGGTGATCTGGCACGGAGAGAAGGCCATCACCGGGGCCACCACGGTGGTCAACTCCCTCATCCGACGGGGCAAAAACGTGGTGTTCGTCACCAACAACTCGACCAGGCCGCGGGAGAATTACATGCACAAGTTCTACCGCCTGGGCTTCACCGACGTGATGCTGGAGCAGATCTTCAGCTCGTCCTACTGCTCGGCTCTGTACCTGCGGGACGTGGTGAAGGTCTGCGGGCAGGTGTTCGTCATCGGCTGCGACGGGTTGCGGACGGAGCTCCAGGAGGCGGGGATCCCCTGTGTGGAGGAGGAGGAGGACCAGCCGGACGCCACCATCTTTACCTGCCCCCTGGCTGCGGACGTTAAGGCGGTGCTGGTCGGACACGACGATAAACTGACTTTCCTCAAACTGGCCAAAGCCTCGTGTTACCTGAAGGACCCGGAATGTCTGTTTCTGGCCACAGACAACGACCCGTGGCACCCGCTGTCCAGTGGGAGGATACTGCCAGGTAGGGGGTCCCATGGAGCCTATTCCAGTCTATTAATCAGTTAGAATAATAGTGAACTATTGACATTAGGGCTTTAGTCGACTAAAATATACAAGCTAGGAGTTAATACATTTAAAACAAATATTTAATTACCATTGATCAATCTGATATTGGATGATAATGTTTGTAAATACATACAGACAGATTTGATGTGATCATTTTATTTTATTCATATATATATAAATAAAAGGAATGTCACAAAACAAGTCAAAATTCAAATAAAACATTCAATAAAATATTTACATGTTCAAAATAGAGCTGGGCGATATATCGAAATTGCAATATCGCCTATATTGATATATTTTTATTTTAGAAAGTGTCTATTTGTACAGTTGCAGTACGGGCAACCCCCGGTGCTATTGGTACAGTTACCGAAGTATAGGTACGTAACGTCTTAGGGTGAGGTTACAACCCAATATTGCAACAACTTTTAGGGTTAAGTTTAGGGTAAGGTTTGGTCTTAGTCATGGGACCTAAACTGGCCAAATAGGGACGCTGCGTTCAAATAGAATGTCGGTATATTGATACTGCAACCGTAAAGATAGCCACTGCCTTTATTTTATAGCTCATTTTGTATCAAAATACTTGTTTTAGGAGAAGCGACTACTAGGAGTCGCTGCTTTTGCTTCTTCTCAGAACTCTCAGAGCCCGTTTTTAAAAAGTTCCGTCTTCAGGAACCAAAACGCTGTAAATGTCCCGCCAAAACGCAATAACGTTTTAGCGTTTTCACTAGAAAACGTTCTCGTGTAAACAGAGCCTCATTCTAGTGGTACACACAATGTAAAGGTCACACACAGCAGAAATGTTTGCTTTGTTCAAGCACTTTAGTCCAGAACCCTGTGGAGCTGAACACAGATGGTTGATTGTCTTTCAATAGAAATGTCTTCGTCTCATTTTATTACCTTTATTGAACCACATTGAGATGAATAATCTTTTACAAGTTTGTCCTTCTCTGCTAAGGTTCAAGATTTGGATAATTCCAGCAAGTTCATTTTGTCTTCTTTTTTTGAATAATATGTTAAGGTTTCATTTATTCGGGCAACTTTTCTTCAGGAAATTGACTTTGATCTCCTGACATGTTGAGATAAAAGTCAATTTCCTGAAAAAAAGTTGCCTGAATAAATTAAACCTTAACATAATATTCAAGATTTGGACACATTTCGTGGGTAAGGCTGTTGTCCAGGTACAATTTTTAACTTCTAATATGAAACTGGTATTACAACCTTAAGTGTAGGTCGATATCATACTTATGGCTTATTTGGTACTGGCTTGATTAAGTGATATTACTCACAACTAGAGCTGTGTAATTAAAATCGACTATCAATCTTGAATTGACTTCATTATAATTCTCCGAAATTGATTCATATGTGCTTAAATCAATTAGATTTTTTACTGTAATGCCAGTAGTCTCGTGCTATAGTCTAGCGTTAGCAAAGTCGACTACTGCGCCTGCTCAACGCGAGAGTACATTCAATTCAGTGCAAACATGGCAGACGAAGCTTCGCAGGGTAGTCGTGTAAGAAAAAATCTGTTCTGCGATAGATCACGATATTTCACCACGCGATTATCGTATCAATCCAAAAAATGTACAAATTTTTTTTTTTTTTTAACGAAAAAAAACATTTAATTGTGCATATGGGTAGCACGTAAACGCTACACTACTGAACCCCATCAGACCTTGTTAAACTACCTCACTCCTCAATGTATTTTAGCTGGAAGTTCATACTGGACACTTTTCTAGATGTATGTGGTTACTTTTTTTATCGATTCAAAACCTCATTATTCGAAATCGATTCAGGAAATTGGCCATGATACGCGGGGGCAAGGGGAGCATTGTCCCTCCTAGTGGTCAAAAGTTTCCAGTACAGTTTTCACAAATTCATTTGAAAAAAATACAATTCTTAATGTACCTAATATACAAATATCTTAAGAGCCATAAAACAATGACTGTACAAAATATATATGAATTAATTTGTTGTCAGTGAAATGGTCACAAACTTTTGAGATTTTAGGTTGGTTCTTCTTCTGTTTCCCAATTTTTCTTCACATGGATGGTACTACAGAAAGTGATCCCTGGCCTGATTTCATCATTAATTTACAACATTAAACAACGCGTCGAGTCGACACATTTTTGTAGTCAACATGATCAATTATGTTATTAATATTTTTTGCTATTATTGTATATGTTACACACATTGTGGTTGGCGCGAACCTCGAAACGGTCTATTTATGGTCTATATATGTAATTCTATTTTTTCTTTTGCCTCCCTGGCAAGAATCTCAAACACTGCCCGTGCCCAGCTCTACTCAGAACAATAGTCAGCAACAGTAGCTGTTTTCCTTCCAGCTGCTGATGGATGAACCCTTTGTGTCCTCAACGGCAGGTTCTGGTTCCCTCATCGCGGCCCTGGAGGTGGCCTCGGGCCGGAAAGCCACCGTGATCGGAAAACCGAGCCGCTTCATGTTCGAGTGCATCTCCAGTCAGTTCCGAGGGGTGGACCCCGCCCAGTGCCTGATGGTGGGGGACCGCCTGGAGACGGACATGCTGTTTGGCTCCAATTGCGGCCTGGACACCATGCTGACGCTCACCGGGGTGTCTCAGATGGAGGAGGCCCAAGAGTACAGGAATAGTGACGTGAGCACCAACCACAGCCTAGTGCCCGACTACGTGGTGGACACCATCGCTGATTTCATTCCTGCTTTCGAGGAACTGGAAGAACAGAGCAACTGATGCGTTCTTTGGCCTCAGCAAACATATCACCTCGTCTAGGTTCTAAGTGCAATGTTGACGAGTCTGGAGTTTGCAAAATGAATAACAGGTTCCTTTATCTTCAAAGGTGAAATACTCGTGAATAACGGAAAAAAAAAAGTCCCAGAGACGCACGTAGGGCAAATATTCTGTGCCAAAATAACCCTGACGCAGTACATACCTCAGTGTAGCCTGTAGTCTTGTGCTCTTCTGTGACAGTTTCTTTTTTGCAGGTGTTGATAAAAATATGAATTTACTGCACTTTCTCGTTCATAGCTGGTGTTAGCGATCACATTTAAACCGTTCAGGGTCATTTTTTCTAACTTCATGAGCTGCTTGATGATTGTGGTTGATTTTCCTTATTATTAGCACTTAACCCTGGTGACGCAGTTCTTTTAGATTCCCAGGTTTTTGACTGATGTTATAGGAAAAGCAGTTTGAGCGTAAATCTGATGTCAACTAGTAAAGTACATGTACTCAACTTAGGTTTACTAGTGCGTGAGTGCACTTAACTAGTGAAGCAGAATGTGACACTAGTGAGTTAGCCTTATATGCTAATAAAGGGGCCGGGAAAAGCACATTCAGGCTTTTCATTGGCTTTCGAAAATATTAGAAGCAATCAGGGAGCTGGATTTGGTTATAATACCCCCTACTTCATTTGCATTAGGCATACTAGTAGGGATGTCCCAATACAACTTTTTAATTTATAAATAAAAAAACAGATTCAAACTAATTTCAATATTTAAATTACCTTATACAATATTGATGGTGATGTAAGGTGTAGAAGTCATTCAGCAACTGACTGATGTTAAATGGGAGGTCGATTTAAGGTTTCATTTATTCAGACATGTTTAATTTTTTTTTGATTTCCTGATGAGTTTCAACTGTCAACTGCCAGTCTTCTTCAGAGGCGTCTGCAGATCGCTTTGATGTTTCCTTGACTTTCGCGTAATAAGTTATTTTTGAACAATACGTTAAGGTTTCATCAACGTTGTGTTTTTCAACCTTGGGGATCACCTGGAATTTAAATTAGCTCGCCTGAATATTTTTTTTAATCTTTTATTAAATTTCTATTATTATTGAAACACACAATCCTAAACAACTGTATTCTATACTTCCACTTTCTCACATGTAAATCTAGTTCAAATAAAATGCAGTATGAAAATATCTGGGATGGCGCAATTTGTCACTAATTCTGTTTGTAACAAACGTAGGGTCGTCAGAAATTTGTGATATTGAAATAGGGTCACGATCCATAAAAGGTTGGGAACCACTGCCTTTTAACGTATTGTCCAAAAAGAACATGCTGGAATTAAATGAAAGATTAATAATCAGCAAATACTTAAAAAAAAAAAAAAATCTAATCAATAATTGAAAATTGGTTTGTAATGAAATCAAGACTTCATTATTTGAATTGAATTGGGAAATTGGGCAGATTAAATAATGTCTACTTGTACTACTAGACTAGTTAGATCTTAAGAGTACTAGTAAAGGTAAAGTAGAGCTAAAAGACACTATTCCTCATTTATCAACTGACGGTACGTTCAGATTTGAGCGATCTGGTATTTATCAATGTTGACGTGATGGTACGCTACGATCAGATCTCACGTCAGGTCTGAGCTCGTGTACGATAATCTGAGTGGGTTAGCGGAGCAGCACAAAATCTGACTGAGACTGAAAATAAAGTATGAAACAAACGTCAGCTGTCATTGAGTCATAAGCAGACACACGTACAGATAAAAACGGATTATTAAAACAAAATCAAATGAATTTTAAAGAAAATCTCATGTTATGACAGAAGAAACAGGACCTCATTTATTACTTTAAATGTAAATAGTTCCTTTTACAAATGTGCTGCAGTATTTAATCAGTAATGTGAATTATTGGTGAAATTGGCTGAAGGCAAAATAAACACAAACAAGGGAAAAAAAGGTAAAAGCAGATTTTACTGGTAAAGCAAAATCATCTACTAGTAGACAATGTGTCACTAATAGTCCTAAAATATGTTACTAGTAAAAACTAGTAACATATTTCCACTAGTAGGTGGCCAATGACAAACCTTTGTGCTTTTCCCCGCCCCCTTATTAACATATTTGTCTCACTTGTTACAGTTTTAGCTTCACTAGTAAACCAACAATGAGTACATGTACTTTAGATGTGAGTTTAACTGTGACTGATATCACATTAATACTCAAACTATTTTCCACATGTTGATCTTTAATGGTCTGAGACCTCAGTGACAATCTGCTCCTCACACTATGTTTTCCTTCATTCTTATTGCTCTGTTTTACTGTAAACTACTCGTGCCAATATTCAGCCTAGAGACACTCTAAGACCAGCACTAGTTAGTTACTGGACTGTTGTAAAACGTCATTGTTGTTAATGTTTACCAATGAGAGCATGTCTGCAACAGTAAATACTTGAAACCTTGATTTCCTCTGGATTGTCTTTAGAGGAAACGTGAAGAAGCATGAACAACGCCACAATGAAAATACAATATTATTTTAATTATTTATATCCATTGCTTCTTATAATCCACCTCCGTGCGTTGCAGTACAGGTAGAACTTTTCCCTCCACGTCTTTAACTTCAATTAGCTCCATAAACAGAAATGAAAAACAAAGCGCTGCCTGGGTTTCAATGCGTTACTGCGGCAGAAAAAAGATCCACTAAACAGGTCAATTACACTTTTAAACCTGCACAGTGAGAAAAAAACTAAACAGCAGAGATGGTTTGGCTTTGCAGTGTTTGATGCAGAATAAAAAGACGCTTGTCGGTGTGACGTAAAAATACAATTCAGATCTGAAATAAACATATGTACAAACAGGAGCTGTGGAAAAACTTTCTTCTGCGTGTGTCGTCATGGCGTTAGGAGCAAAATTAAAGACATGCTGATTGGTGACGGCAGTGAACACACCCCTTCCTTCACTCCGGTCCACCGCGCTGCATCACAAGAAAAAAAAAAATACAAACAGGAACAATTCAGTATTACCTCAGGTTTACAACTCATTTCTGCCAATAATCAGCATTTAGATTAATTTGATATTAAAGAAAACAGTGAAATAAATGTAATTCAAATTCTACTTGTATTAGAGAATTTGGGGTCGCGAGACACTGGGAGGGGGTCACCAGATGCCTGCAAAAAACTATGAATATTTTTTGAACAATTTGAGCCAATTTTTGCTTATTTTTACTCTTTCTGCAACTACACCAAACTTTCCATATTTTAACCTGTTCATCACTTTTTCTTGCCATATTTTTGCTCCTTTTAATGCATTATTGCTGCATTACTCCCATTTCTGACACTTACCAACTAATTTCACTGTCTTTTCTGCTCATTTTTCTACTTTCAAGACATGTTCAGCACCTATAAACCCTTTCCACCACTTTTCCCACTTAATGTTGCATATGTGGACCCATTATTTTCACTTTTAACCTCTTCACTACTACACACATTCACAGTTTGCCATGCCCATTACTTGCCAGTTTAAACTAATTGTTCCAATATTGACACTTTGAACCCTTTTTTCTGTCCATTTTTGTCACTTTTAACCCATTTTATTCTGATTAATAATAATGTTCAACAAAGATCCATATGGACTTCATTAAGGGTACTTGACTTGTTTAAGTATTTCACTTCCCCTTTAATGATAAAAACATCACACTTTAAAGGGATGAGTTCTTCAATTTTTTTCCAAAAAAAAACCAAAAGAAATCCACATTAATCTGTGTTTCCTCACCTGGATGTAATCCATTTCATGGGCTGTCAGCGGTCTGCGGCGATAGCGAGCAGGAAGCAGCTGAATGGAGGCCAGAGTGTCTGGAGTTCCTGGGATTGTAGTCCGAGGAACGGGGGGTCTCGATAGAGAAGGAGGAGCAGCTTCAGCGTGATGTGGAAGGTCAGCAGCGACTACTTTTAATAGTTCCTGAGCTGGGAACAAAGAGGGAAACTGACATTCCACTTATTTATTCATCATTATGTCAAACAAAGCCAGAGGAACATTATATGATGCACCAGGTGATGTCACAATCAGTATCAGAAAACACTTTGGACTGCAGAGAAACTCCTGGAAGGAATGAGTACAGTGAACTATGTATAGATAAGCACAGACTTATCTACTGAGTCGAGTGCTTAACGTAGTAATACTGATCTAAACCTTATTTTACATAAGCTGCTCAGGCTTTTCCATACGTCTAGAAATCTATGAAATCCAGCAGTGTGTGTTTCACTCACCATTAGGCTTTGGGATCCCTAGTCGATTAGGAAACTTGATCATTGGTGCGTGAGGGCGGACCGCCTGAAAAATATAAAAGTCAAAACTTTTTACAATAAATTAAACTAACGCAGCATTAAATTATAATGTGAATAATAAAGTTTTTAGCCACAGTTTGGAATTTTTCACAAGTGTCTTATTTCGAGAAAATAACATCCAGCAATTATTAATTACACACTGACGGGAGGAGCTAAATAATAACAGTCTTATTAATAATTCATTCTGATATTGGCAAGTTCTATCACAGCAGGGGCCATGGAAATGTGACTGTTTGAACCAAGGGCCACATTATCAACATTCATGTCAGCATTAGTAAACTATGAACAATCAGAGCATTAATACAGGAAATAGATTGTGTTTTTTGTTGTCATTGATTATATTTCCCTGTCATTTTCATATATTTTGTTGCTGTTCTCTCTGTTTTTTGTATTTTTGATGTCATTTTTTTAAATTTATTTTTTCATACATTTTGTGTTTTAGGAGTCATTGTTTTGGGTTTTCATATTTACACTTTGTGTGTTATTGGAGTCATTTCGTCTATTTTTGTTGTCATTTTGTATATTTATGTTATTTTTTGTTGTCAACTTGTGTTGTGTTTTTGTTGTAATTTTGTGTATTTTGTTGTCGTTTTTGTATATTTTTGTCCAATTTGTGTATTTTTCCCTAATGTGTGTTTTGGGCCATGAGTTGTCTGATGTAGATTATTAGCATAACGTTAACTAATGTGATAATTAGCTGGTGAATATTTAAGAACCACAATGGTTTAAATTCAAGCACCATGCTGTTTGGTTACCACCTGACGCTGACAGTGTAACCAGACTCTTTCCATTTAGGGACAAAACTAAACGGACAGTTATTTTCTGTGGACATCTATGAAGAAGAAGAATTAGTAATATTAAATTTAATAATAGTCAACTTAACACAACCTTCTTGTTTTTTAAAACAGCAGCAGAGACAAACAACACGAGGGGAAGGAAGTTGAAATGTATTCTAATCCTTTTAAAGGTAATTTACAGGCTTAACTACACTCTCATAAACTTTAAAATAAGCCCAGAAACCATATTTTGGCACTCCTGATTTAGATAATGGCATTTTGTTTCAATAAATAACATGAAACTCCCCCATTTCTCACTTTACATTAATTCTGAACAATCACCCCTGGTAAGCATTGTTACTTCCAGGTTTTTCAGGATGTCAGACATTAAAAAGGACAAATGTCACACATATTAAATACAATATCTGTCCTTTCATGTTAAACTAGGTCCAAGATCAGCCCTGGTTTAAAATACAACAGGTATTGAAGCTACAAACAACACCCACATAAACCAGCTTTATGTAGCAGTTTAATCAAACCGGAGACTTGGACTATGCGAAGAATTAATCAATTAAAATCCAAACATGTTGATTTTACGTAGCAAACCAGTATCGGTTTCCCTGTCCAACAACAAGGGCACCAACAAGGGTACCACAGAAATAAAGACCATTATAACAGCCAAGCTAAAATAAACTATTAAATATTCACAGCAGCACAAACTTATCGTTTAACCCTCCGATATGTGTTTAAACAGAGCATTCCGGCGTTTAAAGTGACAGGAGAGACGTTACCTGAATCACTCTGGCTGCTGGAGCCGCCATTTTGGAGCTGACTTTACTGCCCATGACCTCAGCTTTCACTTCCGGGTCGGGACGTCACTGCGCTTGCGCACAATGACCACACAGAGGCGCTGCTACTGCTGAGTCAGGCCGCAGCGGTCCTGATGCGGAGGAGACATTAAACGTAGATTCAGGCAGAATATGTGTTTTAACAACGCGTGTATTGGGAGCCGAAACCATCATATGAATATAATAAAGGTAATTCTTACCTTCAGCACTGAGGTTACTGTATATTAGCTAAGATATGTTGTCCTTTAGGTCAAATGTTCAGGCCATGACACAGACTCCGGTCACCCAAGGATACACAAAGATGGAGCAGCGAAACACCCACAGCAGCTATAAAAATGACCGCGTCAAGGTCTAATAAGGCGACAAGAGGCGTTTACATCCCAGACAGAAATTAAAGGAGAAAAACATCAACAGGTAAATCTCAGAAAACAGTAACACAAGCTCAAAACACTGAAAATAAACACAAATTAGCACGGACTTTAATCTCACTCCACCTACAAAAATAAGGACAGGAAAGGACAACCGTATCACGTGGTGAGGATTTGTCCAATCAAAATTCAGATTAAGATAACAGAGATCGTCTATATAGAAGTATTGTCACCCTAACATTCTGTGTATTCACTTTTTTTTTAAATTACAAAATGAAAAATTAATCGATTATTTTTAAAACAGAGCTAATAAAAACACATATAAATTGTAAATAAATAAATTAGTGATGCACGATATAATCGTCCCAAAAGCGGTTTTAATATTAATTTTTGGATATTGGCAATTCTGCTGATATAATGAATCAATAAAATAACAGTCTTTGCTTCATTGATCAACCCATAGACCTCATATAAGTAGGTAGGAACTGTTTTAAGTAGGATAGGCTGTGATTATCTTAACTGTTTGGATTTAAAGACAATTGTCATGAATAAATGACATGTTTTATGTAACATAAGTAAAGTACTTTTCTAATTTTGCATAAGTGCATCCTTAAAATAAATAAATATTAATGTAGTTAAATAAAATGAAAAAAATCTTCTTTCAAAATGGAAAAAATGTGTGTATTTAATTGAAAACATGGACATTTGGCCGTTATAGCAAATGCATTTAATTAAAAATAATACACCATGTGTGTTCTTTAAGATATAAGAAATCCATATGTGTTCAATTGTGTGCACTTTTTTGAATTTTAGTAACTAGTGCAGTGCCCGTAGGAAGTATGTCCTGCTATAGAAACGTGGGAGGTTAAATAGCTTTTTCATGGATGACCAAATGAGGTTGTGTTTGAAGGTGGGACGTGCTTTTTGCTTTTTTAGCCATTGGGAAAAAGCAAAATTAGTAATGCAACAGCATGATATTTGAAAGTGTTTTGAAGGCTAAATCTGGTTAGATTTCTGTTTTGAGAATAATTAATGGATATGTGTGGTCGAATATTGTAATAAGTATGAATTTGTTATCCATCATGGTTATGCTGTTGCATTGGCATTAAACACAAACCTTTAGTATGTTTAAACAAACATGTTACATTCTGAATAATTTGTTTGAAGACAGAAATTTGTAATGTAGATAGAGAATGACACACACACACACTTATTTAAAAAAAAAATAAGTGCATCTTATGTATTATCTTACGTATGTATCTTGTATTATTTTTCATGCAGATTTGCACACGTTTTGAATCCTTTGATAAAATCCTTTTCTTGGTCACTATGTTTAGTTTTAATCATATTTTGTTTCTTTTCACCTTTGTTATAATTTCTTACTTGGAGCCATTGTAACAAAAGTATTTCCCCCTGGGATTATTAAAGTCATACTGATTCTGATAACTTGGAACAAACTTTATTCTTGATGTATTTAATGTTTTTTTTTTCTTTCGTACTAAGACATCATCACTGAACTGAAGCCTTACTTTGTTTCCAGTTTTACCTTCTTAGCTTAGCATTGTTTGCATATTTATTCATGTGAATTTCAGAGTTGCTCATAATAATCCTTCTAACAACAAATAACAGACAACATTCACAGTTAAGTGACCAGTTGATATTTTATTTGGTCTTATTTTAGTAAACAAACTTGTTCTGTTTCATGTAAAACAAAAAAAGGTCCCTTTCTTGACATTTGGCCAGCTTTCTAACTTCACACACGAAGGTCTTATGTTCGTGTACGGGTGATGCCCACAGCAGTGCTGGACTTTGCGTTTGCTTGCGCAGCACTGTGTGGGGTTAGAGAAGCTCGTGGTTGCTTTTTCTTCTTCTTCTTCTGGCTGTTGTGTTCAGTTTGGTCTGAATCACTTTGACCTGTCAAACAGCTGTTTGAGTTGGTCCTGGGACGTGGCCTCTTTCTGCTGCATGAGGGCCGCGTCACCTTTGGTCACACCCCAGCTGTCGGGGGTGGACATGGATGGACACAGGGGGCGACCTGAGGCGGGCTTCAACTCCTCCCAGTAACCACGACGAGCCCTGGAACAAACAGTTGGTCAGTGTGTGCAGGGTTCTCACTTGGAATTTTTTCACAGCGTAGGGGATCACGAGGTGCGTGGGTGAGTGCCGCCAACGTAAGGGTTGTAGAGGTTAGAAATTTTCCAGAAAATTCAGAACATTTTCAGAAAATTTTGAAACGTATAACCCTCTGACAGCCAAATTTTGTGAAGTAAAGCTGAAGTTTTTTTTAATTTATTAATTTATTTTTTTTATCTGTGTTACTGCCTTGCTTTAAAGCCAAATGTTTTTTGTTGAATTGGTGAAGGGTCATGCTTTATATAGGTCCTCCACTAATAAATACTCACAGTTACTGTATAGACAAGAAATAACATTTTATTCAAAAGACTGATTCGAAGATGCACTTTTCAAATTTAAATTAGGTATTGGACAGTGATTATGGGTTATAAAGCGGAGGATTCACACAGTAAAGCTTTAATCAGGCATGAAAAGAAGACCTGACCCGGCCTGAGCCCAACAGAACACGCCCTGAACCCGTCCGACCCGAATGAAGCCGATGTCTCTTTAAGCCTGAACCCGTTTCAACCCAACATTATTTATATCCGTGAGCGCTCATGTAGAATGATCCGTTGCAAATTATGAACATGATAAACATCTTCATGTGCCGCTACACGTTGCATCCGGTTGGAGCTACACAATTTATTTTGGACGTTAATTACGATTACAACCCCTGCAGCTAAGTAGCTGCAGGGGTCCTCAGGTAAAGACGGGAGCATTCGAGCAAATTGCCTGCATTAAATAGACGGTACGGCTGATGTACAGCATGTGTTTCTCGGTTATGTAGATTAAAAAAAGAGTTTAAACAACCCATGCATGCCTAGAAGTTACTTTTGTGTCCAAGTGCAGCAATTATTATGACGGTACCGATTAAAAAATGAAATAAAACAACAGAGAAGCCCCCTAAGGTGCGTTTTTGACCAGCGACATCACACCGTAGGGGACCCCTACGCTCAACAGTGCTGGCGAGAACCCTGGTATGGCCTGTATTTGTCCTAAAGGATCAATATTCCCTGGCCTGAGCAGTTTCTTAATGACGGAGGGTTTCTTACCGAGCTCTGACCCAGGGCTTGGTGTGCATCTCCAGTCCAGCGCCCCAGCTGCCATGTTTCTCTGAGCCGGCGGGGAGGAAACCTCTGTCTGTGGCGAGCTCCTCGGCCACAGCTCTGATGTGATAAGGTTCAAATCCACAGCAACCACCAATGAAACGGATGCCAACGTTGTAGGCCTCTCTGGCGTACTTGTGCATGTCCCAGCGGGTCAGAATCCTGGGCTCCAGACCTGAGAAGATTTTAGAAGTTTGAGTGCCTAATTTAACTCTCATCTCTACCACTTGGTTGAAGTATGTAATCCTAAAAAGATCCACCAGAATGTACTGTCTGTAAATGTTAGGTCCTTTATCCCATTCTACAACCAGGAAATTAGAAATAAGAAAATCACTTCGGACATTATGATGGATTTTGGTTAAACTTTAAACAGTAGGAATACTTTTTTGACACATAATAATGTTTAAGGCCTTATTAAATAGAATTATGATTGATAATCAAGCAAAAAATCTTAAATTAAATGTCTAAATATTTTTTGAAAATATGGTCAACCATATTGTTGATTTGTTGCTTTATGGGGATTGGAGGGATTTTAGTTTGATGGAAGTAAAATTAGCTTTTTTGCTGCAAACTACACCCACGTGGCTCATTTTGTTCATTTATTGCAGTTGATATGATCAACAAGATGGACGTAAAAATTCTAAAATTATGATGATTTTTTTTTTCAATGTGCTGGTCACATATATGCATTGGTGTTCCTCTGGGGGTCAAGTTGACCCCAAGCTGTTTTAGCTGTGTATAAAACTTGTCTTTGTGACAGCTCTTTCACAGTAAAAGTGGCGTAGATGAGAATGTGTCTGAGACAGAAGACTTTAGAATGAGTAACCCCAAATATATGACAAAAAGGAGATAAAAATAGGTAAATGAATATGTTTATGAGAGGAAAGGGGCAGTCGCCAACATCAATATGAATATAACTGCAGCAGTTTGAGTAAAGTGTTACGTTACCAAAGGGGAACTCTGGCAGGTCGATGAATCCTTGACAGTTGCAGTCCGGGGTGTGGAACGCTAGTGGCTGCACCATGTAGTGAGCCTTCAGTCCGGCCTTCTCCACTCCCTCCTTCATCAACTTGACAGCTTTCACACAGGTCAGAGGGTCAAAGTGGCAGTTGACTCCGACGATCTCGGCGCCTACAGAAGAATGTACAAGTGTTACAGCACCAACTGTGGCTCGCAGTTGTGGCTTTGAGGTCTTCAAATTCCAAATGTGTGCCTGTAATGGTAATAAAATGGCAGTAACGGAGCAAAGCATGCAGTCGGCTGCTCAGTAGAATATGTTTACTAGGGTTCATGCACTAATAATGTTCTATAAAGTGTCAAACGTCTCCAGGGCAGAGGTAAAATGAGGATACTGTGCTTTGACAAGGTTCCACAATGTGTACCCATGAAGTAGGGTTGGGTAATGGCATTGTTTGAATTTGAACAATTCTGGTTCTGGTTCTGGTTCCGACTCAGATTCCCGATTCCGAATCTTTTAAGAGACATTTTGAAAATTTAACAGAATCAGAATCTTTTGCTGAAGCAAATATTTAACCTTTTTGAAAAACGTAATGATAGTTTGATAAACATACCACTTGTTTTTGATGTTTGTACAATTAGTTACCATTTACTTGTTCTCACAAGTTTAAAAAAATGAAATAAATTGTACTTCATATCATTTTGTACACGTAAAGGTGAAATTTGTAATTATTGATATTGTGATATATCGTATTGTTTAATATCGGGATATATCGTATCGTGACATGCAAATTGTGAATCCTACTGTATCGTCAGGTTCATGTCAGTGCACACCCCTACTACCCACCAGCTTTGACCAGCTTGACGGCGCACTCAGCAGCAGAGACACCGTGCATGTCCCCATCTGGTCCAATGCACAGAGAAGCAGCCACAGGCTTCCCCGTCTCCTTCAGCACCTCCACGGCCCACACGGCCTCTTCAACATGCTCAAAGTACTGCAGAGGATCAGAGGCACGGCATTAGTCAACAGAACTAATGAAACTCAGACAATCTCAAATCGTGTTGTTGTTCTTCATACCTCAGCGATCAGGAAGTCCACATCTTTTTTGACGAACACATCCAGCTGTTTCTTGAAAATGGCCTTCACGTCCTTCTCGCTTTTGCAGCTAAGGTAGGACGGGGTCTGGGACACGCCCCCAGCAACCAGAGCATCGCCCTCGTTGGCGACTTCACGGGCCAGGTCACAGGCGGCCTCGTTGATCTGAGCTCCCTGCAACAAACAAAGAAACACACAATATAGTAACCATGGTTGGGTTAAATTACAACTACTGTACGTCTTCAATTATCCATGTTCAATTACAACTCAATTACGATTACTTTGACTGGCAATTTTTTCGATTACACTTGAAATTACAATCATCATTTTCCCTCTCAAAGTCAATTACAATTATGTTTTCAATTACTAAAGTTCAATTACAATTACTGAGCCTCTTGTGTTAGCTTTCTGCTAGCATTTCTTATGATAACGGGACAGTTTTGACCCATTTCTTAAATCAGCTGGAAAATACACTAAAAATATTATCTATCATTCAATTTGTTTTTCAATTGCACTTATAATTGACCCCAACCCTGGAAGCAAATTACTTTTTCTCATTGTTTTGTGTGGCTTTTGTGTCTTTGTGTTAACTTACGGTAAAGGTGAGCTTGTTGCCCCTGTTTTCCAGTTTGTCGTCACTGGCGTAGAAGGTGAACGTCTGCATGACGTTGGCCCCGGCCCTCAGGAACTCCCTGTGCAGCTGTCGCACTGGAAATCACCGACAGCTCGTGTTAACATTCTGCCACATCATCAAACCTCTCACACATTCTTTATGGAGTTGGAGAAGTGAGACTCTTTTGCATATGCGGAGTTAGCGGGGGTGTGGGGTGGTCAAAAGTTTTCATTACAGTTTTCCCAAATTCATTCAAAAAAATAAAATTCCTAATATAATGTACATAATATACAAATATTTTAGGAGCCCTAAAACACAGTGACTGTGCAAAATATAAATTAATTAAGTTGTTCTTATAAAATCCTAGTATAACTTTAGGTTGGCAATTCTTCTTCACAATGTAAATGAAGCAGAAAACGGCCGCCGGCCCTGATTTTATCATGAATTTAAAACATTAACTGACACGTCAACGCACATTTTCCTAGTCAACATTAACATTATATAATTTTTGCATTATTGTATATGTTACACACATTGGGGTCGGTGCGAATCCCGAGACAATCGATATATTTATTTCTATTTTTTTCTTTTGCCCCCCACGGCAACAATCTCAAACTCTGCCTCTGGTCCTTTGTTTGTTTCTCACCTGCTTCAGGATGTTCTGCAGCTGCTTCAGGGGTCCAGGGTCCAGCCTTTACGTATCCTCTCTTTTCCAGAGCAAACACGAAGCCTCCATCTCCGATGACGACCTCCCCAGCGTTCAGACGCTCCAAGATTCCCTGTGAGAACGGATCAGGGTGGGTTTGTTCAAATGAATGACTGAAAACTTAGTGATACAGATTTATTGTGATGTCATCATAGGTCGCCTCGTTCACACTAGTTACAGTGTCAGCACTTTAAATATCAACCCCCTCTTTTCTTTCCAGTCATGGAGAAAGCAGCTGTCAGGCTTTGTAGCAGCTGCTTCATCATCCATCTCATCACTACAGCTTCTCCCACTAACTCCACTATCTGTATCCCAGTATAGTTATTAAAACACAGTTACGTTTATGCTTCGGATCTTTCTTATTTGACTTTATAGACCGACAATCCAAAAGGGACTTACACCCAAATTAAGCCAGTAAGTTTCACTGTCAGGCATAATAATGTCAACCCAGAGTGTACAATTTATCAATTCATCTTTTTTTAAATAAATGTATCCACCAGTAAAATAATTATTATCAACAGCACTTTTGTTAAAATGTTGTTACTATGGCTACATTTCTTTCTCAAAAGTCTAAAAAACTAATTGTCTGTAGAAAATGTAGTTATTATTTTATTTTATTTTTTTTATCAGACTGACCTAAAATTCCACCACTTTGATCACAGTTGGGACCATAACACAAAATACAAATTGTATTTATTTACATAAACCTTTGTTTTTTCAAAAATGACCGGTTATTAGAAATGAATGGAGGGAGAGACTAAAATTTGTAAAAGGTGTAAATTATTGTGATTGTGTCAACATTTTTAAATGGTTCCAAAACAAATGTACTTGGTGCTTTTGTCCCGAATTAGTTTATGATAAAAAGTACAGATTGTTTCATTTGATTATTTGTTATTGTCAAAATAATCCAGAAGTTATGTTTTTCTGTGGACTCAAATCAATTAGGCGTGGAGGATCAAATAAACTAACAGTGTTTTTCAACTTCGGGGTCATGATCCATGTGGGGTTCCCTGAAATGTCTCGTAATTGATAGAAAAAATGTATTGATGAACATAATATTTAAATGTTTTAAAGTGTTTGTTCTTTTTCTAATTAAAACACCACACCCAATCTAAAAAAAACTTTATTAGATTTTTTTCACTTTCTCAAATAAAATGCAGCACTTTGTGCAGTAATGCTGGCTACTGTGTATTTGTAACAAAGTATAACAAACACGATCAAAAGCTAATTCTAGAAAATGTCTCTGGGGTCAGCAAAAGATATAAAAATGGGGTCACGACCCAAAAAATGGTTGGAAACCACTGAAATAGAGATTCAAAATGTGTGATGTTCACACAAATCTTTAGTAGTAATACTAAATCAGTTTAAATTAGTAGTTTTAATGGATCCGCCATTTTTGACTAACTTGATGGTTAAGTTGGCATCTGGACTTTTGTTGCTTCTTTCTCTTTCGTGAAAGTGTTTTTGAAATTTGACCCCATGCCAGCTGTGCAGAGATGCAGGAGAAAGACTTTTTCTCTCTGCCTAGAATATCCCCCGAGTGTTAAAAGTCACACTCCTGCTCTGAGTGCAACGACATGGGAAATATTTAATACGTTTAAGAGTAAAATATTAAAACAAATGTAATTTTAAATTAAAAATAGGTTACCTGTGCTTTTGGGTTAGTAAAGTTTTAATTATCTTTCAGACGGTATCATTTGGTGATATTTTGCAGTTCATTCCTGAGTGGACGATGTTAGACTTCCACGTACCTTCTTTGCTGGTGCCATATTCCTGGTGCTCAGTAGACCCCTGACTGCTCAGACTTAGAGAAGTTGAAGAGAGACCAGAGTCGGGCAGAGGGCATCAATAAATCTCCCCCAAGGAAGGGGGAGGAATCCCAAAGCTGCTCTGATTGGCAAGGAGTGAGTTACACAATTCCAGTGTGTATTCAGGCCCCTCCCCTTTACCCCTTTACTCTGAATGAGAGTATTGTGAGTTAGAGATGCTAGTTTGGTCCAGATTGTTTACGGTTCTCCCACTTTATGGCTCTTGCTTTTATTGACCATTCCAGTAGACTCAACTTGTTTACATGTGATGCCATTTTACCAAAGAACTATTGATTCATACAGGCAAAAATATGCATTTTCAGACTCATTTCTCAATGACACACGCACACAGCTGTAACTGTGGATACAAACTCATGTTTATTGCGTTGGGGTTTTTACAGTTTGACATTCCACAAACTGGAGACTTGCTGTTCCAAGTGCTTTTTTTTTTTTTATCTCCAAACTGAACTGGGAAAGAGTTCTCGTGCATTTGCTCATGTAGACTTGGCCTTCTTCTGCATCTCCAGCACGTGCTTCATCTCCTGTGCAGTTGTGGCTTCCTTGTGTTGCAGCAGGTCGGCGTGTCCTCGGGTCACGCCCCAGCCTTCAGGTGTGGACATGGACGGACACAGCGGGCGGCCGGACGCAGGCTTGATGTTCTCCCAGTAGTCACGATGAGACCTTGAGAAGAAGAAGAAGAACTTAATTTGACACCAATGGGCAACCGTGGCTCAGGTGGTAGAGGGGTCGTCTTCTGATCTAGAGTAGGGATTCTCAACCTTGGAGTCGCGAGTCACTGGGAGGGGGTCACCAGATGCCTTTGAGAAACAATTTGAAACACTTTTTCTGCAACCACACCAAATGTGTCATATTTTAACCTATTTTCATTACGTTTTTACTAAAATACAATCTCACCACCTTTTCCACCATTTTTGTGTCAGTTTCAGCCCATTTTATTTCTGAATAAAACAAGGATTTTCATCTTTAAGATGACTCTATACTATGGCACTAATAAAAATAAACTTCCTGGATAACAGTGGATATTATTCCGATTAATAAATAAATGTGGTTATCACAGATTGATAGAACAATGGACCATCATTTTTGCTGATTTTATGGATGGGCTCTCCCCTGTATTCCTCCATAGATGGCCCTGTCTCCACATGACTGTTCTTCAATGTTCTTGTCTGTGTTCAATGACTTTTAAGTACAGTGGGGGTCCTCGGTCTCTGGCACTTTTTTTGGGGGGGGTCATGGACTGAAAAGGTTGAGAACCACTGATCTAGACGTTGGAGGTTCGATCTCAGTGCTATACCTGTCTAAATGTCGAAATGTCCTTGGGCAAGATACAGAACCCTAAGTGGCTCCCAATGCTTGATTAGGCCCTTGCATGGCAGCTTTGTCCTAATGGTGTGCTGATATTGTGAAGCGTTTTTGGGGCTACCTCAGTGGTTATAAAGCACTATATGAATCACAGTCCATTTACCGATTACACGAGATTTAGGAGGATTTTATGGAGGTATGAGATGGGTTACCTGGCTCTGACCCAGGGCTTGGTGTGCATCTCCAGTCCAGCACCCCAGCTGCCATGTTTGTCTGAGCCAGGGGGGAGGAAACCTCTTTCTGCTGCGAGCTCCTCGGCCACAGCTCTGATGTGATAAGGTTCAAATCCACAGCAGCCACCGATGAAACGGATGCCAACTTTGTAGGCCTCTCTGGCGTACTTGTGCATGTCCCAGCGGGTCAGAATTCTGGGCTCCAGAGCTAAAGACGACACAAATAATAGACCACTCTTATTATTATATTGGTCCAACTGTGGAAGTTATTTTTGCATTTATAGTTTAAGGACAAGTTGTTACCAAAGGGGAACTCTGGCAGATCGATGAATCCCTGACAGTTGCAATCCGGGGTGTGGAACGCTAGCGGCTGCACCATGTAGTGAGCCTTCAGTCCGGCCTTCTCCACTCCCTCCTTCATCAGCTTGACGGCTTCCACGCAGGTCAGTGGGTCAAAGTGACAGTTGACTCCTACGATCTGAGCACCTGGCATCAAAGAGCATTCATCATTGCTTCAAACCCAAACCAAGGACTTTTAATAGAAGCTGATGCATGAGGTTGTTGTATGTCAGCGTACCGGCCTTCACCAGGCGGACCGCACACTCCTGAGGTGAGACACCGTGCATGTCCCCCTGGGGTCCAATGCACATGGAAGCTGCCACAGGCTTCCCAGTGGCCTTCAGGACCTGGACCGCCCACTCCGCCTCCTCCACATGCTCAAAGTACTTCAGATGCAGAAAACACAGTGAATAATAAGCATGATTTAGCAAATAGAAATACTTTCATATGGATGTTGTTCATTATACCTCAGCGATCAGGAAGTCCACATTTTTCTTGAGGAACACGTCCACCTGTTTCTTGAAGATGGCCTTCACCTCTTTCTCACTCTTGCAGCTCAAGTACGATGGAGTCTGGCAAATTCCTCCGGCTACGAGAGCATCTCCCTCGCTGGCGACCTCACGGGCCAGATCACAGGCGGCCTCGTTGATCTGGGCTCCCTGTATTTGTAGGAAACAACAGTTGCATGACTCTATCACAAGATTTGTGTGTGTTTGATAATTGCTAAGTGGGGGTTTTTCATTGTTGGAACTTTTTGAGATCCACTTGTCTTTGCAGTGCATTTTTTGGTTGAACACTTTTATATAGTCCTTTGTACCTTGTGTTTTCCTTAGTTGTTACTTTTGTTTGAATCGCAAGGTGTTGTTCTTAGTTGGATTTTTGCCAAAGCGTTTTATATATAAATTATAAATACATTGTTAGTTTTTTACACCATTCCAACTGGTTTTCTCCTAGATCCACGCTGACCACTTTCTTACTGGTGCCTCAGGAAATACTGAAGTCTGGGGTCACTTTGGTGATAAAATGTACAAGTTTACAGACAATATGTGAGGTCTTCTGATCAAACAAGAACAGCCAGAGAGCGCAAACCAAACCAACAAATGACAAATCTCCTCTTTAAGGATATTGTCAGTTATCTAGATCAGTAATTCTAATCATGACACCATGATCAGCATCACTTTTAAGGCTTGGGAGAAATTTCTATCCCCATTAATAACCACAAAGTAGGTCCAAATGTATTTACACCCCTGATTTCTTTTGGAAAATAGCGATGAAATGCGCAATCTGGATTCAATAAACAGTAGATGAAACTCAGTGGGATAATTGAGGAACCAACAAGACATAACTGAGTCAAATTTCATAAAAATTGATCAATTACAAACTGAGATTTTGCCAATGATGAGAGGTTGGGATTTTTTGATTTTTGAAATAAATCCAGAATCAGTACATTGATCCAGATCCCCTCCAAAATTGAATGGAATCTACCATAGCATAAGGTCTATCTGTTTAGTACATTTGACGTAATCCTGCAAAAAGTCACACATTAGCGGAGAAGTCTTTGATCATTTCAATGGTAATAAAGAACAAGGCTTATAAGCAGGTACTGGTACTCACAGTGAATTTCAGTGTCTGACCCCTGTTTTCCAGTTTGTCATCACTGGCGTAGAAGGTGAACGTCTGCATCACGTTGGCCCCGGCCCTCAGGAACTCCCTGTGCAGCTGTCTCACTGAACAAAACAAGGTAGCGCTAAAGCATAAATCATAACTGTGTGTCGAGAAACCAACAAACATAGAACTGCTGTGTTCATTACCCGACTCAGGATGGGTGACGGTGGCCTCGGGAGTCCACGGTCCAGCCTTCACGTAGCCCCTCTTTTCCAGAGCAAACACGAACCCTCCATCACCGATGACGACCTCCCCAGCGCTGAGACGCTCCAGAATACCCTGCAACGCACCGAGCAGTGAGTGAAGCAAAGGTTTATGGATTGGTCTCCAATCGGAGCATTAAAAACAATTCAAACACAGAGAGAAGATAAAGAAATACTAAAGATAAACATGAGATATCAAATCCTATAAAAATGTACGAAAGGAAAACTTTTGAGTATGAAAAAAGAAGCTGGTTCTCCTTTGGTTCTAATGCAGATCAGACATGCTAGAACATGAATGGAAGATACTAGGCCTGGGCAATATATCAAGATTTCTATTTAAAGATTTCTAAAACAATGTATTTTTATTTTATAGCTTCATTTTGTATTAAAATATTTGTTTTAGGAGTTGCGACTATAGATAGATAGATGGATTTCTGAGTGCGTCCTGACCCAGACCTTCCCCTAAACAAGCCACACTACAGAACTCACCCACACGTGCTGTCCCTTACAAGAGAAAAAGCCAAAAGTGGCACATATTGTGCAGCTGTTTGTTAATAAATGTACCTGTGTGGCATTCTTCATGCATTTTTCATCAAATTTAACCTCAGATTGTCTTTATGGTAAGACTTTGAGTTAAAAATATTGAGATCTTTATCATTTATCGCCATTTTGAGAAAAAATATAGTGATATGGGTTTTGGTTCATATTGTCCAGCCCTAGAAGATACTGATGATGCTGTGATGTGTGTTATGAAAACTATACATGCTTGTTTACATGTGTGAAACCTTTCTAAAGAAGAATTATTTTCTTCTTATAGAATCAAGAAATGATAAACAGACTTAATATGTGTGTTTAGAACCATAATAACAGGTCCAACAAAGCTTCAAATAAACTGTTACACGACAAAATTACGAAAATGTTTCAGTAAAATAAAAAAAAAAAAAGAATAGAATTTTATTGGTGCAACTTTTGCTCCAGATGAAGGTGAGGTTTAAATATATTAACACTGAGATTGTTTTACCTTCTTGATTGGTGCCATCTGTCCTCGTTCCCGTTTCAGCTGCAGCTGAAGCACTTGGTAACAGCAAAAGCCCCTTTTTTGACCTGAACGGTGGCGAGAATAGTTAGTTCTCCACTTTTATACCACAGCTGGGTCAGGGGAGGGTTTCATATCGGTGCCAAATTCACCTCTAATTTCAACATGTCTGTTTGGACATTATGCAATACAGTCTGAGTCACAGATCAATGGAGAGATGGCATGATGTGAGAAATGAGCTCAGCTGGAACGAAGAAAAGTGAAAAAAGTGAAAAGGTTACAGTGAAGTTTATTCTAACATTGGAAACAATCGATAGTCAAGTTACAGGTGCTTGGTTATGAACTGGTTTACCTCATGCCAGAATGCATCAGTGCAGCTTTACAACATAATCCATTGAATTTATCACTCTGACTTTGATTTACAAATGAATTTAAAAAGGATTGGATTTGTTTACCAGTTTAAATGGATGGAAAGTGTCTGTTTCTGTGGATAGAATGTACTTTAAAGAGAGCGTTGTGTAATATTTGTGACGTTCTTTAGCTAAACAGCCATACACTGTCAAAGAGGAAAAGTTTGCACTTCAAGCAGGTGCATAATGTGACAAACCTTTTACACTAAAGATCCAAAAACTCATCTTATTTCAAGAGCTACAGTACATATGACCCAGTTCCATCTCAAGTGGACTGGACCAGAAAAACACATTTATTTGTGAAGAAAAAAAAGCACAAATTAAAAATTGCGGTGCCACAGTTTGTACTTCTATAGGAATATTTTAAGCCACATGCCAATGCTAAGGGACAGGTCAAAATTCTTGACAAATCGTCTTAAATTTTGCAATGTAATTTGTAAGAATTCTGTGGAATAATTGACACAAATTTTCCTGGTTTTGGAAAAAAAAAAATTGATTGAATATTACTGAAAATGTCATTTTATTTTTTATTTCGAACATGAACACAAACAGCGGTGTATTTACGATAATGAGAAAATAATAATAAAAATAATAATAATTAAAAAATCAAAAATAAATAACGGCACTGCAAACCCCATCATGTTTTGGGTGAAGTTGTGTTGAATTTGGAAATTTAAAGGTTTTTCTTTAATTTTTTGTTAAAAAAATGACGTGTGGACTGAAAGGGAAGCTCTGGCAGGCTGAATTTGGCCTGCGGGCCTTTTGTTTTACACAAGTTTCCTATAAGAAGCAAAAAGCAGTTCAACCTGAGCCTGATGTAATGAGAAAAAATGACTTGTACATAGATAAACTCACTCTAGTCGATTCTTTGTGTTGTTTTTTCCTTTGGAGGTTTTAAGTTATCTCAGACCTGATAGTTGACCTTGAGACATGTTCAACCTTGTTTTGTCTCACATGATAAAAATCAGTATTAAACTCTCAGTCACGTGAATATCTCACACTTTTTTAAAACTCGTTTTTTTTAAAGAGCTGTAGAGGAAAGAGTTAAAGTGTCAATACACACACACACACACACACACACACACAGATATGGGGCGATTGACCTTCGCTATAGTGCTGTGTGTTGGTCTGTCAGGGCTGGGTTGATCCAGTTTCAGGGGGAATGGTGGAGATATTACTAAAGCCAATGTTCAAAACAACATCTCCACGAGTTCAACACATATACAGCTTAAGGGTGAATTGCATGTTCTCTTGTTTTGTATTGATAAACTGAAAAGGACGTGTGTGATACAGTTAAACGGTTTTAATGTTTCCAAACCACAGGTGATACATTAGCTCTGGAACTGGACACAAAGTAAACATTACGAAGTAAAAGTCCAGGTGCCAAAATATGAGCATGATCTGGGTTAGGACATACAAAGAGATAACCTTTGGTCATTACGTTTTGCAATTTTCTTTATGCATTTTAATGACTCTAAAAACCTACAAATAAAAACCTATGAGAGTTGAAATGATAGAAAACAAAAGCAGTCAGAGCTCAAACCTCCACCAAACGCCAAATCTTCTGTTTATATATTGTCAGTTATATGATCAGTGATCCTGATCATGGTACCATGATCATTCACACTTTAATAGCTTAGATGACATTTGAATCCACATTAATAATCATACAGTAGGTCCAAATATTTGGACACCTCCATTTTTTAAATAAACCATGCTGAATTGCGCAATCCTGATCCGATTGCAATGAAATTTGTTGTAGTAATTGAGAAACTAATCTGATATAACTAAATCAAATTTCGTAAAGATCAGTCAAGTATAAACCAAGTTATACATTTTTGAAATGTCACCAATGATGAGAGATAGGGATTTTTTAATTTTTCAAACTGATCCAGTATCAGCATATTGATCCGGATCCCTTCCAAAATTAAATGGAATCTTCCGTGGCCTAAGGTCTATCTATGGTAAAAAAAAAATTGTCAAAATATATATTTTTTTTAACTTTTGATGTAATCCTGCTAACAGACAAACAAATAAATTAAATGTATTAATGAGTTGATTGGCAGCTGAAATCTAATCTTGACTGAGAAATTGTCCTTAAAAGCAGAGTTTTGTGCAGACAGAGCATCACATTATCAGAGCGTCTGTACAAAGGGCTTGTGACCAAAGGCTTTATTGACAGAAAATGTATTGCATTATGGAGCAGATTTGATTTTAGACACATTTCCTAGCATAAATAAATACATGTCAAAGTGAAGTACTTATCAAAACATAAACTTTGCCTTTGAAGACAAATAATCAAATCACAAAGCAATGTAATCTCTCCCTGTGAGGACATCAGGTCAAGCTTTGCAGTCAGAGGAAAATAGTCTCTGCTCAACTCAGGGTAGGAAGAGTTCTTAAAAGCTGAAATGTGTCGGGTGAAGAACCAGCTCCCAGTACTCCATGTAAGCTCTGCTTTGTTTAACCAGTGCACACATTACCTCATGTTTTCTCACCTGACCATTTAAAGCTGTCACTTTTGTCCTATTACTTCTTCTACACATCAGAGGTGCAACATGGTGTAAAACCTGAGCTTTACACCATGTTGCACCATTCACTTCTCTATGAACCTTTCATATAGTGGTCTTGGTCCAGTTTATTCTAGTATCAGACACTAACCAGCAGCTGTACCTATACTAACATTTGCCGACTGGAGTTTGACTAGTTCCTTCAGGCTGAAGCTGGAACTGAGGCCGTCTGTACAGATGTGTGTGTGTGTGCGTGTGTGTGTACTAACAGCGCCCCTGGACTGTAGGGGGAGGGACACTTTGCTGGGGCCATGAAAAAGAATCAGGGTGAAGCAGGGTGGGAAAGGAGACAGATTTGTTTTCATTTTTTTTGGTTTAATGTAGCACTGGACTGCATTTATGTGAGCAGCACTCTGAGAAAAAGCACATTTGTAATGTGAATGACCCAGGCTGACTGATAAAGCTGGGTTAACTATTGACTCCTATAGCGCTGATAAAGTCACTCAAGGTTTAGGCTGCAGTTGCATCACATAATAGTGTGATAGGCTACACATTATTATAGAAAGATCTACATGTAACATAACGCTCTCACTGATGCCAATAATCTGTTTTCTGTTACTTCACCCTCTGCATGGTCTTCTGATATATTAGACCCCATGTGTGTCTGTGCTGCTCCCCGTTTACCTCCACCCCTCGCTCTGCTCCAATCAGAAGGCCTCACTGCTGTAGTACTTTATTCTCTGTAGATTTGTAGGCCACAGAAACACAGATAAGGCCCGACAGCGAATGAATGAAGAGGGAGTGAAAGCACCATGTGACCTGCATGCTCAGGTCCTTTTAAACTCACGGTTTTTATGCACATTGTTTAAAGCAGGGGTTCTCAACCTTGGGGTCAGATGCCTTCAAGAAACTAAGAATATTTTCTGAACAATTTGACCCTTTTTTGCTTATTTTGACCCTTTTTGATGCAACTACATCAAACTTGCCATATTTTAACATATTTTGATCACTTGTTTTTGCCATCTTTTTGCTACAGTTAATGCGTTTTTGCTACATTACTCCCATTTCTGCCACTTCTCCATCAAATTTCAATGTCTATTCTGCACATTTTTTCCCCCACTTTAAAGATATTTTAATTACTTATGAACCTTTTCCACCACTTTTCCCCATCCTAATGTTGCATATGTTGACCCATTATTGTCACTTTTAACCTCTTTTCACCATATTTCATACTTATATTTGCTAATTTAAAACTATTCACGATTTATCATGCCCTTTATTTGCCATTTTAAACTAATTGTTCCAATATTGACACTTTGAACCATTTTACCAATTGTTGGCTTGTTTGGCCACTCGAATTAGCAACTTTTAACCAATTTCTGTGTTTTTTTTTAAAATCCCATTTCATCACTTTTTCCACCAATTTTGGTCACTTTTAATCCATTTTATTCTGATTAAAACAAGGATTTACATCTTCAAGATGACCAATACTATAATACATTTCCTTGACAACAACAGTGAACATTATTCAGATGAATAAATAAATGTGGTTATCACAGATTCATAGAACAATGGACCATCATTTTACTGACTTTATGGATGGACCCCAAAAAGAGGTCACAGGTTGAGCATTAATACAGGAAAGAACAAAGGGTTTTGTCTTTGTTTGATGCCTTTTTGTGTGGGTTTTTTTTTTGTTTCGTGAGTTTTTAGTCATTTTGTGTATTTGTCTGTTATTTTGGGAATACTTGTAGTTATTATGTGTGTTTTTGTTCTTATTTTGTGTGTTCTGGTTGTCATGTATGTTTTTCTGTGATTTCTGTGAGTCACTTTCTATTATTTTGTTGTTGTTATTTTGTGTAGTCTTCTGTTAATTTGAGTATTTTTCTTGACATTTAGTGTCTTTGGATTCTTTTTGTTTGTTTTGTGGTTGTTTTTTGGCACTTTGAATTGTCCTGCACATGAAAATTGCTAAACTTGACTTGACTTGTAGTCATTTACTCTGTTTTAGTGGTTGTTTTGTGTGTCTGTTGTCATTTTGTTCATGTACAAGTCATTTTGTGCATTTTTAAAAAAAATTTGTGTGTTCCTGTTGTTACTTTGTGTACTTTTGTTGTCATTTTGGAGTTATTTTGTGTATTATGTTGGGTTTTATATTCTTTCGAACTTCTTGAATTACAATTTTTCAGGGTTTATTTTGGGGGTTCGCACAAAATGAGGTAGAGGACCACATGTGTAGACAGACACATACATGCACCACTGGTTATTGATTAAAATGAGTCAAACATTAATTATGGTAGAGAGACGCAAAGACTTTTGACCCGTAATGTTGTGCCTTCCATATCACAGTGTGACAATGACGGACATCCATTGTAATACTTTCAAGGCATCATAAAGAGTTTACAATATTTTAATAATACAAAGTTAAGAGTGAAGATCAGATTCGTTCATTAAGAAGTAAAAAACCAAATATTAGAGTAAACTACAGACAGTGTCATATTATTTCTGACCACAGGGGGGCAGTGTGGTAGAATGCATTCAGCCTGCTTTATTTTCTCAACTCAGGGAGAAAATGAATCCTGTGAGGGATCAGAGGGTCATTGAGGGACAAGGAAAAATGGGAAAGTGGAATTTGCTTTACTTTAAATCTTAAGAATGATTTTCCAATTGTGCTGAAAAATGCCCAAACTTTTTTTTTTTTGTTTTGTTTTTTTACTCCAGGTTCAGCTTCAGACACTGTGATGTGAACGAGGACCTTAAAATGCTTTGCAAACCCCTGAACACAAATATAACTAAAATATTAAGAAGGTTATACTTCTGTTGTGTGAACAAAAACACAAGTGACCATAAATTCAATAAAGCTGCAATAAAGCAGCTGCACAGCTTCTTTTAAGACTTTTCCATATGAAATTACAGTAAACATATAATTTACAGAGGATTTACACTATCACTTATTTTATAACAGATGGACTTTGCATTTACAAGGTACAAGTAAAATAAACAGCTTAAAATACTTCCTGGAAAGATAATGGAAACCAATAATAACCTAAAAGTTGTGTAATATCGTATTGTCATAGTTTGTGTTCTGTTTGTAACCATATTTTCCAACAAACAACCATAACTGGACATTATGATGATGATGATGATGATGATGATGTGTATTTATTTCTTTAACCACACAGAAGCCTGCAGTATGTTATGTTTGTGTTTACCGCTGAGGAACTCAAACCTATCGTTAGATACATTTTTTCTTCAAGCTTGTTCTACAGTCGATGGTCATCATAATCCTGCTTTTTTTCTGTCATTTTAAGAAATAAAGTTTTGCTGAGTAAGGTTATTGTTGGCCAGTCGGTAAAGTAAAAACACTTTTACAGAAACTTTACAAATCTCTAGCCTGATGTTTTTGTGTGGAACTTGCATGTTCTCCCTGGGCTTCTGTGTGATGTTTCTGTGGTACTAGTTTTCCTGTAGGAATGTTTGTTATTAATCATGGAACACAATCAAAGGTATCCTTTCTATTGACAGCTGGAATCTACCAATATTCACCTTTTGAAAAATCAATAATGGGTTCTAGTGTTTTTCAACCATGGGGTTGGGGCCCCATGTGGGGTCACCTGAGATGTCTAGTAATTATATATATAAAAAAAGAAAATTAGTTAAAAACAGATTAAAATTCTATTTTAAATATCAAATAATTGTATCCTATACTTAAACTTTTTCAAATATGAATCTGATTCAAATAAAATGCAGTATGAAAATATCTGAGGTGGTGCACTTGTCACCTTGTTACAAGCAGATTAGCGCCAATTTTGATGGAGAAAATTATTTTGGGCAAATTAAGAATAAAGACGAAATGTTGAGATTAAAGTTGAAATTTTGAGAATTAAGCTGAAATTTTGAGAATAAAGCTGAAATTTTGAGAATAAAGCTGGAATTTAATGTTGAGGTTAAAGTCGAAAAATGAGATTAAAGTTTAAATTTTGTAAACAAACCCAAAATACAATATCTTGATAAAAGTTGAAGGTTTGCTATTAAAGTCAAATCTACGGAAGCGGACTGGGGCCAAAATTCCATTTTGACTTTATTCTTGATTTGCCCAAAACTAAATTGACCCTACTCTGTATTTGTAACACACTTTAATAAACATGATCAAAAACTAATTATAGAAGAAAAAAATGTCTATGCATTCGCCGGACATTTGTGATATCAAAATGGGGTCACGACCCGAAAAGGGTTGGGAACCTCTGCTCTTCATGTACTGTATATACTAAGGATCTAATGTATTGGATTGTGAATCTCAGCGTCACATCAACCATCAAACACAGCAGTGTCTCCCAGTGTCTCCCATGCTCTGCTGAGTTTTCCATAGTTATCCTCCACCTAGGAATTTCCTCCTGCCACAGAGACCACGTCGCTCTATTTGCAACCAGCTCTGCCTCCCACAGTTTTCTCACCACGAGTACAGGAATCTCACAGATCTGTGCAGAAGGTTTAACCGACCAAGAGGCAACAACTGACAATTCCGCTATAAAGGAAACTCTGCTGCAAACAAGCTGGGAAAATTAAGACTTTCTGCTAGTTGTGTACAAAAAAACCCCAATAATAATAATAATAATGATGATAAGACAACATGCAATAATAATGATGCTTAGTGGACAGGCTTGAATTGCAGTGTTACACATACACACTGTTAGAAAATAGAAACCATTAGGATACAGTTATTACATTTTTTTTAACCCATTCACTACGAAAAAAAAAACCAAACAAACAAGAAAAATAGCTAATTTGATTAATTATTTAACTAGAATGACTGAATGAATACATAAACAAATAATGAAAAAATAATTAGGTTTGGTAAGTAAATAGATAATTTTATTAAATAAATAATATAATAAATATGAAGACAAGTTTGTATCTAATTTATGATTATTCTAATCTTCTTCAGCTTTTACATTTTGCCAAGTCACACCATGCTAAGCTATCAGTAGTTAGCTAGTCCTATAACAGGCCTGTAAGACCCACTAATGTACAGTATTCATTATGTTAAATAATAAAAAAAAAGGTTTTTATTAAAAAAAAAAAACTAAATCCATGCAAAGAAAGATATATGACAAAATGCTTTATTTGAGGTATTTTTTTTCTGTATTTATTAATATTTACTGATAAATTCCACAGGTTTACAATTTACAGAACAACATAAACCAGAGGTTCCCAACCTTTTTTGGGTCGTAACCCCATTTTGATATCACACATTTCTGGTGACCCCCAGAGACATTTTAGATTCTAGAATTAGTTTTTGTTATAGTGTGTTACAAATGCAGAGTAGCCAGGAATTTTTTTTAATGATTATTTGAACAGAATACAGTTGTGTTTGATGTGTTCATTTGAAAAAGAATAATTACAAAATAATGCAAACAAATCATTTTAATCAGTTATTTTATTTCTTTATTTATTTTGAGCAAATCACTAGACATTTCGGTCGACCCTCATTTGAAATATAAAATAACATTTTAATATGATATTTCATTTTAATTTCAGGCGACCCCACGTTGGATCACAACCCAAAGGTTGAAAAACCTGATATAAACATTGGAACAAAGAACAGAGAGGAAACGCATCATGTATACATTAAATTAAGATTATATAGGTACAAGGTATCACAGTACGTTAGTTTGGAAATACAGGAAACAAGTGGTTGTATAAAAATAAGAAATAAAAAAATCACGTTTTTTTTCTCTTTTTTTATAAAAAATTTAAATAAAGTTCACAATAAACATATAGTAGTTTTAATTTTAATTAATTAATTCAAATTTTGGAGCAATTATTAAAATGAGGTTCTTTATAAAAGACAAACACTTATTCACTTATATTAAAAAAATAAATAAATAATAGAAGAAAAAAAATAACAAAACAAAAGATAAACACTTATTGACTTATAAAAAAAATAAAAGGGGAAAAAAGAGATAAACAGTTTTGGAAAATAAAAAAGATAAACATTTATTAAAAAAAAAAAAAAATAAACAAAAAATGAAATAATGAAAAAAATAACAAAATAAAAGATAAACACTTATTGACTTGTAAAATAATAAATAAATAAAAGGGAAAAAAAGATAAACACTTATGGAAATTAAAAAAGATAAACATTTATAAAAAAATAAAATAAAAAATGAAATAATGAAAGGAAAAATAAAATAAAAGATAAACACTTATTGACTTGTAAAACAATAAATAAATAAAAGGGGAAAAAAAAGATAAACACTTATGGAAAATTAAAAAAAGATAAACATTTATAAAAAATAAAAAATGAAATAATGAAAGGAAAAAGAAAATAAAAGATAAACACTTATTCTTGGTTTTAAAATTCCTGAATTTTTGCATATTAGGTGGTGACGTAATTCTCCGGATAGCCAATAGCGACTTCCGTTACTGAGGCGACGATAACTCTCACTTCAGACCCAAACCCGGAGGTTCAGACAGAAACAGACTCAAAGTGGGAGCTTTTACTGGTCGTTGGTCTCACAGACACATCTATGGTTAGTCCGTCCCACTGTGGGAGGGAAAGGAAAAGGAAAAGGAAGGAATAACGTGTCGAGGAGAAACTTGTGTTGAATGGGAAACTGAGGCTGAACATTGAGAAGACCAACTGACCTCAAACTTCTCCACTGATAATCTGAGGAATCCGAAGGTAAAGTCTCTGTTTTAATGTGAAAACGTGGATTCTGTTTATATTTTAATATCTCATTGATTTATCATGTCTGCAGTTCATTATTTCTGCTCCCTAAACTCTGTGAACAAAACTTATAAGTGCCTATTTATTTGATGAAATAAATTTTAATCATATGACGAATGTTGTAAATTTCCGGAGATTTTCAGAATAAAAGTAAATTTGTTCAATTTACAAAACGTTTGAACCTAAATAATTAGTGGCATGTTAACTGTTCAGACAAAGTTAAAAATACTACTAATGATGATATTAATAAAAACAACAATAGTACAGATGATTTTCTTTTACTTTCTTCACCTTACCTGTTTTTTTTGGAGTTTTTTTTTTTGTCTATAAAAAGAGTAGCATCTTATTTAGTTTCTCCACTGGTAATTAAATCATTGTACCAATATGCAGCACATTAGCAGGTTATTAATAATGGGGTGGTTAATCAACCCAATTTCCCTATTATTGACTTGTCGCGATTCGATTACCAACCAATATTTGATTACATATGATTATCAATCCGATTTGCAATTATTACTAGGGCGTCCCGGTGTATATCGGATATCGGTCCGATATATGCCTGAAAATGAATATCGGATATCGGATTCAAATTTCCATTTTTTTTCTCAAATCATTTTTTTCATTTATTTTATTCAATTGTAGAATACTGTAGATATTATGTTGAAGGTTAAAATGTATGTAGCCAATTGGTTAATAATAAACGAGTCAGTTTTTCTCATCCCTACTGTTGCTGACTATTGTTCTCTGTTTGAGTAACATCACTTGATCAAGTCTTTTCTAACATTCCACACTACAAAATAAGTAATTATAATTTTTTTTATTAAAGAAAAAATGAAAGTATGTATGATTCATGCTGATATCGGATTAATATCGGTATCAGCCGATATACAAGGTTGCAATACTGGTATCATATCGGAAATGAAAAAGTTGTATGGGGACATCCCCCTGCTGAATTATCTGACTTCTCTCTTGAGCAACACTTCACAACACCTTCACTATTGTAAAGTGTAACTGAAATATCCAAGTTAGAAGGACTCGTCTGGTTTCTATTACAATTTAAAAAATGTAAACAGTCGATTTTTTTTGGAAAAATTTCAAATCGATTCATAATCGTCCACCCATCTCTTCCATCCTTGGTGTGAGAAAAGTTTATTGCAATTTTTTATTTTTTTAATACATGACTTAACAAACAACTAATCTGTAAATGCATACACCTTCATGAGAACATTATGTGTGAAATATATTTTATTGGCATATTTTTCACTCAACACATTGGCTTTAACATGCCATGTGCCAACAACTTAAAATAAAAAATAACAATCTGTCTGTGGCTTTTACACCAACTTTGACTTTAGTGCAACTTAACTGAGGGTAGGCCTAGAAAAACAAATAAATGCAGAAAGTTAGTATTTTCTTTTTAGATTTTATTGAAAAAAACACAAGCTTGTCAACATGCCCAGGTTTCAGAACACTTCTTTGTGCAGTTACAATGTCTCCTGCAGTGGAAAAGACTTCCTGGTTAAATAAAGGTAATAAATAAATATAGAAATTGATATGGATGCATTTTGAATCGATCCGAGAATCGCACTTTCTGAAAGTTGCTGCTTTCAGTACTTCCCAGAACAGCATGAAAAGCACAGTTAGATGGATTACTGAGTGCGTCCTAACCCAGACCTTCCCCTAAACAAGCCACTCTACAGAACTCACTCACACGTGCTGTCCCTTAGAGGATGTAAAAGCCAAAAGTGGCACATATTGTGCAGCGGTTTGTTAATAAATGTGCTCATGCATCAGTAAATTTAACCCAGAATTGTCTTTCTGGTCAGACTTTATTGAGTTAAAAATAACGATATTTATATTGTATATCACCTTTTAGAGGAAAAAAATACTGAGATATGAATTTTGGTTCATATCACTCAGCCCTAATGGTGACTCAGCAATAAGGCAATGATTAAAATACATTGAACTTGAAGTAATGGCACAATAATACATAATAATGATCTTGAAATTGGAAACTGGATTTCGATCTGGCTGCAGATGTTCTCACTATTGAAGTGACCAGTAGTTACTTTTCTTTTAAAAAAAAAACAAGTATTTGTATATGTTTTTGTAGTCAAAGAAGAAGAAAAACGATGCAACTTTAGGCAGCATCTACACATGTTGCCGCCCTCTCCTTGCCTGGACTCAGTCGTTGACAGACCATCCAATGAGGGAACAGTTTATAGAGTTCTTAGTTAAAAAAAGAGACATTTTCCTAAACAAAACCATCTGCAGTGTTTACTGGAGCTGAGTTGAAGGACAAACGTTAGTAGAATAATCAGTTCTTCATCAGCCGTGAAACATTCTTTACAGTCACTAACTTCACACTCCAGGGCTTGTTTCATGATTCAGTTCTGCTGTGATTTACTTTAGTCTGATTGTCCTGACCTGCCTTCTTTTTCTACCACGAGCTTTGACAAGCGTGAACTTGTAATGTGCCAGTGCACGTAGCGGTGTTAGTGTGAGGTGAAGGAGAGCAGAGGAGCTGTGGTGCTTGACAAATGGGGAAAATGTCGGATTGACCTTCTGAAAATGATAAAAAGGTGATTAAACTGGCAACTCTTTCATGATTTATCTCGTCCTGTACGACTTATGTTTTGGACATCTGCAGCAAATCAAAGCCAAGGTTTTGATTATAATCTTTGTGTTTAAAAGGTTTGTTGTTTCCTCCTGCTTTTTAAAAATCTGAGATGCTGAACTTTAAAACATGGAAGCTGTTTAGCATAAATTTGAATGTCGGTGACATCAACCATAGTTAAACTCTATTAGTACTAAAATTTAGACTCATTTTTGCGTGAGTACACTGGACTAGTGAAGTAAAATGTGTCACTATTAGGGTTGGGCAACGTTTGAATTGGAATGGTTTCGATTCCGATTCCTAACGATTCCGATTCTTTTAAGAGGCATGGCCAAAAAAGTAAAAAAAAAAAATGTTAATTAACTGCTAATTAACCAGAGGTCTTTTTGGATGAAATAGTCTAAACCTCTCAATGAATTTTAATCCTAGGAACTTTTCATGAATTTTACTAGGAATTTATCACAGGGTGGTTTTCAACTAGTATATAAGTATTAAATGAACTTGAATTACCGCTGAGTAACGCAGTAACGCAAACACTTCTAGTCGATTCTTCTTTGTTGGTGTTTGGCGGACTGGGTATTGTAAGGAGAAATCAAAATTTAAAAATTTGATTGCGGGAGAATCGGAAAGTTAGTCCTGGAAACAATTGATGCTTGATGCCCAACCCTAGTTGCGAGTTAGCCTTCTATGCTAATAGGGGGGCAGAGGATAAAATCCAGCCTTACCATTGGCTTTTAAAATATATTTCAACCAATCAGGGAGAGGTTTTGGTTATAATCCCTCCTACTTCATCTGCAATCTGTCTGCTAGTACTAATTTTCTAGTTCTACTAGTAGCCTAAAAACAGCCTTCTAGTATGAGATTAGAGTGTAAAAGTAGTACTAGTAAATCAAAATGTAGTTTCACTAGTGAAGGTTTTTGGTAGACTTTTCTAAAGCAAAAAAATCTCCTACTAAACAATTTTGTGTGACTACTATTAGTACTAGTAGATTTAAGATATGTGACTAGTAAAAACTCAAGCTTTACAAAAGCTGACAAAATTGTACAGGTAGACAATTTTGTTTACTAGTTTACTGTTTTTGTATTGTTGGAAGAAGCTGGTGTACCCGGAGGAAATCCACATGGCACAGGGAGAACATGCAAACTCCACACAGAAAGGACCCAAGTGTTCACCCCAGGGCTTGAACCCATTACTCTCTGCTGTTTGGGCCATTTTCGGCCTAACATTTTCTGTGGCTGACATTTAAAACAACATTTTTGTTCATCAATCTCACTCGTTGTACTAGTACGGTAGACGGTAGTTTTTAGTAGTAAATCCAAAAGATTCACTTACATGTACTCCACATTTGAGTACTAGTATATGATTGATTTTAACTTGTTTCTGCAGTTGTGTTGCTGACTTTTCCTAGTCATAACTCGTGCTTTCTTCTTAAACTGTGGGTTCACATCTAAAGGAAACAATCCAGGAATGTGAAGTGATTGATCTTTTCTCACATACTTCGAAAAGTTCAACAGATGTGTATGAATCCATGGAATTTGATTGGTTAACATGCAAAACCTCAAGTGCAGATTTTCACAATGGCTCCACATTCTGTGGAGTGTTTATAAAGAGTGTGTGTGTGTGTGTGTGTGTGTGTCTCATTCCTGTCTTTGTGTGGGTGAAATGTGAGGGTCACTCAGGGCCTTTGTGCGTCACAAGCTAGAGGGGCCCTGTGTGGAGTCTGCATGGGGAGAGATGCAGATTGAATGGGTTGTCTTTGAAAAGTGAAGGAGTGAAGCAGTGCATTATGGGTCTTCCAACAGCCACAGAGAGTGAGTGAGTGAGTGAGGGGCCGCTGACCGCACATCTTTGTTGAGTCCCAGCATATTAACAGGGTGGATTTTATTCAGGTTTTGCACATACACACACACGCGCGCACACACACATACACACACACACACGCGCACACGCACACACACACACACACACACACACACACACTTGAACTCTGCAGACTCTGTTCCCAGGGGAAGTCATGTGTCGTGATAGGATCGTATACCTCTGAGTGAGCCAGGCTAGCACCTTCTGCACTATTTGTTTCTATTTGTGTGTCGGTGAAGTGAAGTGTTGTTTTGACATATTGTTTACATTTTTGAGCATTTATTGGCTTTGAATTCAAAGGCCACCCCTGATTGTATATCAGACAAGCTATTTGTGTTCCTTTACGTGCTTTTCCACACATGGAATTGTGTTTCATGCCTGTTTTACAGCCTCAGTTGTTTTCTAGTTCTTTTGTTAGGAATCGTCTTGTGGTTGTGTTGATTTTTTGGCTACGTTTATAAAACACACATTTCAGGCCTTTTCAAGGGTTCTCAACCTTGGGGTCAAGACACCGGGAGGGTGTCACCACTCGTCATATGCCTTCAAGAAACTGTATTAATCACATTTCTGCCACTTCTCCATCAAAATTCAATACCTTTTCTGCACATTCTTTTCACTTGACATTTTCAGCTCTTTTTCCACCTACTGTCACATATGTAGACCCATTATTGTCACTTTTAACCTCTTTTCACCATATTTCCTGCATATTTTTGCCAACTTAACCACATTCACGATTGCTCATGGCCATTATTTGGCAATTTAAATTGTTCCAAAATTGACACTTTTTCTATCTGTTGGCAGTTGGTGTGAAAAACTAAAAACTAAAAACAAACCATAAACAAAAATGATAATAATGATAAATATAATTGATAAGTAGGTAATATTGTCTTTTATTATCTTTAAATCACCATTTTTGAACAGATTTTTAGATGTGGTAATTATATACCATCAAAAACATTTCATGTCTACTAATTGTATGTTTTCTAACGTTTTTTTCCCCAGTTTCTTTGTCTGTTGTTAGTGTTTTTTTTTCTCACCCTGTTGTTATTAGAGGCCAGGCTGCCAGGAGTCTATTGTTATCCTGGGAGTTCTTCTTTGTGCTTCGTCTTCTTCTGAGGAAATCCTACTTCCCATGCGTGAACAATCACCAAACTTTGCACAAAGGTCCAGCTGCAAAAAACTAATCAATCGTCCTAAAGGTGGCGCTACAGCAAGCCTTTAAAGTGAAATTATTTTGATAATTTGCAACAAATCAACCACATATGCTCCCGATTTGCAACTTTAACCAAAATGTAACCCCAATACTGAACAATACATGTACATTTTAACCTGTTGCAAAGGTTTTTTTTTTTTTTAGATCTTACAGTTTTCCGTATTAACAATCTAATCCCACAGTTTTTGCTCAATCAACAGCAAACTTGACTGTCCTACACAAACAATCCACACAGATTTTAGATTTATCAAAAAAATTGAGCCTACAGCGCATCAAAATATTTGACTGTAAACTGTATTGTAATGTAAACATTAACCTGTAAATTCTTGCTGAAACATTTTGAATTTTTATTTACAGTATTTTGAATTTAACTAGCAATTGGAATCAATGCAAAAATGGAATTTTTAAACATCAGTTTTTCACTTATGAAGCCTATAACTCAGTGTTAAAAACAAATGACCAACATCTCCATTCGGTCTAAATGCAATTTTTGTAGTTTTTAAAGATTTTTGTCTTAATAACAGTTGACAGCCATTTGAAATGTGCCTTTGAACGCTAACAGCTGCCGTCTTGCACACAGGTGACTGACTTAGTCAAATAGTGTAGCTACAGGTATTTTCATGAGCTAATTAGCTTAGTGACATAGAGAATATTCCATAATGAAATAGTTGTGGATTAATGTGTTTGAATTATTGACAAATCATTGCAACTGTAGAATTCCTATAATGTGATGGAAGGACTTTTAAACGCATGTACCGCACAGTTCAATCCTCAACTGAATCTGATGTAAAATTCACATTAACAAAGTAATAACGTAAAGTCCCATTGGGATTACTAAAATATTCTGATTGATTCTAATTCACATGTTTTAATCCAGTTACTGTTGTTATCATCACTGCTTCTGTCTATATATGTAATGAACAGTAAAAGTAGAGTTTTAACCTCCCTGGGGTTATCAATTTATTTCACAGATTTTTTTGTAAAAGTCATGTTATATTTGTGCAGATTCTTCTGTTTTCTGTTTAAAAATGACTCGTCTTCTTCCTCTTTAAGCATTGACCCACGTTTATACTTGAGTTTATGAAGCAGTTTGATGCAGGGGGAGTTTGGCCTTGACATGTTGTTGTTTTTTGGTGCTGATGGAAGGTGGTTCGTTACTCAGCGCTGCAGGGCAGGGTTGTTTCTAACAAAACATGAGACACGCCCACATGAAAAGTGATGTCAGCTTTCAACGGTTTAGTCAGCAGTTGTTTGGGTTAAAGAATGTAAATACATGAGATATATGAACAAAATACTTGAAGTGTACACAAAGAGGTACAGTGGGGTTATTATGGATACTTCATTAATGCAGTATTCAGTAGTAGTAGTAGCAGTCGTGGTTGTGTTATTTTTCTTGTGTCGTGACTCGTGTGGTATCGCTGCGTCATGCTCTCCTCAGCTTCATGCATTCTTTTAAAGGAGGGATTTGTTTGGTCCTGTCCAACACTTACATGTATCAGACTTGTTTCATTTCCCTCAAAGGAAGGGTTTCAAAAGCATGACAGAAAAAACCAACATGACTCCATCGTCTTAGCTTGTTAGATGTCGACTATGGACTGTTTCTCATTGACCAACCTGGTAAAATAAAAGATATAATAAATAGAAATAATGTGGTTTTGGTTTGAGGGTCTTTTGTGGATTAGCTGATCTACTCGCTGAAATCTCTGTATATCCAAACAAGTTCAATGCAAAGAAGAAAAGTTGACCTTGTAAACTAGTGATGCACCTAAATTCCACCAAAAATCTTTGGCCGAAAATAGCCCAAAAGTCCATTTTCAGTTTTCGGCTGAAACACTTTTCTCATCGAAACAGGATGTTTTGATGACGCGAGCGGTCAGTGCCCACGCTTGTCTGGAAACTGGCCAACTTGTCTGTGGACTCATGGAGCGGCTGTATTTGAATACATCTGAGTAGCACTAAAGCGGTTTCTGAACAGAGTTTGAGATGGGTCACTTAAGTGTGTTTTATGTTTCTGTGTCACGTCGATGCTCTAGTTTCGTTCTCCCTCCTTCAACACGGACAACACGGCAGACGGACACTTGGCTGCACATCGATAGCATCTGGTTTCAGAGTCTGTCAGCGCACGTTTCTCAGAGAGCATCCGGACTTTATCACGACTGTACTTGGTCCGCATTTTAAAGATCAATACTTGAATGGGATTAGAATTAAACCTACGTGCACAAGAAATGCTCCATATTTTTAATTGATTTAATCTTTTAATTGTTCCGTGTTTCGGTTTTCGGCCTCGGTTTTCTCACTTTCGGTGTTCGGTTTCTGCAAAGAAATTAAATTTTGGTGTACCCTTACTATAAACGTTCACTTTTTCTCGTTGTGCATTAATGGAGTTCCTTCTTTGGAGTTGTATGTCTAACCTCCTCATTGCAGATTGTACTGAGTCAACTGGCTTCATATCTCCCACCCACCCACCTTCACTTCTCATTCCCTCTCACCTCTCTCTGTGAGTTGACCAGTGACCACAGTGCATAGCACTCATTACCTCAGCACCTTGGCATGCCACCAACACTGCTGCTGATATCTCAGACCAATTAGCCCAGATTCAGTCTCCATGTAACCACCACCAGACTCACTGACCTCCATATGACTGCTATACACTGCTTTTTCTCTGCCTTTGGAGCATTTCTTTGGGGATTAGTGGGATTTCTACAGTTCTACAGTTAATTTAGCAACTGTAGCATTATAGATTTTATGGAGTATAAAGCAGAAAGATGGTAGCGTAGCAGGGGCAAGGCTAGTCTGGTTTAGAGCCTCCAACTATCTGTGGAATTTCATGGAAATGTGTGATATAGTAATTATTACCGACAAATCACCCTCATGTTTTGCACTGCATTTTTAGAAGCTTCTGTCATGACGTGTCACCAGGTAAAATGATAACCAGTTCAGCTAATACAGCATCGGCTAAACCTTAACCCTTTCAGCTTTGAGTGCAGTCATAATAATCTGAACCATCACACTTCAGATGAAGCCCTGTATTCATTTTCAGTCACAAGATAACACGACTAACACTTGATCTGAGACATTTTAAACTGGATTATGGATGGAATTGTATATATTTGTCTGTTTGTAACACTTTCTAGACATTCAATAATCTGTTTTTCAGTGAAGAATAGTTTGTAAATGCGTGATATTGTCTTAAAATATGTGAGGCATTTCGCTACTTGATCCATTACTCATAGTGTGAGAATTTGATTGGGATTATGGGCAGAATTGGACTTATTTTTCTGTTTGTCACACATGCTAGACATTCACTCACCCATTTTCTGGTGAAAAAAAGTGTGTAAATGTGTGATATAGTTCCAAAATAGGCATGTGAGGCATTTCCGTGTCATGTCGGGCCCAATTTTAAGCAAAGAGAGAGGGGGAAAAAGAAACAGCTTGTTGCTTTTCCATTTCAGAACATGAATTCCATTTTTCTGTCTGTTTTCCACAATCAGGGTAAATCTGAGACCCTACTTGCTGGCTCACAAATGGAAGCACAGTGTTAGCACACTGTGGGTGAATTGGTCGGCTTGGTTTTGGCTCAGGACAGAAGAGCAGCCTGTGGTTCCAGGTCCAGTAAAGAATGACAGTAATTGCTTTAATTTTGTGGCAAATCTACAGTAGCATCAGTCAGACTCTGAGTCATGCTTGATTCATATGAGAAGCACAAGACTTGTAGTCATGATGGGCACAAAGAAGCAGCTGCAGAAACAAGGAACTGACAGTAAGGAAAATGTATATCCATCAAAAGCAAACTGGGAAGAAAGCAGGAATCTCTCTCACAAGGCCTTGATCGCCCGGTCATGAGATAATCATAATTCAAACTGTCTTGTTTTCCACAAGTGTGACATACTCGTCTCTCGGCTCTAGCATAAACACAGAGAATTCTGACCTTGCTCAGGAAGTGCTGTTTAAGCACTTTTCCCATAAGTTTGTTAAACAAGTGGAAAATATTCATGGCTTCAGGATGATGTGACCTTTAAACAACTGAACATAATTAAACACTGTTTATGAAGCTGACCTGCTGGAAATACAAACTTATGTAATGCAGTCTTGCACGGATTTGAGTATTTTCTCAAATATGAAAACTGCTTCCTCTGATAGTTAATCTTTAAGCTGTTTAACCACATAACTCACTTTTTTTAAAACTTTATCTGTATATCATCCAAATCCTCTGTTTGTGATAGGTAAAAAGTTAAAAAGTGTCGCTTGAATGGGTTGTTGACAAATGGTTATATGACTTATGATGCGTTTGTTAGCACTTGGAACCCGGAAAGGTCTGAGTCGTCAATTTCGACCTCCGAGGTAAATGCGTTTCACTCACTCAGCTTGGAAAACCTGACTGGCCACAGTGAGATGGTGTTTGTTTTGATATTTTTCGAGGTGCAAAAATGCCTGCTGGCGAAATATGTATTAGCTACTTGAGGTTAAGAGAGAGAGCAAACTGTCATTTACCATATGACTTGAACGCAGAAGCGAGGGGAATCCTGCATGCGTAATTGAACCATGGACTGTAAAAATAATGCATTGAACTATACGGGCATCACTACTTACGCAGAGCGGCGTTTAAATTAACAGAGTGGGAATGGAAACGCCACTACAGAGTTATTCTACTCTTTTAATAAAGCAAATGCCAAATTGGAAGACACTTCAAATTAAAGTTGAGAAAAAAGTGACCATTTACATCTCATGGTGTGCGTCGCCATTTTGACAAGACGTAATTCCGACCGACTCGTGCTGCTTGCATCCTGCCCGAATTACCGACTCCGGGTTCGGAGCTCAAGGGCCGTTTTATTGCACTTTTCTGATTCTTTCTGTCGGATTTATCCAGGTTTCCGAGTGCAATCGAACGCAGCATATAACTTTGGGAAAGTTTCACGCATTGAATTGTGGGATTTGGAGTCCCATAGAAGAATTCAAAAATGGCGCTGAAGCAGAAGAGTCTTTACTTCTTTCTTACCGTGTTTCTTCGCCAGACAACGAAGACAGTGATTTGCTTGACGTCAGTTTTGTTCTGGTTTGTTTATCATGTTCTCCGTTATATGATAGTCACTCCTATTTCTCTCAGTTTTCAAGTGTTTCTGTGGAAGCCACAATATCAACTAGTGATTCACCAAAAAATTCGGCTTCCGAAAACTTTTGGTCAAAGATGGCCCAAAAGTGCATTTTCGGTTTTCGAAACACATTTATTCACCAAAACAAGCGTCATGTTGAAATATCAATGCTAAATAAATTTTTTCACATATTTTTAAATTGATTTATTATTTGAAGCAATAGTATTAATTTATACAATTAAAATGCTTTAATACTAGTGAGGTTAGTAAACATTCATATAGCCATACATTTGATTATACTAATCATTGTCATAGTAATTTCTTTTGTGTTTTGGAGATTGTTTTTCTTATTTTCAGTTTTCGGTTTTGACCAAGAATTTTCATTTTGGTGCATCCCTAACATCAATATCTGCTATTGTTTTCACAATTTTAAAAACATGAAAACAGCAGAAATGTCCCATTGGCAGAGTTTTTGGGATCACACTGGCGTCAGTAGTGGATTAGAACAACTTTTTGGAAGAAATACAGTTACAAGTTTAAAAAATGTGATTTATTATGGCTAAGCAGCTTTGAATTTTCCCCTCGTATATCCGTACCTTCGTCAACAAGCTTAATTTAACCATAAAGTCTAGTTCCAAATGAGACATTCAGACTACATTTCTCTCCAACCGCAGTCAGTAGTGAGACAGCAGGGAGCCATGATGAGGTGTAAGTGAGCATATTTCCTGTAAGACTGCATCTCACCGTATGTTTAGGCCCTATGTCTGTAGTTTAGTGAGGCTGAGCTGCTAATTTGTGGGTATTGTAGTCTTAACAGACAGCACGGTGCATGTGATTGGTCTGTAATTAGCCATGAAGAGACGACTCCAAACTCTAGAGGAGAACTAAATCTGTCTCCTTTGTGGCTAAACAGTCCAACACACCTACAAACGCACAGCCATTTAAAAACAGGCAATCCTCTGTTGGATAATTGTTGCAATGGGTAGAGTTGTATGTGTTTGTGTGTAGTGACCATAGGCTGACGTGTGACACATTCTAACTCCTACTGAATGGGAACTGTGTTAAGAATAGGAGTTGTAGCGTGTGAAAAAGTCCTGGAATAAACCTGACGACTGTACTCTGACAGGAGAGTGGACACTCCCCAAACCGTCCTCCACCACAGAAACACACTCAGATACCGGATTATATTGGGCTGCATGTATCCATTCCACCACTCTTCAGAAGTAGGGTCACAATGGCAAATATAGGGTCTTTGATTTCCTGTGATCTTGAAAAAAGGACAGAACTGAAAAAACAGAATTCACATTCTGAAATAGAAAAAGCTCTTTATGTCTCTCTTTGTTTAAAATCTGTCCCCAACAGGGCTCGGAAATGCCTCGTGCTTCAAGACAATATCACGCATTTACACACTATTCTTCACTGAACAAGTTGGGATGAACTACGGCCGTGCTGTCTCCACGCATAATAGCATGTACCATGTTCCTGATAATTCAGTGAAATGACTCGGTTTCACTGAATAAAAAAAGGTCTCCTAGAGGTTGTTGACATCCGCTCATAGACTATCCATGTCAAATTACAGCCCGATTCAATGAGCATTAACGGAGGAGTAGTCTTCGTATGTGCCACGGCAGTGATGGGCCCCATTCATATATTGGTATGCGTCAATGATTCGGTACCACCACCACAAACTGTCGCAATATTTGACTCACAAATAAATGAGAAAACAACTTCAATGGAAATTGCCGAAAAAAATCTAATTGTGCGAGGCATAATTGTAATCTACGTTGAATTGCCTTTGAAACAATATATCACAACTATGTTCCCATAAATTTGGAAAATACCAGAAACGTGGGGTGTGCTCCTGGGCCTCATTTAAAAAAAAAAAAAAGAGCTCAGAGCGTCTCATCATATTAATTCATAGAGTATTCATACCAAACTGCATACCGATCTAACAAGAACTAACAGAAGAGTAGTCATTTCGACACGTATGGGTTAATGGGCCCATATATTTATTGGTATGTGCCAACTGTCGTAATATTTGACTCGCAAATAAATGAGAAATCGACTTTGGTTTTTGTTTTTCTTTTGGGGCCCTTAAATCAAAAATCGGGTTCCAAGCATTGATGCGTACTCATCCATAGATTATAGCTACCAATTTTCAGCCCAATCCGTTCATGAATAACAGAGGAGTAGTGATTATACTGTAGCTAGTGTACACAACAACAACAACAACAACAACAACAACAACAACAAGAACGAGAAGAAAGAAGTGAGTGGCATTTTGAGTCCAGTAGCCCGGCCTAAAAATGGATTATTGAACGTCTAGAAAATATGACAAACAGATAAATATGTGCAATTCCATCCATAATCCCATTTACAATGTCCCAGATCAAGTGGTGGTCATGTTATCCTGTGACTGAAAGTGAATCTGAAGTGTGTTTTTAACCCTAGAATACCATCGCTGGGTGATTTTTTTACCCAACATAATATACCCAATAAAAAATAATTATCATAAAAAATGTTTCAAAATATGACAGTATATGACAAATTAGAGTTGTGGTCTTTTATTTTCAACTATGCAATGCCTAACTAAAAAAAAAAAAAACTACCATGTGTGGAATCTAAAAATATTAACCAAAATTACTGAAAAATTAGAAATGTAAGAACAAAAAATCTTAGCAAAAAAAGAAAGAAAATAAACTGGAAACTTGTTCTTTAGTCCATCCTTTTCTGGAGCATTTGAGGCTTTCCTGGTGAAGGCATGATAGTCTCCTTTTTTCTTTTGATACTATGACAAACGCAACTTCATGAAAATAATGTAAATACATTTTTGATAGTGTTCTAAGGTTGTGTTGTGATGAACAAGTGGTTCAGATTATGCTTTCAAACCTGAAAAGGCTCTGGTACAAAGACAGGTTTAATTGATGGTGTATTAGCTGAGCTGGTGATGAGTTTACCTGGTGACACGTCACGTCAGAAGCATCTAGAACCAGGTGGCCAAGGGTCTAGCGGTGAAGCTAACAGACATTCTTTTGACATAATCTCGTGTAATTAACTCTTTAAACTCTCCCGTTTTCGTAAATTCTCCAAAACATAAAGTTTAAATTAATTACAGTAGTCGACACTATTGATCCTGTTTAGCATTTTCAGTATTATTTTGGGAAGTTTAATAGCCAGTAAAGTCATGGAATCCGCGAAAGACGATGAAACGGAAACAAAAACAGAAACATGTAAAGTGACGCGGAAATTATTAAACCCTTAAATGGAGTTAGGAAAATGTTTAAAGTTCTTTAAACAGAGAATTGGAAGAACTAAAATATTCTTTCAGACATTTCTTTTAAAATATTTTTGTCAGAAACATTTGTGCTGTGTGTGACGGATGCTTCCTGTTCACAGTTGTCATTTACTTTTTTGCTGATAACACGTGAACTTCTCACTATTTAAAAAAAAAAAAGAAAGAGGAAGTTTTAGCTAAACTTCACTTAACTCAACCTAAGCCCACTATCTGTAGATTTCATGTAGGTTCATTTTATATCGTCATCCTGTATTTTGAATGAGACTTTGAGGAATCTCTGAGATGCAAAAACCTTTTGAGATAAAACGTGTTTTTAAAAGCGGTGCCTCTTCTTCTGTGTTTACGATGTGTTTCAGACAGGCATGGGATAGACATCAAAGCACTGAGACACATTATCTCCTTCAGGCTCTTAAAAACACACACTGTTCTGAATGAAACCCCCATCCTCAGTCTTTAATCTCTGACCTGCTCCTTACATGTTGTCATGCTTCTGACTGTAAGACGACCTTCCTACTGAACCCCCATCTCAGATAAATCAGTGTTGATGAGATAATCCTCTCCTTTCCAGTCCTGTGAATTCTCTGGTGTGTTTAGCTTTCAGTCGTCCCTTCAGACAAAATACAGTCTCGGTGTTGATTCCTTAAAAGCATAAAGGAGTAATTAATCTCATTTAAACTGTCGTCATGCTGTGGATTTGTAAACCGATACCTGACTTCATCCCTGCAGGCAAACGCACTCACATACGACTTTTAGCGAGTGTTGTTGGTCTGAACTTTTCATCACCTGCTCCATGACACATCCAGTGGGAATTAAGACTGCAATGTGAGCGTATAGGTCAGCTTTATAAAGAGCCATTCTTCTTTATTTAATAATGAGTAATGATCATAATAAAGCCAGATTTATAATGAATAAATGTTATTAGGGAAGATTTATGAGTAGAGGCGCCTACTTGTTTAAAAACCAATCAAATATTTGGTCTATGTTTAAACATTTGTACTTTTGAACTCTTAGGTTTCTGAAACACAATCAGTTTAAATAGGATTTAATTTATCTTTAATGCTTTTCATTCTTTGATAATACTTTTGGTTTTAAAGGTCTAGGACTGTAGATGTAGAACTCAATGTAAAGTGTTTGGCAAAACAAAATTAATGAAAATTATGTCCGACATACCGAATTACAAATCACATTATTATTTTTTGAACAATTTGAGGCCATTTTTACCTTTTTTCTGCAATTCCACTAAACTTGCCATATTTTAACCTTTTTTCATCACTTTTTCTTGCTACATTTTTGCGTCTTTTAATGCATTTTTCTACATTAATCCCATTTCTGCCACTTCTCCATCAAATTTCAATGTCTTTTCTGCACAGTTTTTCCACTTTCAAGACATTTTTGACACTAAACCCTTTCTACCATTTCTCCCACCTAATGCTGACCCATTATTGCCACTTTTCCTCTTTTCACCATATTTCATGCTTGTTTTTGCCAACTTAACCATGTTGTCATGCCTATTCCTACTTTTTAGTTTACCATACATTACTCCAACCCCCTCCCCCCATTTCTGCCCCTTTTTTTTTTTTATGTAAAAAAAGAGAGGGCAGTGTTACACCAAGGTGAGGGGTTGGAGAGGGGTGGGGAAGTTAACAGGGAATTTCTGCCCCTTTTAAGCCAATATTAACACTTTGAATATTTTGTACCACTTTTTCTATCCATTTTTGACCACTCTAATTTGCAATCTTTAACCAATTTCATACATTTTCCACCATTTTTGTTCACTTTTAACATTTTAATTTCTGATTAAAACAAGGATTTACATCTTTAAGATGACTATATACTATGGTGCTAATAATAATAATAAACTTCCTGGATAACAGTGGATGTTATTCAGATAGATAAATAAATGTGGTTATCACAGATTCATAGAACAATGGACCTTCAATTTGCTGACTTTATGGATGGACCACAAAAATTCTCCCCTTTATTCCCGTTATAGATGGCCCTGTCTCCACATGACTGTTTTTTGGGTTCTCAGGCTGAAAAGTTTGAGAACCACTGCTCTAGAGAACATGGAGCTTGATTTTTATACATTATTGTGTTGTGTTCACGTAGGCTGGAACGATGAACATCCAGATGTTTCAGCGGTGTGGGACGACTGAGATGAAGATGTGAAAGTAAAGAAGAAGCAGTGGTGAGAGGAGAGACGTCTCCTGTTCAATCCCAGTATTTTTAAAGGACTTTTTCCTCTTCTGTGACTGATTTCTGACCCGTTATCTCCAACACCATGTGCCATGTGATCGTAACGTGCCGCTCCATGCTCTGGACCCTCCTCAGCATTGTTGTGGCCTTTGCCGAACTCGTTGCCTTCATGAGCTCCGATTGGTTACTGGGATTCCCCCGGTCAGACTCTAGAGGTGTGGGGGTGGACTCTGAGGAATTCCGGCCGTCACTGGGCCTGTACAGCCGCTGCCTCCGTGCGGGGACCCGGGGTGTGGGGGGCAGCTGTGGCCCTTATGCTCTGTCATTCGGGGAAGTGGCCAGTGGCTTCTGGCAGGCCGCCATGTTGTTCCTGGCAGCTGGGACGTTAGTGCTGGGGGGTGTGGCCTGCGTCTCCATCTTCAGCCTGTGCTTCCAGAGCATCATGAAGAAGAGTTTATTCAACATCTGTGGAGTTCTCCAAGCTATTGCAGGTGAGACAATGAGCTGTGTGAACATAGTGTGTTTAATATGCAGGATGTGACGCCCATGATGACAGGTGATATGTGACGTATCTTACTTATGTCTCATTCCACGCCATTTCATGTTATACGTGAAAAACGAATAAACAATAAATGATTATAAGACACTGAGGTGAGCTACAATGACCTCATGTAAAGGATTTTCAATATTTTTTTGAGTGATGAAATAACCCAAAGTTGGGGTCTAGAATAAAAATTAAGAAGTCACAAGAAGAAAAATTGTTTTATATCTCAAGAAATAGTAACATTTATACTATGAATTAAAATAAAGGTAAAGATCAGATTTTTTTTCTTACATTCCAACATGCAGTTATGGGCCAATGAAAATAGTAAAAAAAAAAGTTTTTCTTCCAGATTTCAAGAGACTGTCACCCAAGAACCAATGCATATATGTGACTAATCATTAGTCATGTAAACAGTCGATATACATTTACAGGGAGCTGAGGCATATGCTAAGTTGTTTACTGAAGGCACAAACATGTTCCAGACCCAAACCCTAACAAACGTTTTATATGAAATGCCGTGCAGCCGTGGGATTTGAGATGCTTCTGTATTAATGTGTCACCAGTTAAACTGATCACCAGTTAAACTAATACACAATCAGCTAAACCTATCATGGTACCAGGATTGGGGACCCCTGTGTTACACGTAGTGAGAGATTTTGAACTATTATGTGCTGAGTTGCACATATTGTTACTAGACCTTCAATAACTCATTTTCTGGTCTAAAAATAGCGTGTAAATGTGAGATATTGTCCCAAAACATACATGTCCTTGTCTTTTCTTTTTCATTGTCAGATTGATTTTTTCCATTTCAGAACGTAATTTCCAACTTTTCCTCGATCACAGTAAATCAGAGACTCAACATTAGCATGGAGCCTGTTACCAGTTTGATGATGAAACTTGAATGTTTCCAGCCCTGATTTGTCCTTTTCCTTTTATATCTGTAACAGTTTGCTGAGTCACCACGTTAGCATGTTTGATCCAGATGTTTACAGCTCTAAACCAAAGTCTCCTCCTGGTCCCAGGGCTGCTGCTGATGGTGGGCCTCATGCTCTACCCAGCTGGCTGGGGTTCAGAGAAGGTGATCCACTACTGTGGCCCGGAGGCTCTGCCCTTTAGGCCGTCCCTCTGCTCACTGGGCTGGGCTTTTTACGCCGCCATAGGAGGAACACTGGGAACGTTCCTGTGTGCTGTGTTATCTGTGCAAGCGGAGATCGCCACCTCCAGCGATAAAGTTCAGGAGGAGATCGAGGAGGGCAAGAGTCTGATCTGCCTCCTCTGAACTTTCAACAACAAACACATCCAGGCTCACTCCTCTGGAAAGATTTTTCACCATGACTGCCTGAAGCAAACCATCTGGTTTTCAAACTCACTTCCTCTTCCATGACAACGTTGTTCAGGGTTTAAAGGGTTATTAAAAAAAACAGATTTCTAATGATACTAGGGAGGTTTTTCTACAAATGCTTCAGTAAAACAAGTCACAGTACTGGGATAACAAGAGTTATGATCATTTTTGTTCTGTTTTTATGTTGGCCTATTGTTTTTTTTCTAGGTCCATTAGCAGCAGTGGATCCTCCAGTGTTTTGGTCTCAAATATTTGAAATATTATGCACCATATTTATTTAATTGCTTTTTTAAAAATGAGACTACTTTACCTATTTAGAGCCTTTGTTCCGCCATCTTGAATTCACGTTATTGATGACATCACACGGCCCCACTGCCTGGTAACATCCCATTGTTTTCTATTGGAGTGAAGCATTCAGCCTGATTTTTAGATCATTTAGCAGCTTTTTAGCTCATTTAGCAGCTTTTTCAGTCAAAATGACATCTTGTGCTACTTTTGGTTGCTCTAAAAAAACATGAAAAGTTAAAGATGTTGATGTAAACCTATTATGTTTACTGAAAGAAGATAAAAACCATTGTGACCTGGAAAAAAATCTTTGACCGCAGATGGCGACAGTTCCACCTCTGGTTTTGTAGTAGACAATGAAGCAGAGAAGAAGAGCTCTCCTAAGGGGCCTTTACTTCCCCTTAAACATTTTCAACTTAGCAGGCTGAATGTTTCACTCCACTAGAAAACAATGAGGCCATATGACATCATAATACACATGATTTGAAGATGGCGGAACACAGGTTCTAAAACGGTCAAGGTAATTAAACGAATATGGTGCATAATAATGTGTTTTATTTGTAGTCAATGATTTTCTGTCTTAAATGTAGCAGCATAAAGTTAATCACATAGAAACTTTATCCCTTTTCTTGAAAAAAAGTAATAATTAGCTTGTATTTGCCTTGTCAGTGTGTTCATTAATGGAATAATCCATAAATAAGGCTAACAATGTGCTGTTATTGCTGTACTTTTCCCATGATGACAGGCTTTTAATCATCATTGACGGAAAAACAATGCTGGATGTGAAAGATTTGGACTTGTTGACTTTACACGGTTGGTAAGTGTTACATTTCATGTGCACGTGTACATAAATATGACTGAGTAAGGTTTGATAAAGGAAAAGTGTTCTACATTTTGTAGTTTCAACTCTGTTGCAACACTGACACCTAGTGGCTGAAGGTAGATAATGCTGTAGTTTATGAATAAACTGAATAAAAACCGTTTTTAAGATCAAATGAAAAATAATCCTTAAAAAAACCATTAAGGATGTTTCAATACTCTGAATATGTGAATGAGATATAGTTGTACATTTCACTACATTTATCACTTCCTTACATTTATAGTCAAATTTAAATCAGAATGCATTTATACTGACTTATTTTTTTGTGGGTGTATTTAATGTTTAACTACTATATAACCAGTATGCATGACCATTATTTTTAGTCGCTTATCTTAAATGCACCAAACTCATACAGTAAATACCAGTGATTCTAAACTGCTGTGGTATCAGGACGACCCACGATTGACGCTCAATAACAAACTGTGGCCTAAATTGTAGAAAATATATAAAGAATGTTTAACCAAAAGGTGAATTTGTTTTAACTCAAATGTCAAAAGTGGAGAAAACTAACTTTTTTTGTAAATACTTGATTAGTATTAGTAAGTAGGTAAACAATGGAATTGGCTTGAATAAAAAAATTACTGTAATAACCACCACCTTTTGTTAGCTGTGAATTGATCATGATCTGCTGAAAAACTGTTATTTTAACAATTAACAATGATTGCAGTCATGTCATATAAGCACAGAAAAGTGTAATTCTTGATATTTATAGAATTTGTGTATTTGTAGGGGCTTTCTCCTGCGGGCCGAATTAGATGCTCTAACGGACCGGATTTGGCCCCTGAGCCTTGACTTTGATACATGCTCTGTAGACATTGTTGCTTGATTTTTTTTTTTTTTTTCTTCTTTCTTGTGTGTTGTTCCTGAAGTTGAACCAATGTACAAAATAAGATGATAAAATAAGAAACAAAACTTTAGGTTTTTTTTTTCAAATTTTATTTAATGTTAATACCATAAATATACAAAACTCAAACTATTTCACATGCGACAAAGGCCAGACGAGTGCGTTACAGGTTCTTTTTTTTTTTTTTAACATTTGATTGATAATGGAAAGCAAATGTTAACTTTACAAATATACAGCTGTCCCTTTTGGATGAGTTTCTTCTCCGATTCAGTGGAATAACATGTTCACAGGTTATAAACACTGTCGTCAGACTTCAAACATGCTTATCTTGGACTGCAGACCGAGAAGTGACCCACAGACGCCTGACGTCATTGCTAAAAAACGACATGGGAATCGTGTGGGTGTATCTGCAGCAAAGGTTCCTTAAAGTAAACCAGGAAGTGGGAAACACATTGGCTCAAGTTTTAAAGACAAATTCCACTGGGGACATTTGGTAGATTTCTCACAGCTTTCTAGGACAAAGAATAACACTTCGGGAAAGTTTAAATCCATTTTTCACAACAAGCACGCTTCATTAAAGGTCAAAGTCAGAGCAAAAACCATCTTAGAGTAATGTCCTGTTCTTCCTCTCTGATGCTAATCCAGTGTTTTACACCAAAAAACAGGAAAATATAAATAAAAATGTTAAATAAATGGGGAGCCGATTGTAAAGTTGCGCATGCTAAAATACATTAACTTTTTGCAAAAAACCACGTTGCCAAAACGTGTGATTTTTTTTTTAAAACTTTTGACCAGATTTACAGCAATATTTGTGAAATTTGTGATTTTTTTTTTCATAAAAATATGTCAATGTTAAATTTGAAAGGTAAATCTAAATGTTAAATATTAAATCTAAATGTTACATTTAAATATACATTTTAAATATCAAATCTAAATGTTTAATCTGAATGTAACATTTAACTCTAAATGTTAAATATAAATGTAAATGTTGAATCTAAATCTAAGTTAATTCTAAATTCAAACTATGATTTTGCATATGAGCTAAACATTTAGGATCACCTGTGACATTTCGATTTATATTTTTCATTTCGATTTAACATTTAGCATTTATTTTAAAGTACAGTATTACCGTAAGTCTGGTCAAAAGTAACAACAAAAATTCACGTTTTTTAAACGTGGTTTGTTGCCAAAAGTTGCTGTTTATTTTAGCATGCGCAACTTTACAAATGGCGCCCCATAAAAATCAAGCTGAAGAAAAATGAATGGAAACAAGTTAAAAACACATTAAAACTTGTTCGTTTCAGCTCTAAGTTCAACAAATACTAGGAAATGTGCATCAAACGCAGGTTTGTTGATTCCTTTAAACTCACAGAAGAGTCAACAACACGTGTGTAACATTAGCAGTCACACATCATCACACAATCACCACCACAAAAACTAACACTGTCCACTTCAGTCGCAAAGTAACACTGATTTTGTTCGTGAATGACCTCATCGATTAAATTCCAGTTCATTAAATCAAGCTCAGTCCTTTCTTAGATGTATCTTTAGTTTGGCTTTACATCCTGTGCTGAATAAAATGGACATGAGAGAAATTATTAATAATAATAATAATAATAATCCAGAGATGGTGTAAAAAGCTCTCTGTGGGGGAAATCCTTCCTTTTTTCAGCAGAAACTACGACAACAGGAAGTCCCGCCTCTTTCCTTTCGACATTCATAGCAGCAATAGTTATTAATCAAGTGTTAGGAGCTACAAAACAAGCTGAGATGTTTGACACATGCTTCCAAATGGAGATCAGAATCCAGTTTGCCCCCCTTTACTGTGCTGATCATGCATGTTTGTGGCCATCATGCTTTCACATCTAAGGAACCAGTTTAACCATCATTCAAACATCACTGAAGGAAACTAAGAGGTTTGTGCCAACCACATGATCAGATCATCCTGTTTCGCTAACGTTAGCATTGTAACAAAACGGAGTGAATGAGGGAAAGGGAAGGAGTGAGTTCTTGTTTTTTACTTCTATGTCTCTATAAGTGGAAATGAACAACTCTGGTCACATGTTTTTCTCTACGTTCAAACGTTTAAAGCCGAGAGCAAAACGTGACCTCTGCAACATTCATAAAAGGAACTGGTGTGATGTCGTGGGAGGAGGAGAGAATGAGAAAGGCCAGAGTTGTACGTCTCCATCTAATCTGGAGCGTCTCCATGTGTGTGTGTGTGTTTATGGGTGAGGTTTGAAGGTTCCACGAGCAGCGCTAGATGCTGCGTTAGCGGCGGCGTTAGCAGCTGCGGTCTGAACCGTCTTGTTAGACATGACCCCGGTGGCAAATTCCTGCTGTGCCTTTTCAAAACTGGCTCCAGTCGTACGATAGAGAGCATGAACCTGGAGAAAGACAGGGATTCAAACATTTACAGTGCTATAGAACAGGGGTTCTTAACCTTGGGGTCGCAAGACACTGGGAGGGCGTCGCCAGATGCCTTCAAGAAACTAAGAATATTTTTTTAACAATTCAAGCCCATTTTTAGCTTTTTTTCTGCAACTACACCAAACTTGCCATATTTGAACCTATTTTCATCACTTTTTCTTGCCATATTTTTTACTCCTTTTAATGCATTTTTACATTACTCCCATTTCTGCCACTTCTCCATCAAATTTCAATGCCTTTTCTGCACTTTTTTCCCACTTTCAAAACATTTTCAGTACTTACAAACCATTTCCACCACTTTTCCACCTAATGTCACATATGTTGACACATTATTGCCACTTTTAACCTCTTTTATCTTATTTCATTCTTTTTTTTGCCAATTTAACCACATTCACAATTAGTCATGCCCCTTATTTGCAAGTTTGACACTTTGAACCTTTTTCTGCCATTTTTGGCCACTAATAAAGGTCATTCTACAGCAGGTGTTCTCAACTTTGGGGTCAGGACCCTATTTGAGGTCGTGAGATATGGGGACGGCATCGCCAGATATCTTCAAGAAACCAAGAATATTTTTTTCAACAATTCAAGCCCATTTTGCTTATTTTTACCCTTTTTCTGCAACTACATCAATCTTGCCATATTTTAATCTGTTTTCATCACTTTTTCGTGCCATATTTTTGCTACATTACTCCTATTTCTGCCACTTCTCCTCAAAATTTCAATACGTTTTCTGCACATTTTTTTCCACTTTCAAGACATTTTCGGCACTTATAAACCCTTTCCATCACTTTTCCACCTCCTGTTGCAAATGTTGACCCATTATTGTCACTTTTAACCTCTTTGTCTAAACTCATTATTTAGTTTAAACTAATTGTTCCTACTTTTTAAATTACATGACCCCACCCACCCTCCCACCATTTTTGCCACTTTTAAGCCAATATTGACTTGAACCAGAATTTGAACGCGATTATGGGCAGAATTGGACATATCTTTTTGTTTGTCACACTTTTTAGACATTCAATCACCAATTTCTGGTGAAAAATAGCAAATAAATGTATGATACTGTCCCCAAAGATGCATGTGAGGCATTTCCGTGGGTCAAATTGATTTTTTTTCTGTTTCAGACGTAAATTCAATTTTTTTCAATTGTTTTTCACTATCACAGAAAATCAGAGGCTCTACATAAAGCACTAGTAATGATTAATAGGCCAAACATTTGCTGTAGGAAGTAACTGTGTATGATGTTACCTTTTTAAACATAATGAGTGAGCCCACGGATAGCGCGGTGAATAAAGCAGCGATCAGCAGCATGATGATACCCACTGGGATACTGGTGTTCAGACCAGTTAGAGCTGCAATCCATCCACTGGAAAACACAAGAACCACATATGAAACCCCCCAGTACACAAGAACGCAGAGTCCAAACATGTGATGTGTTCACCTGGTTCCCCAACCAGTGATCCCGATGGTCTGCAGCACGTGAACGCCGAACTGACAGATGTAGACGAAGAAGAAGACGAAGAAGCGGAACGAACTGTCGCTCCTGGGATGAGGAGGAGAGAGGGAACAGTGAGGAGGACACGCACGGAGAGAGCGGAGGTGTTTATCAGTTATGTGTGACTCACCTGAACGCCCCGTAGAGCGGTCTGTACCAGCAGACGAAGGAACAGGGCGTGAACAGCAGGAACCACAGCATGGCCAGACCAAAGTCTACACCACGAGACGCGTCCACACAGAACCAGGCCAGGCAGCCAAACATGTTCACAAAGAGAGTTCCTGCATGAACTGGACCACAGAGAACCACTCAGTGAAAACCAATGTGACACCAAACACGATCTCTGTGGCTCTACTTGTTCCTGATCTACTTACACATCCACAGGTTGTACATAATCTTAACCGTCTTCTGGAATTCTACAGGAATATCCACGGCAATGTCGTGGTAGAAACATGGGCCGACTGGAAACTTCTCAGGCAGAGGAGGCCAGTTGTTCTTACGCCCTGAAGAACAGATGTTTGACAGGAAGTTAGTGAAAGTCTGATGATGGCCAACGCTCGCTCAGAAAAAAGATGGGGTGCAAACAGAGTGACATGTAGGGTTGGGCATCGTTTGAATTTGAACAATTTCCGGTTCTAATTCCAATTCCTAACGATTCCGATTCTTTTTTGAGGCATGGTAAAGAAAGTTAACATGTTTTAAATGACAGGGCAACGGCCAGGGTGAGACCACCGCGCCCAACAGCGCACAGTGGGGTTTAGGTTCTGAGGAACTGACGGCAAACCGGGCCGGAGCATGGCAGGAGGCACCCCCTGCAAACACAGTCGCATCCCCCACGAGTGGGCCTATGAGTCCGTGCTGCGAGACGCAATGCTTGGCTGGGGAGGCCAGAGGGTGAGACCCAGACCCCCATGGAGGGAACGGGGCAGCCTTTGACCCCTCAATGAGGAGGGGTGACCGCAGAGTAACGCGGTAACGCAAACAGTTCTGGTGGATTCCTCTTCGTTGATGTTCGTTAGCTTCTTCCGTTCAACGGATTTGGCATCGAAAGTAGGAATCGAAATTCCAAAATTTGAACAAGTTAGTCCTGGGACCAATCGATGCTCGATGCCCAGCCCTAGTGACGTGTGTGTTTGACAGACAGACAAACAGACAGACCTCCTGCTGCTCCATGGGACTGTAACTCTCTCTCCCGTCGATCGAGCTCTGCTGCTTTCTTCTCCAACTCCTCCTGCCTTCTCAACAACTCAGCCTGAGCTCGTGCTTGATCCTACAGCAGAAACACAGGGGCCATTGTTTACAGGCTTTACGGTAATTTCTGTACGTTTATTACTGGGGTGAGCTGTGCTACACGGACAGAGGGTAAAAAAAGGAGGGGCGTTCTTTATTGTTCACTGATCACTTTCAGACCAGCTGTAGTGTTAGTTATAACATCAAATCTTAATTTAGTCTTTGTCAGTCTTTTGACTAAAATGCAACTTAGTTTTCGTCCAAATTTAGTCATCAGGACTATTTCAGTTATAGTTTAGTTTTATTTTTATTCATTAATTTATTTAACAGTCTGTTATAATCTTGTTTTAGACAACTAAATGATTTTAGTTTACTAAAATATACAGGAAAAGAGTTTTTTAAAAAGATTAAACTACCATTGATCATCCAGATATTGACTGGAATGAATGTTTGTAAATAAACACAAATCACGAGTTCAGATTGGATTTCATCCCATGTGACGAAATTATAGTTTCCTTTTTTTTATTCGTCAACAAAAATTCAAATATATTTTTGACATTGTTTTTAACACATTTCTTTATTAGTCATAGTCTAGTTATTATCACTTTAAAAGATGTAGTCGAGTAAAACGATGATGAAAATCTTTAGTCACCAAAATTAACACTGACCAGCTGTCCTTCACACCACTCATGGTTCTGTGTGTAAGCAACACCTTTTATCTGAGGAACATTTCAGTTCTAGCAGACCAGGAGCAGCTTAGCCTATTGATCCAGCATTTGTGTTTTCTTCCAATTTGTCTGTTGTTCAGTTAGATGTAGCATCAGTTGGCTCAGGCGTATAATAACAACGTTTTGAGAAAAAACAAACCCCTAACACTAACAATGCCCCAATTTTTCTGTTGTTGTTGTTTCCAACACCTCAAATTAGACACTAAAGAAGTATTTTGTATCTAATACCAACTACTCACTATGTGGAACAATTCTGTATAATATTTCTCACCTGTCAGAGGTCATAATATTATGGCTGATTTCAATTTGTTTCCAAACAGTTATCAACAGTTATCCTTTTTTTATCCTCTCAAATCTTCACATTTTGACACACATCTCACCCATTAGAATTGTTTAGTCTAAAATCCTTTACTTATTGAATCTGAAATTACTGTTTTTAGATAATAGCTCATTCAGTTTGTGAAGATGTATAAATGACAGGCGGTTAGTTGTTGTTGTTTTGCAAACTGTTATTTGAGAGGGATTCAGAGACGGGGGCCACTAGGGAACATCAGTACCTCTTTATGCTGCTGTTGAGCCATCAGGAAATAGAGAATAAAAAAAGAACAAAAATCAACAAAGGAAAAAGTCTGACATTCATACATTCATATATTCCAGCACAGTGACTAATCTAAAGCTGAGTTTTCAGTAACAAGTGAAAGAAATAACATAGTACACGTCCTGATGAACATTTTTACAGCTTGTGTCACCTGAGTCTGCAGCTGTGAGTACGCTGGGGGCTCTTCTGTAGGCTTCATGATGGCAGGCTGTGTGTTTTGCGAGGGGGCGGGGGTCGATTTGGGGGCATTTCCTGGAGCTGCCTGTAAAAAAAAAAAAGGAGTGTATTCCTTTACATTAGGGAGCAGCGTTGCTTCCCCGCTGATGGTACTGTATGTGTATATATCTCCTGTTTGATTTGTAATCGTTACTGTACACTAGTATTCCGTAGTCCATGTTATATTATTGTGATGTTGCAGTCGAGCTAACGTTAGCGTGTTTCCGATGCTAGTGCTAACGTTACTGGTTGGTGTTTTATTAGACAGTAGCAGACGATATCTTTATGAAATGACCTGACAGTCTTACTGGTTTTGTTGTGTGGTTTACAGGCCATTTAGCAATATTCACACCAGCCTCCTCTAGGGGAGGGAGCAGCGGAGAGGGAGGGGGAGGGATCTGAAAGTTGTACTTTTTCAAATGTAAAGCTATGTCCTCTCTCTCCTCCAAGCACCTTTAATGTCACTAAATTAAATAAATAGACAGTGGGCTCAATGATACATAGATATATATGTACACAGTAAGTGGTTGTGCTGACCGTTTTAGCATCTGTGAAGGGGTTATACTCCTCCAAACCACCAGGAGGGGCAGATCGGGTCACCTGGGTCACTGAAGGGTCCTTAGGAGCACAGAGGTTTACACAAGGAAGTCAGAACTGCATCAACAAGCTAAGAAATGTTTGTAGCTGGTAAACAACAACAACAACAATGGGCTACACATTAAACACTGCTAAACTTATCTGATATCCACACAAAAAAAACCTCTTAAACTTAATCTGCTGGTCAACCTTTTGTAAATAATTAAATTACCTGCAAAACATTACAGCACGTCTGATATGGAGGTATATTTGTGTCTTTATTATTCAATTAAAAAATATTGTTCATTTAAAAAAATGTCTTTAGATAAAAAAAAAACAAAAAACATTTAAATCAAAGAAAAATGTATGATATAATGAGCTATAGTATGATATAATATTATATAAGCTATAGTATGATATAATATTATATAATAAGCTATAGTATGATATAGCTACAGTATGTTATAATAAGCTATAGTATGATATAATAAGCTACAGTATGTTATAATAAGCTACAGTATGATATAATGAGCTATAGTATGATATATTATATAATAAGCTATAGTATGATATAATAAGCTACAGTATGATATAAGCTACAGTATGATATAAGCTATAGTATGATATAATAAACTACAGTATGTTATAATAAGCTATAGTATGATATAATAAGCTACAGTATGATATAATAAGCTATAGTATGATATAATAAGCTACAGTATGTTATAATAAGCTACAGTATGATATAATAAGCTATAGTATGATATAATAAGCTACAGTATGTTATAATAAGCTATAGTATGATATAATAAGCTATAGTATGATATAATAAGCTATAGTATGATATAATAAGCTACAGTATGTTATAATAAGCTACAGTATGATATAATAAGCTACAGTATGATATAATAAGCTATAGTATGATATAATAAGCTACAGTATGATATAATAAGCTACAGTATGTTATAATAAGCTATAGTATGATATAATAAGCTACAATATGATAGGCCAGTTAATGATAAATAATCATGTTGACATTTGCAGCTCTGCTACAGGTTTCATTGAGCAGATGCATTTACAGATGTTTACCTGCACTGACCACAATAGAAACACAAACTGCACTATTTAATCAGTGTATATGATATTTTAAAAGCTTAAAGAAGCGCTTTGTTAGAGGTTAAATTATTACGTGTTTTGTTTAACACAGTCTATAATTCTGATACAAGATTAGCCTCCATGTATGCTCACCGGCTCAACAGAGCAGCACTGTTAACAGACGGAGCTAGTGTTAGTATGCTATTATTAGTCTTTCTTGGTCCTTTAGTGACTTTATTAAAACAAACACCCACAGTCACAATTATTCTCTGTGAATTATCTCTTTAAATACTCTAAACAAAGGTGGTAAAGGTCCTGACAGTTTGTTAAACTGCTCTGGTCCTAGACGCTCCAGCTAGCTGTGCGGCTAGTAGCATGATGCTAACAAGAACCGAGCTAGCCAGTGAGCTACCTGGAAGGGGTTGCTGAAGTCCGGGTCTGCGAACGGGTTGCTGTCAAAGTCGGACATTGCACAGGGTTTAATGGGTGGGGGTGTCCCGTGTGTGAGGGCTCCAGGGGAAAGGTTGATTCTGCGATTCTGAGTGCCTCTGTGCAGGCTTTTCGCCTCCTGCGGATGGAGCCCCCCCTCAATTAGCAAAGTTAGCAAAGTTAGCCTGTCGCACAAAGATGGCAGCGGAGGAGAGGACGTGACGATTCAGGACCATGGATAGCGTCAGGACAGGTGGGACACACACACACACACACACACACCCCCCGATACTATGCAACACGATATACATCACGATAACAGGAAATACAAATTTCACCATTACCAGAACAAAATGGTGTGAAATACATTTTTTTTCATCATTTTTTAAAAACTTGCGAGAACAAGTAAATGGTAATTAACTGTAATTATTCCATTTTTCAAAAAATTAGCAAAGTTAGTTTGTCACTGTTTCAGCACCACGGACAGCATCAGGACAGGTGTGACACACACAACACCTATAACTATATTAACGTTAATGTTTAAAATAACGTTCAGGTTTATTACTGGTAGAAATGTGTATATTAGGGGTGGGCGATATTATCCGAAATTCATATCTCAATAAATTTTTTTCTCAAAATGGCCATATTCGACATAAATCTATATTTTTAACTCTATAAAGTCTAACCAAAATGACAATTCTGGGTTAAATTTGCAGATGCAAAATGCCACACAGGCACATTTATTAACAAACAGCTGCACAATATGTGCCACTTTTTGCTTTTTCTCCTCTAAGGGACAGCACGTGTGAGTGAATGTATTGATATAGGCAATATTGTAATTTTCTATATTGCCAAAATTGAAATCTCAATAGTGTATTGCCCAGCCCTAATGTGCATTGCCATGAATCTGACGATACGATACGACTCACGATTTGCATGTCACGATACAATATATCCTGATACTAAACAATATGATATACATCGCGATAACAATAATTACAAAAAGTACTAAATGGTATGAAATACATATCTCTAAAACGTTCATCATGTCTTCTTATTACTATAGACGTTTTCACACGTCACACGCTGTCTTAAATTTAATGAACCAAAAATTGTCCAGCAGAGCTGAAGTCAGCATCTAATGTGAACATTTTTAAATCAACGTTAAAGGCACTTTTTTTCTCTACTGCATATGATTGAGAGAGAGATTTTTGGTCATGTTGTTGATGTCATGTGTTTGTTGATGATTTGAATTGATTTGAAATGTTCTTATTGATTTTAAACAATTGAATGTTTTATCATGTAAAGCACATTGAGTTGCCTTGTGTATGAAATGCGCTACACAAATACATTTGCCTTGCCTTGCTTTTAAAATAAGTAACCACATATGTCTATAAAAGTGCCCAGTATGTTTTATGAAGATAAACTGCATTCACCTTCCAAAGCTACAATGTATTGAGGACCTAGTGACTGGGCGTTTACGTGCTCTGCATGTTAGTACGATGAAATGATTGTTTTCGTAAAGAAAACGTGATTAAAAAAACGATTTGGACATGTGATTGTGAGTGTACCTTCTGCAGGTCTCCCTTGAAAAACAGGTTTTTAACCTCAATGGGACTTTTAGTGGATAAATAAAGGTTAAAAAAAAATTAAAAAATCGCACGGTGAAATATCGCAATATATCGCTGAATCGAGCAAAACTTTTTTGAAAAACGTAATGACAGTTTGATAAATATACCACTTGTTTTTGATATTGGTAGCTGAATTACAGTTTGTTACCATTTTTTTGTTCTCGCATGTTTAAAAAATAAATAAATAAATTGCATTTCATACTGTTTTGTACTTGCAAAGGTGAAATATTGTATATTGTATTGTTTAGTATTGGGATATATCGTATCGTGACATCGCGAATCGTGAATTGTATCGTCAGATTCATGGCAATGCACACCCCTAATAGGAACATATTAAATTCAAATATTAGATATTCTGATTAATGTGCTTGGATTGTGAAAGCACTTGTACTTCAGTATTTTTTGTATGACTTACTTTTACTTGTACTTGAGTACAATTTCAAGTAACAGTACTTCTACTGGAGTATAATATATCAGTACTCTTTGCACCTCTGCATACAGCATGTATTTTTCTGTCATTTTGTGTATTTTTTCATATTTCTATGTATTTATGTTGTCCTTTTGCATGTTTTTTATTGTCTTTTACTTTATCATAGTTGTACTTCTGCATGTTTTGTGTTATTTTGTGTGTTTTTGGAGTCTCTCTAGAGTCCTCCTGGCCTGTATCAGTGTATTTCCCACTCTTTCTCACCACTCTGCTCTCTGCCTACAACCCCCACTTGGTGGCGCTATGATCCAACAGGTTCTCCTCCAGCTGCTCTTTGCAGAATCCGTTTTCATTTGCCATCAATTTATTTTCATTCAAACGAAGGGTGACCATGTGAAGAACATCAGATCAGTTGACAGCCTGTAAATGTGATTTAAACATTTAGGCACCATTTACCCAGATTAACTTTCAATTGAAGAACAAATGCTATTAAGGTGGAAATCTTACACTATGCAGTAAATGGATCGGTTAAAAATTCCCCCCCTTTTTTTTTTTAAATCATTTGAATTGAATTACTCCTTTTTAGACAAATTCTACCGCGTTGCTTTTGTATTACAGATGCTATAGTTTAGTCGACTAATGCATCATCATTGCATATTCAAATCAAAGCCAATGGGTTTTTGTTAATGAGTGACAAAATACCTTCGTATAGTTCTGTCGGCGTGTATTCACACACCTATACGATGCATTGATGGATCTGACATAAACACAAAGTGTGAATTCATTATTCAACACACACACACACACACGCACACACACACACACACACACACACAAAATGAGCATCAGTGCTTTCTTTCCTAATCTTGTATTAATGGACCCAATCACAGACTCTATGAATAATCAATGGCCAGTGGGCTGCAACCACAGTGCTGAGACCTTGAGTGAAACTGAATTTTCCTAATAAGACACACACACACACGTACACACACGTACACACACACCTAGAGGCCCTAATAGGCTCTAATGCACTGTGGGCTGAAAGTACGTTGCATGGTTTGTTTGCTGCACAATGTGAAAGATAAACATACCGGACCGGGGCGGTGTGTGTTGTGATTCTACGGTCTGTGTGTGTGTGTGTGTACGGTGGAAAAGAAGAAGAAAAAGAAGAAGAAGAAGAGTAAACAAGGATTCTCTCCTTCCATGCCTTCTCTCTTCTTCTCTTCTGCTTTTCCCACAAATGACTGCGTGGAAACAACCGCTTTAGTTAATAGCTGCTACATTAGTCTCTTAACCAGCTGGTCATGGCCATTTAGAAATGTTCATTAGGTCGCAGAGCAGAGTGGATAGGTGTGATAGTCCACTCCTCACTGTGGACTATAGGAACTAAAGGTGGGAGGGAGGAAAAAAAGACACAATCAGAGGAAATAGTGAGAGAAAAGGGCCGACGGACGGAAGCAATTTTCCCTGGCAAAAAAAACAAAAAAACCTGACGACTAAGTGTTAAAAGCCACAGATGCAATTATCATCACATTGCCTTGACTAAGAACCTTGTGCATAATTAGATCTCATTAAGGGCCATGAGTGTTATTTTAGGGCTTTGAGAGGTTGGATAAGCAGGACTTGATATTATGGTTTATTAATGCGGCAACATCTGGCGCCATTCTGGCATTAGGTGCAGTTTTCCATGGGCTGGAACACTTACTGATGAGATATTGTTATGACTCCACCAAGTAGTGATTTACAATGCATTATATGTTTTTTCAATGTGAATGTATGGATGCATTTACAAACCATAGCTATCCATGCTATTTGTTAGCATTGTTGGAAATCTACAGCAGTAATATATAGAAAATTCATCTTATTCAATGTTAACATTTGATTTTTCAAATTCAGAACACCCTGAAGCAGGGGTTATCAACCTTGGGGTTGCACCCCGTTTGGGGTCGCAAGTCACTGGGAGAGAGCCGCAAATGCCTTTTAAAAACTAAAAATATTTTTGGAACAATTTGAGCCCATTTTTGCATATTTTTACCCTGTTTATACATCCTTACCAAAGTTGCAACCTTTTAACCTATTTTCATCACTTTTTCTTGCCATATTTTTGCTCTTTTTAATGTATTTTTGCTGCATTACTCCCATTTCTGCAATTTCTCCATCAAATTTCCAGACATTTTTGACACATAAACCCTTTTTACCATTTTTCCCACCTAATGTCACATATGTTGATCCATTATTGTCACTTTTAACCTCTTTTTACCGTATTTCATGGGTTTTTTTTTTTTTTTTTTTGCCAATTTAACCACATTCACGATTTGCAATGCCCATTATTTGCCAATTTAAAGTAATTGTTCCTTCTAAATGTTCCAATATTGACACTTTTAACCCTTTTTAACATTCTTGGCCACTCTAAATTGCATCTTTTAACCAATTCCTATGGTTTTTAAAATCCCATTTCACCACCTTTTCCATCATTTTTGGTCACTTTTAACTTATTTTATTCCCGATTAAACAATGATATACATACTGTATTTAAGATGACTATATACTATGGCACAAATAATAATACACTTCCTGGATAACAGTGGATATTATTTAGATAAATAAATAAATGTGGTTATCACAGATTCATAGAACAATGGACCATCATTTTGCTGACTTTATTCCCCTTTATTCCCCCTTATAGATGGCCCTGTCTCCACATGACTGTTCTTCAATGTTCATGTCTGTGTTGAACCATCTCCAGGTACAGTGGGGGTCCCCGGTCTCTGGAACCTTTATTTTGGGGGTCGCGGGCAGAGCATTAATACAGGAAAGAACAAAGGGTTTTGTCTTTGTTTGATGCCTTTTTGTGTGGATTTTGTTGTTTTGTGAGTTTTTAGTCATTTTGTGTATTTGTCTGTCATTTTGGGAATACTTGTAGTCATTATGTTTGTTTTTGTTATTATTTTGTGACGGTGTTGGAGGTTTGGGGGGGGAGTTATATGTATATATTGTATATGATGAGATGTATGAAGCGCGTGTGTTTGTGAGAGTGGGGTTTGTGCTGATGACCAGTCAGAAGAAATTACTCACAGCAGAGGAGAAGAAGCCCCCGTGTCACCGGAAAAAGCGATTGATTCCCCATTTCCATATTAATGAGCAGATTTGTTAAGAGCCTGCAGGAGAGGGAGAAAAATAACAGGGTCTTCATAGGGCACGACATTTATAAATAAAGCTGATGCAGAGAAAAATGGAAATTAAACCTTTTAGTTTAATAAATTCGAGGCGTCCGCGGCAAAGCGAGCGATTTGCATTTCCATTTGTGGTCAAATAATGAGAGTGCGGGCCCGTGATGAGCCTGCTCGTGCTGCTTTTGGGTCTCAGGCAGTCAGACAATCACTCCGGCGTGCAGCCCTCCACATCAATGTCATTAGCTCAGGCCTGTTAACCCTGCTGCTTGACTTTCTAAGGTTATTTAGGCACCTAGAGATTCCTTTGAATAAAAAGTAGCCTCCGACACAAACTGATATGTATTCCCGTCGCTGTTCTCTGCTTTTTTGCCAACTTGGATTTATCCGTTTTTTTTCTTCACCTTAAATATGTTCTTTCTATACACAGAGAGGTACGAGTTGAAATAATGTTTTATTGTTCTAAAAGGGCTTTTTGCACTTAGACACGCACACACACAGTGATTGAATTTATTGGGGAATGGATGTTGACTAGACCACTCCAAGTAGATTGTTGTTGTTCCCAGATTGACAGACAGACTCAGAGCCGCTGATTGAAAGTGCTTTTTAGTCGGCTCGCACTGTATATTTGATTTGGCAAAATGGAAGGGCAGTCCAGTCCTTTTTCCCAGGATGCAAACATAAGTCCTTGCGTTTACATGGGCCTTTCTCTGTGTGTGTGTGTGTGTGTGTGTTCTGCCCATGTTTACTATAGCGGGTGCTTTTGGAGCTGCTGCATAAATCCACCCTTTCAGCTATTAATTGAATAATGCAAACACTCCTCTTCTCAGCCACTCTCTCAGTGGCCCCGCGGCTGATGCTCTTGCCTGTAAATTGGCCAGATTTATCGTTGTTGTTTCAGCCAATAGATGCCATTTGTTCCCAACGTCTGACATAAACATGCAAAGAGCGTAGGCGTGCGCTCATAAAATAGGCCTTTAGATTATTACTTTACAGCCCGGAGCCACCAATGGCGATTGGTCACATGGAGGCCCCCCTGCTGAGGCAACAGCGTGTTCAAGTTCTCTCTTTAACCAATGAGGTGATGCAAAGGAACAATTGTAGCCATAAAAAAAGAAAGAAAGAGGGAAGCAGGGAGATTAAAAGCTTTGGGGGAAGAGAGATGTGCCGTGTTCTGCTAAGTATGCCCTCTTATTTTCCACGCTTTTAATGGGGACACATCTCATTGGGTGCCTTATGTCTGCCTGTAAAAGAAATTTAGTTTCACACCTGCAGAATATTACCCATAATAAAGACAATGTTGGCGTTGGGACTGGAGTCCTAGCTGAAGTCACCTCCTCAGTTTGTTCCCTAAAAGGACAGTTTCTACACATTTCTTATTCCCATTTTTCGTCTTTAACTAGACAGAATGGCGATTATTTTTGGAGTTTTAAGAAGAAAAAAATGTAAAACAAAATATTTTCACACTGTTCTCTTTAAAATCTCCAATCTGATGGAAAAATGAGATGGTACCATGATGCAGACATGGGCAACTGGTGGCCCAAAGTAGACGCACAAAATGACAGAAGAGTACACAAAATTTCTCAAAATTAACTAACAATATTACCCCCCAAGAATGCATTAAAAAAAGAGAAAAACAGAAATAACAGAAAACAACAATGAGAACAAAAATGACTCCAAAACACAAAATAACAACACAAATACACAAAGCAACCACTTGAATACACAAATTATCCCAAAATTACATAAAATGACCAGATATGTGCACAGTAGTGCAATTACACCCAAAAACAAACTCAAAACCACACTAAATGAGAACTAAACAACATTAAAAATGTCCAAACGACATTATACACTGTACATACCAAACCCTTTAGGCTATTGTTCCCTCTATTAATGCTCATTATTCTAAATGCTGAGATGAGTCTGATAATGTGGCCCTCAGATCAGGCAGTCACATTTTTGTGGCCCCTAATGTAATCAAAGTTGCCCATCTTTGCTCCGTAGCATAACTATTTAACGTTCAGCTTTACTTTAATGTAAATATCTGAATAACAGGTCTCTAAATGTTCACTAACACTCCATTCACAATATGCATGATTGTTTCAGGTACAAAATGAAATTCATTCTGTGAAGACATAAAGCCATAAAGACCAGGGATGGGCAACTTTGATCACAGTAGGGGCCACAAAATGGTGATTGTCTGATCTGAGGGCCATGGTATCAGAAAATCACGGCAGCATTTAGAATAATAACCAATATGAGTATTAATACAGTTAAGGAGAAGGGGTTTGTGCGATTTAGTTTTTATTTTGTATATTTGTTTCTCATTTTGTGTGTTTTTGTGTGTGTTACTGAATGTGATTTTTTTTGGGGTCATTTTGTGTTTTGTTGTTGCTTTACATATATATTTTTTTGTCATTCTCTGTATTTTTTGCTGTTGTTTTGTACATTATGAGTCATTTTGTGTGTTTTTGTTGTCGGGCAGCTTGTGGCCCCGGGGTCTGCCAGTTGTCCATGTCTGATTTAAACAATCAATCTAATCACATCTAAACCATCCAAGTCTTATTTGTATCTATAGACACAAGTACTGCTAGTTAGTCAGCTTTGTTCTACGCAAAGTGTAGGTGCTTTTGTGTTTCCTGTGTGTGTGTGTGTGTGTGTGTGTCACACTGTCTTCGATCTGCTGATTTAGCACCTCTCTCGTTTTGCACACGGCAATATGTGCTTCACCTGCCTGCCATCCGTTCTTATTACGCAGGTGAATATGTTTGTCTAAGGATATCAATAATCATAAACAAAGCCATGAGTCTCTCAGCCTTTCTTCTGTGTACATTGTGTGCACTTCCTGTGTCTGACACACACACACACACACACACACACACACACACACAGACACGCACTCACTTCTGTCAGCAGATTTCAACACGTAATTGACAAAAATCAAACATTTTCAGTTTTACTTTCGAGCCTTGCACGTATTTCACAAACAAGACGCTGGCGGCTCGTGCCTTGGCTGAGCTTGTGTGTGTGTGTGTGTGTGTGTGCTCTCCTAATACAGACAGTAATTACCGTCAGTCACCCTGTGTCCATAACAAGCTAGCATAATGCCCTAATCAGGCCTGGATTAATCTAACCCTCTCTCTAATCACTCTAAAAGTGATTTATATTGTTTTTCCTGTTCGGAACAAATGAAATCTGTAGCCTAAATTAATACTGGCTTTTCATCACAGGGAAGCTAAAAAGCCAGTAACCATCCCATTCTTGTCATTAAAGCCGCCTGTGTGAAAGCGCGCACACACACGCGCACGCACAAACACACACACTCGCACACACACACACACAGGTAAACATACACAAGCCCATATTTCTATCTCGTTTGGGAGGGAAAAAATGTATCATTGCCTTAACTAAACAAACTATAGTAACATTATACATTATGGTTTTATTTATTCAGGCAACTTTGCTCAGAAAATTATCTTTGATCTCCTGACATTTTTCGACTGTCAACTGCCAGTGTTCTTCAGAAGTGTCTGCTGAAATGAAAGCTTGACCTATTATTCAAAAACAAGACAAAATTAACTTGCTGGAATTATTAAGCAAAAGTCAAGAAAACATCAAAGCAAACAGCAGAATGAAGAATGGCAGTTGACAATCAAAACATGTTAGGAGATCAAAGTAAATTTCCTGAAAACAAGTTGTTTGTCTGAATAAATGAAACCTTAACACATTATTTAAAAATAAATTGCTGGAATTATCACGCGGGAAACAAGAAAACATCAAAGCGATCAGCAGACGCCTCCGAAGAAGACTGGCAGGTGACAGTCAAAACATGTTAGGAGATCAAAGTAAATTTTCTGAAAAAAAGTTGTTTCTCTGAATAGATGAAACCTTAACATATTATTTAAAAACAAGACAAAATAAACTTGCTGGAATTATTACGCAGAGGTCAAGAAAACATCAGAGCAATCAGCAGACGCCTCTGAAGAAGACTGGCAGTTGACAATCGAAACATGTCAGGAGATCAAAGTAAATTTCCCCACAAAAGTTGTCTGATTAAATGAAACCATAACATATTATTTCAAAACAAGACAAAATGAACCTGCTGGTAATATAGTCACATTAGTCATTTAAATAAAAGGCTAAAAAAATCTATTGTTTTTATTTTTTGTTAAATTACACAATTTGATTGAATAATTCCAATTGATGAAGTTGTCGTACGCTTGTATCAGCCTTTTGTGTGAGTTTAAATAAATGATGCTAATGTTTATTAGCTGTAGGTCCTGTGAGAATTTTTCCATATCCGCTAATTATCTTCATCGAAGACGTGCTTCATCATTCAATACAAATAAGTAAGATAAGTAAAGATCGCATCAGGTGCAATCTAGCAATTTTCTTTAGTCTCACTTTTTATTTAACATAGCATGCCTCCTGCTTTGGTCGGCGCCTCCTACTTTGTTTCATTTCCATGGTTTAACAAATCAATTCCATCCCTGATTCACTTCCTACTGCTTTTCATTACGGAGAATGGAGGCCTGGACGCCGAGCCCTGAAATTTCCTGCTCAGCATTCAGCCTGTGCTCAGAATACCCAGCGAATTACAAATCGTACATTTAACCAAATGCAAATTGCGCGACAGTCAGGTGGAGCTATCTGCTCCGCCGGCTCCATATTCATTTCCTCCACCCCGCTGCTCACAATCTCCAGAAACAAAGCTGGGGTTAAACCATGAGGAGATGTGAAATGAAGACCTGACAGTGTCCACTATCCTGTTCCTTTTCCCTCTCCTTCTTCATCCCTCGCCCATCCGTGCTGTACCTCACCTTTCCCCCCCCCCCACCACTCCTTCCTTCCTCCACTCCACCCTCTCTACCCTGTTCCCTTCATGCTGTGTAATTCTCATCTTACACACTCTGTTGCTCTGGACGATGAATAATGCATGGTGTGTGAGAAATCCTCAATCTCATGCTTGGCTCCCAGCAAGCATTACAGAGCTTGCATCTCTATTACGAAGATGAATAGGAGAGAGAGGGAATATTGCATTCATACACTCGGACTTCATTGTTTGTTTTCATAGTGGCTCCAAAGCCACAATCTGGGATTTCTTTAAGTACACATGATTTATATAGAAAAATGGAGAAACGGATGAAAGTCATAGACAAACTTTCATAATTCACTTTCTTGCGTAATAATTCCAGAAAGTTCTTTTTGTCTTCTTGTCAAATAATATGTTACAATATCAGTTATTCAAACAACCATTTTTAAGGAAATTTAGTTTGATCTCCTGACATGTTACAACTGTCAACGACCAGTCTTCTTCAGAGGCATCTGCAGATCGCTTTGATGTGTCCTTGATGCCGATTGCTTTGATGTGTTCTTGACTTCCATGTAATATTTCCAGCAAGTTATCTTTTTCTTCTTTTTAAATAATATGTTACAGTTTCATTTATTCAGTCAACTTTTTTCTCAGGAAAAGTACCTGACATGGTTTGACTGTCAACTACTGCCAGTCTTCTTCAGAGGCATCTGCTGATTGCTTTGCATGTTCTTTTTTTTTAAAATAATATGTTAAGGTTTAATTTATTTAGACAACAGTTATCCAGGAAATTTTGTTTGATCTCCTCACATGTTTCGACTGTCAACTGCCAGTCTTTTTCAGAGGCATCTGCTGATCGCTTTTATGTTTTTTTGACTTCTGCATAACAATTCCAGCAAGTTAACTTTGTCTTGTTTTTAAAACAATATGTTTCAGTTTCATTTATTCAGACAACTCTTTTTCAGGAAATATGCTGATCGCTTTGATGTGTCTGTGATTATATTACGTGTTGCATAATAATTCCAGCAAGACAGTTGAAACATGTCAGGAAAAAGTGATCTAATTGCTAGAATTAGATCACGAAAGTCAAGGACACATCAAAGCGAACAGCAGACACCTCTGACGAAGACTGGCCGTTGACAGTCAAAACTTGTCAGGAGATCAAACTGAATTTCCTGAAAAACCGTATACAGTATATCACCCTAAGGTCCGTGTTTGTTTTTGGTCATTGGATTTTTCCGTTTGAAAAAAAGGATAATAAAAAAAAACTAAAAAAATGTGGTTATTTGATTCACATTAAATTTTTAAAATGAAGATTGAAATTTAAGGGATTACGCAAACATTAAGAAATTAAGTTTATTTTCACTATCTCTTTCTAATAAAATAAATAAATAAATAAACATTAGAAGACACAAACAAATCAGTTTTTTCATATTGTGAACCAGAAGTGGCCTTTTTCAAAGTAAGAGCTCATTTCAGGGAGATTCTTTGTAGGAGAGAGAAAGAATTTTTGACGCTGCTGTGTAACAGAAGTTGATGGATTTGGATCAGGTTGTTATTTTTCGAAAAACAATAAAAGAGTGTCTTAGGGAAGAGGACATGCATTAGTAGTAGTATATGCAGAAAATCCTCCTCCACCTCCACTTTAGTCAGATTGTGAGGGACCAAACAGAAACTAAGGTGTGATTTCCCCCAAAAAATACGTTCATTTTCACATTATCAAAAATAATATAATGTGAAAATGTAAGAAAAAAATTGCAACTTAGCTCCGCCCTCTATAAAGGTGCCATCTTGGGCGGGGCCACCTTTTTCAGGAGCTGGGTAGAGCTGCAGCTGCATGCCAAAACAACATGGTGAGTTTCAATTTCAACACAAAAACAAACATTATTAAACTGGTTATTTGTGTACACTCAACTTAACCAACTGTCAATAAATGTTTGTAAAGCACAAATGTATTTGTGAAATCTTTAAGAAAATAGATAAAGTCAACTTAAGTAGAGCATTGAAGTGGGTGCGTCATGTGCAGAGGTTTTAGCAAATTACAAACCTTGTTTTTCAGTGTAAAAGTTCCAAAGATATTCTAGCCTGGGCAATGGAAATCACAGAACTGTTTTCACACTAGGGGTGGACGATATGGACCAAATATTATTTTCTCAAAATGGTGATCAATGATATAAATCTCAATATTTTTGACTCATATGAAGAAAACTTTTACCATTTCATTTTTTGTTTTCAGAAACATAAAATAAAAAAATCAACCATATTTTGAGGGGTTTTTAATCCCATCTTGACACTGATAAAGAAATATACCTTGAATTTAAATTTTTATTTTTGACTTTTAAAATGAAAATCAACCTGTCAATTTTACATTTTCTTTTACATCCTTTTCTGAAATGTTTGTCCTGTCTTTTATCCTTTAAATTTCATTGATTTTGTGACCAATTTTTTGATTTAATTTGGGGTAATTATGTTAAATATTTTCAGGAAAATTGAGTTCCTTTAACAATTTGAGATTTAAAATGACTGCAGTCATGTGATAAAAGCAAGGGAAAAACTGCCATCTTCCAAATATTGTTGAGTTTCATTAAATTTGTGTATTTAGAAAGGATGAGATATCTACAATGGAAATATTTGGTAATTTGGACAATAATTTATGTTTTTTCTGTCTTTTTAGTTTTCCCCTGAGGGCCAAATTGGATGGTCTATATGACCAGATTTGGCCCCCAGGCCTTGAGTTTGACTCGCGTTTTAAGCTTTTTTTGGTAGATTTCTATTTGTCGGCACTAAGGACACATTTACTGTCATCTGAACTGCTGCAACACAATGAAGAGTTTAAAATGACAACCTCTCAGCTCCTGAGCTGCTGCTGCTGTGTATACATTTTGTGTGTGTGTGTGTGTACATGTGTGCGTGTGTGTGTTAATGTGAGCCATGTTTTATGGGGTGTGTACATGTGATAAAAGCACTCAAGAGTTAAAGTGCTTTTCTACCACGCTCAAAGCCATGTGTCAGCACTAGACCACTAAATCCACACAATTCCCTGGAACAGTTTCCCTTCCGCTGATAGTCTATCATTCCCCTGTTTCAGGTGGTTGGCCGCTGTCGCTGACAGGGCCGAGTCCTTGAGGAGATCATGTGTCTGTGGAAAGTACAGGACCAGCACTGATGTTTGAGCTTTTAAACCAGTGTCCCTGATAGTTCCTCAGCTGGTGGATTCCTCACCATCTGCAGTGAAAGAGGAGCAAAGCTTTGTACTGTGAGAGGCAGGATTATGTTCACAAGATAGTTGTAGGGCCTTATAAAAACTGCTTTATTTTTTCCAAATTCCCTTTTATTTATTTTTTTTTCCAAATTCCGTGTTTTTCACATACAGTAGATTCTTTAAAAATAAATAAAAAAAAAAAAAAAAAAATTATCAGTTTTTTCAGAAAATATTAGTCTTTAAACTCCTCTGAGGAAACAAAATAATTAATGATTAAAAAAAAAAACAAAAGTATGTCAAATTAAAAATGCAATTTAAAACAATGTGTAAGCTACAATTAAAAGGTAGATGTATAAGAGGTTCCAGACCTTATTTGGGTAGTGACCCCATTTTTATATTGCAAATTTCTGGTGACCCCAGAAACATTTGTCCTTGATATTTGTATACTGGATTTTATTTGAACTCGATTTATACTTGAGAAAGAGAAATATTGAATAATTGACAATAATTAAAACAAAACACAACTTTAATCAGTTTTTTTTTGTTTGTTTTTTTTGCCTATTACTAGACATTTCAGGCGACCCCATTTTAATTCCTGGCGACCCCACATTGGGTCATGACCCCAAGTTGTACTGACATGGATTATTCTGGCAGCTCATTTTTATTTATTTATATAAAGATGTTTACGTAGTACACGTACATAGCGTCTTAGGGTTAGGGTTACGTTATAACCCTATACCGCAACAATTTTTAGGGTTAGGGTTATGGTTCATTTTGTCTTAGTCACGTGACCTAAACTGGCCAATGAGGGGCGCTTCATACGGATAGAATGTCGGTATATTGATACGGCAACCGTACAGATAGCAACTGCCTATACTATTTTGGAATTTTTTTCAAGTATGCACGGTGGGCACACAAGTCATACTCAACCGCCCCATGATGCATTGCGAGTGGAACTTCAAGCTAAAACAGATCCCCCCTTTCATAACAAAAGCATCTCATCTTGTCTTTCTTTTAACACTTTTGTAAATAGAGCTCTTGTTTTGAAGTAACCAGAAGTTTTGTCAGTAGCACAAAGGTGAGTCTCCACAAATCGCCAAAATGTCAGAATGAAATGTATATATGTGAGTTTTATGGATGAAATGAGCACATGTTGATATTCTACTTGGTCACTTTCTCACTTCAAATGTTTTCAGAACTTTCAAAGAGATATTTAGCCTCAGTGTGCTTCAGGTTTTTGTTGTTGTCGGCTCCAAATGCATCTTGGGAAACTTGGAAGTATATTTCAGTGGGAACGCTCATCATCCTAATCCTCCGAACCATTCTTATAGTAGACAGTATATACTCATTGAGTTTGTAGTGTATAGTACGTTAGTGTGCGATTTCGAACACAGCCTAGCTCGGGACTGGGAGGGGTGAGGGCGGCGCACGAAATTCGCAGTCCCCGGAAACATTTCCCCAGACAAACGTTCCTTGCCTCACAATGACCGGGTTTCATTTGTCAACTTCCGCGTTCCACAGTGTATTCTGTTTTCATTGGTTGATTCCGCGATTCTGTCTGTGATTCCATTAAATTATAGGGTCCTTTAGTTGTATTGTTTTAAGTTATGTGGGTGATCCAATGTAACGGATTCTGTAACATGTGATTGTGATGTTTCTTTATATCCTCCATCTTTAAGTTCAGCTTCGGCCGCTGTTGTGGATCACATGTAATTTAAAGCAGCCATAGATACTGTTATAGATAATAAAAAAAAACTCCTTATTATTCCACTGGGCTATAGTCCCACAGATATATGCCTTCCATTTTAGTAGACACGGCTTTGCTCTTCTGTCTTTTTCCTGCTCGTTTTATCTGAAGCTCAGATGAATCACACTAACGACCTGGGCTCTGTGCGGCCGCACTGCTCTCAAATTATCATCCAACCAATGGAGATATAGAGCAAATAGATGAGAATAGGAACCCAATATTCACTCTTGGGCACTGTGTGCTGAGGGACACACACACACACACATGCATGCACCCGTCCGTGTACACGCCACACAAACCCTGACAGGCAGGCTATTATCCCCCAGCTCCAGCTGCTGTAATTGGCTATCGCTTTTTACAAATGTGGCTTCGTCTCACTCGCATACCAGCGCCCGTCTCATCAACCGTGTAGGGGTCACCGCGTGTGTGTGTGCATGTGTGTGTGTGCCGGGGTCACTAGTGTGCCCATTCAAATCACGGCTTGGTTCTACATGCTCATTTATGTCCATGTTAAACGAGCCAGCGGATGCTGAGTGTGTCTGTGGACGGTTCCTCTTTAGCACAGCCAAAGTTGTTGTCATTAGGCTCCTAATAGCACAGGGATCATTCACACATTTGTGAAGGTGATAATGAAATGAGAGCTTAATTCTGGTCACTGTTATTTATTCTGGGCTTGCCTTGGAGGTCAGGTTCATCCTATCCCAGAGAAACACCTTAATTACATAAATCTACAAGTTATTCAGTGTCAATATCTGAAGCTTATGAAGTTTAATAAGAATAATAATGTAATGTGTTGATGTTAAAGGATGTTCTTTACTTCTTAAATGTGGCAGGTCAAACTATACAATAACATAAATCCATAGACTGTACATATATTTTCCTCATAAAGTGAAGAAAAGACCTTTGAATATCTTGTATATTTATTTTTTGATGTTTACTATAAGTCTGAACAAATTCATCTGCACATATTTAGGGATAAAACCTGTTTGAACATCATCACGTCAATGATAGTTCTTCTGTTTATAGTCACACAAGTTAACTGATTGTATACAACTAAACTCAGTTAAAGCAGACAACTCTCTAAGATATTAACATTTAAAAGATGTATTTAAAATGTACAGATTTTCATTATCAGCTTTTTAAAAAAAGATTTACTATTGTTTCCTAAAAAACTAAAAAGAAAAAAGACAAAAACTTTCCCTTTTTTAAAACATTTTATTTTTGTTTTTCCTCCTTTGACTTTTTCTAGTCTTTTTTTTTTTAAATTTTTAACCTGTAGCAATTCTTTTTTAAATTTAAATAATAATAATAATAATAATAATAATAATAATAATAATTATTATTATTATTATTATCAATTTATTCAGAAAATCTTATTTTTAGGAAATGTACTTTGAAATGTACTTTGATCTCTTGACACATTTTGACTTCCTCAGAGGCGATTGCTTTGATGTATCCGTTCAAGTTCAGGAAAGCATCAAAGCCTTTCAAAATACATTTCTAAGTAAATTTCCTGAAAATAGTTTGTCTGAATCAATGAAACCTTAACATATTGTAGCAAGATTTGTTTTTAAATAATTATTATTATTTAAATGTGTTTGACTAATGTCTCTATAAACAATGTATATTTACAATGATGAATATATGAAATAGATCAAATAAGGGGAAAAATTGTGTTAAGGGGTTTGCTTCAGGACCATTAGTGGTGGTTGGTTTACTCCCTGGTGAAGTGACCCTCTCCTGTGATTGGCCACCACTCCATATAGGCAGCAGTAATATTTAGATTGAACTCATAGTGACGTGAACGTGTCATGTGACTGCCTGGTGCTAACCTTACAGTGTGTGCTGTCCGTGAACCACAGGTTATGGTTTTTACTCCAAAAAGAGTCCCAGAGTCCTAGCGTCAGTATTTTCCAGCTAAGGCGGGGCCACTGGAGCTCAAATTACATCACTCCTAATGGGGCTGATTTAAATCTATATTTGAAGCGCCAACTGCTTGCCTATCATATTCTTGCACCTTGTTAATCCTTAACCAATGAATTAACCCTCATTACCAGCGGCTGGAACATAGATGAAGAAGACACTGGCTGTCTTCTCCCCTCTGTCTCTTTCCTCCCCTCCATCAGGCTGCTGGTGATGGGGGACGTTTGGGGTCAGTGATTCTGTCCTGTTTTTACCTGGGATAGTTCCTCAGATTATTCTGACCTCAGATCAGCTCTGTCAGCTGACCGTTAAAGCACTTTAAAAACCCCGACTCTTTTCAAAGCCAGCTGCTCCCTTCAGATTGCCTCGGCTTGTTTGTCTTTTTTTCGTCTCTTGAGAACAAAGTGAACAGTGCGACGGAAAAAAAGGAGGCGGCGACCATGAGCAAACACTCTGAGCAATACTTCAATTTGAAACGATGAAACGCACACAGAGAAGTGAGCTCTGCTGCTGTGTGATGACTTCTATGCTCAAGTGTCCTTTCACCCTGGCCTCCTGTATAGGCTGTAAATAACATTCCTCAGATCCACTCAGCACACACCAGTAAAGGGTCGTCTGCTGAGATCTGAGACAGAGGAGTGTGTGTAAGTTTTACCTTGTGAAACATTGTAATGAACAAGCGTGTAAAACTTGCAGGTTTTCGGAATTTCTAAATTAATGTATTCCGTGTATAAATAAAAATACCTACATTGAAGCAAAAAGTAAGGATATTCACTTTGAATTTCTTTGATTTTGTGACCATTTTTTTATTTAACTTGGGGAAATGTTGTAAAATAATTTATAGAAAACTGTAGAGTTTTTAGTTCTTTCAACAATTTGTGATTAAAAAGGACTGCCATCATGTGATATTAGCATTGGGAAACTGTGAGCTCATGCACATATTGTGGAGTTTAATTGAATTTGTGTATTTCACATGTGTCAAACTCAAGGCCCGAGGACCAAGTTTGGCCTTCAGATCATCTTGTCTGGCCCACAGGAAGATTTTTGTTCAAAGTAAAAATTACAGCAAAACAGGACTTTTTGTAAATTACCATATAAGTTGTAGATAAAATACAATGGGGGTCGCAGTACTATATTATTTACAGTAATATTAAATCACAATTTTTGTTTTGCAAATTATCCCACAGAATTCTGGCAAATTACAGAACAAAATATGAGAAAATGTGTTGCAAAGTTGAGGAATTTTCAACAATTGATTAACATTCAGGAATTTGTTTGAATTTGTGCTTTCTCTGTCACAAAAACATGGATTCTTTTGGTCCGGTCCACTTGAGGACAAACTGGTTCATATGTGGCCCTTGAACAAAAATTAGTTTGACACCCCTGGTGTATTTGGATGGGCTGAGATGTCAACAACCTAATGATATGGTCATTTAGACAATCTTCATGTTTGCTTGGAAATAGTAATTCCGAATTTAGGTTTATTTGGCTTTATTCAATTCTGCTTTAGGTCTGGGGGTTGGGAACGTGACATATTCACGTCTATCTGAAAAAACACAAAACAAACCTTTTCTTTTCACCTGCAACATAGAAGACCAAATAATTACTATTTTCACTTTTATTTTGATTGTAGTTTTGAAGCAACAGCTCGACAATAACAAACTGTTTCACTATTGTCCGCTGAGCAGGAGAAGAGAGAGAGAGTACCAGAGGAAGGAGGCAAAAGGCCATACTTTAGCCAATCAAAGTCTACGATTAGTGCAACGGCTGCTGTGCCTCCATCTACAGGGTGGAAGGAGAACTTTATGATGACCTGCACAACATTAGTGAAGCTCTGTGTGTGTGTGTGTGTGTGTGTGTGTGTGTGTGTGTGTGTGTGTGTGTGTGTGTGTGTGTGTGTGTGTGTGTGTGTGTGTGCGTGTGTGTGTGTGTGTGTGTGTGCGTGCGTGCGTGCGTGCGTGCGTGCGTGCGTGCGTGCGTGCGTGCGTGCGTGCGTGCGTGCGTGCGTGCGTGCGTGCGTGCGTGCGTGCAAATGTTTATGCTTCCGTCTAGCCACTCTTTTCATTATATCCACATCTTAGTCTCAGCTCGAGTCCAACGATTACCTCGGGCGGCCATCTTGGATTATGTCATCACCAGCGCGTCATTGTGACAGAACGAGCATGTTCAGAACGACAGGAATGAATTTAATGCAGAATTTATTAACATTTACAAGATCAAGGAACTATTTCATTAAAATCAGAATAAAGCAGCCACTTAATGGCCATTTTCATTGGAAATTAGGTGTTTACAAGCTCTGTTTAAAGAGGATTTCATTTTTATTCTGAATTAAAGAGGAATGAAAGCTCTCATGTAATCGTAGCAATTGATTCATGTTTTCTGTCATTGTTACTTTTTTCTGTGGGCTGAATTGGATGCTCTGAAGGGCTGGTTTTGGCCCAGGGGCCTTGAGTTTGATACATGGGGTATAGAGCCACTATGAATATCAAAAAATCACGTTTTTCCCATTATTGGATTGGACTAAAATACAGGAAATAGAAACCAAGCATTAAAATCATGCTTTTTGTTTAATATTATGAAAAACGTTTTTGGACCTGAATTCTAAGGCAGTGTTTTTTCATTGAGAGGTGTTGTGCCTGCATTCAGATGAACGTCCGGTCTTATTGTGTGTGACCTCCGTCTCTGGAGCTGTTTGCTGTCTCAGATAACATTTTGACATTCCGGTCTCCTCTCTCAGACACTGAGATCCCTTGGACCGCGGGCGAGTGGGGGGCCCAATGATAAGGCTTCACTCACAATTAGCAGGCAGGAGCAGGGAGGCGAGTGGGGGAAATTGAACTGTCAGCAGAGAGGAGAGAAGAGAAGGAGCGCAGGAGTGGGGAAGAGAGAGAGAGAGAGAGAGAATGGTGGGATGTGGGGGAGAGAGAGGTAGAGTAAGAGGAGGGACGGGGGTGACCCCAACCTGCAAAATGGAGTCCGTCATAATTTGTTCATTTGGTGCCCATCAGGCTTGGCTACCTTCTCCTAGTCTTTCCTCTTCCTGCTTAGCTCATCACTGACTGATACTATCACCATCTTACCTTTATCACGCTCACTCTACAGCTAATAACTATATTATTCCTATTAAATGTAGGATTAAGAGGTGAATCAGGAAATCATACGCCTGATGGAAATGTTTGTGGTAAATAAACAGTGGGGCTTTTAGCAGCTCTGCGTTTGAATGTCAAACGTTGATGGGCCTAATGAAATAAACTGCTGTGAGTAATTAGCTGTAACTGCTGGATTCAGTGGAACATGCGGGGTCTCATATAACCACATAGCGCAACACTTTTATTTTATTACGTAATGCTATTAAAAAGTATTTTTACCATTTCTTAAAGGGATTCCTTCACTGTTTTTACAGACATGGCCTAGAACCTTTGAAATGTACTTATTACTATGCCTAACAAAACACATTATTTTGCACAATTTTCGTTTTATTAACTTTTAAAAATGGGTCTACTTTACAGTATTTGAGCCTGTGTTCCTCCATCTTGAAATCACGTGATTAATGACATCAGACGGCCCCACTGCCTGTAAACATCCCATTGTTTTCTATGAGAGTGAAGCATTCAGACTGATTTTTAGATTATTTAGCAGCTTTTTCAGTCTTTTGGTTGCTCCAAATAACCTGGAAAAGTTAAAGATGTCGATGTAAACCTCTTTTGTTTACTGAAATTAAAGCAATTTTACATATTGGTACACAAGCCTAAATTGTGAAAGTTGGGTAAAATTACAATATTTACAATTGCATTATTGCATTAATTAATTTTTGAGGCAAATAGGAGCTTTTAGTTGAAATTTCCAGAACAAAATAAAATCATACTTGTGTTGTAGCTTCTTTGGATAATGTTACACAACAGCATATTTATGCAGCATCTTTTGAACATTATAGAACAAAACAGATGTGGTAGCTTTCAGAAATATGTATTACACATTTAAAGCTGCAGTATGTATAATCATGAGACTTGTATGACATCAATCACGCTCCCCTCTCTCCTCCCTGTTTCTAATTCACTAGTATCCTTGTGAACGCACACAATTGTGGAGCTCGGAGCAACTTATTTCTCAATGAAAACTAGTGACAAATGTAGCGACAAATTTTATTGGATAATTTTCGGTCTTCTTTTTCCACTTGCTTTGCCGTTTAACCGTTGTGCCTAACGCTGCGACGGGGACTTCTCCTGTTGGAATGTCCGTCATTGCACTTTTCCTACAGATAGGATGTGAATGCGTATCGACTTTAGTCGGGCAGCCAATAGTAACATCCCAAAACAGCTCATTGAGCACTCTGTTTTTTAAAAAGATATCTTATTGGCTGGATTTCTAAAGCTCAATTTTGGGATTTTAGACTAAATGACGCCTAAAAAAACGTACATACTGCAGCTTTAATCACTTGTGAAACAGTTGGAAGTAGAGAAAAAAAGCTGTGTAGCCCTTTCTAGTTTAGGTAAAGTTCTCAATTACATTTCAATAAAATATTCCTATTTCTATAAATTCCATAGGATCTTTTTGTAAATATATTTTATTTTCACGGACCCAGTGCATTTCCACCACCACGGCTGAGAAACACTGCACTAGTCAACCAAAAATGAACACTAGTAGAGCTTAACTATGGTTGATATCACTGATATCAAATTCATGCTCACACAGCTTTCCGTATACTAGTAGCCGTAGTATTTTCTAGTAATAGTACTAGTAGTAGCAACTCCATCCATCAAGTGATTCAAAGGGAGAAGATGTGTTGTCCACAGAATGCCTCCGGTACACACGGCTTTGTTTCATCTATTATTGGCTTTGGCTAAAGGTTGAACTGGCCGTCAGTACTGATAAGTCACAAAAGATTTTTTCTCTCCTCACGCCTTCTTTCTTGCTCTCCCTTTGGTTTCCAATATTTGTGAACTTTCATATGTTTGCAGAGTGTGTGTGTGTGCGTGTGTGTGTTAAAGAGAGAGAGAGAGGATACAGGTGTTGTTAGGAAGCTCTGAAGGTGACTGCTGCTCCCATCCATCAAACAGGCTTTCCTGGGCCTGATCCCTAATGGATCCCCTCAATCAGAGCCGCTCACTGTCAGTCGCCGTGCAACAAAATGAGAATTCAGGCAACTGGTTGCACTGCCAAGGTTGGGAGTCATATAAAGGGGACAAAGTGATAAAGACCAGCTCGTGTCCAGCCTGTTGATTAGTATTGAGTGATCTCAGCCTTCCTGCAGGTCATAATGGAAGCACGACATCAAAGGTGTTACTTTAGCTTTAATTCAACACTACATTCACTAGATCCAAATCTGTAAACCTGGACTCATTTTGTGCAGGGGTTCTCAACCTTGGGGTCGCAAGACACTGGGGGGGGGGATTTCCAGATGCCTTCAAGGAACTAAGAATTTGAGCCCATTTTTGCTTATTTTTACTCTTTTTCTACAACATCAAATTTTCCATGTTTTAACATATTTTTTATTCACTTTTTCTTGCCATATTTTTGCTCCTTTTAATGCATTTTTGCTATATTACTCCCATTCCTGACACTTCCCCATCAAATTTCAACTTTCAAAACATTTTCAGAACATTGTTGTCACTTTTAAACTCTTTTCACCTTTTCACCTCTTTTTTTCTGTCCATTTCCACTCTAATTTGCAACTTTTATCCAATTTCTTTGTATTTTAAAATCCCATTTCACCACCTTTCCACCATTTTTGGTCACTTTTAACCCATTTTATTGCTGATTAAAACAATTATTTACATCTTTAAGATGACTATATAGTATGGTGCAAATCATAATAAACTTCCTGCGGGATAACAGTAGATATTATTCAGATTAATAAATAAATGTGGTTATCACAGATTCATAGAACAATGGACCATCATTTTGCTGACTTTATGGATGGACCCCAAAAATCTCTCCCGTTTATTCCCCCTTAGAGATGGCCCTGTCTCCACATGACTGTTCTTCAAAGTTCATGTCTTTGTTCAACCACCTTCTGGTACAGTGGGGGTCCCCGGTCTCTAGAACTTTTATTTTGGAGGTCGCGGGCTGAAACCACTGCTATAGTGAGGGGATACTGTACGTCACATGTTTTCATGCTAACTGTACTTGTGGGCTTTGTTGATTACATTTAGTCTGTTAAGTTAACAAATGTTAATAATGTGAGGTAATTTAATCCCAGGCAGACGACTGAACACGGAGAACATTTTGATTTTATTTTGTACAATTTACAGCTGTAATGAAAATGGATAGAAAATGGGCTAAACCCAGTTTGCGGCTAATTTAGTTATCAAGTGTTAGCACACTGCAGGCCATTAAAATCTATGAAGAAAAGACAGGTTCAAAGAGAGTATTTACTTCATTCTTTGTGTCCACGGCGGCTTGTCGTCGCGTTAAATGCTGGTTCCGTCTTTTCTTCCCAGTGATTTGATTTGAGAAGCTAATATACTGAAAGCCTCCTCCTGCTGTTTGTCTCCAGCTACATATTCTTTCAGCTTTAAAAGCCCGACAGCTTTATTATTGAAAAGGCCTGTGTTTGGTTTTAGGGTCTAAAGAAATCACGTTGCACATTTGTCTGAGGCGACGGGGCTGAGTGCTGCACACACACTTTGTGGGGACAAACTGTGTTATGGTAGCTACAGTAATTATTCCAGATGAAAATGTCCTGAAATTAATTTCAGTGTCGGCTTGAAAACTTTGTGAAATTTAGTTGTTCAAGCTTCGAGATGAAAATGTCCAATATTTATTGTGTTTCTCTTTTGGAGGCAAAGATTTATGTGGTCACAAATAACCACATATTATTACAATTTACAAATATTCTCTCTTCCAAAAGCGTTTTATCGAGAAAACGTCACGTAAATACTTACCTCTGCCAAGAAAATCATATTTTTACTAGAGTTCATTTATTTATTTTTGTTTATATCAGAATTTAATTAATGGATTTTAGCCAAATTTTAACCAAAGATAATAGAATTTGAAAAATTAATATCTTGGTTTGCAATTGATTGACCTTCATGAAATTTGACTCAGTTATGTTGAGTGGGTTTTCACAATTACAGTTTCATCTTGATTGGATTTGGAATGTGCATTTCATTGCGATTTTTTGCAAAAAATTTAATACATTTGGAAGTACTGTATGGTTATTAATGCATTAATAACCATACATTTATGGGGTAAGTAGACCTTACACCATAAACGTTTCCATTACATTTTGGAAGAGATCCCAATCAATATATTGATTCTGGATAATATAAAAACAATTAAAAATTCCTCTGTCATCAATGGTGAAATTTCAAAAATTCATATTCGGTTCATTTTTGATCGATCTTTATGAAATATGACTCAGTTATGTCAGGTTGGTTCCTCAAGTACCACACTGAGTTTCATCCTGATTGGCTCTTGAATGCGCATTTCATTGTGATTTTTCCCATAAAATTGAATACATTTGGACCTACTGTATGGTCGGTCCAAATGTATGGACGCCCCCAATTTTTTTCGTAAAATCATGATGAAATGAGCAATCCAAATATAGTTCAGATGAAACTGGGTGATGTAATAGAGGAACAAACCATAATCCAATTTAATAAAGATTTTGTTTTAATGTCAACAATGATGACAGATAGGAATTTTTTTGATTATTCAAACTGATCCTGAATCAGTATATTGATCCGGATCCCCCTCCAAAATGTAAAAGAATCTTCCATAGCGTAAAGTCTATCGTTGGTCACAATCGGTTTAGCACGTTTTATGCAATCCTGCTAACAGACAAACAAACAAACAAACAACAAAAACCCTGGCAGCGGTTAGTCCTCCAAAGTGGGTTATAATGTAGATTTCAATTTTTATTTTAATCTCATGTATAGCGTTTGTAAGAAAATGTGTGCTCCCGCTCACTAATGAATGCTGCACTAATGCTAGTGGCCTTATTGATTAGTGGGCCTGCACACGCTCATACATACAGCTGTCCTAGGGTGGGCTCACCAGTCACTATCAGTCAGTTTGCATCTGGGAACACCCGAGATGGCTTGAACATCCATCATAAATCAACCTGAGTGATCATATTAGAAGAAGTTATTCTTTATTATATTTTATGTAAAAATGTGAGCATTTAAAGATATGTTTGATGTTTTCCGACAATTCTGCTACAGTGTGACTCTTTTGTGACTTATCAGAGAAAAACTAAACTAAACTAAAACTGTAAAACGCTTAAATCGTAAGGTGTTGACCTGCTTGAAGTTGTTCTGTCTACTTCTTTGTTCCTGTCCTCTCTCCATAGCTGATTAAAGGCTGTTTGAGCTAAAGCCCATCATTATCATACAAATAGCATCATATCCCATTGATTTTATGCAGATCATCACCTTTCTGTGTATGCAGGGCTGATAGTGGTTGTAATTTACAGAAGAAAATCAATTACCTTTCTCATCCGCAGGAGTAATTGTTTATTATTTTCCTATTAGACAAACTGTGTTGATCAATGTAATGGAAAGATTACCTATGAATACTATCAACATAAACTGATTTACGTTTGTCATTAGTCGCGTTTTTTTTTTTTTTGAATGACCTGTACATTATTAAACCTTTACCTTATGCTGCGTTTTAATCCATTAATACTGTGATGGGTGTTTATTCTTATGTTTAAATCACTATAAGCTTGTTAAAGATTTAAACAGGTAACCAAAACATAATCACAGATACTAAAGAAAATATCTTCCATCGACACTGTTGTCCCAGTGATGTGAATGGTCAGTAGTTCCCCAGGCTCCGTTCACAGTATTCTCCGCCTGTATCAGTGTGGATTGATCTAGACACAAACTAATCACTATTACTCACTGGAGTAATTGGCCAAGCCCAGATCAGAGTCCCTACTCTGATCGACTGGTCAAGGGATCGATCCCCCGATCAGGAGGTGGGAGCAGAAAGCAAAGATACAAGGAAAGGTGGAGAGAAGTGTTGTAATGTAGCAGATCAATCTATAGCTGAACAATGCAGTGTTGGGTTGTGTTGTAATTCACTGATCATATTCACTTTCACCTAATAGTTCCTTTGTTTGCAGAGCAGACACCATTTATCCCTTCACCTCCCGGCTTTGGCCTCTGCAAAGCAAAGAAATGTTGACGTTATGAGGCTTTTTAAACTATCTTAAATAAAGCACAGAAAAGTTTGAATGTTTGACACATTCCATATTTGGATAGTTTGGATCAAATTTAAATAGTTCTCTCCATTGTTCACCATGGCTCTGCAATCTGTGGTAAGTAGGTTGAATTGAGAGAATTGTGAGTAGAAATGTATAGTGAGTATTGAGTAGCTAGTTAGCATAGCATAGATTGCTCTTTAGATATTTGGGCTGTGTTCAAAATGTCATACCAACGTACTACGCATGCTAAGTTTGACGTCAAAATTAGTATGTAATCCATTTACATTAGATAGTATGAAAAGATTGAGTACACGAGAAATATATATTTATATATAATTTCAAGCCTGTGATCGAAATGGCACACGCCGTACTATACACTAGAAACTCAATGGGTATATACATACAGTACTGTCTACCATATACTATGGTTGGTTAACTAATGGTGACTGTTCCCATTGAAGTATATTTCTAAGTTTCCCAAGATGCATTTGGAACCTACAACGACAAATACCTGAATCACACTGAGGATAAATATCTCTGTTGATTCTCCACCTTCGAAAGTTTTGAAAACATTATAAGTGAGAAAGAATATCAACATGTGCTCATTTCATCCATAAAACTCACATATACACATTTGATTCCAACATTTTGGGGGTTTCCGGAGACCTTACATTGTGCTACTGACAAAACTTCTGGTTAACTTCAAAACAAGAGCCCTATTTATAAAAGCGCTGAAAAACTAATGGAAGACAAGAAGAGATGCTTTTGTTTTGAAAAGGGGATGTTTGATTTTCAGCTTAAAGCCGGTCCCAGGACCATTTTACATTCCACTCGCAATGCTTAAAAAATGTAGTATACATTTGGGTATTTCTCTCGTACTCAGTCTTTTCATACTATCTAATGTGAACGCACTACATACAAATTTTGATGACAAACTTACAATTAGTACGTTAGTATGACATTTAGAACACAGCCATAGTCTAGTTATTGTCACTTAAAAGAGGTGTCAAAGAAAACTATGACAAAAATCGTTAGTCGACAAAATGTACACTAGTAACCACGTCTGAGTCTTTGTAGAAATGCAGGCTTACAGTGAGAAACTAATATTAGAGGCTCTTCCATTGTTTCATTGTTGAACTATTTTCATGCTGCTCCAAATGTTTCATGCATCCAGTGTGTTTTCAGGCCTCTGACGATCGTGCCTCGTCCTTTCTCTCGTTGGTGCATGCTGCTCGTGGTGCTTCTTTAAGAGGTTCCTGCTCGCCCACACAGAACGCTGAGCACAGTTCTGGAGCGCTGGCCTCCTTTCAGTAGAGTCTCCCTGGACTCTGCCCTCTCCTCCATCTCCCTCTGCGCTGCCTGTCTCACCCATTTTTCCCCCTTTTCCTTTCCCCCTCGCACTTTTTTCCCCTCTTCCCTCTCTTCTTCTCTGTGTGGTTGTTGATTGGGTGTCTGAGTGCTTTTGGCAGCTGTGTGTTGTGTGTAATAGAGCAGAGAGGCTAGTCTGAATACAGCGATGGGAGAATTTGTTTATGTGAGAGATGCATAGATGGAGACAGGTCTCCAGACGCCGCGGCTTCTCTCTCGCTGTCATCCTGCATTCAGGCCCTGACAGGAGATCTGAGATGGCCAAATATGCTCTCCCCAAATCCCAAAGCTGAACCCCCACAATCCAGCCCCGGCGTGTGTGCATGTGTTTATTCATATTTTGACAGGATGATTCTGTGTGTGTGTGTGTCGTGCTTGATCACTTTCCCTTGTCCAGAGTCCATTACCACTGAGCGACAGAGGGAGGAAAGTCCAGCGGCTTTTCTCTCTTTTTTATCCTGTCCCAGTGATCTCTTTCTCTGATATGTTAAGTCTGCTCAGCGGGGCAAGGATTCAGCATCCAACATGTGTCTGAGAAGCATGTCTGACTCAAACAGCTCATTTAGTATTTTCATTCCCTTCTCCTTGGTGCACTTTCACTTGTATTTGTTTCTGAATGTTTGCAGCAGTTTGTCCGAGTTAGTCTTGTCACTTCATTCTTGCATCCTCAGGGACTCTTTGCTTTTTGTTTTTTTATTTTCTCAGTGTCACTGTGATGGGTTTCGATGTGTTATTTAAATCAAGTGTTTCAATTGAATAACCTCTGCATTTTGGTTTTTTCGGGGGCTTTTCTTGACTCTTTGAAAGACTGTAGAAGTGCACTGTTTTGTTTGGTGTGGAACTCTTCTTCCCCAAATGAAGACAAACTAATGTATTGGAATAAAATGCTTAGAGGAGAGACTCTAAAGCACAATTAATGAAGACTTATTCTAACAGAGCCGGTGTGCTGGGAGGCTGCTACCCATTAGAAAGCCCTTTTCCATCAATGCAGTCCGACTAAAAGGCCGCGGCTGCATTCACAGAGCTAACCCCACTCTGCATGTAGTGTTCCTCTAACTGCCTCCAGCAATCACATTTGATGCTCCTAATTATCCAACATTTTCCGCCTCCTCCTTCTCCTGGCTAGCTCGCCGCTTTTCCTGCTCAGGCGCAGAGACGGTGCGTTCGCTTACCGCTCTGCCTTTGCCTGTTCTTCTGCATGTAAATTAATCTTGATTTACTTTCCTCTGCCCTGCTGAGTGCTACAAATTACCCTATGGCAATGAAACAGCACAAGTGGAAAAAAAGCCAAATCACTGCACTTGATAGGCTGTTGCTCCTGTGCTTTATGCCATTACATTAGTGCCGCATAATGAATGCTCTCTTGTGAAAAGTAGCATTTTGTTGGTTTTAATTCATCATGAATAGGGAATGTTTGTGCATCTCTATCTTGCTGCTTGTGTTACTCAGCAAGAGGGTTTTAACAAGATGGGTGTGGGGGGGGCTCGCAGGGTAACCACGACGCATGCATTCACTACCACTGCCCCCACCCCCCACTCCCTCCTCCTCGCTCACCGTCAGCATCCATCATTCCATTTACAGGAAACTTGACAAAATTAGCTGCCTTTGTGCCATGGTCTCGCTAATTGGCCGGGAAAGAAAAAATTAGGCTTTTGACACAAACACAGGCAACACGTTCACTTAGCGTGGCACTTGTCTCTCTGCAGATGTTAATGTGCAGCAGGTTTAGGTTTTAATTCACCAGAGCAGAGTTGCTTTGAGCTTGAGTGCTTCGTTTTCGGCCCTGACGGCTCTTTACACATTTCCTTGCCATCTTTTTATTGCTTTCAAACCAGTTTCATGTGTTTTATTTTTTCATTTATTTATTTGTTTTTACTTGGAATCTTTCAATGCACCGTGGTTACTTGTGTTGTGAGATGGTGTCGCTTTAAGAAGTTTGTTTTTCTTGTTCTTCCACTGCAAGCAAAAGTAATACTTATTTTCTTTGGTTGATCATATTAATCCAATATTCTGCTGCAAATGATATAACCTTGACTATTGACAAAGCAAGGACACCCACCGTGTGTGTGCGTGTAAATCAATGCTAGTAAATGGGAGGAACCCCTTCATACACCCTCATCTTTCATTTTGAATAACTGATATCATAAACAGACGCTCCTCATCAATCTCACCTGTGTTACCAATACAAAGATTGGAGGCTTATTTCCCTCTGACCTGTCGACATTTACTAAAATCCCAATTGGACACACACACACACACACACACACACACACACACACACACACACACACACACACACACACACACACACACACACACACACACACACACACACACACACACACACACACACACACACACACACACACACACACACACACACACACACACAAACTGGCCTGAGGGGCCATTTTAGTTCCTCTTTGCGTCGTTTTGTCTTGAAGGATCAAAAAATGAGAAAGAGAATAAAAAGACGATATTGTTCAGGTTTCAGATATGAGTAAGTATCTGTGTTGCACTTTAAAATATGCACTGCTTTGCATGTCATAGTGTAGGTTTCATATGGTATTAACTATAACTGGGATATTTATGGTTACAATATGTTCTGATCTGCCCACCTCAATGATGACATGCTTTTTTTTTTATTAGTATTTCCCGGGATTCAAACCTTTCCATGTAAGCCCAGAAATAAACATCCGCCATTGATTTGCCACAACTTTCAGTCGGTGATAACACCAAAAATGTGTTGGGAAGTCACTTTGAGTTTTTGAAATCACAATCACAAGAACTCACAGTAAGAATGAAGTAAAAATGCATCCATGCATCCGTCTATGGCAGTGTTTCTCAAATGAAGGTACGCGATGGCAATACAAGGGGTACTTGAGAGAGATTAGAAATGTAACAAATGAAAGGTTTTCTATTGTTTATTTTTAGTTAAAAATGCAAATTATAATAATGAATATGGGAATGATCTTGATTAGAACATGAACTGAAAATACAAGGGTCAGTCTTGGTCCCATACTAGGCAGGAGATGACCGGAAATAATAAAAAATAATAGAAATAAATCTAATCAGGAGACCCTAAACACTAATTCATTTCACTTATTAACAAAATGTATGTTACTCGTTTGTTCCATCACTATAATCGATAGTTTTTTGTCAAAGTATTCTGCGAAAAATGTTATAGTCGGGAAAAGGGGGGGGGTACTGATCTATGAGGCCTACACTGTCTTTATCTGATAAAATCAAACAAGCACTGAAGAGATATCAAATGTGTTTGCTCCCTTCATCTGAAGTCTTTACCAACCCCTGTTCCAGGGGTGTCTAAGTCATTTTAGTTCAGGGGCCAAACACAGAGCAGCTTATCGTAAGTGGGCCACAAATGTTTGGTGGCAAAATTAGCATTGAAATCATTATTGTACTCTATTTTGCACTTCTACATATAAATAAATGATAAAATATGTATGGCACTGATAATATCAAAGCAATAAGTGACATATATCAGTCCCTGCAAAATCTTCACTTGAAATTTATTGGATTTTGTGACCCATTTTTATGTAATTTGCAGAAGAAATTAGAGTAGTTTTAATGATTTGATATTAAAAATGACTGCCATCATGTGATATAAGATATATATGTGAACCCTGCACATATTTTGGAGTTTCATTGGATTTGTGTATTAATTTGGAGATGTCTACAACTGAATTAGTTGGCCATTTACACAAGGATTCATGGTTTCTCTTTGACAGTCCATTTGCACAAATGTCTTCTTGACCACAGCTTCCCTCTCTGTTCTGTTGTGTCTATGCAGTTCCCTGGTCGACCACAGAGGGGCAGTGCAGCAGCTGAAGAGGAACCAGTGACAGGATGGTGTAAAAAAAAGTGGGATAAATCAGTAAAACCAGCACACATGAAGAAGAGGTAAAGATTGAATTATGTTTAATGGTGTCATTTGGAAAGGAAGTGCGTTATATTATAACAAATGATAAAAGTGTGTTTTAATGAGTCACTATTAAGAAAAAAGAAAGAAAGAAACATCCTTTTATTCAATATTCCTCTCTGTGTGCGAGGTTCTTCAGGGCTGTGGAGAGCAAAGTGACTTTGGGACAATTACCCCTGTTTATTATATAATTCCCAGGTTCTATGTCATTGACATGTGTGTGTGTGTGTGTGTGTATGTCTGCCCCAAGGTCATCATGGTAAGTGTTGTATGTCACTAGCTTTAGGCGATGGTGATAATGCCTGGATAAATAATAGATGGGCTGTAAATCTATTAAACACACCAGGATAGATAAAGACGTTTAGCTCTTTGAAAGAAAGAGAGGATTACCAAACAACTGGTGTTTACGCGTCTGTGTGTGTCTCAACTAGCCTCTCTGCTTTAATCGTCTCCAATTTTGACAAAAAAACATGTTAATTTTCTAAGCGAATAAGAAGAAACTGTAACCATGATTAAAGGAGTCTTTTTACTGGATGGGTTTGGAGTGTAAACGGTGCTTAATGAAGTGCTCTCCAGCCAACTGTTCTCTTCCAAAACTACAGCCAAACAAAGTTTAAACAGCAACTGCAAAACAAATGAACGCCACAACAATTAGTCGGTAACAATTAACCATCGTTATCGTCTAATTAATCCACACGCAATTCATTAAATGCTAATTCCATATGAAAATTGGGAAGAGAGGAATGCCGTCAATATGCTGCTTTAATCAGGGCGTGATTGACAGCGTTTGCAGGGTGGAAGTTATGGTGCGGGCCGACACACCCTCCACTCGCTCCGCTCCACTCTGTGAGTGTTTGTCAGCAAATGCAAAGTGGGATCACCTTAAGTGTGTAAAGATGAACTCCCTTCTGTTTGTTGATGCTAATCAGGTTTGCTCCCAGCGGGGTATTGGGGGGGGGTAGGTTGCTGGTGTTGCCAGGTTGGAAGTGCAGACCTGGAGGTATGATTCGTGCTAATTGTCGTACATGAGAGCCTGCTGTGGCCCCTGATGAGCAGTGTGTGTTTGTGTGTATGTGTGTGTGTGTGTAGAAGAAGAGGTGAATGTAAAAGTGAATGCAGCCATATGACTACAGGTCACACTCTGAGTGCCGTTGCTATGATACAACATCTAAAGCATCATGAGGACTGGTTCTCCATCTTTAACCCCCTCCACAGCCTCTCTAGGGGTTTGGCTGAATGGACTGCTCTGACATGGGGGGGGGCTGAATAGTTCGGGGTGACAGGGGGGGTGGTGTCCTATTTGTCCCTAAATGCTTCTCTATAGCCCCCTGATAATAGACTGGCTGCCTGTTCCCCTTCCCCACTACCCCCCCCCCCCCCCCCCCCCACACACACACACACACCATCTCTGTCTTGTTTCCCTCTCCATCACGTCTCCTTCTCTTCCTATGTATTGTTCTTTCTTTTCTTCTCTGGGAAGTTTAGCGGTATGGAAGACCATTTCCGCCACTAAGAAAAATAAAAAATCACTATGGCAAGTAGGCCTCGGCAATATATCGAGCATCACGATATATTAACTTTTCCATTTTGGTGATATAGAAAATTACATCGTTGAAATATGTTATTCAGACAAGGTTTTTCAGGAAATGTTTATCTCCTGACATGTTTCAACTGTCAACTGCCAGACTTCGTCAGAGGAGTTCTGCTGATCGCCTTTGATGGTTCCTTTGAAGTTTCACTTGAATTCCATGTTATAGTTCCAGTGCGATTAATTCAGATAAATGATACATTTTCATTGAGAAGACAAAAAGAGATTTATTTTGTCTTCTTTTTTTAATAGTAATGGCATACTCTCTGGAACTATTACATGGAAGTCAAGTGAAACTTCAAAGGAACCATCAAAGGCGATCAGCAGAACTCCTCTGACGAAGTCTGGCAGTTGACAGTCAAAACATGTCAGAAAATTAAAAAAAAATGCTGAACATACTATTCAAAAAGAAGACAAAAAATGTATCTCACTGGAACTATATTGAAATGCTTTTTAATTATAGCTTATTTTGCATTAAAATACTCATTTTAGAAGTTGCTGCTTTTGCTACTTCTCAGAACAACATGAAACGCAGTAAACGTAGATCATATGTGTCAAATTCATGGCCCGGGGCCAAATCTTGCCCTTTGTAGCATCCAATTCAGCTCACAGGAAAAAGGAAAAATTACAGAAATAACATTAATCATTGTGTAAATGAAACTCAACAATATTTGCATGGGGTCACAGTTTTCCCAGTACTTATATCGCAGGATTGCAGTAAAAACTATTACATAATATTTCCCTTAATTAAATAGAAATTGGTCACAAAACTAGGAAATTTTAAGTTAATACACTATTGGGACTGATATCTGTCACTTACTGCTTGGATATGGTTTGTTTCTTACATATTTTGTCATTTATGTAAACGTAGAAGTGCAAACTAGGGCACAATAATGTTGAAATTACTCATTTTCTCACAATATATTTGTGTCCCACTTGAGATCAAACTGCTCCGTATTTGGCCCCTGAACTAAAAGGAGTTTGACACCCCTGCCGCAGATGGATTGCTGAGTGTATCCTAACCCAAACTTTCCCTTAAACGAGCCACACTACAGAACTCACTCACACGTGCTGTCCCTTTCAGGTGGAAAAAAAAGCCAAAAGTGGCACATATTGTGCAGCTGTTTGTTACTAAATGTGCCTGTGTGGCATTTTTCATCAGCAAATTTAACCCAGAATGGTCTTTCTGGTAAGACTTTATTTGAATGAAAATTATCGCCATTTTGAGAAAAAATATTGATATATGAGTTTTGGTCTATATTGCCCAGCCCTAATTTTAAATAAAGTAATTGGTCAAAGAAAAGGAGTCACTTTGCAGATTAAGAGACAAGACATATTGCAAAAGTTAACTGAAACCATATATATATGTATATATATGTGCATATACATATACATAAACACTGTGCATGTATGGGTAGATACACATGAGCACATTTTATTTTATTACATGAATACATATCCCTTATCTTAGTTTTCTATTGTTTTGATTAATAAATATTTTTGTCATTGTTTATTGTTTAGAACACTTGTGTCAAACTCATCTCCCGGGGACCAAATTCGGCCCTTTGGATCATCTAATTCGGCCTGCAGTAGAAAGTAAGAAAATGAGAGAGAAAACATGAATCATTGTGTAAATGAAACTCAACAATCACATGATTTTTATGTTAAACTGTTAAAAAAAAAACAACTCAAAATTCTTACAAAACCCTTAAATTTTGCTCAAAATATAACAATATTTTTCCGAATGTTTTGTATTTAATATATGTACGTGCAAACTTTGGCACATTGATGTTGAATTTACTTGTTTTCCCGCATAAAATCTGTGGCCCACATGAGATCAAACTGCTCCGTATTTGGCCCCTGAACTAAAATGTGGTGGACACTCCTGTTCTATCAAATCATTTTCCAGTGGAGCCCATCATGTGTCTCATTATTTTGCAACCTGAAGGCTATCTTTTCTAAGCTGTGATCAGATTTTTATAATAAGTCTTCAGGACTTTGTTGTTGGTTGTTTTTTTATTTTTTATTTTTGCTTTGTGCTGCATTGGAGTGTTCCACTTAAAATGAGAAGGTCAGCGCTTATTACTCACCGCTCCACCACCACCACCACCATTGTCGTTGCTAACAGGAGCTGCTTTTTGATGTTTGCCTTTCATTCTTTGTGTGGTGACATAACTAAAGGATGTCTTTGATGATTGCGGGCTTGTTAGCCGAGGTGTGTAATAAATGAGAACCGGTGGACGAAGCTGTGATCAAATGAAAAATAATAAAGCAGTGAAACATGAAGAGGTATATATACAAAGATGGAGCCTAGCATCTGTATTCAGTGCACAATCAAAGTGGAAGGCACCAAACTGCATCTGGATGGCCATCTGCTGCAGGAAAACACAGCGTTGGATGTTTATGGTGCATCCAGCGAGTAAAGAGGTGTTTACGGACTGAAATCTGCACAAGTGCATGCTTGATTTCATGAGTAAACGTGTTCAGGTGTGTGTGTGTGTAGTGTGCACAGTACACACAGGCTGGTGTTAGGGGTCAGGAGTGAAGATGTAACCCTGTGGTCATTCATCACGAGCGTGACACACTCTTCCCAGCGCCCCCAGTAGCAGAGGCAATGTTTTATAAAAGAATAACACGTCAGCGGACACTCGCTGGCCATCCATAACCGCCTGGTTCAGCCTGCAGAGACCAACAAACTACATATAGATTTTAAACACCCATGATGAGACACACTTGTTGTCTGCATACGCTTTTTCATGTCAGTAGTTTATTTATTCTAGTGTCGTTATGTGTTAATAAAGGTGAACAGAGAAGCCTCAGCATCTAAAGGCAGCTTTGATGTCACATAGTGTAACATATTATAATGTGATGGCATGTTTTCATATTCATTCTTTAATGTAAGTTGAAGATTGATTGAGTTTATTTACTTTTTGGTGTGTTTCTTTATTATTCCATCAAAAAATAAGAAGAAAAATTGTTTGACTGCAAATATTTTACCGAGATTTAATCGTGTCTTTATTATTCAATTGAAAAAAATATTGCTTCAATCATCAACAACAAAATTTGTTGAAAAAACTTCACTTCAAACTTAAAAAAACAAATAAAAAAACCCCCAACCTTTTCAATTAAAGAGAAAAAGTGTTTAAATGCAAAATAATAATGATAATTGTTATTATTGACACCCAAAAATTTGCATTTTGACACATTTTTCTTTAATTTTGGGTTGAAATTAGTTATTGTTTGATTGATCAGTTTTGCAACTGGGCCATATTGATAGAATATTTATGTCTTCATTATTCAATTCCAACAAATTTTGCTTTGACCAAAAATTATTTAATTTAAATAAAATAAAATAAAATAAAATGAATAAATAAGTATTCAAATGGAAAATTTTCTCTCTGTGTCGATTATTTGTTTACATTCAAAAACGTTTTTTTTTTCTTCATTGAAAAGGTTTATTATTTTTAATTAAAGACAGTTATTATTTTATTACAACAGTTTTTGTTATTTTTTAACTTGATGTAATCATTTTGTATTTGGGCAATATTTTGCATGGAACATGTTGTGTTTTTTTAATTCAATCTGAGAAAATATTGTTCCAAAAAAACAAAAAAAAAGAAACGTGTGTTAAAATACAATTTTTGGGGTTGTGAAGTATTCATTCAAAAATTTTCTTTTTTAATTAAATTATTATTTTTTTTGAACAAATATCTTTTTTTTTTATTATTGAATAATGAAGGCACAAATCTACCTCCATACAAACTGCCAGTTTAACGGATGCTAGTTACGCAAATGGATGCTTGGTATGTGGTTTACCTATTTTTCCAGTTCCAATTTTCCAGTTGTTCTGATGCATTTCTGTCCCATGGATGTGTGTGTGTGTGTGTGTGTGTGTGTGTGTGTGTGTGTGTGTGTGTGTGTGTGTGTGTGTGTGTGTGTGTGTGTGTGTGTGTGTGTGTGTGTGTGTGTGTGTGTGTGTGTGTGTGTGTGTGTGTGTGTGTGTGTGTGTGTGTGTGTGTGTGTGTGTGTGTGTGTGTGTGTGTGTGTGTGTGTGTGTGTGACAGCTTTTGCTGTGTAAGACCGAACAAGTTGAGGACGCGCTGAGTTATGGAGCTCTTAGGGGAGTTTACGAGGACTATTATCTCTCAGTTAGTTTCAGTTTTATGTGGATTTTCTCTGGGCTGGTCTGGAACCATCAATTTAATGCATTCATAAAGCAAGGTTAGATAGCATTGAATCAAACAGCACAGCGACTGACACTCTCCTCTGCTTTAGAGCCAAAGTCACAAAGAGGAGACAGAAGAAGAAGCTTTGGGAGATGAAAGATGGACAGACAGTTTTATGAAGACATTTTACAGCCAATTTAGAACAAAAGTTTTGTTTCTTGCTGCAATAACAATCGAAAATGTCTTCACACGCGGAAACCAAAACAACTATAATTCTCCCTGTCCGTTTGAGCATCTGGTGCATGGATTTTCTTTATTATCTGATGTAACTCTGTGTTTGTGCCACTGTGTGGGATTTCAGCCTCGTATGTTCTGCTTATGGCCTGTTTTACATCATGATATTAGTTTATTTACTGCTTTGTCAGAACTCCATTTGCAATTATAACTCCTTGGTCAATCCATCCATTTCATCATTTTCTGTCCCCACTGTCGGGCCTGTCACTGCTAACATGAGTTTTGTCATTACCTAGAAACATACATGAAAATATCATTTTTGTCAGTTCATTTGTGAGTTATTATTATTTCTACACAATTTGCTAATATTGATGAAGGAATTTCATTTTTTGAGTACCGTACTGTATTGCATTTGTTTTCAACCTTGAGGTTAGGACCCAATATGGGGTCGCGAGACACTGGGAGGCGGTCGTCAGATGCCTTCAAGAAACTAGGAATATTTTTTGAACAATTCAAGCCTATTTTTGCTAACTTTTACCCTTTTGCTGTAACTACAGTACATCAAATTTCAATATATATAGATTTTTTCATCACTTTTTCTTGCCATATTTTTGCTCCTTTTAATGCATTTTTGCTACATTACTCTTATTTCTGCCAGTTCTCCATCAAATTTCAATGCCTTTTCTGCACATTTTTTCCACTTTCAAGATATTTTCAGCACTTATAAACCCTGTCCACCACTTTTTCCACCTAATGTGGCATTTGTTGACCACATTCACGATTTGACATGCCCATTATTTGCCTGTTAAAACAAATTAGGGCACTAATTGCTAAATCTTGAGCATGAGAAATAAAAAACGTTTTCTACTTGTCACAAATATGTGATTTTTATGAAGGCGGGTGCATCAGAAAAACTTTGAGAACCACGAAATTAGAAGAACATGGAAAGAAAAATGGGTAAATACTAGAGAATGAACGATAGACAGAGTTCACCATACGATACGAGAAACGATATTACATTCACAATAACCATATTATATTTAAGAAAGTGAAAAGAGACAAAAATATGGTGTTTTTTTTAACTACAGTATATTTGCAATTACTGTCAGCAGTTCATATGTTTGGACATTAACTATGTCTCTTGCAGATGAAAAAATATGCTCACTTTGGAGAAATGTAGGAGAGATAGAAAAACAAAACTCCAGAAACAACAGCAAAATGTCAACAAAAGTACACAAAATGATAACAAAGACACCACCATCCTTCCTTCGCAATGTCTCAACAGCACTCCAATAGATATTTTTATGTTTTAATATCACAATATATTTTTGCATGATATGTCGTCCAAAATATAATAAAAAGGCAAGAGCAGGGCTTGTGTGTGTGTGTGTGTGTGTCTGTGTGTGTTTGGGGATGCAATGCTGCTGCTCTCATGACAAGGAACTGGTAGATTTATTACATCTCGCTGGTACCTTCACAGCCTGACAGAACGGGAACACAAGAATCCCCCAGACAGATGCACACACACACACACACACAGATGCACCCGCCTGTGTGTGTGTGTGTGTGTGTGTTGTGACAGGCTGCAGGTTCTTTTGTCTGGCTTTGACGAGCATGTCATTAGCACAGACGAGCAGAGACACTGGGCCTCATCAGTATTTAAATGGTCTGACATCTCTGCCTCCACATTACTGCTGCTCTCCAGTTGCTCTGCCTCCCTCCCTCCCTCCATACGCTCTGTCTGTCGCTTTCTTACTTTAACTTTTTTCATTTTGACTCAATCATTTTTTTCCCTTATATCAGAGATTTTATCCCTATCTTTTGCTTTCGTTGCGGTGTTGGTACGGTCTGTGTACGGTGTGTGTGTATTGGGATTTGTCACACCCTGTTCCCCCACTGTGATGCCTACCAGGTGTGAAGTGTTGTATTTAGGTTTTTTTTTATTTTGGATGTGCTGAGGGAGTTTGGCCTCTGCTGAGATTCAATAATAAGTGCACTCAGAAATGCAGGCACAAGCAGAATAGCTTTTTTTGCTTTTCCTTTCTTTTTTTGTGTGTTATTCAGGAATAAATGACATCAGAACTGAGTCACATTTATGCACAAAGTGCTCAAGCCTGCAGGATAAAAGTGACAACAAGTCAGACCTGTCTTAATTGTGATTCTGATTTGAATGAGAAAGCATCTTAACAAAAAGGGGCTGAGGAGTAAAGGTCCACTAAAACAACCCTGAACCTGAAGTAGTGCATTCTGAAAAAAAAAAACATGTAAAAAGGCCTTTTGTAAGCATCTCCTTATGTGTGTGTATCTTTTTTTTTTTTTCTAAATGTGCCCATGCCACACACCCTCATAGGGGTGATTTATTCTAAGCACAGGGCAGGTAAATTGAAGCAGGCCTTTCAGGTTGGTTTTCAGCCTCCAGGTCTAATGAGAGCAGCGTTTCCTCGTCTCTCCCAACAATGCGCCGCTGTCTCTTAAGAGCCCTTCTTCCACCCGCCTGCAGCCCAGCCACTCTACATTAGATCTGTGGCCTGCAGCGCCACTACAGTGAAAGGCCCCTGCCTCTAAAATGGCTGTTTGATTCTCTCCCTGCTTTGCCTCTAAATGAATGATTTATTGGCTGTCAATGAGGAGGCCAAGCGTAATGGACAAAAGCAGCTCTGCAGAGCCCCAGTCAAGAGGATGTTGTTGTGGATGTTCTCTTTGAGGGTCTCCCTGCCTCTGCAACTGTAATGAAGGGTAAACAACGTGGCCGCTGCCAGACCAGGGCACGAGGAATGGTTTGATTTAAAGTTCAATGTTGACACCTGATGGAAACCTTTATTTAAGTGTTTTTGTTGCGATGTTTGAGAGGAAATGTTCCGGCGGGACAAGGGAGTCGTTGTTGTTTTGCTGTTTGTTTGATACCATGCGTGTAAAGGTTCGGATTTGACAATATGGGGAATTTTCTGGCACCCGCTACGAGCCGTCCCACCACCCCAACCAAGCTCCAGTATCCCTTATACAGTATTTTAACACGGGTGTACAAAAAATCTAAAATATCCACTTGTCAATCACTTACTAAACACAATTGGGTGATTAGAATGTGGTCGGCCGACCTTTGTTGACATTGAAATGCTGTAAACATTCCGACATTGTTATTTAACAGCCTGACCATGAAACAAAAATAAAAAGAATAATCACAAAACATAATAAATTAGTCAGTAACAGTGCAGAAATGTAACATATTACTTCTTTTAAAACATACCTTAGTACAAGTAGATTTAGAAATATACTCAAAAAAGTACAAGAACCAATAGAAGTAACTCAATTACAGTAATGACAGTACTTGTAATCTATTACTTTCACCTCAGCATTTTACAATAGAATTTCAATCTGTTCTTCTTGGACCTTTTGTTTAAAAACTGAGCGAACGTCTGATGTGCAGCTGCTGAACGTGGTTGGCTATCAGACATCAGTTCCTCTTCAATCAATTAACACACACACACACACACACACACACACACACGCATACACATGCACACACACGCACACACACGCACACACACGCACTGGGACTGGAGTGGTCACAGGCGGCAGTAGAAATGTGTTATTTAAAATCCCTGCTGCTTTAGTTCCCTCTAAAAAGGGGACATTAACACCCGCTCGTCCTTTGGCCTCTGCTTGTCATCCAAACGGCTAATTTCCGCAAAACCTTCTAATCCCTCAGGAGAGAGGACGGGGGCCAGCAGGGACGAGGGCCCCCAGCGGAAGCCTCCTGGAACAGAGTCGATGGGCGCTTTCACAAGTGATGTCCTAAAACGTTCCTTTGTTTGCATCGTGCTCCCCTGGTGTCCCCCCTTTCAGAGGCTCTAATGATAAGTGACAGGCCATTAATTGGAGCTCTTTAGGAAGCCATCATCAGACACACGTCTGATCCCCAGTCCACTGAGACGCAGGAGAACAGCAGAGCAAGATGGTGGGTTAGGATGCTTAATCTGTTTGATTTTATGAGCACTCAGAAATGAGAGTAAATCAGGGTGTTTAGAAGAAGAACAGGAAGGAGGCCTGGAGGCATTTCCTGATAAGCTGTTAACGTTAGAGAACCTTTGTAATGTCCCCGTTTGATTTCTGGAGTTACAACAAAATAGTGGAGAACATTTGTGTTTTTTCCAACAAAATATATTGTTTCAATATCATTTCAATATATCATTATCACCTGCCCTCTGCCAATTCGGACCGAGTCCACTACTAAGACAGTGTGAAAGCACCCTAAAGCAAAATAAGTCACATGACCCTAGTCAAAGAGCACAGCACTGACCATGACTTTGATCAAATGATAGCTACTGATTTCAAACCCTTTTCCATTGAGGAGGACAACGGTTTTACAAAATGTTTTACAAATTATTGATGTATTAGTTTATTTGTTATTTGGATCCCATAAAAAAAAGATTCTAGTACATAAAGGAAACATAAAATTTAAAGACAATATACAGAAACATGACATAAAAAGGTACATCAAGACACATTTTCATTACTCCAACAAATACATTAAAAAAACACACAATATATACATTAAAATTGTTTAAAAAAATGTGATTTAATTTTAAAATCATAGACAATTTGTTCCATAAGTTAAAAGCTCTAAAAAAAGACAGACATTCTCCAAAAAAACTCTGAACACAATCTTTAATTTTTGCCAAGTTAATGTAAAATATTAGGCTGCAAAAGTTCCTGAATTAAGAATGTTCAGGAGTGGAAAGAGACTAGTAGTCATCTGTTAACTTGATGTTGATTGATTTAAGTGTTTCTTTGTTTACACGTTTTTTTTTTTTATAGATATAGTACAGTTGCACCATAGTCTCAGTTTCTATTTTGTGTCATAATTTAACTTTGTGCTATTATTAATAATGGCACACTCGTAAACCAACAGGTATTACTGGAATAATTGACAGGTACGCGTTTGGTTTGTGGATAATTTAGGAGCCTTGCATTTGGTTTGGCAAACTAAGGTCCATCAAACAGTGTCTGACATGACTGCTATACTGTATATATGGGGAATGACATTTTTATTAGAGGATGATGCCTGATATTTTGTTTATTTATTTCCTGATAAGCTGTTAACATTAGATAACCTAATGGTCCCCATTTGTTTTCTGGAGTTAAAACAAAACTTAGTAGAACATTTGTATTTCTTAAATAAAATATAGTTTCAATATCATTTCAATATCCTTTAAAAAAAAGTGTTTAAATACAATTTTTTTTTTTTTTTTTTTTTAACAAACTGCCTGTTTCTTTAACCGATGCAGTTAAACAAATTAATGCTTGATCTGTATATTGTCCCAGTTTTCCCAGTTAATGCCCCATTTAATTTCTGGAGTAGAACATTTGTGTTTTTTCCGAAAAAATTTATTGTTTTAATATAATTTCGATATCCATAATAAAACAAAACAAAAAAAAAATGATATTTGTTTTGGCGAAGGGTATCAACAGCTTTTTTTCTTTGATTAAAAATATTTTAGTGATTTATTTATTTTTTCATCTACCTTCATACAAACGGCCTGTTTTTTTTAACTGATGCTAGTTAAACAAATGAATGCTTGATATGTAGTTTTGCAGTTTTCCCAGTTAATGCCCCCATTTGATTTCTGGAGTTAAAACAAAACAAATACTCATCGTAAACTGCTTCAACAATCAAGGCTTAAATTATAACGACACATTGAATAATCTTGTTATTATCTCTCTGTTGAAACAGTCAGTCAAAAGCTCCATAAAACACAGAGAAAAGCTTACCAATAATAATTTATTTTAGTATATCTTTAAAAGCTAAGCCATAAAGAATGAAAAACCACAGACGCTCCGAGTAGCGCAGCGTCTGAATATAAAAAAAAGTATTTAATATATTGTATTCATAAAGCACAACGTGGCTCCATCAACTGTTTTTATTGCGTTTTGGATGCACGCAGCCACCGTGGATTCACGTCTTCCAACTTCTCCACATGCTGCAGTGCATCATGGGGGCCTGTGGTTATTTTCAGAATGCCTCTTACTCGAGTAGAAATGATGGGGAAAAAACTTTGTCATTAGTTCTCACTGAGTTCTTGATGGGAAAACAGTCAGGAAAAAAATAGGAACGTTGTCAATGCAATGTTGCGTAAATCATGACAGGAAATACATGAATTTAAAGACCTTGTTACAATGACAGATTCCTATTTTAATATGATATACTGTATGTTTGTGTTTATGTCAACATACTCATGTTGAATGCTATAACATAATATTAAATATATAAATAGGCGTTTCTGGCTATAGACAGATGAGCTCCATAGATAAAGAATAAATAAACTGTAATCCTAAGTTGAAGCTAATGTTTTTGACGCATATTTAACAAAAAATCGTAGGACCCCAAAGTTGTGTAGCGTGTAAACCAACAGGTACTGGAATAATTGATAGGTACTCATTAGTTTGTGGATAATTTAAAAACTATTAGGAGCCTCACATGTGGCTTGGCAAACTGGTGTCCCTTAAACAGCGTCCTGCATGACTGAATATGTATGCGCTATAGTTTCCTTAGGGACGCATTTAAGAAAAAATGTTATCCACTGAAATATCAAGTGTGTATTGCTTAATAAAGCAGACAAATCCTAGCTTTTTAGTTAAGCTAGTTTTGTTATTTTTTATTTTTTTTGTAATGCAGGTTCAATTGACAGTTTCTTTTTAGCATTTTTCCTTTTCCTTTCCACTCCGTTATCATCAACCGTATCCATAGAAACCCCACAACAACTGTTTGATGTCAATTTTTTTTAAAAACAATGAAGGACATCAGTTATTGGAACAGGAACCATTAAGTTGTAGCTCAGTATTTGACAGCTTTGACCAATTTTCATGTTGTCCAGCACGTCTTTCCACTCCATTACCACAAAAAGGAAACGGAGAGGAAAGACCTTCATCATTCAACCCCATGTTTAACAAAAATAAGGAAGAATTCAGCCCTGTTGCTATGCTGACATGGAAAATTAAGTGCAACCTTTAAATTCTATGATTTTCAACATCACAAATGTGCCCCTAATGAAAATATCACCATATAATGATTATATTTTCCTCAATATCCAATAGTAATAAAAACTCACGTTTTTGCATGATTACAAATTGAAATACAAACATAAAACAATAAGTTTGTAGTCTATATAAGCTTAAACCTTTAAATAACCCCCTAACTCCCTCTCCCTTGTTTCGCCTCACTCACTAGGGTTTAACACTGGGATCTTTTTTACATTTTAATAACATTTAGCTTGCCCTTCCTTAGTGAGGTCTGGTGATGGTCACATGCTATTCAATATAATAATTCAATTTAACTATATTTATATGGGGCAAATTACAGCAATAGTCATCTCAAAGCACTATCGAAATATAAAATTCTTAGGACATGTTGATGTATTATTCTGTATTATTAATATCTATTTTTTTGCACTAATAAAACATACATAGCTTTTGCAGAAAGTTTGCACTATGTGTAGTGTTTACTTTTGACAACATAGACAACATTAAATAAAGATGTTTGTGTCTTCATAAGAATAATCCTTTTAATATATATGTGGCCTTAGAAAATGTGGATATTATTAAGCCATTCCCTCAGTGACCATGTCATATTCTACAAGGTCAAAGCCATCACGGGCCACGGTAAGAACTGAACCAATGAATGAAGTGAAATCTGCATTGAATTTATTCCACCAGCGCAGGTCCAGTCGTTCAGCCACAGTTCATTCCACTCCAACCAATTTACCATCTGTGCATCGCTCCATCTTCTCCCTCAAACTGGAAGGAAACAGTTGCTGCTGTTTGGGTTTTAAGGGCTAAATGATGTCGCTAATCACCGGCTTTTAGTGGAACTGATTTATGGAAGGGACATGAATTGTTATAGGCTGACTTATATTTGTGTGTGTGTGTGTGTGTGTGTGTGTGTGTGTGTGTGTGTGTGTGTGTTTGGGTAGGTGTGCCCGTGGGATAAGCTAAATAGTGCTATTATTTATTGTCTCAGAGCGGCCTCTCTGAACGGAAGAGCGAGTCTCCAAATTGAAATATAGCTGAGTTTACCCTTCTGATTACTGCAGTAGTTTACTCCCCAAGCCCAAGGAGATCATTAAACAATGGCCGCCACCAGCAACTCAGCACCCCATTACTGTCCAGGATGAATGCTCACCCCGAGACACATGCAGCTAACCCTGCCGCCTGCAGGCATCAAACCCCCCTCCCCACCCCTCATACCCCATTTTCTAAAGCACTACAAAGCTGCCATCAAAACAGCAATTTTGCCTTGAGTCGTTCGGATTTTAATGTGGAATATTTATTGTTTCGTAAACTAGAAAAGACATTCAAACAGCAGCTTATTGGGAAAGGCATTCTGTAAATAAACTGAGCAGCTGAGGATGTCACAAGCTGTAATTAGTTCGAAAATCCTCACCAGACTGTGAGTATGATAAGCCCTGATTAAAAAAAAAAAAAATGTCAGCTCATTTTAATATTTTAATACATTTGAAGTGAATCAATTTCTTCTAATAATTTCTTTTTGTCTTCTTTTTGAATAATATGTTGAGGTTTAATTTATTCAACATGTTTTTCAGGTAATTTACTTTGATCTCCTGACATGTTTCAACTGCCGGTCTTCTTCAGAGGCATCTGCTGATCGCTTTGATGTGTCCTTGACTTTTGCGTAATAATTTCAGGAAGTTCTTTTTATCTTCTTTTTGAATAATATGTTATGGATTCATTTATTCAGATAGCAGTTTTTCAGAAAATGTACTTTGATCTGACATGCTTCAACTGTCAACTGCCAGTTTTCTTCAGAGGCATCTGCTGATCCCTTTGATTAATTTCCTGAAAAGCAGTTGTCGAAATAAATGAAACCATAATATAATATTCAAAAAGATTATTACGTGGAAGTCAAAGACACATCAAAGCAGCAAACGTCTCTGAAGAAGACTGACAGTTGACCGTTGAAACATGACAGGAATTCAAAGTAAATTTCCTGAAAAAATTGTTCCCTAAATAAATGAAACCTTAACATATTGTTCATAAACAAGACATATTATTACTGGAATTATTACGCGAAGTAAAAGCCACTTCAAAGCGATTAGCAGAGGCTTCTGAAGAAGACTGGCAGTTGACAGTCAAAACACATCAGAAGATCAAAGTAAATTTCCTGAAAGGAAGTTATCTAAAATAAATAAATCAAATCATAACATTATATTCAAAAAGAAGTTGCTGGAATTATTAAGTGGAAGTCAAGGACACATCAAAGGGATTAGCAGAAGCCTCTGAAGAAGACTGGCAGTTGACAGTCAAAACATGTCAGGAGATCAAAGTAAATTTCCTGAAAAAAACAGTTGTCTGAATAAATGAAACCTTTACTTATTATTCAAAAAGAAGACAAAAAGAACTAGTCGGAATTATTACGTGGAAGGCAAGGACACATCAAAGCAATCAGTTGAAACACGTCAGAAGATCAAGTTAAATTTCCTGGAAAACAGACGTCTGAATAAATGAAAAGTTAACATATTAAATCAATTACTATTGGGATTTTTCAGATAGTTTTTTTCTTATTGTTGGCAGTGAAACAGTGTGTCTAAGAACTTTAGTGAGACAATGACGTCACGGGGCTATTTCTGTACAACCGTGTCTCTTCCTATCCAAGCCGTCAGCATCAGTGACCTTTGGCAGCGTGATGATGCTTTTGGGGTTGCAGGCAGGAGTCCTTCACACGCTGCTGCTCTGATTACTGCAACATCTGTAACATAAACAGTGGAGCAGGACATCAGCACAGCAGACCTAACAGCCATGACAATGAAGTGACAGTGTCAGCTCTAGACAAGACGACCATGATGTTTCTGTCTCAGTGTGTTGATCGTGCATCAGCTCACTGCGTCTCATCACTGTTCTGGATAATAACTGGAGAAAAGTACGTCACGGCAGCGTTTTTGTGTCACAATATTAAACCTTGACCCGTGATTACTTTGGTGATTAGGAGGAACGGCACAAAAACACTTCTGATAGGAATCGTGGCATGAGCTGCTTTGTGCAGGCAACATGTTACCCCAGCTGGGCCTCAGACTTTATTAGAAATTAGTATGTGTGTGGGTACACGAGCCAGTCGGGACCAGCAGGAGAATCGTCACCACTAATAATCAGCCTTATTTGATAATAGCATAGGGTAAGAGAGAAATAGGCTTGCATACATGGTGAAACTGGAGTTAATATGATGATCTGGCTCTGGAGAGACATTTCATTGAAGCTGGTGAAAAAAAATCTAATCTGTTTTTAAATGTAAAGACATTGCAGACCTTTAAAAACTCCACAGATGTGTGCCGAGGTGTAAAGAGTACTGATATATCCTACTCAAAAACAACAAAAACACAAGAAAATACTACAACTATCATACATTAAAAGACAATACAAACACCCAAAAGGACATTGTAAATACACAGACATGACAAATAAATAACTGAAATCTATATAAAACAAGAACAAAAATATGCAAAAATCACTCTAAAAATACTCAAAATGACAGAAAAATACTGTTACTTGATTGAAATTGTAAAAGTAAGTCACACATAAAATACTGAAGTAAAAGTAAAATGTAGCTCTATTAAATAATACTCAAAGTAAAACTTACTAGTTACAAAATTACACAAAAGGACAACAAAAACCCAAGACAAGACAACAAATACACAAAATAACTGAAATACAAAACAACAAAAATATCTCCAAAATGACACAAAACATAGATAAGTAGAACTATGATACAGTAAAAGACAATGAAAACACACAAAAAGACAACATAAATACACAAGATTGCAAATACACAAAAATAACTGAAATCAGAAATAAAACAACAATAAAAATATACAATAATGACTCCAAATATTTTTGAGACAAATCTCCTTGAAAAACACATTTGAAAATCTAAATATCAAAATCTAAGAAAAATGCGTAAAAGTCAAAAAAAAAAAAAAATCTAAAAAAATATGTGTGGAAATCTAAAAAATACATGTAGAAATCTAAGAATCACATGTAAAAATCGAAAAAATGCATGTAAAAATGTAAAAAATGTGTGAAAATTTAAAAAATACATTTAAAAAAATTTAAAATACACGTTAAAATCTAAAATACATGTGAAAATCTATAAAACGTGAAAATCTAAGAAACGTGTAAAAATCTAAAAAAAACAAGTCAAAATCTAAGAAATTCGTGAAAATCTAAAGAAAAAAATGTGAAAATCTAAAAAAACACATGCAAATCTAAAGAACACGTGAAAATCTAAGAAATATGTGTGAAAATCTGAAAAGTACTTGTGAAAATCTAAAAAAAATAAGTAAAAATCTAAGAAACGTGTAAAAATCTAAAAAAGTACATGTGGCAATCTAAAAAAACACATGAAAAATCTTGGATGTATTTGTGGATTTCAAAAACACGTGGAAATCTGAAAAACACAAATTACTGATTTAGAAATATACTAAAAAAAAGTATAAGTACCCATAAAAGCAACTCAATGTAATGTGAGTACTTTCACCTCTGGATGTGTGTGTAAAAGCATGTTTCTGCACCCCCCCACACCCCCACCCTTGTAGCAGGCTGTTTTTGTGGCTGTTGTTGCTGTCTGTCCTAACACATTTACCTTAAACCATCAGCACTCATTAAAGGCCTGCTGGTGCAGGGAAACAAAAGGCTGCCCCGGCGAGCCAATATGCGCCTCTGACACGTCAGCCAATCCCCAGACGCTCGGCAGAGCCTGGCTGAGCTGTGGAATTCTCAAACATATTTTTCTAATTTATGGATGGATAATAAATCAACATTAAGGCTTGGACAACGAGTTATACATCAGAGGGAGGGAGATGGCTGCAAAAATGGGGCACAATGCAGCAGAGGAGAGCAGTACGCACATCTGCACTAAAGTCACTTTGTGTGTCTGTGCATGTGTGCGTGCACGTGGAGTGAGATTATGTTTAAATATGTGTCTCACTGCCAAGTTCACTTTTATTGCAACCTCTGAGTTGGTGGAGATGCAAACATTTTAAATGTCACTGCTAAGAGGTGCTGGTGAGTGGGAATACTATGAAATGGAAATACGACCATTAGGATTTACTACTGGAGGGATGGGGCTTTAAATGCTTCATAAAACTCAACACTATGAAATATGTGCACGTTTGCATTTTAATGCCCATGAACTGGCCTTTCTTTGATGTGGTAGGTCACCTGTTCTCCACGGGTCCTCTGTGCATAACCATGTATTTAAATAGACGGATACTTCCACTTATTGTTGGTATTTGTAGTAATTAAAAAAACAAAAACATTTATATTCTTTTATACTTTTATAACAGAAGTACTTTTATACCTGTAGAATATAATTTCATTTTTAGGGACATTAAAAATCTCTAACACTGGTACCCAGAAATATGTAATAATTTAGAGTATACAGTATATAAAGTATTTTTTAATCAGTATTATAACTCACTTTAAGTGGAAAAAACAGCAGCACACTGATAACATACACCAAGGTGTCTAGACAAAGACTCTCCCATGTTTTGACTATCGCTATCAGTAACACACATGAACACAGTGAGCACCAAACTGCTGCAGATGAACTGGCCTTTGTACACAGTTCTGTATTTAAATAAACAGATATTTCCACTTATTGTTTGTATTTGTAAAAAAAACAGGACATTGAAAATCTCCAAGATTGGTACCAAGATTTGTTTTGGATTATTCATTTTCCTGACATTTAATTTTGATGAAATATGTACAATAAACTCATTTTTATCAGTTTCATTTACTTTAGTTGTAAATGACTAAAATCCCTCTCCTGCTCAGATTAGTCCAATGGAAAGCAGCATCACACTGTTGACATACACTTAGGTTTCTACACAAACTCTCTCTCATGTTTTGACTAACGCTATCAGCAGCAACACATAAACAGAAAGCACCGAACAGCACCAGATTCACAGAGACACACTTTACCAGCAGAGTTAATTATAATATCACATTTTCATTTAGTTTTAGTCCTATTCTATTGACTAAAATACAATGTAGTTTTAGTCAAAATCCAGTAATCAGGACTTTTTTAGTTATAGCGTAATTTTGATCAACTAAATGACATTAGGATTCTAGTCGACTAAATCTGTTACAGATATAGTCGATACAGGATAAGATGATCCTAGTCAACTGTGGGAAGAAATGTAGGAACCTGGAGTAAATTTTAGGTAAAGATTTACAGTGTTTGTACAATGTTTGTATCTAAAGTTTAAACACTAGATTAAGTTTTTGGGTTTTTTTTCTATTTGACTTACTAGATTAGTTGTACACGTTTGTTTTTGCTTGGAAACTTTGAATTCAAGTCACTACAGTAAAGTCTTTAATAGGTTTATTGCATTTCATTTATGATTAGTTTATATTTTTGATCACTTTTCGATTTCTGGTTAATTTCCCTTAAGGTTGAAAATCCTGATGACATCATCACTGTAGAGGTAGGATTGATGACATCATCACTGTAGAGGTAGGACTGATGACATCATCACTGTAGAGGTAGGATTGATGACATCACTGTAGAGGTAGGACTGATGACATCATCACTGTAGAGGTAGGACTGATGACATCATCACTGTAGAGGTAGGATTGATGACATCACTGTAGAGGTAGGACTGATGACATCACTGTAGAGGTAGGACTGATGACATCATCACTGTAGAGATAGGACTGATGACATCAACACTGTGGACGTAGGATTGATGACGTCACTGTGGAAGTAGGACTGATGACGTCATAACTGTGGAGGTAGGACTGATGACATCACTGTAGAGGTAGGACTGATGACATCATCACTGTAGAGGTAGGACTGATGACATCATCACTGTAGAGGTAGGACTGATGACATCACTGTAGAGGTAGGACTGATGACATCATCACTGAGTCCTCTGACTCAGGAAGTGGGGCGTGGGCTCTCCCGTGGTTGGCTCTGGTGCACATGTGACCGTGGTGGGAGCCACCACGGTCACATGCTCGCGAAATTTGTAGAGCATTTATGAAATAATTTTTTAACGGTAACATTGCACTTTTAACAAATCCACCTTTGAACCAAGCAGCAGCCAAAATAGTCTCAGGTCAGATGATCCGGATCTGCAGAGATATTTGACAAACACACACGCACATGCACACACGCGCGCACACAAACACAGGGAGATTCTTTGCTTTTATAGAAAGATGATTACTTTTACTTCAGTACAATTTCAATTAAGTAACAGTACTGCTACTGTAGTAGAATATATCAGTAGTCTTTACACGTCTGGTTTTAAACCAGTGTTTCTGCAGATATCAAAGCTCAGTGGGTGAGTTAGACTCAGTGTGAGGAGCTGGCTCTGCTGCTGCTCTCACTCTGTTAAACGTTTGATGTATCGTGTAGATAAGCAGGAGCTCCACTCTAAAATTATTAGACTTAATCATTCATTAACCTCCATTACACTGATAGGAGGGTAAACCTAACGCCTGATTACGTTCTCTCTACTCTCTACTGTGTGTGTGTGTGTGTGTGTGTGTGTGTGTGTGTGTGTGTTTTGTACCTTTTTGCTTTTCACTCTCTATAGTGAATATGTGAGTGTCAATGAAAGAAGCTCCACATACTTTCTCTTAATGCCTTTTGTTTTATTGACACAGTTAAACACGTTTAAATACTTTTCATCCCAATAAGCTATCTTTGGCCCAATAAATAACACTTGTTTCCTTCTTACCCTTCATTTTAACCTCTTTTTGTTACACATTTTTGTCCTTTTTTACTATTGTTTGCCACATTTTGCTCATTTAAGCATCCTTTTACCATTACATTCCACCTATTTTCTGTCTTTTTTTGCCACTTTTGACTGCTTTTGGCCCATTTTAGTCACTTTTCATTCTTTTCTTGCCATATTCTTGCCACTTTTGGACCATTTTTTGCCACTTTACTTACACTTTACTCACTGCTGTTAACTCTGTGTGTGTGCAGTATAGAGAAGGGCTTGTCATTCATTAGACTAAAACACAATCAGAGCTAAACTAGCTACGGCGGCCTGACTCATTATTAAGCTGAAGGTTTATTCAAAACCTCACTCTGCCTCGATCCCAATTCACTCAGCACCATATGCATATACAGTAATTACACAAGTATGGAGGAGGAGAAGGTTAGTGAGCTGCTGCTCTCTCTGAGTGTGTGTGTGTGTGTGTGTGTGTGTGTGTGTGTGAGAGAGCTAAAGCGCGTGTGTGTATGATTATTTTTCATTTCATGTTTCGCCTGAGTTCTGCCCCTATAACGGAGGAGCTAATCAATCTGCCGGCGATTAACTTTGTTAATTGATAATGCATACTAATTAGGCCTGGCTCTGTTACCACAGCGACCACGAGAAGGTGATTGTAGGCATGAGTCCAAATTGACTTTTAAAGCAGAGAGCATAAGGTGCTGCTGGGCAACACACACACACACACACACACGCACACGCACACACACACACGGGTGTATATATATATATATATTTATATATATATATATATATATAGCCCATTATGATGACATGATAATGGGCTCACAATAACAATATGATATTTTTGGAAAGGGAAAAAAGATAAAATATGAAATAACTCGGTAAGAAAAACTGTGATGCTTTTATCTGACTTTAACTCTGGGTATGACATTTTCAAATTAATAGAAATTTATAAAAATATAAAATAAACAACAACATAAATTAGATTTTAAAAAAAGTGCCGAAAGTGCTCCTCAAAACCCAAAAACATGCATGTCTGAAATTAAAACCAAATCATGTCGTCATCATCATCATCTTCCTTTCTGTGCATAAACTTTGCACAACAATTTATTTTAAAACATCAAAATAGAATAGTCTACAGCCCAGATTTAAGATTTAGATTTTTTTTTTTTTTTTTTTTTTAAGGATTTTTTGGGCTCTAGTGGCCTTTATATGACAGTTGCTTGACAGGAAAGGGATCAGAGAGAGCAGGGAATGACACGCAGCAAAGGGTCCCAGGCCCGGAATCGAACCTGGACCTGCTGCAGGTGAGGAACTACAGCCTCCGTACATGGGGCGGGCGCTCAACCACCCCTGATGTGTTCTTTTTCAAAAATGTTAGCGTGTCAACATTTTCTAGCAGCAAATGAAGCCTTTAGACATTGACTATGGCCGTGTTGTAAATATTATACTAACGTACTACTCACACTACACTACTGAAAAATGAGTATGTATTGTGTCCACTTTAGATAGTATGAATAGATTTTTGTAAATAGGGCTCTTGTTTTAAAGTTAGCAGGAAGTTTTGTCAGTAAAAAATGGCAGAAAATATGGAATCTCCAAAATGTCTAATTTGATCATAAGTCAAATGAGCACATGTTGATATTCTACTTGGTCACTTTCTCACTTCAAATGTTTTCAGAACTTTCAAAGGTGGAGAATCAACAGAGATATTTAGTCTCAGTGTGATTCAGGTTTGTGTCGTTATAAGGCATTTTCTGTTTTTTCATTATGGTTTTGGAAACAAATATCAAATAATGAGTTTTTTTTGTCTAATTTTCATGTTTTTGTTACATATTGAAAAATGAATGAACGAATGATACACGGATTCTTGTAGGTTTCAAATGCATCTTGGGAAACTTGGAAGTATATTTCAGTGGGAACGCTCATCATCCTAATCATACTTATAGTATATAGTAGACAGATAGCTACTAGATAGATAGATAGATACTAGATAGATAGATACTAGATAGATAGATAGATACTAGATAGATAGATAGCTACTAGATAGATAGATAGATACTAGATAGATAGATATATAGATAGATAGATAGATAGATAGATACTAGATAGATACTAGATAGATAGATAGATAGATACTAGATAGATAGATAGATACTAGATAGATACTAGATAGATAGATAGATAGATAGATACTAGATAGATAGATACTACATAGATAGATAGATAGATACTAGATAGATAGATACTACATAGATAGATAGATAGATAGATACTAGATAGATACTAGATAGATAGATAGATAGATACTAGATAGATAGATAGATACTAGATAGATAGATAGATACTAGATAGATAGATAGATACTAGATAGACAGATAGATACTAGATAGATAGATAGATACTAGATAGATAGATAGATAGATAGATACTAGATAGATAGATAGATACTAGATAGATAGATAGCTACTAGATAGACAGATAGATACTAGATAGACAGATAGCTACTAGATAGATAGATAGATACTAGATAGATAGATAGATACTAGATAGATAGATAGATACTAGATAGATAGATAGATAGATAGATAGATACTAGATAGATAGATACTAGCTAGATACTAGATAGATAGATAGATAGATACTAGATAGATAGATAGATAGATAGATACTAGATAGATAGACAGATAGATACTAGATAGACAGATAGATACTAGATAGATAGATAGATAGTAGATAGATAGATACTAGATAGATAGATAGATAGATAGTAGATAGATAGATACTAGATAGATACTAGATAGATACTAGATAGATAGATAGATACTAGATAGATAGATAGATAGATACTAGATAGATAGATAGATAGATAGATAGATAGATACTAGATAGATACTAGATAGATAGATAGATACTAGATAGATAGATAGATAGATAGATAGATAGATAGATAGATAGATAGATAGATAATAGATAGATAGATATATACTAGATAGATAGATAGATAGATACTCAATAGATACTCAATAGATACTAGATAGATAGATAGATAGATACTCGATAGATAGATACTCAATAGATACTCAATAGATACTAGATAGATAGATAGATAGATACTCGATAGATAGATACTCAATACATACTCAATAGATACTAGATAGATAGATAGATAGATAGATAGATAGATAGATAGATACTCGATAGATAGATACTAGATAGATAGATACTCGATAAATACTAGATAGATACTCGATAGATAGATAGATAGATAGATAGATAGATAGATAGATAGATAGATAGATACTAGATAGATAGATAGATAGATAGATAGATAGATAGATAGATAGATAGATACTAGATAGATAGATAGATAGATAGATACTTAATAGATACTCGATAGATACTCGATAGATAGATAGATAGATAGATACTAGATAGATAGATAGATACTCGATAAATACTAGATAGATACTCGATAGATAGATAGATAGATAGATAGATAGATAGATAGATAGATACTAGATAGATAGATAGATAGATAGATAGATAGATAGATAGATACTAGATAGATAGATAGATAGATAGATACTACATAGATAGATAGATACTAGATAGATAGATAGATAGATAGATAGATAGATAGATAGATAGATACTAGATAGATAGATACTACATAGATAGATAATAGATAGATACTAGATAGATACTAGATAGATAGATAGATATATACTAGATAGATAGATAGATAGATAGATAGATACTCAATAGATACTCGATAGATACTCGATAGATAGATAGATAGATAGATACTAGATCGTTAGATAGATAGATACTAGATAGATAGATAGATAGATAGATAGATAGATAGATAGATAGATACTCGATAGATAGATAGATACTACATAGATAGATACTACATAGATAGATAGATAGATACTAGATAGATAGATAGATAGATACTCAATAGATACTCGATAGACACTCGATAGATAGATAGATAGATAGATACTAGATAGATACTAGATAGATATATACTAGATAGATAGATAGATAGATAGATAGATACTCAATAGATAGATAGATAGATAGATAGATACTAGATAGATAGATAGATACTCGATAAATACTAGATAGATACTCGATAGATAGATAGATAGATAGATACTACATAGATAGATAGATAGATAGATACTAGATAGATAGATACTCGATAGATAGATAGATACTACATAGATAGATAGATAGATGGATAGATAGATAGATACTAGATAGATAGATAGATAGATACTAGATAGATAGATAGATGGATACTAGATAGGTATAGGTAGATACTAGATAGATAGATAGATAGATAGATAGATAGATACATACATACTAGATAGGTATAGGTAGATACTAGATAGATAGATAATTGATAGATATAGATAGATACTAGATAGGTATAGGTATAGATACTAGATAGATAGATAATTGATAGATATAGATAGATACTAGATAGATAGATAGATAGATAGATAGATAGATAGATAGATAGATATTAGGTACTAGATAGGTTGATATTGAAAGGTTGTGCCAAATACTTTATGATAATCTGCTCAGTGTACAAAAAACATCCAAAAATGTGTAATAATTTGAATGATTACTCATAGGCATGTGCTAATGCCTTAAAGCCATTTGTACAACTCACTGCCTCTCCATTTGTTTTTTTTTTTAATAACGTTTGGCCACACACACACAGACACAGACACACACACATGCACACAAACCATTCATCACCTGCCACCCACACTAAATTATTATCTCTGTGCTTCAAGGTCAAGGAGATGCAGCAGGTAAATTAGTCTGAGAGGTCAGCAGGGTTTGATCTCTCTATCTCTCTCTGTCTCTCTCTCTCTCTCTCTCAAGTACCCCCTGTGGTGCCATTGCGGACCCCTAGGGGTACACGTACCCCCATTTGAGAAACCCTGCTCTATACATCCTATATATCTATACGTACAAGGGCAAACTTGGGGAAACTGTTGTTGAAATTGCTGGTGTTCCCGCCCAAAATCTGCGGCCCACTTCAGATCAAACTACCAGTACTTTATATTTGGCCCCTGAACTAAAAATGAGTTTGACACCCCTGCCCTACAGCACCGGCTCTGTGTGAGTATTCGTTTATTCACCGTTTGTTCACAAGAAGGTTAAACGAGTGTGTTTGTAATCAGCTCGGATGTTTTTTGTGTATGAGGAGGATATGGCCCTCATTACCTCATGATGAAGAGCTCACTGGATGGTCATATCCTTGATTTATCCTGCTGCTTTTGTCTGTGTGACGGATGGCGTAGTGGGAACGAGCCGATCCCTCATCAAAGTGCTCGCTCTGTGACGGCTCGGAATCAGCAAACAAAACAAACATAGATCGAAGCGCGATGGAAAAGGAACTTTAATCGTGTCACTTGTGAATATTTCATCTTTATTTATTTATTTACTTATTTTGCGTTTTACAGCAGCAGAATGTGTCGACGTGTGGGTTTGTTAAACACTCGATCTGTGAACGTTGCGTACGTCATGCATACTGTGTTTATACAGTCACAGAGCACATGGCTGCTGTGTGTGTGTGTGTGTGTGTGTGTGTGTGTGTGTGTGTGTGTGTGTGTGTGTGTGTGTGTGTGTGTGTGTGTGTGTGTGTGTGCGGTGTGCGTTTGTATGTGCGTGTTTGTGTGTGTGTGGGGGTGTGTGTGTGTGTGTGTGTGTGTGTGTGTTTTTGTGTGTGTGTGTGTGTTTGTGTGTGTGTGTTTTAGTGTGTGTGTGTGTGTGTGTGTGCAGAGCAGCCAGCTGGGTTGGAGGGGTAATAAAGAAGGAGAATCAATAGGCCATGCAGTAGAGCCAAGGTGCTGCCATTTATCACACCGCCTCCCTGACTTCCATCATTCATCATGCCCAATGAGGCAGCAAATAGGAAAATGACTATTTGTATCAAACACATCTGCACTCATCCACTGAGGTATTTTATTCCCATTAACTCAAAGAGTAGAATACGCCACTTTCAGCTGCTTCTGCTGCCGCTGCTACAGCGATGTGTTTGTGTTTGTGTGTGTATGTGATTGTATTTGTTCAGGCTCGTGCTTGTAGATTCCTTGGGAACACATTCATGGCTGCTGCTGTTGTTTTTCTCCCAAGAAAAAAAAGAAAAGTAAAGCAGAATTTGTGATGATGCAAGTCCTTCCGATCCTAAACTGAGTGTTTAATCTCTATATCAGAGATGGGCAACTCTATCACAGCAGGGGCCACAAAAATGTGACTGTATCTGTTCCGAGGGCCACATTATCAATATTCATGTCAGCATTTAGAATAATGACCAATCAGAGCGAACACAGGTTTTTTTTTTTTTTGTGTGTGTCTTTGTCTGTGGTTTGCTCAATTTTTAGTCATTATGTGTGTTTTTGTTCTTGTTTTTGTGTTCTTGTTGTAATTTTTGTAATATTTTTCTGTCATTTTCTGCATTCATGTTGTCGATTTGTGTTTGTGGTCACTTTCTGTCAGTTTGCGTAATTTTGTTGACAGTTTCTGTGTATTTATTCTGTATATATATGTTATTTTTTGTGTCATTTTGTTTGTTTAAGTGGTTGTTGTGTCTGTCTTTGTTGTCATTTTGTGGATTTTAGGAATCTTTTGTGTGTTTTTGTGTACTTTGTGCAATTTGCTGTCAATTTGTGTGTTTTGGGAGTTATTTTGTGTATCATGTTGGGATTTATTTTCTTTCCAACTTCTTGAAATACAATTTTTGATTGTCTGTCTGATCTGAGGGCCACATTATCAACATTCAACATTTAGAATAAAGACCAATCTGAGCATTAACACAGGGAATACCTCATAGTAATTTTGTCTTTGTAGTCCTGTGTGTGGGTTTCTTGGTGTTTTTTGAGTTTTTAGTCGTTTCTTGTGTTTTTTTAACTCATTTTGGGTTTTTTTCTTGTCAAAATGGTGAATTTTTGTTGCCTTTTTGTGTTTTTTTCGAGTCATCGTGTGTGTTTTTGTATATTATTGTGTTATTGTTGTCATTTGTGTATTTCTCTGTCATTTTGTGCAATTTTGTTGTCATTTTGTGTGTCTTTGAAGTCCTTTTGTATATGTTGTTGTTTTTGTCATCATTTTGTGCTTAAGTGGTTGTTTGGTGTGTCATTGTTATCATTTTGTGTGTTTTTGTTGACATTTTGCTGTTGTTTTCTGCTTTTCTGGTTGGGCTTCATACAATTTCATGAATTACAATTATGTTTTGGGGCCCACACAAATTTAGGCCACACGTGGCCCCCGAGCCCCCAGTTGCATATTATGACTGCTCTATATCGTCATCCTCGACTCCACATTTTCCCATTCTTTCTAAAAACCTTCCTCCTTCTAAGCCTGTGGAGTTACGAGGTGAATAATATCACGGCTCTGCAGATCTATTACATTAAGCTCGCCTTTCATTTTCAACCTATAAATTAGGCCCCGACACTGGTCTGCCCAGGGGTTGAGGTGTATATCTGTGTGTGTGCATAGCCTGTACGGCGGCGGGGTGTGGAGGGATGGACTGCGGTCATTATGCTCTAATATCCCATGAAATGGTGAAATTATTATGCAGACGGTTTTATGGGCGATCAGTGAATATCAAAGGAAGGATATTTTGTGTGTGACATTTGAGCCACGAATCACTGGTAATGTGTTTGTTTTGGCTTTCGTTCTTTACTCATTAATGCAGGTTATTTACTGATAGGAAATATAAAGGCAGATTTTCACCGTTTTAAATACAATTAACTCTTGACACTGAGAAAAATGAAGCAATAAAATGAAGTTACATACGTGATCATTTCATTCCTAATTATTTATTGTAAATAAAGTGAATTTAAAATGCAAGAGTTCAGGATATTAGATTTTAGAACATTTGGATGTGCATTTGGTTGTAGACGGAACAGAATGATGGTTTTTTTTTTAGACATTCTTCTCTTTCTAGTACTTTTCATTCACACTTTAAAAGCTTGTAAGAAATGTCTTTCCCCATTAATAACCATACAGTAGGTCCAGAAAAGAAAAATGGCAATGAAAATGCATAATCCGGATCTGATACGGATGGATTTTGGTGGATTAATTGAGGAACCAACCTGACATAACTGAGTCAAATCTCATAATGATCGGCCAATTACGAAGCGGGACATCGATTTTTGAAATAGCAATTTTTTTAAACTGATCCAGAATCAGTATTTTGATCTGGAAAGGGTATGAAATTAAAAAAATAATTTGGGGGGCAATTTTTAGTCCCCGCTGTCTAAGAAATGGGGGCATTTTTAAAATGATTGGAGCACAGTAGCTTCTGCCAAATAAATAACAAAGTACACCCTTCCTTTTTCAGAGCGAAGATTACAAGTAGTATCTATAGCTGCGTTTCCATTGCCCTTGGAAATGCTCAAAATCTAAAACTCTCAAATATCGCTAAAAAGTTTTTACGCTTTCATTATTAGGTTTTTCAGACTTTTCGATATTTAAATGTGTCACAAAAGCTCGATGGTAAACACTTTTTTTAAACACAATTACAAGACATTTCTTAGCATTATACTTAAAAATGATTAGTGCCACATTAGATGTGAAACATCAAAGGAATACAGGGTGTTATAAGGAGGTTTGGTCCATATTCCTGCAGAGTAGTCTGAGATTTAACAGGATTTACAAGGCACCAAAACAACCTTCAGTGGACACACGTTCAAAGCGCAATAATTAATTGTCAAAACTAAAGAAATATCACTTTTATTCTGTGAAAAACTGTAAAGGAAACACAGCTAATGCCAGAAAGAAGGAGTCAGATGTAGGCAAACAAACTATTTAGGCCTTAACAGGTTGTAAATATTGCACAAAAACAAAACCTTACAAATGATGCAATGCAAACAAAAATGTTTCTTTAAAAACTGTAGGTCTATTCAAAAAGATATAGGCCTATGGAAAAAATAATAATAAAACCTATTGAAATTGATGCAGTATTAGCATTCAGGGCTGAAATAGCTAACTCAAAATGCTACAGGCATGGGCTACAGATTTAGGCCATATATTTGTGCATCTGGATCCCCTCCAAAATTTGATAAAATCTTCCAAGTTATAAGATTTACATTTGGTCCAAATCTAATGATAACGATATAATAATAAACATTAGCCCCTGACTCAACATACACAACAAAACGCTGTTAAAATCTGCATTATTTTTACGTTCTTTTAAACCACCTGACATGATTAGAGCCACTTCTCTTTGCTGAGTTTTGAAGGAGAGTATAGTAATGCACCAAGGTCACTTAACACACCTATCGCTCAGACATTCATCAGCGCTCTCTGAGTCCCTCTCCACGGCGCCCTGATAAAATACAGCTCTCAGCGGGCTGGAGCCCCCACATGAGGACCGCACACACTCCACCAGCACTATTAGCAGCCAGGTGGATCCTTCACGTCAATCATTACTGACTATACGCACCTAAGCCTCCTCCACTGCTTTATATAGAAAATATATACATTTACAGTCTTATAGTGCTGGACATATTTGATATTTGTTATGCCAGTTATGCCAGAGGTGGACCGTGTAAAAGACAACCCGGGGTTAACACCATTACCTGCTCACAGCCTCATAATCATTACTGATTGGACAAATTTCTAAAAATTACCTTCTTTATTACCAATTACATAAAACACTTAGCTTTCTCAATATCAATCAGCCGCACTGTGATAATGATAATGCATAATTAAGTCTCGCAGACCAATCTGGATGAATTATCTAATATAAACCTAATGATAAAATCAAAGGCTTCTTAATAAAAGCCATACAGCCATATTGTTTGTTAACTGCTGGAAAATGAAGGAGATAACCGCGTGGCCCTGCAGCGCTAATGTTTCATAAATCAGACGCAAATTCCATAACATCCTTTCATTACTATATAAAATTGGGGTTTTATGAGTTGGACTGAGTATCAATCACTTGTGTTTTCATAGAATATATTTAATCAGGGTTTTTTTTTTTTTTACATTGCATGCAGGTTTACTTTTGTTAGCAAAGAGCTCCTAAAGCTGCATCTGACTGAGCTACACCCACCTTCCCCCCCCCACACTTCCCTTTGGGGAGCTGCAGCACATGCACATCCAGGCTCAAGCTGATGGCTTTTTAGATTCATAAAATTCATAGAATTTCTTCACAAATGGATGAACACAATTTTCTACCAATTTCCTCATTATGCAAATATGCAAATATCAAATCTGCACCAATTAGGGACAGCCACAGCTCCACATTTTACCGGTTTAAGTCTGTAATTGCAGAAACCCCCTCAAATAATTACGCAGCTAATTGAGAATATTTGCGACAGATACAGCAAATTTTCCCCGCAAATTACATTTCATCCGAGGGAACACCGCGCCCGCAGCGAAATCCCATTGAGGTCTAATTCCTCTTACATAAGAAGGAAAGTGAAAACTTGTTATCACATTTGAGCGCTGCGCTGCTTTGTAATGTGGAATGGTCAAATAAATTAAACTGGAATTCATACATATTTCTCTAATCTCTTTCAAACGCACTGAGTTTGTGTAGGAAATAACACACCGCGGTCCAGTATAAGAGCCTTAATGAGATGCTGCCTGGAGTGCAGGGGAGCCCTGGAGAGCAGGGTGTGAGAGAAGCTCTGAAGTGTTTCCAGATGTAGAATCACTTTGTCACCTTCCAAACTTTACGCTTTCACAGACGTAAAGGTTTTCTGCTGCTGTCCCAGTTCTTCACCCTCCTCAGGTGACCCTGTCCAAGGTCACAGGGCCACCATGCAGCACAATGACGCACATGCACGCAACAGCACCCAAGTGTGTGTCGATACACACCTACATGGTCCATAAACGTGTGAAGCGGTGATGGAGCTGCTGTGAGTAAACAGGCAGTGCGTCGGCGAAGCGTAACTGCGTCCATTTGTCAGAGCGCGATAAATACTAGCGCTGCTGCTGCTGCTGCATGATATCTTATTCTCCATCCTAGCAAAACGCTTTTTTTTTTTTAAATCTGCAGCACATGAGGCTGCATTATTTAACCTTTTCTGCATGCCAACAATGCACAGTAGTATTTAGCTATTTTCCAAAATACTAGTATGCATATCGTTGACAATTAGATGTAAATGTAATTAATTATTTAAATAATTCAAATAATATCATTTATTTTTGTTATTTTTTTATTCCTTTTTTGCATGATTACAATAGCGTTCAGTTAATGTGTCTGCGTTGAGCTATGTGTATTAAATATATATATATATGTGTGTGTGTATATATATATATATATGAGCTGACAACTGAAAACATAAAACGCAGCAAATAATACGTAATGATATAATTGATTGATTGGTATGTGTATAGCAATGTATAGAAATGTGGTTCTATATACAATATAGGTGAAGTCTCCACCTTTATTCATGTAATTATTTTTGTGTTCGTATGTATATACAGTAGCTTATATTACAATTATAACTTGTATATGGATAGTATATAATACTACTCTATGTACATTGTTTATGTACCAGTATATGGATGCAGAGGTGAAAGTAACGGATTACAAGTACTCACGTTACTGTAATTGAGTAACTTTTATGGGTACTTGTACTTTTTTGAGTATATTTCTAAATCAGTCATTTTACTTGTACTTGGTGTTGTTTTTTTTTTCTTTTTTATTTCATTTTGAGAAATATTTTATCAGTAATTAGTAACTTTTACTTTAAGTACTATTTAATTGAGCTACTTTGTATTTTTTGTATGACTTACCTGTACTTGTACTGTATGTACTTCTACTTGAGTAGATTATATCAGTACTCTTTACACCTCTGCCTATCTCTAAAATGTGCATCTCTTTGACAATTACATTTAAAATCGAATTAGTTATTTAAATCGCAACAATTATTTTTTAAATTGTTTTGTAATTTATTTATTTTTTCGCATGATTGTAAATTTCACAGCATGGTTAAACATTAGTACAGTTACTGAATATTGTCCTAAATGGAATCATTTCGTCATCCAGTGACTCCAGCTACATCTTTAACCTCTAAAAAAAAAAGAAGGTGCCATGAATGAATTCTCACCTGGTTGTGCTATCAATCATGCACTTAGAGAAGTTGTCACTTTTGTGGATTGGTGGATATCTCATTTTTCTGGGGGGAAATCCCTGTGCGGTTCCACTGTAAAAACAAGAAGAAGAAGAAGAAGAAGAGAACAGATGTGAAAACAAGCAGTGTGTGTTGGTGTGTGTGTGTGTGTGAATGCTTGCACGCATGGTGTGATTGATGAAAGGATAAAGGGATCGCACTGGGGACATGAAGTGGACCCTGCCAGAGTTCCCTGTCACATTGGAAAGCCAATCCATCCTTCCATCCCCTGTGCCTACCGCGCACGCAGCGCTCTATTTCAGTCTGTTTGTGGGAGTAATCAGTTGACCTCGCCCTCCCTTTCTCCCTCTCCCTCTCTCCCCTCCCCCCACCCCCCACTTCCTCACACTCACACCTCAGTCACACAGCCGTTTATGCCGTGATTTTCTGGACACGAGCGCCACTGACACCGGATAGATGAGGCTAATCTCAGTCGCAGCCACACTGTCAGACTGCTTTGCTGAGACTGAGTGGAAAATGGCGTTCAGATGGTGCCCTGCAAACGATTTCACCGTCTTACATCAGTGCAGGCAACAGAAATAATAAGCAGAGGTGTAAAGAGTACTGATATATCCTACTCAAGTAGAAGTACTGTTGCTTGATTGAAATTGTGCTCACGTTAGGGCTGGACGATATAGACCAAAACTCATAATCTCGATACAGGGACTTTTTCTGTCCAGGTCAGCCCACTACATGACCAGCTACACCAGTGCTTCTCAAATGGGGGTATGGAACGGCACTACGGGGGATACATGAGAGAGAATGAAAAGCATAAAAAAATATATGGTTTTATAACGTTATTTTTATTAAAAATTATAATCATAATAAAAATTCCAGCAACTCACAAAACAACAACAAAGAGACTCTAAATGACAGAAAAATACACAAGATCACGACAAAACACACAAAAATAACAGAGAAACATACAAAACGACATAACAGACAAACACGACACCAAAAACACACACACTGAGAATAATTTGAATGACACACAAAAACGATAATACACAATAAGAGAGAAATATACTGAATAATAAAAAGAACAGACAAAATACACAAAATTACACCAAAAACACATGAAATGATGATAGAAATAATCTTGATTAGAACATGAACTGAAAATACAAGGATCAGTTTCCACACCAGGAGTGAGATTACTGTAAATGATAAAAACTATAGAAATAAATCTATTCAGGATTCTGTAAAATGTGTCATCACTCATTCATTCCATCATTATGTTCGTTGTTTTTTCACAGTTAGTTGGACATAAGGGGGTACTTGGATTCATAAGTTAGAGAAAGTGGGCACTTGAGGCAAACAGTTTGAGAATCACTGAGCTACACCATGTAGAAGCTGTTATTAAGTCATTGATGCTCAACATGTGGCTTTTTATGTCTTCATTTTAAGTATTATTCCACCAGAAAACCTTAAAATGGGGAAACTTTTAACCCATTTTTACCTATTTTTACCTATTTCATTTGTCCATTTTGCAACTTCTTTGTCCCATTTTTGCAGGTTCATTTTGACACTTTTACCCAATTTTTGTCTTTTCTTTCATTTCTTTTGCCCACTTTTCATCCAATTAAGCGAACCTTTGCCCAATAAATAATAATAATAATAATAATAATAATAATAATTAAATTGATTCATATCACCTGTTTCCTTTTTCCTCTACTCGTTGCACTATTTTTCAGGTGTCTTTTGGGTTTTCTGTGTTGCCTGCTGTTGTCTTTTTTATTGAGCTTTCATGACAATAATCTTCCCCACTGCAGGATTAATAAACACACTCTATTTTATTATTTTCTATTCTATTCTTTCCTATTCTACATGTTGCCTCTTTTTGTTCCACATTTTTGCCCCTTTTCACTGTTGTTTGCCACTTTTGACTCTTTTCTTACCATATTTTTGCCATGTTTGGACCATTTTTGGGCACCTGTTACCGTGTCTGACTCCACTCACACTTTCCAAAAAAATGTAGCGGACCAGACAAAAATAGATGAAAAATATGAATATGAAGTATTTATTTCATTTTATTATTATTAATAAACATTTCAGGCAACCCCATTTTATTTCCAGGAGACCCCACGTGGGGTCATGACCCCAATGTTGAAAACCCCTGTCCTAAAGCCAATGAATAAATTACAAACATATTTGTGATTATAATAATGGGTCTGTTTGACATATTTTTTTTAAAGTCAACAGTATTGACACCAACAAAAGCTCCCCAGTGTCTGTATTGAATGTGAAACTTAATGCACATCCGATTCATTTTTTTCAGACCACTTTTGCAGCTGTGCACACATGCATCCGTGCATGTGCATGTGTGTTAGTGCATGTGGTGGCGGTAGCTACAGTCTTGTTATGCACGGCTGCTGGACGTGAGGATGAGCATGCGTCCTCTTTAATGCCCTGTTAATTGGCTGACAGTGTTCCCACACACACCTCTCACTAATGTTCTGCTTGTTATTCAGTGAGCGCCACTACTTTCATTCTCCTTGTGCTTCTCTCCTCAGCACTGATTGTTCAGCCTCGTCCACTCATCTCTGTAGGATTTGGAGCAGGGTTTGGAACAAAAAAAAAAAAAGATGTACCTTCAGCACCATGGACAACGCCTCGTGTTCTTGGTCCATGTTGTGCAGAAAGTCCATTACGTTGCTTATTATTATTATCGGCTATAATAATGAATAAAAGCAGAGTCTTGTTGTTTTCGTTCATTGCTACAATTAGAGCCACTATTTTCCCCGCGGTTGCTGACAGACGTCGCACTCATTACACACACTGATTAAAGCTCAGATTAACCAGCAGTGGCCCAGCGTACGCCTCACCAGCACATCGCTCAATACCAGTGAGAGAACATGTGTCAAACTTAAGGCTAGGGGGCCAAATCCGCCCTTTAGAGCATCAAATGTGGACCTCAAGTGGAAATAAAAACACAAAAGAAAGATGAACCTTTGTGTAAATTGTTAAATAATCTCAGTTGTGATTTCTAAGCCCCTTCAAATTCACATATTCAATGAAAACGCCACAATATTTTACTGATATATCACATGACTGAAGTCATTTTTAATTGTAATTGTGGAAAGAACTCAAAATGTTTCTAAAATTTGTGACATTTTCCCAAAGTTGCCTAAAATTACACAAAAATTAGTAACAAAATATAATTTATTCCTTGGATATTGTGCGACAAAAAGAACTTGCTGGAATTATTTTTTAACCGCAATTGTGGAAAAAACACACACTGTTTCTAAAATTCAGGAAATTTTCACAAAATTGCCTGGAATTACACAAAAATTGTCACAAAATGTAATTTATTGCTTGGATATGTGTGTGCTGAAATTATTTTTCATTGCAATTGTGAAAAGAACCCAAAATGTTTAGAACGTTTGTGAACTTTTCACAAAGTTGCCTGAAAATACACAGAAATTAGTCCACAAAACGTAATTTATTCCTTTGATATTGTGTGTGTGCTGAAATTATTTTTTATCGCAATTGTGAAAAAGAACTCAAAATGTAAAAAAAAAAATTAGTGCGATTTTAACAAAATTGCTTGAAATTATTAGTCACAAAATGTAATTTATTGCTTGGATATTGTACATGCTTTACATACAGTGTAAATGATTTACATGTGAAAGGTGCAAACTAGTGCATAATAAGTTACACATGCTGTTTTCCCACCTAAAATCTGCAGGTCACTTGAGATAAAACTTGTCCTTTTTCGGCCCCAGAGCAAAACTGAGTCTGAAACACCTGAGTTAGAGGAAAGAAAAGATGTTTTTATCAGAGGTAACTATTCTCCACTGGGGGAGAAATGACCAAATAAACACCATGTGTGTAACTCTGAGCTAAAAAGAAATACGAGGACAGGGCGGGGGGGGGGGGGGGGGGGGGGGGGGGGGGGGGGGGGGGGGGGGGGGGGGGGGGGGGGGGGGGGGGGGGGGGGGGGGGGGGGGGGGGGGGGGGTGGGGGGGGGGGGGGGGGGGGGGGGGGGGGGGGGGGGGGGGGGGGGGGGGGGGGGGGGGGGGGGGGGGGGGGGGGGGGGGGGGGGGGGGGGGGGGGGGGGGGGGGGGGTAACTCTCACACCTACAGGAACTGCTGCTACTCCTCCAATCTGGAGGCAAAACAAGGAAAAAGTCACTTATGCTCATTAGCAGAGGCAGTGCAGCTCTACCTCTGTGGATTTCATGGTGGAAAAATGAACAGTATATGATACGGAGTGAAAGCCTTCAACCCTGCATCAGCAGGTCGTTCCGGCTCTGAGGGAATTAATTCACGTCCCTCCTCTTCTCTAACCTCCTGCCTCGGCACAAGTGAAGCTAATAGTTTCTGATTCGCTCAGTGACTACATTAGTGTAGATATTTCTGTCTAATTTTATTGGATCTTTAAGACTAGCTGACCTACATTCTTAAGGACTGTAATTAAGTTAGTTGTGTGTAGTCATATCAGGTCCACTAAGGCTTCAATTACATTAGGTAGACCTATAGTTTCTTCTGGTAAATGGTGTGTTGTGATGACTTTGAACTGGGGTTTTTGGATGAAAACAACTTACCTTGTTATTTAGGGATCACTTAACAGATCAAAAACTAAACACATCCGCTTTAATTGCAACTTATATGAAAGCATATCCATCTTTTGTGTATTTAACACAAACAGTAGCTTATTATAAAACAAAAGTAAATGTTGTGATGTAATAAACTGACATTTCATTGTGAATAAAGTAACATAACATTATAATTTACCAGGACAGTTGGTTTTATACATAGTTTACCAACCTTTTTGGGGTCATGACCCTTTTTTTTATATCACAAATTTCTGGCGACCCCAAATATTCTCTTTCAATAATTAGATTATGATATTGTTTATTATAGTGTGTAACAAATACAGAGTAGACAGGATGAGTGCACAAAGTGACAAGATGCACCAGCTCAGATATTTCTACTGTTTTAATTTGAACTAGATTTATATTAGAGAAGTGAAAGTATACTGTAAAATACAGTTGTTTGAGGTTGCGTGTGTTATAATTTGAATAGAAATAATAAATATTTAAGCTCTTTTGTGAGCTTTCTTCTGCCTTTATGTCCATTTCTGTTGTATTATGTATTGTTTTTTTAACATTGTAATTAAATTTTATATATGATATTTTATACTGTATTAATTTAATTTTTTTTGTCTTTTCAGTCCTTTTTCTCTTTCTTTTTCTTTTTACTGCATTTTATTTTAACTAGATTTATACTGGAGAAATGAGATTGTGTGTAGTGTTTTAATTTGAAAACAAATATAAGTTTTCTCTCTTTTCCTAGACTTTGTCTATTTCTGTGATATTAGGTGTTGTTTTTATATTATATATATTACATTTATTTTATTTCCTATATATATAGATATTTTTATACTGTATTTTTTCTTTTCTTTTATTAGATTTATATTTGAGCAAGTGAAGATATAGAATGCAGTTGTTTAAGATTGCGTATAGTGTTTTTAATTTGAAAAATATGAAAATATACTTTTAATCTGTACTAATCAGGCGACCACATTTAAATGTCAGGTGATCCCACAAGTGTGTTAAAGGCTACTTCAGAGATGGGAAACTTCTATCAGAGCGGGGGCCACAAAAATTGGATGATCTGATCTATCAACATTAGCATTTAGAATAAAGACACATCTGAGCATTACCACAGGAAAGAACAAAAAGTTTTGTCTTTTTAGTCCTTCTGTATGTGGGTTTCTTAATGTTTTCATTTTTAGACATTTTCTTTTGTTTTTTAACTCATTTTGTCTATTTCTTGTCAATATGGCAAGTTTTGTTGCCTTCTTGTGTTTTTTTTTCAGTCATCGTGTGTGTTTTTGTTATATTGTCATTTTGTGTATTTTCTGTTATTTTGTGCAATTTCGTTGGCATTTTTTGTGTCTTCAAAGTCCTTTGTATACGTTTGTGTTTCAGTGTTTTTTTTAGTGTGTCTTTGTTATCATTTTGTGTGTAACATTTTGCTGTCGTTTCTGTGTTTCTGGAGATTTTTGTGTTATGTTGAGCTCCGTACAACTTCATAAATTACAATTCTGTTTTTGGGTCCGAACAAAATTAGACAGAGGTTCCGCATGTGGGCCCCGGGCCGCCAGTTTGCTTATGTCTGGTCTACATGTTACAGCTACAAAGTCAAGTGTTCAAACCTCTAATCTGATTGTAATGATTGAGACATTGATCAGCTTTTACAAGGAACTGTTAGCCCGTGATCTTGATAAGCATCATGGGGTCAATATAGCTTGGTTCCGCCCACACGTTGTCTGTCCAATTAAAAGTGTCCATCGATTATTGATAGCTTTGTACTGGCATATGAGAGAGACAACGTTGGAAGCTGAGCCACTGCCAATACAGGCTACGCGTTTAGCCGCACGCTAACCGGAGCTGACACCAGCGTATTAAAACGCGGACTGGTTAATTCACCTCAGTTGGCCTCTGTGTTGACTCCGTGGATCTGTGCTTTATACCTGGACCAGTGTGAATGCTGATCATTAAGCTCCTCTGATCAGTGCAAGAGGGACTCGTAGCATTGATTAAAAACAAAGGTGGATGTTGCAGTTGTTGTGGATCTCTAATTAGCTTCTACGATATAGGACTAGTGTGGTGTGTCTATGTCTCACAGCTACTGCAACTTCTTTATCTTCTTTTTTAACAGTTGTTGTTAAGGGTTTCATTTATACAAACAACTTTTTTCTCAGGAAATTTATTTTGATCTCCTGACATGTTTTGACTGTCAAATGCCAGTCTTCTTCAGGGGCATCTGCTGGTTGTTTTGATGTATCCTTGACTTCTGCGTAACAATTCCATGTCAGCAGATCAAAATAAATTTCCTGAAACACAGTTGTATGAAAATTATTTTTTTCTTATTCAAAAACAAGAAAAAAATAACATGCTGAAATTATTAAGTGGTAGTCAAGGACACATCAAAGTGATCAGCAGACGCCTCTGAAGAAGACTGTCAGGAGTTCAAAGTAAATTTCCCAGGAAAGAAGTTATCAAATAAATAAAACCGTAGCATATTAAAAGAATATTAAAAGCATGTTAAAAAGAAGAATAAAATAACTTTTTGGTATTTTTACGCAGAAGTCAAGGACACATCAAAGCGATCAGCAGACGCCTCTGAAGAAGACTGGCAGTTGACAGTCGAAATATGTCAGGAGATCAAAGTAAATTTCCTGATAAAAAGTTATCAGAAGAATGAAACTTTAACATAGATATTGGACATTTTTGTAAATATTCTGAGTGGTGGCAATCATAGCCATCTCCGTTCAGGAGACATTAATAAATATAAAGCTCAAACAGCACGTGAGGCTGCAGGAGGAAATGACAACACTAATTTGTATGTCTGAGAGGAAATGGGCCCCGTAGCTCATAGTTATCCCTTGTTATTGTGTGTGTGAACGCCTCTGAACCTAATTCCATTTTCCCCTCTCCTATTTTCCAGCAAGCTGCTTTTCCATTAACTTTGGGAAAACAGGATGGCAGGTCCATTTAAAAAAAAAAAAAGCCCCCCACCCCCCCGTCCCACCCTACCCATAAGCGTCTGAGCTTCTGTAAATAAGAAATTAAGAGCAGAGCCCGTTCCATCATCGGGGCTGTGTCTGCTGCAAACAGAGGGCGGGACGAGGGGAGCGCTACCTTAGCATATGCTAACTATTACAGCATGTCTTGATGATGGGACACAAAGAAATGACTGGTAATTGACGTAAAATATGACAAAGTGTTGAGTCTTTGCGGGGGAAAGCGTGCCGTATTACGGCGTATCAGCTCCGTAATGTGACTGATTAATGAAAGATCGGCCTAGCACTCACTCAGCTGATTTGGTGAAAAATGAGTTTTGTGTTGTCATTCCGACAAGCCGGCAACCGCGGCCGGAAAAGACTATTAGCCGGAATCATTATCAATAGCCATATTTTCAAACTCTATTATGGCAATCAGGCTGGAATTTATTCAATAGATTTAGTTCATTTGGTTGTAATTGATAAATAATCAAAATTTATCAATGTACTTGCACAGATTTCACTAACAATCAGGGAAAACTGCCCCATTTACCAGCTGACTTGGTCCAAATTAGAGTAAATTGATGATCAATTAATCTTGGGAGGGGTAGTGAGCAGTGTTTGGTAGAGAAGCAGCAGAACGCAGTGGATGGAGAGAGAGGAAAAGAGCTGAGGGCGATAAGGAGAACGGACGGATGGGACGGAGTGGGAGACACGAAGGAGAAAAAAAAACAAGGAGGCTCTGTTCAAAATCTAGATAGGATCTAACGTAGTCTGACATCAAAACGAGTATGTAGTACTTTAGATACGTACATTAGATAGTATGGAAAGATTGAGTATGCGAGAAATACCTGGATAAAACTATTTGAATTCTGATCTCACTGTCTGTCTGTCTGTCTGTCTGTCTGTCTGTCTGTCTGTCTGTCTGTCTGTCTGTCTGTCTGTCTACTATCTATCTATCTATCTATCTATCTATCTATCTATCTATCTATCTATCTATCTATCTATCTATCTATCTATCTATCTATCTATCTATCTATCTATCTATCTATCTATCTATCTATCTATCTATCTCTCTCTCTCTCTCTCTCTCTATCAAACTAATTTAATGTCTCAATTACTCAAAATGAGTATGTAGTGCGTTCATATTTGATAGTATGAAAGAGTAATGTGAGAAATATCTACTATATCAGAACATTTTTTAAGTAAGCACGATGGGCACACTAGTTATACTCAACCGTCCCATGATGCATTGTGAGCGGAACTAAAACTCTCCTGGGAGCTAAAAATCAACATCCCCTTTTCAAAACAAAAGCATCTCGTCTTGTCTTCCATTAGTTTTTCATTATTTTGTAAATATGGCTCTTGTTTTGAAGTTAACCAGAAGTTTTGTCCGTAGCACAATGGCGGGTTTTCAAAAATCTCTGAAATATCGGCATGAACTGTGTTTCCGTGAGTTTTATGGATGAAATGAGCACATGTTTGATATTCTACTTGGTCACTTTCTCACTTAAAATGTTTTCAGAACTTTTAAGATGGAGAATCAACAGAGATATTTAGCCTCAGTGTGATTCAGGTTTTTGTCGTTAGTTTCCAAATGCATCTTGGGAAACTTGGAAATATACTTCAGTGAGAACTCACATCATCCTAATCATACTTATAGTATATAGTAGAAAGTATATACTCATTGAGTTTGCCATTTTGAACAGTCAGAGATTCACAGCAACACATGTCTGCTTTTCTCGTCTTATTCTATGACTTTTTTTTTTTTTTATCAATTCATCTCATCAACCCAAGTCCTTTATATCTTCAGCTCATCCACTACTTCCTCAAAGACGCCCTGCTTCAAAAGTTCAGATTAAGATCAACTAAGTCCAACTGAAGAAGGTCAAACAGGTTGATCCCAGTTATTCTTCAATTTGCTCCAGCATTTAATCACATGATGTAACTTCGCTACAGTTTCATAATTAGCAGCACGTTTCTGATTTTAAGCTATTCAGGGACACACTGACCCAAGTCCATCACTTTACCTGATATTCTAGTGTTCAGGGTGTGACTGATCAATCACATGCAGGGAATTGATCTCTTTTCTGACCAGCTTTAGTGGAATTTCTCCTTTTTATCATCTGCTATACAAAGCCACTGTTAATTTTATTATTTCTGACTATCTTAACTCTGGAATCTTATTATGGTTGTTGTTAATGATGACAAAAATAGTAATAATGATTAGGGCTGTCTGATAATAACTTTTTTGCTACACTGATCCCCTTCCCCAACCTAATGTTAGGGTCACATAATAGCTAAATATCATCATAGGTGAGCAGGTTAGGCAATATTTGCACGAATAAACCTCATCTGTGCAAAATAAGAAATATTATTCATTAGTGATGGAAAAAGTGACATATTTGTTTTTAATTATATTGTTTCAAACAACAGCACATTTCGGTTTTTCAATATCGGTGGAAAAACCAATACCAACGTCAACCGATATTACATTTTAGGCTGTTGTTATTGGTCCGGACCCGGACCTCAGACATCCTGATTATAGTTCTGGCACTGGAATGCCGGTAGTTCCGTCACTGCCGGATCGAGTCTTTCTAGCTTTAGTTCCGTCAGTTTTTATTTTAGCCCTAAACTTAACTAAGAACAGGATTGGCTATAGCACAACGCATCATCAGTAGGGTAAAACTAACCTGTCTCACCACGGTCTAAGCCCAGCTCATATTCCCTTAACCCTACCCTATCCTCTAACCCTATTCCTAACCCTATCCTCTAACCCTATTCCTATCCTCTAATCCTAATCCTAACCCTATCCTCTAACCCTATTCCAATCCTCTAACCCTAATGCTAACCCTATCCTCTAACCCTATTCCTATCCTCTAACCCTAATCCTAACCCTATCCTCTAACCCTAATCCTAACCCTATCCTCTAACCCTAATCCTAACCCTAATCCTAACCTTATCCTCTAACCCTATCCTCTAACCCTATCCTCTAACCCTAATCCTAACCCTATCCTCTAACCCTAGTCCTAACCCTATCCTCTAACCCTAATGCTAACCCTATCCTCTAACCCTATTCCTATCCTCTAACCCTAATCCTAATCCTATCCTCTAACCCTAATCCTAACCCTATCCTCTAACCCTAATCCTAACCCTAATGCTAACCCTATCCTCTAACCCTATCCTCTAACCCTAATCCTAACCCTATCCTCTAACCCTAGTCCTAACCCTATCCTCTAATCCTATTCCTATCCTCTAACCCTAATCCTATTCCTATCCTCTAACCCTAATGCTAACCCTATCCTCTAACCCTATCTCTATCTCAGTAAATACCCTAAAATGTTTCTTTTTTTTTTGTAAATGTATTTTTAAAGGTTGAATTTGCTGTGTTAAATATGTTAAAATGAAGAAAAAAGATGTCAGAAAGGGGATTCGAACCCACATCAGCAGAAGGAAAAATAATTTAGTTGTAAGTGCCGTAACTATAGTCAAGTTTGTCTGAGGTCCGTGTCTGGAATCGATAATGTCGCCCATCTCTAATAATGATAACTACATTATCAAATCCAGGTCATATTCTGCCTGTAATAGAATTTAATATAATGTACAACCTGATTTGGATTAGATTCTATATTCATGAATAAATGAAGGAATTTCACACATTTAGTGTTATTTTTTCTGCCACTTGTTTTGGCCTGAAGTATAAAAGGAAACGCCAACAGTGTCTTGGGGCTTCCTGCACCATGTGACATAAAGCACTCGTTGTCTTCAATGATGCATCGCTGCTTTCTAATGATGGAGCTTCAGTTATGGACCAAATTAATGAGCGGACTCGAGAGGGACCACATTCTAATCACTGGAGCAGAAGTGGATGGAGAGTCAGGGAAAGGTGCTAATGTGGAGAAGCAACATGACAGGAATCAGAGAGAAAATATACAGCAACAACAATAACGCCCTGAAACATCTTCACTCTGTTTGGACTTCATTTGAGTCAATGGAGGAACTGACTCAGTTGTGCAATTATGGGTAAGATTTCATTTCATTTCATAGCTGAAGGAAGCAGAAACTGTTAGAAAAAACAAAAAAAAAAAAACAATAATAATAATACACAACCTCAACAAATGCTATTTACCAAAAAAGGTGTTGAATCCCACTTTTAAAAAAAAACCTGAAAAAAAAAACTTTTGTTTTCCTGCTTAAAACCAGAAAAAGATGATACTGTCTGAAGAAGGAGAAATGTTTGATATATTTCATGCTTGATTCTGAAATATCCAATTATTGTTTTCCTCCATTGATGCTTTGATGCTAAAAGATGCTGAAATGTTTGAAGATTACTGTGATTAAAGTGAGAAACTATTTTACTGGACTAGAACACAACTTTTTTTTAAAACTATTGATTAAAAGTATTGTTAAAAATATTGTTAACTTTTTTTTAAAATTAATTAATTATTGTATCATATCAATTTTATTAAACTACAGCTTTTTGTTAACATGTAACCTTTAATGCAGTGGCTATCAAACGTTTTTGGCTCAAGCACCCACTTTCTTTGATTTCTGAATCCAAGTACTAAGAGTATATTTTCAGTTCATGTTCTAATCAAGATCATTTCCTTCACATTTAATATGATTATCATTTTTAACCATAAATAAACATTTTAAACCCCATATTTTTTATGCTTTCATTTGTTCATTTTACACTCTTTCACTCTCAAGTATCCCCTGTAGTGCCTTTGCGTACCTATATGGGTATGCGTACCCCCATTTGAGAAACACTGCTTTAATGTTTCTTCAACTCTGCATCTTTTGAGTCACTAATCCTTAATTTAGGTGAATTTTGTGCCCAATTTTTATTTATTTATTTATTTACTTATTTTGAAATATCTAAGATACCTGCTGTACATGTATTTCTTTTATTTGTATTAAATGTTATTTATTTTAGTTGTTCTAATGTAACAATAAAATATCCATTGCTACGGCTTAATGTTAATGTTAAAATATAATGATGAACAGCCTGTATTTCACCATGTAAGAGCGCACTGACACTTCGGACCCTCGTGCGTCTGCGGCTGTGATTCTCATCGCCATTTTATTATTAACGACACGCGCGCGCGTCGCTCACACGCACACACACCTCGTGCATGACCCGCGCCTTCTCTCCCTCATTAAGGAAAATGGCTCTTCTCGGCTGATTATTTTATTTGACACTGTGATTACCACCCTGTGGCCGCCGTGGAGCCCAAGCGGAGGACGGCGGGCCTTAATTGGGTCTTTGGGATGCGCGGAGCGGTGTGGAGGGGGAAGCCTCTAATCTGATACAACGCAACAGCACACGGTTCATATGATTGTCAAATCAAATGAGATTTGATGGAGAACTTCTGAAACAAAGGGGGAAAATTAACCCTGTTTTTATATTATTTCTATAATCCTAAATTGTAAGGGCTCCATCTGTGTGTTTTTATTTTATATCATCTACTGCTTGTGTTCTAACCTGTTTTGCAAAGGCATGAATATATGAGCAATGGATTTAACGCAGTGTGATTGGTAAAAAATAAAAAAGAAAAAAGAAGAAGAAGCTGGATACGGAATTCCTGGTGTCTGAAATTGCTACAGAATTGCATTTGTTTTTGGTGCGCTTCCATTAAAAGTGTCTCCTCGCGTGTAAACATCCGTTCCGCAGTCAGATGCGCCGCATTAACCTGCGACGATTGTATGTGAGCGTGTTTTCACTGCAGGGGAAGATTGATGTGGCCCAGTTAGAGAGTCTGAGTGAGACATACACACACACACACACACACACTGCTCACCTGCACAAATAAAAACACCATATCACGTTAAACTCAAATAAGTGATTAATTTAAATATAATATTTTAATTGTTTTTTGTTTTGTTTTTAAAAATAAAGCGTTTAGCAATTATAAATCATTAACCATATATATATATATATATATTAACAACAGACTACAGGTGAAAAATAGCAATTTTTTGCCTAATTTTGGCATATTTACAGTATTGTTTGTTTATTAATATATGCACTGTCCCTGAAATTAAAATAATAAACGAATTAATTAATCAGTCTGTAAAGTGTCCTTGAATGCTGAGAAAGGCACTTTTAAATTAATTTTGTATAATTAAAAAAATGAAATTAACAATTATATATTATTATTATTATATTATCATTATTATTATTTATATCATGCTCAGATGAAATACATTAGCCCAATTAAAGCATAATAAATTACGTATTACATACAATAAGACGTTTTTCAACCTTGAAGTCGTGACCCCATCTGGGGTCGCCTGAAATTTAAACAGGGTCATCTGAAATGTCTAGTAATTAGTTAAACAAAAAAAATACTGATTTTTTTTCTCATTATTGTTATTCAATTATTTTAAAAATCAAAACAACACACAATCTTAAACAACTTTATTCTATACTTTCACTTTCTCGAATATATAGTTCAAATAAAATGTAGGAGTATATAAAAAAAAATCTAATCACTAATATTCCTCACTCCTCTATTTGTAAAGCTGTAATATACATGATTGAAAAATTCATTATAGAAGAAGAAAAAAATCATTAATTGGAGTCATCACAAAATTGTGATATTGAAATCAGAATAAGTTTTATTGCCAAGTCAAGTTTTTAGGCAATACAAGGAAGTTTACTTGGTGTGAAAAAAAAAAAAAAAAAAAAAAAAAAAACAGAAACATTATCATTATAATAATAAATATAAAGGATTAATATAAATATAAATATGAACATAATCAAGTAGTGCTGGTCGTAGATGGGATATGAGATATCCAACTTATTTGATTTAATTTGATTTTAATTTAAGTTTTATTTCGAACATGAACACAAACAGCAGGGGATTTACCACAATGGGATAATAATAATAATAATAATAATAATAATAATAATAATAAACCAAAGCGAAGAGAGAATAAATGGTTACAAAATCATTAATACTTAAATAATTAAAAAATAAATAAATGAATAATAATAATAATAATAATACATGAGTTTCTTGATTATTATCTGTTTTGTCTTGTTTTATTTGCAGATCCGACTTGTTCCAAAGCATACAGACCCTTTCCTTTCATTCTCCTGCAGGCTCCTTCACAAACGCAGGGTTTTTTTTAGCCTTACATCTCTCACCGAGCCTGATGCTGATGCTGATTGTCTTTCCTGAACCTTCGGCTGCTGATGGTCACTGCCTCTTTCCTCATCTCAGAGGACCATGGTCGCACTATAGTCCATTTCCTGCAGGTTTTCACGCTGTGCCTCGTGCATATATCGTCTATGCTGGACAGATTGCTGTTGAGAAGCATAAAGGATGAGCTGGAGAGAGAGAAAGGGAGAGAAGCATGGGAGGGATGAGATGGGAGTCCTCGCTCGGACGCCTCCATTGTGCGGATGCAGAGAAACCTATTTATTCCCATATAGAGGCGATGGTGGTTCTATTCAGCAGATACACCCGACATCTGCCCAAAGCCTTCCAGACCCAGCCCTGTGTGAAAGAAGTGGGAGTGAGCACTGCAGATCAATGACTGTCCTGCTAATTGTATAATAGACCTACTTATGAACCTCAGCTAAAGGGGGGCCACAATCGTTTAGGGGGTCCAGACCAGCACGTCTGATTTTTTTTGTTTGAAGCAAACAGGCCTTGATGCGTTTAATTGCATCTTGCGCTGATGAAAAGTCGATGGGGAGTTAAAGCGGCCGATCACTAACAGACTTTAAATCCATCTGTAGTCGTTATTTATTTATTTATTTCCCGCAATTTGTCTCCCACAAATCACCTGCCCTGCACGAGCTGAGCGCGGGAGCAAATAAGGGGGAGCGTTTGTTTGGATTGTGATCCAAGTTTGTCAGTTATAGATATATGTTCAATAGAGTTCATATAAACTACAATCTACATCAGAATCCGTTTTTATTGTCATTAAGTAGAGTTTTAGACAATATAATGTTTGGTTTTTTTTGGTGGATGTTGCTAAAAAAAAACCCAAAACAAACCAGAAACAGTATAAATAATAATAATAATAATAATAATAATAATAATAATAATAATAATAATAAGCAATGTGATGGCCCTGATAAAGATAAATCACACTACAATTACCATAGCTACCAACTTTTTTATTGTCCCTCAATTTTGGATGATCAATTCCCCCCCAAAATTGATTTTTTTAAACAACTTTCACATAATAATAATAATAATAATAATAATAATAATAATAATAATAATAATAATAATAAATAAATAAGAATAATGAATATGAAAGCAGCTACACTGAGGAATGTTTTGGAGCTACATTAGCCTTTATTTATTTAATTTACAAAGCTCAGTTTTTTACCTAATTCGTTTATGAAAATATTGCGTGTGTTTTCCCATTAAACTGGCGTATGCTTTTGTTTGACCAGTGTACAAGCCTTCTTATGTGGCCTCACTGTCACTATTTTGCAGGTAAATGCATCTACAAACAGAAGTCCTGTCACGCCAAACGCTGATATGAGATTAAACAAACACATTAAGATGTTTAACGTGGAATAATTTGAGCATGAAAAGCTAATAAATCAGAGGAGCGAAATGGCAGAGGATTGAATTGTAGCGTTTTTTAGTGCGCGTTCAGGATACGTGCTCGTGCGTGCCTGCAGAGGGGGGAGAAAAAAAAGAAAAAGAAGGCGTGGTTACGTCTGTGACAGTTGGAAACACGCGCTCTGATTGGCTCGCCGTCAAAGAAGCCAGGGTTTTTTGGCTCCTCCCCTTCGCTCTTAGGGACATTATAATGCAAGGGAACCTCCTTTTTTAAGCACAAACTGAATTTTCTTTCATTTAGAGCATCTATACTTTATAAATTGACCCAAAGTTTGTTAGGGGTGTTTGTTTTCGTGGAGGATGTCACCCTGGAGCGTACGCCATGCTCTCTCATGCCGACCTGCTGGATGCTCGGCTCGGTGAGTTATCATCGGTCAACTCCGGCCTAAACTCCAGTGTAAGATTTCTTCTTCTTCTCTTTTTTTACTTTTCTATTCCACTGATGAAAACAAGCTGTGTTGTGACTTCATATTTGTCCGTTTGTTATGTTGCTTAATTTATTGAAAAATCTCACTGACATCTGATAATAAATGCGTGTAAATTTCTTAAATTAGATTGATTTGTCATATCATAAACTTGACATTTCTATTTATTGCAGATTATGAGTTAGATTTAATTCTGAAATGAATTTGCTCTAATATTCTTTCATCATCATCCTCGCAGGGATGAAGGATGCTGCGGAGTTACTCGGACACCGAGAGGCTCTCAAGTGCCGCCTGGGAGGCGGGGTGCCAGACCAGGGGCATCCAGGAGACATGGCCCCTGGTTCGGACTCAGTAGAAGGGACTACCCTCCTCCCGGGTGAAGACATCACCACCGTTGGTTCGAATCCCGGTGGGATGTCGGTGAACGGGAAGGAGCAGGAGAAGCAGCAGCAGCAGCAGCCGCAGCAGAGCTCCGGACAAACGGCCAGTCAGCAGAAACAGAAGCGGCACAGGACGCGCTTTACGCCTGCGCAGCTCAACGAGCTGGAGCGAAGCTTCGCTAAAACCCACTACCCAGACATCTTCATGAGGGAGGAACTGGCTCTGAGGATCGGCCTCACCGAGTCCAGAGTGCAGGTAAATAACTCATTTATATGACGCACAAACCCTAAAATATCCCTTTAAACTCACCTGCACGGAAACGAAATCATAATTCTGTGTTTTAAATCCAATTTCTCCAGGAATTGTGTTAACGTGTGAAAGCATGAAATGTGATTTTTAAAATCCGCACAATTTTTCAGCCATTGTGCGTAAATGGACATTTTCCTATTTTTCTTTTGCCTTTTACAAAATAATCCAATAAACACGGTGCTTATGTGCACACTTTAAACTCGCCTGCAGGAAAACGAGAAAATCTGAATTCATGCAAATGTATATATATCATAATGTCTTGACCTTACATTTGTATTTGTTTTAAATCAAGTTTATCTCGTGTTTTTTTGTGATAAAACTGTGTGAACGCATGGGATTTGATTTTGACAAGCACATAATTTTTCAGTGCGTAAATGGAAAATGTCGTTTTTTCTTTTGCTGCATTTACAAAATAATCCAAAAATAAATAAATATAGATTTTTTTTTTTTTTTTTTTTTTTTTTTTAAAAGCATAGTTTCGTGTGTCTGCTGTTTATAAACGGTGCTATGTTCAGGTTGCTGCAAAATACTAAAATTTACTACAGATGTTATTCAAGGAAATCTATTTCTATAGCGCATTTTATACACAAGGCAATTAAATGTGCTTTACATGATCATACAATGCAACAGAAAACATTTTAACAGTATAAATATAAATAAGAACATTAAATAAGCAGTAAAAACATGCATTATAAATCAACAATAATAAGTTAGACTTCTTCATTTTCCTTTTTAGAACGTGTAAATGTTTATTAAAATCTTCTTACTTTGTGCTTGTTGACTTGTTTTGGAAATTAACTTGTTTTGTGACATTCCTTTTATTTATTAGGTATTGTTTTTGTTTTATACATGTTCAAAATAAAAAAAAAATCAAATAATATGATTAAAAATATCTCCGTCAGTCATACGCAATAGAGAAAGAATGCCTTGAACTTTGGATTTTTTAAAGTAGAAAATAGCAAAAATAACAATTGTTGTTTATAAAAAAAAAATGATACCGGTAAGTCTTTTTCATTTCAGGTATTTTGCCATTTGGAGGGATGAAGCTAAAATCACCCAATAAATAACTGAGAGGGTTTTAATTATGTTTTTCACTGTAGTTTATGTCAAGTAAATAAAACTAAAATAATTATTATTATTTAAAAAACAAAAACAAAAAAAACATGTTGCGGATGAGTAATAATTTTGTTTTCATGTGTTCACTCATTCATTAACACGGACACTGATTGGAATCTTGTGTAAAGTTAGCATTTTAAGATGTCAAAGAATAAATCTAAATAATATGACCCAATCGAAATAAAACAAGGCTTGCATTTAATCTCTTTAATCTCCAAACCAGGCTTTAATAAACTAAACTCATTACCAACCAATTTCATTCTTATTTATAACAAGAAACGGTTTATTAACCATGTGATGTGAAATTCATGCAAATTATCCCTCTGAAAGCAATAAAAGCAGCCTCATCATCACTGTGTTTAATATATTATGGGTTTATTTGGTGCTGCACAACAGAATTGTTCTGTTCACATCGGTAACATATTCAAGCTTTTTTTTTTTTTTTTTTTTTTTAATTCTATTTTTATTATTATTTTGGCCTCTAAATCGGCCTCTCCGTTCAAATGCTCCATCAGCGACGTCTTAATAGAACTGAACTGAATGTATTGTAGTGGTTTTAATGGGATGAGAAATTGCATTTTCTTTCCCCGTGAGTGTAATGGGCTTTTGTGCGACGTTTTCACGGCCTGGCTGAGCGGAATAAGGGGTGAGATTTCACTTTTAATCCGCACAGCCACGCATTAATCACGCACACCCTGCACGCACGCACGCACGGAGATGATGGAATCTTTATAAAAGTCCGTTTTAAAAACCGTGTCAGGGGTGTTTTGTGGATGCTGGTGTTTGTGTAATTTCTCACGCCTTGTGGACTGGGATTGGAGCCCATGCACATCACCGATTTTACACGTCTGTAAATAATACAATATAAGAAACACAGAGCTCTGTTCACAGGCGGATTTTACTGCAAAGCATACACAATAGTCAATGTATTTTTAAACATAATAATACATAATAATCATGTATCTATAAAAAAAAGTAACATGAAAGGTTATGTATATTTTCTAAATTAAATATTACATTTTACACTGATGATTTAACATTTAATTTAATTCAATAGAAATCTATGATGTTTATTCTGCTCACGTTTAAAAATAAGGTGTGTCTAACGCAATTGATTATGGGACGATAAACAAAAAATTGTTTGAGATGCGATGGCCTCGACAAAAATAAATCACATCATCTTTATCAATAAATATCAGCTAATTTGTTGCCTTCTTTTTTCCCAGATGAAATATTTATAATTAAGTCCATGAAAAAAAAATCTACAACTTTCACATAATAATAATAATAATAATAATAATAATAATAATAATAATAATAATAATAATAATAATAATAATAATAATAGAAACTCAACATTTGCAATTACATTGTTTTGGAGTGTATTTGGTTATTGAAACTTATCAGAATCAAAATGTATTTTGGATCCCAGGGGAAAATACTTCGTTACAGAAGCTCGAGAAAATATTACAAATGAAAAGAAGAATATTAAGGGAAAAAAAGGGTGTTAATGAAATAGGGATTAAATGTAAGTGCACACATTACAGTAGAAAAATCTAAAATACATAATACAAATATAAATATATATACCAATGTACAAATATAATACAGATATAGTCAAGAATCAAGATAGTATTATACTATGTTTGTCTATTGAAAATATTTAAATTTTGATCGTTGAAGCAAAATGATGATGATTTTTTTTTGTTTTTGTTTTTTTTAAATATATAATTTGGAAGCCTTTTTGACGACAAAATTCAAAATAGTGGAACTTGAAAAAAAAACCCAAAAACAAACAAACAAACAAACAAACGTAACATTTGCAAATTAAAATAATACTTGTTTTGGTTCATTTATAAGTGATTTAAATGATTTGATTCGATGTTTTTTTTTCTGTTAATATGTGCACATTCCGTGTCCCTGTGATGTTTCTGACATGTTCTCCATTTCTCCTTGCGTTCCTGCAGGTTTGGTTCCAGAACAGACGCGCTAAATGGAAGAAAAGAAAGAAGACCACTAACGTGTTCCGGGCTCCGAGCACCCTGCTGCCAACCCCGGGCCTGCCTCAGTTCTCCGCCATGGAGAACAGCTTGTGCTCCTTCCACGCAAACGACTCCCGCTGGGCCACGGGGATGCCGGGGGTCTCCCAGCTCCAGCTGCCCCCGGCCCTGGGCCGCCAGCCCGGGATGCCGCAGGGCCTGTCGCAGTGCAGCCTGGGCCACGGGCCGCCGCCGAACTCCATGGGCCTCTCCAACGGGCTGTCCTCCAATGGCTCCGGGCTGCAGTCCCACCTCTACCAGTCACCTTTCCCCGGAATGTCGGCCTCTCTCTCTGGGCCCACGAACGTACCGGGCTCCCCGCAGCTGTGTAGCTCCCCGGACAGTGACATGTGGAGAGGGACAAGCATCGCGTCACTGCGACGTAAAGCGCTGGAGCACACAGTGTCCATGAGCTTCACTTAGGGACCGTCCTATACCCACAAATACCCCCCAATACCCCCTCTCCTTCACCCTATTCTGCTGTTCAGTTCCAAGCAAAGCAATGACAACACGAATCAGACCTGAATGTAAAAAAAAAAAAAAGGAAAAAAAAAGAAAAATGGACTTGATGTAAAGAAAAAAAATATTAATAAGGAAAATCCACCTTCAAACAAATGGACTCCAACTTTGTTGTGGGGTTCTTTATATTGTTATTTCAGATGGATTTTATCCTCCATTGATGATGAATAATATTGTAATGATCTAGTTTTGGCCAAAAGTACGGAAGCGGATTAGGGCCAATTTTGATGGTGAAAATTTTGGGCAAATCGAGAATAAATTCAAAATGTCGAGAGTAAAGTTTAAATATAATGTTGAGATAAAAATCGAGGTTTTAAAGTCTAAATTTCGAGAGTACAGTTGAAATTTCGAGATTAAAGTTGAAATTTCGAGATTAAAGTCGAATCTTCGAAAAAGTCAAATCTACGGAAACTGGCGAGGGCCAATTCACCATATACAACAGCAAACGGCAGATCTGCAAAATGAAGAGTATCGATGAATGCATTAATTAAACCAGGTTTTTTCAACCTTGGGGTCGGGATCCCATGTGTGGTCACCTGGAATTAAAAGGGAGTAGCCTGAAATGTCTTGCAATTGGTAAAAGTAAAAAAAAGAAAGAAATTGCTGAAATTTGCCAGAAATTTATGATATAAAAAATGGGGTCGTGACCCAAATAAGGTTGGTAACCACTGCATTAAACTATACTTCGAAGTTGGGTTTATTAACCACGAGATTCTTTCTCTTCTAGCTCATAAACATGGCATTGTAATCTCTTTAAGGACTTTGAAGAGATATTGCCAAAAACTTCCGCAGATTTGACTTAATTAGCAAACCTGTGACTTTTATCGCAAAATTGTGTTTTAAGTTATTTTTGAAAATTCGACTTTAATCTTACCTTTTCGACTTTATTCTCGACATTATATTTTAACTTCATTCTCAAAATTTTAGTTTTATCCTCGACATTTCGACTTTATTTTTGATTTACCCAACATTATTTCCTCCATCAAAGTTTGTCCCTAATCTGCTTTCCGTACAAAAGGACTGACAGCCAGACAATTGTTGTATTTGCGTTTTTCATTGAGGGCGTGCGTGCACGCGCCCTTATTGTGTTCCGGTGACGTTGTGTTTTGTCAGTCACTGATTGATGAGATCAGCTCCACATTTGGGTGACAGAGCCATCAGACGTGGATCGGACTCTGTTTTTGGATGTTTTTGTGTGGATAAAACATTCTTGCTATGTATACCCGCTGGTCTTTTTTGTGACATGTTTTAACTTATTGTATGTGCTATTCCTCCACACATTTCTTAAATGTTTAAATCTTACACTGAAATGCACCACATGGACGGATTTGTACCAATTTAAAGATGAATAAACAATAAAAAGTAATTTTCAAGAATGTCATAACAAACATGACGCATGTGTCTATTAAATCCCTACGTATTTTCTGATTTTCTAATGTTGTGTGAGATTCCACATGCTTTGGAAAACTTCACTATTTTAGATATTCCACTAAACTGATAGGCTAGTGGTTATCAACCTTGGGGTCAGTACCCCAGTTGGGGTTGCCAGATGCCTTCAAGAAACTAAGAATATTTTTTAAACAATTTGAGCACATTTTTGCTTATTTTTACCCTTTTTCTGCAACTACAACAAACTTGCCATATTCAGAACTATTTTCATCACTTTTTCTTGCCATATTTTTGCTCCTTTTAATGCATTTTTACTACATTACTCCAATTTCTGACACTTCTCCATCAAATTTCAATAATTTTTCTGGACATTTTTTCTACTTTCAAGACATTTTCAGCACTTTCCCTTTCCACCACTTTTCCCACCTAATGTTGCACATGTTGACCCATTGTCACTTTTAACGTCTTTTCACCATATTTCATGCTCATCTTTTGGCAATTTAACCACATTCACTATTTGTCATGCCCATTATTTGCCAGTTTAAACTAATTGTTTCTACTTTTTAAATTACATTACATTACTTTGAACCACTTTCTGTGGTTTTCTGCCATATTTGCTTACTTTGAACCCATTTTATTTCTGATTAAAACAAGGATTCACATCTTTAAGATGACTATATAGTATGGCCCAAATAATAATTAACATTCCTGGATAACAGTGGATATTATTCAGATCAATAAATAAATGTGGTTATCACAGATTCATAGAACAATGGATCATCATTTTACTGACTTTATGGATGGACCCCAAAAAACTCTTCCCTTTATTCCCCCTTATAGATGACCCTGTCTCCACATGACTGTTCTCCAATGTTCATGTCTGTGTTCAACCACCTTCAGCTACAATGGGGGTCCCCAGTCTCTGGAAACCTTAATTTGGGGGGTCACGGCTGAAAAGGTTGAGAACCATTGAGATAGATAAAAATATACAACCATCAAATATCTATTTTTACACTAGTTCTCAGTTGTACTTGTACAAAGACATGCTTTAGTTGTATAATCGTGTATTTTTGGCAGTGATTGCCTGACCCACAGCTACAGGGTTAAAGGGATTATGAAGGGGGGGCTCATGGTGTCAGACAGCTGCAGTAAAGATGTCAGAGCTTTAATGTGACGGTCATTGCTTTGCACCATGACGGTCATCCTGAAACTAAAGGGGAGGGGACTGCAAGACTGCAGCTCAGAGGAACAACTACTAACACTAACACTAATACTAACACTAACACTAACACTAACACTAACACTAACACTAACACTAACACTAACACTAACACTAACACTAACACTAACACTAACACTAACACTAACACTAACACTAACACTAACACTAACACTAACACTAACACTAACACTAACACTAACACTAACACTAACACTAACACTAACACTAACACTAACACTAACACTAACACTAACACTAACACTAATACTAATACTAATACTAATACTAACACTAACACTAACACTATCATTAGTGAGGATGCAGGACAAATCAGTTTTTTAAGATTAAACAACTTCAAATTTGAACTTTAGCTGTTCAGCCATTTTTCAATGGATTTTAAGCATTCAACTTTTCAAATATTGAACTTTTCTCTATCTTCAACTGTTTTCGACCCACAACTCTTCAACTACAGAGGGTTTTTAGCTCCAATCCCATTTTTGGAGTGGAGGGCTTGTTGAGTGGAGCTGGTCCAAATTTGAACTAAAATGCAAATGCTAATGCTAGCTAATCCTAATGTCAATGCTAGCCAATGCTAGCTAATGCTAGGTTAATGCTAATGCTTGGGTAATATTAATGCTAGGATAATGCCAATGCTAGGCTAATGCTAATGCAGTGTTCAATGACACAGGCCAGCACGTGCATCCTCACTTTTTTCAGTGAATGCAAATATTCTAGTTATTATTCATATTATTAGCATTATTACCAAGCAACAACTATATTAATTTGTTCACAATAGCATTTTAGCAATATATCCTTGATTTTGCACTGCAAACTCAGCTGTGATTGTAGGAAGTAGCAGTTAGCCCAAAGCTAATACAATTGTTTGCATTTTTCTCAAAAAATATTAACTAACTAACTAAAAAAAATTAATTAACTTATCCATAAGTATTCTCATTATGATAATAACTTGGCCAACAATATTGTGACTTTTGGTATGATTTTGTGTTTTTTTATTCTTGGTTTTTTTTTTTTTCATTTACATTTATTTTTCATTTTGTGTGTGTTTTTGGAGTCATTTTGTGTATTTTTGTTGTTATACTGTATATTTCTGTCATGTTGTTCTGTATTTTTGTTGTTTTGCCTTTTTTGTGTTTTTGGAGTCATTTTTGTGTATTTTTTTGCCAGTTTGTATATTTTTGCTTTTGTTTTGTAAGTAATATTATGCCATTTGGTTGTCACATTGTGTTTTTTTTTTTTTTTTTTTTTTTTTATCAATTTGTATATGTTTTCTGTCATTTTGTGTATTTTTGTTGTTGTAATATGTGTTTTTTGGAGTTATTTTGCACATTTTTGCTGTTGTTTTGTGAGTAATGTTATGCCTTTTGGTTGTCACGTTGTGTTTTTTGGAGTCATTTTTGTCATTTTGTATATTTTTCTGTCATTTTGTGTATTTTAATTTTGTTGTTGTTTTGTGTGTCTTTGGATTCCTTTTTTGCAGTCTCGCTACATTAGACCGAGGGCCTCCAGTTGTCAACGTCTGGTCTATCCTAAGCAAGTCTGTGATTCTAAAACCGTTTTTGTGTTGCGAGAGTGAACGGACTTCAGTGTCTGTGTCAAGGTGTGTGAGTGTCAACTTGAGCCTGAAATCACAGCAGCTCAAATTAATCAGCGTGTTAACCTCATCTCGTTTCCAGCGCTGAGGCCAATTTACGGTCACAGGACGGTAATTGATGAGATATGGCATTACCATAAGCAGTCTCTCTGCCTGTAAACTTATAATTGGAGTTTCTGTAACAATGCTGAGAGGTTAAACAAAGGATTAATCATAATTAACAAAAGTATATGCTTCCCCCATATTAAACAGTTGGTAACCCCTTTTCTTTATTAACATACATTTATTTGCAGTAATTTGCACATTTATTTATTGAAAAATACAGGCCCAAGTTTGTTTTTTTTTTTTTGAAAAGAAGGAACCTTTAGCTGTAGCTGTTTCCACAGAAAGAATAAAGAGCTTTAAGTATCTATCAGTTTGCTTTTTCTAAATAGTGTTAAAGTATAATTATTGTGAAACTAAGTCTGTTTGCACTCATTGTGTGTTAAAGACAAAGGCAGTAAAAACACACCTTCCCTTAGTGGGATATTACATTTCAAAATAAAGTGACATTTATGCTGGAAAACTATACAGAAGAGAATTAGGGCTACTGAGGGAAAAAACACACATTCAATTTAAAAAATATAATATTAATGTCCTATTAATGAGATTAGAATCAGAATTCTGACCTTAAATTCAGAATTTTGACTTTTTTTACTCAAGAATTTCTGAGTAAATAATTGATTATTTAACCTCAAAGTTCTGACTTTTTTCTGACTTTGACGTCCAAATTCAGATTGTTTTCTCAGAACATTAAGAATAATTGTTTGTTGTTTTTCAGTGGCTCTAATCCTCTTCTGTAGGAAAACAGTTTATTTACTGTAATACTAAGTTTTATTAAGTTATCTTTAATTAAAACTATTGGCTGATGCTTAAAATATCTTTGCATTTTATTTTCTGTTCAGGAATAATTTATTAGACACGCACTGCAGAAAGCTCTTATTAAACTGACTGCTGCTCCACCCATCCAGGTTAGTGTAGATGCATAGGTGTGTGTGTGTGTGTGTGTGTGTGTGTGTGACTCAGCCCAATAGATCCGGGCCCTGTGCTGACTACTGTGTCCTGGGCTGCAGTAACAGATGTGAAATCACATTACCCAAATGCTGCAATTAGTCTCACTCGCTCACGGGTTAATGAGTTTGTGGAAATGTGCGACCCATTCCTCATTAGGTAATTTCTCATGCACTGATGAGAGAAGGAAAGAGAGACGTGGGTTTCCTAACTTAGGAAAAGATGGCACGTTATCTGCTTGACGTTTACAGTAAAGCACAGTTCAATGGAGACGATGCTGTGGGTATTTTATTTTATCACTACTGCTTCCATAGGTAACATGTTCAGCTAATGTTAAGCTATTGCTAGGTTAATGCTTAGCTATTGCTAGGTTAATGCTATTGTTTGGCTAATGCTAAGTTAGTGCTAATGCTAGGTTAGTGCTAAAGCTAGGATAATGCTATTGCTAGGCTAATACTAAGTTAGTGCTAATGCTAGGTCAGTGCTAAAGCTAGGCAAATGCTATTGCAAGGCTAAGGCTAATACTAGGTTAATGCTATAACTAGGCAATTACTAATGCTACAGTAATGCTAATTCTAGGCTAATGCGATTGCTAAGTTAATGCTAATGCTAGGTTAATGCTAATGCTAGGCAAATGCTAATGCAAGGTTAATTCTAATGCTGGACTATTGCTAATGTTAGGCTAAGGCTATTACTAGACTAAGGCTAATGCTAGGTTTATGCTATAGCTAGGTTAATGCTATTGCTAGGTTAATGCAAAGCTAATGTTAATGCTAAGTTAGTGTTAATGCTAGGATAATGCTATTGCTTGGTTAATTCTAATGCTAGATTAATGTTAATGCTAGGCTAATGCTATTGCTAGGCCAATGCTATAGCTAGGCAAATGTTAATGCTAGGTTAATGTTAATGATAGGTTCATGCTAATGCTACAGTAATATTAATGCTAGGCTTATGCTATTGCTAGGTTAATGTCATTGCTAGGCTACTGCTAATGTTAGACTAATGATAATTCTAATTAGTGTTAATATTAGGCTAATTTTATTGCTATATTATTGCTAGATAATTCTAAGGCTAGTTAGTGCTCATGCTAAGCTAATGCAGTGCAACCCTATGTGGCGTACTGGGATTGCATCGTACTGAGATTGTATATGTGCATTAATGTGCACTACCGGAAAATACATTTTTGCAAAAAAAAAAAAAAAATTCAGTTTTGTTTATTTTTGTTTTCAAAGTGAACGGACACGTGTTTTATTTGTTTATTGGATTAGGGTTAGGGTTACAATCTCAGTATGGTTACAAACTCAATACGTGACACAGGTCCAGCACCTGCCTCCTCACTTACCTTTTCTTCAGGAAATGCACATATTCTAGTTTTGTTTATGTCTATTGTCTAAAGCTGTTTAAAAGTCCACTGATTGCAGCTCCTCTCTTCCACTGTGCCTCATTATGATGACATGACTATTTGCTTATATCCTTGCTTCCAGGCCGCAGCAGCTGTGTGTGAATAGACGGGCTATGCAGGGCGAAGCTTAGCCAGGACAACAGGCGACGACAAAGGAACTAATTAGCAATCAATTACTGACATGTTTCTGTCCTGCACCCTTTATCTGCAGAGTGTGTGGAGCAGGTTACCACCACTCAACATGTCCTATTCAACACACACACACACACACACACACACACACACACACACACACACACACACACACACACACACACACACACACACACACACACACACACAACCTGCTGCCTATACACACTTCAATGTGTTGCCAGCGTGCGTGTGTGTGTGTGTGTGTGTAAGTGTGTGTAAGCATTTTGGCTGAAGTCTGAGTTACTGAATTAACTGTAACACACGTGATAATAAAACCCTTCATTTAATGCATTAAGACCAAAATGTTTTTCATCTTGTCTAGACCTTTATGAAATATACATATTTCTGAACTATTAATAGCACAATTCTTCATGTTTTGTAATTTTTTGGTTTATAGAACTAAGAGTTCTTGAATGAAAAATAGTGAGTAGGCACAACTTTTACTTTCTGTAAAGTTTAATTAATGGGAGTGTAGTAGGTGTCATAGATCGATAAATCAAAGATTTATTGCCTGAAATAGGTTGAAATTGCCTCTTAAATGTCTGTTTTGATCTCCACTATCTCTCTTATTGACATTGTTGGAAAAGTTTGGTGCATTGCATTGTGGGATGTGGAGTCCTGTAGTCGGATGCATAGAAAAGTGTTTTGTGATGTTTTTTGTGTTTCTTCACCTGACAAAGAGGAAAAGTAATTGGCTCCATTTTTGTTCCAGTTTGTTCTCGATTTTCCTCGTGATATCTCCTCACTCTACGAAACGTTCAGTTTTGGTGGGACTCAAATCTTTTAAGGTACTGGTGAACCCCAAAATAAACATTTAATGGACTCCACATCCCACAATGCAATGCGCAGAACTTTTTGAACAATGTCAATGAACAGAATGTTTACAGTGGAGATAAAAAATAAACTTTCAAATGGCAAATTTAAACTTTTTACATCCTTTTTTCAAGCAAATGATTTTGGATTTATTGATCTATGAGGCCTATACTAAGTCTCAGAGAATCAGAGTCAGAAAAAACGTTATTAATTAAGTAAAGCGCGGCATATTAAAAAACAGCAATAATGAAAAGATTACAGCAAGACTACAATTGAAGTTAGAAAAATTTGAGAAAATTTGGGAACCAATTTTGATAAAACTGAATGGGCCTAAGACTGACTCCTCCTCTAGATCTGTTTGTTGTTTAGTTGTGTTATTATTTTTGCTTGTAGTATGTATGATTTTTTGTGTGTGTTTTTGTTTGTTTGTTTGTTTTTTCAATTATTATTATTGAATTACTCTATCTGTCCTTGTTTTATGTGCCGTACATCTCACTGTTCTGTTTTGAATGAAAAATGTTATGACAAAAAGTTTTACACTCCAGTCTTCATCTGATAAACAAAAAGAAATATTAATAGTATGTGAACTGTCTCCACTTTTGATTTATTTTATTTTATTTTTTACAGTGTAAATGCATTTTACATACAGTATGTGTGTAGGTATTGTGTGACATCTGTATCATAAACACCGTGGCTTTAGATCTAGGTTATTATTGCATGTTCATTTGCAGCAAAATATTGTTTGAGAGCAGTTCTCTTTTTTTTTTTTTTTTACAGCAGTTAAACAGAAAGTGAAATAATACAATTGAATCCATGTGTGTTTTGATGTGATATAGTATAGGGAAGATAATTAATATTTTCTAACTACAGTAATAATGTAGCTACAGCCTGTGGGCTGTGAGGAGGCTGTGAGTGGCTCATCATAACATTTCTGCATCTCAACAACCTGCATCCATCACCATCAGCACCAACATCTGCTCCGAGCCTCGGCCTTAAATCTCTGTCTTATCTTATCCCCTAACCCTCTCTCTCTCTCTCTCTCTCTCTCTCTCTCTCTCTCTCTCTCTCTCTCTCTCTCTCTCTCTAACACAGTTCTTCTTCACTTCTGTTTATCCAACTCTAGCCGTTGTTTCTGCTCTCCATCAGATCAGATCAATCCTAAATCTCTCATCAGCAGAATACTTGGCGTGGATGTGTTTTTGTGATAGCAGCAGCAGGCTTTGGAAATCAATATTTAATGATGATGTTATCAGTGCTTTTTATGTGTAATTTAACCAGAGTGTCAGTATGAATGAGTCTCTGTCAGCTTTATGACGTCAGGCATTTATTTAGTGTTAATGGGGCTGCTCCTGGTGGTACACACACCAAAACCCAGTGGACCGCTGATGGATTTCTCTGTTGGATCCGTTCATAGCTGTGCATAAACCACGCACACGCACACACACACACACACACACACACACACACACACATACACACACACACACACACACACACAGTGTTGAAGAAGCTGAGCATGACAGAGTGAATTCATATTAACATTTTAACAGAGCTAAGACAATGACTTCCCTGTTCTTCAGCTGTGGGACCAACATTGTTGGGAGGCAATAATCATCATAGTTTTCTCAGTCATTTTTCTCCCAATAACAAGCCATTTTTAATCCAATTAGGAGTGCTAACGTGAGAGGCATAATACCACGGCCCCTGGGACAGATGAGAGAATATGCAGGACATTTATCCCGACAGTCAATATTGGATTTCTCACTAAGCAGCTGTGCCTGCTTTCTCTGACATTCTCCACCTCTGCACGGTGATCCGTCCTGATTAAAGCGGCTTTTCTACTTTATCAACATTCATTACATGACCTGGTCATGCATGACCGCGGAACCTGGAGCTAGCAAAGTTACATGTCTTGTGTTTGGGGGGGTTTCCATCTGCAGCTTTGGCTCTGTTTGGGCGTCTGTTGAGAAATGATGATTCATAAAGCATCACTCACAGTGTCATGAAGATATTTGTGTAGTTATATGAGACGGTGGCTGTTGTGGTATTCCCCAAAAATACTTTTACTTTAACATTATGGAAAACTGTTTGAGCATAAATGAGATATCATATTTTACGCCTTATTATAGCCTTACCGCTAACCAATTTAGGGTGTTTGTCACTTTTTTCTCCATTTGCATTTTCCTTTTTTTTTTCATGCTAATTTAAGTGTGCACATCATATTTGCACTAGTTTTTAAGGTCTTGTGAGAGCTTTATCTCAGAAAAAAGAAAATCCAAAGTTTTTTTTTACTTTTATGCCTTACGAGTAAGGTTTCAGTAAGGCATATTTTTCAAAAATTTCAAAAGAATGAGTTAGGCCATCATTAGACTGTAAAAACTACTGCAAACATCATACACATTTTAAAATGGGCTGAGAATGCAGTTGGGCACAAAAAAGGACAAAAATCAAAAAATCGGACACCTTTTGAGAAAAGGCTTTCACAAGACCATAAAACTAGTGCAAACATAAAAATGAGTAAGACTATAGTTAGGCATAAAAATGGGGTGAAAAAACACCAAAAACATTGTCTTCAGAGAGTGTAGCAGAGTTTAGCTGACACTATGGGAACTGTTTCTCTAACTTACAAAGCATGGGTTCAATTCCATCTGTGAACAGCAGATAAAATCTACAAATGTGGAAGTCAAATACCCAGTGAGGATCATCAATGTAGTGTGTACACATAGTGTGATGGATAGGCAATAGCTGCACTCTACATTCATTCATACAAAAACAATAAGGTTCAATCCCTGATGCCCACTCAATATTATTGATTTACACAATATAATACACATACTTTAAATGGGCTGAGAATTCACTAAGGCAAAAAAAAAATGACGAAAGTCAAAAATCACCCCAAATCGAAGATAAGGCTTTAGTAAGGCATAATTTTTTTAAATTTCCAAAAAAAAAAAAAAAAATTTGAGTTAATACCATCATTTGATCCTAAAAACTACTGGAAATAAAATACATATACTTTAAATGGGCTGAGAATTCAGTAAGACACAAAAAAAATGACAAAGTAAAAAAATCACCCCAAATTGGAGATAAGGCTTTAGTAAGGCATATTTTTCAAAAATTTCCAAAAAAAAAAAAAAAAGTAGAGTTAAGACAATCATTTGACCCTAAAAACTATTGAAAATATAATACACATACTTAAATTGGGCTGAAAGTTCAGTAAGGCACAAAAAATGACGAAAGTCAAAAAATCACCCAAAATCGGAGGTCAGGCTTTAGTAAGGCATAATTTTTTTAAATTTCCAAAAAAAAAAATTGAGTTAAGACCATCATTAGAACATAAAAACTACTGAAAATAAAATACATATACTTTAAATGGGATGAGAATTCAGTTAGGCACAAAAAAAATGACAAAGTCAAAAAATCACCCCAAATTGGAGATAAGGCTTTAGTAAGGCATATTTTTCAAAAATTTCAAATAATTCAGTGAAGAGCATCCTTAGACCCTAAAAACTACTACAAAGATAATGCACATACCTAAAATGGGCTGAGAATTCAGTAAGGCACAAAAAACGAAAAAAATAAAAAATCACCCCAAATCGGAGGTAAGGCTTTAGTAAGGCATATTTTTCAAAAATTTCCTAAAAAAAAAAAAAATTGAGTTAGGACCATCATTAGAACCTAAAAACTACTACAAATATAGTGCACATACTTAATTTGGGCTGAGAGTTCAGTAAGGCACAAAAAATGACGACATTCAAAAAATCACCCAAAATCGGAGGTAAGGCTTTAGTAAAACATGTTTTCAAAAATTTCCAAAAAAAAAAAAAAATTGAGTTAGGACCATCATTAGACCATAAAAACTACTACAAATATAATGCACATACTTAATTTCGGCTGAGAGTTCAGTAAGGCAGAAAAAATGACAAGTCAAAAAATCACCCCAAATTGGAGATAAGGCTTCAGTAAGGCATATTTTTTTTTAAATTTCCAAAAAAAAAAATTGAGTTAAGACCATCATTAGATTCTAAAAACTACTGAAAATATAATACACATATTTAAATTGGGCTGAGAACTCAGTAAGGCACAAAAAATGACGAAAGTCAAAAAATCACCCAAAATCGGAGGTAAGGCTTTAGTAAGGCATAATTTTCAAAAATTTCCAAAAAAAAAAAAAAATTGAGTTAAGACCATCATTAGACCCTAAAAACTACTGAAATTATAGTGCACATACTTTCAATGGGCTGCGAATTCAGTAAGGCACAAAAAATGACGAAAGTCAAAAAAATCACCCCTAATCGAAGATAAGGCTTTAGTTAGGCATATTTTTCAAAAATTTCAAAAAATTCAGTGAAGAGCATCCTTAGACCCTAAAAACTACTACAAAAATAATGCACATACCTAAAATGGGCTGAGAATTCAGTAAGGCACAAAAAATGAAAAAAAAAAAAAAAAGTCACCCAAAATCGGAGATAAGGCTTTAGTAAGGCATATTTTTCAAAAATTTCCAAAAAAAAAAAAAAATTGAGTTAGGACCATCATTAGAACCTAAAAAATACTACAAATATAGTGCACATACTTAATTTGGGCTGAGAACTCAGTAAGGCACAAAAAATGACGAAAGTCAAAAAATCACCCAATATCGGAGGTAAGGCTTTAGTAAGGCATATTTTTCAAAAATTACCAAAAAAAAAAAAAAATTGAGTTAGGACCATCATTAGAATCTAAAAACTACTACAAATATAGTGCACATACTTAATTTGGGCTGAGAGTTCAGTAAGGCAGAAAAAATGACAAGTCAAAAAATCACCCAAATTGGAGATAAGGCTTTAGTAAGGCATATTTTTTTTTAAATTTCCAAAAAAAAAAATTGAGTTAAGACCATCATTAGACTCTAAAACTACTGCAAATATAATACACATACTTAAAACAGGCTAAGAAGGCAGTAAGGCACAAAAAATGGAGAAAATTAAAAATGACACAAAATCGGAGGTAAAGCTTTAGTAAGGCATATTTTTTAAAAATGAAAAAAAAAAAAATTGAGTTAAGACCATCATTAGACCCTAAAAACTACTGAAATTATAGTGCACATACTTTCAATGGGCTGCGAATTCAGTAATGCACAAAAAAATGACGAAAGTCAAAAAAATCACCCCTAATCGAAATAAGGCTTTAGTAAGGCATATTTTTCAAAATTTTCAAAAAAAAAAAAAATTGAGTTAAGACCATCATTAGACCCTAAAAACTACTAGAAATAGAATGCACATACTTAAATTGGGCTGAGAACTCAGTAAGGCACAAAAATGACGAAGTCAAAAAATCACCCAAAATCGGAGGTAAGGCTTTAGTAAGGCATATTTTTCAAAAATTTCCAAAAAAAAAAAAAAATGAGTTAAGACCATCATTAGACCCTAAAAACTACTACAAATATAGTGCACATACTTAATTTGGGCTGCGAATTCAGTAAGGCACAAAAATGACGAAAGTCAAAAAATCACCCCTAATCGAAGATAAGGCTTTAGTAAGGCATATTTTTCAAAAATTTCAAAAATTCAGTGAAGAGCATCCTTAGACCCTAAAAACTACTACAAAAATAATGCACATACCTAAAATGGGCTGAGAATTCAGTAAGGCACAAAAATGAAAAAAAAAAAAAGTCACCCCAAATCGGAGATAAGGCTTTAGTAAGGCATATTTTTCAAAATTTCCAAAAAAAATTGAGTTAGGACCATCATTAGACCCTAAAACTACTACAAATATAGTGCACATACTTAATTTGGGCTGAGAGTTCAGTAAGGCAGAAAAAATGACAAGTCAAAAAATCACCCCAAATTGGAGATACGGCTTTAGTAAGGCGTATTTTTTTTTTAAATTTCCAAAAAAAAAAATTGAGTTAAGACCATCATTAGACCCTAAAAACTACTGCAATTATAGTGCACATACTAATAATGGGCTAAGAAAGCAGTAAAGCACAAAAAATGATGAGAATCAAAAATCACCCAAAATCGGAGGTAAGGCTTTAGTAAGGCACTTTTTTTGAAAAATTCAAAAAAATTGAGTTAAGACCATCATTAGACCCTAAAAACTAGTGCAAATATAATGCACATACTTAAAATGGGATAAGAAAGCAGTAAGGCACAAAAAATGACAAAAATCAAAAATCACCCAAAATCGGAGGTAAGGCTTTAGTAAGGCATATTTTTCAAAAATTTCCAAAAAAAAAAAAATTGAGTTAAGACCATCATTAGACCCTAAAAACTACTGAAATTATAGTGCACATACTTTCAATGGGCTGCGAATTCAGTAATGCACAAAAAATGACGAAAGTCAAAAAATCACCCCTAATCGAAAATAAGGCTTTAGTAAGGCATATTTTTCAAAAATTTCCAAAAAAAAAAAAAAAAATTGAGTTAGGACCATCATTAGACCCTAAAACTACTACAAATATAGTGCACATACTTAATTTGGGCTGAGAGTTCAGTAAGGCAGAAAAATGACAAGTCAAAAAATCACCCCAAATTGGAGATAAGGCTTTAGTAAGGCATATTTTTCAAAAATTTCCAAAAAAAAAAAAAAAATTGAGTTAGGACCATCATTAGAACCTAAAAACTACTACAAATATAGTGCACTTACTTAATTTGGGCTGAGAGTTCAGTAAGGCACAAAAAATGACGACATTCAAAAAATCACCCCAAATCGGAGGTAAGGCTTTATTAAGGCATATTTTCAAAAAATTTCCAAAAAAAAAAAAAAATTGAGTTAGGACCATCATTAGACCCTAAAAACTACTACAAATATAGTGCACATACTTAATTTGGGCTGAGAGTTCAGTAAGGCAGAAAAAATGACAAGTCAAAAAATCACCCCAAATTGGAGATAAGGCTTTAGTAAGGCATATTTTTTTTTAAATTTCCAAAAAAAAATAATTGAGTTAAGACCATCATTAGACTCTAAAACTACTGAAAATATAATACACATACTTAAATTGGGCTGAGAACTCAGTAAGGCACAAAAAATGACGAAAGTCATACTTACTTTAGTAAGGCATATTTTTCAAAAAATTCAGTTAAGAGCATCCTTAGACCCTAAAAACTACTACAAATATAATGCACTTACCTAAAATGGGTTAACAATGCATTAAGGCACAAAAAATCAAAATCAAAATCAGCCATTACTGGACGACGCAGTCTTGAACCCTGGCATTTCTGTGCCAGAGTCGCAGGTTGATGCACTAAACTAAAGCTCCTCTTGTACTAAAAGCTTTCCTGTATTCTAATTGACTTTACTTTAGAGCAAGAAACTTGACAAAGTATGTATAAATCAATAGTTTTGAGTGAGCATCATGAATTGAAACCCTAACATTTCTATATGAATGATCACTGCACCTATGCTTATCCACTACTCTAAGTGTTCACACTTTGTAGTAGATCCTCATGAGGTATTTGACTTTCACAATTGTAGATAATAGCTAAAATATCTGCTGTACACATCTGGATTTGAACCCATGCTTTGTTAGTTGGAAGAGCAGTTCTCGCAGTGTGAGCTAAACTCAGCTACACCCCACTGATGACAATGTTTTTACTTAAATTGGGCTGAGAACTCAGTAAGGCAGAAAAAATGACGAAAGTCAAAAAATCACCCAAAATCGGAGGTAAGGCTTTAGTAAGGCATATTTTTCAAAAATTTCCAAAAAAAAAAAAATTGAGTTAAGACCATCATTAGACCCTAAAAACTACTGAAATTATAGTGCACATACTTTCAATGGGCTGCGAATTCAGTAATGCACAAAAAATGACGAAAGTCAAAAAAATCACCCCTAATCGAAAATAAGGCTTTAGTAAGGCATATTTTTCAAAAATTTCAAAAAATTCAGTGAAGAGCATCCTTAGACCCTAAAAACTACTACAAAAATAATGCACATACCTAAAATGGGCTGAGAATTCAGTAAGGCACAAAAAATGAAAAAAAAAAAAGTCACCCCAAATTGGAGATAAGGCTTTAGTAAGGCATATTTTTCAAAAATTTCCGAAAAAAAAAAAAAAATTGAGTTAGGACCATCATTAGAACCTAAAAACTACTACAAATATAGTGCACATACTTATTTGGGCTGAGAGTTCAGTAAGGCACAAAAAATGACGACATTCAAAAAATCACCCAAAATCGGAGGTAAGGCTTTAGTAAGGCATATTTTTCAAAAATTTCCAAAAAAAAAAAAAAAAATTGAGTTAGGACCATCATTAGACCCTAAAAACTACTGCAAATATAGTGCACATACTTAATTTGGGCTGAGAGTTCAGTAAGGCAGAAAAAATGACAAGTCAAAAAATCACCCCAAATTGGAGATAAGGCTTTAGTAAGGCATATTTTTTTGAAATTTCAAAAAAATTTAGTTAAGACAATCAGTAGACCCTAAAAACTACTGAAAATATAATACACATACTTAAATTGGGCTGAGAACTCAGTAAGGCACAAAAAATGACGAAAGTCAAAAAATCACCCAAAATCGGAGGTAAGGCTTTAGTAAGGCATATTTTTCAAAAATTTCCAAAAAAAAAAAAAAAAATTGAGTTAAGACCATCATTAGACCCTAAAAACTACTACAAATATAGTGCACATACTTAATTTGGGCTGAGAGTTCAGTAAGGCACTGTAGGGAACTAAACCCCCAAGTTGCCCTGACTTAGAACACTGGCTTCACCAGTCCGTGGAGTCAGAGAGTCTACCTCCTGCTGTGCAATGCAAACGTGCCCCAAGGGGGGCCGTCTCCCCTTCCTGCCCGAACAAAGGAACGGGAGAATCCAGAACAGTCGTCTCCTGTTATCACCTCCCTGCTACATTACGATCAAAAGAAGAACATCCCTCTCCTTCCCCCTTTGTCAAACAGATACCTCTGGATGCTGTAACATCAAAGAACTGTCCCAATGACCCCTTTGACCCCCTGCAGATGTTGTCACCTCCCGAACCCAAACCAATGGTTACACAGGACAATGGAATAACCCCAGTTCTCCTGCTCAAATGAGAACAAAGGACATGTGTTGGACTGAAAAGTTACAAATGAAAACATTTTTGGAATGATTTCTACTGTAATTGAAATTGCAAATGTGTCTGCACTCGTGTCATGTAATTTAATAACAACAGAAAGCTATTTTAAAGTGTTCATCATTTAAAAGTGCTTAAAATTACCAGAAAAACATCACAAAAGTTAGTTTGAGGTATTTACTGCAAACCGTATAGTTAAGAGGAGGCATAACATGATTTTTGACATTTATGTTATGAGTAATTACAGGTAAAATGCATTAATTAGTTCCTAAAGTGATTCGAGGCTATTTCCTAGTCGTGTTTGGTATCAAACTCTTTCGTAATACATGATATTTCAGGATATGATGTTGAAAAGATGTTTTGAAATATGTGGAATTAATTATTAGGCATTCTTTTATGTTTAGAATCATCCCTTGTTGTCTGTCTCTGTCTTACACTTACACACACCCAAGACACACCCAAAGGCACCCAGCTGAGATGCTGGCAACTTTAAACCAATCAACGGAGTTCCCTCTTCAGGAGGCAAACCCCAAAGATAAGCTTTTAAAAGGAAGAACGCCGTTCCTAACTTCAGTTTTGGACGCGGGCGTTCATGCTCACACGTGTTCCCTCATGTTTCCAGTCTTTTCATTTATTTCATTTTATTTTTAGTTGAAACAGTTAGATTTTGGAAACCACAGCTGCTTGGTTCGGACGAATACAGCATCTAGTGACGTGCGTAACAGCCGAAAGGAAGCCCGGCCCGCGACCCGTTGGGGTTAGCCAAGAGCCATTCTCTAAGCCAGCTGCGAAGGCCTAACCGCCCGGATCGGCTGAAGGGGCTACACTCTGTTGAACCGAAACAGAACCAACGGTGGCACGTCCTGCTGCATTGCTCAAACAGCACCTCCAGGTCCAACCCTGACATCTTCAAGGTACAAGAATGAACTCTCATCAGCAACTTTCATCTACAATAGATCACATACATATTTCCATAACTACAAACTTACACGCATTAACAACATGCTACACACACAGTACATCTCATTCATGTTTGTTCGTCTCCCCCTTTTCCGTCCTCCTCTCTTTGTTATGAGCTCTCTTTATTTTATTCTTTGATTTTATGATTTTATTATTGAATATGTATCCTGCATTTTTATTCAATATTTGGTAGATTAGCATCCTTCTAGATTAGTGATTTCACTTTATTACGTATAATCCTCACTTTTATTAGCCTAGAAATGCATTTTATCATGATTTAATTATCCCATTTCAATTGATATTTTGACTGTGTTAATTGTTGACTTTTGAATAAAAGGTTAAACATAATACTTGATTCCTCTGGTTCATTAAAGCTGTGGTTATGGTGTAGATGTCTGGTAGAATTCACTTTTCCCTGGTTTCACATTGATGAGTTTAGTCTAAAAACTTAGACATATTTCTCCTGTTAAAAGGAGTGGCACCCCGCAAATTTGAAGTAATATTAATAATCATAATTAATATTCTTAGTTCTATAACCCATTAATAATAACTCATCTCATCTTCCTACATAATTTCTGGCACCCCAGATGGGATCAGCTGAAGCCATAAACACAGCGTTAATGAATAATCATTGGAATCAAAAGCCGGTCTAAAAACTGAACACTCGTGTTGCCAGATTGGTTCGGAAGCCGCCGAGCCCCGACCAATGTTTTATTCTAAGCAAAGCCGCCGCGCTAATGCTTAGAAACTGAATAAATAAGACCGCCGTGTCTCTGTGTTTAAAGCGCTAATGTTATGAAAGGCCGCCGCGCCAAAAGAAAAAGTTAAAATTAATCACTGCGCCGTCAGTGACTGTGACGTCAGAGGTAAACAGTAAGTTGCCAGAACCGGGAAAATCCCGTATAAAAGGAAAAGATACGCAGACAGTGCAAACTAGGACTTTGCTACCCCGAAGAGCTCTGAAACTCTGGTATCTACCGACGCAAACAAAGAGTAAGTCGTCTGAATCTTCCGTTCCTTAAAACGGACAAGCTATCGTTGTATTAGCTCATGTTAGCTCATTGTGGTTGGAACACGTGGGTAACGCTCCGGAAACCGGAAGCAAATGTGTCAAGCCACCGCTCATACACAAAGACAGGCCTTCCTGTCCCTTTTTGAGACGCGACTGCCCCTCGTGGCGAGCTCGCGAATAACAGGCTAACGAGAGCCTCAGCCTAGCAGCAGCAGCCTGCTACTAAGCGGTTAGCATCAAGCTAACCTATCGTGCCCAGTGAGACTTTAAACACATCTAAGTTACAGCGTGTCTTTAGACACGTTTTGCTTGACAACTGTGCATCGATACAGCTGTCTTTACCGTCACTTTGCTGAAATCGTGTGGTTTTAAATGTGCTAGATTTGATTTTGTCATCTCTCAGAAACGCACGCACGCACACACAAGGCCCATAACTAAACGGAAGTTAAGCCATTAAAAGGGTAATCTTATTAAAACTAAGGTAACTCATTTAAATACAAGTGACGCACTAAAATCAAGGTTTAACAAGATTTAAACCAATTTGAAAAAATAATTAAACTAAAACAGTTTAAATAAATAAACTAATGATTAAAGTAAAATACACATTTTACTAAATGATTAATCCAGTGTGATTAAAATTAAATCAATTTGATTAAAAACAATTAAATTGATTAGGAAGTTAATTAAATGAAAGCAACTAATTTAAGAAGGATTTATTAATTAAAATAAGTTTAATAAAAGTTAAACCAGTTTTAATTAAGGTAATTAAATTCAACACAACCGAATTTAAACACAAACCATTCTTAAAAATCAACCTAAAGAAAATTATAACTGAAATAAAACTGATAAATTAAAACAGAATTTAATTAATTAAAAATAACATTTATTGATTACAATAAATTCATTAAGATTTGAATTTAATTTCAAAAAAAAAAAAAAAAAAAAAAAATTTTTTTTTTTTTTTTCTTTTTCTTTTTCTTTTTCCAATTGATTGATCACCTGATTAATCTAAGGAAACTGAATCAAGGTAAAGCTAATTTAAACTAAAGTTTAAATTAATTGAGGAAAACATTTATTGATTAAAATAAATTCAATAAGATTTGAATTTAATTTCAATAAAACATTTTTTTAATTGATTAAAAATATCTGTTGATTAATTCAACGAAATTGAATTAAAGTAAAGTTAATTTAAATAAAAGTCTTAAATCAGTAAGAACAAGTCTTAAATGAGTAAGAACAATTGTTTAAATTAAACAAACCACACCAAACTTTTTCAAGTTTACCACTCAGTTTTTATTTACCAAACAGTGAATTGCTAAGAACAAACGAAATAAGATAAAACAATTTACTACCATTGTAATTTTTAAACTTTGTTTGAAAAATTATTTTAAATTTTGAAATTCTTTAGAGTTCTTCGTACGATTTTGATCCACAACAAATCAACATGTCTATCTCCTCAGAAGACCATCCAGCCGAGAACTTAGAATTCCTCCTCACAGAAATTTTAGGTGACGGCAAATCCACAATCGATGCCAAAATCCGAGAATCTCCCCCTCAAGAATTAGGAGACCTTGTGGCCGATTGCGTCACTGCAGCCGTTTCAAAAAAGTTGAAAGATAAGGAGCTGGTTAAACAGCTCGGCTTTGTAATATCAGCATTCTCCGCCCAGTTAAAATACGAACAGGATCGGGTTAAAACCCTCGAGCGCGAACGAGACGCTCAACTCGAAGCCATCGAGGAACGCGAAGCCCGCTGCGCGAACCTCACGGTCCAGTATGACGAAACACGTGAAGAAAATGGACTGCTCCAAATGCGTGTGACTTACCTAGAAGAAGCGGAAGATCAGGTTAATCAATTAATCACTGAGAATAAAGAATTAGAAAAATCCAAAGTGCTACTCGGTGATAAAATACGCGTTCTCGAACATGATTTCGACACCACCACCCGGGAATTAGACGCACAACTACACGAGTCAAATGTTGGGAAGAAACTCCTCCTTGAGGCAGAAGGGGCGATCAAAGCCTCAAAAGCCAAAACTAAACTGCTCTCTAGAGAATTAGACGCAGAACGAGAGAGGGTTAATGACTTATTACAACAAGTAGCTGACGGTAAAGTAGCTACTGCTAAGGTTCAACGACAATTGAACCTCACCAGGAGAGAGCTCCTAGACGCAAGACGTGAGCTCGGGCACGCTCTCTCATCATTGTCAATGTCGGAGGCTGATGGCGATCCTGACTCCGACGGTGAAGACGCAACTCGACAAGTCCTGCGCACCACCGACCCACCGGTACGTCCGCGTCGCTTAAGGAGGCCCCGGGATGCCTCCGCGGACCCTCCTATTGACGGCGGACCGACGCCCGCCAGGCCCCCGAATAGCAATCGACCGTCCAACCGCGACCTGGATAAAATCGCCAGAAACATTCCGAGATTCGAACCAAAGTTCGACGAACCCCAAAATGCTAGAGCATTTTTGAGAGACATTGATTTTTATCTAAAAAGTTATCCAATGGCTAATGTTGAAGATAAAATCTACCTAATCAAAGCAACCTCGAGCAGGCTTGTCAATGATTTCATTGAACGTCAACTACCTCAGATCAGAAATGATTACACAACACTGTGCCGCCTCCTGGTGGATGAATTTTCTGACGCACTTCACCAAACAGGTTTCGACTATGCCCACACCGTTAAACAGGGGAAAAACGAATCACCCCAACAATATTACCACACCTTGCTACAGGCATACTTTGGTAATCGCAACGACCCAGGTATGGAAGAAGAAGAGCAGTTCAAAAAACTGTTCCTCAGAAACCTTCACCACAGCACGAGCACCCATCTCGGCGTCGCGGCAGATCCCTATACCATGTCCAGTAAGAAACTTCGCGATCTTGCAATCAGAGGCTTCCTCTTGTACAAACAAAATTCGGCAAAATCCACACCTCGCGAAATGTTCACGATAAAGAATAACTCTCACTCGCTGCAATTGGAAGGCACAAAAAAGACACCCGACAGTCCTCAAATGCCTCCACCGCAAGCACCACAGACCTCTCCGCGGTACAACCAGCAACCGTACCATGGAATAAAGCCAAAACAATACCAAGATAACACCGATTATCGAGATTATGCGCCAAAACAAAACTTTCGGCACCAAAATTCTCGCCCTAACTCACACCACCAAGATCGCCGACCGCGACCACCGTGGTATGATTACAACCGTTCTGACCAGTGGAAAAGACACGACAACGACCGCCGAACACCTCCACTCAGAAACAAACACTCAAAACCTTGGTATCACAAAAATAATCAAAGGTCATACGACCAGCAGCCAAACAGATCAAGATCAGACGATGAATCTAATGAAATAGAAAGTTTAGAAATTAGGTTATCGAACCAAATCACTAAAGAAATGGCATCCATCAAGAAAATGTTCGAACAAATGATAGATGACAAAATCAATAGAAAGCAAAAACAATCAAAATGCAAAGATGACGATGATTCGCCTAGTGCTGTCTTGCTGGTGCAAACACATGCACCAAACCACCGTTTTGCCAATGGACATCAGTCCATTGAGGGTGAACCACCAATTCACCAATTCTTGTGCGACCTCTACGAAAGAGGAATCGCCCGAAAGTTTTACATTTCAGCCACTTTTGAAGGTGTGCTTACCAATGAAGCCTTACTCGACACTGGAGCAGACATATCCCTCATGTCCGCCCAACTGTTCAATGAGCTGCGCAGCCTAGCCAAGGAGACCAACCTAAGGTTGATACTCCAAGACTGCCACATTGACATTGAACCTTATGGCGACAACGCCACCGTTATTACGAAGAAGGCTCTCGTACAAGTCACCATAGGGCACCTGACCCTGGTGCACCCGTTTTACATCTCAGACCACAACCAGGTTCCTCTTCTCATAGGTATCGATCTGCTCAACCGATTTGAGCCCCTGATCGACTTTCAAAATCGGAAAATCTGGGCCCAAGTCAGGCAGCCACTGCCGCTGCAGCATGACTCACCCGACGGAGTTCAGTGCTACCAACTGAACCACCCTCAGGCTCTAAAGGAGACCCCCAGCCGGTCTCCGGCCCAAATGCGTCCGGCTACTAAAACCGTAGACCGTACTCTAACGACCAAAAGTACCTCCCTGTGCGCGTTAACCAACAACCCCCTCGCTACCGATGGTCTTGCGTTTCAGAACCGACACATCAACGATGCTCTCGCCAAAGAAAGGGCGCTATCAGGAACACCCTGGTCCTTTGACCCCACCCAGCTCGCTGAGCCCCACCCGTTGTCAGTGAATGCTATTACGTGCTCTCGTGCAGCTGCCGAGACCGACACCCCAATGTCCTCGCAGGTCATCGCACCGGTAAAACCCGCTTTCACCGACAATGACCCAATAACGTTAAAAGTCTCCTCGGACTTTGCCTCCACATCCAGCCATCTGTTTGCTGCCCGTCGCTCATTACAGGCAGTCAAGGGCACCTTGGTCCATGTTTCTGCAGACTCCCAAACGCATGCGTTCGTTGTCCCACAGAACCAAAGGGGGGTGATATTGGCACATGCCCATGACATGCCCTGCGCCAGACACAGAGGAGTCAAAGTCAAAACCAAGCTAACACCGCTACCGCTTACACCACCCACCAATACACGACCGATCTTGAGAACCACCTTCGAGCTACGTTCGCGTTTGCTCAAAAACACCTCAAAGAGAGCGCGAAAGGCCGTAAAACCTACTACGACCAAAAAGCCTCACAAGAGGAACTACAGGTGGAAGACCGCGTCTGGTATTATAGCGTTGCTCCGCCCGCCGGCAAAAATGATCACCATGCAACCAAACGGGTGAAGAAATTTCTTCCCAAATGAACAGGACCCTACCTGGTCACGATAAACTGTCTCCAGTGGTGTACCAAATAAAGATTCCGAGCACAAAAACCGAATCAAAGCTCAAAAGGGTCCACCGAAACCAAATTAAGCTATACAGAACACCAAAATCCACAGACAAACCTTCAACCGCGAGCTGAATAAACCCTACGAGCCGAAAAATAGCATTCCTAATTAACGTACCAGTCGTCACGTTCAATAACATCTACCACCTCAAGGACGACATAAACTAAGAACTAGGAACTAGAATCCACTACGCTATCTGGTCCCACCGAGGACACACCTGAGGGTCAGGATTTAACCGTGCTGGTTGATCCGTAAACTTCCAATCAGCCATTCCATTGATCAGGCCCCAAACATTAGCATATCTAACACCCTGCTACTGAGACCACTTACTCGTCTCATTATATAGGCACAGGCCAAATTTAGCCAGAGCAAAAGAAAGCTTTTCTTCCTTTCTCTTATTTAGCTTAAGATCCCTTAGGGATTTCTTTTGTGTGTTTAGATGTGATTCTTTTATACCCTGCATGCTTTGTCTTTGTCTTATTGATGTTCACCAGGAGTAACTGACCGATACCACGCTGTTTATGTGTACACTTTTATGTTAACCCATCCTGCTGATCCCAAATTACATGTTCGCACCGAGCATTGTTGAGGGACCCATAGCAACATATAGTACACACACTTAGTCTGCCTCCCTGGTCCACGGGCGCTAACTGCCAAGCGGCGCCCCAGAATCGACTCCATGGTCGCCCTACTCCTACCTCCATGGTCCACGGGCATTAACACCAGGCAATGCTCCAACGCCAGCCACCAGGGGCTCCAGTCTTCAACTCCCAGGGGCTCCAGTCTTCAACCTCCGGGGCTCCAGCCTCAACCACCAGGGGCTCTAGCTTCAACCTCCCAGCGTTGCCTCCAGTATTGACTTCCTGGCAATGCTGCTCATCTCAACGTCAAGGTGAGAGTGATTTCCCTACCCTACAGGGGGAAACACCTCCAAGTTCCAACAAGGACGTTGGACTTTTGTCACTCCTGAACTTTCGTCAGGGTGTGTGAGGACCTCAACACACCTTTACCTGTTTCCAGTTTTCTTCAACTTGAAGGTTCGTTCCCTCTTTTGTTTCCTCAAAAGAACTTTTTGATAAGAGCTTCAAAGCATTGAAACCTTATCAACAGGGGGATTATGTAGGGAACTAAACCCCCAAGTTGCCCTGACTTAGAACACTGGCTTCACCAGTCCGTGGAGTCAGAGAGTCTACCTCCTGCTGTGCAATGCAAACGTGCCCCAAGGGGGGCCGTCTCCCCTTCCTGCCCGAACAAAGGAACGGGAGAATCCAGAACAGTCGTCTCCTGTTATCACCTCCCTGCTACATTACGATCAAAAGAAGAACATCCCTCTCCTTCCCCCTTTGTCAAACAGATACCTCTGGATGCTGTAACATCAAAGAACTGTCCCAATGACCCCTTTGACCCCCTGCAGATGTTGTCACCTCCCGAACCCAAACCAATGGTTACACAGGACAATGGAATAACCCCAGTTCTCCTGCTCAAATGAGAACAAAGGACATGTGTTGGACTGAAAAGTTACAAATGAAAACATTTTTGGAATGATTTCTACTGTAATTGAAATTGCAAATGTGTCTGCACTCGTGTCATGTAATTTAATAACAACAGAAAGCTATTTTAAAGTGTTCATCATTTAAAAGTGCTTAAAATTACCAGAAAAACATCACAAAAGTTAGTTTGAGGTATTTACTGCAACCGTATAGTTAAGAGGAGGCATAACATGATTTTTGACATTTATGTTATGAGTAATTACAGGTAAAATGCATTAATTAGTTCCTAAAGTGATTCGAGGCTATTTCCTAGTCGTGTTTGGTATCAAACTCTTTCGTAATACATGATATTTCAGGATATGATGTTGAAAAGATGTTTTGAAATATGTGGAATTAATTATTAGGCATTCTTTTATGTTTAGAATCATCCCTTGTTGTCTGTCTCTGTCTTACACTTACACACACCCAAGACACACCCAAAGGCACCCAGCTGAGATGCTGGCAACTTTAAACCAATCAACGGAGTTCCCTCTTCAGGAGGCAAACCCCAAAGATAAGCTTTTAAAAGGAAGAACGCCGTTCCTAACTTCAGTTTTGGACGCGGGCGTTCATGCTCACACGTGTTCCCTCATGTTTCCAGTCTTTTCATTTATTTCATTTTATTTTTAGTTGAAACAGTTAGATTTTGGAAACCACAGCTGCTTGGTTCGGACGAATACAGCATCTAGTGACGTGCGTAACAGCCGAAAGGAAGCCCGGCCCGCGACCCGTTGGGGTTAGCCAAGAGCCATTCTCTAAGCCAGCTGCGAAGGCCTAACCGCCCGGATCGGCTGAAGGGGCTACACTCTGTTGAACCGAAACAGAACCAACGGTGGCACGTCCTGCTGCATTGCTCAAACAGCACCTCCAGGTCCAACCCTGACATCTTCAAGGTACAAGAATGAACTCTCATCAGCAACTTTCATCTACAATAGATCACATACATATTTCCATAACTACAAACTTACACGCATTAACAACATGCTACACACACAGTACATCTCATTCATGTTTGTTCGTCTCCCCCTTTTCCGTCCTCCTCTCTTTGTTATGAGCTCTCTTTATTTTATTCTTTGATTTTATGATTTTATTATTGAATATGTATCCTGCATTTTTATTCAATATTTGGTAGATTAGCATCCTTCTAGATTAGTGATTTCACTTTATTACGTATAATCCTCACTTTTATTAGCCTAGAAATGCATTTTATCATGATTTAATTATCCCATTTCAATTGATATTTTGACTGTGTTAATTGTTGACTTTTGAATAAAAGGTTAAACATAATACTTGATTCCTCTGGTTCATTAAAGCTGTGGTTATGGTGTAGATGTCTGGTAGAATTCACTTTTCCCTGGTTTCACATTGATGAGTTTAGTCTAAAAACTTAGACATATTTCTCCTGTTAAAAGGAGTGGCACCCCGCAAATTTGAAGTAATATTAATAATCATAATTAATATTCTTAGTTCTATAACCCATTAATAATAACTCATCTCATCTTCCTACAGCACAAAAAATAACAACAGTCAAAAAATCACACCAATTCTGAGGTAAGGCTTTAGTAAGGCATATTTTTCAAAAATTTCCAAAAAAAAAAAAAAAATTGAGTTAAGACCATCATTAGACCCTAAAAACTACTACAAATATAGTGCAAATACTTAATTTGGGCTGAGAGTTCAGTAAGGCACAAAAATTGACAAGTCAAAAAATTACCCAAAATCGGAGGTAAGGCTTTAGTAAGGCATATTTTTCAAAAATTTCCAAAAAAAAAAAAATTGAGTTAAGACCATCATTAGACCCTAAAAACTACTGAAATTATAGTGCACATACTTTCAATGGGCTGCGAATTCACTAATGCACAAAAAATGACGAAAGTCAAAAAAAATCACCCCTAATCGAAGATAAGGCTTTAGTAAGGCATATTTTTGAAAAATTTCAAAAAATTCAGTGAAGAGCATCCTTAGACCCTAAAAACTACTACAAAGATAATGCACATACCTAAAATGGGCTGAGAATTCAGTAAGGCACAAAAAATGAAAAAAAAAAAAAAGTCACCCCAAATCGGAGGTAAGGCTTTATTAAGGCATATTTTTCAAAAATTTCCAAAAAAAAAAAAAATTGAGTTAAGACCATCATTAGAGGCTAAAAACTACTACAAATATAGTGCACATACTTAATTTGGGCTGAGAGTTCAGTAAGGCACAAAAAATGACGACATTCAAAAAATCACCCAAAATCGGAGGTAAGGCTTTAGTAAGGCATATTTTTCAAAAATTTCCAAAAAAAAAAAAAATTGAGTTAAGACCATCATTAGACCCTAAAAACTACTACAAATATAGTGCACATACTTAATTTGGGCTGAGAGTTCAGTAAGGCAGAAAAAATGACAAGTCAAAAAATCACCCCAAATTGGAGATAAGGCTTTAGTAAGGCATATTTTTTTTTAAATTTCCAAAAAAAAAAATTGAGTTAAGACCATCATTAGACTCTAAAAACTACTGAAAATATAATACACATACTTAAATTGGGCTGAGAACTCAGTAAGGCACAAAAAATGACGAAAGTCAAAAAATCACCCAAAATCGGAAGTAAGGCTTTAGTAAGGCATATTTTTTTTTTAAATTTCCAAAAAAAAAAATTGAGTTAAGACCATCATTAGACTCTAAAAACTACTGAAAATATAATACACATACTTAAATTGGGCTGAGAACTCAGTAAGGCACAAAAAATGACGAAAGTCAAAAAATCACCCAAAATCGGAGGTAAGGCTTTAGTAAGGCATATTTTTCAAAAATTTCCAAAAAAAAAAAAATTGAGTTAAGACCATCATTAGACCCTAAAAACTACTGAAATTATAGTGCACATACTTTCAATGGGCTGCGAATTCAGTAATGCACAAAAAATGACGAAAGTCAAAAAAATCACCCCTAATCGAAAATAAGGCTTTAGTAAGGCATATTTTTCAAAAATTTCCAAAAAAAAAAAAAAAATTGAGTTAGGACCATCATTAGACCCTAAAAACTACTACAAATATAGTGCACATACTTAATTTGGGCTGAGAGTTCAGTAAGGCACAAAAAATGACGACATTCAAAAAATCACCCAAAATCGGAGGTAAGGCTTTAGTAAGGCATATTTTTCAAAAATTTCCAAAAAAAAAAAAAAAAATTGAGTTAGGACCATCATTAGACCCTAAAAACTACTGCAAATATAGTGCACATACTTAATTTGGGCTGAGAGTTCAGTAAGGCAGAAAAAATGACAAGTCAAAAAATCACCCCAAATTGGAGATAAGGCTTTAGTAAGGCATATTTTTTTTTAAATTTCCAAAAAAAAATTGAGTTAAGACCATCATTAGACTCTAAAAACTACTGAAAATATAATACACATACTTAAATTGGGCTGAGAACTCAGTAAGGCACAAAAAATGACGAAAGTCAAAAAATCACCCAAAATCGGAGGTAAGGCTTTAGTAAGGCATATTTTTCAAAAATTTCAAAAAAAAAAAAAAAATTGAGTTAAGACCATCATTAGACCCTAAAAACTACTACAAATATAGTGCACATACTTAATTTGGGCTGAGAGTTCAGTAAGGCACAAAAAATAACAACAGTCAAAAAATCACACCAATTCTGAGGTAAGGCTTTAGTAAGGCATATTTTTCAAAAATTTCCAAAAAAAAAAAAAAAATTGAGTTAAGACCATCATTAGACCCTAAAAACTACTACAAATATAGTGCAAATACTTAATTTGGGCTGAGAGTTCAGTAAGGCACAAAAATTGACAAGTCAAAAAATTACCCAAAATCGGAGGTAAGGCTTTAGTAAGGCATATTTTTCAAAAATTTCCAAAAAAAAAAAAATTGAGTTAAGACCATCATTAGACCCTAAAAACTACTGAAATTATAGTGCACATACTTTCAATGGGCTGCGAATTCACTAAGGCACAAAAAATGACGAAAGTCAAAAAAAATCACCCCTAATCGAAGATAAGGCTTTAGTAAGGCATATTTTTCAAAAATTTCAAAAAATTCAGTGAAGAGCATCCTTAGACCCTAAAAACTACTACAAAAATAATGCACATACCTAAAATGGGCTGAGAATTCAGTAAGGCACAAAAAATGAAAAAAAAAAAAAAGTCACCCCAAATCGGAGGTAAGGCTTTATTAAGGCATATTTTTCAAAAATTTCAAAAAAAAAAAAAAATTGAGTTAAGACCATCATTAGAGGCTAAAAACTACTACAAATATAGTGCACATACTTAATTTGGGCTGAGAGTTCAGTAAGGCACAAAAAATGACGACATTCAAAAAATCACCCAAAATCGGAGGTAAGGCTTTAGTAAGGCATATTTTTCAAAAATTTCCAAAAAAAAAAAAAATTGAGTTAAGACCATCATTAGACCCTAAAAACTACTACAAATATAGTGCACATACTTAATTTGGGCTGAGAGTTCAGTAAGGCAGAAAAAATGACAAGTCAAAAAATCACCCCAAATTGGAGATAAGGCTTTAGTAAGGCATATTTTTTTTTAAATTTCCAAAAAAAAAAATTGAGTTAAGACCATCATTAGACTCTAAAAACTACTGAAAATATAATACACATACTTAAATTGGGCTGAGAACTCAGTAAGGCACAAAAAATGACGAAAGTCAAAAAATCACCCAAAATCGGAGGTAAGGCTTTAGTAAGGCATATTTTTTTTTTAAATTTCCAAAAAAAAAAATTGAGTTAAGACCATCATTAGACTCTAAAAACTACTGAAAATATAATACACATACTTAAATTGGGCTGAGAACTCAGTAAGGCACAAAAAATGACGAAAGTCAAAAAATCACCCAAAATCGGAGGTAAGGCATATTTTTCAAAAATTTCCAAAAAAAAAAAATTGAGTTAAGACCATCATTAGACCCTAAAAACTACTGAAATTATAGTGCACATACTTTCAATGGGCTGCGAATTCAGTAATGCACAAAAAATGACGAAAGTCAAAAAAATCACCCCTAATCGAAAATAAGGCTTTAGTAAGGCATATTTTTCAAAAATTTCCAAAAAAAAAAAAAAAATTGAGTTAGGACCATCATTAGACCCTAAAAACTACTACAAATATAGTGCACATACTTAATTTGGGCTGAGAGTTCAGTAAGGCAGAAAAAATGACAAGTCAAAAAATCACCCCAAATTGGAGATAAGGCTTTAGTAAGGCATATTTTTCAAAAATTTCCAAAAAAAAAAAAAAAAAATTGAGTTAGGACCATCATTAGAACCTAAAAACTACTACAAATATAGTGCACTTACTTAATTTGGGCTGAGAGTTCAGTAAGGCACAAAAAATGACGACATTCAAAAAATCACCCCAAATCGGAGGTAAGGCTTTATTAAGGCATATTTCTCAAAAAATTTCCAAAAAAAAAAAAAAAATTGAGTTAGGACCATCATTAGACCCTAAAAACTACTACAAATATAGTACACATACTTAATTTGGGCTGAGAGTTCAGTAAGGCAGAAAAAATGACAAGTCAAAAAATCACCCCAAATTGGAGATAAGGCTTTAGTAAGGCATATTTTTTTTTAAATTTCCAAAAAAAATAATTGAGTTAAGACCATCATTAGACTCTAAAAACTACTGAAAATATAATACACATACTTAAATTGGGCTGAGAACTCAGTAAGGCACAAAAAATGACGAAAGTCATACTTACTTTAGTAAGGCATATTTTTCAAAAAATTCAGTTAAGAGCATCCTTAGACCCTAAAAACTAGTACAAATATAATGCACTTACCTAAAATGGGTTAACAATGCATTAAGGCACAAAAAATCAAAATCAAAATCAGCCATTACTGGACGACGCAGTCTTGAACCCTGGCATTTCTGTGCCAGAGTCGCAGGTTGATGCACTAAACTAAAGCTCCTCTTGTACTAGAAGCTTTCCTGTATTCTAATTGACTTTTACTTTAGAGCAAGAAACTTGACAAAGTATGTATAAATCAATAGTTTTGAGTGAGCATCATGAATTGAACCCTAACATTTCTATATGAATGATCACTGCACCTATGCTTATCCACTACTCTAAGTGTTCACACTTTGTAGTAGATCCTCATGAGGTATTTGACTTTCACAATTGTAGATAATAGCTAAAATATCTGCTGTACACATCTGGATTTGAACCCATGCTTTGTTAGTTGGAAGAGCAGTTCTCACAGTGTGAGCTAAACTCAGCTACACCCACTGATGACAATGTTTTTACTTAAATTGGGCTGAGAACTCAGTAAGGCAGAAAAAATGACGAAAGTCAAAAAATCACCCAAAATCGGAGGTAAGGCTTTAGTAAGGCATATTTTTCAAAAATTTCCAAAAAAAAAAAAATTGAGTTAAGACCATCATTAGACCCTAAAAACTACTGAAATTATAGTGCACATACTTTCAATGGGCTGCGAATTCAGTAATGCACAAAAAATGACGAAAGTCAAAAAAATCACCCCTAATCGAAAATAAGGCTTTAGTAAGGCATATTTTTCAAAAATTTCAAAAAATTCAGTGAAGAGCATCCTTAGACCCTAAAAACTACTACAAAAATAATGCACATACCTAAAATGGGCTGAGAATTCAGTAAGGCACAAAAAATGAAAAAAAAAAAAAGTCACCCCAAATTGGAGATAAGGCTTTAGTAAGGCATATTTTTCAAAAATTTCCGAAAAAAAAAAAAAAATTGAGTTAGGACCATCATTAGAACCTAAAAACTACTACAAATATAGTGCACATACTTAATTTGGGCTGAGAGTTCAGTAAGGCACAAAAAATGACGACATTCAAAAAATCACCCAAAATCGGAGGTAAGGCATATTCACAAGTCAAAAAATCACCCCAAATTGGAGATAAGGCATATTTTTTTTTAAATTTCCAAAAAAAAATTGAGTTAAGACCATCATTAGACTCTAAAAACTACTGAAAATATAATACACATACTTAAATTGGGCTGAGAACTCAGTAAGGCACAAAAAATGACGAAAGTCAAAAAATCACCCAAAATCGGAGGTAAGGCTTTAGTAAGGCATATTTTTCAAAAATTTCCAAAAAAAAAAAAAAATTGAGTTAAGACCATCATTAGACCCTAAAAACTACTACAAATATAGTGCACATACTTAATTTGGGCTGAGAGTTCAGTAAGGCACAAAAAATAACAACAGTCAAAAAATCACACCAATTCTGAGGTAAGGCTTTAGTAAGGCATATTTTTCAAAAATTTCCAAAAAAAAAAAAAAAATTGAGTTAAGACCATCATTAGACCCTAAAAACTACTACAAATATAGTGCAAATACTTAATTTGGGCTGAGAGTTCAGTAAGGCACAAAAATTGACAAGTCAAAAAATTACCCAAAATCGGAGGTAAGGCTTTAGTAAGGCATATTTTTCAAAAATTTCCAAAAAAAAAAAAATTGAGTTAAGACCATCATTAGACCCTAAAAACTACTGAAATTATAGTGCACATACTTTCAATGGGCTGCGAATTCACTAAGGCACAAAAAATGACGAAAGTCAAAAAAAATCACCCCTAATCGAAGATAAGGCTTTAGTAAGGCATATTTTTCAAAAATTTCAAAAAATTCAGTGAAGAGCATCCTTAGACCCTAAAAACTACTACAAAGATAATGCACATACCTAAAATGGGCTGAGAATTCAGTAAGGCACAAAAAATGAAAAAAAAAAAAAAGTCACCCCAAATCGGAGGTAAGGCTTTATTAAGGCATATTTTTCAAAAATTTCCAAAAAAAAAAAAAATTGAGTTAAGACCATCATTAGAGGCTAAAAACTACTACAAATATAGTGCACATACTTAATTTGGGCTGAGAGTTCAGTAAGGCACAAAAAATGACGACATTCAAAAAATCACCCAAAATCGGAGGTAAGGCTTTAGTAAGGCATATTTTTCAAAAATTTCCAAAAAAAAAAAAAATTGAGTTAAGACCATCATTAGACCCTAAAAACTACTACAAATATAGTGCACATACTTAATTTGGGCTGAGAGTTCAGTAAGGCAGAAAAAATGACAAGTCAAAAAATCACCCCAAATTGGAGATAAGGCTTTAGTAAGGCATATTTTTTTTTAAATTTCCAAAAAAAAAAATTGAGTTAAGACCATCATTAGACTCTAAAAACTACTGAAAATATAATACACATACTTAAATTGGGCTGAGAACTCAGTAAGGCACAAAAAATGACGAAAGTCAAAAAATCACCCAAAATCGGAGGTAAGGCTTTAGTAAGGCATATTTTTCAAAAAATTTCCAAAAAAAAAACAAAAAATTGAGTTAAGACCATCATTAGACCCTAAAAACTACTACAAATATAGTGCACATACTTAATTTGGGCTGAGAGTTCAGTAAGGCACAAAAAATAACAACAGTCAAAAAATCACACCAATTCTGAGGTAAGGCTTTAGTAAGGCATATTTTTCAAAAATTTCCAAAAAAAAAAAAAAAATTGAGTTAGGACCATCATTAGAACCTAAAAACTACTACAATTATAGTGCAAATACTTAATTTGGGCTGAGAGTTCAGTAAGGCACAAAAATTGACAAGTCAAAAAATCACCCAAAATCGGAGGTAAGGCTTTAGTAAGGCATATTTTTCAAAAATTTCCAAAAAAAAAAAAAAAAATTGAGTTAAGACCATCATTAGACCCTAAAAACTACTACAAATATAGTGCACATACTTAATTTGGGCTGAGAACTCAGTAAGGCACAAAAAATGACGAAAGTCAAAAAATCACCCAAAATCGGAGGTAAGGCTTTAGTAAGGCATATTTTTCAAAAATTTCAAAAAATTCAGTGAAGAGCATCCTTAGACCCTAAAAACTACTACAAAGATAATGCACATACCTAAAATGGGCTGAGAATTCAGTAAGGCACAAAAAATGAAAAAAAAAAAAAAGTCACCCCAAATCGGAGGTAAGGCTTTATTAAGGCATATTTTTCAAAAAATTTCCAAAAAAAAAAAAAAAATTGAGTTAGGACCATCATTAGAACCTAAAAACTACTACAAATATAGTGCACTTACTTAATTTGGGCTGAGAGTTCAGTAAGGCACAAAAAATGACGACATTCAAAAAATCACCCCAAATCGGAGGTAAGGCTTTATTAAGGCATATTTCTCAAAAAATTTCCAAAAAAAAAAAAAAAATTGAGTTAGGACCATCATTAGACCCTAAAAACTACTACAAATATAGTACACATACTTAATTTGGGCTGAGAGTTCAGTAAGGCAGAAAAAATGACAAGTCAAAAAATCACCCCAAATTGGAGATAAGGCTTTAGTAAGGCATATTTTTTTTTAAATTTCCAAAAAAAATAATTGAGTTAAGACCATCATTAGACTCTAAAAACTACTGAAAATATAATACACATACTTAAATTGGGCTGAGAACTCAGTAAGGCACAAAAAATGACGAAAGTCATACTTACTTTAGTAAGGCATATTTTTCAAAAAATTCAGTTAAGAGCATCCTTAGACCCTAAAAACTACTACAAATATAATGCACTTACCTAAAATGGGTTAACAATGCATTAAGGCACAAAAAATCAAAATCAAAATCAGCCATTACTGGACGACGCAGTCTTGAACCCTGGCATTTCTGTGCCAGAGTCGCAGGTTGATGCACTAAACTAAAGCTCCTCTTGTACTAGAAGCTTTCCTGTATTCTAATTGACTTTTACTTTAGAGCAAGAAACTTGACAAAGTATGTATAAATCAATAGTTTTGAGTGAGCATCATGAATTGAACCCTAACATTTCTATATGAATGATCACTGCACCTATGCTTATCCACTACTCTAAGTGTTCACACTTTGTAGTAGATCCTCATGAGGTATTTGACTTTCACAATTGTAGATAATAGCTAAAATATCTGCTGTACACATCTGGATTTGAACCCATGCTTTGTTAGTTGGAAGAGCAGTTCTCACAGTGTGAGCTAAACTCAGCTACACCCACTGATGACAATGTTTTTACTTAAATTGGGCTGAGAACTCAGTAAGGCAGAAAAAATGACGAAAGTCAAAAAATCACCCAAAATCGGAGGTAAGGCTTTAGTAAGGCATATTTTTCAAAAATTTCCAAAAAAAAAAAAATTGAGTTAAGACCATCATTAGACCCTAAAAACTACTGAAATTATAGTGCACATACTTTCAATGGGCTGCGAATTCAGTAATGCACAAAAAATGACGAAAGTCAAAAAAATCACCCCTAATCGAAAATAAGGCTTTAGTAAGGCATATTTTTCAAAAATTTCCGAAAAAAAAAAAAAAATTGAGTTAGGACCATCATTAGAACCTAAAAACTACTACAAATATAGTGCACATACTTAATTTGGGCTGAGAGTTCAGTAAGGCACAAAAAATGACGACATTCAAAAAATCACCCAAAATCGGAGGTAAGGCATATTCACAAGTCAAAAAATCACCCCAAATTGGAGATAAGGCTTTAGTAAGGCATATTTTTTTTTAAATTTCCAAAAAAAAATTGAGTTAAGACCATCATTAGACTCTAAAAACTACTGAAAATATAATACACATACTTAAATTGGGCTGAGAACTCAGTAAGGCACAAAAAATGACGAAAGTCAAAAAATCACCCAAAATCGGAGGTAAGGCTTTAGTAAGGCATATTTTTCAAAAATTTCCAAAAAAAAAAAAAAAATTGAGTTAAGACCATCATTAGACCCTAAAAACTACTACAAATATAGTGCACATACTTAATTTGGGCTGAGAGTTCAGTAAGGCACAAAAAATAACAACAGTCAAAAAATCACACCAATTCTGAGGTAAGGCTTTAGTAAGGCATATTTTTCAAAAATTTCCAAAAAAAAAAAAAAATTGAGTTAAGACCATCATTAGACCCTAAAAACTACTACAAATATAGTGCAAATACTTAATTTGGGCTGAGAGTTCAGTAAGGCACAAAAATTGACAAGTCAAAAAATTACCCAAAATCGGAGGTAAGGCTTTAGTAAGGCATATTTTTCAAAAATTTCCAAAAAAAAAAAAATTGAGTTAAGACCATCATTAGACCCTAAAAACTACTGAAATTATAGTGCACATACTTTCAATGGGCTGCGAATTCACTAAGGCACAAAAAATGACGAAAGTCAAAAAAAATCACCCCTAATCGAAGATAAGGCTTTAGTAAGGCATATTTTTCAAAAATTTCAAAAAATTCAGTGAAGAGCATCCTTAGACCCTAAAAACTACTACAAAGATAATGCACATACCTAAAATGGGCTGAGAATTCAGTAAGGCACAAAAAATGAAAAAAAAAAAAAAGTCACCCCAAATCGGAGGTAAGGCTTTATTAAGGCATATTTTTCAAAAATTTCCAAAAAAAAAAAAAATTGAGTTAAGACCATCATTAGAGGCTAAAAACTACTACAAATATAGTGCACATACTTAATTTGGGCTGAGAGTTCAGTAAGGCACAAAAAATGACGACATTCAAAAAATCACCCAAAATCGGAGGTAAGGCTTTAGTAAGGCATATTTTTCAAAAATTTCCAAAAAAAAAAAAAATTGAGTTAAGACCATCATTAGACCCTAAAAACTACTACAAATATAGTGCACATACTTAATTTGGGCTGAGAGTTCAGTAAGGCAGAAAAAATGACAAGTCAAAAAATCACCCCAAATTGGAGATAAGGCTTTAGTAAGGCATATTTTTTTTTAAATTTCCAAAAAAAAAAATTGAGTTAAGACCATCATTAGACTCTAAAAACTACTGAAAATATAATACACATACTTAAATTGGGCTGAGAACTCAGTAAGGCACAAAAAATGACGAAAGTCAAAAAAATCACCCAAAATCGGAGGTAAGGCTTTAGTAAGGCATATTTTTCAAAAAATTTCCAAAAAAAAAAAAAAAAATTGAGTTAAGACCATCATTAGACCCTAAAAACTACTACAAATATAGTGCACATACTTAATTTGGGCTGAGAGTTCAGTAAGGCACAAAAAATAACAACAGTCAAAAAATCACACCAATTCTGAGGTAAGGCTTTAGTAAGGCATATTTTTCAAAAATTTCCAAAAAAAAAAAAAAATTGAGTTAGGACCATCATTAGAACCTAAAAACTACTACAATTATAGTGCAAATACTTAATTTGGGCTGAGAGTTCAGTAAGGCACAAAAATTGACAAGTCAAAAAATCACCCAAAATCGGAGGTAAGGCTTTAGTAAGGCATATTTTTCAAAAATTTCCAAAAAAAAAAAAAAAAATTGAGTTAAGACCATCATTAGACCCTAAAAACTACTACAAATATAGTGCACATACTTAATTTGGGCTGAGAACTCAGTAAGGCACAAAAAATGACGAAAGTCAAAAAATCACCCAAAATCGGAGGTAAGGCTTTAGTAAGGCATATTTTTCAAAAATTTCAAAAAATTCAGTGAAGAGCATCCTTAGACCCTAAAAACTACTACAAAGATAATGCACATACATAAAATGGGCTGAGAATTCAGTAAGGCACAAAAAATGAAAAAAAAAAAAAAGTCACCCCAAATCGGAGGTAAGGCTTTATTAAGGCATATTTTTCAAAAAATTTCCAAAAAAAAAAAAAAAATTGAGTTAGGACCATCATTAGACCCTAAAAACTACTACAAATATAGTGCACATACTTAATTTGGGCTGAGAGTTCAGTAAGGCACAAAAAATGACGACATTCAAAAAATCACCCAAAATCGGAGGTAAGGCTTTAGTAAGGCATAGTTTTCAAAAATTTCAAAAAATTCAGTAAAGAGCATCCTTAGACCCTAAAAACTACTACAAAGATAATGCACATACCTAAAATGGGCTGAGAATTCAGTAAGGCACAAAAAATGAAAAAAAAAAAAAGTCACCCCAAATCGGAGGTAAGGCTTTAGTAAGGCATATTTTTCAAAAATTTCCAAAAAAAAATTGAGTTAGGACCATCATTAGACCCTCAAAACTACTACAAATATAGTGCACATACTTAATTTGGGCTGAGAGTTCAGTAAGGCAGAAAAAATGACAAAGTCAAAAAATCACCCCAAATTGGAGATAAGGCTTTAGTAAGGCATATTTTTTTTTAAATTTCAAAAAAAAAAAAAATTGAGTTAAGACCATCATTAGACCCTAAAAACTACTGAAATTATAGTGCACATACTTTCAATGGGCTGCGAATTCACTAAGGCACAAAAATTGACGAAAGTCAAAAAATCACCCCTAATCGGAGGTAAGGCTTTAGTAAGGCATATTTTTCAAAAATTTCAAAAAATTCAGTGAAGAGCATCCTTAGACCCTAAAAACTACTACAAAGATAATGCACATACCTAAAATCGGCTGAGAATTCAGTAAGGCACAAAAAATGACAAAAACAAAAAATCACCCCAAATCGGAGGTAAGGCTTTAGTAAGGTATATTTTTCAAAAAATTCCAAAAAAAAAATTGAGTTAAGACCATCATTAGACTTTAAAAACTACTGAAAAAATAAAACATGCCTTACTGTAAACCTCTGATATGGTGTGTTTTTCTCGTTTTTCATGCTTTACTGCATTTTGAACCCAGTTTAAGTGTGTACATCATATTTACACTATTTAGAGTCTCATGATAATCTTCTCTCACAAAAAAAAAATAAGAAAAAAGAAAATTACAAAGTTTTGAATTGTTTATGCCTTTCTATAGTCTTATCTCTGATTTTGGCTCTTTGACACTTTTTTCTCATTATCATTTTTTTCCTAATTTTTCATGCATTACTGCATTTTCACCCCAGTTTAAGTGTGCACTAGTATTTAGGGTCTTGTGATAGCCTTATCTCAGGAAAAAATAAAATCTTTTTTTTTTTTTCAATTTTTATGCCTCACTATACTCTTACGTCTCATTTTGGGTGTTTGTCTCTTTTTTTCCTCATTTTTCAAAAGGAGAAAATAAAAGAAAATATGCAACAAAAGCACACAAATGACTGCAAAAATACAAGTAAAAAAAAAAAAAAAAAAACTTTTGTTTCCTCCAGTTTTAAAGCTCATTTTTATAAATACAGACAATAACGTTGAAGATGTGGCCCCCTGATCAAACAGTCACATTTTTATTGCCCCTGGAAAATACACCCTGCACAAAAGAGAACATGCAAATCCCACATAGAATGATCTCTGGTCCTCCTTGCGTCTCGACCCCAGGACCATTTTGCTGGAGGCCAAAGTGCATGAATCCACTGTAAATGAGAACAATGCAACAGCTTGGAGGTGTTTCCTGTTGGTCTAACATTAGCTCAACACTGACACCTTCTGGTGACTCCTGACTGAGTCCAAATATTACAGAATGAAATAATTTAACTAGATTTATTCCATTATTCCTTCATTTGATTCTCAACATGTCGACAGATGTTCAATAACTTTGGCCTCATCTTGGTGTTAGTTAATGAACTCGGTTTTGCAGAGACTCGTACGATGATGGCTCCTTCTTATTATTCGTGGCTGATAAAACACCAGAAAATGCATGAAAAAGAGTGCTGCTGTTTAAAACTGATTGCAGTCAATACATTCATGCAGTGCACTGAATCATTGTCATTGAGTGTATTGATCGCATGGACTAATCAATGTTTATTTGGACGAGTATAACCGGCTCGACCACAGTGAAGCCTGAATGATGGAAGAACACAGAGAACCAAAGGGCCCACCCACACACCCATGTACCCACACACACACCCATACACCCACACATCCACGCATCCATACACACACCCACACACACATGCACCCACCCATACACCCATACACCCATGCACCCACCCATACACCCACACACCCACCAACACACCCACACACCTATACGCCCATACACCCACACACACCCACCCAACCACCCACACACCCACATACCCACCAACACACCCACACACCTATACGCCCATACACCAACACACCCACCCATACACCCACTTACCCACCCATACACCCACACACCTATACATCCATGCACCCACACACCCACCCATACACCCACACCCACACACCTACACCCATACACCCAACCATACACCCACACACACATCTATAAAGACTGTGTGCAGATTATATGTACAACTTGTAAACAGACCAAACTATTTGTATATCCCGTCTTCTTTTTTTTTTTTTTTTTGCAGCTCTGTTTACAAATAGATTTTTCAAAATAAAACTGCACAGGCAGCTTTAGATCTTTGCAAATCTTAATCTGAGCTAGAGAAGCCTGGGGAAGGTTGGTTCTAATTTGTATGTGTCATTCATAATCCGGCCCTTTGGAGCATCCAATTTGGCCCGCAGGAGAACGTAAAACATGAATCATTGTGTAAATGAAACAATTAACAATATTTACAGGTGCTCACAGTTTTCCCAATGCTTATATTGCATGATATGGTGAAAAGAGGTGAAAAGTGACAATAATGGGTTAACATACAGTATGTGGGTTTATAAGTGGAGAAAACATTTTCAAAGTGGAAAAAAATGTGCAGAAAAGGCATTCAAATTTGATGGAGAAGTGCCAGAAATGGGAGTAATGTAGCAAAAAGGAGGAAAAATGACAAGAAAAAGTGATGAAAATAGGTTAAAATATGACAAGTTTGGTGCAGAAAAATTGTAAAAATTAGAAAAAAATGGTTTCAAATTGTTAAAAAAATATTCTTAGTTTCTTGAAGGCATCTGGCGACGCCCTCCCAGTGTCTGGCGACCCCAAGGTTGAGAACCTTTGCTCTAAACTAAAGCAGTGGTCACTAACCAGTCTACTGTGAGCTACAGTTTCAACATGGAACACTTTATTTCTCTATTCATTTTCATTAGGTTTCACAGGAAATGATCATGTTTTTTTTTATTTTAGTCACTAACCATTTGAAATAATCATAAAACATGCAACATGCTTGTACAATTTAACAATTATGTAAAACATATCTTATCACAAAGTTGTGACACTTCAAAACATTTGTCACAAAGTTTCAGTAACCATAAACATTTAAAGATGGTTAATATAATATAAAAAAAATGTCTAAAGTGCAGCATGTAACTCAACTAGTTAATCTGTATTTACAGTATCTGTGTGGGTTTGAAGCCTGGTAGTAAATCTGATTTTAGTTGAAGCTCCAGAACAAGCCTGAGGGCACCTCACACGGTCCATGTGGGCTACCTGGTGCCCGCAGGCCCCCTGTTGGTGACCCCTGCTCTAAAGGGTCAGATTTTTAGTTTGACATGTTCTTAAATCCGACAGTTGTCACTGTCAATATTTGGATAATTCATCAGTCACTCCTTAGGTTTTCTACTGTGACATTCCCCTGCAAGTTTAGCCTTTGTCAAAAATATCTTCTGTTTTAGAGCATTTACAACCACAGAAGCATTTATGGTCATTTGTAAAAGTGTTGCAATTATTTGTAAATATGTTCTGCACTTCTCAGCCACCGTACAAATCCCCTCACTTTAATTAAATTATATGGCAAATTGACTCTGCCATAATTAGAAAATGAATTTATAACTAATTAAATATATATATACATATATTTAGGTATTAAGAGATTCATTTATCTATTTATGGAATCTATATTTAGGCAGTGAATAATGTATTGATGTGTTTATGGAATATATCTAGGTATTTATTTATTCATTTTTAATTATGGCAGAGTTGGTCTTTCTGCAGATTATGTGATATTTCTCTGTTGTATGCAAAGAAATACATAGATACATAGATAAATAGATAGATATAGAACATTTATGGACATATATTTAGGTATTAAAGGAATGTGTATTTTGGCAGTATTATATATATATATATATATATATATATATATATATATATATATACCATTTGTTATGTATTTATTTTGAAATATGGCAGAGTTGGTACTCCATAAAATCCTCTTGTCTGCAGATTATTTGATATTTGTCTGTTGTATGCTAATTAAACAAATAAACAAACAAACATATAAATACATGCACACATAAATAACATTTAAGGCCATATATTTAGATATTAAGGGATTTATTTATTTATGCTATATATCTAGGTATTTATATATTTATTTATCTTTAATTATGGCAGATTTGGTCCATATAATCGGTTGTATCTCTGTATGTAAAATAAATAAATGAAACAAACAAACAATTAAATGAATACATTTAGTTTTGAAGTAAAAGTGCTGAGTAGAAAACTTGGAGTGAGCAGAAAAACAAACAAAAAGTTGAGCATCAGATTCAGGAGTCGTGAACCCCTCCATGAACAAATCCACTGAAGGTAATTTAAAGAAAAGTGTGTTATCCATCGCTCCTCATTAATGTGCGGTGAATTAACAGCTTTCACAGGAGACAAATAGGGAGGAGGGGACAGGAGAAAAAAAAATCTATGTGGACTTTAAAGTAATCTCTCTCTGTCAGGTGGCTCTAAACAGGGAGGGTCAGCTCATTACAGCCCAACAGGAGATGAATGGCTCGCTCTCACTGATCCACCTAATAAGTGTCAGTGTGTGTGCACGTAAGGAGGTCCATCATGCACAGAGAGGACACCATGTGCACACAGCTTCAGGTGCTGGTTCCAGGCAGGGATCAGGTGTTCACTGGGGGTCACATGCTGGGCTTCATAATGTGGCCAGTCAACAGTGTCTGTGATCAAAGTTTAGAGGAGAAAACCACGTCCTCTTCACTCTCACTACACCTAAAGCCACTAGAACTGCTTTAAAATAGGGCCAAAAAACACAAGTAAATTATTAAAATCACATTTTAATGTATAAAGATTTGAATTTCAGCTCAACCAGCAATACAAACATCTGTTTAAATATGAATTACCACTAGAGAGCGCTGTGGTCCTAAATTATAACACTAGATACAGTATTACTGTAACTGGGGTTAGTTTCCATCTTCATCACTAATAATATGTGCAAAGAATACTAATATATCCTACTCAAATAGAAGTACTGTTACTTGATTTAGAAAAATATACAATGACTCCAAAAACACACAAAACATGCATGCTGTAAGTACAACTTTAATACAGTAAAAGACAATAAAAACAATAAAAAGGACAGCATAAAAACACAAAATCATTACAAATACACGATATAACTAAACTCTATACAAAACAAGAAAAATGATTCTAAAAATACACAAATTGACAGAAAAATACTCAAAGTAAAAGTTATTATTTAGAAAATTACACAAAAGGACAACACAAACCCAGGAAAACACTACAAATACACAAAATAACTGAAATATATACAAAATATCTCCTATACATTACAGTAAGATACTATAATACAGTAAAAGACAATAAAAACACAAAACGACAACACAAATACACAAAAACATATAACTAAATACAAATACAAATAACTGAAATCTATACAAAACAAGAACAAAAATACACTAAATGAAAGAAAAATACATACTGTATCCAGAGATGTAAAGGAGTACTGATATATTATACTCAAGTACAACTAATATACAGTAACAGACAAAAAAAAGCATAAAAGGACACAAAATACAGATAAGTACAACTATAATAGTGTAAAAGACAATGAAAACACACATAAGGACAACATAAATACACAAAAGGTTACAAACACACAAAAATAAATAAATCTAAACAAAAACAGCAATAAAAACTATACAATAGTGACTCCAAAAACACACAAAATAACCCAAAACATGCATATGTACAACTATAATACAGTAAAAGACAATAAAAACACACAAAAGGACAACATACATACACAAACGCATTACAAATACACACAAAAAACTGAAATCTATACAAAACAAGAACAAAAATATGCAAAAATGACAGAAAAATACATACTGTGCAGAGGTGTAAATAGTTACTTGATTGAAATTGTACTCAAGTACAAGTAAAAGTAAGTCATACATAAAATACTCACGTACAAGTGAAATGTTGCACAATTAAATAGTACTCAAAGTAAAAGTTAGTAGTTACTTTAACCCAATGTTTATTTTTGGTCATAAATCTTGGCACGGTTCCCTTACATACAGTAAGCATCTCATGTATAAACTTAAAAAGAAGAGACCAAATCTTGCACAATTGGAGCTTAATTTATTTTCCACAAAGTATGCTACTACTTTCTTTCTGGCCGCCTTCTACACATAAACATGTTCATAAATGGTTCCTTACCCCTTCAGCACAGAAAAAATACCAGTAATATTACGTGAATATCTGTAAAAGTCACGTTTTTCTATTAGTTCTGTCTGCTAGCATAGCATCTCTTCTTCACTGCTAGAATAGCTGTATGCCAACCGACCACTGGGTTACCAGCGCCCTCTGCTGGTTCAAATAAATATCTGACGTAAATACAGTGAAGTTTTTAAAAAAAAAAAAGTCTAATTGTTAAGGCACAAAATAAATTTTCAGTTGCACTTTTAAAAATAAAAAGAACTATTATGCAGTTTTGCAATGTTTACTGTAGAACCAGAATTTAAATGAATAGGCTTCTTCTTTATTTGTATTATTCCTTTATTTATTTCATTCAAGATTTATTTTTAGTAAAATTGCATTGTTTTGAATAGTTTATCAAGGGATTATTTTGACAATGAAAAATAAAAGGAAAATAGTACAGTATTTTCCTCAAAAAAATAAAGGAATATTTTTCAGTCATTTGTCTACAGTCCCATTTTGTAAAATAAATCGTGAGAGAATCGTATCGTGAACCCAGTATCGTGAATCAAATTGTATCGGGAGTTGAGTGAATCATTACATCCCTACCACAAAGCCATCTGTTTAAAATAAAGTCAAACTTTACAATTCTTTTTAAAATAAAATAACACCAATAAAGTCAAAAATTTTGACTAAGAATATTTTTATTATGTTTAATGTGAGACCATGAAAAGGAAATTTACTCAGTAACGGTTGGGTGTAGAAATGTAACCAATTACTTTACTTCTAATAAAACGTACTTAAGTACAAGAAAAATGACTGGTTTACAAATATACTCAAAAAAGTACAAGTGCTCATAAACGCAACTCAATTACAGTAACGTGAGTACTTGTAATCCATTACTTTTACCTCCGAACACGAATAATAATGTGTGTATTTGTCACTCTTTGTGACTAAGGCTAATAATATATAAAATCATGTTTTATTTGGACACAATGGCCCCCTACTAAGGGGTCATCTCTGGGCAGTAATCAATGCTAATTTTAAATGAAATGACAGTGGGTGGTGATGCTAGGTCACATTAAATCACAATTAAACTCTGCTTCTCATCATGAGGAGTTGATTAGTTTGGATTCAAAAAGAAAGAGAGCATGTTTCACAACAGAATTACCACTCACAGTAGCTCAAAGTAGCTTTATATGCGACATTAAAGGAAACTAGCATATCATCTTGTTTTTCCTGTGCAGTCGTTCACAATAGCTCAGTAACACCTCGGCTAACTCACATCAACACTAGGGCCTGTGTTACGAAGCGAGATGACCTCAACGCGCTAACTTCCAGTGTTTAATCAGTGTGTGGTGGACTACGAAGCTGGCTAACATCTTACGGAGCTAAATCACCATGGTAACTTAGGCTGAACGACTAGCCTGGTCGGAAGTAGGTTTTGCTCTTAGAAAGCGAGCTGTCCAATAAAAGGTGATGTGTGAACGCGTCACTGTGTGGATCTGATCTGATGCTGACAGGAGAGAGAATATTTAGACATCGATCCAATCCTTTCATTTACCAATGACATCATTTAGGAAACATATAGATTTATATCTGATGGACTGATCTATAGTCAGCTGATGAAGCCTGTGTCTTCGTACGCGCGGACGGGTGAAGTCATTAATTATTTTATTTATTTATTTTCATACACTATAGTGAGGCTGACAGCATCAGCAGAAACATACTACAGACAGTGTGTGTGATATAAATAGTTCTACTTGAATAGAAAAATGCTTGTGAAACTGAGCGCTGTCCGTTTATCATCCAATAGATTAATATCATAAATAATCTCACGTTTTCACGCATTAACAGTGTCAGCAGCTTCCTGCTTGGGTTCTTTCATTCCTGCCTTTTCTATAACAACAGTGTTGTTTTTGGTCTGGATTATGGATTTTAAATATTCATCATTTTAAACTTAGGCAACACATAACCTTGTCGGGACCGGGTTATGAAGTATGAAGCTCCGCCTCCTGGTGCGCTGCACTAACACCGTTGCTCTTCGCTGTCATCATGGATTTAAATTCATTATATTTGTTTAAGATCATAAGCTGTTCCTCTGCCAGGTTGTCCATTGATTGGTCAGACGCTGCAATCTCCACCCCTTTTATGTGAACACGCATGTAGCGAGGCTGAAAACACTTGGCTTAAATTAGCGTGTTGTTATCGACCTTCGTAGGACAGCTTCTCTCTGACAGGGAATGTTTGGTTAGGTAAAACCCGCTAATGGAGATTAATCCAGGATATAATTATCTAGATTCGTAGCATAAGTCCATTCTACAAGGACACAATGTATCAGCTCTGACTATTGTTTGTTTTTTGTGTGCAGTTGTTCACATTAGCTCAGTAACATACAGGTCGCTTAAAACAAGGAAAACTAGATTCTGCACAAGCAATAACAGAATATGGCTGTGAGTTATCATCTTATTTGTTTTGTAGTTATTTAGTTGTTGTTTATTTAATATATTTTTCCTAATGTGTTTTACAATGAAAATAAAGATATTCAATAAAAAGTGCATGTACTCCAAATGTAATGGTTGATTACTGACTAATATCAAATTAGCTTTCCATGCACTCAGTAAGTGAGGCATCTAAACGTAATTATTTCATTTACTGCACTTTACTGTCTTTCTCTGGCCCTCATCTTTTAAAAAAAATTTTTAAATTGCTAATCTCCTGTTATTTATTTTATGTCTTTCTATGAATCATTTCAGCTTTTGTCATTTCTCGTTTTTATGAACGACATAGTTTGAATCAGGTCACTCGTAGCTTCACTCTTTCAATGCAGAGATTGCATGTTCTCTTGGAGGGAATGTAGAGTGTGTCTGTGATTCTATGTGCATTAGCCTTATGATAGCCACAACACTGAGTTTGTCTGAGGGTTACATTATCAACATTCATGTCAGCATTTAGAATAATGAGCAATCTGAGCATTATAATACAGGAAAGAATAGTTTGTTTCTATAACATTGTTATTGTTTTGTGATTATATGTTGTCTTTTTATGTATTTTTGTTGTTCTTTTTGTGAATAAGTCTCTCATTTTCCCTTTTTTCCCCATTCTGTGCATTGTTTGTTGTACTTTTTTTGTTGTATTGTGTATTTTTTATCCAATTCTGTGTATGTTTGTTGTCATTTTGTATATTTTTATATCAATGTTTGAATTCTTGGTGTGCGTGATGAGTCATTTTGTGCTGATTTGTTATGTTTCTGGAGTAACTTCTTGTAATTTTGTTGTCATTTTGTATATTTTACTGTAATTTTGTAATTTCGTATGGTTTTCTTTGCAGATGATATTCTTCTCCTGTTGTGTGTGTTTTTCTCATTGTGTGTAACTTTCTGTCACTATGTGTTTGTAGTCACTATTTTGGGGGCTGCACAAAATCAGACTTATTCAGTATAAGCCGGGATTAGTGCATGTACTGTATCAAATAGATGAAGTATTGCATTGCATGTCATTTTTCCATGCATGACAAACTTTGTAATATATGGTAGAAAAAAAGTGAAAGTCTGAACATCTGAAGGTTTGTGGTACAGTATAATATATGAACGTCTGTCTGTGTTCATTTGAATGATTATAAACATGACAGATTAAAAGATGCTGTTTCTACTGCTTCACTTGTTTTCCCACGATTTTTAATGAAAATAGACAAGGAGGTCTTTCTCCCTCTCGCTGACCACATTCAGCATTAAAAGTTGGTTTTTGTGAAACTCAGAGAATCAGAAACCTTTTATTACTGAATACGTCTGCAATAGGGGTGTGCATTGTCAGGAATGTGACGATACGATTCGCAATTTGCATGTCACAATATGATATATCCTAATACTAAACATAACAATATACGTTGCGATATATCACAATATCAGTAATTGTCACCATCAAATTTCACCTTTACAAGTACAAAATGGTATGAAATACAATTTATGTCTTTTTTTTTTTTAAACTTGCGAGAACAAGTAAACTATGACATATATATATATATATATTTTTTTTTTTTTATTTTTATTTTTTAAAATTTTGAACAAATGCAATAATAAAAAAAACAATATTACAATAAACAAAAGATTCGATGCAGATGGCTTCCATCCAGAAAAAAACTACAAAAACAAAAAGGATGCCCTGATACAACTTTTTCATTTCCGATATGATATCGATATTGCAGCCTTGCGTATCGGTCAACATTGATATTGATCTGATATTAGCATGAATCATACATACTTTTATTTATTTATTTATAAAAAAAAATAATAATGACTTATTTTGTTGTGTGGAATGTTAGAAAAGACATGATCAAGTGTTACTCAACAGTAGGTATGAGGAAAACTGACCCATTTATTATTAACCAATTGGTTACATACATTTTGACCTTCAACATGATATCTACAGTATTCTACAATTGAATAAAAAAATTAAAAAATTAAGTGAAAAAAAAAAAAAAATCGGAAACTTGAATCCGATATCCGATATTTGTTTTCAGGCTGATATCGGGCTGATATCCAATATCGATATTGGATTGGGACACCCCTATAAAACAAATACATATATTACTGCATACACATATTTTGTGTTCGAAAAGGTGAGGGTGGAAGTATGAACTCAGCTGTAATTCGAGTACGAACATTGTGCAATTAAATGTTTTGTTCTTTTGTTGAAAAACATGATTTAAAAAAATGTTTTTTTGGATCGATACGATAATCGCGCAGTGAAATATCGCCGAATGGATTATTTTTTTACACCCTTAGTCTGCGCTGGAATATACAGTATATACTTGAACTAAATGTCCAATATTTACATTATCCACGTTAGAAATTTGACACACAATAGTTTAAGTTCAGTGAAGCTGTCAAATGAGTTTCCCTGGGATTTAATGTATTATTTATGATTATTTTCATAATTAGATAATTACATCTCCTCAACATGTTCTATTTACTATTAGAAGCTCAGTGTGTGTGTGTGTGTGTGTGTGCTGCTATAAAAGCTTTCAGCTCACATGCAGCTCTGTTCTTTCCCTCGTCTTCTTCAGGAGGCTCACACACACTCACACACACACACACACACTCACACACTCTTCATCATGTCTGTGTCTCTGCGCACACACCTGCTCCTCTTCCTCGTCTCTCTCTCATCACGGATGGGGTTCAGTCGATACATCCAGGTATGATTTAGGTTATTTACTGATGGAAAGACAGAAGTTTTTATTATCATAACTTCTGTAGCATTTATTCTGTGTTAAATATTTCTCTTTTCTTGATTCAGGATGTTGGAGAATCAGAGGAATATGGTTTTCGTCGACCTCTGAGTAAGAGATCAACTTTGACCTTTTTATTCAATCCTCCTAATAATTGATCACTGCAATGATTGATTTGTGCAAACAAGTCCTTTAATTCAGTAAAAACAGTGTGATTTTCCTCTTTCTCTTCAATGCATGACAATTTTTAAAGACTGAAGTGAAATCTACAAACTTACAGTATATGCAAGACGGTGTCATTAGTAATTCTATGTATTTGTGTGTTTAGATTTAGGTTTAGTTAAAAAGTTAAAATGGATTATATCACTTTTGGGAACTGAAGTTAATCCCTTCTAATGTTATGGTCCTGTTTATGAATTCATTAAGATCCTCATTAGCATCCTCATGTCATTTTACACTGCACACATTTCATAAAAGTTACTTACAGAAAGTCATAATTAAATCCAAGAACTATTTTCAAAAGCTAATGATAATAATCAAAGCTACTAACAGTAATACACACAAGTTTACCATTTTAAATTGAGTATTTCAGAAAATTAAAGAACAATTAAATACACGTAGGAATATTCATTTATCATAATAACACAGTTTCAGTTGCTTTTTAAAGTTTTGTTTTATATTGTTTGGTAAATGATTCCATTCATGCATTGATTAAAACATTAAGGTGCGTTACATTTTGGCGGAGTAAATAACTGCCCTTCATAGTGCATTGTTACCCCATTTTTATATCACACATTTGTGGTGACCCCAGAGACTTTTTATCTCTAAAACTAGTTTTTGATCATGTTTGTAGACAGGACTAGTGCACAAAGTGACAAGATGTGCAAGCTCGTATATATATATATTTAAATCACTTTTTATTTTAACTGGATTTATAAATGATAAAGTGACGGTAAAGCCTACAGTTGTACGAGCTTGTGTTTGGTGTTTTAGTTTGAAAAAGAATAGTATAGTGTTGTAATAGTAATAATTAAAAAAAAACTATAGATATATGACTTTAATCAGTATTTTTTACATGTTTTATTTTTACTAGACAATTCAGGCGACTCCACATGGGGTCACAACCCCAATGTTGAAAAACACTGTTCTAGAACAGTTTTTTACCCAAAACCCAGACAATATTACCTGCAGTACTTGTATATATGTATATATCCATCCTTTATCCTTTATATTATTATCATTATCATTATTATTTTAGTGTTTCTGGTTTGTTTTTTGTTCACCAAGCCACATTCCTTGTATTGTTTTTAAACTGTACTTGGTGAATAAAACTTTTCTGATTCTGATTTTGATTATTAAAAACAATTCTCCACTAGTTAATCACATTTTACAGCCACTCTTGCAGCTTAGTTTTGCACCAACGGTGATTCTTTAATCATTTAATGAAGTGTACGACCAAATAACTGAACATTAATCCTTATGGGACAGAACTAGACTATGTTTGGATAAATATTTGACTAATTAAGGCTGTAACTTTGCTCTGCAGGATGTTTGGACATGCTTTCCATTGAGGGACACTTCACGTTCGTAGCAGCCCAGCCACAGTTGGCCTGTGCTGCTTTCATCATCTCAGACCCAGATGAGGTGGTCGTTCTGGAGCTGAATGACGTCAACATCGACTGCAGTTCTGGAGATTTCATTAAGGTCGGCCCACTCACTGATAAAAACAAGTCGTGTTTTTGTTCAGGGGACAGGAAGCTCAGGGCAAAGATGCTGAATCAGGGTCGTGACGCATTATTAATGAGCATCGGTCACATTAGAAAGAAGCATGTGGGCAGAGAAGCTTAGTTCTAATCCAAGCCTTCCAGTTATGTTGTGATTGGAGTTAATGTGAGTCAAAATGTATTTATTCTACACACAGACAACAGCACACAACAGGGTCTCAGCAACCACTGCCACACTTGTGTAATCACAGGCATTTAAAGGAGATTTATAGAATATTAATAGAAAATAATTCATGTTGGATTATGTTACGATTTGGAAATGAGTCATAGCAGAGCAGGGCTGGAGAATGCACCGAGAAGAAACAAAAATAGAGGTTTAAATGTTCAAGCTATCAGAGATGAACACTTTTATCAGATAAAGACAAAGTTCAGGCCTCGTAGATCAATAATTCATAAGAAAAGTGGATGTAAAAGGTTGAAATTGTAGCTTGAAAGTTTGTTTTAATCTCCACTGTAAACACTCACTTTTTGATATTATTGGAAAAGTTTGGTGCATTGCATTGTGGGATGCTGAGTCCTGTAGACCAGTTGTTGGCTGAAGTCCCCCCTTTCTCTTATTTCTGAATCCAAGTACCCCCCTTTGTACGACTGCAATGTGTTTTCCCATTTGATAAACACTCTTGTAGATGAATATATAAGTGTTTTTACTTCAATCTTACTGAGATTTCTTGTGTTTGTCCTAAAAAACTCTGATAAAGTGACTTCCCAACACATTTCTGGTGTTTTCACTGAAAGTTAAGGCAAAACAAAAAACTTCTATGAATCCGTCTACAATAGACATGGGAAACTGACGGCCCTCGGTCTAATTCTGTACGGCCCCCAAGACAAATCCACCAAAAATTGTAATTCAAGAAATTGGAAGTACGGTACTATGAAGAAAAACTACAAAAAGGCACAGATTGACAACCAAAAACAAAGTGCAAACGTAACACACAAGAAATAACAAAAACACAGTATAATGACTGGTAAAATACACAAAATGCCAGCCAAAATGGCCAAAATGACGAATATATAAACAAACTGACTCCAAAAACACACAAATTAACTACAAATTCTGAAAACAACTACAAAAATACATAAAAAGAGAACAGAGAAAAAATCCGTTGTTTTGTTCCTGTAATAATGCTCAGAGTGGTCATTGTTCTAAATCCTGACACAAATGTTGATAATGTCTCCCTCGGATCAGACAATCCCATTTTTTTAGCGTCGCTGTGATAAACGTTGCCCATCTCTGCACTTTGGGACTCCACTTCCCACGATGCAGTGCTCAAAACCTTTCCGACAATGTCAAAAAGAGAGTCTTTACAGTGAAGGTTTCAACCTTTTCCATCTTTTTATGAGCAAATAATGTTTTATCTATAGATCTATTAGGTCTACATTATGTCTTTATCTGATGAAAATATCCATCTCCAGCAGCTTTAACAAATTATTCATCTTTTAAGGTTTCTGGCAACATTTAACCATTATTATCAATTTCATCAAGTAAAGATCCAGAAACAAATGATTGATCATATTTGTTGTGAGAGCTTTCCCTTCCTGTCTCATAGATGTTTGATGGCTGGGTTTTGAAAGGAGAGAAGTTCCCCAGCGCTGTGGACCACCCTCTACCTGTGCACGAGCGTTACACGGACTTCTGCTCGTCCACCGCTCCACGAACATCCAGCCGCTCCTCACAGAACGTGGCCATGATCTTCTTTAGCATCCACAGCCCAGGCAATGGCTTCACACTGACAGTCAGAAAGCTGCACAACCCTTTCCGTAAGTGAAGTTATAACCTGAAAATACCACAACAAGCTGATAAAGGTCACATTTAAGCAGCAAAGCAGACATTTTAGTACACCATAAACAAAATAACAACACGTGCAAAATTACTCCAAAGACGCACACTGCTAACACAATTACCCAAAATGACAAAAATACAGGAAAAACCACAATTAGCCTAATAATAGCATTAGCAGCACTAACCTAACATTAGCTTAGCATTAGAACTAACCTAGAATTAGTTTAACATTAACACTACCCTAGCATTATCATTAGCCTAGCAATAACTTTGACCTAATAATAGCTTTAGCCTAGCATTAGCACTAACCGTGCATTAGCATTAGCCTAACAATAGCATTAACCTAGCATTAACACGAACCTAACATTATCATTAACCTAGCGTTAACATTAACCTAACATTAGCAATAGCATTGGCCTAATATTACCATTAGCCTAACATTAACAGTAGCCTAGCAATAGCATTAACCTAACATTAGCCTAGCAATAATATTAGCCAAGCATTAGCATTTACCTAGCATTAGCACTAACCTAGCATTACCGCTAACCTATCATTCACACTTAGTAAAGTATTAGTCAAGCAATAGCATTAACCTAGTATTAGCTAAGCATTAGCCTAGCAATAGCATTACCCTAGCATAAACGTTTACCTAGCATTAGCATTTGTCAAGCTATAGCATTAACCTAGCAGTCAATGCAGTTTCACAAACAATGTAATAACTCCAAACGTTACAAGTAAAAGTTACAAATAATAAAAGTACAAGCATAAATATCATGGACTTTCTGAACTTTTTGATAGCTTATTCCTTAAAATCGTACAAAAGGTGTAGGAAGAGTTAACGACTGACGAAAGAATCAAACAGATAATAGTGAGGACTCCTGCATCCTCACTATTGACCCATAAAATACACAAAATGCCAGGAGAAATTCCCAAAACGACAGATAAATACACAAAATGACTAAAAACTAAAAAAACTAAACAAAACAAAAATACACAAAATAAAGAACAAACATGCTGATAAAGGTCACATTTAAGCAGCAAAGCAGAGATTTTAGACTTAATATTTCACCATAAACGCAAATCAAAGGCTGAAGTCGTTATATGTGTGTCTGTAAATGAAGACTATGTACGCACGCGTGTCACATGTGGAGCGTTTACGAGGCTCTTAAAGTGAATGATAGGGAGGCTGTTTTCTTTCAAACACTGAGTCAACACTGTGTCGATAAACCACCAACCTGTGACTGTGGGATGAAGGAAGACAATGGCAGAATGGATCTGAATGGATTATCTCCCGTATAACAGCACAAAGTCAACATTTGGGATTGAAGTCGTATCAACACGTGCAGCTCAACACAATCCTCTGCTTTTTTTTATATGGGATGAAAGTTATGTTTGTATCATTTGTGTTAAGCTGATCAAACTGCATTGATTACATCATGTGACCCCTGAACTCATCTTAGTTTAAATACAAACCAGTTTAATCGTGAGTGGGACGCAGATTATAGGCTGAGAAAACAAGACATTTCAACATTAATGTGATCTAGTTTGCACTTTCACTTCTTTCTGATATTTAAAGTATATCCATAAGTGACACACTTTACATTTGTGACCAATTGTTATTAAATTTAGGGAAATTTTCTGGAATATTTTTAAGAGAATTGCAGGATTTTTTTTTTTTAATATCACAATATTCTAGAGATGTTTTTTTAGAATTAGTTTTTGATCTTGTTTGTTATACTGTATTACAAATACAAAGTAGCCAGAATTAGTGCACAACATGCACCAGCTCAGATATTTCTATCCTGAATTTTATTTGAACTGTAGATTTATATTTGAGAAAGTGAAAGTATAGAATACAGATTGTGTGATGCGTTTTATTTTGAAAAAAGAAAAATTATAAAAAACAAAGCAAAACAAACTTTAATTATAATTAGTATTATTTTTAATTAATGAGTAGATATTCCAGGCAACCCCATTTTAATTCTAGGCAACCCCACATGGGGTCACGACCCCAAAGTTGAAAAAGTTGTACAGTTGTTGATCATTTACACAATGATTCATGTTCGTTTTTCCTGAGGGCTGAAATTAATTGTAAAGTTTTGTTTTTTATTTTTATTAATTAATTAATTGATTTATTTATTTACATACAATAAAAATAAAGTATTATAAAAAAAAAAAAAATACACAAAATACTAATTCAACAATAAAAGCTTCGATTGAACAAAAATAAAATATATCACTAAGCTGGTTACGTGAAACCAAAAACTTCTGCAGACATTCTTTTGTTACATTTCAAAGTCTTACAGTTTTTTTCAAGGTGTGAATATTTGTTCCATAGTTTAGTGTTTTAATGTTAAGTTTTACGTGTGTTTTAATGAGTCAATGGTTGATAAAATCACGTTTTTTTGTCTGTGTGTGTGTGTGTGTGTGTGTGTGTGTGTGTGTGTGTAGCTTGTAACATCATGTCTCAGACCCCTGAGGGAAGCTTCACTGTGGTGATTCCACATGAGAGAAAGAACTGCAGCTTCTCCATCATTTACCCAGTAGAACTCAGAGTGACCCAACTCAGTCTGGGTCAGGCCAAAAACAACGATCTCAGTCCACAGGTAGGATTATATTATAACAGACAAACTAACGGGCTAGCTTCTCCATACCTCCCGTTAGTAATAGTTACCAAGGAAACGTCTCCACTCTCATGTCAATGAAAAGCTGAATAATATTGTTTCCAACACGATGACGTCACATTTTTTGTGCTGCTCGGCACAAAATTACACTTTAGTTGGAAAAGTTTGAATGAAGATTCAAACCTGGGATGCATAGAAGTATAAACATCTCTATTCATCCATCTCCAAGACTCCACATCCCACAATGCAATGCGAGAAACTTTTCCGACAATATCAATAAACAGTGGAACTCAAAACAAACATTTGAGCATCAATTTTAACTTTTTACATTTTGTTTTTCAAGCAAATGATCTTTGATTTATTGATCAAGGAGGCTGGAACTATGCCTTCACTTCTTTCTTTGTCTTTCTTTTCTTTTTCTCTTTTTCCGTTTCTTTTTTCTTCTTCTTTTTCCTTCATTCTTTTCTTCTTTTTTTCCCCTCTCTTATTTCATTCTTTCTTTTCTTTTCTTTCTTCCTTTCTGTTTTTTCATTCTTTTCTTTTCTTTCTTTCTTTCTTTCTTTCTTTCTTTCTTTCTTTCTTTCTTTCTTTCTTTCTCACTTTCATCTCATTCTTTCATTCCTTTCTTCTTTCCTTTCTTTCAGTTTTCTTTCAGTTTTCTTTCTTTCTTTCTTTCTTTCTTTCTTTCTTTCTTTCTTTCTTTCTTTCTTTCTTTCTCACTTTCATCTCATTCTTTCATTCCTTTCTTCTTTCCTTTCTTTCAGTTTTCTTTCTTTCTTTCTTGCTACACGTTTTCCAGTTGTTTTTTATGAACAAAATCAGATTAAAGTGGTAACCCCATCATATAACATTTGTAAAAGAGATTTGCATCGTTTTTATCCAACACACTGTTATTTTGTTGTGTTTTCACTGATTACAGGTGTAAAGTTCATATGCAGTGGAAATCTATTATTTTGATCTTGTTTTCTATGTGAAGGATTGTAAACTTTTCTAAAAAAGCTGGTCTATACACACACACACACACACACACACACACTGACTCATTGTGTTTAACAGGCAGAGGTGAGGTCTGGCTGCTCAGCATCAGGTGACTTTGTGGAGCTACTGGGAGGAAACGGAGTGGACACGTCTAAGATGGTTCCCATTGCAGATCTCTGCTTCTCCCACAGTGGACTCTGTGAGTCGTGCAGCTTCCTTCTGTTTAATCTTAATCTCCTCATTCATCATAATAACATCAGTGCTGGGAGGAAGCTGTGCTTACATTGGCTGGATATAGTTTGAACCCCCTCTGTGCAGAGATTGCATGTTCTCCAAGTGGTCATTGGAATTTTTGTCCTCATCCTAAAAATGTGTGTCCAAGGTTATATAAATGTTTTTTGGACAGGATTTTGTTGATCAAAATTACTTTAATTTTTTTTTTTCAATACTGTAATTAGTTCAAGATACAACATGTAATATACTATATACTGGGCTCACGATAACAATACGAGATGATATTTTTGAATAGAAACAAAAAAACCTCCAAAAAACACGGTTACAAAAATAACCCTGCTTTTATTTGACTAATTGAACCTACATACATATACTATAGGTAAAACCTTTTCATCTCAAGAAAATATAAAACATACAGTGAAAAAATAGCATAAATAAGACATGTTTTTCTGATTTAAAGTGCAAAAAATGTAAAAAAAAAAAAAAGAGGCTGACAATTCATGCCAGTTCCCCTGGAATATCACAATACCACTTGTACCATCAATGATAGATTTTGCAATGTTTTAATATCACAATATCTTATTGCACGATAGTTCTGCCCACCCTTATTGTATAACTTAATGTCACACACAAAAACAGAGGTTTGGGTCGTGAACCCATCACTAATTTCTGGTGAACCCAGAGACTTTTTTCTAGAATTAGCTTTTGATCACGTTTGTTGTAATGAGTTAAAAATACAGAGTAGGCCAGGATAAGTGCAGCTCACATATTTTTATACTGAATTCTATTTGAAATAGATTTATATTTCAGAAAACAAGTATAGAATATTAATATTAATAAAAATAAAAAAACATTTTAAAGAAGTGTGTTTAATCTGTAGAGGTTTTTTTTTTTTTAAATCAATTACTGGAAACTTTGGGAGACCCTATTTGAATTTCAGGCGACCCCACATAGGGTCATGACCCCAAGGTTGAAAATAGCTGCACAAAAATGACTTCTGGACAGAACCTCAAAATTAGTGACTTATTGGATGAAATTAGTTGTGGTTTATTTTAGTCTTCAACAAAACTTTTTAAAATGTTTGATGTTTTTATTAAAAAGTCATTATTTTAGTCATTATTTTAGTCATTATTTTAGTCATTATTTTAGTCATTATTTTAGTCATTCTGCTATTGTCGTGTTAATTCAATCACCACAAACTGACCTCACTAACATTTCTTCTGAGTGTATTTCTAACTCTTTGTATCACAGAGAGTGAATGATTGTGTTTCCTGCTCTTCAGCTCACGTGAGGATTGGCTGTGATAACTCTGTGGTGAGGCTGGTGTCCAGTGGGAATTATGTCAACCGTGTCTCATTCCAGTATCGACTACTGGAAAATAATGAACTTCCCACAAGACGAGAGAACAGCCTGGATAATTTCTGCACCGTGGAATGAGACAGACACACACGCACACACGCACGCATGCACGCACACTGACACACTTTCACACAACTGTAAATATAACACAGAGCTAAAATGTATTTATTTGAAATTTCTTTCTAAATATATGATTAAATGAATAGGGAATTCACTGGGAGAGATAAATAAAGTTTTAACTTCAACTTTAATGATGGTGGATGTGTTTTATTTCAATTTTTTTGGGTTGTTTGTCAACAGAATTTGAGAAGAACTCAGGGACCAAAATTTAGCCCTGGCATTTTGTGTCCAGACCAGCCCACTATTGTATCAGAGGACACCATGTAGAAGCTGTTATTAAGTCAGTGATTCTCAACATGTAACTTTTTTATTTAAATAACATTAAAAAGGGGGAAACATTTTCAACCTAAAAAAAAGCAAAAGTTTGTAAATATTTTGTATTTGTGGGATTTTGTGTTCTTATAGTTTAGTGAGCTTTGTGGCTAAATTAGCGGTGGTTTGGCGCTGTCCTTGGTGCTGAAATGAAGGCAGATTTGGACAGCTGTCACTCAGAGAGAGACGGATGATTGACCGTGCTTCTTTAAAGCTGATTCATCATTCTTTTATCAAACACTTAGGTTAATTTGTTGTTGGTTTTCATGTGATATCATTGGCCCATTTAGTTGGCAAAAGGGACTTTGTGACATATTTGTCTCTCTCTTACTGCTGGAACAACACCCGGCCTGTGTTCTCGGACCTGATGATTTACAAATTAAGCACTGCTTGGGACCCACATTTCATCACAAAGACAAAAAAAAAAACTTGCTGGAATTAATACGTGAAAAGTTACGAGTATGAACCAATCATAAGTATCATTACCTGTGTACTGACCTTAACCATCATGTGGCCTCCCCTGGCTCCGCCCCTTGCCTGACCACTGGGACTCGCACCAATCACCTTCCAGCCGTAAGGCAACAATGTGCCAATGAGCATCCTATGCACAAATACGTCACAAACACCTCATAACACCAGGCAGTATATTAGAGACATCACAAATAACAAACTCTACTAAAAAGAAGTTGGTATGTAATTAAAACATTTAGATACGTCTCTGCATCATTATCTGCACTGACTCTTAATCCAACCTGTTCTGCAGAAGGAGAGTAAAATAGCTTTTGGTAAAGGTTGATCCCAAATGTAATTATAAAGGCTTAATGCAGGAGAACGCCATGCTTTATGAATATGAGATTACAGGTTTATTTATGAGCCACCTCCACCACTGACTGTCTTACCCTAATCTGTGAAACAGTGGATGTATGTATATGGTACTCCTTCTAAATCAATGTGAAGCTACTAATGGGATTATCCCACAAGCCTCAGCGCTCTTATTCCACTCGACATTCTTCTAGTCGGCTCGCTTTTGATTTCCTCCTTACGTGGAATTAATCTCAAACCTGCTCAACCGAGATGATTCCATTAACCAGAGGACGTCTTTTTTTTTTTTTTTGCTTGATGTGTTGCAATTTTCAGTCTTCATTAGAGAGAGAGAGAGCGAGAGCGCGAGAGAGAGAGGGATGTACTTTGGATGCCATCGACGTGAACTTAGTCACAGAATTTGTCGTCACACTTTACTCCAAAAAAACACACGTTACTGAATCAAATTTGAATATACAATGTTCTCATCATTCATTTATTTCTATACACCTTTTTGCGGTGACATCAACATCCATAGCAACGCCCATCGCCATTTTAAGAGGGGTATGCTTTTGCTTGACAACCGCTATTTACACTATTTACCGCGGACAACAAAAAGGTTTTACAAATATTTCAGCAGATTAGAGCCAAAGGCCAAAAGTTACATTTGGTTGGTTGGAAGTCGTTGGTTTACACAAGTTCTTTGTTGGAACGTCTTCTTACATCCATCCATCCACCTCTTCTAGCCAGGATTCATTTTATTTTTCTATTTATGCATTATTTTGAGTGAAAGTATAAAGTAGTTTAAGATTGTGTGTTGTGTTTTACATAGTAAAAGTATATATTTTTTCAGTAATTATTGTTTTTGTTTAGTAATTAATAGACATTTTATGTGACCCCAAGGTTGAAAAACACTGTTCTCGGGAAAAAACAGACTTAATGGTGCGAGCTATAACCCTTATGTGGAATTTAAGTGAATATATGTTTACTCTCCAAATTAAAGCATTTTGTTATAAATCAGTTAACTGAAACTATGTGTTGCTATGGAAGAATGTGAGTCATATTAATATTGCATTTTATTTATTTATTATTCTTCCTTTTTCACTTTCTTTTCCTTAAACTGCTTTTCATTTGAACTAGATTTATATTTGAGAAAGTAAAAGTATAGAATACAGTTGTTTAAGATTTTACATTGTTTTAAATTGAAGAATAATATTTTTTCATTTTAAAATATCTTTTAATCAGTAATTATTATTTTTTTAATATCAATTACAAGACATGTCAGGTGACTCCATTTAAATTTCAGACGACCCCACATGGGATCACAACCCTAAAGTGGAAAAACACTGATCTAGTATGTTAATGTACATTTGTTATTAACAACTAATGCTGCACTAATACAGTAAAATAATAATAATAAAATGTTGAAACATTATGTTCATAATAAGAACTGGAAAATAGACCTGGGCAATATATCAAGAAATTTTGGGATTTCTGTTTTGGCGATAAATAAAATATGCTTTTATTTTATGGCTTATTTTGTATTAAAATACTTGTTTTAGGAGCCACAGTTCTACTTCTCAGAACAGCATGAAAAGCAAAGTTATATAAATTACTGAGTGTGTGCTAACCCAGACCTTCCCCTAAACAAGCCACACTACATAACTTTATTTAGCTAAAAAAAAAAAACAAGATTTATATTGTATATCGGCATTTTAAGGGAAAAAAAGAACCTAAAGTTAAAGAAGGTGAAGCTAAATATACAGAGTTTATAACCCAAACACAGAAAACATCACTTTACAAGAACCATTTTTGCAGTAGCACTTCTAGTGTGTCTGTGTGTGTACTTTTAAACACACACAGACACACACACAGAGATTACCTTGACTACACATGTGGGCTCGTCCTTGGCTTTGCAGCTTTCCACTTCAATCAACATCACAAAATCCCAGTGAAAATAACATGAGTGCAAAACAACCCAGATAGTGCACATTATTACTCTGACACACTTTAGACTTGTTTTCCTGAAATACATCAGGCTTTATTTGTTTCCTCATGTATGCGTGAACCTTTATGTCATGAATATAAACAAAGAAATGTTCAATTTTTGTTTGTTCATAGAAGATCTGCACACATAAGCGCTGATGTCGTTCTTTCCATAAGAGACGTTTTTATTTTATTTTGTCAAAACATGTTTTTTTATTTTAATGTTAAGTTTGATGCTAAATAACTTTAAAACTGCATTATCATAATATCTCATTAACTGTCATTCTGAAAAAAGGATCAGAAATATATTATTGTTACAATATACATTATTACTGATTAATTATTGACGTGTTTTCTTGTTTTTAGAACCGTTTGAAGATCAGTGTAGGCTACAATCTATGAGTATTTACATTAAAAAAAAAACTTTTTATATGTACAGTCCTTTTTAAATGAATACACTTTAAGTCATTGCTTGAGAACTTCATCCAGAAACAATTGCCTCACACCAAGCCAGACATTTAAAATCATCATGGACTCATAGGTTCAATTCTAACTCTAGTTAAAATGTTTACATTTTACTGCAAAAACGATGTATTTATTTATGTTGCTCTCTGATAATTAAAAAAAAAAATAGTTGTTTAATTTAAATTACATCATAAAACAAAAAAAAAAAAAAAAACTCCAGGATTTCAAACTTCTCTCATTGACAAACTTAAAAGATGCGATTTTAAAATTAAAATTAAATTATGGTATTTTTCACTTACAGCCCAATAATAACGTGTTATTTATTCCTATGAGTTTCCAAAGACATTGGGAAACATTCAAAGGTTTTAATGCACTGCCCTCTGCTGTCTAACATATGTAACAACACCAAGTCTACAGAGCAACCATGAATATTCTATTGACTATCTATCCATCACCCTGATCAAGGTCATGTGTTTTCAGTGGCTGGAATGTTTGGAAATTTAAAGCTTTAATGACTCAAATAAAATATTTTGATTATAATATAATATAATATTGTGATTACATACATTTCATTATAATAGATATTGTGAGAGAATGAGTATGTGACATAATACACTAAGATTGGGCCTTCTTTGGTGGATATAATTCAAGCAACTGCAACAGGGTTCATTAATATTTGGCCTCCCTAAGGGACCTTTACTCTCCCTTAAACAGTACGCATCCAACGCTCTAATGGCTGGAGTTAGTGTACTGTAAATCAAGGGTTAGGGTTAGAGTACTAGTACTACAAGTTCACTAGTAGTACTAGTAGACTGTTTTTAGTCTACTAGTACTACTAGTGAAGCCAAAAGATTCACTAGAGGAGGGGTTAGAACAAAAATCCAGCTCCCTAATTGGTTAGAATATTTTCAAAACCCAACAGAAAGCCTGAATTTTATTTCCCCCGCCCCCTTACTAGCATACAAGTTAAACTTTTTACTTCAGTTAATAAACAATAATAAACAACAAAAAATAGATTAGTAAAGTCTACTTGAACTCTAGTGAATCAAAATTTAATATGTGTAGTAGATCTTAAAGCTGATATCCGGAGTTTCTGAGAAATCTATGTTAATGTATCATTCTTTTGAAATGCGAAAAAATACCAAACAAGTTTTTTACTATGGTCTACTGCCGGTGGTTATTCATATACGTCAATGTATATAAGTCCCGCCTTCGTCCTATAGACCCCTATACAAATTTAAAATTGCGCCACAGTCGCCCAGCCAATAGGCTTCGACTTCCTGTAGTGGAGACTGTCAATCAAAGTGAATGTGGTGCCAAGATAGATTCAGACCTTCTTTAAAGTAAATACTTCAAAATTAAAGTATTATTAGTTATTATTAATAATCAGTCCTTGTGGTATTCTGCTCAGCAACAGTCAGAAACTGTAATCAATGTTATGTTTTATTCAGATTAGGTTCCTGGTACATGGTGTGAATACACTGAGTGTGTGTAAACTGGTTCACAGGCTCCACAGAGGAACTGGTTCCTGTACGACTCCCAGTTATAGTGAGCTTTACTTCCTGAACTGGGAGATGGGTCCTGGGATCTTGATGTCCTGGCCTCTTTCCAGCCTCTTCTCACACTCGATCAGATAGTTCACACCATCAACAACCATCTGAACCAGCTCCACCTGTGGGTGCAGAGGAGCAAAGAACATCATCAGTACAGACGATAGGATCGTAGTGAGAAGATGTTACACTGTCTCATGTCTCATAGTTTCCTCTATGAACTCAACCTTCTACCTTTGATATTAATGTTTCATTTATCTATTTTCATTGTATGTATCTCATCTCATCTCATTTTGTCTTATCTTATTGTTTCTTGTCTTGTCTCGTCTCCTAGCTTCTCTTCTCTTGTTTTGTCTTGTCTCATCTTATCAGAATCAGAATCAGAATCAGAATCAGAATCAGCTTTATTGACCAGGTACAGTTTAGAACAATACGAGGAATTTGACTAGGTAGTTGCAGTGAGAGGAGACACATCAACACACCGGAGCAGCCATTTGCGGCGCCCACATATTTAGGTGAAAAAAGGGATCAATAACAGGAGGAGAGGAGGGGTGAGGGGAAAAAAAACTGCCAGTTTGAAACTGATTTCCCTAAACAGAGAAAGCAGTGTGAAACCAGGAAAAAAACCGCCTCTGCAAACATAAATGTAAGCATGACACAGTCAAACAACTCGAGACAAGGCATGTAGGAAGGGTTGGGTGGGAGGTTGGCTGGGGGAGGGGGTCAGGTGGGAAGAACAACAGGAGTCCAGCCGTTTGGGGACATGGGCGTGCTGCAGTCGGCGCTGCAACCACGCCTCCATGCAGCTGCGGATGGGGAGGTGGGGAAAGATGGCCGACGAGGCATTTGACGTTGAAGACCTGTAGCTGCGTTACTGATAACCAGATGACGTGTGGAAAAGTTCAGCATCAACAGTTCCAGGAGGAATGTAGGGAAGGAGCGGGGGGAGGGAGTGGGGGGTAAGAGCCGCCGTCTGCAGAAACTTCCTGGTGATAAGAGTTGAGACAACCTTGGCTTTAGCCTTGGCAGCTGGGGAGCCGAAAGGGAGATAAGCAATGTGATTTGATACAGGCTATGTTAATTTCCAATAGCCTTCTGTCCTGGGTCTCTCTGCTGTAATCCAATGAGTGGCCTAGTTTCCACTTCCAAGCCGGGTCTCGAACTTCTCCCAGTTGTTATCCATAACGCGTAGACGATCCAAAAGCAGCTCCTGCTTGCTTTTGATATCGATCAACACATGAGTCTGAGTGTTCAGAGCCCTGCTACATCCTTCAGAAATCACTGGCAGCTTTTCCAAAACAGTCGCCAGCGTAGTACGGACTTTTCGATAGATTAGGAAGCCACCAGTTCCGATCAGCAGCATGCCTACTATCATTATTCCAATCATGTAGATGTCCTCCACGTCTTCCACGGAAAGGATGGACAGACACACAACTCGCCACTTGTTCCAAGGGTCAAGTGTGTATCCAGCCGCAAACGTCCCGCTTGGACATGCGGGTTCACCACCCCTGGTTCTTTGCGTCGAAAAAATCTGATCGATAGCACTGAGAGACCAACTAATTAATTCCATTATTCCGGTTTTGGATGAGTTGCAGAGAGAGGCTCTTGTTAGTTTCACAAGACCTGACAAAGCAGCAGCTAGGAGAGAGATAAGACGGAAGGGAGGGAGAAACAGAGAATGCGACTGACCTCGTCGAGAGAAGCAAGAAGATTTTGTCTTATCATTTTGTCTTATCTTATTGTTTCTTGTCTTGTCTTGTCTCATCTCATCTCATCTCATCTCATCTTGTTTTGTCTTGTTTTGTCTTGTTTTGTCATCTTATCTTATCTTGTCTCATCTTGTCTCATTTTGTATTGTATTGTCTCGTCTCGTCTCGTCTCATCTTATCTTGTATTGTCTCATCTTTTGTCATCTTATCTTATCTCGTATTGTATTGTATTGTATTGTCTCATATCATCTTGTCTTGTCTTGTTTTGTCTCATCTTTTGTCATCTTATCTTATCTTATCTAGTCTCATCTCATCTCATGTCACCTTATCTTGTTTTGTTTTGTCTTGTCTCATCTCATCTTTTCTTATCTTATTTTATTGTTTCTTGTCTTGTTTCATCTGATCTGATCTGATCTCGTCTTGTCTTGTCTCCCACTGAAGTCATTCTCAAATCCTGACTTTCACACTTTCTGTCTAAAGCATGTTTTAAATTCAAAGCCTGGGGGCCAACTTTGGCCCTTTAAAGCACTGGTTCCCAGCCAGGGGTTGGTGTAACCTTGGGGGTGCTTGAACACATCTCAGGGGGTACAAGGATGCATTTACCAATTTCATTTCCAACGTTAAACAACAATAAGACAATGTTTCACATGCTGAAAGACATTTGCGAGAATAAATTGCGGCACAATTTATAAAGAGAAATCTAAAATGGTCAAAATATTTGAAATAAATGAATAAAACACTTCAATCCAAGGTCAATGAAGCAGACACAGGACAAGCCTGGTGACACAAACATTAACTAAGGTGTCATGGTACAAACATGGATGGTTTAGAGCTTTCAAATCGTCCGCGGGAGAAATTAAAAAAACATTACCGTAATCATTATGTAAACTACACAATAATTCAGTTGTAGAAAACTCAGTCCTTTCAAATTCACAAATCCAATGACACTCCACTTGTTATTTTATGGTTCCTTTATCACATGACTGCAATCGTTTTTAATCGCAATTGTCAAAAGAACGCTCCAGTTATACAATTTCCTACAAATAATCCCACAAAAGTGCTTTAATTCCACAAGCATTGGTCATAAAATGAAAGCATTTTGAAGAGAAGAATCATCCAACACTGATATCTGCCATTTATTGTGGACATTGTCGGTGCTTCACATTCTGTATATATCAGTTACACAGGGAAGTAGAAAACTAGGGTGTAATAAAAATGTTGAAACTGCAGGTTTTCTCACCTATAATCTGTGACGCACTTGAGTTCAAACCGTTTTGTATTTGACACTGGAGCATAAATGAGTTTAACACCTCTAGTTTAAAGGTCTGACAGCCTTTATCTGCTCGTGTGTGAGGCTAACACAGCCTTAAAATAAAGCCTCAGCAGTGCTGTCTGTAGGACTGACACACCCCTGCCCGGATTACAGATTAGGACACAGCGGGAGGCTCGGATACGCACAGACAGAACCTGCTGGGACTGCTCTGGGATCGTTCTTTTTCCCTGCTGTTCATTTTAAACCTCCTCTAGTGTCCCTGTTGTTTTTCAACCCCAAACACTTACCTCTGACCTGCCCAAACGGTCCAGATTAGAGATGTCGATGGTGTCTCCAGTGGCCGCCGTGTCCACGCCTCCCGTGCCTCTCTTCTGTAGTCTCAGGTTATCCAGGATCCGTTTGAAGCGCGGGTCCTGAATGGTTGGAAAACACCATCAAAATCTCATTTTAATCAATCTTTAAATTAAGGTCAGTGGCTGTCAGTATGTGCAGCGGAGTTTGGCTCAATTATAAATGTCATTGTGTAATTGATAATGAATTACAATTATGAGATAATTATAATTGTAATTGAAATAAAGTGTTGCTGTTGTAATCATAACTGAATTCTAATTCAGTTCAGATAATTCACTGTAATTGTAATTGGAAATGAAAGTTCTATAAAAACTGTCAATTACAAATTAATTTAAAGCAAAACTGGAGAACCACATTACAGTTCCATGACTTAGACAGACGTAGCATTCAATAAAATATGTTTCATATCAAGTTTACCTGTTATTTCTCTTTTATTAAATCTAAATTAAATCTATGGCTATACTGACAGAGAAAAGGCTCAAAAGCCCACACCAAAAATATGAATCCCAATATTTTCATTGATTAGTAAGCCTAACAAGGTAACCTACAGTGAAAAACAAAGTGCAAGATAGGTCATATTTTTTTGTGTATTTTACAGCTTATTTAAGACATGGGTCAAAACTGACCCGTTGCAAGAGGAAGGTCACATTTTATGGAATTATCTATTAAATGTTCAGTAATTGTAATTAATGAAATTTGAATTTCAACTTTAATAATTAAGAACATATTTGTATTTGCCTTTCAGGGGTAAAATTACAATCGTAATTTTATATGTAATTGGAAAAAATGTCAGTCACAGTAATTGTAATAATATAATAATAATTAGTATATAATAATATTAATAATAATAATAATAACAATAACAATAACAATAACAATAACAATAACAATAATAATAATAATAATAATAATAATAATAATAATAATAATAATAATAATAATAATAAATTGTAATTGAAAAATGTAATTGACCCAACCCTGGTTGAGGTCACTTACATTTTTTAATTACAATTACGTCTTCAATTGTCCCGGTTCAATTACATCTCAATTACAATTACGGTGACCAGCATTTTTTCCAGTTAGAATTAAAAATACAATTATTATTTCTCCCCTGAAAGTCAACTACAATTATGTTCTCAGGTACTAAAGTTCAATTACAATTAATCACAATTACTGAACCTTTAATAATAAAAAAAATAATATATATATATATATATATATATCTTTTTTTTTTTTTTTTTTTTTAATGGTAAAATGATTTTCAAGAGTAGTAATAAAACTTGATTTGAAACATATTTTCCCGCATCCCTTTATTTTTTCTGATTTATATTTCTTTGTTTTAATCACTGTATTTGCTATTGTTGTTTTAACCTGTAAAGTGACCCCCACCCTGATGTGCAGTTATGCGTGTGTGCGTTTTAAAGTAGTTATCCTTGCGTTACCCTGCTGAGGAGAGGCAGACGGATGTGTACCCCAGCCCTGAGGCCGGTCCCCAGGTTAGAGGGACAGGTGAGGATGTATCCCAGACGCTCGTTCCACATGAACTCCCATCCTCGCTCCTGGATTAACTGCTCCACCTGGGAATCAGATGGAAAACATCAGTGATTTAAGCTCGAGGGATCACACGTTTGATTTAAAAAAGACCTACTGACCTGTTTGAGACCCCTACAGAACCTATCAAAGACTCTCTTCATGTTTCCTCCTTTTTCCATGGATATGATTCTGGTGTGGTCCTCCTCATTGACCCAGATCAGGAAATTCTTCTCATTATTGTGCCTGAAATCCAAAGCTAGAATTAATTAACCTCCACTAAGGAGCTAATATTTTATCTGATTGTCTGTTAGCAGGATTACATCGAAAGTACTAATGGATTAAGACAAAATATTAACCAAAGTTAGACCGTATGCAATGAAAAATTCCATTGAATTGTAGATCAATATTCTGATTCTGGATCAATTTAAAAAAAATCAAAAAATCCTTATCGCTCATCATTGGTGAAGATTAAAAAATGTATGTCTTGGTTCATAATTGACAGATCTTTATGAAATTTGACACAGTTATGTCGAGTTGGTTTCCAGTTTCATCTGGATCAGATAAAACTGGATCTACTAATCTAATGATAATTAATGGTGATAGAAATGTCTTCCCAGCCTTTACAGTGTGAATGATCAACAGGATTATTGATCCACATAACTGACAATATCTGGAAAAGAAGAGATTTGGCGCTTGTTTGTATTTATAATGTAGCTCATAAAGCCTAAAAATTACTTTCTACATTCACTTTTTGGTTGTGTATTATGTGGGAAAGCTTTATCAGGAACCATGTTTAGAACATAATTAGATATTATTCACAAAAACTGAATACTGTGGTAAATAGTGGAGAATTTACATTAGTTGACAAATGTAGGATGTTTCCATTTGGTCTTGTTTTTATGTAAATATGAAATACAACAGAACAGACCTTTAGTGACCTCTCAGAGGGGAAATTCACACGTTGCAGCAACACAATAGCATAGCACACAGTAAAAATAAAATAAATACCAACATAGGATAATAGTGTGACTATACAGTAGTACAACTGTCGGACAGACATAAATTAGAAAAAAAATAAATAAATAAATTAAAATTAAATTGAAAAAACACAAAAAAACACAACAAATGTGTAAATATGAAGGTCAGACTGATTTTTTTTAATGTGTAAAGCCTACAGAACACCTTTTAATCAAAAGGTTGGCATATTAATGTAAAACTATCAATGTAACTTTGTAAGAAATTAGCTTTTTTTGGCACATTAAACACAAACACATGAATACTTCCATTTCTCACCAGATGCCACGAGCATCAGGCCAATCCCGAGCCATCCCAGCTGCTGTGAGCAGTGGTGACACTGGTTTGTCAAACAGGAAGTGCTCCTGTCAGACCAGAAAAGGTACAAAGAAATACAAAGGACATCATCATGTATAGTCATTTTAAAAAGTGCATTTGTGTAGAAGTGTGTGATGTTGCACAGACATCAATGAGCTGCTGCTGCTCCCTGTCAGTCATCTCTCCCAGGCTGTAGTAGCGTCCGGCCAGGTCTCCCTTCAGGCCGGACAGGGCGGTGACCACCACATGCTCCACCTCACGGCGCTCTGAGCGCGTGCAGGCCGGGGGCAGACTCAGCCCACGGATGCTGCGACCAGTACGAACACGGGACGACAACACGTAGTGCTCGTCAAACACTCCTGAGGTGATCTGAAGAAGAGGAAACAACATGGCTGAAGGTAGACCAGGGGTGTTTCACTCATTTTCGTTCAGGGGTCAAACACGGATACGTTTGATCTGAGGTGGGCCGCAGGGGTTGGGAATCGAACAATTTCAATGTATAAATGATATCAAAGGATCAAACATATAAGGCACCGACAACATCCAAGCAAAAGGTGACAGGAAGTGATTTATTACATTTGGGAAAATTTTGTCAAATAATTTGAGGATTGTGCAGGATTTTACAAATAAATATTGGTTTTATTTAACAATTTGGGAGTAAATATGACTTCCATCGTGTTGTACAAGCATGGGAAAAACTGTTTTATTTCCAAATAAAACAGTTGATATGTTGTGTATTATTTTGCATGTATGCCAATATTTATGTTTGGATATGATACAGTGATTTAAAATTACTCACAATTTCTGCTTAATTTCAATAAATAATTCCCATGAAAAGTTTCTATTTTTTGAATATGGCCAAAATTCCCAAGCTTAAATTCCTGTGGAAATTTAACAGATATTTTACACCCCTTTTTTGCAATCCTACAGAGATATCCACAACTAAATTATTTGGTCATTTACACGGTTTCCATAGCAATTTATAAGGTTCCTTCCCCTGCGGGTCAATTTGGATGTTTTAGAGGGTTTGGTTCCCGGGCCTTGAGTTTGACACACATGGTGTAGACCAGTGGTTCCCATACACAGGGTACAGGAGCACATAGGGGGTACTCAGAAAAATGCAACAATTAATTAAAAAATAATCAGGAAATGTTCCTAGTTCCTTTTTAGGCATTTTTTGGTACAAATTTACCAAAAAAGCATCAGTAATATTGCTCAATAAAATTCTATATTTTCTTGTAATTTATTAAAATGAGATTATTGTATCACATTTCTGACAATAGGAAACAATAACTACCATAGATACATTTTACAAAGGAGAACGTATTCACTTAATATTGAAGTAATCATATAAAAGTTGCAGGTATTTAAAAAAAAAAAAAAAATCAATTCCACTTTAAAATTCACTCAGTGTTTTGAAGTTGTAGATTAAGTCTTAGGGAACCAATGTTGGAGACACAGTTAGAGGTTTAGAAGTGCCAAATGAAAATAGCATATGAAATCATGGAGAGGGAACTTATGATATGAAGAGGGGGTACACATGATTTGACATAAATGAAAAGGGGGTACACGGGACAAAAACGATTGGGAACCACAGATGTAGACAATGGATGAAGGATGGATGAATGAATAATGAGGGGTTAGGGTGGTCGTCACCTTGGAGGCGTCCAGGTCGGTGTGGTGCTTCATCAGACGAGGGTCGTAGCCGTTGTGTCGGTCCTTGATGACTGGATCAAAGAGTTCAGCAAACACCTGATGGAGATGAAAGGAAATCAAACACACCACACACCCCATAGTTCAACACACACACACACACAGAGCTTAAACCCAGACCTCATAGCTCTCCTCGTCTCCAGCCACCATGCCCACAGTCTTGATGAAGGGGTGTCCAGGGTTGTCCACCCCAGTCTGGATGCACTGGTCTAGGGTCCAGTTGTTGGGGGTGGTTCTGTCTCTGAGGCGTGCGTACATGGCTGGGGTCAGAGCTGATGCCATGCAGTTGTTGTGCTTCCTCAGGTCAGGATAATCAGCACTATGGAACATTGGGAAATATTTTTATAGACAAATGTTTAGAACTACAACAATTCAAGCAAATCATGCCCTTTTCACTCATTTTGACCAACTCCTGCAGCTCCCGTAGGAAGTCTGTGTTCATGCATGCATGGGCAGACTATCTATACAGTCTGTCCATGATGTATGAATATATACATATGTTGGTGTTTTGATAGAGGTCACAACCCGACATCAATCCACCAAATTTGAATGAAATCAAAACTTATTAAAACTGTATTGGAATTTTTGAAAGTCATGAATGGGCTTTCCAATGTTACACTCCGAAAATCGCTGAGTCAGCAATCTGGATCGGATCCGGATCCGGATCCTGTTTGGTCAGATGTTGCATGTCATAGCTTTGCAAAATCATGAACAAATCTATGAAGATCTGACAGAGATATGAATTTTAGAAAATTTGCCCCATGCTAAAAATAGGGAATTTTGCAATTTTTGACATTTTTTGTGACCTTGATCTTGAACCTACCTTCACCAAAATTGAATGGTCTCATCTGTCCCCAAAAACCATTTAACGGGAAAAAATTGAAGTGGATTTGTCAAAAATTGAGGACACTATTATGTACACAAACAAACACGCATACAAATGAAAGCGCTTGTTGAGCACAGACTTTGGAAAACGCCTTTTGCATGTGTCAAAAGCTGCAGATGACATGACAAACACTTGAACATTTGTTGTAGGTTAATGTCGGAACTCGTCTCAAACCGGATTTGACAGCCAATAATCCACAAACGACAGTAGAAATGACTTTCAAAGACGGTGGACATTCAACATGGTTTTTTAACTGTCAAACCTGGATCAGGATCCAGATCTTGATCAAACTGTATCTCGTGATAGACTTTAGTGGAATGAAGATATCCTGGCAATATCTACAAACTTCAACCTGATGCCAATTTAAATCCACATTCTGGATCGGATCCGTATGAAACTCTATATTTCGATTGAGGTCAGAACCCAACGTCAATCCACCAAAATTGAATGAAATGAAAACTTATTTAAACTGTATCGGAATTTTTGAAAGTTGTAAATGGGCTTTCTAATGTTAATTTCCAAAAATCGCTGAGTCAGCAATCTGGATGGTGTTTGGTCAGATGCTGCATGTCATAGCCTAACATCATCCTGCAAAATCTTGAATGAATCGACCTTGAACCTACCTTCACCAGAATTGAATGGTCTCATCTGTGCCCAAAAACCAATTCACAGAAAAAACTTGAAGTGGATTCGTCAAAACTTGAGGACACTATCTTGTACATAAACAGACCCCCCTCCCCCCACATGCACACAGTACAAACCTCGGTGGGTACATCTTCCTCATCTCAGCTGCAGCCATGCTGTCACTCAGCAGGAATCCAGAGGCCAGAGTTCCAGCTCCCAGAGCCAACATCACCGCCGTGTTACGGCCAGAGATCATACGTGTGAAGGTGTTTGCCATGATTGTTGGGTCTGAGTTTTTACCTGGTCAAAGAATAGAGAACATGCGACGACCTGTGAGGACATAGCTGTGTTTTTCAGATCATTTATGTATTTACACCTAGACTATTAGCATTCATTTATAACTGGTATTCTCACTGCTTTCTTTTGCAAAGGTCAAACTCTGTGTTTATGTTGGTTTGAAGCACAAATATCTGTCGGTTTATTAAACACGCCTGAACTTTAGCAGCGTCCTGCCTAAAGGTCAAAGCAAGCAGTCGAAGAAAAGTGACAATTGGCAGTGAGATAGATATTTAAACTAGACAGGACATTGACACACAGACAGCAGAAGGGGTCGCGAGACATTGGGACGAGGTCGCCAGATGACTTCAAGAAACTAAGAACTTCTTTTTTTAACAATTTGAGCCTATTTTTTAGCCTTTTTCTGCATACTTGCTCCAAATTCTGCCACTTTCTGTCCATTTCTTCCATCAAATTTCCACTTTCAAGTAATTTTCGGCACTTATAAACCCATTCCACCACTTTTCACACATGTTGACTCGTTATTGTCTTTTCATCATCATCATCATCAGACAGAGCTGGCCACTAATTGCCTTAAGGTATCAGATGCTTAAGTAACAGATATGGCTGCAGTCAGTGTAATGAGATTATTGTGGAGGCAGACAGACGTTCTCTTATTGGCTCATCTAATCAAGCTCTGTGGTTGTTTGCATAGGAAGTCAGTTCCTGTTAGATTTTATTCATAATAATAAGATTTGTCTTTGATATTTGTATGAGTCTGATATTGATATTCCACAAGAGACGCGTCACATTTAATTGTAGTTAAAGCATCATTCTGGAGATTAAAGCAGTTCTGTGCAGCATATGATGCTTTAGGATGGATGCAGGCAACAGGTGGCCTGGGGGCCCATATGTGGCCCTTGGTCTAATGTTGAGTGCCTCCGAAAGTAAACGCACAAAATGACTCCAAAAACACACAATATAACCAAAAAATAGAGCAAAAATACACAAAATGACAGCAAAAACACATAAACATGAGAGGAAAGTATACTAACAACAACAAACATAGACAAATATGACAGAAAAACAGCCAAAGATGACATTGAAAACAATAAAATAGTTAAAAAATGCACAATATGATATAAAGTAGAGCAAAAATACATAAAATGACAGCAAAAACACAAAAACATAAGAGGAAAGTATACTAACAACAACAAAAAATGTACAAACAAAAAGAAAATAACACAAAAATGACCACTAATGACTCCAAAAACACACAATATGGCAGAAAAATAGAACAAAAATACACAAAAAGAAAAAAAATGTTTTTTTAAATGACAAAAAAATATACTAACAATAACAAAAGTACACAAAATGATGGCAAAAATAGCCAAAGATGACTCTGAAAGCACAAAAAATACAGAAAAATGGCTCATAACACATAAAGCAGCATAAAAAATACACAAAAATGACTCTCAAAACAAACAAAAAGTAAAGAATATGACATGAAAAATAAAGTCACATAAAAATACATTATTCTAAATGCTGAATGGAATATTGATCAGATTATCACATTATTGTGGCCTTCGCTGTGATAAAAGTTAATGCCCATTTCTGCTTCAGGACATTTTAAGGTGGTCATGTTCACAGTGATTGGATTTCTGTGTTTCAATGTGTTGGCAGGAAACGAGAGAAAGCATTAGAGAAAGAACTTTACACTTTAATGTTTACTGACAGGCATGGTTTAATGGCACGGGTCACGGTCGGGTCAGAGGAAAGAGGTAAAGGGTGAGGGAACCCTTTAAAGAGATTTACTTTATAGAGACAAGAAGATTAACAGACGAGATGAAGAGAGGTCATTGTGCTTATTAAGATGTGTTTTATCTTAAAAGCATTTCATTGAGAACAATTCCTGATATAAATCATGATTATGTCCTTTTTAATTTGAGCTTTGGAAACTAAGTTGCTTGACTTGATGTAGAGAAAAGTAAAGCAGATCTGTTGTTGACAGATGGTGAGTCCCTGTAAATGACAGGCGGCTTAAGGGCACTAACACAAGTGGACACTTCTTGGCACAGCGTACAGCATGGGCAACCCTCGCTCTCACTTTGTGTGACCCCCCCCCCATCAAAGGTAAATGTACAAAATGACTTAAAAAAGCATCCAAATATTTCAGAAAATTACTCTAATCAACAAAAATATACAAAATCAGAGAAAAATTAACGAAATGAAGAAGAAAAAAAACACACACACACTAAACTCAACAAATATACACAAAAATGACTCCAAAAACAGAGGATGAGAACAAAAATACACAAAATGACAAAAAATAAAGGCAGAAAAGCGCATAAAATGACCAAAAACAAACAAAACAACAACAAAAATTTACCAAATGAGGAAAAAAATACACAAAACGACAACAAAATAATACAAAAATGACACAAAGAACACATAATATGACTCCAAAAACATAGAAATGCTTAGTTGTTTCCTGTATTAATGCTCAGTATGGTCATTATTCTAAATACTGACCTAAATGTTGATACTGTGGCCCTCAGATCAAATATAAAACCCATTGTCAAACCAGTTGCCCACCTCTGCTGTAAAGCATACATTAATAATACAAGGACGAAAGGCCCAGTGAACTGAATGCATAGTTGATTTTTTTCTAAAGCTTTGCTTTTAAATCAGCAGTTAAATAAATATTGAATGTTTCTTTCTTCATCATGCAACATAATTGTCTAAAACGTCTACTTTTTTTTAAAAAACAATCAGAATTAGAGAGACATTGTTCTACAGGAAGAGAACACAAAGAATGATGCAGAGGTGGTGGCTCACTGTGGGATGGTTGAAGTGGTTCCTCTGCAGCTGCAGCAGGTCAGTCAGAGAAGACGGATGAACAAAATGAGAACACACTGAAGAACTGGGACGAGATCAGAGCGAGATGGAGCCACTGGGTCAGGATTAGCCTCTTCCTGGGCAACGAGGAGAAAATCCTCTTTCTTCTGTCAGTCAACATGCCTGTCTTCCTCACACACACACACACACACTCACCTGAGTTAAACTAGCTTTGTCTGAGAACAACATGTGAGAGGATTCATCACACATTACATCAGAATGAGGCTGAATCAAGAAATTAGCTCTACCAGTTTATGTATATGCTGTGTTTAACTTTCTAAATTATTGCTCACATTTGGAAATGAAAAACTCTCATGAAGTACATGTCTTGTGCATACAAAACTAAAAATAGCTCATATTGGAGCTAAAATATCATTGAAAACTTTTGAAGGTTATGATTATTATAAGTATTATGAGTGCAATGATATCCCAACAAATGTATCCATTATTTGTAGTAACAATGAAGCATCACAGGGTATATTTACCAGGAACTAAAAAAACGAATAAGGCAATGTTGAGTGCGTCTTTTCTTTAGCCCAGTGGTTCTCAACCTTTTCAGTGAAATGGGATTTTAAAAAACAGAGAAATTGGTGAACAGTTCAATAAAGTGGTTTAAAAACTGACAGAAAAAGTGATAAAAAGGGTTGAAAGTGTCAACATTGGCTTAAAAGTGGCAGAAATGGGGGATGGGGGGTGGTTGGGGTAATGTAATTCAAAAAGTAGGAGAAATTAGTTTAAACTGGCAAATAATGGGCGTAACAAATCATGAATGTGGTTAAATTGGCAAAAATAAGCATGAAATATTGTGAAAATTGACAATAATGGGTCAACATATAGCAGATAAGGCATTGAAATTTGATGGAAAAGTGGTAGAAAACGGAGTAATGTAGCAAAAATGCATTAAAGGAGCGAAAACATGTCAAGAAAAGTGATGAAAATAGGTCAAAATATGGCAAGTTTGGTGTAATTGCAGAAAAAGGGTAAAAATAAGCAAAAAAGAAAACATTCTTAGTTTCTTGAAAGCATCTGGTGACCCCTTTTGAGTGTCAGGCAAACCCAAATGGGGCCCTGACCCCAAGGTTGAGAACCCCTGCTTTAGCCAAAGTTTCTGTTGTAAAACAACATGAAGTTGCTGTCTTACAACACAAATGATACAATCAAATGTGAGCCAACGTGACACAAAAGGAAGGGAGTAAAAAGCTGAGGTAGTCACGTCCAAAGTACAATATGTGTCTTTAAAATATAGAGTGCAGTTAAAGTAAGACGTTTTCACCTCAAAATAATACTCAATTAAAGTAAAAATTGACTTTATTACTGGTTCAGAAAGACAACAGTTGATTTATTGTCAAACTAGTTGTTGCTCAACATGTGCATTATGTAAGTTTATATAGTGGAACAGAAGATGGATAGAAGTGAAAGAGTGCTGTTTGACTGTCTTTTTATGGATGCTAACACAATGTGTGTGAGTTTGGATAAACTTAAGAATAAATTGTTATCCATCTGTTCTTCAGAAACTGCTGAAATAAATAAAAAAACAAAGAGTCTCGTTGCAGGAACGATTCATCACGATGGTAACAGACACGTTTACCCAACACTTGTTCCTTTTGTTTAATATTCACACCATAGCAGGCTTTGCACTCTCTCTGTTTCTGACAAGTCTCACACTTTCTCACAATGAGCCTCGTTCAGCTGAAAGGAGCCAAATCAGAAGGAGAGAAAAATGCTTCGTATTTAGCTGGGATTTGGATTCATGGGAGTCACCAATGTTTTCTTATCTTACAAATTGTCTCAGGGAAGTGAAAACTCTATAAGATGTCAAAAACACTTGTAATAAGAGAAAATAAAACAGCACAGCCTATTCAAAGTTTATAATTAAAAAAGAAATCCCATTGGTCCAGACGATAAAAGCTTTGGTGATATTCACAGAACCATTTGCAGGGACAGATCAATGGCCATTGCATTTTCTCACAATCATGTGAGTCTATCTCACCTTTTTTTGCATTCATCTTAGTGTAAACCAGTGTTTCTCAACCTTGGGGTTGTGACCACGTTAGGTCGCCTTGAATTAAAATGGGCTCGGCTGAAATGTCTAGTAATTAAGTAAAAAATACTGATTTTTAAATTGTTATTATTATTCTTTTTTAAATTTAAATCCCACACACAATCTCAAAAAAACTATATTTTTGATGCTTTCACTTTCTCAAATATAAATCTAATAAGAAAACAAATTCTAATAAATGTCTCTGTAGTCGCCAGGACGTTGCGATATAAAAAAGGTTGGAAACCACTGGTGTAAACCTTATACAGCTGACCTGAACACATAATACATAAAACATCAATATAGCAGAGGTTCACATACCTCTGGAGGTTCATTGATGTTTGCACCTGTAAAATGCAGATTTATCAACAAATGAATTAAAAGTGCCTCATAAACTGAATTGGATAAATATTAATATTTCATTATTATTCTAAATACTTTGTGCTAGTGGGCAGACTCATGCCTGAAAATTATTTTAAGTATAAAATATAATGGAACAAATCTTTATAATCCTGTCACATTATAATTCCAGGAACATTATTTTTGTCTTTAAAAAACTTTTATTCAGACAACTGTACGTCAGGAAATCCACTTTGATCTCCTGACATGTTTCAACTGTCAACTGCTAGTCTTCGTCAGAGGCATCTGCTGATTGCTTTGATGTTTCCTTGACTACGCCTCTGAATAAATGAGACCTTGATATATTATTCAAAAAGAAGACAAAAAAAAATATTGCTGGAATTATTACGGGGAAGTCAAGGAAATATCAAATAAAACATCAAAGGAAACATCAAAGCGGTCAGCATATGCCTCTGAAGAAGACTGGCAGTTGAAACATGTCAGGAGATCAAAGTAAATTTCCTGAGTAACGGTTGTCTGAATAAATAAAACCGTAATATATTCTTCAAAAATAAGACAGAGAATTTTGCTGGAATTATTACGGGAAAGTCAAGGAAACATCAAATGAAACATAAAAGCGATCGGCAGATGCCTCTGACAAAGACTGGAAGTTAAACCTTAACATCTATGTCACATTGTCACTAGAGATTTTTGGGACTAGTTTTTTTTAAGAAGACAGATGGGATGAGTTTAGGAATTACTATTCAAAAGAGAAAGTATGAGAGCACATAAGGCATGTTGAATTTATTTCTCCTGCACTGTGAAACAAGTGAAAAACAAACAACACACAAACAAATACACAAATATAGGATCGCGATACAAACAAAAACAAATCTGTACATGAAACGGCAGACGACCAGGATTACAGACGCAGTGCGAAAGACAAAGTTTCCTCGCTCGCACCGAAACAACCTGAAACAAGCTTTTTTTTGTTTTATTTGGACAAAAACCAAACACTGCTACTGCAGAAAACCAGCACAGGCAACACGCAGCCCGACCGTGTCTTATGCACGAAGAGGAGACGAGCGTGCCAGACTCAATGAAGAAAGAATTGCTTTTTTTAAAAATACCTTTTTTTTAGTCCAACAGCGACAGAGAACATATTAAATATAGAAGAAGCAGAGGAGTCGGACGTGTACGACATGCAGCTGTGTGCATGCAGGACAAATATATTCATCATATAAGGAAAACAAAACGTGATCATTCGAATGCTACATTTTTTTTCACCTTCACGAGGCATCTCATTTTTTTTTTAATTAGGCTCAACAGAAATATTTATTTTTACAATATCCTGGGATGCAAAATTAAAAAACAATAAAAAACAACCAATAACAATCAAAATCAATATTCAAACATCTTTCATTAAACATGTGATATGTGTAAAATCTATGGAAGCCCAAAAAAACAACAATTAGGAAAAGTATAATAATAATAATACACATTTTTAGTCATAATTATGAGATACTAAGTCATAATTTTACAACTAGGAAAAAAAAATAACAAAAAACTAAAGTAATAATAATGAGATATTAAGTCATCTCAGATATCTCATAATTATGAAATGCAATAACAATTAGTAAAAGTATAATATAATAATTAAAAACCTTAAGTCATAATTATGAGATATCTTATAATTATGACTTAGTATCTCATAATTATGAAATATATTAACATCTAGGAAAAGTAAAATAATAACAATCTTAAGTCATAATTATGAGATAATAATTCATAATTATAAGACACTAAGTCATAATTATGAGATATTAAAAACTAAGAAAAGTAAAATAATAATAAAAAATCTTAATAATAATGAGATACTAAGTCATAACTATTAGATATCTCATAATTATGACTTAGTATCTCATAATTATGAGATGTATTAACAATTAGGAAAAGTAAAATAATAATAATAATAACAAATCTTAAGTCATATTTATGAGATAGTATGCCATAATTATCCTGTAGTATTTTTTTTAATTAATTATTTCATTGTTACTTGTTTTCTTTTGTTTTTAACTGGTGGGAATGAGCTTCCATAAAAATCAATATTTACAAAAAAAAATAAGAAGTAAAATAAATACAGTATCAATAAATAAATACATATTACAGTAAATAAATCATACCATCGTTCAAGCACAGCTACATCTCAGAGTTCACAAACTGCTTCAGCCTGCAACACGTTAGCTAGACAACTGATGACTTCTAAGAGCAGAAAAAAAGAAAAAGCGCACACACACGATCGCTGCACAAGCTTTAGTCATCATGTGGAGGTTGGAACAGTAGAGGGAGATATCAGCTCACAATCAGTTGTTACAAAGACTTCACCGTGTTTGCACTAACATGCTACTCTAGTCTACGTGACCTTTATTCTGAAAAACAGCACAACTAAAGGCCCAATTTGAAAGAAATCTTATATTTTCTTTAAGCTGTGGGCATTTTCACCAACACTAGCGGAAGGCACTGGGAATATTTTTTATTTGAATCTTGTGTTAAAAGAAGAAGAAAAACAGGCAGATTTGAGTTTTTTGTCTTTTGGAGGAAACTAAAGACATAAATTCAGTTGTTTTGTTTTTCCTACTTGTCGTTTAAAGCAGTGGTTCTCAACCTTTTCAGCCCATGACCCCCAAAATAAAGGTCCTAGAGATTAGGGACCCCCACTGTAGCTGAAGACATGAACATTGAAGAACAGTCATGTGGAGACAGGGCCATCTATAAGGGGGAATAAAGGGGAGAGATTTTTGGGGTCCATCCATAAAGTCAGCGAAATGATGGTCCATTGTTCTATGAATCTGTGATAACCACATTTATTTATTCATCTGAATAATATCCACTGTTATCCAGGAAGTTTATTATTATTTGGGCCATAGTATATAGTCATTTTAAAGATGTGAATCCTTGTTATAATTAGAAATAAAAAGGGCTAAAATTGACCAAAGATGGTGGAAAAGGTGGTGAAATGGGATTTAAAAAAAAAAAACAGAGATTGGTTAAAAGAAGAAAATTTGAGTGGCCAAAAACGGCCAGAAAAAGTGGTAAAAAAAAAAAAAAAAAAAGTGTCAATATTGGAACCATTAGTAGGAACAATTAGTTGAAACTAGGAAATAATGGGTATGAGAAATTGTGAATGTGGTTCATTTGGTAAAAATAAGCATGAAATATGGTGAAAAGAGGTTAAAAGTGACAACAATGGCTTAACATATGTGACATTAGGATGGGAAAGTAGTGGAAAATGTCTTAAAATAAGAAAAAAAAAGTGCAGAAAATTGAAATTTGATGGAGAAGTGGTAGAAATGGCAGTAATGTAGCAAAAACGCATTCAAATTAGCAAAAAAATGGCAAGAGAAAGTGATGAAAATAGGTTAAAATATGACAAGTTTGGTGTAGTTGCAGAAAAATGACAACATAAACAACTTTAGGTGGGAAAGGTGGTGGAAATGGCTTGAAAGTGGCGGAAATGTGCAGAAAAGCCATTGAACTTTGATGGCGAAGTGGCAGAAATGGGAGTAATGCAGTAAAAATGCATTAAAAGGTTGAGATAAAAATAGGTTAAAATATGGCAAGTTTAGTGTAGTTGCAGAAAAAGGGTGAAAATAAGCAAAAATTGGCACAAATTGTTCAAAAAATCTTCTTTGTTTCTTGAAGGCATCTGTTGACCCCCTCCCAGTGTCTCATGACCCCAAATGGGGTCCCAACCCAAAGGTTGAGAACCCCTGGTTCAAAGGCTCTGAGCCCAGCCCGTAAAGGATGCATAGAGGCTTCATACAGTCATTCAGCCAAGCAGAGGGGTCAAAGGTCAGGTCAAAAGGCCATTTTTAACGGTACATCTCAAGCTTTTAAAAACTCATGCAGGCTTCATGGTCATCACCACAGAAAGCGTTTTTTAGGGTCTCCTGCTCATGAGGAGGTTGGCACAAATATGCAACATGAGGCGGCGGAGCAGAGCGCGGACAAACAGGCGCAGAGACACGTCTCCGTCACACGGACTGTAAATGCTACATGTGGGAACGTCGCTCCATGCTCCCAGCCACTGCTCTCCTGCACCCCCACGTTTAGTCGTCAGCTTCACTTCAGGAAGTGTGTGAAGTGCAAACAACAAACAACACGTCAGTCACTCACACACCCTCCCTCATGCACTGAAGCCAACGTGTTTGAACACACTAAACCATCCTCATCCTCCTCAGGTTTCGTTTCCAAACAGTTCTCCCAGTCAGCTCTCTGCGTGATGAGATGGGAGGAGCCTGTTGCCCTCAGGTGAGCAGCTTCAGATCCATTCAGGCTCCAAAGGGCCACACACAGTAAAAACTCATGCAGGAAGCCTGGGTTCAATCTTCAGAGAGAGATCATAGAGCGTGTCTTCATCCATGATCAGTGTTTTATCCAGAAGATACTGGGTCACCTGGTGCAAACAAAGGACACACACTTCAAAGATCATCAATGGTCACGGGTCTCAGATGGAACTAAAAATAAGGTGGATAAAGATTTTGAAAAATCAACGTATTGATTATCACTTCACTTCTTATAGAACTGTGTCATTCCAACGACTCTAAAAGCTGAATATGAAGCTAAAGAGAATTTCAGGAGATATTTAAGACATGGGTTCTCAACTGGTCTCATCCTGGGACCCACATTTTGTCATTGGGTCCCACTTTTTTTTAGAAGTCAATCCAACCAAATCTAGTTTTTAAAAAATAGCTGTTGAAAAAACATATATAAGCTGTTTTAAAACATAAATTTATACATTTTCCTGTGCAACATGCATTTCACCATATGTCTGTCACAACAAAAGTTTCTTTCAAAATAAAAGACAAGTCCAATATGAGACATTAAGTATTTATTTATTTTTGACCAGCTGTCCCGACCCACCAGTTGAGAATCACTGGTTTAAGAGACCATGAGTATATCAAAGCTGACAAACCCACGCAAACAGGGAGAACATGCACACCACACAGTTTCCATCCGGGGGTTTAAACCCAGGACCTTCTTCCTGTGAGGCACATGTGCTGACCACTACACCTCAATGTTGCCCTTATTTCAACAAATTAAAGACAAAACTGTATTTCACAAACTGCTTTTATCATTTGAACATATTTTATTTGTGAGGAGGAATAAATATAATAATTATGCATTTTGTACAGTATTTTCTGAGACATTCATAGACGCTTATATATATATGCTTTCATAGATATCTAAATATAGATAGAATAATGAAAACTGTTGTATTTGTATATACAGTATGTTAGACAATTATGTAGATATTTGTTTGGTATATTTACTGTATATGGATATTTAAATAATGTGTATATATACAGTATTAGACATTTATATATGTATATACTGCATATGTAGATATACATACACACGCACACATATATATATATATATATATATGTAAACTGAAGAGTTAAAAAGGGGTAGTAATAGAAAAAGAAGTGTACTGTTTTTTCAAACTTGTGTATGTTTTTTTTTATTATATATTTTATACATATTAGAAAGAAAGTTTATTATTTACTGCACCATTATTACTGTTAAGTGTCTCACTTATAATAAGTATGAAACATGTGTTCTTTGTGCAGCCGTACCTTGGTTTGATGCTCTATCCTGTACGGAGTCTGCTGGAACTGTCGGATTTCTCTGATGATGTGAGATATCTGAAGAAAACATGACATTACAAATCAAATCCACACTCAAAAATATTTCTGTGCAGATAATATGCTAATAATAATAATAATAATACACTGACCATCCTCATTTTGGAGAAGTTTACCAGTCCCTCCTCAGTGAAATTTGGCGTTCCCTCCTCAATAAAGGCCAAGTCAGTCAGATACATTCCCAGGTACGGCACACATGGAGGGTTGCAGCTGGCCAGTAAAAAAAATCATTCATTTTTAATAACAACAGTAGATTTATTTCTTTTACCAACAAATAGGTAAGTAAGTAAGTAAGTAATCTTTATTTATAGAGCGCTTTTCACAAAAACACAAAGTGCTTTACACAAATTTCAGTATGATCCCATCTAAAGAGAACATGGAAGAACAGTAACAAATAACATGGGAGACAAGAACGGGAGAACTGTGGGTCGCCAAGGGCATAGGAGGCACCTAGCATTTAGATGAAAAATGGGAAAACAACATAAGGAGAGGTAAGGGGAAAAAAGCAGGTTATGAACTGAATTCCCAAAAGGAGAAACAAAGTACAGAACCAGAAAAAACCTCTCAGCGACAAAAAACACAAATAAGATAGCACACAGTCACAGTACAGCACTTGGGCAGGTGGGAGTTGGACGTGGGTCGGGGACGTGGGGTAGGGGACGGGGCTGGGCGAAGAGGGGGAGAGGATATCCAGCGTACAGCCAGTAGTAAGTGCATCTCCACACTTCCATGAGCTGAGAAGGGGTTAGAGGGCGTAGGAGAGAAGGCGTAGACTCAATAAACTTTGCTATCCTCTGATACAGTCAGATGTTACGGTTCAGAGCCGAGAGTTCATCAGGGAGTAGGGGATTTGGAGGGGGGAGGGTGAGAACAGAGAGTCAGATCTGTAAACATCCCGGTGAAACTGGACACATCGTTGAGCGTGTTGGGGGAGGCCAATCAGTGATAAGGAATGGTTTTTGTTACAGGATAGCATTCTTTCAGTAATAGATTCTCCTCGATCTGGTCTTTCATTTAAAAAATGTGATCAATAGTATTAAGTGACCAGCTGACTAATTCCATAGTTTTGGTCTTGGATAAATACGGAGAGAATCTCCTAAAAGCAGCAGACAACACAAGCAGGCAGCAAGGGCAGATATGGAGGAGAGCAGGAGGAGAAAAATGCGACCGCCTTCACAAATAAAGGAATTCTGATTGTGATTCTGAAGAAGCAGAAACTGAAGCCTCACTTTTTCAGCGTCTCCCTCAGGTTTTTAAACCTTCCCTCTGAGGACACGGTCTTCTGCAGTTTGTCCATCAGCGCTTTAGCCTGCAATAGACCACAAAACCACATGTTCACTGTCATTTTTAAAGGTTAGCGTAGCAATTAAAGAGCAAATAAGGCATTTGCAGCAAACCATCATGTACTTACGCGCCTCTCAAAAACATAAAAATAATAAAATGATCAAATCAAAGAGGCTGCATGGGTAGACAGGCTGTCTAGGAAAAGCATCATTTATGTTATTTAAGGTTTGGTGTCATTACGCAAAGAGCAGAGGATACATAATAATATTATATTATTTTTAATATTACATTGACATTTGCCGAGATGCCATCGAGGATTGAGTTCTAGAGTCAGGTTGTGATTTCTTGTCCAACTATATATGAAACATTATTACATGAACCACATTACATGTAATACTTGTTAACAACGTACGTGTAAGCCAATTCTCATGCCAATTACAAAGTCAATTATTTGAACTCAATTCGAATTCAATTACAATTACAACATCAGCATATTTTTTCCATTTCCAATTCCAATTATATCACAATTGTAATGAATTATCAATTACACAATTACAATTATAATTGACCCCAACCCACGTGTCTAACTCAAGGCCCAGGGGCCAAATCTGGCCCTTTAGACCATCTAATTTGGCCCGTAGGAGAAAGTTAAAAAAACAGAAAAAACATAAATTGTTTACATTTCTAAATAAATCAGTTGTAGATATCTCAGCCTTTCTAAATACACTAATTCATAAAAACTCTACAATATTTGGATGATTGCAAACTCAAATTGTTCATAGAACTCAATTTTCCTGAAATTATTTCACAAGATTAAATAAAAATTGGTCACAAAATCTATTATATTTAAAAGAGAAAATCCTGCACGGTCTGATATATGAAAGTTATTTCCTGGATATTTCCTTACATACTTTATGTATCATTCATTTATACGGCGCGAACAATACAAACTTCGGGGGATTATTTTTGACAGATTTTGAAGATCAAACAACTTCGTATTTGGCCCCTGAACTAAAATAAGTTTGACACCTCTGACATAAAAGCTGAATAGATTTGTTGATTTCTGGCTAAACGTCTCACCTGTTTGCTGACTTTAGCCCAGGTCTTCTTCAGCCTGTAGATGGCGCTGCGATTGAGAGCAGATGTGATCTCCAGCACTCCGTTGTAGTTGTTGAGGCAGCGACAGATGTCGGCCACTGCGACCCACTTCTCGATGGAGCTGGCCCTGGAGCCCACGTCGGTGTGGGTCATGATCTGTGAGGCCACCAGGTTACTCATCTGTAAAAGCAGCAGCACATTAAAAAACATCACAGAGCGGACGCTCACAGATTGACTGAGAACTGGAGATGTTTAAAGCACTAGCAGGACGTTACATCGTTGAAGTGTTGACTGGTTTTCATGATGTAGGGCGTCCTTTCTGTTTTATCCACCTTCATCCAGCCCTGACCCAGAAACTCCCTGAGAGACAAAAACATGGACAATGAACACAGCAGGTAATAATTGGACCATCAACCGACTAACATTATTATTAATATTATTAATATCTCTAGGGCTGTGGCTTTCAAACGATTTTGGATCGTGAAAATGATCTCTGTTGCCTTTCCAAATGCATTAAAAGTGTCCCTCTGAGATAGAGCTGGGTGGTATACTGGTTCATACTGAATACCGGTATATATTTTCATTATGATATGAATTTTTAAAAGGCCGCCGTACCGGTGTATTTGATTACACAACCTTCAGAACGCTACGCTGTGCCGCGTTTTAGACCAGACCCTTTTCAACGTTGCACTTGTAAATATGAAGGTAAACAGTAGCGCTATGGTGTTAGTTACGGTGTAAATCATACGTGTAAATGAATAAGAAAGACACAATTGAAAGCTCCGAAGCTGCATGTGAGCATGTGCCTGTGTGCGCATGTCTCTGCTACAGGAGAACAACACTCACGGACACAGAGGCACGGTTAGCTTAGCATGTCGGCAGTAATGCACAAAAAAAGAGAGCAAAGGATTGTAATTCCTATAACGTGGAAATAAGTCCTGGTGGAGCTGCAAACAAAACGCTACATTATTCACCATAAGAAACCACCACACCACTGAGTATGCAGCATTTAAAGCTAGAAATCAAGCTAATGCTAAAGCTAAGCTAGCCATTGGGCTGCTGTTGCAAACTTGTACTTACTACTAAACTTACTACTAGTGTGGAATTTTTCTACAATATTCACTCATCATGACAGTAAAATAGACCATCCTAAGTCAATCTACTGCAGTAATTCTTCTCTCAACCTGTAGAAAATGTCGTGAACACCTGAATATGCATGAAAAAAATACCTGAAACCGTTAGAGTAGATATACATGATATACATTTTTGGTCATATCGCCCAGCCCTACTCTTAGTGTATTAGTGAGGGCTGAACACTGACTCGTAGGGGATGCTCCTGAAGACGATGTGATCCAGTAGAGTGATCTGTTCAGCTAACTCCATCGCAGACAGAGACTCAAAACATTCCCCCTTCAGACAGTCGGCCTGCAACACAAAGACCAAGAACATGAAGACAAAGAGCGAGACACGACTAATAAGAAGAGAGTGGCTGTGATGATTATGGTTCTCTCTACACGTTCACCAGCACAAACAGACAAAGCTACGATATCTCTGAGGTGAAAGATGGATGATTTACACAGAGTGGGAGAGAGTAATATGAGCAGCAGCAGAGATGTGTAAAAATCCTCCTGTAGAGGTTTTACTGCTAATAAATGCTTTTTCCTAAAGTTACTGCATGGAACAGTGGACATTGAGTGCATTTATTTGATGTTTTAAAACCGAATTTCTGCTTTGATCAGAGAGTCTGTGTTCTTCCATCTCTTTTTATATGACAGCGTTACACAGCCCAGAAAACAATCTTCTTTTCTTTCTCTTCAAAACAATTATTAATACTATTACCTTTTTAGGGCTTTTGTCAGATTGAAACAACATTTCAAACCAATGTTTTAGTTTTGTTTCATTTCTTCTCGACTAACATGCACCAGTAAAATAAAGCAGGACAACTTCCTCTAATGAAGAAAAGTTGTTTTTACATCAGTATGAATTTAGAATAACCTTCCCTCTCCACTACGGAGCATATTTTAGGACATCCTCAAGGCTCAAGGTGAAGTATCAGGAAAAGTTCTGTCACTTGTCAAACCATACGCCATCAGATGACACAGCCTTAGGCTTCAAAATAAAAGTCATCAGACTCAACGGCCTCAGGTGGTAAAACACGACATTGGCATTTTGTGTTGAAGGAACCGAAAGTACACATGACCAAGTAAGTAAATCTTACCTGTAAATCTCCAGGTCAGATTTGTAAAAAGAGTAAGTAAGTATAACGTAAAAGGAAAAGAGATTTTTATTAAAGGAGCGTTGCATTTCTGTGAAAGGGGTGTCTTTATGGAACAATCTGGAACAAGGATTTAAAATAATGTAAAGCAAATATAAGATTTAAACATCTAATAAAAACAAGTACATTATTCAAATATAATGAATTCCTCTAAAGTACCATATTGTTGTGTTGTTGTTGTTGTTTACCCTTTTTGCTTGTATGTTTTTGTTCTATAGTGTTGTTTTCTGGTTTGTTCATTTTTGGTTTCTTATGACAGAAAAATTTGACATGAATGCGTGACTATGCTTATATTGTAATCATCGTAGACATTGTAACTGTTTGTTGTTGTTTTCTCATGCTGTTGTAAACTGATGATTAGTTCCTAAGGGGCAGATTACATAATATTATTCTTCTTTCTGCTCCCTTTCATTCAGAAAGTTAAGATATATTAACATATTGTTTGATCAATAAATACATAGTTAAATAAAACATTGGTATATCTTAACCTTTAAAAATGAATGGAAAACAACAAATTTCAACTTACTCTCATATCCGAAGCAGCACATATTGATGACGTCATGTGTATTTCTGGTTTCTTCAAAATATGTAACATGACTTTTATTTTGAAGCCTGAGGACGTGTCATCTGACAGTGTTTGGTTTGACAAATGACAGTGGTTTTCCTGATACCTCACTCTGAGACCTGAGCATGTACTAAAAAGTACACTTTGCTCCACTGTAGCTGTGTTTCCATTACCGTTAGAAACGCGCAAAATCTAAATAGCGCAATAAAAGCTGGTAACGGACTTTTGAATAAACACTCTAACGCTAAAAAGTTTTTATGCTTTCCGGAGGAAGAATTTTAGAGGTTTCAATATTGAAATGTGTCGCAAAAACGCCAGGGAAACACTTTTTCCGCAAATACACGTCACAGAACTTGACGCACCTGGTCACATGACCACTTCTCTCCGCGAAAACATGACACGGTACGTGTGGAAAGAAGAGGAGACCGTGACATTTCTTAGCAGTATACTTCAAATGTATTATAAAATGATTACTGCCACATTAGACGTGAAACAACAAAGAGAGTTAAAGGGAGGTTTGCAGCAAAGTCTCACGGGATGAAATTTCACGCGAGCTACGAGGCTCCAAACAACCTTCAATAGAAACACATTCAAAGTGCAATTACACTTTGTCGACATTTAGAAATATCGCTTTTATTTTGCAAAAATCTGTAATAGAAACCCATCTTGTGACATGTCTTAATCCTAATTTAGTGAATAATTTGTTCCTATAAAATCTAATGCTTTTCATTTCTTGCCATTTTAGAAATCCATCCATTTTCATTTTTACAGGGTCGTGGATTCCAGAGAGGATTTCTTCTAAATCAGATTATTGGATGACCATTAATGTACATGTGTTTTAATGGGCTGAGGTATATTATATATATTTGATTGAATGAATAATTGTCTCACTATCTGTAAGATGTCCTCGATCCTCAGCTGGGCGTCTTCCTGCTCGTCCTGGGAAAGTGCGCTGACAGAAAAAGCAAGAGGTCAAACAACACACACTACAGTTTAATGAGAAGAAGCTTTTGTAAAAAACACACAAAAAGCTCTTGTAAAATCTGAGCTGTTTCCTGAGTCCATGTGTGAGTGTTGGTGAGCTTGTTGAGTTGTACCTTAAGATGTTGGCTGTAGCTTTCCTTTCCTGTGGCAGGAGGTCTGGGTCTCTGAGAACCTCCTCCAGGAGACAAATCACTGACATTTTTAGCTCTCCATTCATTTCAAAGTCCTGTAAAAGAGACAAATGACACATGACCTTCCCCAAAAACATGAATAATAGAGCGGTGACGCACATCTGTAATCCTCACTTCAGCTAAAAGGCAGACACGAGGCTAGAAGCTGCTTTGCCCTTTGGAAAGAATAGTTCATTTACAAAAAGACTGAAGTTAGTGGTGAATAAAAAGCTTTTATGAAGGAAAGATTTATTATGGTTTTTAATGCTAGGACAATCTTTGTTATTAGAACTTTTTGGGTTTTTGGGTATAATCCTAAATAAAAAACACAATTTCAAATTTATTGTACTTATCAGGGAACAAGTGACATATTTCATAATAAATCAAAAACTAAGTAATTAAATTAAAAAGTGTCGTAGTCAAAAATACAGGAAATAACAAAACATTGTTTGCAATCTGTGCCAAAAAGCTTAAGAAATCAAAAAAAGGAAATTCAGTGCACGTATGAAATGAACTAATAGGAAACAAGTAACATCATGTTTCATAATGCAAGTAACATATTTCATAAACAAATTAAAAAAAATGCCAAACTAAATAAAACTAATCACCTGTATATAAAAAACTAATTAAAAAGTGCAGTAGTCAAAAATACAGGAAATAATCAAACATAAAAGGAAACATATTTCTTAAGTCATTGTTCCACTTCACATTACGATGTAAATCATTATTTTTGCACTTTACATTTACATCTAACACAGTCTAATAATTTAATGCTCTTTTCATTTTTGCTACATTTTCAGGCTTCTCATTATTACTTTCCTTGTGTGTAGGCGTTTTATTTCATGTTAATGATCTTTATAGTCAATGAAGAATATTGGCATGAAATTGAAAATGTCCTCCTGTCTCTATTCCCCACCGGGGGGCGCGCCACACTTTGAGAAGCACTGGATTAGAGAGATACTGTACATGCACCGCTCTCTGATTCTCAGCAGCTCAGAGTTTTAATGGATAACAAAGAAAGTTTCTCTTAAACAAAGTAGTAATAATCTATCATAATAATTATACATAATAAATAGAAAGAACTGGGAACAGCAGGGAGAGTTCATCTGATTTTATAAAAAAGTATAGTCAACAGTTATTTGATTAGTTTTACTGTAACATTTTTCCTAAGTAGTTTCACATACATTCTTTGGTTTTAGTGATGCTTTCAAAGCATTTCTGTCAGGATTGGGGTCAAATCACATATTTGATCATTAATTACAATTATGACATAATTATAATTGTTATAGTAATTGGAAAAAATCACTTGATGTTGTAATCAGAATTGAATTATAATTGAGTTCAGAAAATGTACATATAAATTCTATACAAACTGTACATTACAAATTAATTAAACACAAAACTGGGGAACCATGTTACAGTTCTGCAGCTTACACATACTGTACGTAGTTAACAATTTAAAAAAAATGTTTCATATCAAGTTTACCCACTACCTGTAAATGTGATTAACTGAATTTTAACTTTAGCAATTGAGAACGTACTTCTTGTCATTTTAGTTGTATTTGGGAAAAATGCTGGTCACTGTAATCGTAACTGTAAACATGTAATTGACACCAACCCTGATTCCTGTGCATCCTGTTTTTATTTCCTTTTACATATCAGTCGTCCTTATTCCAGGTTGTATTACTTACTGTAATAATTCAGTGTGTGCAGGACGTCTCTACGATCACTCCTCAATATGAGGATGAAAAATGCACCGCTCTCTTTGCTCCATAACCTCTAGTGTTTTTATGCTGCAGATCTGATAACTTTTTATTCTGTGTGTTTATTTATGAAATGCAGTCATTTATGAGGAAAGCTTTCTACCTGTTAACTCTTATTTTACTCTTTCTCTCTGTTTTGGTCTCGCCTCAGTTAAATGTCTGTTCAAAGGTCGGTTTTAACTAGCTGTTTACTTTCTCCTGCTTCCGACTACGTGTGGGTGGATACGAGTGTTAATGAGCTGACCTGCTTGTCATCTCTGCGTTTTGTGATATTAAATTTTTAAAAAAACTTAAAGCAAATCAATACGGTTACACTACAGAGACCTCGGAGAGAAGAAACAAGCAATTACATCGATGCTGAACTTATTAGACAATGACTGTTCAGCACGAGGCCAAACTAGCAGCAAAGTTAGAACTGATGTAAAACTGATGTGATGCATCGTGTGCACGAGGTTTTAACGCACAACCAAGGGAGCAGCAGTCGTCTGCTTTCAGAGGAACGCAGAAAAAAATGCAAGTGAGGATACAGGTGCTGGCCCACGTCGCACTGCATTAGCATTAACTAGCATAAGGATTAGCATTAGCATAAACATAAACATTAGCTAGCATTAGCATTAACTACTATTAGCTAGAATGAGCATAAGTTATTAACATTAACATTAGCTTGCATTAACACGATCATTGCATTAGCATTAACTAGCATTGACATTAGCACTGTATTAGCATAAAATTAGCTTAGCATTACCATTAGCTTAGCATTACCATTAACTAAGCTTTAACATTCATCTAGTATTAGCCTAGCGTTAGCGTTAACCTAGCATTAGCATTAACCTAGCATTGGCACTAACCTAGCATTATCAGTAGCCTAGCATTAACATTAGCCTAGCATTAAAATTAACCTAGCATTAATATTAACCTTGCATTAACATTAACCTTGCATTAACATTAGCCTGGCATTAGCATTAGCCAAGCATTAGCATTATCCTAATATTAACACTAACCTAACAATAGCATCAACCTAGCATTAGCCTAACAATAGCATTAACCTAGCATTAATATTAACCTTGCATTGACATTAGCCTGGCATTAGCTTTAGCATTCGCCGAGCAATAGCATTATCCTAATATTAACACTAACCTAACAATAGCATCAACCTAGCATTAGCATTAGCCTAACAATAGCATTAACCTAGCATTAGCTTAACATTAGCAATAAGGTTGAAAAAACGTATTAGAACGTGTTAACTGAACATGTTCAAAGTTGAATGGTTTGTATAAATCTCTGAGACTTTCTGAATGTTTTGATTGGTTATTTGTCACGATGTAGGAGGAGTTAACGAACGACAGAAGAAAAAAAGGATAACAATAGTGAGGACACCAGCAAAACACACACACACACGCATGCACGCACACACACACACACACACACACACACGCGCGCACACACACACACACTCGCAGTAGTAGCCACTGACAGACCTGTGAGTGTTTGGAGACCCAGTGACGCAGCACATTGAGAACTCTGTTAGTTGCAGCTCTGCGGATGATGAACTCTTTGTCACACGTTCTCTCAGAGTTGGGAAACACTGGAGGATGAAATCACACAGAGCAGTGAGTTTTGGTACAGAAGGTCAATACGCTTCATGTTAGCCAACACAATACCAGCTGAGTAAAATAAGCAAGTTAGAATCTGCTGCTCATATTAACATAGAGCTATTACACTTTGGGTGGGAATTATGTGATACCATGTTATGTATTTTTTATGTTATTGTTATTTTATTTATTTATTCATTATTTTTATGATTATTGACTGTTACTCTAACCCTTTAAAAGAGAAATGATAGCAGCTGTGCAGCAATGGTCAGGGGCCAGGCAATTTTAGTTAGCATTTAAAGGCAGATTTCAACCATCTGTTAATATTCAGTTATTGAGACAAAAACACATACATTTCATCCAAACTGCATGGAGACATAACTGAAAAGCTGATGTACAAAAATACTGTTTTGTATTGACTCCAAATGTTCCGAATTCAAAATGCTGGAATGAATTTTAAAAAAAAAGTAGCTTGAGATAAAATTCTGATATTTTCCAAACATCATCTACAATGAGGTGTAACCCTAACCCTAACCCTTTAGGATGATTGGTGTGTTTTTGAAGCTGAGGGGATCCGGGATGGAACTGGACCTTTGTGCTTTGTTTAATAATGTTTTGTGCATGGGAAGTAGGATTTCCTCAGAAGAATAAGATCATGCAAGATAACTGTAATACCCTAAAGATTAGTTATTGATCACTGTTAAAATCCACACGACTCACTGATTTTTGTTGCATGTTGCAATTGACAAACAATGTTCGATATCAAACACTTTATGCTTGTAACATTAAATTAAAATTGAACTAAAACTAAAATGATCTATCCTAGCTAAGGCATTGAATTATGATCAGTCCACATTGATTGGCAGTGTTGGGTTTGTTGCACATCAACATATGGACACAAGCATTTATGAGGCAAACGACTGTGATTTCTTTGAATTGGTAAACACATTAAAAACTGTATGAATTATTAATTGTCCAAACTGACTGGAGAACCCTGTCAGTTACTAGATGAGCTTTCAATGCATTAGCACCTGAGCTGTAGAGTGTTGGTTGTTTTATATTTTGAAAACTTGAGAAGATCCAGAGCTGATGAATAGTTGTTTTAGTGAAATGAAGAATCCAAGTGATGTACCTGGTGGTGTCGTGTGTCCTGCTGCTGCTGTGGCAATAGCAAAGGCAGAGGCAGGAGAGACGGGACAGCGTGAGTTTTCCCCTGATTGGACTGAAAACACGCGCACGCACACACACAAACACACACACGACCTTCAGTAAAAACAAAATATGATTTTTGTTTGTTTTGTTTTTATTGTTTATAATTTGTCTGCGGTTTTGTAAATGATAGTGAATATTCACTTGTGCCAACAACATCAAATAGTATTTCCGTGTTTGGTAATTAGTAGTAAAGTAATGCTGCATTCAATTGTATATATATATATATATATTGTGCATATACGCGCATGCGCACACATGCGCACTACCGGAAAATTTATTTTTGCTAAAAGGATAATAATTCATTTCTGTTTATTTTTGTTTTGAAGTGAACGGACACATATTTTATTTGTTTATGGGATTGGGTGAGGGTTAGGTTAGGGTTATAATCTCAGTACGTGACAACGAAAAGATCCGGCTCGTCAATTTCGACCTCCGAGGTAAATGTGTTTAATTCCGTAAACTCGGAAAACATGACCAACAGCAGTGAGATGATGTTTGTTTTGATGTTTTTTGAGGTGCAAAAATGCCTGCAGGGGTAATATATATTAGCTACTTAAGGGTAAGAGAGAGAGAGAAAACCATCATATACTGTATGTATGACTTGAACGCATCAGCGAGGGGAATCCAGCATGCGTCACTGAACCATAGACTATAGAAAGAATATATTGAACTATACGGCATCACTACTTCCGTACAGCAGCGTTCAAACGAACAGAGGGAATGGAAATGCCACTACAAAGTTTTAAACATGAGGCTGACATTAAGCTGTCATTATTATGAGATGAAAAAAAGGTCCGCACAACTGCGTGGTTAGCTCACAATTTTAATTTACACCAAAAAAAAAAACGTGACGTTTCGGGTTAAACGTCCTTCATCAGACATGATGTCTTTCCCCCTCACCAGGGTGTAACTCTCAGTTTTTCTTACCCTTCCTTAGGGAGGGCTGGTGATGGTCACAATTATGCAATAAAATAAATGTATTTATTTCACCGCAATAAAAATACATGCATATTGCACTACATATAGTGTTGTCGACAGCGTGTAAGGTAAAAAAAAAAAAGTTACCGTATCAGAGCGCACGTTCTCGCGTAACATTTATCTCTATAAATCAGAAATTTTGCGTGGAAATTGGCGTTCACATGTTTCAGGCCCTGTTTTGGGGAGTGCGCTACGGTTATAAATGAGGCCCCAGACCAGTAAAATCACAACAAACATAACTTATGGTTATTGTTAAGAGCAATACTGAACTTTTAAAAGATTACTATTTAATAATTATTGTTTGACAAAAGAGAGGAAACATGACAGTTATCTAAGTTATTCCTTGCAGTATGTAATGCACATAATTAATTAGAGAGCGGGGGATCCATGCCAGTGATAAAATGTTTGAATGTGTATCGATCCATGGTTAAAACATTATTGATCATCAAGAAACTGATTTTATTTTGGTTTTTTTTATCTTAAAAAATGTCAATTCATGGGCCAAATTTCACCTTCTGACAACATTAAGCTGATGGAGCTGTACTGGTGAGTGAACCCAGTAACAGACTCACCTCCAGGCTGTCTGTAGCGGAGGTGTCGAGGGGTGGAGGGAGAGCGACATGGAGACATGTCTCCTGCTTCACTGCTCTGTGGGGACTCTGGGATGATTTTCTCCAGTGATACTGACTCCAGCACAGCTAGACAGGAAGACATTACAGCAACATTACCTGTAATCCCTAATGGGATGTTCACAATGGAAGCTGACGTGTTACCAAACAGAAACACAATTTTTGAAATGTTCATTGTTTTCTACAACATTTGTGAAAATATCTTCGAATGTCTTTAAGCATTCAGTTTGATAATTTAGTTAAAAAAGGCATTTGTGGTGTTTTTGAATTGCAAGCAAAGGAATTTAAACCAAATTATAACAATAATGGTAAAATATAGAACTACTGTCGGTTAAATTTTCAGCAGCATTTTGATGTAGACATGATTCAATATTTATTTCATCAAATCAAGGAAGTCTGTCACTGTTACTGTACCTTTAGTTACTGCTTTATTTTTTTTACGTCTATTAGTGAAATGAAGATTATAAAAGCATTAGTTGAAGTATTTGAATCATTTTTATTTAAATTAATGCAAATATTATTATTCATAGTAACGCATTTGTTTTTTTCTTTATTCAATTAATCAGGTAAATTACTTTATTTATTTAAATGTAAATAGCACAACACTGTCTCCAGAGAAAACATGTTGAAGTTTACCAATGTTTTTGGTGATAAATTAAGGAGTGAAAGTAACTTGTTCCTTATTCAGATTCAACTGACTGGTCCACAAAGAAAAACAGTACATACAGTACATACTTCACACATTTAATGAGAAAACATCTTTGATATTAAAAAAAAGATCTTATTAAGACCAGGTCTCATTTTGAAAAGAGACCTGAGAAACATATATATATAAATATAAAAATTTAAACTAAAGGGGGTGAAGACCAGAACGGAGAAATATAACTGTCTCAACAGTTTTGTAGTGATTGTGTGTGTTTATTTTTGTCTATTTGTGTATTTTGGAGGTTTTCTGTATTTTGTTGTCATTTTGTCATGATTTTGTGTTTTTCACATCAATTTATGAAAATTTGGGTTTTTGTGTATTATTTGTCATCATGTTGTGTATATTGTTGTTTTTGTTTGTTTTTTGTCATTTTGTATGTTTTTGGCATCATTTTGTGTATTTTAGTTGTCATATTGTGTACTTTCCTCATCATTGCGTGTATTTTTCAGACAGTTTCTCTGTGTGTATATTTGTGTTGTCAATTTGTGTGTTTTTGACATAATCCTTTGTATTTTCGTCATGGTTTTGTATATTTTCAGCATGCATTATAGTGTGTGTAGTGTGTGAGTTTAACCTGTTGTTTAGCAGCTTAATATGTGGTTTTTTTACACTTGGGTCACTGTTTTTCTGTGTTTATGTCGTGGTTTGTCTATACGTATGTTTTTCCAAGACATTCCATTAAGTTTGCACGTCAAAAAATCCAGCGAGAAAGTCTGACAGTTCAGTGTTTTTGTTACGTGCACAGCCCAACCACAGGAGAGTTACTATCATCAGGTATTTCACAGTTCTGAACGGTTTGTATTTTCATGCACGAACATATTATCAGCTGAAGATAAACAGGAGTGGTTTAGAGCAGTGTTTCCCAACCAGGGGTACGCGTACCCCTAGGGGTACGTGAGCACATTGCAGGGGTACGTGGAAAAATTAAAAACTTATTTCCAAGATATTAAAAAACAAAATGGTACGTGTGCACAATGACTTGTTAAAGTTTAAATGCCTGTTTAAAGGGGACATATTCAAAGAAGCTCCTTTTGTGGTCATTGTCATAAAAGTTATATATAACACAGGCAGGTTAATTATTTGTTTTGTATTTTTTTAATTTATATTACTTATTATTTTTCCCTTTTTTTTCTAATTTCAACTTTATTATTTTATTTAATAACAATATAATCATAATATATCAGTATTAATAAAACATTATAAATTATACAAACGGTTACTATAATATTTCTTATTTTTATTGCCTTGAAGGCAACATAAGTTCATGTTTGAGTTGAATAAAAAGATAATGCGTGAATATTAATTGTTCAATTCAAGAAGACGAAATGAAATGACTTGTGTTGAATATTCAGTTGTGTTATGTTCTACTTTTGGAGAATCATGAACACGTATGAGTGAGGGGGTACTCAAAGTATGACAAAGAGGCTCAAGGGGTTCACAAGAGAAGAAAGGTTGGGAACCACTGGTTTAGAGGGTCTTCATGGTGCTAATGGGTCTGTCAGTTTGTGAGCCATTAACAGCTCACTGTTAGCGTGTCATGCACGCACACACGCACACACAGCTGCATATGTGCACTGGCTAATGAGGGTTTTACAGCAGCTTGTCGTATCGGTGCAGCCTTGGATGCCCTCGTGCAGAAAGGCTCTTAAACGATAACAATGGAAGATCACAGCGTGTGCAGAGAGACGTGGACACACACACTATCAGATCACACAAACACAATGAGATAATGAGGTTCCGCTGTACTCTCACACTAAACACTTCACTCCTCACTTGATGAGTTACCTCCACACACACGCACACACACGCACACGCACGCACACGCACACGCACGCACACGCACACGCACACACACACACACACACACACACACACACACACACACACACACACACACACACACACACACACACACACACACACTTCAGCTCACCACTAAACACTTTGTGGTAAGGAGAGTAAAAACTCTAAACCCTCCTTAAAGATGTTAACCACGAAACAAAATATAAGAGTAAAACTAAAGCCACGTAAGTGTTGGAAAAAGTTACTCAAAAATAATCACAAAATAATAATCCAAATCTTGATTTTAATTTATTTTTTACATTTATTTTTGTTGCACATAGACTTTTTCTTCTCTTGATTAGTTATGTCTGTTTTTCAGAGCAAAGTTTGTTCATTTGTTAATAGCTTTTATTTTCTTTCACTTACAAAGCAATATAATCTGTTATTCTGTATTGTAAGTCTATTAATGACCAATAATTTCATCCCTCCTTTAAAGGGATCCTTTGAAATGTACTTATTAGAAGATTTATGCCTTAAAACAGAACACATTATTATGCACCATATTGATTTAAATGTCTTTTAAAAATGGGACTACTTTACAGGTTTAGAGCCTGTGTTCCTCCATTTTTAAATCACATGTTTGATGATGTCACACGGCCCTACTGCCTGTAAACATCCCATTGTTTTCTATTGGAGTGAAGCATTCAGCCTGATTTTTAGATAATTTAGCAGCTTTTTTGGTCAAAATGGCAACTTGTGCTGTTTTTAGTTGCTCTAAAAAAACAGGAAAAGCTAAAGATGCCGATACCAAAATAGAATAAAAACTGTTTTGACCCACAAAAAATCAGTGGCCACAGGGGGCGACAGTTTCAACCATTCATCCATCCATTTTCTGATCTGCTTATTCCTTTTTTCAGAGTCGTGGGGGTCCGCTGGTGTCTATCTCCAGCTCTCATTGGGTGATAGGCGGGGGTACACCCTGGACAGGGCGCCAGTCCATCTCGGGGGAACACAGATAGACAACTACTCGCACTCACATTCAATCCTACGGGCAATTTAAAGACTCCAATCAACCTAACAGTCATCTTTTTGGATGGTTGGAGGGAGATGGAGGACTCGGAGAAAACCCAGGCAACCATGGGGAGAACATGCAAATTCCACACAGAAAGGACCCAAGAGTCTTTTTGAAGCCAGGACCTTCTTGCTGTGAGTACTTAAACAGTATTTAATGGGGATGTCGGCATGTTTAATAAAAACGCAGCATGCGGGTTAAGCTAATTAACAGGGTGTTAGATGTCAATAATAGGGATTTTGGCCCCCGGCATGAACATGTTTAATGTACTCCGTGTTAGATGGTGAATACTGTGAGATAAAAGGAGTGTGTACCTCTGCGGATGCTCCGTCGCAGTTTCCCACAGAAGGGGTCAATCCTGGGGGGCTCCTCCCCCTCTGCGGCCGGGCAGGGACACTGGTCTGGGGATGAGGGACTGGGAGGAACTTGATCCTGGGGGGTCTTAGCAATGTTGGGCGGAGGAGAGGTGGAAGAAGGAGTAGGAGGGGGAGGGGAGGAGGCAGTGGGGGTGGTGGTCTGAGACGTTGGGGTCTGAGGGGTGTGGGCGGATGTGGGGCTGCTTGCTGCAGACTGGGAGGTGTTGTGGTTGAGGATTGAGTTAGAAATGGGACTGGTCAGGTCTAGGCCCCCCACCCTGGCCGTGATGGGCGAGTGCAGCGACAGCTTCCGGGTTCGGACCGGAGAGGATGTCCGTGATGGGATGGACAGAGGAGGAGGAGAGGAGAACTTCCTGCAGAGGCGAGGAGATTTGTTGTTCTGCTCAGAACTCCTGTTACTTTGATTGGTGGCAAAAAACAACTCCAAAGACCTGAAAAGAAGAAGAATAATCAATGAATGTTTGGTAGAAATTCAGGTTTTGTTCTGAAGATCAAAGTCAATGTGTTTTCAGATTCTCATTAAAAAGAAAAGTGTAGCTCAAGAAAAAGTAAAAACATGCATAAGAGCTTCTGAGCTCGAGGCAATCGATGCTAAATCCAGTATTTAAATTATGTCATTATCCAGAATGACTCATAATTAGTGGCTTCGTACAGTGCAGTCGGAGAGAATTCAACAATGACGATTTTCAGTGAAATACATCCTGAGCTAGAACAAAATCTATACTTTTAACTTCCCTATCGTACCTGGAGACGATCACTTAATATCAGATAAAGACATAGTGTAGTCCTCATAGATCAATCAATCAAAAATCACTGCTTGAAAGAAGATGTAAAAGGTTTAAATTGTAGCTTACTTAGGGAGGGCTGGTGATAGTCACAATTATGCAATAAAATACATGCATTTATTTAATTGCAATAAAAAAAACAGGCAAAGCTGTTGCAAAAATCATTCATGTAGTGTTGACCTACGACAGCATGTGCAGACAAGGAGAAAGAAAGAAAACACAAAATGTGCAGCTTTATTTTGATCTCCACTGTAAACGGATTGACATTGTCGGAAATATTTGTACCTTGCATTGTGGGATGTGGAGTCCTGGAGATGGGTGAATAGAAGTGTTTTTACTTCATTCTTAAAGTGAAAAGATCAGAAAATGTGTTGGGAAGTCAATTTGGCAGAGTTTTTAGGGCAAAAAAAAGAAATGACAGTAAAGGAGTGCATTCACACCGACGCATCCTAGAGCGTTTAATACGCCTCATTTGGTCAAACAAAGTCCAGAGTGAATCAAACAGACAAAAAAGAGGGATTGTTTCTGCCGGTCACAGAGCGTTTCCAATGGAAGTCTAGAGCGATTAGGAGAGCCATGAACACAACCGCTCTCAGAGTGGACCAAACACAGGAAATATCAGCGATGAAGTAGAGCGCATGGGATTGTGGGAGAGCATGCAACGGCTTTAAAAGCACCAAAAGCACAACAACTTGCCAACATTAACCTGTGCCCCCCCTGACTGTGTGTGCTTCTTGGTGACTTTTTAATGTTTTATTTTATGAACTTGCATGTTTTATTATCTGATGATTACCTCTCATCAAATACTGTTTTTTATTTATTAATTTATTTATTTTATCTCAATAATATGTAAATGGTAGTGCGATATGTTGATATGTAGTTACATTTTTCACTGTATATTTTATTGCATATTTCCTGTTATTATTATTATTATTACTTTATTTTTTACTACTGTAATGTGTGTGTATCTGATCCTTATTTTTAACAGTATTTTACTTTTATTTTATATTTTATTCTTTCTTTCGTCTTTGTTAAACGTTTTATTCTTTTATTTGGGATTTTTCTTAAGTGGCTGTAACGTAAGCAGTTTCCCCCTGGGAATAATAAATAAATACATTCTGACTCTGATTGTATTCTTTTAAGGTGACATTTGAACATTCTGTCCACGGACTACAGATAAAAAATAGCCTCTGGCTAAATCTGGTACATTTTCTGTGGATATTAATGTACACTGTCCCTGAGAAATAAACAAATAAATAAATACATTTGCTGCTGCTCCATTGTTGAATGTGAAAGAACACAACATCTTTGACCCATTAATGAGAAGAAGAAGCTCGTCTTTGGGTTTGTGCTCCAGTAACAGCACCCTAAGTGGTCAGCTCATGTTACTGCACCAGAGGCTGTTTGGGGCGGATCAGAAGTTAAACTGTGAACACAAACCGAGCCAAACCAAGGTGATAAAATAATCACCAATCCTCCACACATTCAGAACAAGTCTGGGACTAAACCGGTGTGAAAGCAGCCGAAGAATGAACTAAAAAACACTTCAATGCATCCGTCTACAGGAATCCACTTCCCACAATGCAATGCAAGAAACTTTTTCAACAAGAGAGAGTTCAGTGGAGATGAAAACAAACATTCAAGCAGCAATTTCAACCTTTTACATTTTTTTTTAAAAGCAAATGATCTTTGGTTTATTGATCGGCCTACACTACATCTTTATCTGATAAAAATATATATAATTATGGGATGTTTAGGAGCTTTAACTTGCTTTTTTAAGTTCAAGTACATTTTTTTGCTTCTCCATCTATGTTGCCAGACTGCATCTCTAATGAAGGGGATCATCACTGACTATTCTACAGTCACTGATGTCTATATTTAGGTTTCTTTTATACACCTTTGCTGTAATTTAGCAGCCTGACAAATATGTAAAAAAAGAAATATAAAGTGAAAGTAAATTATGATAGCTATTCAAAAATGATGCACTTAATGCACAATTGTCAACTGCCTACTAAATCAATCTTGTACTAAAAATATTTACTAAGGGCTCTATTCTCCCCTCTGGACTTAAGCGCTTCTCTCCTGCGTGTATTCTCCGGTCCAGGTTCTTGACACGCCCACCGCGTGTAAGTAGGCCGAAAGCGCGTAGTCTGTGAATGAAGGCGGTCTGAAACAAAGGAGGCGGACTGGGCCATGATGTCATTTTTTGGGGCTGTCTAAAAATCACGGAACATAGAGTTTACCCAACGCTTGTAAATGTCATTGAAATGTCATTGAAAAAATGATAAAGCACACTTTTAATTTGAAACTCCTTCATTGATAAACAATGCAACAGGTTGATTTGATTAGATAATTGCAGTGTGAGGAGCATTCTTCTGTCCAAGTCACAGTTAAAATCCCCTCATATTAACAATTGTCTGCGTGGAAAGCCTGATTTTATTAACTTCTTCCATTCCTGCATTCGGAAATGATCAGCGCATCAGCATCATTTACCATCAATACAGTACCTGCTCTAAAGTATGATGCACTGGAGGTTTGAGGAAATAATCCCTGCAGAGAGTCCTGCTTTAATCCAGAAGAGACACAGATGTTTGCAGTGAAACAGAACCATTAGCTTCCTACAATTACTGGTCTGTCGTCACATGCGTCACATTTCCCCAACCTCCGCATATGACAGCTTGTTTCACTTATTATTTACTCTGTAGTGGATCAAACTGTGGCTTTACGTTGGACACGGTGTGAAAATAGTTGGAGAACACTGTAACCAACGTGGACAGAAGTCCGACGTCTGTCAGAGCTTCATTTATCGAGCAGCTGAGGCGCAACTCGAGTGCGCACAGCTCAGATTAGCAACACGACGCAAGACAAATGTAACACAAAAATGTAAATATATTGAACACCGTGAGAGCAATATTATGAGTATGTGTGGCCTAAAATGTCCTTATTTCTAGTGCAATATAATGTTTCACCTTATCGGGGTGCTGCACTTATTCCAGGGTGGGAAGCGCGTTAGAGGAAAAGAACTTACAGAGACGGGAGAATGCACGCAAGGCCAGATTTGAATGGGAACGCCCACATTTCAGTGCTGCTTCACTCACAGTGCGTAACTGGGATATAGGCGCTCAGCGACTGACTTAAATACAGGGGGAGAATAGCACACTGAATCTGGCAGTGATCATCTTCAAATACACTTTATTTTAGAAAGTAAGATGTGTGCTGCTGTTTATTAAAGCCACAGATCAAAAGTGAAGAACACATAACGTGTATGATGGGTGGAGTTCACTAGAGTTGATGATAAAAAATCCTCGTTCAACATTCATTTCTGTGATCAATTTGACAAGAACATAAATGCTTCCCAGAGAGCCGTACAGTGCGACATCGAGGGGGAGAAGTAATCATGCAAAGATAAACACAGTCATCATTTATTCACAGTGTGTGTGATTCAGTAGGAAATAGAAACACAAATTACATCCCAAACAGAGAGGCAGAGGAGAAAAATGAAGGAGAAGATTGAAATTCATACAGAAAAGATGCAGACAGCAGCCGAGGCTCCAAAGAGAAAACGAAAACAGGCTTGAATGGAACAAGAAAGGGATCGTTTTTGTATAAAAAAAAAAGAAAGGAGATGACTAACTCAAGGAAGTGATGTATGGACTAACTTTATCTAAATCTGTTTTCCAAATTCTTTGGAAATGTCACAATATGAACAACTTGGGAACAGTGGAGATGCACCACCAGTCAAATGCTCACATGGAGGGACAGTGGTCATTCCACGTCACTTCAACTAATATCCCACGCACTTCGCTCTTAAAAATTTCTCAATTCTTTACCAATTGTTTTGTGATTATTAAATAGGCACACTGTAAATGTTTTTGTTTGATCAGATGAATCATTTTTGACATATGGCCAATTTAATGAGGTGTGTATGTATCAATTTTCGCTCGTCCCTATTTCTCTTCCATTTTCAGCTTCTAATACCTCAGTAATTACATCACATATGAAACTGAAATTTGATATAGTAATACAGCTCCACCTACTCTATCATAACATACAAAAATATCTGCTATACATCGTATCTGGTGGACATGCCAGCTCCTCAACGTTGGGTCTGGAACATGTTTGTGCCTTCAGTAAACAAGCATATGGCATATAGAGCATATGTCTCAGCTCCCTGTAATTTGATTAGCTTAGAGCTATGTGCATAGACTGTTCACATCACTAATGATTAGTCACATATATGCATTGGTTCTTGGCTGACAGCTTCTTGAAATCGGAAAAAAATACTTATTTTACTATTTCCATTGGCCCATAACTGCATGTGGGAATGTAAGAAAAAACAATGTGTTTTTTTAATATATATATATATATATATATATATATATATATCAATATATATATATAGTATAAAGGTTACTCTTTCTTGGTATATAAAGCAATTTTTCATTGTGCAACTTTTTTTGGACCAAATTTGAGGCTATTTCACTATTCGCCGATATTGAAAAATATTTGCATGAGGTCATTGTAACTTGCCTCTGTGTCTAACAATCATTTATTGTTTATTCGTTTTTGAAAAGAATTAATCTGATCAAACTCAAAATGTATGGTGTGCCAATTGAATTATTGAAAAACAATTGGTGAAAAATTTTTGAGACTGAACTGCGTGGGATGTCCTGAAAATGTGTTGAAATGACATGGAATGACCCATGTATCAGATATAAATGTATTTATTTCGGGAGTTTTCATAGTTTGGAAAGTTTTGTGTTTGTGAGACTTCTCCAGGTTACTGAGTTTATTTCACCAAACAGAGAAATAAACAAGTGTGCAGCCTACAGAAACAAATACAGCATAAAAATATGTCTCATGTTGTACATTTTCTCTTTTTTGTGGGGGGCGTTTAATATATTCTGAGAGAGTAGGTGGAGATGCATTAGTATAGCAAATTTCAGTTTCCTATGAGCTGAAAATGGAAGAATAAAAAGGACACATACACCCTCACTAAATTGTCTTTATCTCAAAAAGAATTGATCCGATCAAACTAGAAATCTACAGTGAGCCTATTGAAATATTTAAGGATCAATTGGTAACATTTCAGAGGTAAAGAAACAGTCCTGTCATGCTTGAGTCGAGAATGAGGAGGTTAAACTACTTCAAGCAGAAAAGACTGGACAGAGGAAGAGGAGGAGGAGGAAGAGGAGGAGAGTCCGTTACTTTGACTGATCCACGGCTATCTTCTTGATCTTCAGACTGTAGTCAGAACAGATGGATGATATGGACAGACGGTGAAATGAGTGGCTCTGGGCCCTGAAAGGATATGAAAAAATAAACCAAGACGTACAACATTAAACGTATGTTTTAACAGACGCTCTGATGGTTTGATAAGAGGACAATGACATGGGAACATGAGATGAATGTTTACAATATAGATACGTTGGAGGAGCGACGACGACAAAAAACTAGATAAATGAGAAAAAGAGTCTGACAAATAAAGTACGTAATACACGTGTTATAGAATAATGGATAAATATTTAATTAATAGCAATAAATTGTAATTTCTTCCATGGCATAAGATCCATCTACGGTCAAAAGTTTGAGAAAATCTGTTGTGTTCTTTCTGATAACAAACAAACAAACAAACAAACAAACAAACAAACAAACAAACAAACAAACAGGTGAAAATATCCATGGCAGAGATGATTCATTTATATATTTATCGTGGTTTTCCATCCAACTAACTAATTTCCTAGTTTTGTTTACAAATCAAAAATTTGTTCTCATGTTCTCGTTTTCTAAGTTTTTGTTAGCGTTTCAACTTCAAACTTGTGGGCGGGGCCTCCTTCGGACAATGTTGTTAAGGCAATTATAATCATACATATACATATATATATATATATATATATTACCTTGTTATGTTCATTAATAGTTTCATATATAGTTAATCTCTTTACTGTCTTTTCAATAACACACTGGAGTTTTTCACTGGTGTTTCTCCATAAATGTCATGGTAATGTCAAAGTAAAACATTAACTACATCTACTTTTGCTCTCCACCGACGGCCCTAGAGGAAATTATTCATGTCTGCACAAAACACATCCACCCACTTTTACAGTATAAAAGATGAACACTGTTTTGACTCCTTGGTTTCATTAAATCAAGTAATTTGCAACCAAAAAGCATATTTCTCAGTGTATTCTTTATGACTCTTACATGGTAACGTAACGATGTTATAAGTCTTTTACTGGTCACTTTCATCTGGAGGAGGGGAAAACAACCAAAACTTCAGAGAACGTGAAAAAAAAAAATGTATAGTTTCATGAGAACTAATTTTTGATTTGTAAACAAAACCAGCATTCTAATAAACACATGTAAATGATAGTTTTGTTTGCAAATCTTTTCTTTATCATTTTAATTCAAATTTTCCAAATTTCTCTTTATATTTCTTATTAGTAAGAAGAAAAAGAAAAAGAAAAAGAAGAAGAAAAGAAGAAAGAAAAAGAGAAGAAAAAGAAAAAGAAAAGAAAAGAAAAAGAATAAGAAAAGAAGAAGAAAAAGAAAAGAAAAAGAAAAAGAAAAGAAAAAAGAGAGAGAGAAAGAAGAAGAAGAAAAAAGAAAAAAAAAGAAAAGAAAAAAAAAAAGAAAAAAAGAAAAAGAAAAAAAAAAAAAAGAAGAAGAAAAAGAAAAAAGAAAAGAAAAAGAAAAGAAAAAGAAGAGAAAAAGAAAAAAAGAAAGAAAAAGAAAAAGAAAAAGAAAAGAAGAAGAAGAAGAAGAAGAAGAAGAAGAAGAAGAAGAAAAAGAAAAAGAAAAAGAAGAAGAAGAAGACGAAGAAGAAGAATAATAATAATAATAATAATAATAATAATAATAATATCATCCACACTCTCAGAGTCCCAAATTCCCATGTAATAATATTAATGAACATACAACAGGTTATAATACTGATTGAAATGACAGGAAATGTAGATTTCCATTAATAAAAAGTTAAAAAACCATATGAGAAGCAATGATGAATCAGAAAATGTGTGTCTGTGTAAACTGTATGACCTGATTGGGATGGAGGAGAAGGGCTTCTTGTAGATGTCGGCCAGTTTGTCCATGACCACGGCTGCTGTGGTGAAGATCCTGTACGTGTGCAGGAAGGTGTTGAGGAAGTCAATGGAGAGGAAGCGCAGGTCGGTCAGCCTCTCCAGGAGCCGCTCCACGCTGGCGTATCGGATCTGCGGGACCTTACAGGAGTTGAGCGTCTTGCTGAAGCAAATGTCAACATCATCTTTATGAAGACGCACATCGGATCTGATGGATATACACGTACACACATACACATAGACCAAGTATGGGTGACTTTGGGGCTGCAAAAAGAAGGTTATGAAAAGGGCGAAGAGTAGAAAAAGGAAAAGGAAACACTTTTCAAAGATGGTTCAAAATATAGGAAGATACGCTCACGCAAAAATCTCAGCAACAGAATATCCAAACGGAAAAAAAGCAATTTGCTAAAATACTGTCATTTCACAGTTAACGGCATGAAGAGATGGATGTTCCTCTTCTTCACAGAATCATGAAAATGCTTACTTGATCATGTGAGGCACAGTGACTTTGGAGTTTTCCTCAAACACGCTGGTCATCAGACCATTACAGCGAATGTTATCAATGCACTGCATAGAGGGAGCAGAGAAGTACCACCAACAATGAGAGAGAAACAAACCAGAGCAGGAAAACATAGAGCTACCATGGAATGTAGTTCATTGGTGTTTCAAAGATTCAAATCCTGGGAGAAGAACTTAGATTTTCTGAGAAAAAGTTGGACATCAGTTCATAGGAAGAGGTGCAGCAACTACTGTATATACATTTAAATGTATATTTCTAATTATAGCAGCTATACTTGTACAGTTCATATCAGTGGTGGAAAAAAGTGCCACTTTAATGACAGTGGAGGCAACAAAACTATGATTGTATAATTCACACAATATCTACATTTGTATTAGTATTCAGAATAATCTGACCATTAATACAGGAAAGAACAAAGGAGTAGTATATCTTTTTTTGTTGTTTTATGTGTTTTTGGCATCACATTTGTGTATTTCTGTTTTACATTATATAATATGTGTCTTTTTGTGCGTTTATGGTGTCATTTTGTATTTTTGGAGTAATATATATAGTCTGAGTATTAATACAGAAAAGAATGAAGGTTTTGTGTGTTTGTGATCTCGTTTTGTGTTTTTTAGTTTTCATCTTGTATATTTATTTATTTATTTATTGATTTATAGTTTACATTTTGTGTATTTTTTTCATTGCTTTTGTTTTTGTTGTTGTTTTGTCAGTTTTCTGAGACGTTTTGTGTGTGTTTGGATTCAATTTGTGTATTTTTTACTGTCCTTATGTAAATGTTTGCTGTCTTTTTGTAATTTTTTGCTGTCTTTTTATATGAAAACCCATTGTTGTGGGTTATTGCTGTAATTTCTTGTCCTTTTGTGTATTTTTTCTGGGCATGTAGGTATTTTTGGGTCATTGTGTGTATTTATGTCGATTTGTTGTCGTTTTCTGCATTTTTAAGAGAGTAATTTTGTGTATTTTTGTTGTCATTTTGTGTATTTTTGTTGTCATTTTGTGTATTTTTGCTGTCTTTTTGTAAATTTTTTCTTGTTTTGTGTGTTTTTGGAGTACTTTTGTCTATTTTTTCTGTATCTGTTTATGGCACAAACATGAAAATAATCTGCTTGTTTAATTAGCCGTTTTAATTTGTCCAGTGCCTCTTCCTCGTGTGTTGTTGTTGCTTTGTTTGTGAAGTACTGAGACAGTGAGTTAAACTCTCTCGAGAGCTGCACTCGTCTGTGTTTACGTATCACTAAGCTTTCTCTTTTCCCCTGGGAGTCTCACTCTCTCTATTTGGTGCTTCTTGTTGTTCAATGTGTGTGTGTGCGTGCGCGTGCGTGTGTGTGTGTGTGTGTTACCTGGCTAATGTCACTGGTCCATGCAGCTTTCTCCTGCCGTGACGGAGCCAGTAACACCACAGTAAATGAAGGAGAGTCTGACGGCTCCACCACCAGCTTAAAGTCCAGTTGACCAAACACCTGACCACCGGCTTTGGCTGTGAGAACAAACACATGTGAATTAAAGCTCTTAATGATCATTATCATAATCATAAAAAATCTCCTACGCACACGCACGCACACACACACACACGCGCACACAGAAGGTTAATTAGGCAGAGCTGCTTTCTCCCCTTGAGGCTGAAGAGTCGAGTTAAGATAAGTGTGAGTGAGCAAAACACTTTGGGAAATGAACCCCTCTCACTGACATTTATCCATATTTATATCCATATATTATTTATCAGTGGTTCTTAACCTTTTCAGTTTACGCCCCCCCCAAAATAGAGGTGCCAGAGACCAGGGACCCGCATCTATAAGAGGGAATAAAGGACAGAGCTTTTTGGGGCGCATCCCTAAAGTCAGCAAAAATGATGGTCCATTGTTCTATGAATCTGTGATAACCACATTTATTTATTGTTTTATTTATCTGAACAATAGCCACTGTTATCATTTGGGCCATAGTACACAGTCATCTCAAATAAGTAAATCCTTGTTGTAATCAGAAATAAAATGGGTTAAAAGTGACCAACAAATGGTGGAAAAAGGAGGGAAATGGGATTTTATAACCACAGAAATGAGCAAATTAGAGCGGCCAAAAAAGGAGAGAAAAAGTGGTAAAAATGTGTCAAAAAGTGTCAATATTGGCTTAAAAGTGGCAGAAAAAAGTAGGAAAAATGAAGTCACACTGGCAAATAATGGGCATGAAATATGCCAAGAAAAAGTGATGTAGTTTCAAATTAAAAATAAGCAAAAATGGTTCAAAAATATTCTTAGTTTCTTGAAGATATCTGGTTACCCCTTTCCAGTGTCTCGTGACCCCAAATAGGGTCCTGATCCCAAGGTTGAGAACCCCTGGGTTACCGAGTGTACATCTGTGTGTGCATGTGTGTGTACTGTACATTGAGTTCTCAAATAAGATACATTAAATAACATCATAAATATTGTAATAATTACAACAGTTATTATTAATTATTGATCATGTGATAATGTTAGCTTGCTATACTCATGTGCACATTCTTCATGTGTGCACAGTGACCTGTCACATTGTCCAATCAGGTTCCAGAAGCAGTCCTGCCTACACAAAGCATCCATTAAGACAGTGGTTCCCAACCTTTTTTGGATCGTGACCCTTATTTTGAAATCAAGACATTTTTTTCTAGAATTAGTGACTGTTATCCAGGAAGTTTATTATTATTATTTGGGCCATAGTATTAGTCATCTTAAATATGTATATCTTTGTTTTTATGCAGAGATAAAAATGGGTTGAAAGTGACAAAAATGGGATTTTTATTAAAAACCACAGACATTGGTTCAAAGTTGTAAATTAGAGTGGGCAGAAAACGGACAAAAAAAAAGGTAAAAAGGGGTTCAAATTGTCAATATTGTAACAATTACTAGGAACACTGAGGTTAAACTGGCAAAAAATGGGCATGACAAATCATGAATGTGGTTAAATTGACAACAATAATCATTAAATATGGTGAGAAGAGGTTATGTGACATTAGGTGGGAAAAGTGCCAAAAATGTCTGGAAAGTGCAAAAAATGCATTGAAATTTGATGATGAAGTAATGTAACAATAATTCATTAAAAGGAGGAAAAATATGGCAGGAAAAAGTGATGAAAACAGGTTAAAATACGCAAAAATGGGCTCAAATTGTTCAGAAAATATTCTTGGTTTTTTGAGGGCATCTGTGCACGTGTGCGTGCGTCTCTCTATTAATAAAATGAAAGAAAAAAGTGGACTTGTAAAAGGGGAAAGAAGGTAAAAGATCAAAAGCTGACATTTAAAGGGGAGAACTTGTGATGTATGAAAGGAGTTGATTTCTGGCAGCTCAGCGTCTCACACCCAATTAACCTCATTGAAATGATGAAAGCTCTAAATGAGCCAATCAGAACGCAGGCATAGAAAAGAGCGAGTGTGGAAAAAACTTACTCTCCTCATCATTGGCATCTGGCTCTTCTATGAGAGTGCAGTCAATTAGAGACAAAACTCCTCCTTGCTGAAATGAATAGAGTTAGAACAGTTATTAAATGCTCATATGTTTCGACTTTGAATGGAGGAACTTCTCACCTTAAGAAGGTGCAGTTTCCCCCCAGAGCTGCGAGTACACACGAGGAAATGTTTGGTGAAGAGGAAACACTGTCGTTCCCCCTCCTTCTTCAGAGACAAAGACCCCAGACGGACTTTACTGAGCTTCCCTCGTTCCACTGAGGGCAGCTGGATCAGAGAACCTGTAGAAAATAACATGTTTTATCCACCTGTACATTAAATATATATTCAGTTCCCTACCACTACTACATTACCCACAAGCCACCGCGCTTAAAGGAGCAGGCTCACCCATATTGTGATTTCCACGAGTGGTATTTTCTCATTTTTGGTAATCCAGAATATCACCAAAATGTAAACACCTGTTCCTTGTCCCATTATCAACATTTCCTGAAAATTTCATCCAGACTCTTCATAATTTTTCAAGTTATCTTGCTAACAGACAGACAGACAGACAGACAGACAGACAGACAGACAAACAAACGCAGGGTCAAACATAACCACAAACATAACCTCTGCGCTTTGTGGAAGGTAATAAAACAACCTGAGTGGGGGTGGGGTAGCCACTCATTTCCCCAAAGTTTTTTTTTTCAAATATATGAAAAGATAGTGTACGGGCATTGAGTCAATTAGCTGTGTTTTAAAAATGTATTTTTGTTGTCCTTTTGTGCCTTTTTCTGTGATTTTGTTTGTTTTTGAAGTTCTTTGTGTATTTTTGCTGTTATTTTGTGTATATTTTGTCAATATCTGTCTTTTTGGAGTCATTTTGTACATTTATTTTAGGGGGCGACACACACAATATTAGACTTAGGGCTGCATGTAAAATAATAATATAAACAGATTGTCTGTAATTCTAAGTTTGTAAGGAAAAGCTGATCAGTTGTCATAATTGATCAGTCAGTGTAATAAAGAGGATTAGTTTGTACTGGGAACAGTGAATAATTACATCATGTTTTGTTGGAAGTATGGAGCTGCATTAAACACCTAATTTGGGATTATTATTATATATTATTATAGATGTAAAATGGTGATGTACTATTGTATGATAAATGAAAGCACCTGATGTCCTGAGCAGGAGTGATGAAGACTCACCCTGTCTGACGAAGGTCTGGCTGGTATCGAGCAGGATGTCACATCCCTCTACGATCATCCTCTCAATGGCCAGGTTCTTCCTGATGTTCTCTGTGTCACTCACCTCATCATGCATCACTCTGACAAACACACACGTGTACATTAGGTACCTACTGTATATATCCTATCTAAACAGTTATGAGTATTTAACGCGTACCTGGACAGTTCCTCCAATTTAGACTTTGCAAATTCCAGACTTTTACGCTCCACATGTTCGTGAGGTGTGTGAGCCAGAAGTTCATGTAAAGTAATGATGTAACGAGGAATCTTAATGGAGAGAAAATAGTGTTAAAACACTTTACATTACTATCATTGTTTATGGAGAATTATCATTTATGTTCCTAGAGGAGCAAATGATGATAAGATTGTTTAAAAAAAAAAACTTAATTAGGTTGTGGGGGTGAGTTGGCTTCTTTTTTTAAAAAATGCATAAAAAAGTAAATTATTGTTTTTAAAAATGTAAAGAAAGAACTTTGGGGACAGTTTTGTACGTACGAAAAGTGCTTTATAAATGTACATTTTTATATGATTTTTTAATGCTTGCTTTTTCTTGATTGTTAAACTATTTGGGTGTTCCACGCTTTTAACAAAGGTGAACGTTCAAGCCCCACATGCGCCATTTGCCCCCCCAGTATAATCCTGACAAATAACACATTTCCCAATTTATTGAACTAACAAGGAAGAAGTAACATCATATTTCTTTAATAAATCAAAAATCAAAAACTAAATATACTAATCACCTGCATAACATAACTAATGTTAAAGTGCAGCAGTTAAAATACAGGAAATAACAAAACATTGTTTGAAATCTGTGACAAAAAGCTTAATAAAACGAAAAAGGAAATACATATTTTAAGTCAGCTATTCAAAGTTTGAAGTACATGCCGACAAAAATCATTATTTTTGCACTTTAATTCCACTTTACATTTTGTCGCATATCTAACGCAGTCTAATAATCTAATGCTCTTTTAATTTCTGCTACATTTCTAGGCTTCTATTTTTTACTGTCTTTGTGTGTTGGCATTTTTTTAGTGTTAATGATCTTTATTGTCAATGAAGAAGATTGGTGTGAAATCTAAATTTTCCTCCCGTTTGTCGCGCCGTACACTTTGAGAAGAACTGGTGTGAGGCAAAGATTAATACAGGAAGTAGCGCTCTCCAGGAATAACGTAGCTAATATAAGAGAAAAATGTACGTGCACGTTTTGTACCTGAAACATTGGGTATGTGAGGAAGGTCTCCAGCATCCTCCCCTCACAGGCAGCGTTGGACTCGTACTGTTTCAGCAGTTTATCAAAGTCCCTGTTCTGTTTACAGTTTGCCAAAACCTGCAGACTGTACTGATGGTTACGCACAAACTCCTGGTAGATGTTGAGCATGGGCAGCAGGATGTCGAACAGGTCAGCTGAAGGTACAAACCACACAAAAACACACATTCATTCCAGAGTAAAAGTCCCTATCCTAAGAGCTAAAAGCTAGCAATATTAGCAATATTTAAAGCACAATATGCCATTGTTTATCAAACCAGACCATAGCTATGTTTCAATAAAACTCCACTATAAAAAAGTAGCGCTGTTTTATATTTGTTTTGTGTTTTTAAGAGTCATTTAGTGTATTTTTTGCTGTCTTTTTGCACATTTTTTGTTGTGAGTTTTTCTTGCCCTTTTGTACATTTTTTGTGTATTTTTGTTGTTGTTTTGTGTGTTTTTAGTATAATTTTGTTGTTTTGTTTTGTTTTTGGCGTAATTTTGTGTATTTTTCCTGTCCTTTTGTAAATTTTTGTTGTAATGTGCATTTTTAGAGTATTTTTGTGTATTTTTTGCTGATTTTTAATTTATTTTTGTTGTGTATTTTTCTTGTCCTTTTGTACATTTTTTGTGTATTTTCCTTGTTCATTTGTACATTGTTTGTGTATTTTTGTCATTGTTTTGTGTGTTTTCAGTATAATTTTGTGTATTTTTGTTGTTTTTTTATTAAATTTTTTGTTGTCTAAAAAAAAAATGTGTTGTGTATTTTTGTTGTTTTGTGTGGTTTTGGAGTAATTTTGTGTATTTTTCCAGTCCTTTTCAGTATTTTTCTGTAAATTTGGGTATTTTAGGTGTCATTTTGTACATTTACATTGCTGTAGGGGTTGCACATAATTAGACAGAGGGCCTCACATAAAAGTCCATATCCTAATAGCTAAAAGCTAGCAACATTAGCTATATTTGGAGCACAATCAACCCTTGTTTATTAAACCATACCACAGCAAACGTTCCAATAAAACGCCACTAAAAATGTAGCGTCAAATCAATTTAAAAATAAATGGCTTTATTTTTCTATCTCCTGTCAGCGCTGGTTGGAAATGTGAAGTGCTGGAGGTTAAATAATGAATCAATAACCTTTCCCAGAATGAAAGGAATGAGCAATGAGTGCCGTTTGTTGATCAAGAGCCGACGTGTAGTGTCAGCCCGATAAGGACGGCGTGTTTAATCAACGGGGCCTAATTTGCTGGCCCCGTCTCCTTGGTGACGTGTGTCTGATGTGTGGGCTTTTGTTTTGAAAGGTGAAATTATGGGTGCTCTGCTGGTCTGGGTAGTCATTGTCTGTGGAGAAAAAAGGAGTACGATATGTAGCAGAATGAGATAGTGAAATGAGAGTGAGAGCCTGTGACCGTGTGTGTGTGTGTGTGTGTGTGTGTGTGTGTGTAAGTACGTCATGGCTGACGTAGGAACAATCCAAGCAGGATGTTGGAGGGCCAATGAAATGCTGGCCTTGATGTGAAAGAGAATGAAAAAGCTTTGCATACGTAACCAGGTTGACTGAGACCTTACCCAGCACCAGCGTCGGCCAGTTAGCCAAACGCGCCTTCAGGCCTTGATGAAAGATTTCATGCAGGAACATGATGGTCTCACTGAAGCCACATCAAAACAAAGCGAATAATATGAGTCATTCATTAGTTTCTCATGCTGGATAATAATAACTGAATTCATTTGAAAGAGGAAAGGAACCTGTTGAGGAAGATGCTGCTGACGTCATCGTGGTTGATGGGAGGTTTCTTGGAGCTGGCGGCCATTCTTAGAGGTCGAAGGAAACAGTTCACCAGGATGTAGAGCTGGTGGACGTATCTATCGTCACACAAACACAAACTTATCAGGACTCGTTTTACAGGATACAGCAGAGCAGGTCCATATTACTGCACTGCAATTATTACAGGTTCCCAAAGTGGGGTACAGGCACACAAAAGGGGTTAGCAAATTGTCAAGGGGTACGATAATTTTTTTTTTTTTTAAAACAGCGTGACATTGACATTGAAAACTAGAATATAAATAGAGAAGCAGTCAGGACCCTCCATGAATTGCCACAAATTTCCGGACCACGTCTAAAATTTAATCACTTGTTCATTATCCCATTTTGGATATTACCTGAAAATTTCATCAAAATCTGTCAATGAGTTTTTAAATGAGACTGTTCACAGAGAAAAAATAAATAAATAACCTCCTTGGCAAAGTTAAAAAAATGCCTTCAAACCTAAACCACAGATCAAACATTCCTTAACCTGAATTAAACATCATTTTGTTCATCATTCAGTCAAAAACTGTTATAGTGATTGATTTCCTGTACTACGCTGCATGAAAAAGATTGAAAAGTTTGATATAAATTTAAATTCAAAGAGAATAAAATTAATATTCATTAAAATATCTGCAGTAACACAAGCAATGTCTCTCTGGGATAATAAAGTGTTTCTGATTCTGATTTGGATTTCAATACAAAGACATTTCTACTTTTCTGTTTGGTTTTACTAGACAGTAACAACAATCTTAAAACCAAAGAACACAATGTGCAAACAACACAATACAATTACATAGAATAGAACAAGAATTAAAATAAAATGAATATAAACATGGGTAGAAGTTACAGATTTTTAATAATAATATTCAATTAAGAGAAAATATGTACAGTGATTGTAAAGGGTGTGTTTCACGTTTGTTTTACCTTTTTAAATTATTATTAAAAAAAAAAATAAAAAAATTTCGGGGGGTCCAGTTTGGCGCCCCTAGGCAGCCGCCTGTGTTGCCTGTAGGGAAGGCCGGCCCTGTGTTACACTGATCATGAAAGGGGACATGGGACTTGCCACTAACATTCATCTTATTACAGTTCCGCACATGCCTGTTAGCTGAACAAAAAAGATTTCTTAAAACAACTCTATGTTACCATGGCAACCATTGGATGCCTTTAACCTCATCAAACAAGTGTAAGTTACTGTATGTGAATGGAGCACTTCCTTGAGTAATCACTACGTCACAGTTTGTCAAACATGTCGACCTCCTCAAGCCTGAGTTTAAATTGTTGCTTTTATTTCATCTGCAGCTTCAAAACCGCCTCACATTTCTAAATGTAGAAATGAGCTTCACTTACTCCGTCTCTGCTTCCACCATGTTGAAGACGATCTGATTCCTCTTCCTCATGCTCTCAGCGTGGGGGGAGCAGATGTAGTCCTGCACAATGATCTTCCACTTCCTCCGACAGAGCCAACCTCGCATAAAACTCTGGACCTGCAGAAAGGAGACGACTGTTTTTCACTGGGCTGCGTGTAGCACACAGACATATAAAGAATAGATTTATTTACCTTCTTAATCTTTTTAATATCCGGATCTTCATTTTCATGGTACACATGGTACGGTCGCATTCGTTCCTTCGTTTTGTTGAGAGCCACAATCTTTGAAGAAACATACAATCAAAAATACTAACACTGAAGTGTTTCACTTTTCACTGTAATTCAGTTTAAATTAAAATCAATGTTTTACAGGTCACAAGCATAACGTCTAATTCTAAAAAAATAATAACAATAATCTAAAAAACATCCAAGGGGAAAGAATAAGGGTGTACAAAAAAAAAAATTGGCATTTTATTGCAATATTTCAACGCACAATTATCGTATCGTTTCATGAAAAATCAAAATCAATTTTTTTAATCATGTTTTTTAATTAAAAAACATTTAATTGAATGTAAACGCCCGGTCACTAAATCTTGATATATTGCTCAGGCCTAGCTGAAAACCATTTAAAACCATTATCATTTTGTCAATAAAAGTGATAAAATACATTTTTATTTATATATAAGTATTAGGGAGGAGCATTTAGTCAGGTTACATGAAAGATTGCTATTATAATTTATTTTATGGAGAAAGGGTGAAAGACTTTAAGTGATACGTCTACTTGCTCCTTTTCAAATATGTATTCGATGCATTATTATTTTTGTATATGCTTTATTTTCCATTGTTATTATAGTTTTTTTGCATATTAAAAATAAACACTTATGATGTCAAAAAAGTCAATTAAATTAATAAAAGTTATGTTTCAAATCATCTAAACACATAAAAAAGACGAAACACTAACTGATGAAAGCTTAGCTGATGCTGCAAAAACAGCATTTCTTTCACTTTGTGAGCTTGATATTTGAAAGCATCAATATTTAATTGACATTGATGACCAAATTGGAACACAGCTGATAAAAGCCTTTTCTTGGCACTGCTGTTGTTTGTGCAGACACCAGTGAGCATTAAGAAAGGCTTTGGATCGTCTGCATCACTCTATGGTCAGACTTCTTCTCAAATGGAAAAAACATACCATATAAAACCAAAGGCATCGTCATGCAACGGGAAACTTTGAATTATTCATACATACACAGTAATATACACATTACACAAACCAAGATGATCATGTTTTAATGAGATGGATCACCAACAGAAACCTGCTTTACACATTCTCTAATCCTTTGTTTATTAGCTGCACGAATTTACACAATCAGCAATCATTATACATGATTGATATTACGTTGGTTCATCTTTTGGTGCATTCACAAAACACCACTTTTAGGTCTTTATATTGGAAATAGCAACAGCTTTGTCGAAAACATGAAACAGCGGAAATGGTGTCGAGTCTCAAGCATGAAGGACTGAAACAGGAAATAATTACCAGAATGGCAAAACTCAAGCTCATAGGAAAGTCAAAAACCTCAGTCTGCAATCAAAAGTCTACAGCACTCACCCACCATCTCCATCTTTTCATATGCTACAGGAGACTCTCACAAATATCTTATACCAAACATATCACTGGTGAGGAGGTCTGGAAAAAGACCAGCCAAGCTATCAAACCACATGATGACATGCTTAGTATAGTTAATAATCAAAAGCTGAAGTGATACGAACACATCACCCTCACTCAGGCCTCGCCTGAGCTGAGAAAGACAGAAGAAACGATGGGAAGACAAACATCAGATAATGGACTTGAAACTCAGTTGCAGAGGAAGGAAATGATGTGAAAGCTTTTAATTTTTTATCTATATTACATTCAAATATATATATACACTGTAGCTCTTTCACCATTGTGAATGAAAACTGATTCTTAAAGCTGCAGTATGTAGAATTGTAAGACTTGAATGGAATCAACTACGCCCCCCTTTTTTCTTGCTTTACCATGTAAGCCGTTTTGCATAATGCCCTCCTGGAACGTCCACCATTGCAGCTTTAACTACAACGTGTATCGACTTCTGTTGAGCAGCCAATAGTAATGCCCAAAACAGCTCATGAGGCACATATCTGGCCATAAAAGAGCGTCACGCTTCTGGATTTCTAAAGCTCAAATACAGAGAGAGAAAGCACAGAGGTTCAGCGTACTCTCAGAACACTTTTAATTACAATCTACTCAAAGGCTAGTATATATTTTTGACCAAATGATGCCAAAAATATTTGCATACTGCAGCTTTAATTACTGTAACTTACCTTATAAGAAATAGAATCAATTAAAAAAAAAATGTTGCCATATCATATTATGGATTTTTACCATCGGTAGAAAAAAATATTTGGACAATTTGAGCAATTTGAAAGTAACAACTTGAAATTGAATTTACTCTTTTGAAACTAGAAAATACAATTTCAAGTTACTAATTCAGTTTCAAAACAGTAAATTCAATTTCAAGTTGTTACTTTCAAATTCAATACCAACTATTCAAATTCAGTTTCTAGTGGCACAAATCTCAGCCCATAGGTTTACTTCACATAAGATTGGGTGACGATTTTATCACCAAACCTTATCATAAGCTAATGCATCATTGTTCCTGCTTTGGTGTGTTTGTGTATAAAAGGAAGTTCTGAAGAATCGTTAAAAAGGTCAAGTAACTGTATGGTGTGCACACAAGTGTCAGGATTTATTGCGCAGTCACGGCAGAGGCGGAGAAACACAGCATTCAATAAACATAATGAATCAGCAGCTGTGTGTAAGGAAGCTGATGGACTGTCTTTATTGAACACTGGGCTATTCCTCCCACGCTCAGAGGCGACTAAAGACCTCAGACAGCCATCGCTCTGCTGCTGCACATCAGGAGTGTGTAAGAGTCAGTTATGAACACGCACGGAAACAATAAACACACACTACGTACCTCTGATTTCAGCCTCTCAATTTCAGTGTCCTGATCCTCCAGCTGAGTTCTCAGTTGATTTGCTGCAACTTTCTCAGTCTCCACAATTTGTACAAGATGGATGTATTTCTGCATCAGCACCTCTCGTTCAATGATGATGTCTGAGTAACTAAAACCAAGCACATTGTTAGCAAGGAAAATGAAATTTATCTGTAAAATGTATAGAAATGTAAAGTGTAATGTGTATGATAGTGTCTTTTTTATGGTTAGTTTTATGTTTCTGAAAATGTGTTAAGCAAATACTAAATGTGTGACAATTAGTGACCGACAAATTCAACGGCCGACCTATTTAATTGGCCGATTTTTGCGTGTTTTACGTGTATTGATATCGGCAGATGCGCGCTGCTGTGTTCGCCGATCCGCTTTCAATACAGAGCCGCTGCCACAGGCTGCTCCGTGTTGTTCGAGACAGAAACTGCAGAGTGAAGATCCCCTCCCCCTCCTAGCAGAGCGTGAAGGAAGCTTTTCAACCCCAACGGCAAGTTTTAAATTTTCAATATTGTAATATTTTCATGGTAAAAACAATAAGCGGAAGAGTCAGATAAAACCTAATTTGTCTATATAAATAATGTCTATAAATAATTTATAGACTATTCCTTTACAAGAAACAACAGGGATCTAGGGAAGCTCGCCTGTATTGTCCAGTATCCATGTATTTATTTCACTTTCACACTGGTTGAATTATTTTTTGGGCTAAAAAGTTACTGAATCGATTTCAAGTCACTGAATCATTTCGGATCGAATTGTTCCAAATTAACAAATTCATCAATGAATCGAATCAGCAACACCAAATCGTGATTGGATTCCAACCATTGCTGAAACTAATCGTAACAGCCCTAGTAAATACAGATCAGAGCACTGGGGCAAATTGTTTTGTTGTTCTTGCTGTTAGCAAAGGAGTTGACTTTGGCCAAACAATTTTAAACATTTTGCCAATAAAGTATAATAATAAGATAATAATAAGTGTAATTAATTCAAAGGACTAAATTGGGATGACTAAAACAACAGTTGATGACATGTTCAATGCATCGAGTTTAGGAAAACTTGTAACTCAGACTAAATTGTATTTTCTGCTAATAATTCAATGGAAATATATACTAAGCACATCCACGGTAATAATTACTGCAATTGACCTTTCGCCCCCCCCTTATTTACTTTTGGGATGTCCGTCATGGTCTCATCTGTAATGGCTGGGAGAAGTCTACCGGTACTTGTTAGTGACACTTTTTGGAGCAACACCTGCGCAATATCCTCCAGATCCAGGCAAAAGGGGTTACAATATTCTGTGGAGGGATATATTCAACATATTTAAATAAACAACGAAGGGGACATTACAACTATTGAAGCGAAAACACACCAGACCATTCATGCTCCTGCAGATAACGGCTCACTTGACCACAGTCTGCACTGCTGGGCAAGTTTTCTTATATTGTATTGTACGTATCCTCCTTATGCTAATTGTTACATTAACTAGCTAGCTGAACCTACAGGTGACCCAAGGCTAATAAGATAGCAGCTAGTAACACTGCTAAGTGGTAACAAAGCCTGTTGATATAGATTAATATAGACTGAGAGACTTGTATGCTTCAGGAGGATGTTGACTGGAATATTGATAGTAATATAGTAATATAATGATAGTTGCTCATAACTGTATACCATAGTCGCCTTTCACGAGGTACGCAAATGTATAGTTATGTTACCTTATTTAATCAAAATCAAATCAAATCAAGCTTTTTTGTCATTTTACTGAACATACACATTAGTGCAGACAAGATTAGATAACGTTAAAAACATACACATCTCCCATACTACACATAAACGCACACTGACACACACATCCCTGAGATGTTTTTTTTGTTTTATAGTCCATTGTAGACATTGCTCCAGTTGTGTTTTCGGCTTTGAGAATGGAAAGAACACGACTCCCCCAACCAAACTCTTGGAGTACCTGGTATCTGAGCACACCGCTTCACCATTGTGCCTGCTCTGAGCATGTCAGACCTCGCTTACATAGTAACGGTTGCTCGGACGTATGGTTGGACAACGCTTGTTTGTGGTTTATAGTATTATGCTCTTTGTAACATTCCACTAATGTAGAAATAGTGGTATTTACCTGGCCTGCTGGATGGCCTCTACCCATTCATCACATTCATACTCCTCTTCTGTCCGCAGCTCCAGAGGTTTCTGTCCGTCGTGTCCGAACACAATGAGGAAGTAATGCTGAGGAAACAGAGAGAGAAGAAGCACTGAACTGTTTATTCTTCTTTCCTTTGAGAGCAAACACCTTCAACTTCAGTCTGCATTTTCAAACAAAGGAGGCCTGGTTTAGACTTTCAGAACCATGACAAACACACTGGCTGTGTTTGAAATGGCACACTCCGCACTATACACTACAAACTCAATGAGTATATACTGTACTGTCTACTATATACTATAAGTATGGTTAGGATGTTGAGAGTTCCCACCGAAGTATACTTTTAAGATGCATTTAGAACCTACAACGGTGGGGGGCTCCTGTCGGCCCAGGATGCTGGTGGGGGGGCTGTGGCTCTTGCCTGGGGAGGCTTTACACTTGTCACCAGACTGGCTTGATTACAGAACACAATAAGCACAACTACAACATCACAAATCACTCTCACTTTAAAATAATCACCTCTTCCCCACCCTTTCCATTAAACACCTGAAGCAGAAGCAGAATAGTTTAGGCCAAAGTTTTGCAACCTTGGGTTCGTGACGCCACGTGGTGCTGGCTAAAAATAAAATGAGGTCGCCAGAAATGTTGAGTAATTGGTAAATAAAAATGACTGATTAAAACAATATTTTAATAATCACACACTATATCAAACAACTGCACTCTATACTTAAACTTTCTCTAAAATAAATCCAGAGGTGGTGCATTTTGTCACTAATACAGGCCTACTCTGGATTTGTATTAACACACTGTAACAAAAATAATCAAAAACTAATTCTAGAAAATAAAATCTCTCTGGAGAAAGATATCAAAATGGGATCACTGCCTTAAAAAAGGTTGGGAACCTCTGGTTTAAGCTATTGTGCTATTGTAATCCTATACTTCACAACTGGTCTATGAAAATGCACACTGAAGAGGACGGGTGATGTAATGAAAGAATTGACGCATAAAATAAAAGTAATTATTTTGCACATTTTCATACAGAAAAATCTCAATAACATTGTTGTATGTCCAGTAACTGTTGCACAAAAGTGTATTGAAATGGCAGCATCTAGAACAAAATGACAGAGGCTAAATTTGAAAAAGAAAGTGAACGAGAAAATGAAATAACAATAAATTGTTTGACTTTGGGATCTTTGTTTAAAACACGTTCAGAAGCAAAGACACACACCTACAGTGGAGCGTGTGCTCACTAGTGCTTAGCATTACGTGAAGTGATGGAGGCTCTTATTGAAGTGGTTGTGTCCCGGGGCACTGGGTCACCACAAGAGCTGCTATTCTTAGTGGAAACACTTTCTCTCTCTCTCCTATTCATCCATCCATCCATCCATCTCTCTCTCTCTCTCTCTGTGTACACTTCACCTATCATCCCACTCCGCCTCTCCTCCCTTGCAAAAACCAGCATCCTCACTTATGAAAACCCACCACTCTACCTCCTACTCCACCATCTCCACATCCCTTCATACTTTCATCTCTTTGTGTCTCTCAGTAAAAGATTCAGTGAACCAAACGCAGTGAGAGGAGAGACGTTTGCCCTGCAGGAGGATGATTAGACTGGGGAAAAAGCTAAAAGAGCGAGCACAGGTTGTAGGAACACACACACACACACACACAGTCAGACTCTCTCCTCCTTCTCAATCTACATCCTCCCGTCCCTGCGTTTTATGTCTCTGTCACTGGGATTCAGTGGCAGCCTGTGTTTTATTACATCTCTTACGTCTATCTGTGCTATAACAGTCTTGGACGTGCAGGGAGGAGAGGAGAGGAGGCTGTTACATAATTTCTCCTAACCAAAGCACATAATTTCTAAATTGTGTCACCACATGACAAGATAACATCTCCATGGCAACGCAACATCTGATGCTTCAGCTGCGCTTTTGCAACGTCCAAGTTTCTGGCTGTCAATGAAGCTTTTTATTCATTTTAAAGTGTTTACTGTTCAATTCTGCGTCTTTAAAGAGCCTCAAGTAGGAAATTATGCAGCCCCTGCAGAAAAAGCCTTTAAATAAATTATATAATACATGTTTTGCAGATTTGCTTCGGAGGTGGAAACAAAACAAGCATTATGACAGTGGTGATTTATCTTCATTCAGTAAATACCAACTGCAGACCCGCGATTCCTAAACACATTGTATCGCCTGGGGTGCGAAGAAACATTTATCGGTGATAAAGAAATAAGGAATAATAATGTGGCACAACAACAAAAGATGCAATAAAAGGTAAAATCCAAAATAGAAAAAATGGACATGGTTTCATTTATTCAGAGAACTGTTCCTCAGGAAAACCACTTTGATCTCCTGACATGTTTCGACTGTCAACTGTCAGTGTTCGTCAGAGGCGTCTGCTCATGGCTTTGATGTTTCCTTTGAAGTCTCCTTGACTTCCACGTAATAATTATAGCAAGATAATTTTTGAATAATATGTTAAGATTTAATTTATTCAGACAACTGCTCCTCAGGAAATCCACTTTGATCTCCTGACATGTTTCGACTGTCAACTGTCAGTGTTCGTCAGAGGCGTCTGCTCATCGCTTTGATGTTTCCTTTGAAGTTTTCTTGAGTTCTGCGTAATACTTCCAGCAAGATTATTTTTCAACTTTATGTGAAGGTTTTATTTATTGAGACAACTGTTCTTCAGGAAGTCCAATTTGATCTTGTGACAACTGACAGTTTTCATCAGAGGCAATCGCTTTGAAGTTTCCTCGACTTCTAGGTACTAATTCCAGCAATATTCTTTCTGTATTCTTTTTTAATAACATGTTAAGGTTTCAACTGTTCCTTAGGAAATCCACTTTGATCTCCTGACATGTTTCGACTGTCAACTGAATAGTTACTAAATAGTAAAGCTATTAAAGTTATTTAATAGTAATAGCTAAATAGTTACTGTAGCACTGAGCACACACACACGTACAATCCCACTGACACACATAGATAACATATGAAAGAAGAAGGTTCCTCGTAGTGTAAGAAAAAGGCTCAGGGGAGGCTAGGTATGTGAGCACATCTCAGTCCTTGGTTTACATTCAACTTATTGGAGGGGTTGTAGAAAACTGCAGAAGGCAGAGAAAACAACAATGTGTGCAATAGAGATTGTAAACAATGCACAAGTCCCTGGATAACATAACATAAAATGTGGGAAAAGGTATGAATTAGTTATAAAGGAATCTGGGATTCAAAGTAGAATAAATAATCAAAACATGCATCCATTGTAAGCAGGGATGGTAACTAACAGGGTATCATCATCAAGTATGAAACTAAACAGAATCTGAAGGCGTATACATAATTCAGGGTTGTTTATAAAAGACATCATCTCAGCTAACAACGCTACACATACATAATGTAGCTGATCTGCAAATCCAAAGGATGGATTTTCACATGCAAACTGAACACAAATCAGCTCTTCTTTTTCATGCTGTGTTGTCTATGATGATAAATTCATACCTTTACATTGCATAGAAATATTCAACCCATTGTTTTCAGGCGTTTGTTAGAATTCCAAACGATCACATCAGTTAAAGAAGATTCAACATCAAAATGGACCTCTTGTGACACCCCTGAAGCACTGAAAAACTGCATGTGGAACAAATATTTTTCCATCTGGAATAACTTTATCATCCCAGTGTCGATGCTGTGAAATCTGCAAGAGATCGTAAAAGTTTCCTGGATGCAGCTGCAAAGTTCTTTGCTTTGTAAACATGTCGCTTACATTAGTTTCCATGGCATTCACACTTTTTCTTTGAAAATGGCCTCAAACATCCCTCAGGGCTTTCACTGTAGTGCAAAAAATAGGTCCCAAAAAAAAAACAAGACAGAGAGGCAAAGTAAAAGAAAAGCAATGGGAGGGAACATTTTTCCCCATTTCTCACTTTGTTGAATCTATTGCTCGTGATTAAGTGTCAGATAACCATCGAACAATGGAGAAAAAAAATATGCACAGTGAAAATAACTAGGAATGTCCGATCTAACTTTTTCACTTCCAACTAAGGGTGTGTGATCTGACAATATTAGATCGTTAAAGATTAAAACATGATGAAGATCTCCCAAATGACGGAGTTTGTAGTTCACATTTTAACCCTCGCTGTGCCGTGTCTGCGTCATATGTCTGTGGTCCACACACACCACGTCCAAAGGTTTTTTCTCTGCCAAATCACACAGTTTGCTAGTCAGCATGTCAGCGTTACAGACACCGAAGAATTATTAGGTGCTTAAACAGCGCAGAAGTACGCTCTGCTCCCCCTCCCTCTCATTGCACGGACACACAGAGCTAGCTGTGTTAGCGACTGTCTGTCAGAGGCTCAGTGCAGATGTCTGTCTGTCTGTTAAACTCCATCAGTTCTGAGCGTTGAAGCACTGAGAGACATCTGAAGAAACACTGCATGTATTTCTCTTCTGTGACTAACTCTGTCGCTGCTGCAGCTCACGGGGCTGTCTCCACACTCTTAAAGAGACAGTGCCCCAAATGTGATTTATTTTAAAAACTACTTTCAGCAACTCAGAGCTGCCCTGAAAAAAGCAACACTACATAATTTAATCACATTTCAGCCTTAATGAAGGAAAAAGTCAAAAGTGACACAAAATGTTGTTATTGTGCTGCTTGTGATTAATAAAAGGGTCTTTGTGGCTCCACTGACTTTGAACCATTATTTTTTTTCTTGTAAAACTATTGAATAAATGGTTTATATCACCTATTGCCATTTTGAGGAAAAATATAGAGATATGAATATTGGTCCAAATCACCCAGGCCTAATGTAACCAAAGCAGTAACGTTTTATCTTGTAAAGGATATGATTGTCTAAACTGTGTAAAATGAGGCGTTCAAACACTGTTTAAAGTATTGTTTTATTAACATGAGTGTGTTACCTCAATAACAAATGGAAATCACTAGGCTGATCAAGCAAGTGATGCTAATGCTAATGCTACCACTTTAGTTAAACAAAGTAAAAAGACTGTGACTAAAAAACATGTCAGCCTTTTTGTTTGATGTTAATTGTACTTGGAACCAGTTTGATAAATTGCTTACATACAAATTTAAAAATGATTTAAAAATGCCTTAAATGTCTTAAATGATCTTTTATTTCTTTCTTCCATTTAGGGCGATGATTTTAAGTAGGTGAATTGGTTGGTTTTATTGATAAATACTTTAAAATAGTCTAAATGAAAAATATCTTGATAAAATCGTGATCGTGATTTTACAAAGAAAAAATCGTGATATGAAATATATAAATAATGAGAAAATACGCATTAATGAAAATTGCCGGCTGTAGTGGAAGCGATAGAAAGCTCTCTGTCCAAAATTCTACCTCCGTTTAGGGATGTAACAATTCACTCAACTCCCGATACGATTCGATTCACGATATTGGGTTCACGATACAATTCTCTCACGATTTATTTTACAAAATGAGACTGTAGACAAATATAGAAAATACTGTACTATTTTCCTTTTATTTTTCATTGTCAAAAGAATCCCTTGATAAACTGTTCAAAATAATGCAATTTAACTAAAAATAAATCTTGAATTAAATAAATAAAGGAATAATACAAATGAAGAAGAAGCTTATTAATTTAAATACTGGTTCTATAATAAACAATGCAAAACTGCATAATAGTTATTTTTCTTTTTAAAAGTGCAACTGAAAATGTATTTTGTGCCTTAACAATTGGACTTAAAAAAAAAAAAAAAACGTCATTGCCCTGTATTTACGTCAGATATTTGTTTGGACCAGCAGAGGGCGCTGGTAACCCAGTGGTCGGTTGGCATGCAGCTAATCTAGCAGTGAAGAAGAGATGCTATGCTAGCAGACAGAGCTAATAGAATAACGTGACTTTTACAGATATTCATGTAATATTACAGATATTCTTTCGGTGTTAAAGGGGCAATGAATCATTTATTAACATATTTAAGAGTAGAAGGCGGCCAGAAAGAAAGTATTAGCAGACTCCGCCCGCCGCCTACACTTCTGGATAAAAAAAGTACTGCGATTCAATTTTCAGAAGATCGATATCAATCGTGATACCTATGAATCGATTTTTAACTGCCTTACGATTAATCGTTACATCTCTACCTCCGTTGATTAAAGATTAAACACACAAAGACCAAGTCAGACTTTGATCGATTCATTAAACTAAACACTGCTGAGGGATCCAAATATAACCGTCATGCATGAATATTTAAAAGCCGAGATGACAGAAACATGGATGGGATCCACTGATGGTATTAAGGCTAATGATGAAGCGCTGCTCTTAACATTGACAGGAGTCCAAGTTGTACAAATAAACCTTGTTTTTATTCACGACTCACACAGTAAACCATCCCAGGCAACAAGCATTCTGGATTTTAGACTTTTTACTTCACAATGCACAAGCAGGAGCACCAGTGTTAAATCGGTTCTCCTCATAAACCAAAAAATACAAGAGGATTTAATCACAAACAAATGTGGAAGGTTGAATTTGCCACTGACTCCAAACCTAGAGTTTGTGACTCCATTACAAACAACAAGTCATGTGACTTGAACTTTGGAAAAAATGTTGTGCATTACATTGTGTGATTAGGTATCCTGTAGAAGAATGTAAAGATGACACAGGATATTTAGTGGAAAGACAAAATATCAACTTTCGTCACTGTTTTGGCACAACTTTGAATCAGTGAAAACAGCAGAAAGTGTTAGAAAGGCTAGTATTGTGTTGAGTACAACACTATAGTGGATAAAAACAACTTTTGGATAAACTAAATTAAGGATGTAAGATTCTGCAATATATTGCAATATTTCACCGCACAATTATTGCATTGATCCCAAAAATGTCGAACTCGATTTTCTTAATTAAGTTTTTTTAACAAAAAACTATTTAATTGCGTTAACATATGCATAGCAAGTAAACGCCCGGTCACTAAGTGTCAGTGAACCACATCACACCTCGCTACTCAATGCATTTTTTGCTTGGAAGTTGATTGCACTTTATTTTCATAAAACATACAAGGCCATTTTATAAATATATGTGGTTACTTTAAAAAAAAAAAAGGGAAAAAATAAGAATTTTTCAGAATCTGTTCAAGAAGCAAAAGTTAAACGTTTTTGAAAAATGTAATTGGACGGTTTGTTAAACATTGCACTTGAATTACAGTTAGTTACATTTTACTTGTTTTCTCAAGTTTAAAAAAAAATACATACATTGTATTTCATACGATTTTGTGCTTGTAAAGGTGAAATTTGTAATTAATGATATTGTGATGTTTGTCGTATTGTTTAGTATCGGAATAAATCCTATCGTGACATGCGTATCATGACCATATACACAACATCCATATCGCGTATGGTCAGATTCATGACAACTCACACCCCAAAACTACAGGTACAGTTTAAAAATGCTAGGGATCATCCACAGCAGCGTTCATGAGTACGTACTGTATCTTATACATGTTTAAAAAGCTGAATGAAAAAGAAGAGCTGACATATATAATGGCACTTTACATTGAATCAGTTTTCATACAGGGCTGTTGCCATGTGAATTCATCTATAATTATAGAACACATGTACTGATGGGCCATGTGTACTATAATTATAGATGCCATCAGTGATGGCAACAAATGCATGATGATACGCTATCAATTACAAAGTAAATCTCTTAAAAAGGTTTAGTTTAAAAATGCTTTTGCACAGTACGTGTTTTAATGAGGATTTTCTTTCATTGCTGCAAAAAAAAAAAAAAATACAAGGTATATTAATACAGCAAAGTGCTGCACATGGTATAAAGAATAGTTACTTGACCAATATATCATAAACTCAGAACAAGTATTTCACTCTGAGTTTCAAGAGAAAAAAATCAAACAACCCACCTCAAAGATTGACTTTGTTTTCTACTTTAATGAAAATGTAAATGAGCTTGTGAAAAAGGCAAGGTGTGCATGAAAAAAATGCCAATTCATCACCATAAAACCTGTAATTACCCATTAAACAGCATCAAACTGGATAAAGAAACAATAAAAGTCATTTGTGAGCTGATTCTGGGGATAGGAAGAGGAGTGTGGGATCACTTTTTCCACCCACCCTTCATCTGGATCCGACTCACAATCTGCTTTCCTCCTCCTATTCCAACTTTATTGTGTTCCCATGGGGCCAAAAACCTCTTTCTATGTGCAGAATAAAACCGTTTCATCGTATGCTCCAAGGAATATGGAAATAAATCCCTCAATTGTCATTAAAACCTTTAATATACAAGATTCATATCTTTTTCTCCTTATTATCATTAGAATATTGCCTGTGCATCTTATTAAAATAGTCAAAGTGAATTATTTCATATAAACCCTTTGTTGTTTCACTATATCTCATGCATTTGTTTTGATCTATTATTTTTGTCTTCTTTTAATCAACAATTATCATCTGCAGCAGCTTTAAACTCCACCTAAAGCTTTAGCTCACACTTTTAAGTCTGTTTTTCCATTGAATAGCTAATATTAAAGCTGTTATTATTGTTGATAGATTGATTTTCTTCTGTAACAAGTACAATTATTACCTGCTGTGTGACAGAGACCAACTTATGCACATTTATTAATTTTAACAATATCCATGAAATAATTGTTTTCTTTGAAAACGTGTCATTGTGGGGACTGGGGAGAAAAAAAAATCTCTGTTTTCAAATCTATTCAAGTTAATAATGCAATTTGGATCTACAAACAGAATGAATCAGCAGAAAGTCTTGTCCCTGAGGACGTTGACCAAGTCTTCTTTAAATTGTGTCTGCCACTTGACAAGTTGCCGTCAAAGATATTTTTAATTTAATTTTTTTTTTATTTTATGTACTTTATTATCTCACAATGGAGAAATTCACTAACCATCCCTGGGGAACAGTGGGCAGCCATTTTGCGGCGCCTGGGGAGCTGTTCGGGGTTAAGCCACAGTGATGGCCCAGGTGAGGCTTGAACCGGGAACCCTCTTCATCCTGTAGACCCCTATACAAATAAAAACGATTGCTGTGATCGCCCACAGTAGTGGAGTCTGTCAATCAAAGTGAACTGCACACGGAAACAAGGCCGCGCGTCACATCGAGACATTTCTCAGGAAGTCCAGCTACCAGCTTTAACCCGGTATTCACCTGAACCAATCAGTGATTGAGTCAGGATAAATTCAATCAAAAATGCATCAAAGGTGTTAATGAAAAAGCACTTGTGATTAAAAATTAGGACAGGAACTAATAATCTGTCCCTCCAGGATTTCGTGGCCTATTTCTGTGACTGTTGCGACCTTAAAACGCCTGATTTTGCAGCAGCTTTTTCAAAAAATTGCACAAAAGTTACTGCACTTTGAGGCTTTATAATAATCTATAACTTTGTACACCTTTAAAATGTAAGAAAATGATCCGTATATTGTTAAATTTGCAAAAACAAAAACCCTGATTGTTTGCGGGTGCAGGTTACATGTATGCATTCTTGTTCTTGTGCTTTATAATACTTCTGTATACTGTGATATAGTTACCTCAACTTTATACCTCCTCTTTTTATTTTTGTAAATCGTTGAATGGCCAAGCTTAGTTTGCGTTACTTTATATTATATTCACGTTGTCTATTTACTTTTTTACTTAAAGCTACTGTTATATTGTTGAATTCAATTCAAACATATATTTGTATGTTTCAAAACACAATAAAAAAAAACTTGTGAAAAAATAGTCCTGGAAGGTCTGAATTATCAATGAAATATATCACATTAACAAAATTGAGATGTAGAAAGTTTTTTTTTTAACTTTTATTAATAGGCAAAACAAAGAAAAGTAATTTTTTTAAATAGCAATAAATTGGCCCAGACTAGCAGCAGTAAGGGATAAAACACTGCTAAAAAATGAGCTTCTAGAGTGATTCCTAATGAGATATAATCACACACACACACACACATCAGGAAGTACAACCGTACACTTCAGCAGCACTGAAGTTTCGTCCCACATTTTCTTGCATTAGACCAAATGAGGAAGAAAAATGACAAAAAGAACCCAACAGTGGTTTCTACACCACGTACGACATCACAAATCTACACAAACTTCCTCCTCAATGATTCATCCTTAATAATGAGCCTTCACAGCATCCTTTGTGAATGTGCCTCTAATCACACCTTCATTTATTACCTCACCTTGTTGTTAAAGTCAGCACAGAGGTGCAAAATGTTTTTCTAAATACAGGCAGTAGTGTGGTTTTAACGCCGACACTGTCAATTCAACTCTGAATAAAACCATTTCAACTGTACTCACAAAAATGCTTCAATGCAACTAAAAAACTAACGAGAAGGACTTTTGTCTTCCAGCATTTTCACAAATGTTTAAAAATACACAAGATCTTGGCGAGCAGGGAAGTTGCACATGTGGGGGAGGGGGGACCCCCCACCTGCATATAATTAGCGAAAAAAGGATTAAGCAAACTAGCAAAGCCTAATGAAGCACACCTAATTAGCACATTTCAGAGAAACTACTTTTGACCTTTGATGAGAAAAAAAAAAAAGCATGCACGGTGCACGCATGAGCTGATCCTGCTCACGTTGTGCAGCGAGTGGAAAACGTAGCAGCTGCACAAACGCTGGACAATTGTGCAGAAAACACTGGAATGGTTTTGATTTTGGTCCAGGGTTAAAGTGATGTTCAAACACACCAAACATCTAATAAGGTCAACATCTCTAATCCTTATTAGCATCTTCTAGCTGAAATAAGTAGTAGGGGCTAAGCTATCTAAGCTAAACTACCGATGCTACAGCTAATGCTAACGCCGCAACAGTTGCCAACTTTTCATGTCTGTGTAAAAGCAGTAAATAAATAAACCAAAATATGTTTGTTACAATTTGTGATGTTAGGGACTCTTAACTTCTAAAACTGTAATCTAACACTTTGTAGTACAGTATATACTGTCTACTATATACTATAAGTATGATTAGGATGATGAGCGTTCCCACTGAAGTATACTTCCAAGTTTCCCAAGATGCATTTCAAACCTACGACAAAAACCTGAATCACACTGAGGCTAAATATCTCTGTTGATTCACCACCTTTGAAAGTTCTGAAAACATTTTAAACGAGAAAGTGACCAAGTAGAATATCAACATGTGCTCATTTAAGGTAAAAAACTGACAAAAACACAATTAATTCTGACATTTCTGAGATTTTCGGAGACCCTCAATGGAAGACGAGAAGAGATGCTTTTATTTTGAAAAGGGAAAATCTTTGATTTTTAGCTTGAAGCCGCTCCCAGGATAATTTTACATTCCACTAGCAATCCATCATGGGGAGGTTGAGTATGAGTAGTATTCCCATCGTGCATACTTAAAAAATGTGCCCATATAGTACAGTATACATCTGGGCATTTCTTGCGTACATCTTTTCATACTAGCTAACGTAAAAGCATTACATACTAATTTTTACGTCAGACTTAGTATGAGTAGTACGTTAGTATGACATTTCGAACACAGCCCAAGTAACAAACACTTCCTTGAAAGTTAGCAATCAGGGCTACATTGTTAGCTACTCATTCTGGAGACCAGGGTTTTAGCTCTTAGCTTGCTAGCAGCCGGTTGTTTATTTCTCACGTACTCAATCTTTTCATACTAACTAACGTAGAAGCACTACATACTAATTTTGATGTCAGACTTAGTATGAGTACTACGTTAGTATGACATTTCCAATATAGTATAAATTAAGTAATCATCTGCTGTTAACAACTACCATACTCACAGTTAAATTCAGACATTTTAATAAAGCAGCTAATTTGCCAATCTTTCACTTTATTTAGCAACTTTACAGACCACGATAGAAACCCCGAGTGACATATTTAACAACTTTTTACAAATATTGAACACCGAATTTGTTGCTTTTTCTCTCCTTCAAATAATATTTATCCAGTAACTTTGTTCATTTGTCACTCATGGACTTATTCATTTTGGCTCTGAACACTGTCATCTTGTCCAGTGAGGATTGGGCATGTTGCAGTTAGCACTGTCCAATTGCCCGTGCTAGCTGTCCGTGCTAGCTGCTACATGTTTAGCATTGAGGTGATAGCAGATGCTAGAACAGCTACGGTGCTCGACAAACTTTCTTGCACAATTTGCACACAACTGGGCTTTTATTTTCCATCTGGTGTTTTTCTTTAAACTCAAAGTCAGTATCATGGGTATACCAGGAACTCTTGAAACAAGAAAGGTTCTGCGCTTTTTGAAGTGAAAAAAAAAAAAGCGATAAACAGCATTATTTTTTCCTGCAACTAATGAATTGCAATTAAAGCGTTAAAGTGACAGCCCTGGGCATGATATTGGTTTCTTAGAAGCAGGAGCCTCTGAGACGCATGAAGCTGCAGCAGAAAACGAGGCTAAACACCAACATGGTTTTACACTAAAAGTTTGACCTGCTGCCAAACCTTTGGGGTGAAAAATGCTGCAACTGATCAAAACATGCAGGGTTTCAGGAATAGATGCTTTAGTTTACTTCACATTGTTAAAAAGAGTTGCTGTCTATTTTGGGGTAATTACTGGACTCTTAGGTCTAAATTTGGCTGGTGAATTTATGTAACTCTGCAGTAATTCTGCAGTGTTTAAAAACTGTCAGGATTTCTTTGTTTTATCTTGAAAAATATGAGATATATATAAGCTAACATTTTTGCCAAGCATTTGTTCCTTTTTTTCTCTCTCTCGATACTAAGCTTTTCTGAACCCAACACCCACTACAACACTAATGATTTCAAACCTTTCCTTGTAGTACATTCAGTATAATTGGCTTGTTTCTTCTGAAAATGCTTTCTCAGCATGGGTACCAGTCCCTAGTCCATGTACTATAATGAACGTTGTTACTCTGGGACCAGTGGTAACCAGAGGTGAGATAATGGTGAGAATGTTCGTTCTCAGCAACACAACATGTGCACAATCATTCAGGCCTTGACCACACGTAGCCGGTAGGGATGTGAATCTTTCGGTGTCTCACGATTTGATTCGATTCCGATTCTTAGGGTCACGATCACTTTTCGTTGAAACCGATTCTCGATTCAAATGATTCCCAATTCAAAACTGATACAATGCATAGTGTGTTAATGCAAATTATGGCATCAATACAATACAGTTTGTATAAGATAATTTTAAATAAACTGATTCAAATGATGTAATCACACAAAGGCAAACCTAAGACAAAAGGTAACATTTACTAAACAAATAAAAACTTACTTAAATAACTTGCATAAATAAAATTGCCTAAATAAAAGCTTTGGCTAGCTGCCCTTTTCTCCCAGAAGTTACAATAATAAACTGTACACATTTAACACAAATTGGTGTTTTATGTGATTTTTCAAAATGGAAACTTTTTTTTAGTAATTCTCAGTGACTACAGGAATAAGTTAAGGCATACAAAAAATAAAGCTTCTGTTAATAAATAAAATTGCCAAAATAAAAGCTTAGGCTGGCTGCAAATACACAACAATGAAACTGGTGTTTTTATTTGATATTTCACAAATAAAATTGTACAAATAACACAGCAAACTTTAACTGCTATTTTGTGTGATTTCTCTGCAAATCACAAAACAAGGAGGACATATTTTGGGCTTGGTGTGTAGAATTACACAGTCCATAATTGTCCATGTGGGAACATCTCGGTTATTTTGCAGGAAAAAAAAGCTGATCTACGTGTTCTGGACTGAGATTGCTTCGCTGTGCTGTCACAATATCTCCAGCGGTGGAGAATACTCTTTCTGCTGCAACACTAGCACCAGGGATGCATAGGTAGTGTTTAGCTAATTTGGCTAGTAGAGGAAAAGCTGTCTCATAGTTCCTCCACCAATGAAGGGGGTCTTCTGAGAGGGACAGTGGATCAGCCTCCAGATACTTATTCAGCTCCTCCTGTATAACTGCTTTCATCCTGTACTTTGTCCGTTTTTTTTTGTTTGTTGTTGTTTTGGTTTTGTGTTTCTACTTATATTGTTTGACTTAGAATTAAAAAAAAAAACTAATAATAAAAAATTGATTGAAAAAAAAAGTTTAAGAATCGATTCAAAATTGTGGATGATTAGAATCACGATTCATATGTGAATTAATTTTTCCCCCACCCCTAGTAGCCGGGCATCTTTTTAAACGTATATCCGCCCTCCTCCGTTTGAAAAAAAGTTAAGTCCACACATCATTGTTTTGAAAAAAATTTCCATCCACACCAAACTGCATAAATGTATTTATGTATTGGGGTCCCAAGTGCATCGTTATAGCTTTGCACACCGGCCTGACAATGTTTGAGACCTGGTCCATCTAAGAGGCCTGTCTGGTGTGAGCCCGGCCCGTCTACACAGCTCGCCACTGGACGAATGCACCAAGCAGCACGGCTGGAAACCCACCCCGCGGCACCTCCCAGAACACCCCCCCTGGCATTTTCCTCAAATCCACACTTTGGTCAAAGTTTTTATAAACCTTCATTTTTCATAAAAAAAAAAAAACTCTGTTTGCGTGTGGATGATAGGGCAAATCGGATACCCTGCTACATGTGGACAGGGCCTGCTGTGAAATCCATCCAAATTATCTGAAAGGTTAGCGTCGCACTGGGAGTAGAACAAAAAGAGAGGAGTAGTGGGAGTAGTGGGAGGCGGGGGACAGGATTGTAGCTCAGTGTGGGGGTGTGATGGTGATGGTGCAGGTTGCAGTCAGACACACTTCAGTGTGCGAACCGCAACCAGAAAGAGCAAGTGATGGAAACGTGGAGAGATCATTTCTATTTTGTTCCGTAAACTTGGTTTGATAAGAAAAGGAAATTATAATTATTTTACGACACAGAGGAAGTAAATTAATAAAGGTATTTTAGACATCAAATCCACTTCAGTACTGACTTCTTTTAACTAGTAAGACAAGGAATTACATCAAAAGTACTAAACAGATTTTGAGAACGTTTTTAACCAAAGATAGGCCTGAGGTCATGGAAGTTTCCATTAAATCGTGGTGGGAATCTGGATCAATAAACTGATTCTGGATCAGTTTTAAAAATAAAAAAAATCCGGCGGGTAAAACGCTCTAGGATTGGTTTGCTCTGATAGTGCGCCTTGTTTGGGTCATGTGACAAAAGGTCAAGAGTGGATCAAACGGGAGAATCCTAGAGTGATTGTTTCTGTCGGTCTCGGAGCGTTTCCAGTCGAAGTCTAGAACAATTAGGAGCACCACGAACACAACCACTCTTGAAGCGGATCGAACACAGGAAGTATCGGCAATGACATAGAGTGCACGGGAAAGCGGAAGAGCCTGCGACGGCGTAAAACAGGACATTAAAAGCACCAAAAGCAAACTGTTGCTGCTCCGTTGTTGAATGTGTAGAAATGTGAACAAACAAACAGAAAAGGACGAAGGTTCTGCGCACTCTTAAACGCTCACTTTGACCCAATGTTTAGAATTTCTTCTATTTTTCTGCCAAGTGAAGTCTCTACTCCAGTAACGCCGCTCTCAGAGGCTGTTTGGAGCGGATCAGAAGTTATGCTCTGAACGCAAACTGGTTCAGACCAAATATGGGATTAAACCGGTGGGAAAGCACCTACCAGACAAATCCAGTGACTCTGGCGACTAGATTACATTAAAAACCAACGCAACGTCAAGCGACCTCCCTTCAAGTAACTTTGTCGCGCGGCCTGAGTCGCTGGAAGTCGCTCAAAGTGGAAAAATTTAAACTTTTCAAGCAACTTCGAGTAACGCTGTGTAGCGTCATCCAATCGCCAATTAGTTTCTCTCCACGTCACTCCCCCAGTCGTGACTGTCTGTTATCAGAGCCAGAGGCTGCACTGAGAGGGCTGTACAATTCCTCAACTTATACTCCTTGAATAAGTATTTGAACTTCTAAGTATATTTTGAGTGAACTCATCATTTATTAATTCCGTCAGTTGATGATGGAAACGGTAAATACAAGTGGCGCCGTCTTTAGCTGTGTTTCCATTACAGATTTTCACAAAATAAAAGCGATATTTCTAAATGTCGACAAAGTATAACTGCACTTTAAACATGTTTCCATTGAAGGTTGTTTTGGGCAGAAGCTTCCATGAAATCTCATCCCACGAGACTTCGCTGCAGGAAGCTGGAGGCTCAGAACCTCCTTCTAACACTCCATTCTTTTCTTTGTTATTTCACGTCTAATGTGGCAGTAATAATTATAAAGTCAAATGCTTAGAAATGTCTCTGTCTCCTCTTATGTCTACACGTACCGCACCATGTTTTCCTGCTGAGAAGTGGTCATGTGACCAGGTAACTCGTGTTCTGTGACGTGTATTTGCAAAAAAAAAAAAAAATTGCATTGTGCTTTTGCGATACATTTCAATATCGAAATGTCTGAAAAACCTTCTCACAAAAGCGTGAAAACTTTTTAGCAACATTTGAGCGTTTTTTCTAAATTCAAGGGTTTCTATTACCAGTTTTTATTGCGCTACTTAGATTTTGTGCATTTCAAAGGATAATGGAAACCCAGCTCATGATAAGTGCTGTAAACGTATGGCCAGATATGAAGTATAAAGTCGTCTCAGTGCTGCCTCTGGCTCTGCAGACACATGAGGTCATCACGTCACTGGAGCGATGAAACGACCAAAAAGCGCAACTATAATCAAGCGACTTATCGCGTCGCTGGTCGCTGAAGTCTCGCTCGGGGTGAAGGGGACGCAGCACAAAACATTAAAAACAGTCTTCCAAATTCTAAGGCTGAAAAACATATTATATCATGAACATTGATGTAAACTTTTAGAATAATGATCAATCCGAGCATTAATACATGAAAGAACAAAAAGTTTGGTCTGTTTTTGTGGTCGTTTTGTGTATTTTTGGAGACATTGTGCATATTTTTGTTCTTGCTTTGTATATTAATTCTAATTTTTTGTATGTTTGATGTTGTTTTGGGTCATTTTGTGTGTTTTTGTTGTATTTTTGGAGTCATTGTGCATATTAAAAACGTATTTGAAAAGCCAACGTTGCTTTTTAAACACACGAGTAAAAGCCAACACCACATTTAGGGTAACTACGTGTAAGTAATATTTTGTTGATTTAATATTAGTAATCTGTTTTAGTTAATCAAGCTACATCCGAACACATGGTGCCAGTTAGAGGCAGACTGTAAATAACTCCAATTAAAGGTTTGCAGCTGCTCTGGGAGAGAGCGAGAGAAAGAGGAAGAAGGAGAAGGAGGACGAGTGAGAGAACAAGGATAATATAAGGCATCATAATTACTGTGTGTGACTTAAAAACCACAGCCTGCCATTCTCTCTTCCTCCTGAAGCCCCTCCCCCCAGTATACATACATCTGGCGTGAAGCATTTTCACACTGATTGTACATTGAAATGGAGCATGCTCTGTGTAATGTATACAGCATGGGTAAATGTGTCTTTAAATGTTGGTAGTTACTCTATCTGACATTAAATATGATTAATAACAGATTATCAGTGCACACTCGTGCAGTGAAAAGTCAATACTCTCCAGTGAGACCCCTCCCCCCACATGGAAATGATTCCTGTGAGCACAAATGCAGTCTTTCAAAACTGATCATTTTTTTTTTTTTTTAAATCTTTTTTTCATTAAAAGTAAGTTGGAATGATTCTATCATCAAAGTGTACACCTGACACTGAGACGTGAATCGATGAAAGAAAAAGGCACACATGACACACTAGTGACTGCCGCTGATGTGCTCGGGTTTTCTTAATGAAAAGCATGTGCATAAAAAAAATCATTCAAATGTTTCCTAGCAACAAGCCATATCCTACTGTTAGAGCAATTGAGGTAACTTGTGGCCGTGGAGTCACAACAGATAAAGTCTGTAACATTTCACAGCTTTAAAGTCATAACCTTTCCAATCCACTGGTATTCAGACGCTTTGATTTTACATGGCACAGCTGTCTTTTCCTTATCGTTAAACACAGTTTGTCAGATATAATAGCATCTACATACGCAGCAACAGCTCAGATGCTCGAGTTAAAGGTCTTCAACATGTCCAAGATTGATTGTGTGACTGTATCCACATTATCAACATTTGTGTCAGCTTTTAGAAAAATGACCATTAATACAGGAAAGAACAAAAAGTTTGGTCTGTTTTTATGGTCATTTTGTGTATTTTGGGAGTCATTGTGCATATTTTTGTTCTTGTTTCGTATATTAATTCTCATTTTGTGCATGTTTGTTCTTGTTTTGGGTTATTTTGTGTGTTTTTGTTGTTGATTTATATATTTTTCTGTTATTTTTTGTATTTTGGGTGTCATTGTGCATACTTTTATTCATGTTATGTATATTATTTCTCATTTTTTGTATGTTCTTGTTTTGTGTGTTTTTGGTCATTTTATGTGTTAATAGTGTCATTGATTTATATACTTTTGTGTATTTATGGAGTCCTTGTTTCAAATTTGAATTCTCATTTTGTGTCTGTTCTTGTAATGGGTCATTTGTGTGTTTTTGTTGTTTTATATATTTTCTGTTATTTTTCTAGTTCGATTTTTTTTTTTTTACACAAAAACAAGAAAACAATGTTAAAACAAAAACCCTTGTGAATGACTGAATAAATAAATGTATAACTAAGAGCAGAACCAGGGATCCTAACAACCCACTTTGCTTATTATCACATAGTAAATATGTGATAAAAAGCCTCTAACAATGGACAGGTGCTGTAAATTAGCATTTAGCTATAATCATTTATTGCAGTGCATATGGAACCTGTAGTGCATGATTTAATATGTCACAACATCAATGTTACTGTGTGTCTACGTTAAATAAATGTGTAATAATAATTCAAATAAAAATATCAATACCAGTTGTCCTGGAGCTGAGAGGTTACATCATCTACACTTTGTCACTTCACAATAGTGAACAACTAATCAATACCTTCCAATGATTACGTCACCAGCCAAACTCATGCAATAAGTCACACTGTCGATGAAGTGAGGCCAAACTTTCCACTGTGTGAACCAACAAGGAAGTAAAGTAAAAGCAAGGTTTTGGTGTTGCTAGTTATACTTACGCCTCCTCCAACTGCAATGTTCTCAGAAATTAATGAATTACTATTAAATGCCACACGGTGTGATGGGGATTTGGTAAAGACCTTTTAATTTAGAGTGTTTAGGATTGGTGATTCATTCTCCGCTTATATAACATACGTCATAAAATCATTGTGTGTAATATCCGGCCGCACAAAGACAATCAGGCCGTCTTTTGTCCTGAGTTTCTCCCTCCCAGACTAAGGACGGCAAATGCCTTAGCCAGCCTATCTCATGGTATTAAATTGTCCTATTAGATTATCCTGTGCATTAAAAGTTCATTTGTCCTGATAATCTGCTCTGAAACGGTTTGGGGTCGACAAGCGTAAATATTAAAATTCTTCAATATACAGTATACGAGCAGAACTCCTTGTGTGAGGACTTCCAACTCATGACGAGAGCTGAGTATAAAAATCAATTTGATCCATCTTGAAAAGATTTCATTGAAATTTTCCAAAATCGATTCATACTCTAACCCCAGTAGTCCCGCACTGTAGTCTAGCGTTAGCAAAGTCGTCTACTGCGCCTGCTCAGCGGCAGAGTAGAGACGAAGCTCTGCTGGGTAAGACACCCCAGTTTGGAACCATCTTCATAATATCCAAGTAAAATTTGAAAGATCAATCAATCAAATTGTGATTTATCGATACTCATGACCCCAAGATTTGTAAGAGGAACGGAATGTAGCCAATCAAGAAGCGAGGTAACTGAGAAACACGTAATGCTGCGTTCAAGGTAACACGGGACTTTGCATTTCTGGGTTAAAAATTCTGATCTCTGAGTTCAGCAGCGACACGTTGAAAGATCTCAAACATGGCTGACCGCTATTATTAGTTTTGTTCCGATATCCTTTTTTTTAGTCCTGATGCTGATACCAATACCCAGCTGTACAGTATCGGCCGATACCGATACATGCTGATACTGCGGTGTTTAAAAAAAAGATATGACCTGCTTTCCTCCAAAAATCCGGTCTTAAAATCACCGACATTTTTCTCATGTGTAGGGACGTTTGTTTTTCGGTAACAAGAAAACGTGGCCCCGTGATTGGTTCAGAGTGGCAGTCTTGGGCCCAATAGTGATAGATTGCCTCGATATGCACTGAACACGTAACCACACGTGTTTCTGTCATGAGGAGTCAGGGCAGCAGTGAAAGTCAAAAGAGAAAAACACAAGACGCTACGTTTGAAGAAGAGTTTAATGCTGTAAATGGCATCGGCGTGTTATACTTAGTACTTGCCGATACCGATGCCAGCCTTTTGCTGCCGTAGCGTGGCCCCTCCGATACTAGTATCTGTATCAGCATAACATTAGCATTAACATTAGATATCTTTCTCTGACTTTACCAAGTAGGATCTCTGACTACAGGTAGCGTTCCAAGTCATTTTTTCAAGTAGGAGGTCGGAGTTGTTGATTAAAACACAGGATTAGATCACGTTGTTAGATCTTGTTTGATCACACAAGGAGGAAGACTGGTGGACAGAAATATTGTGTGTGTGTTATATTATCAGAGCTCACACACACTATAATCAGTTGTCTTCATGTGTTTTAAAGCCACAACGGCATGTATTAAAATGGGTGCAGATGGAGCTTCCTTCATGAAGCATAAATGAAGGATTCCGTGACCGTCTTGTTGCTGTTACGCCAAACTGAAGTTACATGAACTCTGGTCAGATTATAAATAAAGTGACAGCACCTCCTACCAGCGACAACTACAAACATTTCTGCTTTTTTTTTTGGAGCACCAAGAAAGAATCCTGGAGGCAGATCCCGTTACACCGTCTCACTCACATTCATGAGCACAGTGTTCACAGCTTTTTATGTTATCTTTTATTTAATTTGATGTTCTGACATTTTAATCTGCCATAGCACATGTGCACAAATTATGTATTTTTCTATAAATAGATGTTAATTCTCAAATTCCTTAGGAGGTCCAGGTGATTTCTACTTAAAAATGTGATATAGTGCATAATAATAATGGTAATAGATAATAGTGCAGTTTCAGATAATGATGACTTGACAAAAATAATTAAATATAAGTAATGAATATAGATAGTGGGAGGCACCATCTTATTTTCAGGGTCACAATAAAATGCTGCAAAGCATGAGAATGATGCATTACAAAGCAATGCAGATGCAAACAATCCAAAGCGTTACTGGGTTATGAATATTTAGTGCTGCAAACACTGGAAATATAAAGTAACGCAGATCGAATTAGGTAGCATTTAGCATTTTTAAAATCATTATTGGAGTTATATACATGTAGGATACCTGCAACTTTGATCATATTTTGAGTCTCAACATGTTGAGACTCAAAATATGATCAAAGTTTGTGATATAAACACAACATAGATGCAATATTGTTAAAAGGATAATAATGAGGTTTGAAGGTGAAAATGATCAATCAGCAAATTCTCCCTGGGATTAATAAAGGAATTTTGATTCTGATGAATGAGGCAAAATTTGCATTTTAAGTTTTACAGTTCCTGTAATAGGGGAATTATTGCTTTTCATAATGTGGAGACATTTTCCTATTTCAGTTTTTAATTAAAGTTTGAAATATATATTTTTTTTTATTATGTGAAGTAGAGCTGGGCGATATATCGAAATTCAAGATATATATATATATATATATTGATTTTATAGCTTATTTTGTATCAAAAATAATTGTTTTGGAGTCACTGCTCTTGCTACTTCTCAGAACATCATGAAAAAAAATTCTGGGTTACCATGGTAGGACTTTACAGTTAAAAATATTCATATTTATATCATATATCGCCGTTTGTAGAAAAAATATCGAGATGTGAATTTTTCCCTAGATGTAATAAATATTTTCCTTTTCATTACGTGATATTTTCTTTTTTTTTTAAAAAAAAAAAAAAAGATGAAACAGTAAATTTCCATTCACGCACTGACTTTGGGTGAAGTTACTGCGCAAGTTGTGCGCACTTCGTGAACTCTCACCTGTTTCTCCAGCGCATCTCTCCCGGTGGCGCACGCCTTGGGCGCGGGTGCGCGCTCGCAGGTACATCCCTCCAACAGGTAAATCCCCGCCGGTCGCGCGCTTTGCTCGTTCTCGAAGTAGAAGAGTATGTTCTGGTAGAGGGCGAAGAACTTGTCGTGCCAGCGGCTGTTCTCCGCCGTCTTCTTGCTCAGGTACCCGCGCTTGGTTCCCTCTTTACGCGCCACCGCCGACAGGAAGAGCGCGTGGCCTTCGTTGTAGCGCACGCTCTTCTGCATGTTTGTTTGCACAGCTTTAACAGAGACAACAACAAAGTAGGGGAGAAGCAGAACCCCTCACATGGAACCACCCATGGTCCCCGTCTGCAAACTTTCCCACCGACGCGCGCGGAAAAGTGGCTCCGATGATGGAAGAAGCGCGTGCGCGCCGCGTCTCATGGTGAGGATGTCCGAGTCTAACACTGCAATAAATCCATGCTTCACTTCTTCCCACTGTTGGACACAGGATTACACAGAGCTGTAATCGGCTTTGACACTGGTCAACTCTCTCTCTCTCTCTCTCTCTCTCTCCACAGTGATGCCACTGATATTAGAGTTGGCGGAACTAAAGGCGGAGCGTGAGGCTGTGTGTGTGTGTGTGTGTGTGAGAGAGAGAGAGAGAGAGAGAGAGAGAGATCGACCTGTAACAGGTGGATTCAAGCAAATGGCAAAGAATGAATGACTTTGGCTACAGAAGAACATCTGAATCTCACAATCAGCTCCATCAGTAAATACAGTCATTAGAATGACTAACATTACCAGTGGATGACTTTAAATGGCGTGTTTCCACTATTGTGGCGACCGTGGCTCAGGTGGTAGTGGGTCGTCTTCTGATCGAGAGGTTGGGGATTCGATCCCAGTATCTGACTATGTGTCGAAGTGTCCTTGGGCAAGACACTGAACACCTAAGTTGCTCCCAGTAGTCGACTAGCGCCTTGCATGGCAGTCCTGTCCCACTGGTGTGTGAATGTGAGAGTGATTGGGTGAATGAGCTGATATGTAAAGAGCTTTGAGACTGTTTCAGTGTGGGGATAAAGCGCTATATAAATCAAGTCCATTTACCATTTATTGTGACTCTTCTCGATTTTTGTGTTTCCACTGGGAAAAAGAACCTCCTCCGTGGTACTTGGTGCTACTTTTTGTAGTACCTTCTTAGTTGAGGTTAAAAAAATAAATCATCACAGTGTAGAGTCATCAACTCACGCACAGAGAGGAAGCATTTGGCCTCCTTTGATTTTTGTTGGTGATCTTGTGGCAGTTTCACATGTCAGGTTGGTGCTCAATGGAAACAGTGTCGGGTCCCGAAAGCGAGGAGTGGGGAGCCGTGTAGAGCCGACACCACCAATGGAAACGCTCCAGACCTTTCGAAAGCTGTCCATCCATCGATCAATTTTCAGAACCACTTGTTCCTTCTTTCAGGGTCACGGGGGTCTGCTGGTGCCTATCTCCTGCAGCTCTCATTGTGCATGAAGCGGAGGAACACCCTGGACTGGGTACCAGTCCATCGCAGAGCAACATATACACACAGACAACCACTCACACTCACTCCAATGGACAATCTAGAGACTCCAATCAACCCAACAGTCATGTTTTTGGATTGTGGGGGAAAGCCAGAGTAAAGCCACAGAAAGGACCAGAGTGTCCACCCCAGGGGTTGAATCTAGAACCTTGTTGCTGTGAGGAAAGCTATAGATAACATCAATGTTACATCACCTAGTTTATGAAATACATGCACTCAATGTTGGTTTACTACTACACTTCACTTGAACTAAAAAGTGTCACTAGTAGAACCAGACTTATATGCTAAAAGGGGGCGGGGAAAAGCAAATTCAGGCTTTCCATTGGCTTTCAAATATATTACAACCAATCAAGAAGCTGGATTTGGTTCTAATCCCTCCTACTTCATTTGCAATAGGTAGCAATATTTTGAGTGTACTATTAGTACTAGTAGATGATTTGACTTTACTAGTAAGGTCTACTCATGCACTAATGTTCCAAAAACCTTTACTAGTAAAACCAAAGTGCTAATTAGTAGTACAGTACTACTAGTTCTCATTAGTCATACTAGTAAACTGCTTTTAGTCTACCCAGCAAAGCCAAAAAATGAGTGCTAGTAGTACTCGTAATGCAAATCAAGTAGGAGGGATTAGAACCAAATCCAGCTCACTGATTGGTTGGAATAAGGCTTACTAGTAGTACCAGTGACACTTTTTGATTCACTTGTAAAATGTGTTCTAAATATTAGTGCTAGTAGAGCTAAACTCATATTTACGCTGGAATGCTTTTCATAGCAGTTGATTAAATAAAAGAAGAAAAAAAAAACAGTGGACATGAGCTGAAACTGTAACAGAAAGAATAAATCAATACTATATATATATATATATATATATATATGACTATAATTACCACAATATGGTAGGTTGTATACTTCACTGAACATAATTCTGGAAGAACAAAAAGCAGAGCGTTATCTCAGCACAGCAGAACAAAAATAATAAATGTAAACAATAGTCCATCAGTGTCTAAAAGCATCTTGTTATTTCTGTCAACAGCTGCACTTATTATTATTCACAAAGACTAGGATCCGCTAAGGCTGCAGCAGGAAAAATGTCTGGCTGCTACCAAAGAACATGCACGTTTCAGATGTTACCACACACTAACACACTCTTCATTGTCCAGCCTCGTTCCACCTCCACCACTAGAGGTACCAGCGCTAGTTTAAAGAAACTAAACCAAACACAGACAATATTAAAGCTTTTAAAGGAGACACTTATCTGTGATACTCTACTTACCATTATCACCATGGCAAGGATTCATTATTTTCACCGACGTTTATTAATTAGTTTGTCTATTTGTAGCAGGATTAAGTCAAGTACGTAACGGATTTTGACAACATTTTAACCACAGTTCGGCCTTACGTCATGAAAGATTCCATGGGTGAGGATCCAGTTCAATATACTGATTCTGGATCGGTTTGAAAAATAAAAATAAAGTCATTTTCTCTCATTATTGGTGAAAATTCAAAAATGCATTTAGTTTGTAATTGGTCGATCTTCATGAAAGTGTTGGTTCCTCAGTTACTCCACAGAGTTTTATTTAGAACCAGTCAGGATTACACATTTCATTGTGATTTTTCAGGAGAAAAAATTGGAATTTCCATCCATTTGGACCTGATTTATGGTTATTAATGAGAATATACATTTCTTCCAAGCCTTTAAAATGTGAATGATCATCGTGCAATGATCCAAATAACTGCCAATATCTGGAGATTTGGTGCTTGGTGGAGGTTTATGCTCTTTCACTTCCCTTGTTTTTGGATACATTGAGTAATTTTTTGTATTTTTGTCCTTATTTTCAGTTTTTTTTTTGTCTTTCTGTTTTGTACTGACATTTTGTGGGCTTTTCAGTTATGTTTGTGTGTTTTTGGAGTCATTCTCTGTATTATTGTTATCTCTCAGTGTTTTTGTTCAATTATAAAGACAACAAAGTTTAATGTAGGATTTTCATGCTTCAAAAACACAGCTAATGCATCTTTTTTTAATCTACACTTTGTATCTAACATGAAATAACAATTTGAAGGTATTGTGTAGTTTCAGAAAATCAATTAGGTAGACTGGGAAGCTGAAGTAAAACAGTTTGCTTTATTAATTACACACACACACAGTGTGGTAAGGTTGTAATATTAGTTGCTTGCTATTCATTATTGTCGCTTCAGTCAGTGAATGAGACGATCCAAGTCTAAAAAAAGCTTATTTGCACATTTATGATCCTCTACAGTCTTCTGAGAACCATTATTCAGTTGTTCCTGGTTTTCTTTCCCACTAACGTTGTTAATAACGTGGATGTCATGAGTTTAAGTGGAGCCACTCCTCGAGGGACGGCCGGTCTGAGATGCTCCAAAGCTCAGAGAGACGTTTCCTTTTCTTCCTACGAGACAAAGACACAGTGATGTTAACATAAAAAACATCCAATACTCTCAGGAAGCTCCTTTATTGATGGTCGTGAAGACACTGTGGTGTCACACGGCCACAAACACCATGTGTCACAATTTAATCTTCTACTCTAATCTTAACCTTGGACCAACAGATGAACTCCTCTGTGTGTGATTCCCGTACGCTGCACTGGTTCCCTCCGACACAGGACAAACATTTCATATTGAGGGATTACATTGACAGGAATGTAAGGGTGTGTGCGTGTGTTGGTGTAATCTGTGTAATCCTTTCAATATGAAATATTTACACTGAGTAGTGCCAAACCCCCTCAGACGCACTGATGTAACTTCACACAAGACGACATTGACAGGAAATGCGAGAGCATCACAGGTTATCCTCCGTTTGACCTAAACATTAAAGCGATGCAAACAAGGACAACAAAATATACAAAACAAAAACAAAAATATACAAAAGAACCACAAGAATGCACAAAATGAACAAAATCGCTGGCAACAAAAACACAGAATGGCAACAATATTACACAAAAACACTCATAACACACAAAACAACAGCAACACAACACAAAATGAACCCAAAAACACACGAAATGAAAAAAAAAATGCACAAAATTACTCTTAACAGACATACAAACAGCAAAAACATACAGATTAAGTACAAAAATGTGCAAAATAACTCATAACAGACATAAAAACAACAAAATAAACAAAAAATATTCACAATGACCACAAAAATTCACAAAGATAATAGAAAATATACAAACAAAATGACTTAAAATGACAACAAGTTTACACAAAGGGACTCATAACACAAAATGGCTCCAAAGACAAACCGCAAATTAATCTAAAAAACATACAGAATACTCAAAATGACAACAAAAACACACAAGATGACAACAGAAGTACACAAAATGACTCAAAACGCACAAGTGACAAGAAAAATACATAGAATGTTAAAAATCACACAAAACTACAACAAAAAACACAAAATGAATCCATAAATTTACAAAATAACAGGAAAATAAACAAAATGACAACAAAAACCCAAGATGACAACAAGAAACACACAAAATGACTCATAACACACACAAACAATAACAAAACTACATAGAACATTTAAAAAAAAAAAAAAAAACTACAACAAAAATACACAAAATGAATCGACAAAACCTACAAAATGACAACAAAAATGTATGAGATGACTCATAACGAACAAAAAAAAGCAAAAACACACATAACGACAATAAAAATACACAAAATAAATCCAAAGATATACAAAATAACAGAAAATTTAACAAAACGACAACAAAACCCTCTGTTCTCTCCTGTGTTAATGCTCAGATTGGTCATTATTCTAAATGCTGACACAAATGTTAATAACGTATCACTCAGCATTTTAAGTATTTTTTTTTTATTCAAAGTAAATTATTTAAATAATCTAAATCTATTAAAAGAGCTCAACTTTTAACAATGTGAAGAAATTTCTGGTCTTAAAAAGCTGAAAAATCCATGAAAGTAAAAGTTGTCACATGAGAAGAAAAAAAATCCCTGCGTGTTCAGTATTCAACTGCAATTTTCCAGTTTAGACATGTTACGTCAAGTGTGAAATTGAGTTATTTTGTGTGTCACAGAATAAACAAACATTCATCTGTTCTTGGGCAGTCATGGTTTCTTAATCGGCGGATCATCAAAAACCAATAACGTCAACAACAGAATGAGTAGAATGGTTTTCATGCCAGCCTCTCGTCTAAATGTGAATTGGAATGACACTAATGACATCGTTGCAGTTAGTTTTAATCTGAAAGAGTCCCAAACTGACTGTTGTGTGTTTCCTGAGGTGCACACACACACACACACACACCTCCTGCAGTCCACGGTCATCTCCAGCTCTCTGGCTTTACTAGCAGCCGTTTGCAGAATGGCATGGGGGATGTTAGCCAGTCGCGCTACGTTCAGGCCGTAGCTCCGCTCTGCAGCTCCTTCAGTTAACTGATAGAGGAAGGTGATGAACTCAGGCTGAAGCTCTTCATCTGTTTAAAAACACAAACAAACACGTCATAGGGTCATTCCATGTCATTGCAACACATTTTCAGGACATTCCATGCACTTTGCTCTAAAAAAATTCAGAGTTTGATCAAATATGGACAATTCAGTGGGGTGGGGGGTCAATTTTCGCTTGTCCATATTTTTCTTACATTTCCGATTTCCAGTTCCTATCTCAGAAACTACATCACATAGGAAACTGAACTTTATTATAGTAATACAGCTCCACCTACTCTCTCAGAATATACAAAAGTATCTGCTATACATCTTATCTGGTGGACATGCCAGCACCTCAAAACTGGAAAAAAGTTAGTGAGTGTTTGGGTCTGGAACATGTTTGGGTCACTTAGCATATGCCTCAGCTCCCTGTAATGTGATCAGCTTAGAGCTATGTACATAGATTGTTCACATCACTAATGATTGGTCACATATATGAGATGGTTCTTCAAATCCAAAAAAATCCCTTTTTACTGTATTCATTGGCCAATAACTGCATGTGGGAATGTAAGAACAAATCTGATCTCTATTTTAATTTCTAGTATAAATATTACTATTTATTTTGGACCCAAACTTTGGGTTATTTCACCACTCGCCCATATTGAAACTCCTTTACATGAGGTCATTGTAGCTGGCCTCGTGTCTTATAATAAGTTTGTTGTTTATTAGTGTTATATTCTCATAGAGTAGTGTATTACTCTACCACATTTCAGTTTCCTATGTGATGTAGTTCCTGAGATATTGGAAGCTGAAAATGGAAGAATAATAGGGACGAGCGAAAATCAACACCCCCCCCCACCCTCACTGAATTGAGTGGGCCATTTGTTGAAATAACATGAAATGACCCGTGAGCATTAAATTGTCTACAATAGGCATGTGAATCTATCACTGACAACGACTCAATATGCACCTCGATATAGTAGCAGCGATACGATACATTAGGGACACATTGATTCCCCCGGCGATTCGATACGATTCGATATTGAATTGATGACGATTCCTTTCTACACAATGTGATGTGACTCAACATGATTTAAATAGTAAATGAGTAGCTGCAATTCAGTATGGTACGAGATGCAGAGGATTTATTGTATTCCTTATTAGCAGCAAATTTAACAAAAAAAGTGCACATTTTGTTTCTAATCTCTACGGGTATCACGCTATGCATCACTTAATGTAACTTCCCTTTAGCCTCTTAAAAAGCACAACCACAAAAATCTGGGATTTAGATCCAGATTTAACATAAGGAACAGGAATTGGTTTCCTCACATTTGAAACTGTTTATCACACTGTCACAACTCAGACAGAAAACAGTGACAAAAGATCACTCTCAATGAGTGACTTAAAGTGACACTGCTGCACAGTCACAGCTGCTGCAAACAGACCCTCACTGAGTCATATTTAATGTCCATAAGACAAACTCAAAAATAGAATGAAATGAAATAAAATACACTTTGGAGAACAGATCTGGGGTCAGTTATGTCTATATCACAGGTAGAGGGTGTACCGCCTAGTACAAAGTTATATCAGATACTTTTCTGTTATTATAACTTTGTAGCGGTACCAACGTGCTTCCCGTCTTCAGTCCGTGTTCAAAACAAAACACGCAGCAGTGATGGTGCATTCAATGTGCCTCGGAAACACAGGATAGAATGAAATACAAAATGAAAAAAAAACCCTGAAAACAGGAATAAGCGGGTCAGAATATGGATGGATGGATGGAAAAACTGATGCAACCATGGATTTTACCGATGCAGGCACGCAGTAACCGATGAATCTCGATTTCACCCGTTAATTGTACTAATGCACACTGAATGAATCGATACACTCACATCGCGCACATTTGTATCGAGTTATTGATTGGTATCGATTAATCTCCACATGCTTAATCTACAGAATAGCTGTGAGTCATTAATGGAATTTAAAATCAGTGACGGTGTGTTGATGTGCAAATACAGACCTGCACATGCACCGTCAGGTCCAGAGGGGGCGTCGGGTTCATTCAGCAGGAAGGCCATGTGGTAGTTGGACACATGTTGGGGGTAGACACGCTCCAGCTCACACAGAGGAGGGTAGTGGGTTACAAACAGGGTCAGGGCTTTGAGCTACAAAACAAAAAACACAACGAAGTCTGATAAACAAGCTCAGGTACATTAACGTTCAAGTTAAAGTCCTGAAGAACAGAAGCTCAGAGCGTTCAGGGAACAATCACCCAAGTCTTCCCTGTAAGTCTGACATGACCGTACAAGCAGGTCAACACGAGGTGCTGCTTTACCAAGTGGAGCGGTACACAAGGCGGAGAATGGACAGAAAAGATAGAATTCACTTCGTAACTGAGTACATAGCAGATTTTGACAAAATTTTAACCACAGATAAATACTACACCATGGATGCTTCCATTACATTTCAATCAATATACTGATTCTGGATCAGTTTGAAAAAAAAAATAAAAAAAAATCCCTCTCTCTAATCATTGGTGAAATTTCAAAAATTCATGCCTCGCTTTGTAAATCTTCCATCTTCATAGAATTTGACTCAGTTATGTCGTGTTGGTTTTTCAATTAACCCGCAGAGTTTCATCCAGGATTACACATTACTTCGCGATTTTTCGAAAACCAAGTAGGCGTGTCCATACTTTGGGACCTACTGTATTGTTATTAATGGTGATAGAAATGCCCGCCAATCCTCAGTATGAATGTAGTGTGTGAGTGAGTGTTGGTGGTGGTCGGAGGGGCAGATGGTACACTATGGCAGCCTTGCTTTTGTCAGTCTGCCCCAGGGCCCCTGAATGCTCTTGTAAAAAAAAAAAGAGGTAATATGACGCAATATGACGAAGTTTGCCTCCTGGAATGGAAATAGTTATTGTATATGAGAGACTAAACCCTCGTCGACATATTTTAGGACAAAATCACGCATTTACATTAAATTTTCCACCATAATTAAAACCGATACCAGTAGTCTAATGTGTAGCAAACTTAGCAGACAGACTGAATACACAAATACAGCAAAGAAATATGTATTTTAAACTTAATTCACCGTATGAACCTTGTTTAGCATGATTTTGGGAAGATTAAAAGCAAGTAATGACTGAAAAAACCCATACGAGAAACAACCGCTCCAGGCTCATTTAACTATTTTTTTAAACTTTATTTTTTTCAGTTGGCTGTAGGAGAGTCAAAACTACTCCCACAGTCTTGTTTTTCCATGTGGTGAACCTGCCAAATATTAACCAGATTTATAACCTCAAATGACTTTTGATAATATTGATTTGCATACACACAAGACACGTGCAACAGGGCATTGTGGATTTCACTCATTAATATTTTGTTTAACAACAGGGAAAACATGAAATTACATCCATTATGCACTTTTGATATGTGATGCACTTTAGCACTTTTAACATTGATCTTAACATCTTGGTTATATTTGGTGGTTTAATTCAGGTCTTCAATCAAACTGGGTCTTTTGTACTCTGAATATTTTAATCTCCTTCTGCTCCTTTGTTTTCCATCGTACTGTGTTTAATGGAGCTGCATTTGTTGGCCAGGAGACTAAAAATGAAAATGAGCTAATGCCATAATCCTGCAGATTTACATAGTTATGTTTATTAATGTGTTTTGTCCCTTTTATAAATAAATGTGAATCTGAAAAAGGACAAATGGGAGAAATCTAGTACACGGCATAGATGATGCAATTTCATGCAGTTGCACTATTTTTATTAGCAGCAAATAGAAAAACAGCTTCACACTCTTGGGTATTAGTATCAGTCATGGAGCCTGTTTTGACAGCCAATAGTAAGAAATCCATCCAGGAAGAAAAAAGTTAAAAAATAAAGTTCTGGATAAACAGCAATAAAGACTTCTGTCAACCTCCACCTGCCGTGTGTGGATATGCTGACAATAGAAGTGCCATCTTCCCACTTACTCATCAGCTTCACGCAGAGCCTGTGAAAAAGGAGGCCTGATCACATTGTGAGGAAAAAGCAGGCAAAAAAAGAAAAGATGTACCAAAGTGATGTGGTGCTTCTCAGTTTGTCTCAGATATTCCTGATTTTTGAGCATTACTCTAGTGTCTGTCACTAAGCCGTCATGATTTGAGATTGTGTTGGGTTTACGTGTGAAAAATGGGTTTGTTTTGGTGTTGTTTGTAAAATAAAAGAGCAACATCTGCTTGTGATGTGCAATACAGAAGAGTGAGGCAAAGTCTTTGAGAGTCAGGTCATTGTTTTATAATTGTCTTCTCTCTCTTCTAAATGCCTTAACACTCATTGAGACCAATCATTTCATAATAGAGCTGCTTTGATCAGATAAAGACTGTGCTGTAGGTATCATAGACCAATAAATCCAAGATCATCTGTTCGAAAAAAAAATGCAAAAAGGTGAAATTGCAAGTTTCTTTTGATCCCAACTGTAAACAGTCTCTTAGCAACATTGTTCTAAAATTTTTGTGCATTGCATTGTGGGATGTGCAGTCCCGTAGACTGAACTGTTTTTACTTCATTCTTAAGGTGCGTTCACACCTGACGCGACTTCAGCGACTATAGTTGCTTAAATTGCCCGTGATAAGTCACTAGAACATAGTTGCGCTTTTTGCTAGCTTAATCTACCCCAGTGACGTGACGACTGGGGGAGTAACGTGGGAAGAAACTCATTCCAGTTTGGATGTCGTGACACAGCGACACTCGAAGTCGCTTGAAAATTTCGAAATGTTCAACATACTGTACATTAGATCGACTTCCAGTGACTCCGATTGCGCGATTTGAGTCACTGAAAGTCGCTAGATGGGAGCTCGCTTGACATTGCGTAATTTATATTGATTTTAAATGTAATCTAGTCGCCAGAGTCGCTGAAGTCGCAGTTGGTGTGAAACTATGTCTTGTGTTTTCCCTAAAAAACTTCCCAAAACATTTCTGTGGTTTTCGTTGAATGTTGTGGCAAAACAATGGCAGATGTTTATTTTTGGGCTTTCATAGAAAAATCAGAATCTGTCTGAAATTGAATCACTTTCGGAATGAGGTGATATCAGGGGGAATACTGGGAACAAACTTGAACAAAAAATAAAATGAGAATCGTCTTTGTCTGGCAATGAAACCCCAAAAACGATTAAATGGTAAAAACGAAGGAAAAACACTTCCATACATCTGTCTGCAGGACTCCACGTCCCACAATGCTGTGCGCAAAACATTTCTGACAATGTCAATAAACCGAGTGTTCACAGTGGAGATCAAAACTAAAACGACAAATCAAACCTTTAACATGTTTTTTTGAGCAAATGATCTTTGATTCATTGCTCTTTGAGGCCTACACTATGTCTGATTAAAATGATCATCCTGGCTGGCCAATCATTAAATGCTGGAGATATTTTAGGGCAAGTGAAAACAGGCGATTGACTTTTAAAGAGTCCCTTCCATTCCTGAATTGTTGCTATTTTTAGTCTTTCAAAGTTGATCTATAAAGGATCCACTTTTTAAAAGCACACTCAGCAAAGAGAACCATTTCAATGTCAACTCAATAAACCCTTCAGATCCAAAACTCTGACATGAGCTGAGTAAACATTCAGAATTTGACTCTGGCACAAAAGAGCACTTAGATATACTGTTGAATGTTAGTTATATGCTTTGTCAAAGATTCTTTTGAAACTCAAACTTTGAGAAGACTTAACAAGTGCAAAGAAGAAAGATACTTGAACCAAACGGTGGATATCAGAACAGCTACTGCATTATGTAACAAGTGCCTTGGTTCACTGTTTACAGCCTGTGTACTGTACAAGTGTACAATAACACACAAACACATGCTTTAGGATTTTGACAACACATGTAAATATAAATATTGTGTAAGTTTTCCTTCCTTTCCTGTTGTTTACTTTTACTCGTATGGATTTCATACTTTCAGTTCTCCTTTCTAAAACATTAAAGCCTTCTTTTTATGATGCTTTGCCCTCATCCTGCCATTCTTCACTCTGTGTGAGGCCTTGGAGTCGCCAAAGGCAACATGATTGAATTCTGGCATTAAAGTGAAGCCATGAAAAAAATCCAAAAAGCAAAGGGCACATGAAGTCATTGTAGGACTGATAACATTTGATCTCTTTAAGCTGCTCTCTCAAGACAGCCTCAACAAACTAGTCAGTAAAACAAACGCATTTCAATTTTTAAAACACAGATAAAGACTCAGCGTAGCCTCATAGATCAATAAATAAGTAGGGATGAACTGAAATGAAAATGCTTGGCTGAAACCGAAAATGAGAAAACCAAGGCTGAAAACTGAATCACAGTGATGTCTGTTCCTGACCGTCTCACTGTCAGCTCTACTATCCTTTCCTGTGCGCTGCGTCTCAAAGCGGGTTCTGTGCATCCATTCCCACATCTAAGTAATGATCTTTATAATGCGAATCAAGTACAGTTGCGATGAAGTGTAGAGGATCTTGGTGAAATGGGCCCTCAAAGACTCCAAAGCCAAATCTATGCTTCTGATGCGTAGTTAGGAGGCGAGCGTCAGGCGTCGACGCAGAGGGCTGTGTGAAGCAATGGCATTAACATCACACAGAAGCATAAATCACACTTAATGGTAAACTTTTCATTGTGTTTACTCCATGCTCCGTCTCAACCGCTGCTTAGAAGACGCGAACACGTTGGCCTGTATGCAGACACCGATTGCTGGCTGAGGTGTTTGCTAGCGTCATCACAACATCCTGTTTCGGTCGGGTTGTTTTGGCCAAAACCGTAAACATACCTGTGGGAAAATTTCTGCAAAAATCTTCGGTGGCCTAATTTTTGGTGTACCACAAAAATAAGGATGTATGATTCACACTAGAGGTTGACCGATATGGGATTTTCAAAGGCCGATACGGATGCCACTTTAAACAAAAAAAAATTCAGCCGATGGCCAATATCTAGAGCCAATTTAGGAAGCCGATATACTTTTTTTTTTCCAGCACATTTATTATGAAAGACAATTGAAACATTCATGATATAAATGCGGGGTCCTTCTGTCAGTCAAGTGGTGGCTGCAGCTGCCCATACGGGTGCCTGATCAAATATCCTTATCCTATTATATCCTTGATAGGATAAGGATGTAAAAGGATAAGGATATTTGATCAGGCACTATTATATTATATCCTCATCCTATTAAATCGCCTTTTTATTTGTAAGCCTATTGGCTTCTACCTCTTCCATGCACATGCTATTATTATTATTACTTTTTTGTTTTATATTCATACATCCAAATAGATGTTTATTATGTTATTTTTTTCCTTCAATGGCTACTCTAAAGTGCTAAATAAAGAAAAATAAATAAATAAATAAATAAATAAATAGGCCGATGGCCGATCTTGAAAAAAGTCCACACTGGTGTAGGTATTGGCCAATATGCAAAACTGCATTATCGGTATTGTATCAGATGTAAAACAGTTGTATGGGGAAACCCCTAATTGAAGCAATGATGAGGATAAGGAATCATTGAAGGGTTCTGAACACAAAGGAGGACTAAGCCTCACATTAGAACGTCAATAGATCCGAAACTCACTCCCTCATTAGCTCACTAAGCTCTGCCTCTTAAAAAGGTCACAGATCTTAAGTGATCCTTTATGTTTGAATGTGAAGCACAGAATCAAATGATCCTTTAACATGCACATAGCACATACACACACACACACACGCTTCATTCAGTCTGGCTGCTCTGAAAGGTAACAAGAACATGTGTTGATTCATCCCTGATAATGGTGCGATTAGCTACTAATGGCTGCTCATTATCAGAACACCTCTGGCAGTTCTGAGAGCTTTGGTCAACAGAAGGAATCTAATGAAATCTGAGCCGGACCAGTTAGTCAAGTAATCGATTCTCTAATAGAAAGATTAATCATGAAGAATCTGCTGTTATTCAATAATCCCAACAAATAATCATTTGTACTGCAATGAGCTCTTTATTGAGGAAAACCAAGATGAAATCTTAGGGATAGCTACATAAAGCAGCATATTAGAAAAAGGTTTTAAGCAAAATGCAATAGAATGACAACGTTGTTGCATATAGGAAATAATTCAATCAAGAAGGCAGTGATGAAGAACCCATTAGGTTGAATAGAATGACTTCGACAGCAACTCAAACGACAAGGACGACGAAAACAATGAAAGCAACAAAGGAAACGAAAGGCGATGAAAGCCACTTAAGCAAAAGAAGGATAGGAAATGATGCAAAAGCCAAGAAGAAGAGCTTTTTCTTTCTGTATCCATTCCTCCATCAGTTTCAAATAAGGTTTAATGCTCTCAAACAATAGCTGAGATGGAGCATGGAGTGAAAACAGAGAAATGTTTACTCTAGGATGTGTTTTGTGTTTCTGTCACGTCAACGTACAGCCCCTTATGTTGACACATGGATCCCTATACACGGCTGAGTATCAGGAATTGGGCTAAAGTCTGTCACCACTCGTTTCACAAAGATTCTCTGCACTGTATTGCGACTGTTCTTGGTTTGCTACAGTAAAAGATATACATCCTTTTTTTCTTGCATACTCAATCTTTTCATACTATTTAATGTGAACTCCCTATATACTAATTTTGACATCAGATTTAGCATGAGTAGCACGTTATTATGCAACTTCGAACACAGCAATAGTTTCACTATTGTCACTATGGAGTAGCCAATCACTATGACCAGAATTTGTAGTCGACAAAATTAACACTGACAGAAAAAGGGTAAAAGCTGCTTTTGTGACGATTGGGATCCGTCATCAGTCTGATCCATCAATGGGAGAGAAAAGAGGAAAGACTTGAATCATATCTAAACTGTACAGAGGGGGAGTACTGCTGTCACAGCAACAGAACACAAGTATGCACAAAACCATCCTCATGCGTCTCAGAAATGAATGATAAAGAACTCAATTCTAGAAAGAGAAACTTTTAAAAGTGAAGCCTCCTCTCGGCTTCACTTTCTTTTCTCTCTTTGCATCAAGGCTGTCTTTATTGTTTAGTAGCGTTATGAAACCCATTTAGATTGTTTACTAGCTCTCAGGTGAGTGCTGGGGACAGGATGAGGTCCGTTACTATAACAACCGAGTCCAAGAAGGAGTATTTTAACTTTTGATGTGAATATTTGAGCATGGAGCAGCAGCCAAACAGTGAAGGAAGAGGAGGAGGGTGAGGAGGAGTTGGCATGAAAGAGAATCCAAAGTCTGCTTGCCCCGAGGAAGCCTTCAGCTGAAAAGCACAGCGTCTTTGGTGCCCTTTTGTTTGCTTTTCCAAGCAAATCAATGTGGTTATACAACAGGTAGTCGGAGAGCTCCCTTCTCCTGCCAGAGGCCTCTCCACGCTTCTCCATATGGTTTCCAGTAGAATTACGTAATCCAACATTGTGTCCAACGACTAAATGTGTAACTGGATGAACATAAAAATCTGAATAGAGCTGTTGTTTATTTATCTTAAGTTGTACAAGGTTACCTAAATACAATTTAGGGTAAAGTTATGGAAACAGGAGGCGAGCCAACAAAACACCAGCCAGAAGAATAACTAAAGCCCAAAACTACTTTTTCCTCCCAAAAACTTGGTATGCAGTAGAGTTGTTGATTGACCTTAGTCTAATTCTTGACATTTTAATCAAAGTATTTCAATTTGGCATATTTTTTGTAAAAATGTAAGAGTGAATGCCCTCTATGGGTTGAAACCTGGCTATTGCAATCTAATTTTGCCTTTGCCTGATAATGTGGTTTGCAACGTTTTGGTGGCTTCATACGTTTCAAACCACCACTGTTGGCCCCGCCCCTTTCACAAAAACTAGCACCTGTCGACTCTGCAATATGTGGCGAGTACAATAGCGAGAATTGCAAATAGAGAGATATAGTGAGTAGGAATGTAACGAAATAAAAACGGCAGCATAAAATTCAATGGTGCACAAAATTAAATAAAATTTAAGAAGTTTCAAGAATTCAGAGGATTGCGATGACATTTGACCCTTCGGCTTCCCATAGCAGCTTAGCTTAGACGCAGCAGTGTTCATAAGATGGATAACAACGTGGATGCTCCGTCGACTCATAAGTCGGTTGTATGTAGCGATGCACCAAAAAAACAACCCAGTTGAGACAGCAAGTCCGTTGAGCGACCAAATCTCAACACATCTGAGCACTAAAGCATCTTCTAAACAGAGATTGAGATGAAGCATGGAGTGAAAACATGTGTTTTGTGTTTCTGTCACTTCAACGCGCAGCCCCTTATGTCGACACATTGATCATAAACACATAACATAAACACGTCCCAGCTGGAAGCAACACGGTCGCTTCGTGTCCCAAGTGCAAACAGCTGTTGGATCATGCAGTTGCTGCAGCCAACGAAACAAACAGCACGTGTAGAGAACGTATGTGTTTACTGCATTGATCCAATGGTTCTGTATCTCACTCTAAAGTTAAAGGGGACATATCATGATAAATCCACTTTTTTAGCCCTGAAATACATTTTGTTGTATATTTAGAGTGTTTAGAAGTACAGAAAACTTCAAATTAGTCTCTTCAGGTGCTCCGTTGATATCTTTATATTCAGTTTTGCTCATATTTTTCAGTCTGTTTCAATTTTTCTATTCTCTATTACGTTTTTTGAACAATAACGTCACAGTATTTGCAGCGGAACTGCCAAATTAGGACATCGACTCCAGGCCCAACACTTCGAGCAATCCGCCATTTTTATTTCTCGCTCTTATTTTGTAGTCCAAGCTCCAGGATGCCGAAGTTATGAGTGGATAAGTCAAAATGTTCGGTTGTTGCATGTAGTAACCCACAGGCTTCATTACACCGTCTCCCAGCATCAGAACCTGTGGGTAAGGTCATTTTTGTGTGCGTGAAGCACTTCAAGGATGACTGCTTCATCAACCTCCACCAGTATAAAGAAGGATTTGCTGAAAGACTTCGTCTGATTGAGGGTTCAATTCCTTCTATCTTTGGAGACGACAAACAGAGCACTTCGGTAAGCGGTAAATAACGCTAAAAAGTGTGATGATAAGACGTCCCTGTCATTGTTTTGTTAGCATTAGCAGTCTTCATATGTTAGCGCTGTGTGCTCGTTTTAGGTCCTTGATGATATGGTCTACGTGATTTAATTTAAGCCTAAAGTTTTCATTAGTCATTTGATTTTGCCGTTTTTGTCTCCGAAAAGACTGTATAAAAATGGATTTCGCTACTTTAGCTCGCCGCTAGCGTTAGCTCACTTGTAAACATCCATATGAAGACGTTGTTCTGCAGGTTCATCTCGCTCCGCCGGGTCCGACTCTGGCTCAAACATGTAAGGCTGGATGGACAAGTCTTCCGTTGTTGACATTTTGTAAATAACGTGTGAATAAACATTTTCGAACAAGGTGAAGTTGAACCGAGTGTCACCTCTGCAACCTGGAGAGGGGGCGGGGTATGAAGTGTCTCATTTGCATTTAAAGAGACCACACCAAAACCAGTTGCTCTCAAAAGCACATCAGAAACGGGGTAGAAAAGTGGAGCTATAATAATGAGGAATTCAGACCACTTGTCACGCACAATCTACTTTTATCTTGATCCAGAAATTCAAGACAATTGTATATTGTGAGTTTGCAAAAAGGTCAAGGACCCCGGAACAAAAAGTAGAACCTGGAGCGCAACTAAATAATCTTTCAGTCTTTAGCATCCTGTTGTTTCGGAGCCGTCTTTCCCTCCCTTGGCTAAGACGAGACGTCTCTGTTTCCTGAGAGCCTAACTTTAATGAGTCCTGACAATGACGGAGCTGCAGACATGTTCTTAGACTATGGCAATAGTCCGTTTGGACTCATGACTCCATGCAGGCTGGCCGTCGGCCTTGATCTGTGTGGGTGTTTTATGGGGACGAAATGAAGCCCGACTAAAGAACAACATCTATCTCTTGGACAGCGAGGTATCAAGGGATCACTATTTGCTCTCTCACTACATGCTGCTCTCTAACTGCACATTGATATTATAGATCTGGCTTCCCTGCTTGTTTTTAATGTGCTGCTCGGCTCCCAAGGCTTGCCTGGTGCCTCAGGTTACGGGAAAACAAATCATCCACCTGCAAGTACATAAATAGACAAACACGCAGAAGAGAAGCTATAGTCCCCTGCTGATCGAGTGGGTTGATCTGTAGATCCTATAATTTTACGCTACATGTCCCTGTTACTATATGTAGAGACTGTTCTCTTTAATTTTCACGAATACTCTAGATCAGTGGTTCTCAACCTTGTCAGCCTGCAACCCCCAAAATAAAGGATCCAGAGACCGGGGACCCCCACTGTAGCTGAAGGTGGTTGAACACAGACATGAACATTGAAGAACAATCATATGGAGACAGGGCCATCTATAAGGGGGAATAAAGGGGAGATATTTTTGGGGTCCATCCATAAAGTCAGCAAAATGATGGTCCATTGTTCTATGAATCTGTGATGACCACATTTATTTATTTATCTGAATAATATCCACTGTTATCCACGAAGTTTATTATTATTTGCACCATAGTACATAGTAAGGATGTCCCGATCCGATATTGATATCGGTCCGATATCAGCCAGAAAAAGAATGACGGATTTTATCCATCTGCATCTAATATCACCAATATAGGTGCTCCGATAAAAAATATATATAGATATAGATATATATATATATAACCCATTTGGATAGAACTTATATCCATAGATGACCGTGGTTCACACTGCAACAAAATAGGTGGCGGCAATGCAGCAATAAGCCTTCAGACTCTCGCTCAGATCCCACATCATCATATCAACAACATGTGCGCGGCGCTACTGGGAGAAGGAAAAGGGATGTCGACCGTGTAGGAATATTTTACCATAAACTCGAACAAAGACGTTGCAGCTGAGTGCAACACTTGTCATGCACAAGTTTCCCGTGGTGGCACAGAACCCGCAAAGTTTAATACGACCAACCTCATCGCGCATTTGAAGCAGCAGCATTTGAAACAGCATGAGGATTTTCGCAAGACCACAGAGGCGAAGAAACAACAAACCTCTTGCTCCTTCACTCAACCAACGCTGGCCGAAGCATCTACAATGCGTGACAAACTCCCACGGTACGGCAAAAAGGCACTGGCTATAACAGAAAAGATAGCCCAGTTTATTGTGCTCCATGACCAGCCCCTGTCGGTGGTGAGTAATGTTGGTTTTAAAGTTTAACCGCTTAATTAAGTACCTCGAGCCTTGCTACATTATTCCTCACCGCCACTACCTTGTTGACAAAACAATACCCCAGATGCATAAATAAGTTAAAAAGTGTATTGCCGCACATGTGTAGAAAGCTAAAGTTGTTAGCTTTACCACCGACATCTGTAGCTCAGACCATCGACCACTGTCCTTATTGAGCCTGACTGCACTGGGTAGACACTGACTTTACATTGCAGAGAGCGGTGTTACATGCACGTGAGATCAGAGGTTCACACACTGCTGATACAATCACGAATGCCATGGAGGAGATGCTGCGTGACTGGAAGACTGACAAAAGTAAGGTCCATGTCGTTTTAAGAGACAATGCTGCTAATATGAGAAAGGCTGGGTGTGCCAAGCCTAGGATGTTTTGAGCACAGTCTTCAGCTTGTAGTCCATGAAGGGATCTGTCACAGCGAGCTGTAAGCAGTGTTTGGAATAACAGCGTTTAAAATAACGGCGCTTTTTTTCAGTAACGGGGTAATCTAACCAATTACCAATTTTATGCCATTACAACTCCGTTAACGTTACTGAACGTTAAATGCGGTGCGTTACATGTATTGATTGAATAAACTGTTAACCGAAAGCATCCCTGGCTTCTTACACAGCTGTAGTGAGGAGGTGAGTTAAAAACAAGGTGAGCGATTATGATTGGCTAAAGCGGCGTCTTGTTTCATGGTAGCCAATCAGAGCCAGTGTTTTTACACATGTGCCAGCAAACGTGCCACACACACACACCCCCACTACAGATTTGATGAAGCAGCAGAGATGGCGAGTATGGAGCAGTCTGATGAAAAGTTGTCATTTTTAAGGTGGCAATACAAACACTACTTTAAATTAACTGTGGTCAAAGGTAAGAACGTGCATGTGAAGTGTACATTATATCCAGGAGTGAAGACTTTGTCCACATCCGTTGTAAACAACTCAAATTTAGTAAAACTGCATTAAAAAGCAAAAATATGGCAAGAAAAATGATGAAAGAAGATTGAAATATAGAAAGTTTGGTGAAGTTGCAGAAAAAGGATAAAAATAAGGATAAATGGGCTCAAATTGTTCTAAAAAATATTCTTATTTTCCTGAAGGCATCTGGCGACCCCCTCTCAGTGTCTCATGACTAGGGATGTAACGATTAATCGTAAGGCAGTTAAAAATCGATTCATAGGTATAACGATTCACATCGATGCTGTGAAAATTGAATCGCAGTACTTTTTTTAACCAGCAGAGGGCGCTACCCAGAAGTGTTGGCGGCGAGCGAAATCTGCTAATACTTTCTTTCTGGCCGCCTTCTACTCTTAAACATATTCATAAATGATTCATTACCCCTTTAGCACCGAAAGAATATCTGTAATATTACGTGAATATCTGTAAAAGTCACGTTTTTCTATTAGCTCTGTCTGCTAGCATAGCATCTCTTCTTCACTGCAAAATATCTACCTAAATACAGTAAAATGACTGGTTTTTTTTTTTTTGTTTTTTTAGTCTAATTGTTAAGGCACAAAATACATTTTCAGTTGCACTTTTAAAAAGAAAAATAACTATTATGCAGTTTTGTATTGTTTACTATAGAACCAGAATTTAAATAATAAGAATTCTTCTTCATTTGTATTATTCCTTTATTTATTTAATTCAAGATTTATTTTTAGTTAAATTGCATTGTTTTGAATAGTTTATCAAGGAATTCTTTTGACAATGAAAAATAGTATAGTATTTTCCCCAAAAAAATAAAGGAATATTTTTCAGTCATTTATATACAGTCCCATTTTGTAAAATAAATCGCGAGAGAATCGTATCGTGAACCCAGTATCGTGAATCGAATCGTATCGGGAGTTGAGTGAATCGTTACATCCCTACTCACGACCCCAAGGTTGAAAACCCCTGCTGTAAATGCTAATCGGTTTCAACAAAAAGGCATCATCACAATAACGCTCGAATCCACACTCACGTCTCTGATGAAGTATTCCAGAGTAGCGTAGGCGATGGCGATTCCATCGTGCGTGCTGGTTCCTCGTCCCAATTCATCGAGGATGACCAAGGAGCGTTCAGTGGCATGAGAAAGTATTTCTGAAGCTTCCCTCAGCTCCTCCATGAATGTACTGCGACCTTTGTAGATGTTGTCTGAAGCTCCCATTCTGAAAACCAACCAAAGGAAGTCAGTGGAATAAAAAGGGCCAAAACATTTCCAATATAGTTCCAGTAAATTTCAATAGGAGCATTAGTTTGGTGATTTTGGAAGTATATATATATATATATATAAAAAAAAATAAAAAATTCATGGGCATTTTTTGGAATTCAGCAAAAAAATGTGGAGTATAAATAACTTTATCAGATGCAAATATTAATAAAAAGCAATTAAAAAACAAAAAAATGGAAGATTCGCTTTGGAATTTTTGAAATCTAAAAAAATTAGATGGGAATTGTTTGCAATTAACCGAAACAAGTTTTATAGAGATCTATAAATAAGTGTATCAGATCCAAATATTAATGAAATGCAATTAAAAAACTAAACATTTTGACAAATTTATTTGTACGTAAAACTTTCCCATCATTCCAGTATGTAAGGATCTGGGGTTTTTTATGACTTGCAGAAAGTAATCCAATCAAAACATCAAAAACATGATTCCAACTAAACCAAATCATCGATACATTTAATATTTAATATCTAAAAGACTAGTGTTTTTTTTAAGCATTACAGGAACACAGCAGGATCAGAAAGTATTTTTTATCATCTATGTTTGCACATACAGTGAATTTGCGAGTGTGTGTTTGGTGGCATAAATAAAACCATAATCAAAATATTGGGAAGCATAAATAATGACATTTAATACTGGTAATTATTTATGAAATAATCGACATGTGTATTTCTGCTCCAACACAACAACAAAAGCACTCACACAGTGTAAAAAGACGTGAATTATTAGATTGTTGTTTAGAAAAACCTGTATGTGATCCTGTGTGTTTGAGGAGATGTTGTTAATAGCACTTTCTGCTGATATTACCTCTCACAAATGCATGAGTAGTATTAGTCAGTGTAGTTAACCACTTTCAGCACTCTATTGCTAAAAAAAATTAAAAAAAAAAAAAAAAACTAGCCTTCTCAAATCAAATTCAGACACGAATCAGTGTTTAATGGAATTCCCATGTTGGATCTAAAAGGTTGGAATGAGCATAAAAGATATGTATTAATATTAACAGATTATTATTATTTTAATCACTGCTTTCCCTTTATAAGAAGCATCATCTATGGACAGACGAAGCTGAAAGGGATTGTTTTTCGAGGTTTTGTGTGACTTTACGTCAAAACCTTTGCCAAAGTTAACTTCAACAGAATATTTATACAAGGCTGGTACAAACAAACAACCATGAGCACATCTGTTTAACACAAAGATTGATCAGTTTTTTCACTCGCCGATGAGTTGACATACTTATTCTAAAAATACCACTAAAACGATTCAAGACATGATTATCACCATGCAGAAAGACTTTCTGCATTACCGAACACAAGCTTTATAATAATAACAAAAAGACAGTCATCAACATCCCCCGCTAAATTGGTTGTCATTATAACTCACAACCTTTTCCTAAATGTCCTAAATCTAAGAATTTAGATGTATACATAAGAAAGTATTATCACGTAGGGATGTAACGATTAAAAATTGATTCATAGGTATCACGGTTCATATCGATACTCTGAAAATTGAATCGCAGTACTTTTTTTAAACAGCAGAGGGCGCTATCTATTTATCCTTCTCTTGTCCAGAAGCGGAGGCGGCGGGCGGAATCTCCTACTACGCTCTTTCTGCCCGCCTTCTTTTTTTTTTTTTTTTTTTGCCCGCCTTCTACTCTTAAACATGTTCGTAAATTATTCCTTACCCCTTTAGCACCGAAAGAATATCTGTAATATTACGTGCATATCTGTAAAAGTCACGTTTTTCTATTAGCTCTCTAAGCTAGCACATAGCATCTCTTCTTCACTGCAAGAATATCTGCATGCCAACCGACCACTGGGTTACCAGCGCCCTCTGCTGGTCCAAATAAATATCTGATGTAAATACAGTGCAATGACTGTTTTTTTTGTAAAGTTCAATTGCTAAGGCACAAAAAACATTTTTGTTACACTTTTAAAAAGAAAAATAACTATTATGCAGTTTTGCATTGTTTACTATAAAACCAGAATTTAAATTAATAGACTTCTTCTTCAATTGTATTATTCCTTTATTTATTTCATTCAAGATTAATTTTTAGTTAAATTGCATTGTTTTGAATAGTTTATCAAGGGATTCTTTTGACAATGAAAAATAAAAGGAAAATAGTACAGTATTTTCTAGTTTTTTCCCAAAAAAAAAAATTTGTCTACAGTCCCATTTTGTAAAATAAATCGTGAGAGAATCATATCGTGAACCCAGTATCGTGAATCGAATCGTATCGGGAGTTGAGTGAATCGTTACATCCCTACCATCCAGGTATTGATTCCCTGAAGCCACACACCGAATTTGGTTGTCATATCTTAAACAGCTTCTGAGAAAAGCTGTCCCCTTTAACTCAGAAGGACGCACGGAGCTCAAACCTATATCCTCCTCCCACACTTTGTGGCGGGGGATAATAATGCATTGGCTTTTTATATAGAGCTTTTTCATTGACACTCAAAGCGCTTTGAAGCATCAGCACAACATGTAACAGCATTAGTTAGTGGTTTTATACTGAAAGCCACAATATCAGAGACCAGGACTTGCCCAAGACGAGAATGAATACACTGAAACCAAGAAAACCATGACTTTTGGGAGCTGAGACCAGGTCAAGACCAAGACCATAAAAAAACTATTTTAATAACCATGACAGGATTGGACAGTTAAAGAGCATTCTCTCTGTATTTTAATATCTAAAAATACATTCCACAAACAAAAACAAGGTATCTGCAACTGTTCAAAGCACAACATGCAAAAATGTAAAATCTTGCAAAAAATAAATCCTTGTATGGATTAAAAAGCCACTCATAAGACCAGATTTATTTTAAATATCTGACAGAAGTTTATTTGTCAGGGGAATGAGGTCTACAGTAAGTGTTCAGATGGATTTTGGACTAAAAATAAGATGGACTGATCTGATCAATGGTTTGAGGCTCAACTAGTCTGGAACACTCTGATGGACTATCCTTCTATCCTTTTCTGTTTGCCACTCTGTCCACTAACCCCAACCAGCTGAAGCGGATGGCTGCCACCTCTGAACCTGGTTCCCCTGGAGATTTCTTCCCATAAAAAGAGGGAGTTTTTTCTTCCCACTGTCGCTAAATGCTTGTTCAAGACTATTGGGAGTCTAGGTCGAAACTTAAGCCCAGAATTATTTCAAATATCTTAAAATCAGATGATTGTCAGGTGAATGGGGTCTAAAGTAAAAATGCAGAGGGATTTCTGAGTAGAATTAAAATGGACTGATGATATAATAAGGAATGTGAAAAAGATTTCCAAGGAGGCAGACAAATCAGTGAGCTAATGCTAATTGCAAACACTTTGATCTGATTGCTCAACTCATTGGTATTCAGTACAAACTGCAAGACCCATATCATTAGCATTTTACACAATCTAAAGATAAATATGTAAAAAAAAAAAAAAAATATATATATATATATATATATATACAGTATATCCCATTTCAAAATAAGGTCATAAGTTAAATGTTCAGAATCAGAACAGGTTTTATTATTATTGGTTGGTGCAAAAACACTAACAGTAGTAATAAAAATTTAAAATACTACTACTACTACTAATAATAATAATAATAATAAATATAGAGAAAAAAGATAGATGAAGCAAAAAAGTTCCATTTGTGGCATTCATCAGACTCAATCAAAAGTTAAGGTGCAGGTAATGTATATATATATGTATATATATATATAGAGAGAGAGAGAGAGAGAGATCACATCATTATATGGAAAGTGAAAAACTTTCTAATTTGCGCTAATATGATCTCATAAACACTGGCTGTCAACTTCTCATCAAATAACTTCACTAACAATCACTTTTATTCTTCACTGAGGCACATCTCACCTTTACTGTTACTCTCTGACTTTTCCTGTCCTCACTGACCTTCAGTAGACGCCTCACAACATAAATCCTTCAACACGAGTTGCCATAGTTACGCCACATGCTGCATAGGAGTGAGGCTTGGCAGATGTGCTGCTGCATTTCATTAGGCCGTTGATGATCCGTGTCACTCAGCATGCATGCCTGGAACTCTAGGGAAATTAGGAGGGATCTACACTGGGAAAATAAAGCTAAAGGAAGGACAGGATCAGACGAGAGGGAACAGAGATATTCATACACTCACACAACTATCACTGAGGAGGGGATGCACAGCAGCAGCTAGAGGTCCTGCTGGTCTCATCATCAGATAAACCTAAAAACACACGTAATTAGGGCCTCCGATTTTACGTTTAAAATTTTCACCAATTTTCAGGGTACACCAATGCATGTCACATTTCCTTTCCTTTTCATCATCTCTGCCTGTTTAGATGACTTTACCTGCTATTAAACTTCTGGAAATTGTGCCGAACATGCTAAACAGGGTTAATAGAGTTATTCATTTTACATTTACATATATCCTTCACATGATTCACGTCAATGTGATAGTGACGCTAAAATCACAAGAGATTACATCACTAGAGCAACCTTAGCCACAATGTCTAGACCGCGCGTGTCAGACTTAAGGCCCAGGGGCCAAATCCGGCCCTTTGGAACATCCAATTCAACCCACAGGAAAAAAGAAAAAAATCACTAAGAAAACATGAATCATTGTGTAAATTAGGAACTAATTCAGTTGTAGTTGAAACTCCAAATTAGCTCTCAGGGCTCTGTTTTCCTGTGCTTATATCATTTTTATTCGCAGATTGTTGAAAGAAATCCTTTTTTTTCCTTTTCTGAAATCCAGAAACTTTCCTCAAATTATTCCACAAGATTTCCCCAAATTAAATAGAAATTGATCATAAAACCAAGGCAATTTAAAGTAGAGATCCTGCAGATACTCATATCACTCATATTGTTGGTGCCTCACATACTTTACACATCATTTACTGTATCTGTGAAAGTGTAAACTAGGGCATAATATTATTGAAATCACTTGTTTTCCTGCCTAAAATCCCTTCAAACTGGTCCATATTTGGCCCCTGAACTAAACAGAGTTTGACACCACTGGTCTCGACCCTCAGACATCCATGGGAAATGTGTGATATGGTCCCAAAACGTGGTTTGTGAAACCACGTTTTGCTACATATTCCTAGCACTGGTGAGCATGAAGGTGAAATGCGTCTGTCGTGACGTATTATCAGGTAAACTCATCACCAGTTCAACTACAACACCATAAGCCTGTCTTTCTACCAGTGCCTTTTCAAGGTTTGAATGCAGTCATAAAAATCAGAACCACTTGAGCGTTAAAAACACAGATGAAGCTCTGCATTCATTTTCAATCACAGGACACTTAGAAGACCACGTAGCCCGAGATTTTGAACGAGATTATAGGCACAATTGTACATTTTTGTCTGTCTGTCATACTTTGTAGACATTCAATCACCCATTTTATGGGGAAAACAGCATGTAAATGTGTGATATTGTCTCAAAACATGCACTTTCGTGTCATGTCAGGGCCTGAATTTAAATTAAAAGTGAAAAATACGGGTCAGATTGCCTTCTCGGTTTCAAAACATGCATTCCGTTTATTTCATCACGGAAAATCGGAGGCACTACTTTATCATCTTTGTGTCAGACTTCTCCAGAACACCTGGTAAGCTACATGACGAACATCTGAGACACTTGTGCACCCGTATCTGACCAGTTAGGGCTGTTTTAATGGTTGAAAACAAAAGATATTTAATGTCTCAGTTTTGACGCATTTACATTGTTATGGCTTGCGTTCTTTAGATGTTGCGGCCTCTTAAGCCATTGACACACTCTAGAGGGAGTCATAACATATCTTGGGACTTTTACGAGAATTGAACCCAGAACCTCTTACATCAGAAGTTAGAATTATACTAATAGAACCTGGACAAGCCCCCAATATGTTACAGTTCCCTCCACCACATATAAAGGATGCCAGACAAGAGAAATGGATGTTTCTAAATATTGAACAAAGGAAGAACAACATTATTAACTTTAAGCTGACGAAAACGACACATTTCTATCAGATAAAGACAGAGTTAAGGTCTCGGAGATCAATAAGTCAAAGATCATATGCTCGAAAAAAGATACAAAAGGTTATAATTATCGTTCTTTGACTTTGTCAGAAAAGTTTTGTGCTTTTATTCTTCTTACTTCTTATTGTGCCATTCAAAATTTCCATCACTCTTTGCTTGAGATCAGGAAGAAAATTATACTTTAACAGGACAAATTGTCTCCTAACTCTAATTTACTGTAGCACCCTTAGAATAAGATCGATTCAATAGACTTCTAATATCCACAAAGGAATAGAATTCTCTCCATCAGAGAGCCTCAGGTGTTCTTAAAGTAACACTTTATAGGGGGAAAAAATATAGAAAAGATGGTGCAGAGTTCTTATCTTTTTAAATTCATTTAATCACATTAATGTCTTCATTGCAGACAGATTTATGCTAATGAAGAAGCTAATGGGATAGAGAGAAATATAAGCTTATAACCACCGTGTATAAAGCCAATAAGTGACAAATGCATATTGGCATTAATCATGTTTATAGTGACTTTGAGAACTGTTGCTCATGAAGTATTATTGAAGTTTGATTTAGATTAAATCTGAGTGAGAACTTAGTGTGTAACTTTCTATTTATGCTGCTGACAAAACCACCCAGGCGCCTCGTATGAATCGTCATAACTTTTTTTCTTTTCCGACAAGAGTTCAACATCCACTGTGGGTTTTACACAGAGACCAGTTGGCAGTAAAAACCGTTTGGACCCTGTGAAGAAACCTGCCACATTTTAAAAGGAAGAGAAAAATGCACTAAACTGCAGTTTTCTAAGGGGAGGGGCGTGAGTAGAAGACTTTTGGTATTACATGATACAATCGCTGCAAGAAGCTCATGGTCGATTAAAGGTCCTCTCAAAACACGGTTAACATTCTGCTTCCTCTTGCTGTTTCCATAACAACCGTGGAGAAATGGGAAAATGTGCTCTATAACCTTCAGGACTTGAAGCTAAAAAGAAAGCACACGCTGCTAATGCACGCGTGCATGCAGAAACAGCTGCTGCAGCTGGATTCAAACAAGTGTCTGATCAGTGGAATGAGTAACAAAGTCAAACCCCTGAGAGACACCACACAGCCCCACACCAATCTGCAGATTATCGTCTTTATTCTCATCAATAACCAATCATCCGGATCGGTTCCGACAGGATATCCCATTAGACGCCTACGCACATCTCATTAGCGCTAACTCACAAACGCTGCTAACTGCACACAAACACGCACATACACACACAACGCAGCGTGTGCATCTCACTTTCCAACTTATTCCCACAGCTGTGTCTATAACGTTTGCCACAGCCGAGGGAATCGATTGACAGAAAATGTAAAAATTTTCTCTAAAATCACACAAAACTACATCAAAAATACACATAAATGACTCCAAAAAGACAGAATCATAACAAAAATACACAAAACAACTCCAACAAAACATGCAAAATCATATAAAAATGTAAAAAAGTAAAACAAAAAAATACACAAATTCACTCTAAAAACAAACAAAAATTGACACAAAATATACACATAAATGACTTAAGAAAACATAAGAAATCAAAGAAAAATTTACAAAAGTAGAACACAAATACACACATTTACTCCAATAACACCACACAAAACAGAAAAATACACTAAAACAACAGGAAAGATACAAAAAATGTCTCCAAAAATATATAAATAATAAATATATAAATATATAATATACACAAAAATGCATTCAAAAACACCAAAAGACAAAAAAAATAATATATATATATATATAAATAGACAAAATCACAAAAAAATGCACAAAGGGACAACAAAAATACACCAATTTTTACTCACACTTACAAAATGACAACAAATATACACAAAAATAACTTAAGATACAAAAAACATGTACAAAAGTAAACACAAATACCAAAAACACAGAAAATGACTTCAAAAACACTAAACAACACCTTTTCTATATTAAATTTCCTGTAAGCAGTTCACAATAATACTTTGATATAAAAACAAAAATACAGTTACATTCAGTTTTATCAAAAAACAGAAAGTGGTGTTTGAGTTTATGTTCTGCTGAATGGCCGAACACTTTGTCTTCTTTGTTCTTCAGATAACTACAGTGAATTATCTTAAAAGGAAAACATGTTTTAAGCCTTTCATGCAGACTTCTATTCCTGTAGATACGAGTGTGAAACAGAACAAAAGATAAAGAGACTGTCCTGTTTGAAGTGGTTGGACACAGTTTTTGACCACTTTTATTTACCCCTGTTCTAAAGAAACACCCCTTACGTTCCAAAAAAGTGCTGTTTTATAAAAGGTGTATGTAATGGTTTTGTGTTTAATGATCTTTGCACATATATCAGGCAGGAGGACAGAATTTCCATGTGTTCATACCTGGTGTAAATTCCATCTAAGATGCCCAGACGGGCCTCAGAGGCTGGGACGAAGGAGCCCACCTGAGCCATGACACATATAAGAGCCACTTGGCGGATGTAGGAACTCTTTCCCCCCATGTTGGGCCCAGTGATAATCATCGTTGTCCTGCCGTTGCCCTGACAGACAAAGACACATAATAATGTGACTGTGACACAGACAGAAGGCACAAAGCTGAGGATATTTTCATGCTGTCCTGCACAGCTGAAGAGGTGGGTGGACTGAAAGCTTGGCTCGTCTTCCCATTGGCTCGTGCCTCTGTTGCAAAATTAACCCACACCCACTTGTGCTGTGAGCGTGGATCTGTGTATGTGGGATTGTGTGTGTGTGCGCAGTTAAACTTGTGTCGTGGTGTGTTTTCTAGTGTGTGAGCTGGCATGGAATAGTGTTTCACGATTATATCAATGAGGTAGTGAGCAGGTGAAAGTCTGAGTGTGTGTGTGTGTGTTATTTTTCTTCCAGCTCCTCCTAGGCTATTAATGCAGCACTAATGACATGTATGTCATCTCATAGGGGCAATGTCAAGGATGTGCAGTCGACCTTTTTGGGAGCCAAAATGTCAAGGTCATGGTCAAGGTCGCGCCAAGTAGGGGACGGGACCCGGATAAGCAAACTGCTTCTCTCGTCTCCTTTTTCGGCATGTACAAAAAATGTAAAAAAAAAAAAAAAAAAAAAAGGGAATGTAACCATGTCGGAAATAAACTGAATAAATAAAAAAAAAAAAATAAATAAGTATCAAAAACCAAAATGTTCCATATCTCTACGTATATTTATCATACAAGTTCGATGCTTACATTTATTAAAGCTCATCTCAAGTGGAGACCTTCACTCAAGGTCATATTAAAGGTCAAGGTCAGTCTTTTTCCTGCATTATTACTTTCAATTTAATTCGTAAAAAGAACAAACTTGTCAACAAATCCAGAGACAGGTTGTCATTTTTGTCCATTTTTTTTAATTTTAAATGGCCAAATACGTATTTGCCTTGTGAATACAGGTCTTTCCTAGTTATATTTGTAATTGTAATTTTAAAAATATTTGGCTGTGGCAGTTGCAATTGTAATTGAGTTCAGATAATTGACTTTGTAATTGTAATTAGCAAGGGAATTTTATAAAAAACTTTCATTTTCAATTTAATTAAACACTAACCTGGCTTACACATATGTAGTTAATTGTTAAAATATGATTCATAACAACTTTTCCTGTCAGTTTTCTTGAGAATCATTTTACCATTTTTAAAATCATTAAAATCAAGGGCTATACAGATTCCCACACCAAAAAATATTAATACCAATATTTTCATGGATAAAGACCCCAAACAAGGGAAAAAAGAGATGAAAAACAAATTAGATGATAGATCATATTTGGTAAAAAAAACATGAGTTGAAATTGAACATGGATAATTGTAACTGTAAATAAAAAATGTAATCGTGTGTGTGTACCTGTAGTTCTGTGTGGTTCGGCACATACTGGTTTTGCTCTCCCATTAACAAGTCGATGGCAGGATGTTTCCCATCGTGAATCACAATCTGATGTTGCTTTTTACAAACCTCTGGCCTGAGGACAAAAGACCACACTTACAGTAGCTATTTAAGCTAAATAAACATTAAAGAACCCAAAACATTTTACCTAATATAACTGCTCAAGCTTCTTTTATAACCTTTCATTTTGGTAACATAGGGTGACCATATTTAAACACTTGAGCCGACCTCGTCATACTCAAAGTACCCGACGTTTTCTTGAATCTACCTTGTGATGGAAAAATACAATATAGTAGATATTCATCCAAGACTTATACCTGTCCAGGGTCAGGAAACGGGCAGGTAGCATCACTGCAGACCCCTCACACCCTGCACACAATCTGTTTAAACTCCTCCCCTCCGGCAGACGCTACAGATCACTGTACGCAAAAACTACCCGCCATAAAAACAGTTTCTTCCCCCAGGCTGTCACTCTGATCAACTCTAAACAGTCAAAGAGTGTCAGACCTGTTTCTGTTACTGTGAAATAACCTGGAACTAAACATAACAACCCTGGATCAACCTGTCACTGTGAATGTTCATAGACATAATATTTTCATTTAAATGTTCACCTGCACTACTCATCAATGCACTACTGCACTATTATCTTATTATTATTATTGTATTTTTTATTTTATTTCATTATTATTATTACTATTATTATTATTATCTTGTTATTTTATTTAGTTTGTACATATTAGTCTAACTACTCTTATATTTATGTTTATACTTCTTTTTTTATTTATTTTTCTTTATTCTAGTTGATTGTTATTATTTAATGTTACACTACCTGAGAGAGCACAGGTCACCAAGACAAATTCCTCGTGTGTATTCATACACTCTTGGTCAATAAAGTTGATTTTGATTCTGATTCTGAAATAAGTTGTTACTGCCCTTAAAGTTTAAAAAATAATTTCTCTTGTTTCAACAAATGTTTAAAAAAATGACTGGTCAATCACAATAAACTGGACTGGGGGAGGAATACTGACCCTCTACAGGAAGGGCCAAAGTGCCTCTATTTTCTGAGACGCTGAGGTCCTTCAACATCTGCAGAAAAATGCTGAGGATGTTTTTTTGAATCAGTGGTGGCGAGTGCGATTCTCTACGCTGTTGTTTGCTGAGGGAGCAGACTGAGGGTCGCAGACACCGACAGACTTAAACTCATCTACAAGTGACGTTGTGGGGATCAAACTGAGCTCTCTGACAGTGGTGACAGAGAGGAGGAGCCTGTCCAAGGAGAAGGCCATCTTGGTCAATGAGTTCCACCCACTCCATGATCTGCTGGTCAGTCACAGAAGCCCCTTCAGCACCAGGCTGATCCCAACACGGTGCTCCACAGAACGTCACAGGAAATCATTCCTGCCTGTGGCGATCAAACTGTATAATTCATCTCTGTAACCTCACAGCTTGATTGTTGCAAATATCTAAACCATATTTGTATATTTGTATTATTTTTAGTATTATCTGTCCTACTTTATTTTCTACTACTGTAATGTGTGTGTATCCGATCCCTGTTTTTAACAGTCTTCTACTTAATTATACACTTATTTAACGTTTATTTTTTCTTCCGTCTGTTAAACGTTTTATTCTTTTATTTGTGATTTTTTTTCTGTGGCTGTAACATAAGCAATTTCCCCCTGGGAATAATAAAGGAATTCTGTTTGTGATTATGCATTATTACAATCTGTCCTTGAAAAATCTCATGTCTACCTTCTTAAAATCTCTCAATTATTGAAACAATGAGAATTTTAAAAATTCAAGGCTTACAGAACAGTAAATAATCATTAACTATACACTTCAATTAATAACTGCGAAAGTTTGCATCACAAATTTAAATTTACCCTCAACTTCCTACTTTCTAAGTTTCTCACAGTGGCTCCTTCATTTTCGTTTTTTTTCCATTATGTTCTTATTGAAAGATAGGAGACAATACACTTCAAGTTTGCAAGTTTTCAACTATGATTAAAAAAAACACTTAAGGACATTTCCTTTTTTGTCTCCATCCAATTTTCTTGTATGAAGAAATAAAATAAAATAAAATTCAACTATTGAACACCCAGAGAGTAAAGAAGTGTAGCATTACATCACTAACCAGATTGGGATTAATTCATGTAAATATACATGAAAAATAAAATAATTACAAGGGAAAAACAAAGGCATCCATGTCAATCTGTAGCACTCTTGTCAATTAAAACCAGAGTATAGTCTGTGTAGTCTCAGGCATATATTGTTTAGCATATCCTTCCCATATCCTGTGTTTAACAAATAGATCCAACTTTAGGTTCACTGAAAACGTTATCTTTTCTATTTTGTAAATGTTCATCATTATATTGGTCCAGTCCTGGTTTGTTGGTCCTCTCTGTACTCTCTACTTCTTTGTAATAATTTTTTTAGCTGCAGCTAAAATAATATTCCATGTATTGTTTGCATTGCTTGTGTCCTAAAACCCAGAAACATCATTTTAAAGTCAAGTTAGTGTGAAAAACATTCTTTAAGGCATCGTTAACGTCATACCAATATTTTTGAAGAACATGACATTCCCAGAATACATGGTAATGATGCGCTATCTGGCAACCACAATTTCTCCAACAGTGACTGTTTCCTTGAGAAAAATGTGAACTTTGACAGGGGGTTATAAAGAAATGTGATACACAAGTATGGGATTTTGTACTTCTCCACTGAGATGTGCATATATTCCCACTCCTCTTCTGTTATTTATTCAAATTTAGTAACACTCTTATATAGTTTTGATCTTGTTCCTCTTAAAAGTTGTGATTTGTATACATTGATAAAAAGTTTAACTAGTGGATTTTAATGAGCTGCATTTTGTTTAATATCCTGATTATAATCATTTATTTCACCACAAACTAACAGTCCTACTGCTCAATAAATTATCATATTTTATTGTATTTTATTTAAACAGGATTTTTTTATGCTGTAGAGGCCATTTTATTACACTTCTGACAATAGGAGACAATAATTAGCTACATTTTACTGTATTTTCTTACTATTGAAGTAATGACAAAAGTTGTAGTTAAACTAAATTCCACTTTGTATTAAACTCATTCTTTTAAATTTGTAGATTAAGCCTTATGGAACCAAAGTTCAAGACACATGATCACCCTCGTTAACAATACATGCATGACGGCAGTCAAACAACCTTATGGTGTTTGTTAAAAAGTAGGTTACAGTAGGCAGGTCAAAGCTACACTACACACACACACCCCAGTATGAGAAAATTACACATCTCCTATGTACCGACTGTATAAAAACAAACAAGTTAAGTGATATATGGCTCACATATGAAGGATTATGTTGATGATGGGAGGACGTTACCTGCAGTAGTCCCCTTGTTTAGCCACCTCAGCCAAGGAAAAGAGGCAGTCCACAGTTGCTAGGTGACTAATAGCCCTTTTTATGGTGTGGTAATGCTCCCCAAACTGTCTATGGGAAGAGAAACGCAGATAATACATTGGATTGAGTGTGAATAAATATGTGCATATGTTGCTTTGAGAAATCTGACGTCATGTCTGTGTGTGTGTGTCATACTCCAGGAAGCTGGTCCACTCCCTCTGACAGTCCAGCAGCAGTTGTTCTCTGAGCTGCAGCAGCTTCTTGTAGCGTTTCACCAGCAGAGGAGACTGATACCTGCCCACTGCTTTGGTGCTGCACAAACACAACAGAAACCATCATTATGCAATGACAATACATACAAATTGATTATTAATTAATACGGTTATTAATGTTAAAAAAAAAAAATCCAGTTACATGCAGGCTGTTAAAATGGGCTAGTGAGAGTCAATTTTCAAATTAATAGCCAAAAAAAGAAAGAACTGTCCTCTTTCCACATGTAAATGTGTCTCCTGTTAAATACAATTATAACTAAACAATAGGTCACTTCACAGTGATTTCCAGCCTTAAATAATTGAATTATCAGCTGACATCATTAGAGCAACACCTGTAGATTAGCTATGGTTTGCAGCGAATGCAGAAACGGAAGAACAAACTGAAAAGTCACATGCGGCCCTGTGTCAAAATTGGTGCGGCTCCCAAAGTTAATGCACAGAATGACTCAAAAAAATATACAGAATTACAACACAATATATAAAAGAACAATAACAAAAAAACACAAAACTACTATAAAAACACTTGCAAATAACAGAACAGTAAATAAAATGACAACAAAAACCCAATATAATAGATATACAATACATATTTTATAGAAATATACAAAATGATAACAAAAATACAGATAATGACTCCAAAACATGAAACAACACAAAATGTCAACATTTCATTATTTGAAATGTTGACATGAATGTTATTAATGTGGCCCTCAGATCAGACAATCATATTTTTGTGGCCCCCACTGTGATAAAAGTTGCCCATCTCTAAACTAATGCGAGCTAATCCCCAAAGAAATAAACACAAAATAATATTATTAATAGAGATGTTCAAAATGAGCTTTTTGCCGATATCCAATATGCTGATAAACATTACTGATCAAAAGTTTTACACCACACTTTTTCCAGTTTTTTTCAGTTTATTGTATCATTGCACTCTGAAATGAAAGCATAAAACAAATAAGCAATTTGAGTTGAAAAAGAAATAATGGAATCCATGAACAATACTGTTCACCTGATGCTCATGAGGGTCTGGGACCACAGTGTGTTCCAACACTGCTTTTATGCAGACAGAGGGGGTTGTAAATAACCAAGAAAAGTTGGAACACCTGTAGGAATTAGTAGCACCAGCTTTCAAGGCTGATTAAACCTTCATTGCTGCAGAAAAGCTTTTAATTGTTAGCCCATTTTGTGTTCCCTGAAAAAGGCCTATATGTATAATCCTGAAATATACATTACATTTCAGTTTTGGGTAACTAAACCTCTTTTTAACCTCTGGCTGTTCAGTACTTACCTTTGTATCATTTCAAACTATTCATTGGACTTGCACGACTTGAATTGCAACAAATAACCGGAAAAATGAGGGTGTTCTAAAACCCTTCACCGGTAGTGTATTTATAAACAACGTTTCTCTTTTCTTTTTATCATCTGTAATTTCATTGTAAAATATTGTTATCATTATATTACATTTTATGACAAATATTGGCTGAAAATATCACCCATCTCTAATGATAACACTTAAAATAAATCTCAAAATGCTACTTCAAAGTTAATAATTTTTTACCATTTCTTGCTCGAATGTCTGTACGAAATAGTGGATGTGATTCTGAAAGATTTTGTTACTAAAAGCACTAATTATTTTGTGTGTGCTTCTACTAACATCAAACTGACCTGTTTATTTTGACCCAGTCTGCAGGGACGGTCGAGGAGAGCGAGTTCTTCACCTCAATCAGAAACTGAAAGCGAAGGAAAGGAAGAAGTGAGACTTTGACGCATGGCGATTGAAGCTGGAGGAGGATTTAAAGATAAACTCAGTGTGCACCTCCAGTCCTGATACAGTAGTGTAGGTGAGTGTCGGGGCCTTTAGCATCAGCCTGACGTCTTTACGGTGCTCATGGATTTCATCGAGTACCGCCTGGATCTGCTCTGTTCTCTCCAGCAGCACCGGGAAGCCAGAGAGGTCTGTAAACAGTTCTGTCTTATTGCCTGACCTGCACCAACACATGGAAGAAAGAGTGAAATATATATAATAGAAACACACACAAAAATATTACAGGCCTTTATGAGGAGGTCAGGGAGCCAAAACCTGCAGCACTGAGAACTGGGAAGGAACATTCAGCCATGTGTTGATCTGATACTCTGAGCCAACCACTGATGCTCCTTTATGTGAGACGACAGCAGGAATCTCACATCACCTGCTGTCAACTGCGTCTGTGCATTTCTCACCACAGTTTGGCGTTATGTTGCTGTACAACCATTTTAAAAAATGGAATGAACACCTTTTTTTACCTCCTTGCTCTCAGAGGAGACGGACGCTTTTTCCTTCACTCCCTCCTTTTTTTTCCTGCTTACTGCTCTTTGTCTGTTTCTTTAATCTTTTGTCATAATCTAATAGGAGCCTCTCTCTGCATCCTGATCCTAAATCTGATCAAGGAATTGATCAGCTGGTCTCTCAATGCTATTGGTCAAATTTTCTCAATAAGGTGGTCGGGCAAGGGAGAGCCTGTATGTCCTGAGGATGTGGAAGACGCCAATCTGATTGGAAATATGAAAACAGGTCTTCTGCTGAATGGAACTGGGATTTTCCTGATTTATCGCAAAGTTCGGATTACGTCGGCAGCATTATTGGAAAGCCACTAATCATCGACAGAAAGGGCTGAACTCTCAGAACTCTCAGATGGAATCCACCGTGGTGAACTTTTAAGGAGTAGTGGAGAGTTTGTGCAACATAAAAACGTAATCTACGTTGAAGTGCCTTTGAAACAATACATCACACGACTATGTTCCGATGAATTTAGAAATTACCGCAAAAAGGTGTGGGCCCACGTCCCCCACCTTCAAAAAGGTCTCCGACCCCAGCCATAGCACCACCGACCAGTAAACATCCTGGGACTGATGAAGAATATGGTTTTACCTGAAATTAAATATTTTGGACTACGTGTAGTTCCAAAGGTGTTTTACTACCTGTTCATTTTTTTTATTTTAAGCAAGGAAATACAATTTAATCCCATGCCTCTGGTGCATATAGTGAATCTGTGTCCCCTCAGCCGCCTGTGCCCTCTTTCCTCCACCTGTTGAACAGACAGTCTTCCTGTGGAGAGTAATCCACATTTTCTCCTCTGCTTCTATGTCTGACCATTTGCAATCTGCCTTTCTGGCATTCGTAATGCGCACTGTCACCAAATTACGCTCTCCTGCATGTGTCCACCTCAACAATTAATACCTCCACGTTGCATTGAGTGAAATGTGTTTAATTTACTCATTTTCCCCTCAATCCATCATGAAATTTGTGTTAGTGAATATTCATCAGGGGCATTCACTTGACCTGTTATAGGCACCGTATGGGCGGAGTAATATCTACACTGTTTATTTGTTATTTTGATTTGGTTTTAAAAATGAATAACCAGTGAATGAACAGTACATGGATTAGAAGAATATTTGTTCAATAAAATCTTAATCTTCATTAAAAAAAAAATAATTTAAATACACAATAACAGGCATATATCTTTCCAGTAATACTATGGAAGATAGTTGGTTCAGTCTTAAGCTACACATTGATTGGTCGGTGCCATCCATAGTGTGAAAAAAAAAAATATGTTTTGGAACTCATAAAGACACATCAAAGCGATTAGCAGTCGCCTCTGAGGTAGACTGACAGTTGGCAGTCGAAACATGTCAGGAGATCAAAGTAAATTTGCCAAAAGCATTGTCTGAATAAATGAAACCTCTAAATAGAAGACAAAATGAATGTGCTGAAATTATGTACAAAAAAGGTTTATGCCCCCTGCTTGAGAAAAAACTAACTTTTCTTCAATTGAGGAAAGCAAAACATTTCAAGCGGTGAAGAATAAACATTTGCTATATCAAAGTATGCTGATGTAATTGTGTGTTCCTCAACTTTAGTATAATTTTAATTTATTTGTGACAACTAAAACATCCACTTGACACTTACTGAGCGGCCTTTTCATTGAGCACTTTGAGGAACTTATGGATTGGCTGCAGCAGGTCAGGGATGTCCAATAGGAGGCTTCGGAGCAGAGTGGAGGTGATCTGTGATTGGATAGCGGGAAGCATCATCTGCAGCTCAAGGCCCAACCGAGAAAGTCTGCTGCTGATGAGATAAAACTCCTGAGTGGAAGACTGGAACACACACACACACACACACACACACACACACACACACACAAAGATAAGATAATGTGTTTCCAAAAAGCAACAAAACACACTTCCAATGACCAACGCCAAAAACTGACCAATTTTAAACAGCGAACGCCACAAAATTGTCCGATTGAGGATCACATTATAAACATTCATGTCAGCATTTAGAATAATGACCAATCTGAGCATTAATACGGGAAAAAAAACAAAGATGTTTGGTTTGTTTTCCAACCAAACATTTTGGAGACATTTTGTGTGTTTTCGGTGTATTCTTTTTTAATTGTATTTTTATTGACATTGAGTAAAATGTTCTCTCCCTTTAATGTGCTTTTCAATTCATTTTGTGGTTTTTTTGTTGTCATTTCATAGTTTTCCTTTCATTTTTGGTGTTTTTGGAATTGTTTTCTTACTTTTTCTGTTATAGTCTGTGTTTTAAAAGTCGTTTTTTATATTCTTGTTGTCCTTTAACGTATTTTTTTCTCTCTTTTTTTTAGTCAGTTTGCATATTTTTGCTGTCGTTTGCCATTCTCTTGTTATCTTTTTGTGGTTTGTTTTTGGTCATTCTATAAATTTATCTGCTATTTTTGTGTACATTTAGTCGTCATTTCTCTGTTTAGTTTAATTTTTGGATTTTTTATTGTAGTGCTTACACACTATATTTAAGTGTTTACAGTGGAGATCAAACAGACTTTCAAGTGGCAATTTCAACCTTTAACATTTGTTTGCGAGTGAATTATCTTGGATTTATTGATCTCTGAGGCCTTCACTACGTCTTTATCTGATAAAAATGTATCATCCGCAGTAACTTCAAATTGTTTTGAACCACAGAAACAAAAAACCTACTATTGTATTGATTTCACTGCTGCATTTTCCTTGTGTGTTGGAGTTCCTCGAGGTTACAGGTATCATGCTTAAACTGAACATCCCATTATAGCAAATAAAGGCAATTTGCTGCAAATGAAAGATGGTGATGTAGGTAATATAGATTCTGTATTGCTTTCTGTCAACTTTCTGTTTACTACCCAGTCGTGACCCTGGGGTTAATGTGTGTCACCGCTGCCTGTGCTTTATGGTATTAATCACATACTGCAGGTTTAATGCTCCCCCATGGCAGCAGCCCTAATGTCGCACTTTTAAGAACGCAAACAGAGAGCGAGCTGGGATCGAACCAGCGTCCTCCCATTATTTCAACGGTGTCACTGAGACACAAGTCATTACACGGGACCATTTATCTGCTGATGGGCACGATGACAATTAACGGTCTCTGTGTGTGTGTGTGTGGGAGAGGGACTGTGTTGTTTTCATGTAGCAATAGCTGAAGGAATCGTTCAGTTGAACATGAAAGAAATGCCAATCAGATCAAAGTGTCTGGCTCGACTAATAGACACGAGCACGAGTGACATTTCAAAGATGAGTGTGAGAGGAAATGACACAGTGAAGCAATCAGGTGAGTGCTACTGAGGTGACCGCTGCCCATTAATCAGAGAAAGGAAGACAAAGGGTTTCTATGGGTTAAGTTTACTGTCAAAAGTTTAGAAAATCAAAAATTACGTCACAAGGTCAAAGGTGTTACATGTAGATTAAAGATCTGCAATGCAAGGTTCGCCACTGGTGGCGGTAATGCATCACAATGTTGGATGCAAACTGCTTTTCAATGCAAGATTGTAGTAGAAGAATTGGGACATGGAGACAAAATGTCACATACTTTGTTAGTTTGTAACATAGGCCGTGTTCGAAATTCTAAGTTTGACGTCAAAATGACTATGTAGTGTGTTGACATTAGATCAGGGGTGTAATACTCATTATAATTCAGAGGCCAAATACACACCAGTTTGACCTTAAGTGAGCCACAGATTCTCAGCGGTAATAAGAGCAAATTCAACATTAATGTGCCCTGGTTTGCACTTCCACAAATAAATGATATATAAATGATAAAGTATGTGAGTATCAGTCCCTGCAGGGTCTTCACTAAAAGTTCCCTGATTTTGGGGAAATTTCATGGAATACTTTGAGGAAAATTGGCCATATTATGGGAAAAATTGAGAGTTCTTTCAACAAATTCAGATTAAAAATGACTGCTGTCATGTGATATAGTGTAAGAACTGGAAAACTGAACTCTGCAAATATTGTGGAATTTAACTGATTTGTTGTATTTCGAGGGGCTGGGATATCTACAACTTAATGAGTTGGTTATTTATAAAACGTTTCATGTTTTGTTTCTATTATTTTTACTTTCTCGAGTGGACCAAATCGAATGCTCTAAAGGGCCGGATTTGGCCCCCGGGCCTTGAGTTTGACACTGCATTAGATAGTATGAAAAGATTAAATATGTCCATCCATCCATTTTCTGACCCGCTTGTTCCAGTTTTTCCGGGTCATGGGGGTCTGCTGATGCCTATCTCTGACTCACACTGGGCGTTAGGCGGGGGTATACATTAGACAGGGTGGCGGTCCATTACAGGACAACACAAAGACAAACAACCACTCACTCGCGTTCACTCCTACGGGCAAATTAAAGTCTCCAACCACCTTACAGTCATGTTTTTGGATTGTGGGAGAAAGCCAGAGTACCCGGAGGAACATGCAAACTTCACACGGAAAGGGTCCACCCTAGGGCTTGAACCCAGAACCTTCTTGCTGTGAGGTGGACGTGCTAAAGATGAAATATGTTGGTACTTTTTTTAAGTATGCACAATGGGCACACTAGTCATTCTCAACCGCCCCATGATGCATTGCGATTGGAATGTAAAATGGTCCTGGGACCAGCTTCAAGCTGAAAATCAAACATCCTCTTTTCAAAACAAAAGCATCTCTTCTTGTCTTCCATTAGTTTTTCAACGCTTTTGTAAATAGGCCTCTTGTTTTGAAGTTAACCAGAAGTTTTGTCAGTAGCACAATGGAGGGTCTCAGAAAATCTCCAAAATGTGGGAATTAAATGTGTTTTTTGCATTAATGAGCACATGTTGATATTCTACTTGGTCACTTTCTCACTTAAAATGATTTCAGAACTTTCAAAGGTGGAGAATCAACAGAGATATTTATCCTCAGTGTGTTTCAGGTTTTTGTCGTTGTAGGTTCCAAATGCATCTTGGGAAACTTGGAAGTATACTTCAATGGGAACGCTCATCATCCTAATCATACTTATAGTAGACAGTACATACTCATTGAGTTTGTAGTGTATAGTGTGTTAGTGTCACATTTCCAACACAGCCATGCTTTTGCACGTGGTGCACCCCAAATATGTGTCACCACATTTGGTAGTAGGAGACACTCCTCATTTTATCTAGACTGTTTTGTGCAAACATACTCTGTGAATTAAGAGCATTATTGTTTTACATTTATGAGACGTATTTCTGCGTAAAATCTCTACCTTTATTTCACAATTTGATAAATTATTTTTGTTATTGTGGTCAGCACGCCTGGGACCAGTAACACACAATGCTAGATTACTTGAACAGAAGTGAATTGACTCGTTTTGTTCTTCTTCTATATTTTGTTTAAAACACTGGTCAGTATCTAGTATTTTAATGCATTGCCGACAATACTGGTGGAACCTTGAAACTCAGTGTTTCCCTGTGACCTCGTGACATAATTTTTTCGGTATTTTATGGTGTCGGATTTGTGTCAACGGGAATTAAATTCAAAATTGATTCAGGTGCACAAATTGTACATGTGCACACACACACACACACACACACACACACACGGAACTAATGACAGTAGCCTTATCCCATGGGTTCCTTTCAGTAATAATTTGTAGAATTCCGTCAGATTTTCTTAGTGGACACAAATGGGTGCACATGAACGGAAAAAGGAAGCCGTGTTTAAGTCTTAATTACCTTTTTGTGGTATATGCTGCAGACGCCTCTTTCCAAGTCAGGAAGACGGGACAGCAGAGATCGAACTGAGGTTAAAGTGAGAGAGTCTGACAGGACGATTTCCTGCACAGCCTCCTGCCTCTCTGCGATAGCGCTGTGAACAGAATGATGGAGGCGATAAGAGCTGTAGGCCAAGAAATAACCTAAATACCTGACCTCACTTATTACATCAATTTAGAACATTTGAGTTGGTGCAGATTAAGACCGTTTCACAAAAGGATGATGTAAACATTGAAAACATTTAATCAAAATCAAGTACAGCGATTACAAATAAGAATGTGAACAAATCTAGATTTTCATGAACAAGATGAACTCTCAATAAAACTTGTTATTGATTATTGATGAAATGAAGATAATCTAGAATTATTAGATTTTCCCAAAACCAGAATTACATCCAAAGTATATTGAGTAAAAACAATGAGGATACAGCTGTAAAACAATTACTGTATATCTAACATTAGTAGCATAAAGTATTGATTTATAAACATATCTTAAGAAAATAATCTAAAACCCTTAGAAATAAATGGTTAAAAATAGCCAACACCAACAATCTTTGACTATTCGTTGAAAGAAAAGTCATGCATTTGTTACTGGATTAATTCTTATGTTCCTGAACTATTATGAAATCTTTAAAAGTATGCCATAATGCCATACATGCAACCATTTTGTAGTGAAATTAAAAAACTATTTTGAAAACATCTTGTTTTTTATCCATATAGAACTACTTTAATAGAAACCAACCAATTCAGGAGCTAAAATAAAAAGCTCAAACTGCTCACATGTTGATTTTCCTGACCTGTTGCATGTTATTTACTAAGATTGCAGCACAGACGTGGTTTAGAACTGCCTACATGAGAATTCTCTGCGTGCTTTTTATTTTGGCTTTTGACCATTTTAGAGAGTTCCGAGATGTATTAAAACACTTCATTGATGTATTTATTCACAGACGCTGGATTAAATGCAAAAAAAAAAAAAAGTCTAAATAAAATACAGAAAAAGTAAATGTAATTATTTATTTGTATCTGTTATTTTATATCATAATTTCAATTTAACTTTTGTTTTTCTTTCTACATATATATATATATATATATATATACACACATAGAAATGTGTATTATATATTTTATTTTTACATGGTTATGTGTGTATAATGTGGCAAAAACTTTGACCTTCTGTTTCAATTAGTAGAACTCAAACATTAAAGTCACAATAAATATTGATAAATTGCATGAACAAACAATAAGTAGTTGGCCAATCAAACATAATTTAATCTCAAAACCTAAATTTTTTAGTTTGGAATCAAAACTTAAAAATATAGTGGAGCAAGTTGCCTTGCTATTTTCAGTTTTGGTAATTTTTTTATTTTTTACAGTGCAGCTTCTCTGCTTTATCACATTAAAATCTGTATTAAACGCTGTGGCAGGTTCTCCACATTAATCGCGGTGTGGAACACTTTGTGTGCACGCTGCTTTAATCCTATCCAAGTAATGATCTTTATAACACGGACCAAGTACAGTCGTGATAAAGTGGGTGCATCACTATTATTTATGCAGCAAACCAAAACACTATCTGTCACCATTGCTGGAACAAAGAAGATAAGTATTACTGAACTCCCAAGTTTATATGAAACATTCTTAATACAAAATTAAACATTGATGTGAAGAAAATACTCCTATGGTGGCGCTATTAAAAAACTATTGAGTGAATAGGACTGTACGTGGGTCAAAAGCCTATTAAAGGGGTAGAAAATGCAGACAGACACTGTAGATCAGTCAGCAGGTAATAGAAGTGGAGACAAGTGGAGAGCTTTTAATACTGGGATTGATTTCACGCAGCCAGTTTGAGTCCAATATAATGTGCAGCAAAAGGAGCTGGTGTGCTACAGTTTAAGGCTATAGACCTCACAGGTCCACATCAAAGTTCATACGTGATCAATACATACATGGATGATTCTATTCATAAAAATGCTCAGAGAATTATTTTTAGTTTGTAAATAATCAACAGATTAAACTCCGTAAACATGGTGGGTGGGGCAAAGACAAAGCATCAAGAATATAAAACCAAACGGTGTGTTACTCACAGTGGATCAGTGAGAGGCTGACACACCCACTTCCTCATCAGCCTCTTCCCAAACGGAGTCTGAGTGTGGTCCAGCACCCACAGTAGACTTCCTCTCACGCCACCGTCCGTCTGCCATGATCAGGAACAAAAAGAAGCATCAGTGTGTTTTTTTATTTAAAAAAAAAAAAAAAAAAAGGATTCTGGGGTCAAATATGGATTTTTTTTTTATATCATTACCGAAAAAAAAAATAGAATTTTAAACAATATATCGTGAATTCTATTTTCCAAAGTTATAAACAAACTAAACTGACGACGTCCAGTGGCCACATCGACGTAGTTAAAGGTGAATGGTTTATACATGTCAGGCGTCTCTCTGTAATCAACAGTTACCTGATTGTTGAGGATTTCCAAATTTCTGAGTGTTGCAGCGCTGAGAATCATCCCCTCGAACTCACAAGACAGGCGACGAAATGAGCTGAAGGAGCACAACAAAAACACAAACACATGAATTCACAGTGGCCCGCATTCATCAGCCGTTCATACACTCGCATCTGAACGTACGACGTGCGTTCCACCATATAAATTCAAGCTTTGGTATTTATCAATTCTGACTTGAATAATTTAGCAATTTTCGAAGTAAAATCCAGGTAAAGGCCGCTCCGTGACATAAGCCGCACCCTAGTGGCTGATGAGGGTGCCCTACAAAAGACTCGGCCACAACGAGCAATTAGGTACGCTGCTATACACCTGTTAACGGAGGTTTCCGTGTATTTCCTTGTATTCTGATCAGTTTCAACGGATGAGCTTCCATTTGTACATTAAGTCTCCTCCTCACTGCCCCGCGTCTGCATATCAGTCCATGTACAGCTTTTTATGGTCACTTTTTCCTGGATCCAGACTGATACAGTGCTCCCTCCCTCCCTCAGCTTCAGTAGCGAGTCCAAACTGGCGGAATCAGAATTCGGACACTATCACTTCTGAACAACTTCTGGTGATTTGGCAACTTCATGCTGTTTATTGCTTCTTTTTTACTTTATCCGGAGTGTTTCAGTGCGCTCTCTCTCTCTCTCTGTGTTGTGTGTGTGTGTGTGTGTGCGGCAAATACACCGCAAAATACAGTAGTTCCTTAAACTTTTACAAATGTGCTGCAGTAATCGGTGATGTGATGAATTACAGGTAAAATTGGTTGAAGGCATAATAAACACAGACAAGGGACAACATTTAGTCATTGTTAAAGCTTTTAAGAAAGCATTTTGACCGTTAATTACTATAATTAGCTATTGCCTAAACCAGGGGTCTGCAACCTCTGGAGCCTCATGTGGCTCTTTGACTCTTTTGCAATGGCTCCCTGTAGCTTTCAAATTTACTGAAATAAATAATTATTTTTTAGGGTATTAATGATTAATGATTTTGACACCAAATAAAATCATGATATATAACAATTTGTCAACCTAAAAATAAATCACATTGTGCAATAAATCTGCCACCTTTCTACTTCACCTCCTGAAACATCTACTGACCATCAACTTTCCTTGCACTTGTGGTTCACCTTAAGTTTTAAATCCCTGGTAAGATAACTAAATCAACTAAAAGACTATTCTGGAAGTAAATATACATTTTAATTGTGTGGGGACAGATTAATTAAACTGCTAACATGTCAGCTAAATATGCATGCTTGAGATGTGGCAAGAAATGAGCAAATTAGCAGATTCAAGTTATTTTTCTGTAGTCCTTCAAATACATTATTTAAAAAAAAATATTCTTTACATAACATTATCCGATATAATTTTAACTGTATAGAATTTTACACTATGTTGTCTTCATTAAAAAGGTATTTTTTTCGGCTCCGGGAGGACTTTAATCCAGGTGAGATGAGGCAAAATGGCTCTTTTGAGAGTAAAGGTTGCAGACCCCTGGCCTAAACCGTGCGTCTCCAGGATCTCTGTTGTGAAGTTGTGCTCAGTGCACACAGGGGGGTAGACGTCACCTCCTCGGTTGCTGATCCTCTTCCACAGAGTGTTCAAATGTGCTTCTTTAATTCCAGTTTTCACACATTCAAAAAGCACATCTTAGTTTTGCTACATCTCAGATGTGAGGATGCCGATTTTCACCTTGGAAAAGTCTATTTTCTTGTTTGATCTCAGTGGGCGGGGCCTCAGGATCATTTGTATGCTGGGATTGGTCGAATGCGAATGTTTCATAAATCACACATTGGTCTTGTCGTGCGACCAAATGTGCACTCAGCTTTGCAGCCTTTACCATGCAGCATGTGTGTACTTCTGTGCGTGTGAGATTGTGTACCTTTCACACTGAAGGACTCTCTCCAAGTTGAACTCCTGGAGGTATTGAATGAGCGGCCCCAGACAGCAGATCACTGGGCTCTCCAAGGACGCCACAGTGGACAGAAAGTGAGATCCTGGGGGAGGACGAGCATAGGAAACAGAAGTTTACGTCACTGTGAAGAACAGGGAGACACATCCTGCAGCACAAACATAAACAAACACACACCTTCCTGCTGGAGCTGGGAGCAGAACTCTGTGATGGTGTTCATAGCTGAGGTGAAATCAAACTGATCTCTGTCCCTCTGCTCCACCCTTGCTCGGTCGTCCACCTGAGCACTGTCGGGGAACAATGGGTAATAAATGGCTTTATGTTATTGTTGACCGGGCTCCAACAGCTTTAAACATAATTGGGGGGAAAAAAACACACCACATCAATTACATAGGGATAGGATAATTTTTTTCTAGACATGCAACTGGTGGCCCCCAAAGTAAACACACAAAATGACAGTAAAATACACAAAAACAAAAACAGACTAAAATAATCAAAATCACTCCAAAAAGACAAGATGACGACAAAAATAGCCAGAAATCTGCAAAACAACTACAAAAATATAAAAACCATTCTGAAAAATCTTTGTTGGACAGGCAATTTTCGTTAAATTTACATATTCCCATGTTGTTTATACATTTTTTTTTCTTAATTAATGTTACCATGTATTTTAAAATGTGAGACTAATTACAATCATAAAATCATACTTTTTATGTGTTAAATTTTAAGACCTTTGAAACATTGATTTAATACATTTTAAAGACAATGAAGGCCTTATTTTTAGATTGATGAATTTAAGGCCCTTTATAAGGATCCACAGGAACCCTGGTTGACAACAAGCCGTGTGCTAAACCCAGCACTGACAGTCTGACAAACTCAAACACGTTCCTACTGCTACATCCACTGAGTGCTGTCGATTTCAAGGCTGCTTTCTTTTTTCTGCTCGACTGTTGCCGCGGCAACCAAGGAAAACACTTTCCAGTGGACGCAGTGCTCGAGCATTTCCTTTTTTTTTTTACATTTCACAAAGCTGAGATACTCTCACACACACACACACACAAGCAAGCACATGTGACCGTCAGCATGTTTCAGCTCACCCACTAACACTAACACACACGGCTGGAGCCGAGCTATAAAAGAAATCAATGCTGCAGCGCGGTTAGAAAGCAACTCTGGTGATTACTCATTGAAACAGTCGATTTTAGCTTGTTATGAGATTTACAACGACAGTGAATATTGCAGGTGCTGATCAAGAGATAAGGACACTTTGGAACATTTTCTGCACAACCAGAAGGACGAAAGAGGAAAAGAACTTAAGCCACCAGAAGAATGCGAGTAAAGACAGATTTGACTGGGAACGCCCATATTTCAGGGTCGCTCCACCCAGAAATATGCGTCACCAAGTTTATAATTGTACCAGTTGTTAGAGCTATCTATTACCAATATTTATTCCTGGTTATTGTTTTACGGAGTTTAATAGGGCTTTATTTACCGGCGGTTTTGAAGGTATATCATTCATTTTCAATCAAAAAAAGCTGTAAACCATTTCCACTAACAAACAAAATGTTATGTTAAAGGTTGAGATTTGATTTGATCCCCACAGGGCAAACACAAATCTGTCCAAGCAGAATTCTCTCCATGCACTGAGAGGCAGATTCACTAACAGTTTAGTGGTATTAAAACATGTGCAAACGTCACTCCACACGCTAATAAGGCTGAGTACAAAGCAAGAGGGAATCAGGAGTGCGCCGTCGCTGTGCTTACAAATGCACCCTCGATTCATTTAGCACATTTTCCCCTAATGAATATGTATAGTAGGCGAATCTCCCAGGGGGAGCAAAAACATGGGAGGAGGAAACGCAAATAAATGTATACAGGGGGAGCAATGCAAATCATGAAATCTGTAACTGTTTGCGGTTATAGTTTTAGTACCAGAAAATAGTACGACTGAAAAGCAGGTGCAAACACACAGGCAGAGATCATCGCTGCAGTAAATGTGGACAGAAAACACAGCAGAGATGGAAAAAAGGTTCAGTGTGTATGTGTGTGTGTGTGAGAGAGAGAGAGAAAAAAGCTGGACATGCTTCCATCTCTCCTCCTCGGGTCACTGTCTCACACACGCATGCAATCAGCCCCGCGCATTCACCTATTCGTCACACAGTCACATCCATGCACATTTCTCCTCTGCAGAGTGGAGTTTCCTCTACTAACACCTCCAATTCTGCTGCTTCACATTTTTATTTTCGCTTCCGCGCACTCATGTTCACCCTCCATGTTCAACACAACACATACAAAACTTCCATTTAAATAAGGGCAGTCTGCACGAGTTCTGCACATGCACTCATCATTGCTGCAATCTTAGTGAATTCCGCGGAGTAGGTGAGGACACTGCATCACTAAAGTCAAATTTAAGGAAGCAACTGAATTACCATCTTTTATTTCAGATCTTGGTGAAACCTCCCCTGAGAACACTGTGCACTGTGTGGATCTGATGTGAAAACTTGTTGACTTCAGCCACTGATTAGCTTTGCTACTCAGATTTAATACATAGGTGCTGCATGAGTGAAGCAGCAAACACTGTACCTAGCCTAGACTAGCATAGCTACCACCAAGCTCACAGGGACTCATTATCAGCCTCACCATGGAGACGAATAGCGTTGAGTCCCAACCCACCAAGTCAACGCTCAGCAGAAGCTCTTTCTCTCTGCTCCACTCAGCCTGATTCACTTTATCATTATTTTAATTCACAACTGTTTAAAAGATGAAACCAACTTTCTCTTTGGGATGAGAAAAGGCTTCGAATGGATCAAACTCCAATTATTAGGTGTCCTTTAGCTCACATTTTCTTGCCATATTTTTGCTTCTTTTAATACATTTTTGTGATATTACTCCCATTCCTGCCACTTTTTCATCAAATTTCTATGCCTTTCCTGCACATTTCCACCACTTTCCCACAGAATGTTCCATATGTTGACCCATCATTGTCACTTTTAACGTCTTTTCACTATATTTCATGCTTATTTTTGCCAATTTAACCACGTTCACAATTGTCATGCCCATTATTGGCCAATTAAAACTAATTGTTCCTACTTATTATATTACATTATGCTCTAGCCCCATTTAGGCCAATAATGACACTTTTAACCCTTTTTACTACTTTTTGGTCACTGTAAGTTGCAACTTTTAACAAATTTCTGAAGTAAAATCCCATTTTTGGCCACTTAACCCATTTCACGTCTTTAAGATTAATATATAGTATGGTGCAAATGATATTAAATTTCAAATTATTCAGATCAATAAATAAATGTGGTTCTCACAGATTCATAAAACACTGGACCATCATTTTGCTGACTTTATGGATGAGCCCCAAAAAAGCTCTCCCCTTTATTCCCCCTTATAGATGGCCCTGTCTCCATATGACTGTTCTTCAATGTTCATGTCTGTGTTCGACCACCTTCAGGTACAGTGGTGGTCCCTGGAACCGTTAATTTGGGGGTCATGGGCTGAAAAAGATTGAGACCCACTGCTTTAGCTGAGCAGGCGAAGCCATTTATGAGTCACATAGAGTCTCATTCATGCACTAATTGAACCGTTCTTCATAAAGATATCTGCACCATCATCACCTGCACTGACATCAGGCAGAAGAAGCCGAAGCAAACAAAAGTGTTTCCGGAAATTAAAATTCAGCAAATGGGAAACGAGAAGGGGAAAAAAATTATATAAATTGGAGTTAAATGAAAAAATAAGAAATGTATTCCATCAATGAGTCTAAAACAAAAGAGGAAGAGCACAGTAGCAGACACTTCTCCCATAAATCAGAGCATCTAATCTAATCCAGCCCGGTGCCTCCCCCTTTCGTTTCATTTGCAGCGTAATGCAATCACAGGCAGCCTCCAGAGATGCCCGTTCCCTACGCTCTGTGATGCAGATCTGAGGCCGAGTCAAAGGCTAATATGACTGTACCACACACATACTAACAGAGGGACTGCACCAGGCTGTGGTCCTGCCTACGTCATTGCACACAACTGTAGTTGAAATCATAACTCATATTCAAAAAGAAGACAAAAAGAATAAAGTTGGAATTATTACGCAGAACTCAAGAAAACATCAAAGTGATCAGCAGACGCCTCTAACAAAGATTGTCAGTCAAAACATGTCAGGAGATCAAAGTGGATTTCCTGAGATTAGAATAAATGAAACTTTAAAAGTATTACTCAAAAATAATCTTGCTGGAATTATTACGCAGAAGTTAAGGAAACATCAAAGTAAACATCAAAACAATCACCAGACGCCTCTGACAGAGACTGGCATGTGTCAGTAAAAACATGTCAGCAGATCAAAGTGGATTTCCTGAGGTTTGAATAAATGAAAACTTAAAAGTATTATTCAAAAATAATCTTGCTGGAATTATTACGCAGAAGTCAAGGAAACATCAAAGGAATCATCAAAGTGATCAGCATCAGTTGAAAAGTGTCAGGAGAGGTTTGAATAAACGAAACCATAACATATTATTCAAAAAGAAGACAAGAAATATAGCTAAAATTATTATGCAGAAGTCAAAGAAACATCAAAGCAATTAGCAGATGCCTCTGACAAAAACTGGCCGTTGTCAATCGAAACATGTCAGCAGATCAAAGTGGATTTCCTGAGGTTTGAATAAATGAAACTTTAACGTATTATTCAAAAACAATCTTGCAGCAATTATTACGCAAAAGTTAAGGAAACGTCAAAGTGATCAGCAGACGCCTCTGACAAAGACTGGCAAATGTCAGTCGAAAAGTGTCAGGAGAGGTTTGAATAAATTAAACCATAACTTATTATTCAAAAAGAAGACAGAAAATAATCTTGCTGGAATTAAATCATAACCAGGTTGTGGATATAAGCTCCCTGAATTTGCAATTCTTTGGGTAGAAAAGATTAAAAAAGGAAAGGATGAATGGGTGACCAAAGGATGTAAAGAAATCTGAAGGTCTGCCTCTGTTGTACGAAACAAGTCTTAATTTGTGAAGACGTGCACACAGACACATGCAACGTCTCCTAAGTGTCCCAATTGTTCCCCAGCAGCTACAATCGTGTGCTTGTCAATAACGTTTAATATCTGAATATCCAGATTCCCGGCAAGGAGAAACATCACATGATGAAAGAGGAACCGTTGCTCACAGAACTGACACATTCCCCTTCACTTCACATCAACATCAAATATGCTAAGGTTTATTAAAAGCTGCTTTAAAGCTACTGGAGACAAAAAAAAGATCAGATAAAGACATAGTGTAGGACTCAGATTGATATATCAAAGCTGTGAGAGGCTGAAATTACAGCTTGAAAGTTTGTTTTGATCTCCACTGCAAACACCTGGTTTATCAAGATTGTCTGATAAGTTTTTCGCATTGCGTTGTGGAAAGTGGAGCCCAAAGACCAGAGGAAGGCAATTTTTACTTCTGCGGTGTCAGCATTCAGAATAATGACCAATCTGAACTAAGTGTTTGAAAAGTAATAATAGTTCGCTTATTATGTGCATTTCTGTTGTCCTTTTGTGTATTTTTCCTGTAAAATGCATCTCTTTTGGAGTCATATTGTGTATTTGTGTTGTCATTTTGCAGGGGGTTTTCTGTTGTCGTTTTGTTTGTTTGCAGTACTGTGGGTTTGCTGAGTCATTTTTTTTTTTGTGTTTTTGTTATTTTTTTGTGTACTGTTGTCATTTTCTGTAATATTGTATGTTTGAGTCATTTTGTGTAATGCATTTCTGTTCTCCTTTTGTATATTTTTCATGTAAAATGTATGCTTTTTGGAGTCATTGTGTATTTGTGTTGTCATTTTTGTCATACTAATGTGTGTTTTTAGAGTATTTTCTGTATTTTTCTTGTCTTTTACTGTATTTTCCTGCAATGTTGTAATTCTTTGTATTTTTTAAAGTATTCTTGTTTTGCTGCATAAAATTAGACAGATGCGGCCCCCGGGCCGTCAGTTGTCAATGTCTGTACTAACACACTTTAGTCACAAACACACAAACATATCACATTGGCTTTATCCTCTTGTGTTAGTGTGTAATCCTTATTTATCTGTAAAGTATTGCTGCCACCTAGTGGTCCATGTGTGAACTACCTGGCGTTGGTGATGCTTTGCAGAAGTCTGTGTGTTTCCTCTGAGAGGTCCGAGGGCACCAGCATCTCCACTGGGTTGATCTTCAACACTCGGGCCTCCAACTCTGAACGAGAGGCGCCGTCAGTGAAACTGTCCATTAAAATGTCTCCTGTGCTGGGTTGCACCGCCTACAGGAAAACATCAGGATTCTGCTTAGCAGAAAGACAACTTTATGGAATGAGTCAATGGGAAAAATTGGCTCAGAATGGTTTACAGGGGAAACAATACAAAACATATTGTAGCTTAATGGCAGAAATTTCTGTTCCAGGTGGACAGACAAAAAATAAGCCCTGACATTTTCTGTCCAGACCAGCCCACTACATTATCAGTAGACACCACGTAGAAGCTGTTATTCATTTTTGCCCCTTTTCAAAATGTTCTGACACTTTTTTCAGACTTTATCTTCCTTTTGCCACTAGTTATCCAATTTTTCCTATTTTTTGTCCATTTTTTCAAGTTTTTTTTTGACAAATTTATCTTATTTTTCTCTTTTCTTTAATTTTTTTGGCCATTTTTCATCCAAATAAGTAAAATTTTGCTCAATAAATATCTTGTTTCCTTGTTTCTCTACATTTTGCTTCTTTTTGTTATTTTTTTCTCCCTTTTTTATCATTGTTGGCCACATTTTGCCCATTTAAGCTACCCTTTACCATTACATATGACTTGGTTCCTCTTTATTTGCCCATTTTTTGGCCACTCTTGACAGTTTTTGGCCCATTTTAGTCACTTTTCACTCTTTTCTTGCCATGTTTTTGCCACTTTTGGACTATTTTTGCCCACTTCTCACCATGTCTGGCTCCACTAGCAAAAACGGACCGGCCCACTTCGGGTCGACGGCCCACCAGGACGATGCCCGGTATGCCAGATAGCCAGTCCACCCCTGTTTTCAGATAAAATTCTGAATGTAGGTCACCATTGAGAAAAAAAATGATTTTGTTTGGACAAGATCGGTGCAGACATTTAACCTGAAGTCATGTACCCCCTGCTCCTGCACACTTAAAAAACACAATAATGTAATATCATATACAATGTAGCCCTATTTGTCTTATTATTAACAAATGGTTTTCATACATTTTAACAAGAATATTCAACAATTGAATTAAACAAATGAAAAATATACGTGATTAATTATCAGAGTGCTTATGTCCAATACTCTTTTTTTTTTTGTTTTTTGTTGCTGATATCGTTCCAATATCAGATTTCAACACCGGATCAGGACATCCTCAGTTTAGTATCTCACAAATCTCTTCCTCATTTAAAACAAACCCTTAAAGCAGTTCAAAGAGAAGCTTTTTCTCATCATGTATGAGTGACTCACCAGCAGCCCCACAGTGAGCTGCTTCTTCAGCTTGTCCCAGTTCTCACTGATACAGAGCAGGTAGCTCTCTGGAGGGTCCATCCCCACATCCCCACAGCTCCCGTCCTCCACCCCCACATTGAGAGGGCACACCGGGTTCACGTCTGTCAACAGCAATGATCAAAGCTGCAGAGACAAGGTGTTTTTTCAGCACTAAACCAGCACATTTCAGTTAAAGAATACCTTCTCCAACCAGCGTGGACTTAGTGTACAGTGCACTGAGCTGACGGCTAAACAGAGCGTTCTTATTGGATCCTGATGCCTTGATTGCAGATGTCTCCGTCTGCTTAACCACGCCCACCTGAGGATGAAAACAATTGATCAGGAGTGAAAAACAAACCTCGTACTGTCAAAATCAGTGTGAAACTCATTTTAGTTCAGTGAAAAATAAATAACCCGCGTGCCTCGGGTTTGACAATCGTGCTCTAAATCAATTCTTTTTTAAAAGGAAACAGCATCCGAAGTATCAGTAGCAGCTTGGAAATGCACAAAATCTAGATAGTGCAATAAAAACTGGTTATGGAAACACCTGAGTTTCTAAAAAAAAAAAATTTTTTCAGACATTTCAATATTTAAATATATCGCAAAATCACGATGGAAACACTTTTTCATTGGATGAGATTTCACCAGAGTAACGAGGCTCCTCCCCCAAAACAGCCTTCAATAAAAGCCTTCCAAGCGCAATTATACTTTTCTCAAAATTTTATAGAAATAGTGCTTTTATTTTGTTAAAAAAAAAAATAGTGGTGGAAACACAGCTATTGATACCTTGTGTCCGTGAGACACCAAACGACGGACGTGAACAAAGAGGCGATGAGTGGGGATGCTGCACGTCATGAAGTTATGATCCAGGTGGCAGAAGATGTTCAGAACCTTTGCAGCAATCTGAGGAGAAGATCACAAAAGTAAATTATTCTATTAATGTTTGTCAATAACATGCAAACAGACGGTAGTAGAAAAAAAAAAAAAACCAATCAACAATTATCCACAAAGAGAGTGAAGACACTGAGGACAGAATATGTTGGATTGAAGATGTGTTTACAGTATTGATTTTCATTTTAGTTTTAACCACTCACCAAAGACTGATTTATCAGTAGTTAAAGTCACATTATAGTCCGTTTATTCTGTTTTGTTTTAGTTAAAATTCAGTTGTAGTTTTAGTCTAATTTTAGTCTTTTTTAGATGCAAAATAATGTTTTTCATGGTAATACATGGTAAAAACTGTAAGCATATCTTTAACAATATTTTAAGGTTTCATTTATTCAGACAAATAAATGAAAATTTGATCTCCTGACATGCTTCGACTGTCAACGGCCAGACTTCTTCAGAGGCATCTAGTGATTGCTTTGATGTATCCCTACGAGTTCATTCTTAAGAAGGGCTTTTTTCCTAGTGGTTAGGTTAACGATTATACGCTATAGCAAATAAGTAGGTTTTGAGTTTACTTTGAAAGGTGGAGAGAGTAGCAGCCTCCCGTACTAAGACTGGGAGCTGGTTCCTAAGGCGAGGAGCCTGGTAGCTGAAAGCTCTTCCTCCTGTTCTACTTATAGACACTTTCGGACAGGGGTGGCCAATCCTGGTCCTCAAGAGCCACTATCCAGCATGTTTTAGATGTTTCCCTCTTCCAACACACCTAATTCAAATGATAAACTCACCATCAAGCTCTGCAGAAGCCTGATAACGATCCTGGTCATTTCAATCAGGTGTGTTGGAAGAGGGAAACATCTAAAATATGCTGGATAGGGGCTCTTGAGGACCAGGATTGGCCACCCCTGCTTTAGGAACTTCCAGAAGACCAGTAGACTGAGAGCGGAGTGATCTGCCCGAATGATAGGGCACTAACAGGTCTCTAAGATATACAGGAGCTTGATCAACTTTGTATGCTAACAGGAGGATTTTAAACTGTATTCTAAATTTGGATAAAAAGGACAACAATTCAGATTGTCACATTTTTAACTTATCACATGATAATGAACAGAGATTTGGTTTAACGTTCTTGTCACAAATTCATTGAATAAACAGTTCTTTTCATTGACAAAATAAACACTGTGTGTGTGTGAGTGTGTGTTCTCACCTCAGCGTCGTCCCCAAAGAACCTGTACTTGTATCCACACTCAATGGCGAGCAGCGCGTCCTTGTGCTGCTGTTTCAGCTGTAGAACCTGCTGCTCCAGGGGCGTGTAGACGCTCTTTAGACGTCTGGAGGAGGAAGAGGAGTGGGACGCCTGATTGGGCTCTTCATCCTGTCGTCCTCTTCCTCCCTCTCCTGATTTATTAAACTGGGATAAACTGAATTTCTAAAAAAAATAATAATAATAAATTAAATGTCATTGAAATGTGCTACGATAGCAAGTTCATTCTCTACCTGTTTCTGTTTCTTCTCAACCTCCATTTCTACGTCTCCGTCCTCGTCATCCTCACCCTGATCCTCCAACTTTTTCATACTCGTGTGTTTATCTGAGACATCAGATGATGGCAAAAAGCTGCTTCCATTATGAGATATTTCCCTATTATTAACAATATTATGAGGACTGTTGGTTTCTTCCTGAGGGGGAGCGTTTCTGGCATTGATTTCAGACACACACATGAAGCCTCTGAGCTTCTCCAAAGTGGAACGGCAGAGCACGGCTGAACCACAGATAGATGTTTGCTTGGTGTCTAAAATAAAAGAAAAGGGGGAGAACTTAGTATAATGGGAGGTTTCACATAAGAGCACCTGGAAATGAAAACTTTTTATACTTATAAACTGTATTTCTGGCAACATGCAGAACAATCCCAATACATCATTCAAAAATATTTTTGCACAATATTTACTTTGGTTATTTGTGTGTGTGTGTGTGTGTGTGTGTGTGTGTGTGTGTGTGTGTGTGTGTGTGTGTGTGTGTGTGTGTGTGTGTGTGTGTGTGTGTGGTGGAGAGGAGGGCATAGAGCACGTTTACTCAAGGACCGGGGGCCAAATCTGGCTGTGTAGCTCATCTAATTCAGCCTGCAGAACAAAGTTAAAATGACAGAAATGTTTTTTTTATCATTGTGTAAATTACAGAATAATTCAGGCGTAGATCGAATTATATTGAAACTGAAAGCTTTTATTGTTATTTGACATTTGACTGGTGCCTTCACCATTCAGTAACTGAAAACCATTAAACACTTAAGGCTAGGGATGTAACGATTAATCATAATCGATTCATAGGTATCACAGTTGATATCGATTTTCTGAAAATTTAATCGCAGTACTTTTTTAAACAGAAGAGGGCGCTATATATTTATCCTTCTCTTGTCCAAATGCTGAGGCGGCGGGCGGAATCTGCTACTACTTTTTTTCTGGCCGCCTTCTACTCTTAAATATGTTCATAAATGATTCATTACCCCTTTAGCACCGAAAGAATATCTGTAATATTACGTGAATATCTGTAAAAGTCACGTTTTTCTATTAGCTCTGTCTGCTAGCATAGCATCTCTTCTTCACTGCAAGAATATCTACATGCCAACTGACCACTGGGTTACCAGCGCCCTCTGCTGGTCCAAACAAATATCTGACGTAAATACAGTGCAATGACTGTTTTTTTTAAAGTCCAATTGTTAAGACACAAAATACATTTTCAGTTGCACTTTTAAAAAGAAAAATAACTATTATGCAGTTTTGCATTGTTTATTATAGAACCAGAATGTAAATTAATAGGCTTCTTCTTCATTTGTATTATTCCTTTATTTATTTCATTCAAGATTTATTTTTAGTTAAATTGCATTGTTTTGAATAGTTTATCAAGGGATTCTTTTGACAATGAAAAATGAAAGGAAAATAGTACAGTATTTTTTCCCAAAAAAAATAAAGAAATATTTTTCAGTCATCATTTGTCTACAGTCCCATTTTGTAAACTAAATCGTCTGAGAATCGTATCGTGAACCCAGCATCGTGAATTGAATCGTATCGGAAGTTGAGTGAATCGTTACATCCCTACTTAAGGCTGCATAAATTCACACTGCAAGCCTTAATGCTCAATTTGGATTTTTTGTTTGTCCGTTCACATTACCATTTAAAATGTGATCTGTATCAGACTCCAGTGTGAACGTATTGTGGCTCCAATCTGACCCGCACGTGCATTGACGCGTTTGCCTCAAAGTTTTTTGTGCAGCAGAACCAGAGAATGAATGAGCAGGTGGAGGAGGACGAGGAGAAAGAAAAAGAGAGAACTGAAATTATTAATGTCAACATCAGCTCAGCGCACGGGGAAACAATTGTGCACGTCAAACACACACAGGTGTGCAGTGCAAACACGAGACAGTCAATGGATCTATTTACATAATCCATCTATCAAATACAAGGATAATCCATGTTCTTGCGCACCGACACCTGAAGCAGCCAGCACTCACTTACACAGCTGTTGCTGGACATAGAATCATGTTTAGGCATTAAATAATTAAATTTAATATTTAATCTTTATCTCCTATATAAGTGCATTGCATTTTTTTTTTTTTTTAAACGGTATTGAAACTGATACCGTTGTTATTTTTATGACCCGGCGGTATACAGTATTACAGTATTACCGCCCAAGCCTATTATACATACTACAATGACATTTAAAAAGCAGCTACAACAGAGCGCAACATACAAATATAAAAAACTACACAATAAATACATTAGTGCAAGATTAGTACGTTTTATCTTAGCCCCTCCAAATACATGAAAATACAAATTTACAAATTCCCACTCATATCACATGATGTCTTTTTTTTTTATATATCTCAAATTGATAAAAAAAAAAATAATAATAATAATTCAAATTTCCTCAAAATGTTCTACTAAATTAAATAACAATTGTTCATAATATCAAGGAAACGTAAGTGAATTTAGGTTTTGGGTAACTTAATGCTTGGATATTGCCGGTCTCTAATATACTTTATATGTAATTTATAGCTTTAAGTGCAAACTAGGGAACATTAATGTTGAAATTGCTCTTTTTCCTGCTACAATCTGTGACCCACTTGAGATGAAACTAGTCTGTAGTTGGCCCCTAAAAATGAGCAGAGGAAGAGGAAAAAACAACAACAAACAACTAAGTAATCATAATGGTCGTAAGACAATTATAATAATAATAATAATAATAAATAATTATTCACACAAAAAACACATATATGTACATACACGCACACACACACAAAATCAAAAAAATTAAAATACGAAATAATGGAATAAACAGTAAAAAAAAAAAAAAAAAAAAAAACAGGCATATATATTTTAAAAAGTACATTAAAAAAAGAGTTCAATCACATCTCAAAAAGCTAACTGAGCACATAGCCTTTATTTCCAGCGGTGAGGTATTTTTGGGGGGTTGTAGAAGAACAAAGTTCACAGTCACTTACCATTAGAGGATGAGAGCTCACAGTGCTGCTGCTGTTCTGTGTCTTTAAATAACAGCTTAGCTCGTTTATTAGGAAGTCCACAATCATTGTGATCAGAGGGAAGTTTTTGCTGCAGAATAATTACAGAGCAGGCTTTACATGTTTGGATGTTTAAAAAAAAAAAATCATCTTTATATTCCTTGCACATTTATACATGTACAGTTATTGATTACCTTGGCCCTCGGTGGGTGAAGTCCTGCAGGTTTGTGTGAGCTGCTGTTTATAAAGTACCTGCTGATGGAGGACTGACTGCTGCTGGACTTCTTCACACATTTCGGCATTTTTACACTCACTTTCACAATGAACACGTGTTTTATAATAAAACATCTAAAAGCCTAAAGTGCATGTGAAAAAAAAAAAGATGAGAACACGGTTGTGGTTGTAGAAATGAAGCTAAGCTGCTTTTCAAAACATGGTGGCAAAGCGCATGTGCTGACGTCACACCAGCCGGCGCGTGAAATACGTCTTGGCGCTTCTGTTTACAACAGTTTCCTGTTAGGGATTTCAAAGTTAAAGCTGGTCTTTAACGTAAATTTATGACTGCTTATTAGATTCACTTTTACAGATTTTTTAATTTCTTTTTATTTATTCAATTTTGTTCTATTTATTTGGTGAATAATTGATATTATGAGTTTGCCAATTGAAGTTATTATATATATAATAACTTATTATTATATATTATATATATAATAACTGTATTATTATATATATATAATACAGTATATAATACAGTTGTATTTAAAAGCATTTAAGTAGTTGACGTGGTATCGCAGTACATAGGACGTCCAGCAGATGGCGGACTAACGTTATATATAGAAAGGATATGGTTTGTTTTTTTTTGTTCAGAAGACTGCAGAAGAAGTCGGTGTGATGTGAGTTAAGTAAAAGACAGTGAACCAAGTATTTGTGTGTGGCCTCTTCATTATTTATCCAAGATGCAAAAGTTGATGCTTGTTTTTATTTAAACAATATACATAATAACGTAACGGTGACGGCATGAAAGTGGAATTAAAGGAATTGGGGCTCTTAATTTGAAAAGCTGAAAGCAAAGCCGCATAGAGAGTGGTGACAACGGAAGTTCAAAATGCTTGATTGTCACGTGATTCATGTAGACTCAAATAGTTCCGGAAGTTATCAGCGGGCAATTTGAATCCTTTCCTTTCCTCTTTTCCATAGCTTTAACGAGGTGACGTAATAATCAGACGGCCGCGAAGGTTTGTGACGTCTGCCGTGGATAAAAAAAAAACTACAAATTTCCGAAAATGGACTTAAAGCTAATTTATAACACTTTCCGATGTAATCTAAAACAATCACAAGGTTTAAATGTAAATCAAAGGAAAAGAGGCTACCAGGCTACGAGGAACAAAGGTGAAACTAAAAGAACGTCACATTGAGAATGGTTGCTTGGACACTCAGAAATATGATTTATGGTGAATAAAATATAATGTGGCTAAAAATGTCTCTGATCCCTTTTTCTTGAACCACAGAGTGTCTGTTTTATGTCAGTTATAATCTGATAATACGTCTTACATAATATATGGGTTCTAGATTATTTATTTTAAGTTGTTCAAGGCATATTATTGCATCGGTAACTTACATGATTTATCGTGAGTTTTCATGAGCACCCGGGTGTGCGTTTCCCTTTAAATGTTGTTGCCGTAAGGAATTGTAGGTCAGCATTATCCTTTGGTTTAGAATGCATCAGTGTTTCCTAAGCTAAAGGACATTGTAAAGGAAGCATTGAGCGTCTTTTCCTCAGGATAAAGACAACTCGGATGCTCTTTTATCATGGCCACCACTTAAACACTTTCGGGGGTGAAGGAAAAGTGGATAGGAAAGGATATAGGAGGGACTATTCGGAAATAGCCCAAGTGACCCCGCGACCCTGAAAAACAGGAACAAGCAGGACTGAAATGGATGGATATATGGATGATTCCAAGTGACATAACTGGGATTTTTGGTAATTTTGTCGTCAATACTGCATTGATTACAATATTTATACAGTACACCATCATACGTATATATATACAATATATGTTTATGTAGTTCCATAAAATGTTTTTTTTCCTCATGTAAATTTGTTTTTAAAGATTAGTGTAAAACAGCTACCATACTCATGGTGAATACAGAAAAGAGTGGTGTTGTCCCTACGCAGGAAATAGTTTTCCTGGGCCTATTCGTGCGCTCTGTGCCTTTCATCGCGGAGCAGGTGAGGTCGTATCTTACGCTGTTCCGACAGAACAGGTCTGTTTGGTTCAGGATGTGTCTTCAGTTACTCTGGTTGATGGCTTCGACCATCCTCGTGATCCGGCTTGGTCACCTGCACATGAAAGAATTCCAGCCGTGGGTGGCCTCACGTGGGCTCAATCCTGTGCTTCGTGGCACACAGAGAGTTTTGGTGATGCCAGAGTGCAGCGCAGCCGCCTACAGGTCTGCGTTAACACTCAACTCGGGGTCTTGCCACATCCTGGGCTTTGTTCAGAGGAGTGTCTGTTCAGGACATATGTGCTAGCTGGGCCTCGCCCCTCACGTTTGTCCGCTTTTACATGCTGGAAGTATCCGCCCCGTGCATGGCACGGGCGGTTTTGTTGTCCTGATGTAATCAGACTTCTGCCCTGAAGGCTGGTGCCGCTCGATTAGCATGTCTACGCTACGAGTTTCTATATCCCAAAGTGAGAGATCTCACAAAAAATTATGAAATAGAACTTTAGGTTACTCTCGTAACCTCGGTTCTATGAGTAATATGAGTGAGATGTCTCACCAGACTGCCCTTCTTTCTCGAACGAGGAGAAGAGGTTTGCTTATTTGAATGGAGCGCACCTGTCTGTGGGAGGGTCTCCCAGCGGACTGTCGCGCTTCATTCAAATAAGGATTGGCATCGTGAAATAGAGTGCTTCTGAAGAATGTAGATACAGGTCACATTCCAATGTGAGACATCTCACTCATATTACTCATAGAACCGTTCAACCTAACAAATATTTTTGTTGTTTGTTAGTTTTTGTTGCAAAGACGCTTTAATTAATCTCAACCAACATATATGTATGTAAACAACAGGTTTAACTAGTTGGGTGAAAGTCCAAAACTACCCAGCCGGCTTAAGTGTCATTGTGTATTAAAAAAGTATCGTGTCATTTGAATAAATAATAAAGACTAGTTTTTTAGTGTTTCTGTCTTGTATATAATTTTAACATGTATTGTGTATCTATAATATATATTACTCTATGATAAAACATTGTTTATCTTGCTCTTTAAGTAGTAAAGATTAAGATTAAGATTAAATCGGGGCTTTCGCCTTTAACTGGCCATGTAATGTTAGTACATTAATGGAATTCCTCCTCTGCATTTAACCCATCCCTGAGGAGCAGTGGGCAGCCATTTTGCGGCGCCTGGGGAGCAGTTCGGGGTTAAGGGACTTGCTCAACATCCCACAGTGACGGCCCAGGTGAGGCTTGAACCGGCAACCCTCCGATTACAAGCCCAGCGTCCTTAACCACTAGATCCACTGGTTGTCTAATCTGTCACATATTTTTCTGAGAATTTTTCCATGTGACCACATTGTGCAGCTCTATTCCGAGAACTCAGAAGGGGAAAAGCTTTGCGGCATATGCTAATTATCAAGATTGAAAGCAGACTGTATCTGCATTTCAATTCCCTTTTTCTTCAGTTTGTCTGAACTATTTGATGGTAGAAGACGTTCATGATGAAGCTTTATGGAGCCCTAATCCTCATTATGAGTCTGTCTGCAGGTAAGATCTTTAAATGATTCCATAGCATTCTAATGGCAATTAATGTTTTCATTCTTAAAAGCTGTCAAATATGGTTAGATTACATTTTAATCTACTTCGTTAGAATAAGCAACAGGCAAGTTTCTATTCTTCAGATCTGCAAAGAACAAAAGAGTAACAGCTTTATTCTATGATTTTGTTGTTTCAAATGTCAACTTTTAAGCTCTACAAGCTCTACATATCTTTCAAGTTGATGATATTTACCAGTAGTTTTGAAAGTTAAGGTTCTGATTTTCTCCAAAAGTAACTCAGCAGTTGAAGGATTAAGGATATGAAACCAATCAAACCACAGCCATCAGCGTCTTCTAGTGAAGCCATCCCTCACACAATATGCAAAAAAAGTCATTTTAAAGACATTAAACCAGTTTGACCATGGTTGTGTTATATCTATCTGTCTATCTGTGAGTTCAGCAGGTGCACTGAGATGCTACTCGTGCATAGCTACTCATTCTGAGTCCTGCACTGACACCCCATCCTGTCCTGACACCTTCAACCGCTGCTTCTCGATGAAAATTGGAGGTAAGTTAAGTTGTTCCTTACTTTTAAACCAGTGGTTCTCAATATGTTCATCCCACGACGTCCAAAATAAAAATTCCAGAGACCGGGCACCCCCACTGTACCTGAAGGTGGTTGAACACAGACATGAACACTGAAGAACAGTCATATGGTGACAGGGCCATCTATAAGGGGGAATAAAGGGGGGAGATTTTTGGGGTCCATCCATAAACCCAGTAAAATGATGGTCCATTGTTCTATGAATTTGTGATAACCACAATTATTTATTTATCTGATTAAAATCCACTGTTATCCAGGAAATTTAATCATAAGTAAAATGGGTTAAAGGTGACCAAACATGGTGGAAAATGTGGTGAAATTGGATTTTAAAAACCACAAAAATTGGTTAAAAGTTGCAAATTAGAGTGGCCAAAAATGTGGTAAAAAGAATCAATATAGGCTTTAAAGTGACAGAAAAAAATCAGGAACAATTCATTTAAAATAATGAGCATGGCAAATCATGAATGTGGTTAAACTGGCAAAAAATAAGCATGAAATATGGTGAAAAGAGGTTAAGTGACAATAATGGGTCAACATATGTGGCAATAGGTTGGAAAAGTGGTGAAAGGGTTTATAAGTGCTGAAAATGTCTTGAAAGCGGAAAAAAATGCACCGAAAAGGCATTGAAATTTGATGAAGTGATGGAAATGGGAGTAATGCAGCAAAAATGCATTAAAAGGAGCAAAAATATGACAAGAAAAAAAATAGGTTAAAATATTGCAAGTTTGGTGTAGTTGTAGAAAAAGGGTAAAAATTAGCTAAAATGGGCTCAAATTGTTAAAAAAATATTCTTAGTTTTTTAAAGGCATCTGGTGACCCCCTCCCAGTGTCTCGTGACCCCAACTGGAGTCCTGACCCCAAGGTTGAGAACCCGTTTTAGACAACTGGGCAGCTAGCCCAGAATCTCTTTATTATTATTGAAGTATAGTTTAACACATTCATCGTCCTTTGACTTTTATCACAATATTAAAATTTGAGTTTAGTTTCTCAACATTATATTTCAGCGTTATTCTTGAAATTTCCACTTATTTCTCAACATTTCCAATTTAAAATTATTTTCTCAATTGATCATAAAAATAGTAGCTAGTGTTGCTAAGCTACCAGACAGCTTTCTCATAAAATATTGATTCATTGCACATTTAAAAGTATGAGATTCTAGGAATAAGGTAGATGTGTAATTTAATTCATAGTTTTTTCCCTCCATGCCTTACAGGAAACATGGTGACAAAGGGCTGCCATAACAGCGCTGCATGTGTGGGCCCCATAAAATGCTGCGAGGGTGATCTGTGCAACGATGCTGCTACCACTGGTCCCAGTGTCAAGATGATGCTGCTGGTTTCTTCAGCCATTATGGCTTTGTTTCTCTGAGGCTCCCTTTATAGGACTTCAGAATATTCAATTTGTATCCCCTTTTGGAAAGAAACATAACAGATAAATAAATAAAAAGTGAATATGTCTAACATATTAACATTTCCAGCTGTGCATTGGTTTATAACGGCTTTGTTTTCAAAACAAAAAAAAAAAGTAATTAATAAAAAATGTTTGATGCTTTGTGATGTCATCAGTGTCTGTTTATCAAAGTGAAAATAATCAGATAAACTTTCCAGGAGTACAACATTTTTATTCATTCAGGGTTGAACCAAATCTTTCTAATACTGTACCCCAAACCCATAATTACAGCAATTTAAATCTATCTTCCTTATGGATAATATGTCAAGGTTTAATTTATTCAGACAACTGTTTTTCAGGAAATTTACTTTGATCTCCTGACATGTTTCAACTGTCAAATGTCAGTCTTCTTCAGAGGCGTCTGCTGATCGCTTTGATGTTTCCTTAACTTCCGCGTAATAATTCCAGCAAGTTCTTTTTATCGTCTTTTTGAAACAACTTGCTGGAATTATTATGGAGAAGTTAAGGAAAAATCAATGCGATCAGCAGACACCTCTGAAGAAGACTGACAGTTGACAGTCTGAATAAAAAAGTAGCTTACACACAGTTACACACTATGAATTATTACCTTCATTTACAGTACAGATGTTTGTCACGTACACATAAAAAAAAAGTTAAAAAAAAAAATGGAGAATGAATGAGCAGACAATTAAAACCTATTATTTCCTCAAACAAAGGACTTATTTACATTTGATTTAGTGGTAAGCTTGCTTTTATTAATAAACAACGTCAATGTCAACATTGGACAGCAGTGGAGTGGGGGCAGAAAAAAATTAAAAAATTAAAATAATAATAATATATAAAAAAGATTACCACAACAACCGCTCAATCCACTGCTTTATATCCAGACAAATGCACTGTTGCACTTTAAATATATATATATATATATATATATATATATATATATACTTTTATTATTTATTTTTTGATTAAAAGGCAATTCAGGGCTATTTGCAATGCACAGTGGCACTTTACATAAATTATTATGATAATGACGAGTGTGTGGAAGTGAACTGCTTTTCTTCACCTACAGCATCCTGTCTATTCTCGTGAGAGTGTAGTTCTGATCCCAGTGTTCCATTTAAATGAAAAGTTACTGTATTTTATGATCCCTATGTTCTTTGTCCTGTATGTAATCCTTTTGTATATTGTTTTGTGTCTCGCCATGTCTCATTGTTAAGTGTGACATTTTATTACATCAGCCTGTCGAGGGACAACAGATGGAAATTAGCCGTTGGCTATAATCTGGCATATTTACATTTATTTGAATGTTCATTCATATGTACTGTCCCTACTTGAAAAAAAAAGATAAATAAATAAATAAGTTCACACTGAGCGCGGGGTTTGCTCATTCTCTATTCCAGTCGCTTGTTTTCTCTGCATCACTACAAACATCAGATTTATGAGACTATGGAGTGCCCGTTGTGTCCGCCATGATGTAAACAAACAAAGCTCTGAGCTGCTATGGGAAGCAGGAGGGTCAAATCACCATTTTTTTAATGTAATTTCCTAGTCACTGTGTTTTTGGCACTTTAAATATTTGAATATTATGTAAATTATATTAGAAAAAAAAAATTTTTTTAATGAATTTGGGAAAACTCTAATGAAAACTTTTGATCAATGGGGGGGGCAAAAAAGTAAAAAAAAAAAACGGAGAATGAATGAGCAGACAATTAAAACCTATTATTTCCTCAAACAAAGGACTTATTTACATTTGATTTAGTGGTAAGCTTGCTTTTATTAATAAACAACGTCAATGTCAACATTGGACTGCAGTGGAGTGGGGGCAGAAATTTTTTTAAAAATTAAAATAATAATAATAAATAAAAAATCTCCAGTTCCGCTTCTCAAATAAGGAATGAAAACAAATGTACCAATCTAACAATATTACTAATATTTATTATTACTCATTTCTGTAACATACGTTTCTAAAGAGTTTTCTCAAGCAACCTCTTAAAGAATGAGAGAGTAAAGTTGCTCAAATTAAGCAGTGTTATTATTTATTATGTTCTATAATCTACATGATATATCATACATCACTGGATACATGTGCTTTAATATGGGAGACACACCTTAACATGGAGGGAGAGACTTGCTGTCAGTTGTAAATCAAGTTAAACAACAGGTAGGAAAGAATAAAATCATCCAAAAGCATTCCCCCCCCCCCCACTCCACATATGGCTCTATTCCAAGAACTCAGGAGGGGAAAAGCTTTGCAGGAAATGCAAATGATCAAGTTGTGAAAACAGACTCTGAATCTGCCTCACTCCCTTTTTCCTCAGTTTGTCTGAGCTATTTGATGGTAGAAGTTCATGATGAAGCTTTATGGAGTCCTAATCCTCATTATGAGTCTGTCTGCAGGTAAGATCTTTAAATGCATTCTAGGGCAATTAATATTTTCATTCTTAAAAGCTGTCAAATATGGTTAGATTACATTTTAATCTACTTTGTTAGAATAAGCAACAGGCAAGTTTCTATTCTTCAGATCTGCAAAGAACGAAAGTGTAACAAACAGCTTTATTCTATGATTTTGTTGTGTCAAATGTCAGACTTTAAGATCTACAATGGATATAATCAATAAAAATAACTGTTTTGCACTTTCTCTATTATTTCAACATTAAATGTTTGATAAGATCAAAATATAAACAAAAATCTTCAAAGTTTTTTCACTTTCTCATATTTTAATCTTCTTTCTTAGAATAAACAACAGGTACAGTAAGTTTCTATTCTTCAGATTTGCAAAGAACGGAAGTGTAACTATCAGCTTTTCTCCGTGATTTTACAGTTTCAAAATTCAAATTTTGTTTGACACCCCTGTCTTGTTTTTTCTGGTACGGTATCTGTTCCTTACTTGAGTATTTATTTTTTGGCTACTTTTTACTTTCACTGCTTACTTTTTTAAACATCTGTACTTTCTACTCCTTACGTTTAAAAAATGAGCTCGTTACTTTTAAGACCTTTGAAGATGACGCCACGACATAAAAAGTGACAGATTTAACTTGTTTCCATGTACCAGTTTTCTACAAGTTCTTAAAACAAAAAAATATGGAATTTTCTGGTTTAAAAATCCTGTCTTATTATTGAATAGCTATTGAATAATAATTTTTTTTTTTTTTTTTTTAAATTTTCAAGTAAAGAAGCAACTTCAATGCTTTTACTTTTACCAGAGTCATTTTTTTATTCAAGTCTCCATACTTTTACTTCACTACTGAATACTTTTGCCACCCCTGTTCCTGTCATACATAAAGGTTAATTATCAACATTTTTTCAAGCTGATGATATTTACCAGTAGTTTTGAAAGTTAAGGTTCTGATTGTCTCCAAACATAACTCAGCATTTTAAAAATTAAGGATATGAAACCCATCAAACCACAGCCATCAGCGTCTTCTAGTGAAGCACAATCTATGCAAAAAGTCATTTTAAAGACATTCAACCAGTTTGACCCATGGTTGTCTTATATCTATCTGTCTATCTGTGAGTCCAGCAGGTGCACTGAGATGCTACTCGTGCATAGCTACTCATTCTGAGTCCTGCATTGACACCAAATCCTGTCCTGTCATCTTCAACCGCTGCTTTTCGATGAATATCGGAGGTAAGTTAAGTTGTTCCCTACTTTTAGACCAGTGGTTTTCAATTTTTTTTTCACCCCGGACCCCCCACAAAAGGTTCCAGACACCAGGTACCCCCACTGTACATGAAGGTGGTTGAACACAGACATGAACAGTGAAAAACATTCATTTGGACAGAGGGCCATCTATAAGAAGGAATAAAAGGGAGAGCTTTTGGGGCCCATCCAAAAAGTCAAAATTGATGGTCCATTGTTTTATGAATCTATGATAACACATTTATTTATTTATATGGATAATATCCACTGATATCCAGGAAGTTTAATCAGAAATAAAATGGGTTAAAATTTACCAAAAATGGTGCCATCCCATGGCTTGCCGTTGCCTTGAAAACACCAGGTCCCGCTACGAGGGAAATAAGTTTCTTCTCTCCAGAAGCGTTCCGAGACAAACTCTACTCTTTTTTACCGAGCTGCTCGAGGAAGTGGCTCATCCTTGGCAGACCTGCCCGTTCACCGGGAGGGCTCCAGTTGCAGGCTCCTCCGTCCTCGACTGAGAGGCCATGGAGACCCATGGACTGCTCAGGAGGCCGCAGGTGGAACCGCTCGTTGCGGCGCACCTGCTCCCACGCCAGCCTGCTGTGTCTCCACGGAGACCCATGTTGCCGTCAAAACCGGACCGTCTCCAGTAAGACCTGTCCCACAGGACCTATGCGGCCGCTGCCCTCTTGGTCAGGGCCATGAATGTCCTCTCCCTCCTCTTCGCCTACCAGGCTGAACTTTGTGAGAATTTTGCTTTGTCCCAGGACCCAGCAATGGTGGAGAAGATGCCCAAAGTGATGGACGTGGGCCTCCGTACCCAAGCCTGCTCACTACAGACTATGTGCCTATGCCTCCCTAGGAAGCCTCTGCCCACGTCTACGTCTGTACGTCGGCGAACGGCCCCGCAGCTTCCTATCCAGGGTCCGCTGTTCAAAGCACCCAGACCCTCCGCCCCGCCTCCGAAACCTCAGTGAGGCCCGCCTGCCTGGCCTGGGAAGTCCCCGGCCCCTGCTGTCGCTGCCCTGGTGCAGCAATCTCAGCGCACGCAGGAACGGAGAAAAAAAAGATGGTCCTGACCGCTTTCCTCTCTTGCCCCAAGGCTAAAGCTGACTGTTCCTCATTCGTCGGCTCCAGCTGTTCTGCTTTCACGCACGTTTCATACCCTGCTCTCCCCTCTGCCCAGGCTTGGCCCTCTGATGACCGGGAGAGACGGACAGGTTCCACAGGACGTTTTGCAGTTGCCCCTTCCTGCATGTCCACAACCACGCATCCACACATGTCAAAAACAGAGCGATGTGCTCATCGCTCACGCCTCTAGGCCAAAAGCCAGAGGAAACCCTAAATGTGAAAGAGTTGCCTGCCACAATAAGCAGGATGATAACAACTCCTCTCAAGGCTTTGGCCCCCTTCCAGTCGGAGACGGCGCTCCTCCCGTGGTTACTCTGTCCCCCAGAACAAGCAGAGCATTTTTGCTCCTGGGGGTATGGCGCTTCCCGCCGACAGGGGGCTCCTCCACTGTGGGAGTAGTCCCTCTGGGGTCAAACGACCGGCCACCGGCAGGGGGCTCCACCGCGCCGCGGATAGATTCCCCCTTCGCGTGTGGCCCGCCATCGCCAAGTGGCTCTGCAGTACGGGGGTGAGCCACTATGCGGACACCCTCTGGCAGAAGGCACTATATCGCTGCTCTCGGACTCTCTGGCTGCATGCAGCCTGCCTCTGGGAAAGGGCGCCACCGCACCGCAGACGGCGCCTCTCACAGTTAGGGCTCCGGAGTGCCTGACCTCTCTTTCCCTGAGGATAGACAGATGAAAGGCACTCGCAAACCCGCCCTGGGTATTACGGATGCTATCGAAGAGATATAGACTGCAGTTTGCATCTGTCCCTCCCAGTTTCGCAGGCATAATACACTCCCGGGCCCGAGGAGGTTCGGCCTGTGTGTTACAGGAGGAGATCACCTCTCTGTTGCACAAAAGAGTGATCTCAGTGGTCGCTCCCCGGGGGGATTTTATTCCAGGTACTTTCTGGTCCCCAAACGAGGGGGGACCGGGATTCGTCCTATCCTGGATTCACGAGCCCTGAACAGCGGCCTCAGGAAACACACTTTCAGGATGCTCACGCATTTTTCCCTTCTGCGTGTGGTGCGTCAGAGCGACTGGTTTGCATTTGTTGACCTCAAGGACACGTATTTCCACATCCCAATATATCCTCCTCACAGAAAGTGCCTACGGTTTGCTTTCCAGGGGATATGTTACAAATACTGCGCACTCCCGTTCGGCCTTTCTCTGAGCCCGAGGGTCTTTGTGCACTGCGCGGATGCCGCGATTGCCCCACTAAGTAGGTGGGACATTCGCTTGGCCACATATCTGGACGATCCTGCTGCATCACCTGTCCGATCTCGGATTCATGGTGAACGCGGAGAAAAGCGTGTTATCCCCCTCCCAGGAAATAGTCTTCCTGGGCCTGTCCCTGTGCTTTGTGCCTTTCATCGCACACCTGTCATCGGAGCGGGTGAGGTCATTCAGAGCGTATCTTGCTCTGTTCTGACAGAGAAGCTCTGTTCGATTCAGGTTATGTCTTTGGTTACTCGGGTTTATGGCTTCGGCCATCCTCGTGATCGTCTAGGCAGCCTACACATGAGGGAATTCCAGCTGTGGGTGGCCTCACTTGTGCTCAATCGCATGCGTCATGGCGCACAGAGAGTTCTGGTCCAGATCGGTGGTTCTGGAGGGTCTTAAGAGACCCCCGTTTTAACTGATGGGTGAGACTGACCTGAAGTTCGCCTCCCTTAAAGCTGTTTTGTTGCTGGCTCTGGCTTTAGCCAAAAGCGTCAGTGACATTAATGTGCTCTCGGTTCTCCCGCCGTGCGCTTAGCTTTCCCCAGGTGATGCGAGAACCATTCTGAGACCCAACCCAGCCTTTGTGCTGAAGGTTGTGGGTTCATGTTCTTCCACTGACCTGCTGGCCTTTTCTGCCTCACAGGGTGAGCAGCGGCCTCATTTGTTGAGTCCGGTTCGTGCGATCCGCACTTACACGGACAGGATAAGGGGCCTCAGGAGGAGCGATCAGCTGTTCGTCTCCTGGGACAACCCCCGTAAGGTGAAGCCTGTCTCTAAGCAACGCCTGTCACACTGGGTGGTGGAGGCTTATGCTTTTGCTTACTTGTGTCAAGGTCTGCGTGCACACTCAACTCGGGGACTTGCCACATCCTGGGCCTTGTTCAGGGGAGTGTCTGTCCAGGACATTTGTGTGGCGGCGAGCTGGGCCTCGCCCCTAACGTTTGTCCGCATTTACATGCTGGACGTATCCGCCCATCGTACTGTCCTGATGTAAACAGATTCCTACCCCCTGGGCTAGTGACGCTCGGTAAGCATGTCTGTACCATGGGAGTTTCCATATCACATGGTGAGACATCTCACAAAATATTATGAAATAGAACTATAGATTACTTTTGTAACCCCAATTCTATGAGTGATATGATTGAGATGTCTCACCAGACTGCCCTTCTTTCTCGAATGAGGAGGTTTGCTTACTAAGAATGACGCGCACCTGTTCATCCCCTTTTTATAGGAGGCGGGAGGTTCTGCCATCGAACTGATGTACTTCACCAGCCAATCAGGATTGGCAAAGTGAAATAATAATAATAATAATAATAATAATAATGCATTGGATTTTATATAGCACTTTATCATAGACACTGAAAGTACTTTACAGAACTAAGGCATTATTCGTTCACTCCACACTTAGTGCTGGCAAGCTACTATTGTAGCCACAGCTGCCCTGGGGCAGACTGACAGAGGCGAGGCTGCCATAGCACGCCATCGGCCCCTCCGACTGCCACCAACACTCACTCACACACGACATTCATACTAGGCAATGTGGGTAAAGTGTCTTGCCCAAGGACACAATGACAGATACCACTGGAGCTACTTCCACCCCACTGTATTCTGAGAAATGTAGCAGAGGCGACATCCCATAATGAGACATCTCACTCATACTACTCATAGAACCTGGGTTACAAAAGAAACCTATAGATTCAGTGCACATTTAAAAGTATGTCAACATGATTTTTTTTAAAATTTGATTGGATTCTGTTGAGATTCTAGGAATAAGGTAGATGTGTAATTTAATTTTGTCGTTTTTTCCCTCCATGCCTTACAGGATACAACCTGGTGACAAAGGGCTGCCAGAACAGCGTTGCATGTGTGGGCGCCATAAAATGCTGCGAGGGTAATCTGTGCAACGATGCTGCTACCACTGGTCCCAGTGTCAAGATGATGCTGCTGGTTTCTTCAGCCATTATGGCTTTGTTTCTCTGAGGCTCCCTTTATAGGACTTCAGAATATTCAATTTGTATCCCCTTTTGGAAAGAAACATAATAGATAAATAAATAAAAAGTGAATATGTCTAACATATTAACATTTCCAGCTGTGCATTGGTTTATAATGGCTTTGTTTTCAAAACAAACAAAAAAAGTAAATAATAAAAAATGTTTGATGCTTTGTGATGTCATCAATGTCTGTTTATCAAAGTGAAAATAATCAGATAAACTTTCCATGAGTACAACATTTTTATTCATTCAGTCTTTGAACCAAATCTTTCTAATACTGTACCCCAAAACCATAATTACAGGAATTAAAATCTATCTTCCTTATGGATAATATGTCAAGGTTTAATTTATTCAGACAACTGTTTTTCAGGAAATTTACTTTGATCTCCTGACATGTTTCAACTGTCAAATGTCAGTCTTCTTCAGAGGCGTCTGCTGATCGCTTTGATGTTTCCTTAACTTCCGCGTAATAATTCCAGCAAGTTCTTTTTATCGTCTTTTTGAAATAACTTGCTGGAATTATTATGGAGAAGTTAAAAAAAAATCAAAGCGAACAGCAGACACCTCTGAAGAAGACTGGCAGGAGATCAAAGTAAATTTCCTAAAAAACAGTTGTCTGAATAAATTAAAACTTAGCATATTACCCAAAAACGATGATCATTCCTATTGTGAAGCATTAAGTAAGTTACGCACAGTTACACACTATGAATTATTACCTTTCAATCATTTCATTTACAGTACAGACGTTTGTCGTTGACAATTGTGCATTAAAATCATTAGTACATTCTTTTTTTTTTTCTCCAAATGTAAGTGAAAGTTATCCTAATCATTTGACAGCAAAATCAACCCAGAAGAAAAATGACAATATATTACAGCTTTATAAACATTATAGTGCTTATTTATAGAGTACAACTAGGGCTGGGCGATAGATCAAGATTCAAGATATACAGTATCGTGTTTTCTATTGTGGCGATATAGAAAATTACTATATTTCCTATATCAGTGGTTCCCAAACTAGGGCTACTAGAACACCCCTCAGGAGGTACACACAAACATTTGTCAGCTTATTTTTTAACATTATATATATATATATATTTTTTTTTGACATGCACACATTTTTTTTCTCATCCATCAATAATCATTTGTGGCACAACTCTTTAAAATACACCAAAAGGTGAAGTTCAAATTCTAAAACAAGCAAAACATCATAAATAAATGAATAAAAAGGCCTAAATTCAAGGTTAATGTTGGACGAGACAGAGGAAAGAGTTCAGAGGAGCCTGCAGACACAAATAAATAATGTATAACATGAGCTAAGGAGTATTTGTGAAAAGAAATAAAGGCTCAGGGGTTTGGGAAACACTGGCCTCTATCGATATATATATTATAGCTTATTTTGTTTCAAAATACTTGTTTTAGTTGTCGCTGATTTCACTACTTTTCAGAACAGCATTAAAAAGCACAGTTAGACGGATTTCTGTGTGTTCTAACCCAGACCTTCTACACTACAGAACTCACTCACACGTGCTGTCCTTTATTGGAGAAAAAGTCAAAAGTGGCACATTTTGCGCAACTGTTTGTTAATAAATGTGCCTGTGTGGCATTTTTCCATCAGTAAATTTGACCCAAAATTGTCTTTCTGGTAAGACTATTTGAATTAAAATTATCACCATTTTGACAAAAAATATTGAGATATGAGTTTTGGTCCATATCGCCCAGCCCTAAGTATAACTATACAGTGTGGGATTGAAACACGTTAAACAGGAGTGTGCTCTGCTTTCCTCTCATGCAAACAATCACCACCAGTGCAAAAGCATTCAGGGAAAACGCTTTTTGTTATGCCAACAATGGAAATTCTTAGCTACGATGCATGAAACAATCAATGTGAGCATTAAAACAAAAACAAAAAAAGAAGTGTTTTATCACACAATGATTTTGAGGAACCTTTGCAGCGCGTTGTGGTTGAAGAGTTATTTCCCTCCCACTTCCTCTTCACTTCTGTTCTCCACAAATGTTTACAGATTCTTAGCTGTGCATTAAAGCATGAACAGCCACTTTTATTATTTGGCTACCTTTGAGGCTTACTGCATTATTGTTGTAAATTATTTTATTGCACATCAATTGTCCTGCCAGGTTTAGGCTTGTCAGAGCCCAATATGTAACAATGACCCGCATTATATATATATATATATATATATATATATATATATATATATATATATATATATATATATATATATATATATACATATATATATATATGTCAAGGTTCTCAATATGTGTAATAACACAAAACGTTTTTACATATTGAGCTCAGCATCTTGTTACATTATTGACCAGTTAATCATTTCAGGTTTTATCAATTTTCTTTTTATAACAATTCGAGTCTCGCTACATTTCAGGCCGTTGCTACATATCGGGCTCTAACAAAACTGAGTTTTGCACTACACGATAATATATGCCATTCCACAAAGAACAAGAGGACATTTGTTTTGCCATAGGACAATGTTTGTACCTGTATGTGACTTGTGTTGTTTTTTATTTAAAGTGCATCATGTTCAAGGAGTGTAATTTCACCTCTTGCCATTGGACTTTTCCCCCCTAAAAAACCAACACTGGCTTCATGGCAAAAAATAAAATAAAAATAATAATAATTATTGCACATTTATTGCAGTTTCTTTTTTTTTTGCACAGCTGTTTTTCACATTTTGCATTAAAGTGTAAATACACCCTAAAACCACTTTTTTTTATGCTGAATACATATATGATTAGGTATGAAGTGATGTAGTTTATTGATCATAGTCCCACTCTTCACATTTTAGTCAAATAATTTACATTTTGCATTTTTAGTTGTAAAATGTCAGAGTGAATGATTTTTGCTGTTGGGTGAGAACAGTTGGGGGCTCGTCCAGGATCTACAGTAAATACATCAGATAATGAGGTCCAAATTTCTGATAGAGCACCAACATCTTTTTGGATCAGTGACATCACTAACGGTCACTGTTGGCCCCACCCCTCCTATAAAAGATGGGAGGAGGGACCAGGTTTCCTCCTCTCACAGCCCTTAGTGAGCATTAATTGACAGCTCCATGTGGAACTGTGCAGCTGGCCGTGGGGGCGGGGTTGCTGTGACTGGGTGTGTCTTAACTGCTCTAGGAGCCACGCCTATAATCATGGCCTTTTTTGAATTTCCCTCTTGTGGCAGATCAGCAAAAACCTGTGGGTGTACTTACACTTTAAGTGTATTTTATTCTCTTTGAATAGGAGTGATTACAATATATTCATGATGCTGATGATAATATAAAGTTAAAAATAATTTAATTAAACCAACAAAAAATGGCTGAATGGCATTGTTGGCCATTAAATATTAATTTACTGGTAACTGACAATAAAAATCTCTAAAATTCAATGTTTATCTTCTACTATGAAGAAGCTTTGTCATTGGCATTCAGTTGGGGGGGGATTATGTTTTGGCACCATGGACAGAGGTCATGCTGACCTAGTAAATAAGGCTACAAGAATCACATGACAAACATGGACGGCAATATTCAAATTAGGCAACTTTGGGGATCAACGATCAGATTCTAAAGGCAAACCAACAATAATGGCATATTAAAGAGTTTTACTGAGAAAAAAACCCAAGATTTTCCTTTTTTCAAAATGCACCCTGAGCTTTACAATGGCATAAAGGAGAAGTTTTTGGCACTACGAGTTCACAAACACATAATTTAACGTCTCTACCTTAATAAAAATACATTTACATGCAATAAAACACCCAAAAAACAAAAGGTGATTAATAATATGAACTGCATGAGGTTGTCACTGTATGTTAGCATAAATAATTTCAGGTCAAGAAAGATGCTTTAATATTTTACAAGTCTCACCCAGTGTTAACTTTGACAGCAACTAGTCAAAACTTAGTTGTCAGGAATATTTGAGTAATAATTAACTAAATGACTTTCTTCTAAAGTAGTTCTGATTGGATTTTGTCCCATTTGAACATTATAGTTTCACTTTTATTGGTTAACTAAATTTGAGATCTTGTTCACATTCACACTGAACAGGCGAAGAAGTCATAACTACAGAGAAAGTTGCTGTAATTTAAAGGGATCCGCCACTGTTTTTACAAATTTTGTCTAAAACCTTTGAAATGTACTTATTAGAAGATCCATGCCTAAAAAAAGGCATTATTATGCACCATATTCATTTTATTGCCTTTTAAAAATGAGAGCCTGTGTTCCACCATCTTGAAATCACGTGATTGATGTCACACAGCCCCACTGCCTGTAAACGTCCCAGTATTTCCTAATAGAGTTAAACATTCAGCCTGCTTTTTAGATCATGTAGCAGCTTTTTTAGGCGAAAATGACAACTTGTGCTGCTTTTGGTTGCTCTTAATATTCACAGGGGGTGACAGATCCAACTCTGTGGTTTGGTAGTAAACAATGAAGCAGAGAAGAAGAGCTCTCCTAAGGGGCCTTTACTCTTCCTTAACTCATTCACTGCCAGCCCTTTTTAGAGCAGCCAACCCCATATTGCCAGGTGATTTTCACTGATCTTTTAAGGCCCACCAAATATTTTGTACTATCTGAAATATGAAACCAGATTCTGAAAGATTAGACTCTCTAGTTTCATCAGAAAAAATAATTTTGTTTCTAGCTTGTTTGGTTCTTCTGTAATCAGCAGTTGAATAGAGGCAAGTTTCACACAAATCACCAATTTGTGACAAAAAGCTGAAAAAAACCCATCTTTTTCTGAAAAATTTGTGACTTTGAGGCAATTTTTTTTTGCTTTAGTGATACCTCAACATTAGTTTCCTACCATAAAACTACAAAAACAACACTGTGACCGGGCTTTTGATGGCAACATTATTATTATTTTGCTTCCTCCTCCTCCCAGACATACCGAGTGTCACCGATTGCCCCACTTTATCGTTTTCTCTCACCATCACGACACTCAATAGTCCACTTAGTTCCACACATGCTTTGGTCGAGTGTGCGCTGCTGTAAGCTGCTGGGAGCTTCAGCATCAACTCTTGTCGTGCCATTTTCTGTCTCATAAATTCCTTTCCTCTCCCTCTGAGCTCTGCCCATCACGAGAGATCTCTCATCCAAAGGTGCGCTGCTGCCACCTACATGGCATCAGTTGGTCACTACATCATGGTACAAGCTCAACATTCACAGGAGAGCTTCTTCACACCATCTCCTAGCAACCCCAGCCGAAAAACACAATTAACATTTTTAGACATCTTTGGCAGTCAACGTTACTAATCCAAAAGTCGTCTTTGGCAATTAATGACTTAAACAGTGCGCGGGGCAAAATAATGGGCTGTTTAATATGTTAAGGTTTGAAATCCACTTTGATCTCCTGACATGTTTCAACTGTCAACCGCAGTCTTTGTCAAAGGCGTCAGCTGATCACTTTGATGTTTCCGTAACTTCACTGTAATAATTCCAGTAAGATTCTTTTTGTCACATTATTTAAATCATTATTCTTGCTAGAATTATTATGCGGAAGTCAAGGAAACATCAAAGCGAAAACTAAAGTTGTCAGTCAAAACATGTCAGGAGATCAAAGTGGATTTCCTGAGGAAAAGTTGTCTGAATAAATAAAACCTTAAAATACTATTCAAAAAGAAAACAAAAAATAATATTGCTGGAAACAAATGGGCTGTTTACAGACAATGGCGCCATGTGACGTCATCAGTCACGTGATTTCAAGATGGGGGAACACAGGTTCTTAAAGTGTAAAGTAGTCCCATTTTTAAAAGGCAATAAAATGAATATGGTGCATAATAATAATGCATTTTGATAGACATAAGATCTTCTAATTAAGAACATTTCAAAGATTTTAGGCCAAGTTTGTAAAAAGAGTGTAGGATCTCTTTAACTGATTCAGTGCCAGCCATTTTCAGAATTTCAACCCCCTCAGTGCCAGCCGTTTTTGAGCATTTTGACTGAATTTTAAAGACCCACAGAATATTTTGTACTATGACTATCTAAAATCTGACACCAGATTATGAAATAATGAAGCCTCTACCTTTCATCAGAATTTTTTGATGAAATTATTATTATTTTGCTATCTGGGTCAGAGTTGAATGGATTTCTTACAGTATTTTGGCGTTCCTCCAAGTTTCTCTACCATCAGTCTGCAAACACGCAACTTCCAACTCCTCCCGGACATGCAGTGTGTCACTGCTTGCCCCGTTTTTTTCATCGTTACACTCTTCAATAGTCGACTAAAGTTCCACACATGCTCTGATCGGGTGTGCGCTGCTGTGCGCTGGTGGGAACATCGACATCATCTCTCGTAGCGCCATTTTCTGTCAATATCTAAACTTTCAGTTTAGATATTGATGAGGGACCTCCGCCAAGGTATATTCTAGTAATCTCCATGAAAAAATGCAAATGACGAGTTATCTCGTCAATGGCACTGAGTGAGTTAAAAACGCATGTATTTCTGTTCAAAGAGACCGTTTCTTGGTACTTATACTGACGGGTTGTATTTGTATTAGCAAAAGATAAACTTCTTTCATTTGACCTTACCCTTTATTGATCATTCATTGGTCAAGTTTCTCTCATTTACATGTCAACTGAGGTGATTTTCCTGACTTTGTCACTGAAATAAATGTAGTAGACGAAAACTAGGACAAAAATTTGTAGTCAACAGTGGTCTGACCTCGAACAATGGAGCTCCAGCGCTGTGGTTATGTAATGTTGAGACTGAAGGCACATGAGGATGAGGACGTATAAAGGCAATTTAAGGGTGAAACGAGGGTGGAGGACTACATTCTAAAGGCAGAAGTCTAAGTCCTGTTATTAATCACATGCTGCTCAAGCAGCGAAGCCACAGTAAGTTTCCCTTTAAAACACAGAAACCCATTGCTTATTCTTGGCACAAGTGCTAATGAAAATGTGCATCCAACACCTTTGTGAGAGTTTATAAATCAATAATAGATGGATTTCCTCAGGGAACCCATGTAAAGACTGCTACCTCATCCAGGTCCACAGGGTAGTCGGTGAGGTGGGTGGGGCATTTGTCGTAGTACTTCCCCTTGTCGTTTTTCCATCGACCTGCCGGCAGGTAGATGTCCCTCTCCTGCTTTCCTGGCTCCAACACCGGGGCCACCATCAAGTCATCCCCAATCAGGAACTGGGAGTCGATCTTGTAGGCGGCCTCGTCATCGTTGGCGATCCACCACAACGGTCTGATGATTGGGTCTCCTGTGTCCAGAACCTCACTGGCCAGTTTAAGGACCCGTGGGGCTACGAGGGTTTTATGAAGCTCTGTGAATTTCTGCGCGATCTCCACTACCTGCAGACAAAGAAACCAAGTGTACGATACAGCAGAACAGAAGGTCAATAGATATTCATTTATTGTTGCTGTTTATTCGGTTCTATCGTAAATAGACTGTCTTTGACACATGACGAGCTCAAGCAAATGGTATGTTTTTATTGGGTTTTCTGCCCCGTTTTAGTTTCTTACTGTTTTTATTGTGTAATAATATGCTCCTATAATTGGTTTGTATTGAACTTCGTAATAAAGTGCTTTATAAATTAATTTGATTAATTGGCTGCGTGACTCGGCCACTTAGCCAATTTGTTTGGCTGTGTAAATACGAAACTACAATGATAATTCCTTATCAAAAACACCCCAAAAGTATTATTGGGCTTCCTTCCTGCATCTCTGAGAAATCCTCACTAATCCTGCTCTATGAGCTTCTGCTCTACCCTCCTCTGAAAAATGAGCAGTCTGACTTTATTGACGTCACTGAAGTATGAACCGCCCCCTCCAGGAAGTGCCACATGCCCAGTTCCCACTTTTAACAGGTCCTCGAACCAACATCAGAAGGTCCCTCACAGCAACAGCCTCTCCTCCCTCAATGAGGACAGCAGGTTTAAGGCCATAGTACTTCTGGCCTCGACACATCCAGTGTGTGTGCACAGAACACACTGGCAATCCATGGGAAACTGGCACTTCCTGACTGGTGACCACTTCCCTTTTATAACACCACCCATGGGGAAAGTGTGCCACCCTGTGGTTGCACCTGCCACATTCGACTTGATCTGACATGTTTGTGACACAATGCAACACAACGGTTGGACAAAACAAATGATCATCACCTTAATTGCACTATTCCTGTAGTTAATAGAGTTGAGGAGGAGAATAAAGTGACTTAGCAGCCCCGGTGAGCGAAGCAGCGAAATTAATCCACTGCTGCTGCTGATGTGATAAACAGAAACACACAGCCTGAAGCACTCACAAACACAACAGTCGCCTGAATAGCCATTTGTTTTACTGTAATGTGCAGTGTTTTGGCTGAAAACAATAACAACAGAGTGTGGATAGCACAATAAAATCACTTTGGTGATCACTGATCTCCCTTGCTAGCGCGAGACTGCGAGGCATGAAGTCAGCGTCTATAGACACGCCTACTCAAGAATATGCATAAGCAGGCACCAAACAGGTGTTTTTAGAACTGCTCAGAATGTCACTTTTCAGAGGGATAAAACACTGGAAAACAGGCAACTTTGGGAAAATAAACCTCAAATACTATGTTGTTGAGGTTCTTAGAACAAATGGAGATGGGTGAAAAATAGCATGATATAGGACCTTTAAGAAAAGACTGAAAACAGAGACATTAAATGTAGTCTTTAAAGAAAGAAAAAAGAAAAATTACTGTTTTTTCCTGATTTACATCTTTACAGTGATTAAGTGTTATACAAACAGTATCAAACTGTTTTTACTGTAAAACCTACAAACTTTTAACCCTATTTAGCATGTTTAGTATGATTATGGGAAGTTTAAAACAGAAGTAAAATGGTTAAACTTTGAAATGAAATTCAGAAAATTTTCAAACAGAAAATGTGAGTACTTATTAAGGATGCAACAATATTCGGTATTTTACCGAACCGTTCAATACGCCCTGTTCAGTTCAATGCACAACGGCAACCAACAGAATTTTTGGTACGTTTCCCGTCACAAAACCTTTTAAAAACTTTGTGTAGCCGCGCATGCTGTGTGATCCCCTCAGGAGCAGAGACATTGTTCAGGCTCAGTGCCATGCGCTGCTCATGCCGCCTAGGAGCCAATCAGCGCTTTGCATGCCAGCAGCAGCAGCATGGGTACGCGCGCGTGTGTGTGTGTGAGTCAGTGACAGTGTGAGATCATTTCTCTTCTGACCGTACGTTAGCATTCCTCACTTTCTTAACCATTCAAAAATGTAGAAAGTAGCCAAGAAACCAAGAAAAACAGAAGTAAACAACATCCATGTTTGTATGAGTACTGAAGGGGGCGTGTATCTTAAAGAGACAGAGGCGAAATCGAAGCATCATGAACTATGTGCTAGAGAGGGAAATTTCTTTTCAGTTTTTTTTTTATTTGCTGCTTTTTCCCAAATAAATTTGGGTAGCATAGTTATGAGTATAGTATAGAATGATACTATGTGCCTGAAAAAAAAAAAACATGATACCCCCCCTTTTATGCCCTCTTGTTCGATTAATTTGGATGCTGTACTTTACATTGATGTTAACATTTTGTATTATTCATAACAAGAGGCCTAGGCAAGTACTGCCTTCAAGTGTGCAGGTTGTTAAAAGGTTTGTTCAAGTATTTTGAATGAATGCTGCACTTTGTCATGGTCACATTTAATTGTATTTGTAGTTGTAGTGTTAGTACTAAACTTAATATTTCATCTGATTATATCTATATGCTTTAAATTATTTTAATAATGCAATATTGCCTTTGCGAGTCTGAGTAGTTTTATATTAAGATACCGAACCGTGGGAAAACTGTACCGTTGCATTCCTGTGATAAACCTGATTTTAAGCATAAAGCACTAATTACGCACATACAGTATAGGTGGTGTTTTAATGAGCTCACCTCATCGTCATAAGCCCAAGGTGGTATGGAGAACTTCATGACTGGCATAAAAGCAGAAAGCTCCAACCATCGGATGTACAGCTCTCTGTCTGGAAGCCCATCTTTACCACCTTTGTTTTAAATGAAGTAACACAAACCACAAGAACAGGGGACGAAAACCAGATAAAAAAATCAGGACGTGTTTATAGGTGAGGAGAATACTCTGCAGGAGTGTGAAATACCTTCAGTGCGGTTAGGGTAAGCGTTCCCTCCGATCACATCAGGAAGAACAAACTGGTAGCCCAGGACGCTGATGGTCAGAATAGTGGGGATGATGGACTTAAGTCCGAGCTCGTGACCCCACACTGAGTCTCTGTCGATGATGGTGAAAAAGCAGGAGATGTTCTGACTCTGGTGTCCCACTTGGAGCTCGGCACGCTCACTGAACGGAACGGCCATCTCCGTGTAGCGATGGCTGAATGTGGACGGGTCGGACAGCGGCACCAGAGTGCTGAACTGACGGGGCAGGTGGCTCGTTTCTCCTGCGTCGAACTTAAAGGAAGCCACGTTGTAGCGATTCTTCAGCGTGCGGAGCTGTGAGGAGAACCAGTCCCGAGCTGATGGGTTGGTGAAGTCCAAGATGCCTCCGATCCCGTTTCTCCAGCGAACCAGCGCGGGCAACTCCCCGCTGGGCTCACGGACAAACAGCTCCTTCTCCACCGCTATGCCAAAGTTTATGGAGTCGTAGTTGATGAAAGGATGCGTCCAAAGAGACACCTCAAACCCTTCTGCTCGCAGTTGGTTAAACATTCCGCTCGCATTGGGAAACTTCTGGGGGTCAAAGTCAAACTCCCCGTAGTCGGAGGTGTAGCGGTCGTCCAGCTCCAGGTGTGAGCAGGAGAAGGCGTGTCTGGTGATGTCAGAGGCGTAGCGCAGCAGCTTCTCCTGAGTGATTGCCGTCTTGTGCAGCGCCCACGTCGACCAAATGGGGTGTTTAAAGACCTCTGTCGACGGAACTTTTTTGGGCTTCGGAAAGTAACGACGCACCTGAACACAACAGATGAAACCAGAGATACCGACTAAAAACAACAGTTTAACAGAAAAAATATACAACCGGAAAATTTCACTCATTTCCTCCGCCTATAATGTGCCAACCACTTGTGACCCAACTGATCCATATTTGGCCACTGAAACAAAATAATAATACTTTGACAACCCTGATATTTAAAACCAGTTTTATAATTTATGAATTTGAGTAAACTCTAATAGTGAGTAGTGTCTGGTTTGTGAATGTGTTTTTTGTATGTATGAAATGAATTAAACTTGTGTGTGGCATTATGAACTTTTGGTATTTGTATATGGTTTACTGTCTTATTTCGTATATATCCCCATGTGACCCCAGCCCCTTGTAACCTAGCCTGTGACCCCGGCCACAATTGGGGCAACAAATGGAAATTAGCCACTGGCTACAATCTGGCGTGTTTACATTTATGTATTTTTATTGATGTATGTCCATTAACATGCATTGTCCCAATCAAATTAATTAATGAATTCATTAATCAATCAATCAATCATGACCAATCACAACAAGAAGACAGCCATCAAAATCCCCCGCCAGATTGTTTGTCAATATACGTAACTCACAACCTTTTCCTAAATGTCCTAAATCTAAGAACTTACATGTATACATAAAATATTATCACATCAGAATATAAAATTACTAATTATCCTTAACGGTTTGTAAAAAAAGCTGTCCCCTTTGAAGATACCTCGAACAGAGTAAAAACACGGCACAGGGGCAATACCTTTCGGAAACATATATGCGCACATCTACTTTTCGAACTCCATCAAGGAATTGATATCCTAAAGCCACACGCCAAATTTGGTTATCCTATCTTAAACGGTTTCTAAGAAAAGCTGTCTCCTTTTAAAGGGGACATATCATGCTAAATCCACTTTTTTAGCCCTTAAATGCATTTTGTTGTATATCAAATCAAATTAGTCTCTTCAGGTGCTCCGTAGATATCTTTATATTCTGTTTTGGTCATATTTTTCAATCTGTTTCGATTTTTCTATTCTCTATTATGTTTTTTGAACTATTACATCACAGTATTTGCAGCGGAACTGCCAAATTAGGACATCGACTCCAGGTCCAACACTTCGAGCAATCCGCCATTTTTATTTCTCGCTTTTATTTTGTAGTCCAAGCTCCAGGATGCAGACGTTACGAGAGGATAAGTCAAAATGTTCAGTTGCTGGATGTAGTAACCCACACGCTTCATTACACCGTCTCCCAGCATCAGAACCTTTTCCAAAGTGCCTGGTTGAGTTTTATTTTTCACGGAAATGTACCCATATCTGTGGGTAAGGTCATTTTTGTGTGCGCGAAGCACTTCAAGGATGACTGCTTCTGCAACCTCCGCCAGTATAAAGAAGGATTTGCCGAAAGACTTTGTCTGATTGAGGGTTCAATTCCTTCTATCTTTGGAGATGACGAACAGAGCACTTTGGTAAGCTGTAAATAACGCTAAAAAGTGTGATGATAAGACGTCCCTGTCATTGTTTTGTTAGCATTAGCAGTTGCACCGTCTTCAGACTTCATATGTTAGCGCTGTGTGCTCGTTTTAGATCCTTGATGATATGGCCTACGTGGTTTAATTTAAGTCTAAAGTTTTCATTAGTCATTTCATTTTGCCGTTTTTGTCTTTGAAAAGACTGTATTAAAATGCATTTCGTGACGTTAGCTTGGTGCTAGCGTTAGCTCGGTGCTTGTGTTAGCTCACTTGTTAGGGTTCTGCAGGTTCATCATCTTCATTTTCATCTCGCTCCGCCGGGTCCGACTCTGGCTCGAACATGTAAGGCTGGATGGACAAGTCTTCTGTTGTTGACATTTTGTAAATAACCTCTGAATAAAAAGTTTATGCGCCGCTACATAGCCGTATCTCTTCAAACAAACTACAAAAATGGCCGAGCAGGGTGGAGTTGAACCGAGTGTCACCTGAAGAGGGGGCGGGGTATGGAGTGTCTCATTTGCATTTAAAGAGACCGCACCAAAACGAGTTGCTCTCAGAAGCACATCAGAAAAGGGGTAGAAAAGGGGCCTGTGGAGCTATAATAATGAGGAATTCAGACCCAAGCATTGCAGTTCCGCTTTATATAGACCACAACTGTATGATTTATATGTAAAAAGGAAGGATTTAAAAACATGATATGTCCCCTTTAAGATACCTCGAACAGAGTGAAAATGGAACAAGGGCAATAACTCCGGAAAAAATAATTGCGCGCTTCTCATTTTCAAACTCCATCAAGGTATTGATACCCTGAAGCTACACACCGAATTTGGTTATTCTATCTTAAACAGTTTCTGAGAAAAGCTGTCCCATTTAACTCAGACGGACGGACGGAGCTCAAACCGTCCACACTTCGTGGTGAGGAATAATAATACGTGCAACAGTGAAAGCATGTTTGTCCTCTGCTTATCTAGATATCTAGACACTCCCACTAAGAACTGAGTATTAATGTCACATGAATCTTTTAATCTGAATACTGAATAAAAATACAAATTGTTAATGTAATTTATTTTTTATGTTGATTGTCTAATGAAAAATGAAATAGGACACAGTTTCTACTCACCATGTACTTGTGAATAGAGGTGACATCAGACCCAATGCACACTCTGTAGCTGAGTTCTGGAAAAGCCTGGGCACCGTCTGGAGGTCTAAAGGGAGAGTTCTGGTAGCGAGCCTGGAACCTCAGTGTCCTATTCCTCTCTGACCAGCCCAGATGAAAAGGCACCGTGTCATTGATCTTGATCGCAGTCGCATTGGAAGACAGCCAATAACTCTCTAAAATCCCACCAAAGGCATTTCTGTTGGAGTAGACGTCACTGGTGATGAAGGGCCGCGGTTCTTCCTCCCCCTGGATCCTAATGGGCCAGTGTGGTTTTGCCATCTCGGCCCCTCCATACCAGTGGGAGTCAAAGGAGGCCATAGCGTGTTCCACCATGTCCTTGTTCTGTAACTCCTCCCAGCGAACACGGTAACACATTACTGTGTCCTTGGGTCGGACCGTCTGAATAAAAAAGTTGAGCTTTCCAGACTCTGAGCGAGTGCAGCTCAGAATACTTCCTTCCTTAGAGCAGGAGTCCAGATCCAGAGTACCAGACCTAATAAAACATTTAGGGGAAAGGACATACAAATTAGATGTTATTTATTGTTATTATTGCAGACAAAAAGTTTGTAAGTGAAGCTCAGCCTATCAACACAGATCATTTATTTGAGATAGAATTGTTTTTTTTTTTTTAAAAGCACTTACCTTGTCTTTTTCATCATTTCTTAATATATATATATATATATTTATTTTTCTTTATTAGGGGAGTGCATTGCCATGAATCTGACAATACGATACAATTCACAATACGATATATTCAGTTCAATTCAATTAACTTTATTTTTCCATTAGGAACTTCCTTTGTGACGGAGTGTAAGTGCTATAAACAGAGGACAAAATGCTGTAAAGGCCACATATATATAGATACACATGACACATTTCACATATAAAAAGCTTTAAAAAGGAATCTTTCCAAAAAACTGCAACATGCATTATATACTGTATATATATTTAAGGTGACTAAAAAAGGTCCCAATATATCCCGATACTAAACAATACGACAGATATTGCCATATAAATAATTACAAATACCACCTTTACAAGTACAAAATGGTATGAAACAAGATTTATTTATTTTTTTATACTTGCAAGAACAAGTAAATACTAACCAACTAATTCAAGTACTAATATCAAAAACAAGTGGTATGTTTATGAAACTGTCAAATTACCAGTACATTTTTCAAAAAAGTTAAACTTTTCTTCTACATAAGATTCTGATTCTGTTAAGTTCTTTTTTTTTTTTTTTTTTTTTTAAAAGTAACCACATCCATCTATAAAAGTGTCCAGTATGTTTTATGAAAATAAAGTGCGATCAATTTCCAGCTAAAATGCATTGAGGTTGAGGTAGTTTAACAAGGTCTGATGTGGTTCACTGACACCTAGTGATTGGGTGTTTACGTGCTATGCATATATTAGCGCAATTAAATGTTTAATTTCAATCAAAAACATGATTAAAAATATCAATTTGAACATTTTTTTGGATCGATGTGATAAATGCGTGGTGAAATATCATGATATATCGCCAAATCAATATTTTCATACACCCTTACTCAACACACAAATAAAAGAGAGTCAAAAAAAATTAAATTGTTTTTGTTTTAAATACATGTTATTTTCCAATGTATTATTTATTGCAGCTTTGTAATACTGTAATAGAAAAAAATATTTCAAACTTATTTGAAAAATACTATATTCCCTTGATTAATGTTATATATCATATTATATTATATTAAATATATTTGTATTATTATGTAATATATTGTTTTTACATTAACACTTTGTATACAAGTGTGTGATTCTGTAATTTGCACCTGACCTTTATTAAAATAATGTTAAATAATAAAATTACCTGAAGGCCATGGTAAAGACGACGGCTCCTGCCTGGTTACGGATGATGAAACCGTCCTTGTTCAGGTCCAACAGCTCAGTTTTCAGCAGCTGGGCTTTACGCAGAGACACAGTGTAGAAGCACCAGGAGAACACGGCGGCCAGCACCAGCAGGAAGCCCAGCAGACTGGCTAACACTAGGGGGCGCCCTTCGTGTCCCAGTTTCTTTTTGAGTGGAGAACCACCGAGTCCTCCCATCATATGCTGCTCCCCCCCGGGGGCAGCCGGCACCATCTGATACATGCTGGTAAACGTGGACTAAAGTAGGAGGAGTTACCAGTTGGTTTTAAAGAGGAGGGACTAGCTGTGGTTAACCTGAGGTTAGTCTGATGTCTGTCTATACGCTAATGGTTACTAGCAGCTCCATGACAGGAAGCTCAGGGATTTGGCAGAACCTGTAAAAACAAACAAACTTTTATTGGAAGTGAATATGTGACATACACGTTTAAACGTGCAGAAATATCAACAGACAAATGTCAGGTTTTCATTTCATTTCAACAAATGAGAAAAAGAGAAATTTGTTCATAATAAATATATGCTTTAACAAATAAACAACAAATGATTATAAGACACAGAGGGAAGCTACAATAGCCTCAACAAAAAGTTGGGGTCCGAAATAAAAATGAAAATTTTCATGAAAAAAAATAGTTTTATATCCCAAGAAAGAGTCATCTTTATACTATAAATTAAAACGGAGATCAGATTTTTTCTTACATTCCCACATACAGTTATTGGCCAATGAAAATAGTAAAAAACATTTTTTTTAGATTTCAAGTGACTGTCACCGAATATCCAATGCATATACAGTATGTGACTAATCATTAGTGATGGGAACAGTCTATGTTTATAGCTCTAAACTGATGAAATTACAGGGAGCTGAGGCATATGCTAAGCGGTTTACTGAAGCCCCAAACATGTTCCAGACCCAAAACCCGACAAGGTTTATCTCAATTTTGAGGTGTTGGCATGTCCACCATATAGAATGTATAGCAGATATTTTGGTATATTCTGAGAAAGTAGGTGGAGCTGTATTACTGTACCACATTTCAGTTTCCTATGTGATGTAATTCCTGAGATATTGGAAGTTAAAAATGGAAAAAAAATAAGAACACACAAAAATCGACACCCCCCCCCCTCACTAAATTGACCATATCTCAAAAAGTGTTAATGCGATCAACCTACAAATTTACACTGTGCCTATTGATTAATTAAGGAACAATTCGTAAAAATTTCAGAATATTTTGAGACCGAAGTGCCAGTGTAAATCACCAATTTAATGACGATACGAGATCGATTCTTCACTGATATCACAGTCTGCTGTGATTCTATTCTATTCAGAGAAAATCCATCAATTTAAGACAATTTTATAATATATTCCCATTTAATACAATCAGTTACAATTCACCTAAAGTTAGAATAAAATACAATGAAAATGTAAATGTTTTGATGTTTCCATAAATTTGATTGGATCATTGCTTAACCGTGTGGTTCACAAACCTTTTTTTTTCTCTATGCAGTCTAACATTATTATGACTCTTCTAAAATATGTGATTGCACATTTTACATTATTTTTTTATCAGTTTTTAAGATGAAAAGTTAAGTTTTACTTTTTTTCACCCATTTTGTTTAAATTTTGTTGTGATGGGGGGCCCTGAAAACTTAAATTTTTTTTACACCCCTAATCAGTGTGAGAAACAAATTGGTCTTCTCCATCCCTGTTGTAAACACTGTCAACATCACATACAAATAAAGATACAAAGCGTGGACGTGCACTTGATCTGTGTGTGACTGTATATTACAGCGATGGGTGTTTTTCCTCAGTAGTTGAACGTGGCTATTTCCAGAGATGAAATATGCAGTTGTGCTGAGCGCTACAGTTCAGATGTTATATTATCTACTAAATGGCAGGTAGCTGCTCACGCACAATGCCAAGAGAACCAATGAAACGGTGAAGACAGCCTATGATCATAGAAATGGCAGACATCATGTCACCATGACTCAATTACATCCATCCTCTGGTTAAAAACTCTGTTGAGTAAATAATACTGCGATCCAAGACAACTACAGGTTTCTTTTCTAGTCATTCAAGATTCTTCTGATACGAGAAAATATCAGCATGCATCATGCATGCTTTTATTACTTTGATGTGTAGAATGAAAAAAACGAACTCATATATTATTAATCAATGGGTTACAGACAGTACATTCTAACCTCCAACATAAGAATATTCTACAACTGATTTTTTTTAATTAGAAAAACCTGATAAATAACCTTAATGAATCCAATAACAACTAAATTACATAATCCGAAATTTTAGATTCAAGAGAAAAAACCAAAAGTGGCACATATTGTGTAGCTGTTTGTTAATAAATGTGCCTGTGTGGCATTTTGCATCAGCAAATTTAACCCAAAATTGTCTTCATGGTCAGACTTTATTGAGAAAAAGTATTGAAATATGAGTTTTGGTCCATATCACCCAGCCGTAGTTTTATAAAGATTGGATGCCAGAGTCTAGATAGATTTTTAAAAAGTACTTTAGAATGAGAGAGAGAGAGAGAGAGAGAGAGAGAGAGAGAGAGAGAGAGAGAGAGAGAGAGAGAGAGATAGTTGTAAGATTTTGGACAGTGATGAGAGAGCTTGAGTATGGATAAAATCTCCCCTCTTCTGTACATCATTGTCCAAGTTACACATGCATTTTCAGTGACTTCTTCTTAGTTTAACAAGTGATTTCAACAAGCACTTTCCTAAAGTGACAAAAATAACATTACACAACAACATGTCATCATGTTACCACAGACTGGTGGCCTAGCGGTCAGAGAACAAGGCTGGAAGAAGTGTTGGATGACAGGGTACAAATGTTGTTGGAACTACTTTTGTGAACATTTACACACAAAAAATACATTGAAAAATATTTTGGTCACACTTTATTTGAAGTTTTATACATAAGGCAGACATTACGCTATCATTATTATGACATGACACCTGTCATTAGCATAAATAAGGTGTCATGAAGGATGTCATTAAGTGTTGTTAGCTAAATTATGGCACCTTTGGAGCTGTGTTGTCATTTTTTGGAGTTAGTGGTTAGAGTTAACAGGGCTCGAGACTGCGACCAAATTGGTTGCATATGCGACTATTTTTTCAGTGTGTGCGAGTGAAAATTTCGTCCGGTCGCATCTGTGTGAGTGCGAGTGAAAATACAAAAGGAGGAAACGTCCTCGTCCTGTTGAGTCTTCTTCCTGTGAATCAGGGTCCGACATAGACACTACACACGCTGCCATGTCCCCAAACACGCTGCTGCGTCACCAACACTGGGGAGAGACACGGTCCATGCTGCGTTCATGGACACTGGGACAAACACACACTAGGGACAGGCGTCCAGGCACAAAGAGCAACAGAGAGCATGGGGGTGGGGGCGACAAGCGGACGTGGGGTGGGGGAGATGGGGGTAGAGAGAGGGTTTGACACGTGTTATGTAGAGAATTATATAATTCATACATTTTTCGCAATTCATTAGGGATGTAACGATTAATCGTAAGGCAGTTAAAAATTGATTCATAGGTATCACGGTTGATATCGATTATCTGAAAATTGAATCGCAGTACTTTTTTTAAACAGCAGAGGGTGCTATCCAAAAATGTTGGCGACGGGCAGAATCTGGGTTACCAGCGCCCTCTGATGGTCCAAACAAATATCTGATGTAAATACAATGCAGACTGGCTTTTTTAAAGTCCAATTGTTAAGGCACAAAAAACATTTTCAGTTGCACTTTTGAAAAGAAAAATAACTATTATGCCGTTTTGCATTGTTTACTATAGAACCAGAATTTAAATTAATAGGCTTCTTCTTCATTTGTATTATTCCTTTATTTATTTATTTCATTCAAGATTTATTTTTAGTTAAATTGCATTGTTCTGAATAGTTTATCAAGGGATTCTTTTGACAATGAAAAATGAAAGGAAAATAGCACAGTATTTTCTAGTTTTTTTTTTCCAAAAAAAATAAAGGAATATTTTTCAATCATTATTTCTCTACAGTCCCATTTTGTAAAATAAATCAAGAGAATCGTATCGTGAACCCAGCATCATGAATCGAATCATATCGGGAGTTGAGTGAATCGTTAACTCCCTACAATTCATAGTTATTCCCAAGAGTCTCAAACAGACACAAACATGATGTGAAGATGAAACTGTCTGTGATTATAATCCTGACCACTAGGGGGTTTCAAATGACCCATTTCTCGAACCAATGGCTGAAGAGCTTCGATACCTCACGAGGCTTCATTACACCATCACTACAAATGGCTTATTAACTGATGAACTCTTTGTCTAACCCACATTATAAACTTTAACTTTATTAAACTGCTAACAGGAGAGGACTTTAAAGTGTTTTTCCCCGGACTGACAGAGGAGAGAGAGCAGATCAGTTTTCCACTGCTGCACTGATCGATTATCGATTAGTTGTGCGCGGGCTGTTGACGCTGCACTGGGACATTACTGACACTGCTACTGACTGGTTGTACCAGTGTACTAGCTGTCGCTAACTACGTTACTGGTCCCACTAAGAGTGATTCTGACCAGCTCCTATACCCAGTGACCGGTTGAGACTGGTTAAAATTACATGGAAGCCTTTTATCAGCGTTAATATAAACATTAACAGAGTTCTCCTACCTGTGCCTGGGACTCCTTGGTGTGTTCACTGTGTCTGTACGCACTGCGCAGGTGCAGCAGCCAGGCTTATTCTCGCCCCGCCCCTCCTGAGCAAAGAGAACTCTGGGAAATGTAGTACAAGGTTAAAAAACGGAAATACACAAGATAATCTAAATTCAACCTTTTAAAACATATCTGCTCCTCATAATAGTATTTATATTATGAAAAACATTACTTTCAAAACACAAACTATTTCTATTTGCGATAACAACCGTAATACGGTAGTATTACATTTAAAACGTGTTTTATTTTGATTTGGTTTTAGGGTCAATGGTGCATAAAGTTTTTTACGAAATATTTGATAACTTACAAAGTTTGAATGAATATTATGGAAATAAAAATAGAAATGGCTAAATGGACTACAAAACAGGAAATCATGCCAAATGGGGCAGATTTTGTGTAATTTCAAAGCTGTTTTTGAAACATCTTTATTGCAATTATTTATATACTGTATAATTCATTATTTTTTGCAATTAATTATTTATCGAAAAAGAAATTACAGTTTAAATAAATTTATAGTGAGTGTATATACTAAGGTACTATATATCTTGTTTTCAGTATTAATTTAGTATATATTGTATATATATATATATATATATCCAATCAGAACACATGTGAAAATGTTGTCTTATGCATTGACCACAACAAATCTGTCTGTCTGTAGTTACAGTACAAACATTATTACCATCCCATATCAGGTTGATCAATAGTAATTGAATCTATATCTATCACATAATTTTTAGTTGACTAAAATCTTAATGTAATTTAGTTGACACTAGACTAGAAATGAAATTGTCCTGATGACTAAATGTTGACATTTTAGTAAAATAAATAAATAAAAATAAATAAAACTATGACTAAAACTAAATCCAAATCAACAGCGGTTTTTTTTTTTTTTGTTTGTTTTGTTGTTTTTTTTAAATAATAAAAATAAATATATAAACCTTAACAACCATAAGAAACTTTTTTTTTTTTAACTGAAACTTTTCTTTTAACCTTTAATAATACTGAGACCGTTTCTTTTTTCCTTCTTTCTTTTAAACAGTTTTGAGGTCCACTGAACCGTTAATACAACAGAATCTACCGTGGTGGTCAGTCTATATTGTTGATGTCCTGGTGTGACTTTACCACCGAGTGTCAGTGTTGAGCTACAAACTGAAGAACTGGAACCAAACAAGAAAGTAGGCATGAGCAAGCGTGTATTATTAATGTTTATTTACCTGCAAATATTACATTTTAACGTCCCTTTTAACGGGAAAATACCTTGAAAATATTGGATGGATGGAATATCATTATTTTCTGCATTAATATCTTCAAACTGTCCACTTATTATCGTATTTAGAGTCATATCTTTTTAAAACAAGTTAACATGATTGATTGCTGTTGTCATTTTCTGTCAAGTTAAAATTACTGTTTATTATTTATTGACAATTTAATGCCCTAACATTGCAGACACTTCTTTGTTAAATTAAAGCAGAAACAGAATGACTATCATGTTGTAATAGCAGGGATAAAAGTGATTAAGACAGCAGTGGGTATTCATGGCAACAGTGAAATTAGCAGCTGGTGCATGTTTTAGTGGAGAATGATGACTGTTTTAGTAACTGCAAAAGCAAGTCTTTTTATTAATGATTATGTTTGCTCTTGTTTTTTCTTCTTCCCAGAGCCAGTTGTTAATGAACCACTAAAGCAAACACAAAGTGACTCATCCAGGGCAGGGAGATGATGTTGCTACTGTCTCTGCTGTGTTATGTTGGATCTGCAGTAGCCTGTCTGCAGTGTGACCGCTCCATCAGAATCCTACATGAGGACTTCATCCTCTCAGCTCCATCACTGAGCGACCAGATCGAACTGAAAAAGATCAATGACCAGGCCATTGTGAGCTACAAAAGCACTAGTCAGGAACGAAAGGGAGTCATTGGTGAGAACAAATGACAAATTAGAGTTTGTGAAAGGATGTAGGATGTCTAAGGTCACTTTATGCATGGATAATGTCAGTATTTAAATTATAAAAGTTATAAAAGTTATAAATTACTTTATATGTAATTTATAACTGGATGTGCAAACTAGGGCACATCAATCAAACTGGTCTGTGTTTGGCCCCAGAACTAAAATGAGTTTGACACCCCTGAATTAGACTCAAATTAGGTCCACAGTTATATAGAAAACAAACTTTTTAGTTTTATGAGGAAAAGGTTACACTTGATTAAAACATATGTAGTTGTATATTCAGAGGTGTAAAGAGTACTGATATCTCACTCAATTAGAAGTTCTGTTACTTTATTAAAATTGTACTCAAGTACAAGTACAATGAAGTCGTACATAAAATACTCAAGTACAAGTTCAATGCTGTTTTGGCGCCGTACATTACATTTAATCTGATTTGTCTGCTATGATGTGATGCATTTTTGTTCAGATCCAACCACACTATACAGAGCCAAGACTGAGTACCAGAGTGAATTCAACCGCTTCCTGAAGGCTGAGCGAACAGGTGAGATGAAAACAATATTCATGAGAACTCAAATAGTTTTGAAACTAAACGTTGAGGTTTTGACTGACGTGCGTCTAGGCGGGAAATTCCAAAAATGTCTTGATTATGGGCGGGGCCTCTTGAGTAGTTCAGACGCGGCAAGTCTAAAGTATCAAATATCCAAAAAATAATCTATGCTATGCTAACTAGCTACTCAATACTCACTATAATTACCTCTCTCTTCACAATTATCTTTATTCAACCTATGTACAACAGATTCAGTGCTGAGCAAGCTACTTGGAAAATATAATGAGCCTTATTTAAGCAATATCACACGAGAGGGGGTGTTGTTGTGCTGAAAATATCAGCACTGGTGTGATTCGGTCGTGCGGCCTCGTGGCGTAGATAATCACACCAGTGCTGATATTTAGCTCAACGGCACAACTTTGAATGTGATATTGCTTTTATACAAAAGTTCTTCAAGTGCATTTTATTAGTTAACAGTATTAAGTTACAAAAGATTATCAACTTGTCTTATTTAATCATTTATTTAGCTGTTATAGTGCTGTTGTTGCTGTATATCAGCACTCATGGAATGCCTCTTGTCCAACCAAATTACTTGGTCGGAACTAACTGTTGTATATAGTAGCTTAACTATCAAAATTATATTTAACTCAACATCAAATGAACTTCATTCCAAGTCGGTGCTCTTTAGTAAAGATGGGTTAATATATTGTGTGACAAGATATTGCGATATATTGTCGATGGCATAAGTACTATCACGATATTTTGAAGGGGTGGATTCAAGCCTTTGCTTCTCCGCTACTTCTTTCCATGGTGAGCGTGTCTTTCTGACTGCAGGAGACACAGCCAATGACCAATGGTGTCATTGCTGCGTGAAAATATAGCCATGCTAATATTGTTGCAAAAGAACATGTGACACTACGATGGCACTAACCACTGAGAAATGTATTTACACTAGTAAAGCTGTTACTGCCCAACACTGCACAGATTGCAGAGTACAGGTTCTAGTTTTTATAGGAGGGGCGGAGCCAACTCTTCTGGTTTGTATTTGATGTCAACATTTTCAATCATCAACACTACTTCATACCAAATACATTTGTTTTCACTAGAAAAAAGTGATTTCGGGGTTTAGTTACTGTTTAACACTAAAATCAAAATAAGTACATTAACAAGTGTCAATATTCTGCATTTTTATGTTGCTTGAAAACAGAAGATGCTTCTTTTTTTCTAAGGCTCTGTGACATTTGAAGCTATTCAGATAATGGAGAAAGGCAGGAAGATCCTGGAGAAAAACTTGGATGTCTTCATCCATGATGGTAATTTCTATTGATAACGAGAGTTCTGCACAGCAAGAGATGGGACGCCACATGTTTCATTATTGCTCTGTGTGCAATGCATTAGTTCAACAATAATATGTTGTGCTCTTGTTTTTCCGTCTGTCTCTCCCTCAGGATTGTGCCCCAACAAGTGTGGTAAGTTTGACTCGACTGATCCTCCCATCAGGGGTGATATACAATAGAGTACATGAATAGCTCATAAAGCCTGTAGTGTGTACTTGTGTGTGTGTGTGTGTGTGTGTGTGTGTGTGTGTGTGTGTGTGTGTGTGTGTGTGTGTGTGTGTGTGTGTGTGTGCGTGCGTGCGTGCGTGCGTGCGTGCGTGTGTGTGTGTGTGTGTGTGTGCACTTTCAGGACTTCTGAAAAGAAGAGTAATGGACTGCCTCTCATGTCAGTACATGATGTACATGTGTCCCTCTCCATCCAATCAGCAGGACTGTGGCGGTATATTTTATTAAGTGCTTCAGTGTTCATGATCTCAGTGGGTGGATGTGCAAGTGCAGCATGCTGTGCATTCAGAGTACATGGATACACGCTGTCATGTGTACACGTGTTATAAGGGGAGGTCCTACTGCTGCTGCTGCTGCTGCCGTCCATGTGGAGCAGGACTAATGAAAAAGATTATTGGTGTAATCCCCCCCCCCTCCCCTCCCTCCCTCCCCAGAGCTCTCAGTGCAGTCTGAGGAAGGAGGACAGGCTGTGTTGGACTGTTTCTTCCCGTGGCATCGACTGGTACTGGGGAATCCAGAGTATCACTACTCCTGGATACCAGGAAGTAAAAAGGTCTCTCACTTAATGACAAAATGACTGATAATAACCAAAGGAAATCCCCGTCTGTACAAGCTGTCCTCTATTTAAACTAATGTTTATAACAGCGGTGTCAAACTCATTTTAGTTCAGGGGCCAAATACTGAACGGTTTGATAAGTGGGCCACAGATTTTATGTGGGAAAACAAGTAATTTCAACATCATTGTTCCTAGCTAGTTGCACCTGATACATAAAAAAAAAAATGCAAGAAACTGACAATATCTAAGCAATAAGTGATCAACAGGATTTTCACTTTAAATGTCCTAGATTTTGTGACCGATTTCTATTTAAATAAAGGGAAATACTAAGTAGTGATTTGAGGAAAATTGAAGGATTTTGTAAGAATTTTGAGCACCGGGAAAACTGTGAGCCCCTGCAAAAATTGTTGAGTTTCTTTTACGCAATAATTCATGTTGTCTCTGTCATTTTTATTTTCTCCTGTGGGCCGAATTGGATGCTCCAAAGAGCCGGATTTGGCCCCCGGGCCATGAGTTTGACACTGATCTGAAAATAATGATCTCTAACTTTGCATTGAAACTTTCTCAATTATTCAACAGTGGGATGAGAATAACGCCACGACCTTAGTGGTGACAGACGAGTCATCTGTGATTTTAAATCAGCTGAGTGTCAAAGACCAAGGAATCTATCGCTGCTCTCTGCAAAAAAACAACGGGACCATCTTCTCTCAAGTCACTTTCCTCCTCACTGGTAAACACTGCAACAGACTGAGCACTTTGTTTGAACAAAAATGACCCTTCGCTAATCTTCTAACACATTTCATATTATCGTTATCACATAAACCACATTTTATCATAGATTATGGTGCCACTGAATTTTAAATTTAGCTAAAAAATGTTTTACCTTTCCTTCAAAATGACTTTTCAGTCCTAAAACGGACATGTTGGTTGTCTGGCTTTTATTAACCTATTGTGTGGCTCATTAGCATTGAAGAATCCCTGCTATCAGTAGACTTTGGTTGAGCTGCTGTTGACTCATCTTTGGAGTGAAAAAAAAACAGGATAAAAGTGAGTATGTAGTGTGGTCACATTAGATAGTATGATTGAGTATGGAAGAAATACCCAGATAAATACTATAACGGCACGGTGGGCACACAAGTCATACTGAACCGCCCCATGATGCATTGCGAGTGGAATGTAAAATGGTCCTGGGACCGGCTTCAAGCTAAAAGTCAAACATCCCCTATTCAAAACAAAGGCATCTCTTCTTGGCTTCCATTACTTTTTGACACTTTTGTCAATTGGGCTCTTGTTTTGAAGTTAACAAGAAGTTTTGTCAGTAGCACAATGGTGGGTCTCTGAAAATCTCCAAAATGTCGGAATGCAATGTGATTCATTGGTCAAATGAGCACATATATGTTGATATTCTAGTTGGTCACTTTCTCACTTTCAAAGGTGAAAAATCAACAGCGATATTTAGCCTCAGTGTGATTCAGGTTTTTGTCATTGTAGGTTTGAAATGTATCTTGGGAAACTTGGAAGTATACTTCAGTGGGAGTGGTCATCTTCCTAATCATACTTATAGTATATAGTAGACAGTATATACTCATGGAGTTTGTAGTGTGTCGTACGGAGTGTGACATTTCAAACACAGCCATTGTGTCTCAAGCTCCTTCCTCTGTTCAATCATCTTCTCTCATCAGCATCTGTATGTTGGCCGTCCTCAAAAGAAAAACCTGTTTCCTTTAGCTGTCACTATACTGCTAAATCCTTCCCAAATATTCATTTTCAGAACTGATTAAGCCTCTTGGAGTGAGAGGAAAAACATCTTCAAGCAAAACTTCAAGTCAAGTCACCATCACCTAATGAAACACACTTGAACAAAGTCTGACTTAGACTAATAATGTTTTTCCTTCAGCTGTAAGTTGTTATTTCTTTCCTTTCTTCTCCATCCCAGTCGATCCTGTTACTCACCAAACCCAACCACCTCTTCCCAGTCTGGGACCAGAACTTCTTGACACTTCACCCTCTGACTCAACAGAGAATCTGATGTTGATAATGGCCATCGTATTTATTGCTCTGGCTGTGACAGCGTGCATTGGTATCATCATTTACTGTGGGTACGTTAGCAACTTTGTTGAAGGACGAATTCACAGTGGAGAGGTTCATTAAAAGTAAGAGTGTGCTAACACTTTACTTGAAGTTTTACAGCGTAAAGGCTGACATTAAACTGTCATTATTATGACCTGACACCAGTCATTAACATGGATAAGGTTTCATGAAGGCTGTCATTAAGTGTAGTTCATTACCCTAACCCAGCGGTCTGCGAACTTTACCCTAAAAGGAATCACTTTACCTCATCTCACAGAATTAAAGTCCTTCCGGAGCTGAAAAATGGTCTTCTCTATGACAATAATATAGTGTATACAATTCAATGCAGTTTAAATTATATTGAATAATGTAATGTAAATAATATTTTTTTGAGTTAATGTATTTAAAGTGCTACAAAAAAATTTACTTGAATTTGATAACACATGATCATGTCGGTCAACACATGCTATTTGCTAATTTCTTGCCACATATCAGTCATGCATATTTAGCCGGCACGTTGGCAGTTAAATGAATCTGTCCCCCACACAATTAAAACATTTATTTTCTTCCAGAATAGTCATTTAGTTGATTTAGTTATCTTACCAGGGATTTAAAAGGAAAGTTGATTATCTGTAGATGTTGTATTAGGTGAAGAAAGAAGGTGGTAGAGTTATTGCGCAAAGCGATTTATTTTTAGGTTGACAAATTTTATATCACAATTTTATTTCGCATCAATGTCATCAATCATTAATACCCTCTGTAAGAAAATGTCCCTGTGATGGACTGGCGCCCTGTCCAGGGTGTACCCCCGCCCAGCGCTCTATGAGAGCCGGAGATTGGCACCGGCAGACCCCCGCGACCCTGATGAACGGGAATAAGCGGGTATGAAGATGGATGGATGGATGGACACTTAGTGACCACCTTAATGACACCTTTTTCATGCTAATGACAGATAACAACAGCGTTTTTTCAGCCTTATGTATAAAACTTCAAGTAAAGTGTTACCAAAAGTTGTTTGTAGGGTTAACATGAAGTACTAAGGATCTACAGTAATAAAAGTAAAATCCCCATTAAGACAAACTTTTCAGAAATCGATGATTAATTAAAAGGAATAAAAAGCTTTACAGTGTAATGTAATGTGACAGAAACAGATAAAAGACAATAGTGCATATTAGAATGTTAGAACGCAGCCAAAACATTGTGCCCCGCCCCCTTTGATACACAGCATTGTTGACACAAATAGACAGAGAAATGAATGAGGGTCACACCCTAATGCCTCAATGAGGCCGGAGGGTGTGAGCATCAGCAGCAAAACAAAATCCCAACTGACAAAACCTCTTAATAGACAAAATTTCAACCCATGAGTAGGAAAGGGGTAAAAATCTTAGTCTAATGTACAAAAATTAAATAGACACATAATTCATAAAACAATACAATTTATCAAATTTACATATTTATCAAACTTAAAGCTGTTTAACAACATAGCTCAGGGATATATTCACAATGATCAAAGGTAGAAAGTTGGTTTGTGACTCCATCACAACATTGGGCTTGTTGGGAAATTGTCATGTGACTTGAATTTCTGCATAGTGGGATTGGGAATCTCGTAGAAAGAATGCAAAAATGGTGCAGAAGCACAAAAGTTTCTCTAGGAAGTGTTTTTTCTTCATTCTTACTGTAATTTCTTGAGGTTCTTCACTGTCACTTATTTTGGGTCTTTGTAAAAGCCTTAGCGACACAAAACGAGAAGGGGAACGATTTATATTTTTGTTTTCAAATGATTCAGTAACAAAGTAACTTGAACCACAAGTGTTTCTTCTTTAAGAACTGTCAGGATGTGAACTGTGGTTTTAGCAGCCAACAGAAACACTTGTGTCGTTTGTCTTCTCGAGTTTAAACATCGTTGTATTTTTCTCTCTCTCTTTATAGAGTAATGGCTCTCCATGCTATGGCAGAGCTGCGATGGAGCCAAAAGAAGATAAAGAAGTTAAGAAGAACAAGGGGTGTTTGAAGTGAGACTATGATGCAACAAATACACTAAATAATACAATACAACTAAAGAATCTACCACGCCAATCTGTACTTTTTTATGTTGCTTAGTTTATGTGGAAAGGAGCTCTATTTAATGTCACACCCTTTGAATAGACTTTTCAGAGCTGCTCCTTCTTATTTGAGTTACATTTGTCAATAAAATCCCAAGTTGAATAGAAGCACATGTCGTCCTCAGCCTGTAGAAAGAGGGAAATAACATTCTTCTTCATGATTTGTATTCTAATGGCATAGTAAAATATCATAAATATCATTTAAAGACATTTCTGTCCCCAGTAAAAAACATACAGTAGGTCCAAACTAATGGGAACCCCATTTTTTCCAATAAATCTGAATGAAATGCACAATCCTGATCTGATCCGGATGAAAGTCATTAAACTTTGTGCCAAAAGATGGTAGTCACGTGAGGTTTGTTATTTGAGAGAGGAGTGTGGCTGTGTCTGTCAGATATGGGAAGGATGTAAATATGGGACACATTATCAGTAGTGTTCCTTTGAATCTGGGGGTGTTTCAGCCTTTTTTACACTAGACACCCTCATCAAAGGTGGCCAGCTACAGGGTGATCTTGACTGAACTTGCATGACGTCCCATACCTGCTTCTCACTCTACTATCTGCAGCTTTAGACCACATCACACTCGGTCTGTGCCCTTTGAACTTTTCCTTTGAAGATGGGTAATTGAGGAACCAACTCCACATAACTGAGTCAAATTTTGTAAAGATCAATCTTTCACAAACCGAGATGTGAATTTTTAAAATTTGGGCAGTCATGAGAGCTAAAATTTTCCTATTTTTGAATCTGATCCAGAATCAGTTTTTTGATCCGGATCCCCTCCAAAATCCTCTAGTGGTTTAAGGTCTGTCTTTGGTAAATTTTTTGTCAAAATCTGTTAAATACTTTTTACTTCATCCTGCTATCAGAAAAACAAACAAACAAACAAACAAACAAATAATGAAATAAAAGCTTGTGAAAATATGACCTCCTTGGTGGGGATAATGACAACAAAATCACATAAAATAACAACAAAAACACAAACATTTTGTTCATGATTGGTCATTATTTTAAATCAGGGCTGCCTGACTCATTTTAGTTCAGGGGCCAAATATGGAGCAGTTTATCGTACACACGTACGCACATCAGCCACGGAGTGCATATACTCCGGTACACGCTTCTGAAATGCATCTGTCTCACACCCAATGCGTGAGACTTGAGAGAGAAAAAATGGACCCGGAAGTACCACAAAAAATATACGTTTTGCAACACCTAATAAGGCCAATATAATGGTTGCACACCATGGGGCCATGTGGTCTTCTTCTACTAATTATTAAAGGTTGTAAATGAACAGATTGGTGTGATAGCGCTCCCTCACACTGAGGTCAAAAGCTGAATAGGTTTTCACTTCTGGGTAAACATGAATGTGCCGTCTGGGCGAAATAAAATTAAAATAAATGTTTTGCAACACCAAATAAGTCCAAAATAATAGATGCACACATTCAAGCTATGTGGAAGCTGTTAAAAAAGTTTCAGGCCGAACAGACACTGCGTCGGGGAGAAATTCGCTCCACAAACACACACACATGCAGAACTTCCTTGCTTTTATAGAGCGATAGAGAAGATAATGTGACCCTCAGATCAGATGATCACAGTTTTCTCTGGTTCAAAGGCATCAGGATCCCCGAAAGCCCCCCCTTGGGGATCAATGATAGTGATTTTGTCTTATTTTTTGTTACTCCCTGAATGAAGTCATGCTGCATTCACATGGATGCAGATGAGAGGAATCAGCAATGAGGTAAATCTCCTGGATTACACTGTGGATTACACAGTCCCAGCCATTTAATTAATCCAAGATAATCCGCGTCATGGATTGTGAAGGGAGTAGAACCAAGCAGCAGATGTTTCCATCAGAAGTCTGACTGAGTCATTCAGAAACACCTCTTTTTTTTGCATCCTAAGCAATGTTCTTATCATTGGGGCATCACATCCACATGTAGAACTCAGACATGCTGTCAGTACATTTAATGATGACATAAACGTCTTCCGTTTCAAAAAACACTCACCGGCTCTGTCGACACTGTTTTATTTTATCATGACCAAAGCCTTTCATCATCATCACATGATGTCACTAAAAATACACGTTCAGTCCTCAATCACATGTTAAATTATTACATAATCGTCATTGTTTTATCGTGTAAACTTGATGACATACGAATGACGACAGATAAATCATCACAACCAGGAAGAAATAGTCAAATTTTTCAGTCTTTTTGAATCATAAGGAAATGTATTTTGGTTATACGGGTTATGACAACACAAACCACACGTTGTGATAACATGTTAGTCGAGGAAATGTGTGTTAAAGCTGAGGTAAGCAGCATGGGTGGTGACAGGAAATGATGCAGTTTCCTGTTTTTAACATACCAAAAAGAGTGAATAAGTAAGATCATTTTAAATAGGATTGAAGTCACACACACAGACACACACACACACACATACACACACCCACACACGTCACAGTCTGACTTCAACATTTCACTCTGGATTTGAACATAAAGAGCAGTAAACACATGTTTCATTGACAGCTATGATAAGCCTTCTATTTGGGTTCTTCACTGTGTGTGTGTGTGTGTGTGTGTGTGTGTGTGTGTGTGTGTGTGTGTGTGTGTGTGTGTGTGTGTGTGTGTGTGTGTGTGTGTGTGTGTGTGTGTGTGTGTGTGTGTGTGTGTGTGTGTGTGTGTGTGTGGTGTCAGCAGTTCGAATGGAAGATTTTTGCTGAGTTTGTGGTGTGAAGTGAATGTAGGTTATGGTGAAACCAGGTTAAGATTTGAGATTATAAATTTCCAGTACTGTATACAGTATATATATATATAATTGTCGGAGAAGCTGCTGGAGACAACAATTATTTTAGTCTAGGCCTCATAGATCAATACATCAAAGATCATTTGATCAATAAAATGATGCAAACAGTTGAAATTGTTCCTTGGAAACTTGTTTTTTGTTTTGAAAATTTGGTTTATTGATATTGTCTGAAAACTTTGCATTGCATTGTGGGATGTGGAGTCCAAAAGATTGATGCATAGAAGTGTTTTTACTTCATTCTTACTGTTATTTCTTGTGTTTATTCACTAGACAAGGAGGAAATTGATTCTTTTGACACTATTTTTGGTCTACTTTATTCCCGGTGATATCAGTGATCACCTCAATCCACCAGACATTGGATTTTGGCCAGATTTAGAACTTTCCCAAAGTAAACCACTGCTATTGTTTTTGCTGGAACTTTCAGTGAAAACACCAGAAATGTGTTGGGAAGTCACTTGGCTGAGTTTTTTGGGGGTCAAACACAAGATATCAATGTAAGAATGAAGTAAAAACACTTCTCGGCATTTATCCCACAATGCAATTCACAAAACTTTGGTGAACATTTTTACGGGCAAATGATCTTAAATATATCAAATCTAGTTAGTCTACACCATGTCGGTATCTGGAAAAAAATTGTGTTTTCAGCAACTTTAACAATCCAGCAGGGCTTGATCTGAAAAACATCTAATTTAAAGCAGGTCGAGCATTTTGCTAAACATTTGTATTGTATTCTTAATATTGGATATAAGTAAATAAAAACACATATGGGTTTTTTTTCCCCTACTTTAGGCCAGTTTTTGCTGACACTACAATACATATTTCAGTATTTTGGTAAATTTTTAGACAATTTTTTTTTTTACCATTGCATTTGAGCTTTGGATACAATCATATTTCTTTTTACTAATATCTTAAAGTTTTATTTATTTAAACACATTTTTCTGGAAATTTACTTTTAAAAGAGCCCAGTTCTGCTGGAGATTTTTCCCCTTTAAAAGGGGAGTTCTTTCTCCCCACTATGATGCATGTTGGGTTTTTTTCTTAAGAATTTTACATTTTCATTGTACTCTCAGATGACTATTGTTGTAATTTGTACTATATAAATAAAGTTGAATTGAATTTAATTGAAATTTACTCTAATCACTTGACATGTTTCGACTGCCAACTGTCAGTCTTCCTCAGAGGTGTTTGCTGATTGTATTAGGACACGTCAAAGCAATCAGCAGATGCCTCTGATGAAGACTGACAGTTGACAGTTAATACGTGTTATGAGATTAAAGTAAATTTGAAAGTACGTTTTTCAAAAAAAGTTATATATTATTATTAAAAAAAAAAAAATAAAAATAAAAAAATTGCATTTAGCTTTGGATATAACCCATTTTTTTATATCTGTGTATCCATATTGTAATATTTTTCTTTGGCTTTTTATTAAATTATTTAATTTATTAAACTAATACCTTAAATGGGCTTAAATTGCTTGTATTGATCTGTCTTAATATTTACCTTCTAACATTTCTCCTTTTAAAGTCGACGGTTGGTTTAATAAGGGTGTAATTTTATTTTTATCTTCCAAAGTGAGTCACGTAGAGCTGAAAAAACCCGGGGATAACCTGAATCCACCGCGGGCACTGTAGGCCAAATCAAACGCACGTCAGATCCCATAAAAGGAGTGTCATTATGACCATATTTGGTTTTTCCGTTGTTTTGTTTCGTTTCTTCTATGGAAAAAAAGAAGGCGGTGCTACAGTAGCTCCGCCCACAACCCGTTTTTTATCAATGAACAAATGAAACTGTCAACAAGTTAAACTGCTGAGTGTCAACAAGTAACAGCTGCATTACACAAAAGTTGTAGTTACGTAATAACTTAACACGCTTACATTACTATATATATTATTTTATTTTCATTTATTTTTTATAAATATTCTATTTTTCCATGGCGTCGTTCAGTGATGCTCTGGAGTTAAGCGGTCATGAGCTGGTTCACATCCTCCGGACTCCCCGGGACCAGTGTCCCTCTGCGGGCTGTGCGGTTCTGGACTGCAGGCCCTTCCTGGACTTCTCTCTGACCCACATTAACGAGTCCCGTAACGTGAACTGGAACTCGATGCTGAGGCGCAGATCCAAGAGCTCCGTGGTGGCTCTGGAGTGGCTGATCGCGGACAAGGCGCTCCTGGGCCGGCTGCGGAGCGGCCAGTGCTCCCCGGTGGTGGTGGTGGATGAAAGCAGCGGCTCATTGAGCGACCTGAGGCCGGAGAGTGTGGCCCACATGCTGCTGTGCTCACTGCAAAACGAGACCAGCACACAGATCTGCTTTCTGCAAGGTAAAAATCACTCAAAACATGTATATATATATATATATATATATTCAAATTAATTCACACCCAATCTCAAACAACTGTATTCTATACTTACACTTCCTCAAATATGAATGTAGTTTAAAAAAAAAAAAAAAAAAAAAAAAAAAAAAAAAAACAGTTGTACCCTACAAAGATTTTATAATTAAATACTTAATTAGATAATAATGAAAAAATGAAAATTATATTTTTGTAATTTTTTTAACCAATACTTTTTTCAAATTAAAACACCACACAATCTCAAGCAAATGTATTCTATATACGTACACTTCCTTAAATATAAATTTAGTTGAAAAAAAAAAAAAAAAACAACTAAAAATTAAATAATAAAAATTGAACTCATGTTTTTGTAATTTTTTAAAATTATTGTTCTTTTCAAATCAAAAACACCACACAATCTGAAACGACTATACTATACTTTCACTTCCTCAAATTTAAATATAGTTAAATAAAAATGCAGTATACAAATTAAATAATTAAATAGTTAATTAAATATTTCAACAATACTGGAAATGAAAATTATATTTTTGTAATTTTTTAGAATTATTATTCTTTTTCAAATTAAAACACCACATAATCTCAAACAACTGTATTCTATGCACGTTCTATGTACAGTCTTGAAAGGACTGCTTCGATTTCAGATGGAGGCAGATTTTTATTTTATTATTGTAAGTTTAAGAATCTGACGGCCCGAGGAATAAAACTGTTACTGTCATCAATCAATATATTTATGCTATAAGCATTTATAATTTACACAAATGTCAATCTATAATCAGAAGTTTGATTAACTTCCTTTTATAACGTTATTTTCTATTACATTTCAGTGTTAATTTCTATTCAGGACTGTGTGCTGAAAGCTTTCAGCTTATAGTTTATACCATGTGATCTCCATTTAGGTGGATTTGAGGGATTTTCAGAGGCGTACCCAGAGCTTTGTCACAGATCTACCAACAACCACCTCTCTACGGTGGAACCAGAGCCTGCACTGACAGGTCGTAGAACACCAGCCTACGATCAGGTTAGGAACCAATGAAAAACCAAGGATATAAAAATGAATTTATGGTCAAACAACAGACCATCTGATCCTTTGTGATTGTTGTTGTGATGTGCAGGACGGGCCTGTGGAGCTGCTGCCATTCCTGTTTCTGGGCAGTGCTGTTCACTCGTCACGCAGAGAGACCCTGGCGGCGGCGGGCATCACAGCAGTGCTCAACGTGTCCTCCACATGTCCAAACTTCTACGAGGGGGAGCTGGAGTACCTGCAGCTCACTGTGGAGGACAACCTGGGAACGGACATTAAAGCCTGCTTCTCTACAGCTATTACCTTCATAGGTAGGTTCATGAGGTTCCATCGAAAGATGAATAAGAAAAAGTTGGTTGATAAGGAACATATTATCGCCAATGTTTATTTATATTTATTGGTTAGCAGGATTAGGTCAAAAGTACTTAACAGATTTTGACAAATAATATATTTAGGTTTCATTTATTCGGACACCTTTTTTTAGGAAATTTACTTTGATCTCCTGAAATCAAAGTACATGTCAGGAGATCAAAGTAAATTTCAGATCAAAGTAAATTTAAGGAGATCAAAGTAAATTTCCCAAAAAAAAGTTATCTGAATGAATGAAACAATAACATATTATTTCCAAAAAGAAGACAAAATGAACTTGCTGGAATTAATACGCAAAAGTCATGAAAAAACTGTGTTCAAGTACAGTACTTCACCGCTTAGAGAAGATGGGGACAAAAAAAACAACAACTCACAAACACGCTACAAGAACCACATGAGATTCAACCTCCAACACAGAGACGAGGGTATCACCACACCAAGCCTCAATATCAGAAAGCCCATCCCAATCAGGAGATCAAAGTACATTTCAAATTAAATTTCCTGAAAAAAGTTGTCTGAATAAATGAAACCGGAACATAATATTTTCAAAAAGACAATGAAATGAACTTGCTGGAATTTTTTGCAAAATTTTAACCAGAGATAGACCTTATATGTGATGGAAGATTCTATTAAAAAAATGAAGGGTATCCAGATCGATATGCTAATTTTGGATCAGTTTAAAAAAAATGGAAAATCGCTTTTTCTTATCATTCATGAACATTTTTAAATTCCTATCTTGGTTTGCCATTGACTGATTTTTGTGAAATTTGATGCAATTATGTCAGGTTGGTTCCTTAATTATCTCACCAAGTCTCAACCAGATCAGATCTGGATTGTAAATTTCATTGCAATTTTTCTAAAAAAAAAAGGTTGGTAGAAATTTCTACTTGGCAGATTTTTGCGTCGTCGGATTTCTACATGCTGTTGTTCTCATCTTATTGTGACATCTGTGTTTTTCATTTCATTTGAAGCTAAATATGTGCAATAATCTCTATCTTTTCTGGTTCTTCCCACAGACTCGGTGAAGCAGAGCGGCGGTCGGGTGTTGGTGCACTGCCAGGCAGGAATCTCCCGCTCAGCCACCATTTGTCTGGCCTACCTCATGCACACGCAGCGCGTTTGTCTGGACGAAGCGTTCGACTTTGTCAAGCAGCGGCGTCACGTCATTTCCCCCAATCTGGCCTTTATGGGACAGCTGTTGCAGTTTGAAACTGATGTTCTGTGTCAAGGATGAAAAAAGCCATTACGACACTTTTCTCCCTGCTGATGGTGTTGTGCTGAATTCACAGAACGTTATCCGGACTCTAGTTGTTCATTAGTATAATTGTGCTGTTTGTCCTGAACACATGAGAATACGTACATTCAGACAAAAGGCCGCTTGTGTTGCTGATATCACATGGCCAGATTCCAACACGCTAACCGGTGTGTGATACAACAAACAGCTTTGGGCAGCAGAAACCTGGCTGCAACTATAGTACAACATGAAGAAGTGAGTGAGCCAGTTGGAGCAGCTTTGGTTGTTTCCCAGACGCAGGGAGGGAGTTTGTCCTGCTCGCCAGGTTTCCATTGCTATGCCTGATTATTAGTGTGGGATTCCCCGTTAAAGCGCGCAGGTCATTCCATGCACAATAACAAGCACTGAGATTTTAAATTTAAAACACATTAATAGACTGATGGGTTTCAAACATAACGCAGAAAAGTCTAAAGCATGTGTCAAACAAGATTCGGCTCGCAGGAGAAAGTAAAAATGACAGAAAAAAATACGTATCCTTGTGTAAATGACAAAATCATTCAGTTGTAGATATCTCAGCCTCTTCAAATACACATGGATACAAATTTAGAAATTTCACACACTTACATCATATGATGGCAGTAATTAATCTCAAATTGATGAAAAAAAACAATTAAAAATTTTCAAAAGCCAGCAAATTATTATACTAAAGGAAATGTAGGTGAATTTAAGTTTAAAGTCACTCCAAATACACAAGGATACAAATTTACAAATTTCTTAAACCTATATCATATGGTCGCAATATTTTTTTAATCTCAAATTGATGAAAAAGACTTATTTAAAAAAACGAAAAAACCTGCTAATTATTCTACTAAATTAAATAATTGTTCACAATATCAAGGAAATGTGGGTGAATTTAAGTTTAAGGTCACTCCAAATACACATAGATACAAATTTACAAATGTCACGCTTATATCACATGATGGCTGTCATTTTTTAAATCTTAAATTGATGAAAAAAATTCAAAAACCTGCAAATGTCCTCAAATAATTCTACTAAATTAAATAACAATTGTTCATCATATCAAGAAAATGTAAATTAATTTAAGTTTACGGTCACTGAATGCTTGGATATTGTCCATCTCTCATATACTTTTATGTAATCTATACGTGGAAGTGCAAACTATGACACATTAATGTTGAAATTGATTTTTTTCCTGCTATAGTCTGTGTTCCACTTGAGATCAAACTGGTCTGTGTTTGCCCCCTGAACTATAATGAGTTTGACACCCCTGGTTTAAAGTTTTAAAACTGCACTGTAAAGATTCTGCTCTTTTTGCTTCCGGAGGATTTGGTTTACATCGTGTATATAAGAGTTGTATTTTTCTATCTTCTATTTAATTTTTTTGGTATCATTAAAAATGCTTCCATACAGAAATAAAAACATTCAGATTTGCTTATTTCCTGGGTGAATACTATGGTTTTTAACCACTCTACTGACTTCAGCTTCCAGCACATTTTATGCATCGTTTCTCCACTCGGACTTAGCCACACTTGTGTTTGCTGAGTCAGAAAGTATTTAGAAGTGAAACGGTTCATTGCTGAGGATTATCCATCTGTGAGCTTTCAGTACTGTTGACCTCAGCAATAAACCAACATACATTTCACATCCTCTTGCTTAACTTAGAAAAGCAGTTGTGAACACTCAGAAGTGAGTTTAAGGGGGAATTCTTTCATTAAATTTTGGATAAAAGAGGTGGAGGTGTTCGAGCTAAATTTAGAACAGGAATGTTTGGAAAGTCCAATGATGATCCATCTAAATTACAGGCTGAATTATGTTTAAGGTATTGTGTTTTAATGACTCACTGAGAAAACATCTCTAAGCTATTGTGCGTCTTGTAAATTCCTTTTTTTTATTTACAAAACAAAACTGTGTCTAAGTTAACTGGAATATAAAATGATTTCCTAAAAATTCACTTTAAATGTGTATATTGTTTTAACTATCCACAATAAAAATAAAAAATAATTAAAAAAAAAACAGCTTACAATAACATATCGGTTTTATGAATCTGTGATAACCACATTTATTTATTGATTTTAATAATATCCACTGTTATCCAGGAAGTTTATTATTATTTACGCCATGGTATATAGCCATCTTAAAGATGTAAATCCTTGTTTTAATCAGAAATAAAAATGGGTTAAAAGTGACCAAAAGGTGGTGAGATGAGATTTTAAAAACCATCCATAAAGTCAGCAAAATGATGGTCCATTATTCTATGAATCTGTGATAACCACATTTATTTATTTATCTGATTAAAATCCACTGTTATCCAGGAAGTTTAATCAGAAATAAAATGGGTTCAAAGTGACCAAATGGTGGTGAAATGGGATTTTAAAAACCACCGAAATTGATGAGAAGTTGCAAACTAGAGTGGTCAAGAACAGACAGAAAAAGTGGTAAAAAGGGTTCAAAGTGTCAATATTGGAACAATTAGTTTAAAACTGGTAAATAATGGGCATGACAAATCGTGAATGTGGTTAAATTATCAAAAATAGGTATGAAATATGGGTTAAAGAGGTTAAAAGTTGTTATAAAACATATGTGACATTAGGTGGAAAAAGTGGTGGAAAGGGTTTATAAGTGCTGGAAATGTCTTGAAAGGGGAAAACATGTGCAGAAAAGGCATTGAAATTTGATAGAAAAGTGGTAGAAATGGCAGTAATGTAGCAAAATTACATTAAAAGCAGCAAAGACATGGCAAAAAAGGGATGAAAATCAGTTAAAAGATGGTTGGTGTACTGCCTAAGAATGAAAATTAAGCAAAAATGGGCTCAAATTGTTAACAAAATATTTTTCATTTCTTCCAGAGTCTCGCGACCCCGAATTGGATTCTCCTGACCCCAAGGTTGAGAACACCTGACCTCAGGGATGGGCAACTTATGGCTTCCCCAAAACAAATAATCAAAAAGAAAATAAATAAAAAAGTTGAAAGAACTGTGAAACTCAATGCACAAAACAACTCGGAAAACACACAAAACAACAAGTAGGTGCACAACATTTTAAGAGAACTCACAGCATGACAACAAAAAACACAAAAAAGATTTGAAAAATACAGAAATAAATAACAAAAAATACAAAAAAAAATGACAGAATGAGATAAACTTTTTCTAAATGACTGTAAAAACACACAACCTGATACAAGACACCACAGAACATGCTCAAAAGCACAAAATATGGCTCCACTATTACACAAAGCAAAAGCAAAATGTATGCCAAAAACACAAAATCCATTATTCGTTCCCCTATCAGACAATCATTATGATAAAAGTTGCACATGTCTGTCTGCACGACCTCATTTCTTAGAGCAGTAGTTGATACCACCCACGCCTCTTGTAAAATAATGCACTTCCTCTAGTTTGTATTATAGTTGTAGTCATAAACACATGCACAGAGGGAAAGTTCAAACTGAGCTGCTTCCTAGTTCTAATGGCCACATTTTTACAGACACAGAAAAGTGAACTATATCCAAACACTCATTATGATTCAGTCATGTGGCCCCCAAGACAAATACACCAACAATTCTAATTCAACAAATTGGAAGTAAAACAGCAAAATACATGAAGCAACAACAGAAACACAAAAAAGTTTCCAAAAATATACAAAAAGACTCATAAAACATGAGAAGCGACATCAGAAACACATCAACACACACGTACAAAATGTCTTCAAAGACCCACACAATGCTAACACAATTACACAAATTGTAACAAAAAATAACAAACAAGAAAAAACAAAAACACATATAATGACTTATGGAATACACAAAATATCAGGAAAATTACCCAAAATAACAGATAAATACACAAAATGATGACAAAAACACACAAAATGACTAAAAACTTGAAAATAATGATAAAACCCTTCATTCTGTCCTGTATTAATGCTCAGATTGGCACAAATTTTGATCATTTTTGTGGCCCTGCTGTGATAAAAATTTCTTATTTCTGCTCTAAAGAGTTGTGATCAAACCTGAAGTCAACATTTGACATATTTCATCTATTAATGTCTATATTTATGATTTGATATTTCCTACTGGTAAGTATGATGCTTTTTTTCAATTTAAAAGTATATAATATGCAAATGTCACTCTCCAAAGAATGAGTTTTTTTTGTTTTGTTTTAACCTGTGCAAAGTACATCAAAAAGCGTCATTATTGGTTTCAGTTTTACGTCAAAGTAAAGCTGATGGAAAATGAGTGAGGAAGTGTTTTTTGTTTTAGTGGTGCAGTTTAGTTCTGCCTTTCAACCACTTCCCTTTCCCTGAGCTTTCATCACCAACCACAATCTTAGTCTCTCACCAACAGAAAAGAAGACATCACGTGATGAAGTAAAGTATTTGTTTCCAAAAAAAAAAAAAAAAATCACTCAAGTAATATGTACATCATTTTTTTTTCCTTCCCCACAGTAAATGTAAATAAGAAAATACTGTTGCACAATATGTTAGAGTACTGTAGTAAAACTGAATAACTGTGTGATGTTTTATGAACCACCATAACATTTAGGTTTGTGTTCAATAAAACCATCAAACCAACAAATTCACCATTAATCACAGAATGAACAAATTGTTGTTGAATAACCTCAACATAACACCAATAAAAGGGAAATTAATAACTACTGTACATTCATCAATACAACTGTTTTATTCCCCCCCCCCCCAAAAAAAAACAAACAAAAAATAAATAAATAAAACAAACCTATATTGTCTGGAGTAATAAGTAGTATCCCCCAAAATTAATACTCAAGTAAAGTACAGATACTTGACAGTATTTGCCAAAGTACTGATATTTGCACGTCATCAACTTTACTGGTTACACAGCAGCACCGAAAACATCTTCTTCACTGTCCTCAAACGCGCTCTTACTTTGAAAACCGCAACTTCCGGTCACACTATAAGAAAAAGCAGATGTTTTTCCATTGTTTCTGTCTTCTAACGTTTCATTTCTTTTCTTTTTTTTTTTTTTTTTTTAAATCGGTTTATAAAGTTTTGTTTATGTCTTCACGACCCTGATAAAGAAAAATGCCTTGAATTTCAGTCTTAATTTTTGAATTTTAAAATGAAACTCAAATGGTCACTTAAAAATAAATAAATAATAACAATAATAATAACAATAATAATAATAATAATAATATACTTTTCTTGATGTAAAATCATCAAGAAACCTTATCTCAGAATAAAGAAACACTTTTGTACCAAAGATTAAAAAAAGAACAGTTTCCATTAGAAAATATGGTGATTTCTTTTTTTTCTTTTTTACTGTGAGCACATGATACTGGCAGCCAATCAGCTTTACGTAAAATGACTTAGGAAGTGCATTTTATTGTAGTGTTTTAATTTTGGTCTTAATTTTTACATTCTAAAATGTAAATCCAACAGCCACTTGTTTGTCTTTTTTTTTCTTAAATATAATTTTCTTAGTGTAAAATCCAACGACCAACACAAACACTGATGCAGAACAAAATCAAAAGAGAACATTCCGACTTTTGGACCAAAAAAGGTCTGACAAACTAACAGTGTTATTGTGTTGACTTTGGCCCGCAGACCGTAGGTTTAACACACTGCTTTGTGAGATATTAAAATTAAAGGATAAACACTGCCCTCTGGTGGTAAAAGATTAGTTTAAATAACAAATACATGAGGTTATTAATGACCCAGAAGGTGGCGCTAGTGCTCCTATCTATTATTATTATAATACTGTTTATAAAGCACAGAAACACTGATTTATTCTGCATTATTTCTCATGATTTAACTTGGCTAAGGGGAATCTTCTTAGTTAATAACAGTGTGTAATGCCATGTGCAGTCTGTTTTAACCTTAACCCAACAACAACAACAACAACATTGCCCTGAATAAATGTTAACCCTTTAGTCAGTGGATGGTAATATTCTGGGGTCCAGCCAGTCTGCCCAGTGCCAGCTTCAACAACTCCAGAGACTCCTGCACTATGTTTATTTCTTCAGATGAATGTTTCTGATATAATATCACACACGTATCGCGAGGTGCAATGTTGTACACAGAAAAAAATAATCATATGTAGATTAAGAAAGTGCTTTTGAGGTCTGATTTCTCCTCCAACCTTAGTTTTTCAAAGGAAAACCTCATTTTAAATTTGTTTTACCTGTTTGAGATGTTAAATAAATACGTTGAAAAAGGGAAAACCACTGTTTGGTGGTTTTTACAGGCATTGAATAGACCCTCAACCTACCCTGTGCCAGAGATGAGCAAGTATTCACAGTATTTTTTATAATTTGAATGCTGCATTATCAAAAAAAAAAAAAAAAAAAGAAAGAAAGAAAAAAAAAAAAAATATATATATGTATATTTTGTCTGTTTTTTGGATTCATTTTGTGTATTTTTGTCAGTTTTTGAAGTCATTCTTTGTGTTTTGAGTGTCATTTTTTTACATTATATTATTTTGCATGTTTTTCAGGTCCACTCATCCATCCATCCATTTTCAGATGCACCTGTTTTTCAGGGTCACAGGGGTCTGCCGGTGCCTATCTCTGGCTCACACCGGGCGCTGGGCGGGGGTACACCCTGGACAGGGCGCCAGTCCATCACAGGGCAACACACAGACAGACGACCACTCGCATTCACTCCTACGGGCAATCTAGAGACTCCAATCAAGCCAACAGTCATGTTTTTGGATTGTGGGAGGAAGCTGGAGTACTCAGAGGAAACCCACACAGCATGGGGAGAACATGCAAAGTCCACACAGAAAGGACCCACCCCATGTCCACCCCAGGGATTGAACCCAGGACCTTCTTGCTGTGAGGCGGACGTGCTGACCATTAAGTCAATTTAGTTTTTTTGTGTTGTCCCTTTGTGTACTGTGCTGTAATGACCTCTGCCCCATATTTTTACTGGTATTTATTTATTTTTTTGTTTTTCTGTTTGCAGGATTTCATCAAAACTACTTCAAAAACATTTTTTTTATTTAACAAAAGATGGACTTTACCATGCTACCATGGAAGATTCCACTACAGATTCTGGATCAGTTTTTTTATTTTTTATTTTTTATCTAAAATTTTTTATATCACTATCAATGAAATTTAAAAAAAAAAAAAATCATATTACGGATCGTAATTGGCTGATCATTATAAAATTGAACTCAGCTATGTCAGGTTGGTTCCCCAATTCAATTCAGATTGTGCATTTAATCACGTTTTTTTTTTTTAATAAATAAATAAATGGGGGTGCCCAAATATTTGGATCTACTGTATTGTTATTAATGGTTCTTCCCAGCCTTCAAAGTGAGAATGATCATGGTCCTAAAAGGACTATTTCTATATTTTTCAATATGTGTCTGATAGGCCCTGAAACTCTATTGTTTTGGTTTGAACACTGACCTCAAGGTCAGCAAGGAGTTGGTCTGCTTGTGATACATGATCATGTTTGTGACCCCTCTGGATACCAAGGAGAGTCCAGTCATGGAGACAGACAGACAGACAGACAGACAGACAGACAGACAGACAGACAGACAGACAGACAGACAGACAGACAGAGGCAGCCACGGATAGAGGTGCAGAGGGAACACAGGTACATTTTTTTTAAAATCATTGTGGGTATATTTTTGAATCATTTTGTTTCTTTACTTTGGGGGCCGCATGTGGCCCCTTGCTACCTGTTGCTCATAGCTGCTTCAAGCAGTAAGCCTCATCACATCTTTTAATTTCCCAAATAAATACAACAAAAAATGACTTAGATAATCTTTAAACATCAAATTATCAGAAGAAACCAAGGGAAGGTCTCACTCATTCACTCACTCACTCATTGGTTGTGTTGTAAATGTCATACTAATGTAATACTAAGTCTGATGTCAAAATGAGTATGTAGTGCCTTCACATTAGATAGTATGAAGAGATTGAGTTCACGAGAAATACCTGGATGTATATTACATGGGGACGTTTTTTAAGTATGCACGGTGGGCACACTAGTCATACCCAACCGCCCCATGATGCATTGCGAGTGAAATGTAAAACTGTCCTGGGAGATAAAAATCAATCATCCCCTTTTCAAAATAAAAGCATCCCTTCTTGTCCTCCACTAGTTTTTCCAACTCTTTTGTAAATAAGGCTCTTGTTTTGAAGTTAACCAGAAGTTTTGTCAGTAGCTCAATGGAGGGTCTCTGAAAATCTCTGAAATGTCGGAATTAAATGTGTTTAAGAGAGATTTATGGATGAAATGAGCACATGTTGATATTCTACTTGGTCACTTTCTCACTGAAAATTTTTTCAGAACTTTCAAAGGTGGAGAATCAACAGAGATATTTAGTCTCAGTGTGATTCATGTTTTTTGTCTTCGTAGGTTTGAAAATCATCTTGGGAAACTTGGAAATATAAACGCTCATCATCTGAACAAAAGTATATAGTAGACAGTATATACTTATTGAGGTTGTAGTGTGTAGTACTCACTCTGTAACACTGACGTTTAGCGACACACCCCTCACCCCCAGCTTTCCTTTTCAGGGTGTCACTGTGGCACATTTCACCCAATTGGAGTTCTCCCTCCCACTAAAAGCTTTATATTTAGAGCGTATTATGCAGGAAGCTATTTCTCACTATTACATGTTTGTGTGTGCGGTGGTGGTGGGAAGCAAAAATAACAATAACAAGTGAACAGGAACTCCTGCCCACTCACTGTTTACTGGTTAATGCATGTTTTGCTTAGAGTCCACCTCCCACCACACAGCACCGGAAGGATTCTATGGTTAAGTGTGGTTCAGTAAAACAGCCGCACCACCATTGGATAATTGAACAATCAGCCACTTGATCCCAGGTGAGCTATGAATCATGAGGGAAGCCTTGGTTGACTGTACTTTTGGTGGGTGGAGCAGCTGGTAAGTCACATGTGTCAAACTCAAGGCTCGGGGGCCATATTCGGCCCAGTTTGAGAACCACTGAGCTATCAGTGGTTCTCGAATTTATTTGGCTCAAGTACCCCCTTTCTCTTATTTCTGAATCCAAGTACCCCCTTTGTTCGACAACAACATTTTGCTTAGAAAACCAAGCACATAATGTTTGTTTGAATATTTTGTTTTAACAAAATGCATGCAATTTCCTGCATTCTGGGCATTTTAACCTTATTAACAAGTAAAAACTCTTAATAAAAATGTTGGTACAATAATAGTGTGTAATGATGATAACAAACTGTATTTTTCTTACTTTTTATTTAATGTTGCAACAAATAAATCACAGAATTACAGGGTTGATACAGGCAGAAGCAAGTCAAATGTAATGCCATTTTATTTTGAAGGCCCAAATAGTTGATTGAGTACGGATGAAAGGAGGAGGGGTGGGTGAACGCTTTGTGTGTGGAATACCTGTTAAGTTTTGGAAATGACAATATGAGAAATTTTCTGGCACCCACATGGCTCGTATGTATATATATATATATATATATACACAACATTGTAGTTTTCTATATTATCAAAATAGAAAACTTGATACATCTTGAATCTCGATATATTGCCCAGCTCTAATTCCTACATTATAAAACAGCCAAAAGGAAAACATAAATGGGTATATGAAGCACATTTGTTTATTTAATATACTTACAGTTCATATACAAGTCAACACATTGTATATTTACTGTTAATTTAACGTTGCTTGTCTTTAAGTTATAGATTTACATTTTCATTGCAGTGGTTCCCAACCTTTTTTGCATCTTGACCCCATTTTGATATTGAGAATTTCTGGCAACCCCAACGATATTTTTTCTTTTCTTTCTAGAATTAGTTTTTGATCATGTTTGAGCTCATATATATATATACAGTATATATGTATATATATATATACAATATATACAGTATATATATATATATATATATATCTGTATTTAAACTCCTGGCAACCCCAAGGTTGAAAAACACTGATGTGATGGCTCCTGAATAGATTTATTTATAGTTTTTATTATTTACGGGCATCTCACGTCTGGGGTGGGATAAAGACTGACTCTTAATTTGTAAAATTTCCACTCTCTCTCTCAAGTACCCCCTATACTGCCATCACGTACCTCGAGGGGTGCATGTACCCCCATTTCAGAAACACTGCTTTAGAGCATCCAATGTGGCTTGTGAAACATAAACCAATTTATAACACACCAAATATTTCAGTTGGAGATATATCAGCCCCCCCCCAATACACACATTTTTAAATGCTTATATCAGTAATTTCTAAACGCAAATTGTTGAAAGAACTCTAAATTTTTCCAAAATCCTGTAATTTTTCTCCAAATATTACATAATATTTAGCCAAAATAAGTAGAAATTGATCACAAAATTAAGAAAATTTGAATGTAGATTGTGCAGGGACCGATATCTGTCACCTGCTTGGATATTTTTTGTCATCATTTTTGTGTTTTTGGAGTCATTTTTGTTGTCATAATTTGTATATTTTATTATAATTATATAAGTTTTTTAAGTCAATTTTGCTTATTTTATTGTCCTGTATTTTGTTTGTCTGTTAGCAGAATTTCATCAAAACTACTTTCAAAAATGTATTTAACAAAAGATAGACTTTACTACGGAAGATCACACACTATTTTGGAGAGATCCAGATCAATATACAGATTCAAGATCAGTAAAAAATAAAATAAAATAAAATAACAAACAATTATCTTTTGGAAAACTTGCAAAATTCCACATTTGCATGGCTCACAATTTTTCAATGCTTAATGGAATCATTTCTAAACGCAAATTATTGAAATAACTCAATTTTTACAAAAATCTTGCAATTTTCCTGAAAATATTCTACAACATTTGGCCAAATTAAGTACAAAATGGTCACAAAATCAAGGAAACTTATATGTAGATTGTGCAGGGACTGATATCTGTCACTTAATGCTTAGATAATGTTGATGCTTTACATACTTACATGTTATTTATACCTGGAAGTGCAAACTAGATCAACCTGTTGCGTATTTGGCCCCTGAACTAAAATGAGTTGGACTGCCCTGTGGTAAGTGAAGATGTACAAGTAGCGTAGACATACACAGACCAGTTGGAGCACTGCTATCAATCCTTATTGCCAGGATTCAACTGAGTGGAACTTTGTTTGACATTTTTTTCTCAGAAGCAGTGAAACGTTAATGAGCGCTTGGAGACATCAGTGCACGGTTTGTTGAAATAGATCGCACAGGCTGGCACTTTCTCACATCAAAGACCGTTAGCATCCCAACACAGCGTGGCCACTTCAGCACTTTTCTTTCTACTCCGATATAAACACTAAACACATCAAAAACTCGGATTTTCTGCACCTAACAAGCTAAAGCCTAAAATATCTTGATGTCCACTCATAGGGACCATGAAGAGAAAACCAGTGCTCTCGGGCTCAACCCAATTTGGGGTCACAAGACACTGGGAGGGGGTCACTAGATGCCTTCAAGGAACAAATAATTTTTGTTTTTTACAATTTGAGCCCATTTTTACCTATTTTACCCTTTTCCTCCAACTACACCAAACTATCAATTTTCCTTGCCAAATTTTTGCTCTTTTTAATGCATTTTTGCTACATTATCCCATTTCTGCCACTTCTCCATCAAATGTAAAAGCCCATCTGAACATTTTTTTTGCACTTCCAAGACATTTCAGCACTGATAAACTCTTTCCACCACTTTTCCCACCTAATGTTGCATAGGTTGAACCATTATTGTCACCTTTAACCTCTTTTCACCAAATTGCACGCTTATCTTTTGCCAATTTAACCACATTCATGATTTGTCATGCCCATTATTTGCCAGCTTAAACAAATTGTTATGATAATTGTTTCAATATTGACACTTCGAATCTTTTTTATTATTACTATTTTTTTTTTTTTTAGCTATTTCTGTGTTTTTAAAATCCCATTTCACCACCTTTCCCACCATGTTTGGTCACTTTAAACAAGGACTTACATCTTTAAGATGACTTATTGATTTTTTAAACCGATCCAGAGAAAATTGATTTCCTCCTAAATTCAATGGAATCTTCCATGGCGTAAATCCTGTTTGTGGTTAGAATATTGTTAAAATATCTTAAGTACTTTTAACCTATTCCTGCTAACAGACAAACAAACAAAAAAAAATACATAAATAAATAAATAAGCACGATTTCTTTAGTGGAGGTAATAAAAACAACCGCTATCATGTGATATAAGAAGGTAAACTGTCAGTGCTGCAAATAATGTGAATTAATTGGTAAATTACACAATGATTAATGTTTTTCTGTCACCTTTACTTTCATCTGTGGGCCGAATGAAACAATCCAAACGGCCGGATTTGGCCACCGGGCCCTAAGTTTGACACACGTTCTGTAAGTGGTCATTGTGGTGCTGCTGATTGTTTTAAGGCCAATGCAATGAGTTAAGATGGAGGGGCACTCTGAGCTGAATTCATAAGGGAATCAGTCACTTACAATGCTAGTTTTATGCATTGGCAATAATTTAGTGGCTTCTTACGGTCCATAGATTTATCTGAAAAATCTCCCATATAAAGATGTGGTTTACTGCTTTGGATTTTACCAACCAATCAATAGGTTGGACCACTGGCTTTATTACCTCAGTGATTTAACGCTCTATAGGAAATCAGTTTGGGAAATAAATGCTTTAGAAGTCGCCCAAAAAATGTTAAAAGACTGGGATTATTTTTATCTGCTGATGATCAAACTATATCTAGAAACAAAACAGAGGGGGAAACACTTTCAACATAATTGTGCCCTTTTTCAATATCATTTCAATTCACTTGATTTTGTTTCCAATTTTTGTGGAATTGTTTGTAAGAAATAGCAAGATTTGTGGAAAAATGTTGAGTTCTTTACACAATTTGGAATTAAAAACATCTACATTCATGTGATATAAACAAAGGAAAAATGTAAACCCCTAAAAATGTTAAATTGGTGATATATACAACTGGATTATTTGGTAATTTACACAATAATTAATGTTCTCTCTGTCATTTTTACTTTCTTCTGTGGGCCGAATTGGATGCACACGTGTCAAACTCATGGCCCGGGGGCCAAATCCGTCCCTTTGGAGCATCTAACTCGGCCCACAGGAGAAAACAGAAATCATTGTGTAAATAAAACCAAATAATATTTGCAAGGACTCACAGTTCTTCCAGTGCTTATTTTGCATGATTGCATTTGTTTATCATGCTAAACTGTTGAAAAAACTCAAAATTTGTACAAAATTCCCCTCAGATTATTACATAACAGTTCCCTTAATTAAATACAAATTGGTCACAAAATCTAGGAAATGTAAAGTGAAGATGCTGTTGGGACTTATATGTGTCACTTATTGCTTGGATTATGTTGGTTTCTTACATATTTTGTATTTTATGTGAAGGTAGAAGTGCAAACGGCACAATAATGTTGAATTTACTCTTTTTCACACATTAAAATCTGTGGCCTATTGACATCAAATTCATACGGATTTGGTCCCTGAACTAAAATGAGTCTGCCACCCCTGCTCTAAAGGGCAGGAATTGGCCCCTGGGCCTTGAGTTTGAGACATGTGAAAGAATATCAAAACTTAAATAGGATTAAAAAAAGTGGCATTTTTTAACATAAATTAAACAAGAAACTAAGTGTAAATCTAAGGCCAATGCTAAAACGCATGCAGAGGAAGGACTGTTAGGATTGCATAGTGGCCAATATTGTGTATAAAAAGATGATGTTGGTGATGCTAATGATGATGGTGATGATGATGATGATGATGATGATGATGATTGACTTCAGTATTAAATTAAGTGCCGTAGAGAGTTGATGTTTCTTGGAAGCTGAAAGCATCATCATCTCCTCCCAGATGGACACCCTGCTGCGTCCTGGAGTTCATTGACTGACGCACTTGGATCCAACGAGCCGTTGGCAATAAAACTGCAGCGCTGCCACGAGCCGCTCGGTGTATATGAATACATTGGAGAGGGGACACTTCACAGAGATGGAAAAGGCAGCAGAGGATCTCATGACTCTCAGCACCACAATGACATCACCACCAGATCTAAACGGAGCGCAGAGAGGAGATGGGAGGCACCCTGCTTATCAGACTGGGTGGCACGGTGCTGCTCAATGTTCATCAGAGAAGATGCTGCTGCGCCTCTGACAGGGAGGATCGGCTGCATGCTCGTGGGCTCGTGCGCTACGGGAACGCGCTTAAGTTCAGATGCTTCACGGAACCAAAATCTCACCATCGAGATTCCAGACTAAAGCCGACGATTCTGGAACATTTTCCTACTGAAGAAAAGGACGTTTGAACTGAATGTCTTTGTGCGCAAAGCTGGAGAGCTTTTGGATCAACTTGTGCGCGCGCTCTGGTTCCACTCGGGCTTTGCATCACATGGTATAAATCAAGCCGTTTTCATTTTCTGACCCTTTTTAATCCTTCAGTGACGTTAATGTTTACCCTGATGGGACTGTCAAAGCTTTTACGCGCGTCTCCAAACGGCGATAGCTCTTGCGCACGGATTCTTATCAGTCCTTATCAGCTTTCCTTAAATCAAAGTCATGTCGCTTGAAACGTCTGCGAATTATTTATTTTCCGTTGATTAAATCTGATGAATTGTTAAGACAGGGAGTGAGTGATCATTCTCTGGAAGAATAGATTGCTTTGACGCACAGCCATCGTCACTGAAGATTTGTGGCTTTTTGGGGGAAAAAATCATTGTTTCTCCGTGCGCTGCCCTGACGCACTGTCTGGTGCTGTTTGGGAGGGTAAAATGGACTTGGAAGACCTGCCGTGGACCGTGCAAGGGAGCTAGCATTTGGAAAAGAAAGGAATACAAGATAAAGCATCGGAGGTAATTAATTAAAATGATCATTTCAAACAAAGCCCCCCCCCAAAAAAAGTTTTGTAAAGTAATAATGCTGATTAATTTTTATTTTGCATGAAGCCATTCTCTGAATTTTAATGTTTGAATGAATTTCACAAAATATAATGCATGCAGTTGTGTTGAATATTGTGTACATGTGTTTAAAGAGTCGTGGACAGAGCGACCCCCAGCATGGCCTCATCAGACAGCGGCTGCTCCATGGAGCTCAACGGATGGAACAGCAGCGTCAGTGGCCCCGGGACCTCGGTGCCCTGCAACCAGAGCGTCCTGAGCCTCATGCCCCCCTACTCCCCTGAAGCCACGGCTGCCTTCGCCACCGCCATCACCCTGATGGTCCTCTTCACCATCGTGGGGAACATCATGGTCATCATCGCTGTCCTGACCAGCCGCTCTCTCAGAGGTCCTCAGAATCTGTTCCTGGTGTCTCTGGCTGCTGCAGACATTCTAGTGGCCACGCTCATCATCCCCTTCTCTCTGGCCAATGAGCTGCTTGGTTATTGGTACTTCAAGTCTCTGTGGTGTGAGATCTACCTGGCGCTCGACGTGCTCTTCTGCACCTCCTCCATCGTGCACCTGTGCGCCATTTCATTGGACCGCTACCTGTCCATCTCTAGAGTCACGTACGGGCGTCAGCGGACTCCCAAACGCATCAAAGCTGCCATCGTGGTAGTGTGGCTCATCTCATCTGTCATCTCCTTCCCTCCTCTGCTGTCGCTGAACAAAAGCGAAGGAGGGGACCAGGGGATCGAGAGAGGACCTCAGTGCCAGCTGAATGACGAGCGCTGGTACATCCTTTACTCCACCATCGGCTCCTTCTTCGCCCCCTGCCTCATTATGATCCTCGTCTACATCAGAATTTACCAAATAGCCAAGCAGAGAACACGGTGCCCACCGGGAGAGCCCAGGAAAGACGGGGTCGGCTCTGCAACTCCGAGCCAGACTCCACGGCACGTTAAAGCCAACGGCAAGAACGAGGAAAACAGCACCCCCCCTTCAATGAATAAAACTTCTAATGCGAGGCCACCCACGCTCGCTATCACCCCTTCTGCATCCCTCGGAGAGTCCCAGAACTGCCCAAACCCACACCCTAATAATCTCCTGCAACCTCCGTCCACTTCTCCAGCCATGACCCCAGTCACTCCTGACCCTTCCACCCCCTCCCCTGCACCACAACCTGCCCCCAAGACTAAAGAGAAGCGGAAGAAGGGCAGGCATCTAGGGGGGAAAAAGGCCGACAACAACAATGGGGACAGCTCAAGCACGGAGAGCGACATGGAGCACAGCAACGGAGGAGGTCGGGGCAGCGCCAGCATGCCAGGGTCACCAGCAGGAGGGGGGGTCCACTCCCCGGCCTCAGTCAATCGCTACAGGGACATGATCGCCACCTCTAAAGGGACTCGCCTGGTGCCAGGGAGGAAGTCCAAATCAGACACGACCCCTGGGGCAGCAAGGCGTAAAGCCATGGTGAACAGGGAGAAGCGTTTCACTTTCGTCCTGGCGGTGGTCATCGGGGTGTTTGTGGTGTGCTGGTTCCCGTTCTTCTTCTCCTATTCCCTCCAGGCGGTGTGCCCCGAAACCTGCACCATCCCCGACCCACTCTTTACCTTTTTCTTCTGGATCGGATACTGTAACTCCTGCCTCAACCCGGTCATTTACACCATCTTCAACAAAGACTTTAGAAAGGCCTTCAAGAAGATTCTGTGCAGCGGCACTAAGGGTACCTTTTTCTAGGGGGTTTGACATCTGTACAATAGGACACACACACACACACACACACACACACACACGCACGCACACACGCACACACGCACACACGCACACACGCACACACACACACACACACACACACACACACACACACACACACACACACACACACACACACACACACACACACACACACACACATCAATCTATACACTCAAAGGGCTGTTTAAAAAAACACACTGAACTGTGGAAAAGCTTTAGTGGTCAATGGAGAACTGAACTGAGATCCACTTCTGCAGCTTTTGTGTGTAAAAAGAAAAAAAAGTATTTTCTGCTCACAGCAGATACATTTAAGTGAAAACTGCTTCACATTTCAGTGTTGCTGGTGAGGCTTTGCAAAGACTTTAAAAAACACCCACTGACACTATTGCTGGAAAGCAGAGTGAGTTGTATAAACTGATTGAAGCTCTCCCTCCTTTTCTTTCTCTCTCTAAATATAAACACTCACTCATGTGACATTGTGATAAAACTCCGAATGTGTCAAAAGAGGGACGTGTTTTTAACAGTGTACGTATTCATGCTCTTATTGAATACATTGACTGTACATTGTATTGTTTGGTGAATGTTGACGATTAACAGTGACTTCATGGAGAAAGTGACAAGTGACCTTCAAATAGATCATCAGGAGCCTAAGGCCATTTCTTTATCAATAGAAAGCACAAAGGGGCCACTCAAGCTTAGTAAGACGTGATGTCTTATGTCTTCATTTGTTCGACTGCAGGGCAAACGTGTGTTTCTGGATTTTTCTATCTGAGAGCGCAACAACAAGGTGGCGTAATCAGAAACAAGCGCTCCCTTTCAGGCTGGAATGGAACCTGAGGTGGTTTTTTTTTGTCTCATGTCAGACACCTTGCTCTTGACTTGTTGTGGGTCACGATGGAAGCTCGGGTTGTTTGGAACACTCTCAGCGTTTACCTTTTCCTGGAGCACAGACGAGAGAAATAAATGGAAGGCTTTATGGGACTTTGTAAAAAAAAAAGACAAAAAGGTTCATCCTCTGAGCTTGGCTGCTGCACCTTTACCTGCAGGACTGTCATTACAAAGCACCAACCAGAGGCTTTTCTTCTAATGAACTGACTTCTCAGATAGAATAAAAAAAAAAAAATTCAGACATAATTTACAGCATGTGTCAAACTCAAGGCCCGGGGGCCAAATCCGGGCCTTTTGAGCATCTAAATCGGTCCGCAGGAGAAAGTAAAAGCGACACATCCATGAGTAAATTACAAAGTACTGTAACCAAGTTGTGGATATCTCAGCCACCCCAAATACACATGGATGCACATTTACAAAATTACCACTCTTATATCATATGATGGCAGTCGTTTTCAATCTGAAATTGATGAAAAAAAATGTTTTTTTCAAATTATTCTACTAAATCAAATAACAATTGTTCATAGTATCAAGGAAATGTAGGTGAATTTAAGTTTGAGGTCACTTAATGCTCGGATAATGTCAGTTTCACATACTTTACATGTAATTTTATACCTGAAATACCACACTAGGGCACATTAATGTTGAAATTGTTCTTTTTCCTGCTAAAATCTGTTGCTCAATTGAGATCAAATGCATCTGTGTTTGGCCCCTGAACTAAAATGATCATTGTGTAAATTACAAAATAATTCAGTGGTAGATATCTCAGTCCCTCCAAATGCACATGGACACAGATTTACAAACTTCCCACACTTATATCATATGATGGCAATCATTTTTCCAATCTCAAATTTATGAAAAAAAAAAAAACGGAAAATGTTTGAAAACTTGTATTTATTTTTTTTTAAACTGTAAATTTGTTCATAATATCAAGGAAATGTAAGTGAATTTAAGTTTTAGGGTCACGTAATGCTTGGATATTGTCAGTTTCATACACTTTATATGTAATTTATACCTGGAAGTGCACACTAGGGCACATTAATGTTGAAATTGCTCTTTTTCTTGCTAAAATCTGTGGCCCACTTCAGATCTAACTGCTCTGTATTTGGCCCCTGGACTAAAATGAGTTTGACACCCCTGATTTACAGTGTCTGATGAAAAACTACGAAAGCATGAACAAACATTTCCTTACATGAGCATTTTTTACAGAATAATATTCAGCTATTTTTTGTTTTGTTTTTTGCAGGCAGACATTAACACTGACTGTAATGGACGGACGAGCAAAGCAATTATGGATGTGTGATGTTATTTCTATAATTAAGCCCACATGGGTGATGTTATGGAAGCTTTTTGCTGAGTCATTGTCACCCTCATGGACCCTCAGTGTTGCTTTGTCGCTGGAAGGCAAGAGGCGACACAAACACATAGAGGCTTTTTGTCAGGATGAACGCTAACATTTAATTTTCTCACGGAGACAAGAAGATTTTTTTCACGAATGAAAACAAATCACGACTCGACGTGTGTGTGCAAACTGTGAGCAGCACACACGCCATATCTATCCACTCAATGGGACAAGGGCTGTCAGCAGCAACACAAGCAATTTACTAATTGTCTACTTCTGCTGACCTGTGTGAGTGTGTTTGTCTGCGAATGGGAATGTGTGTGTGTTTTTGTGTAGAAAGAGTCAGCTGCTCCCCTGACTGCTATCTACTTGGATCTACTGTAATATTGCGGAGAACAGAGCGCAGATATGGGAGTCGCAGTGCTATCGCTATCTGTTCCTCTCTGAATGTTTCTACTGAGTGAAATGACTGTGCACTGTGGGTGTATTCTCTACTGAAACCACTGTTTGTCCACAGTGTTGATATGATATCAAAGTGATAACGGGGATCAAAAGAGCCCTAAAGGACACAGTCTGACTCACTGAGTATTAGTTTCTATTTGAATGTGACGAGCAGGGTTGGGGTCAATTATATGTGTCATTTTAAAAACCTGTTGCTGTCATAATCGTAATTTAAATTGTAATTCAGTTCCGATAATTGACTTTCTAATTTTAATTGAAATGAAAATTCTACAAAAAAAAAAATGTCAATTATAATTTAACACTAAACTGGGGAACCATGTTACAGTTCTACACATATGTAGTTAACAATCTATACAATATGTTTCCTATGCAAGCTTTCCCAAATTTTACCATTTAAAAAATATATAAATCGAGGCCTATGCTGACAAAAAAAAGTCTCAGACGCCCACACCGAAAATATTAAAACCTATATTTTCATTGATTAGGAAGCCTGACAAGGTAACCAACTGATAGGAAAGAAATTAGATGATAAATATTTGTGTGTGTGTGTGTGTGTGTGTGTGTGTGTGTGTGTGTGTGTATTTCACAGTTGATTTTATGACTCGTTAGCATAAGAGATGCTAACAGAAAGCTAACACAAGAGGAAGGTTCACTCACATCAGGTTATTTATTAATTATTGTAATTGTAATTGAACTTTAGTAATTGAGAATGTAATTATAATTGATGTTCTGAAGATAAAAAATAATTGAAATTGAATTGTAATTGGAAATAATGCTGGACATTAATCGGAATTGAATTGTAATTTAACATGGGTAATTGAAAACGTAATTGTAACTAAAAAATTTAATTGGCCCCAACCCTGGTGTATTATTGTTTTTTTGTGTGTTTTCTGTACTTATTTATTGTCTGAATGACATAATTTGCTTTAATGCAATCCAAAAATCATCTACGTGAGAATATTGTACAGATTTTTTTTCGGGGAGCCAAATAGATCTCCCCAGAATGGGATTGTTTAATTTTTTTTGACATTATGCTAGGTATTTCAGCTTAGAATGAAAGAATGCAGACTTTGGGGTTACTATGTGTAATTTGCTGAGCCTGCAATACATCATGTGTCATTATAGCTTCGTAAAAAAAAAAAAAAAAACTAGGACATTCATGTCGATTTTTTTTTTGTCAAGTTGCCAACATTGAGGAGGGAAAAAAAAGCATGTGAATGTTTAGGAACTGGTTTGGCCATGGGACCCAACAATAGGCCTTTATAACAAGCTGCAACCCCAACAACCAATGGGAATGCGCTATACATGATGGCGAAGTTTATTGATATAAATTATGGTTGCCTGTAAGAAGTGTGAATAGAAAACTGTTGTGATGAAGCCAAATATATATAAAAAGTAATTGAATCATTAAATATAAAACAGAGACGTATATTCTTCAGATATATATTTTCTTTTAAACTGCTGATTCAGCTATATGGAGGCAAGTAAGAGATTAATGTAAAAGAAGCAAAATGATAACATTATGTTTTATCATTTCTGATATTTTCCAATAAACACACGTTGCTTCTTGAACACATCACCAACCATGCATTGGAGTGTTGGGACTGCTGTGTTTGGGTTTTTTAAAGCAGAGGTGAGACTTTACAGGCGACTAATGCAGTGATCTGCCTTTTAGTCGCTTTTCTTTCTCCTGAAAAAGCCTGTATTGTCTTTTCCTCACATGCGTTTGGAACGATCAACCTCCCATCTGTCCTCATCTCCACACCAGTTTGGAAATAAAGCTTCTACGAAAAGCACAAGTTCCTGCTTTTTATTCATTTAAAGCTGAAATCTGGAGTTTCTGAGAATTCTATGTTTATGAATCATTCTTTTGAAATGTGAAAAAATAGTTTTACAATGGTCTACTGCTGGTGGTCATTCATATACATTAATGTACAGTATATAAGTCCCTCCTTCGTCCTATAGACCCCTATACAAATGGACACTAGCACTGTGATTGACCAGCCAATAGGCTTCAACTTCCTGTTTCTGAGACTGTCAATCAAAGTGAATGTGGAACTGTGCACGGAAATAAGGCATGATTTTGGCTCCTACCTGACCCATAGACCTATATCAATGCGACCCGATGCAATCTTGTTATGTGCATGCAGAAAAGTAGAGGCGTGGCTTCTGGTAGATTGGTAGAAGCACTCGAAGAAAGTGAGGCTGTTTAGGGCGGGACATCGAGACGTTTCTCAGAAACTATGGATAGCAGCTTTAATGCGTTCTCACCAGGGCTGGGACTGGGTTAATCAGGATTAATGAATTACAGAAAGATAATGCACAAAAGAAAAATAACCTAGATAATCACTTATTTTTCACTCCAAACAGTGCAGAATTTCACAAGTTCCCAGGATCCCCATAATACTAATGCACAGACTACAACACAAGAAACAGTAGAACCCGGGGAGAAGTCGTTGCTGTGCTTCGTGGTTGTTCATTTCAGTAAAAAAAAAAGAGAAAAAACACCAGATGGAAAAAAAAGTCCAGTTGTCTGCAAACTGTGCAAGAAAGAGTTTACCCGTTGCCAGAGCTCTTCTAGCCTCTGAAGCTCTACTAGGTTACCACCTCAGTGCTAAACATGTAGCAGCTAGCACGGAACAACGGTCCTAGTGGGAGCAGACAGTGTCTCCAATCCACACTGGACAAGATAACTGAGTTCAGAGCCAAAATGAATAAGTCCATCCAGGGCTTGAGACTGTGACCAAATTGATTGCATATGTATTTGTGAAAATTTAATCTGGTCGCATCTGTGCGAGTGCTTAGGGTGACCTTATTTTGAAAATCCAAAAGGAGGAATAGGGGAGTCATGCGCTGAGGCGTCCGGACATGCGTAGCAATAGAGCACATGGGGGGCACGCCTAGCGTACGTGGGGTGGGGGGGGGCGTGGAAGAACGCGCCAAGCGGAGTGATAAAGCGTACACGCGCAGCATCGAGGGGCCAGAACTGATGGACTATGATGCCATGTTATCTCAGCAGCGGCTGATTCCCCCGTTGACCAGGAGCTCTCTCCCATCGTGTTTGCCCGCGTAGACATCCTTCTACACCGTGTAGTAAAACCCACTTTGTCCATTAGATGATGAACCACAGTAGAAAAAGTTGCACTCAACTCAGCTGCGTCGTACACTGTTTTATTACCTTCACACACTGGGAAGCAGTACAAAAAACCTGGAAAACAAACTCGTATGCGTTCAAAGATCGTTTATGTAGTGACAGACGTCGCACTCTAACATGCCAGACCAGATGTTCCGCTGTGGTTCTCCCAGGGGAAGAGGGCTAGGAGACCCCACTATCAGAGATGGACCCTATGAATTGAATTCCACGGGGTGAAGCAATGCAGATGCTGAGTTGGTTATGCTACTGTTATGTCAATTCAAGTACAGTATTTCTGCAAAATTTAAAAAAAAAACAGAATACATGTAACCTGTTGTTATGCTTTGCTGTTTAAAACATTTTTGTTACAACTTCTTTTAAAATTATATTAAAAGAAATGATCAGCTTATCCAGCCACTGCTTGTTGCAGAAAAACTTGAAATTGACAGTAAAACATTAAAACATTTTGCAAATATATCTCAAGTCACTGTCAATCTTTCCGTCATTCAAAACTACGGTATGCCAGTTAAGTCAACTGTTTATATCAGCGTGCATGTCTATGCTGTACACCCCACCCCCCATTAAAAAAAAGAAAAGGGTTCGACCAAATTCTGTGCTGATGCGACCAACTAAGAAAGTTGGTCGCACCAGTGCCACCACTGGAAAAAGTTTGTGTCGATCCCTGCCATGAGTAACAAATGAACAAAGTCAGTAGATAAATGATTGTAGTGGACAGTCGAGCACTCTCGGTGGTAGAGGATGTGGGCGGGGCTAGCTGCGGTGCTACAGATAGCATCGTCTGATCCAACTTATCAACTGCTATGTAGAAAGACTATTTCAAACTAAATTCACCAACTTCGTTGTGAATATCCTCTGAACATAGTGTAACCAATGCCTTAAACATCTGCTGCTTTACACTCTGCCTGTAATTCTACAACACACGTACACTTGAACACTACACATTATTTCATACATAAGACACATTGCTCAAACATTAAAGATCATTGTTACCAGTGTTTAAAGTAAAGAACACATCAAGTCATTGGAAAACTTACCTGAAAACACTAAAATTTTGACAAAGTATAATTGCGCTCTGAACGTGTTTCCATTGAAGACTGTTTTGGGGAGGAGCCTCACAACTCTCGTGAATTCTCATCCCGCGAGACTTTGCTGCATATGGACGCTCCAAACCTCCTTACAATGCTCTGCATTCCTTTGTTGTTTGCTGTCTAATATTTTTCTCAGGTATAATGTTAAAAAATGTCTCAGTCTTCTTTTGTGTCCACATAGGGCGCCATGTTTTCTAATTTCTCAAAACAGTATTTGTGTGAAAGAATAAAAACAGTAAAAGCCAAGAGTTTTCAGTAAAGGATCTTAGTCTCTTGCTACTGATTTTAAAGTGCGTTGAAAAAGTGTGAGTTTGAGTTAAAAAAAAAAAAAAAAAAAGTCAGTGAGTTGTTTATCCTCAAGCGTTGTGTGTGTGTGTGTGTGTAGAGTTCTAACACTGTGAGGAGAACTTTGAAAAATGTGCAAAAAAAAACTGTAAAAAAGTGCTCGGAAGTATTTACAAGTGATCAAAAGCCATCTTTGCAAGCTTTGTAAAAAAAAAAAAAAAAAAAAAAAAACTTTGAATGACAACACATGCTAGGGAAATCGACCATAGCATTGCAAGCTGATGCTGTTCAAGATGTCACTGGAAAATCCTCCATCACAGCAGGACATGAGAAGCAGAGGGAGCCAGAAACGGCCTCACGTTGCCAACAATCACAGAACAGCCCGTGAGGAATTCCACCGATTGCCAAAATATCACATGCACACTTTCAAACGTATGCTGAACCTGTCGTTTTGCACAAACACACACACAAACACACACACATAGTTGCAGCGACAGCTCTGGATATTGGGAGATTTCAGGTAATCACAGCTATGGTGTATTACTAAAGATTTATGCTGATTGTGGGTTTGGAGAGAATCAAAGCCCTCCTCACACACAAACACAAACACAAACACACACAGACACAAACAAGCTTAGTCATTTTTCCTGTTATCAAAGATGATGCTACAGCCAAGTAATGCCCCTTCACAGTCTCACTGTTTCGTCTCCATATTCATGGTTATGTAGTGACTTTGAGTCACTACATAACCATAAGGAGAACCGATAACTCATCCTTGCTGACCGTAGGGAACAGCAAGGTGTGTGTTTACACTGATATATATTCATGCAGATACATGTCCCTAAGTCCCTGAATCTCCTGCCTGAGCTGGAATATAAAGCAGGGCTGGATGGGGCCAGTGGCCCCTCCAGAGCAACATGATACAGAACACACTCATTAGATTCTATTTATATAAGATCATATCAACCAGGATTTACAGCATACAGCTTTAACACAGTGGAGGAAACATTGTATAGCGGAACATGCTTTAACCTCAATTTTACAAATATGTTATAGTAAAAATTGAATTTCCATCCAATACATTTTTAGGGCATTGCAGCCGAGTGATTTCCTTTGTTGATCTTCTGCATATTATAAGGCTGGATTATTAATAATGTCTTTATTGTGTCACTTTACTGTTAGTGAGGAAAAAACCCCGAAAGGCAGGATGAAAAACAAACGACAGGAAGGGGCGGGCTGTACTCCGCTGGAAGGTGGAGACATTTAAACACGCTTTCGTTTTGTAAAAGCATTTAAAAAACGTCGATTTTAAGGAGTGCAGGCAATTATGATTATAATCATTTCAGGAGCATGGGACTAGATGTGGTGTGTGTGTGTGTGTGTGTGTGTGTGTGTGTGAGCCTGAGTAGAAGATGAATCTATATTTTCTCATCGGCAGTACAATTCGTTTTTATTGGTTTTGAGGTTATTTTTTAGGTTCTTAGTTTTATTTGTTAGATATTCCCATGTTAAGTTACATTAAGCTAATGGTTATTTTTGCTTTTTAAAAATGTATTTCTTCATTACTATTTTTTTATTTATTTTTTTAGGGTCTAATTTATTTCATTCAATAGTTCCCACAACCCTAAAAAAGGGTTGGAAGATGGATAGATGGATTATTCACAGCCAATTCCCAGTGTGTGGTTACTGTATAATAACTGGTGTATACAGATGAGCTGTGGGAGATTATTTTACTTTCAAAATCTTTACGTATTAGACTTAATTGGAAAACACAAACAAATACATTTATACCGAGGGCAATGGCAAGTTATGGAGCTTAGGAATAGCTATTTCAGCTGTTACCGTGGCAACCAAATAATCAGAAAATTGACCAGATATTGTAATAGATGAATAATTATTGATTAATACAGCCCCCTGAACAACACAGCGCAATTATTTTGAAAGGAAACCCAGAGCACGGACTTCACATGTTTGTCTGTGTGTAGCTTCCATGTGCTGTTTGCATGCACTGAATATGTATGAATATGTACTGTATATATCTTTTGTTTAATGGCAAAATATGAGCTGAAATCTAATCAAATGGAGCTATGTGACAAACAAAACTTTCCCTCTATAATATTAATCAGCATATATCCATAATACACAGCTTTATTATGTGAGCTTGAGTGTTGCATGGTTTTTCTAATCAGTCCTGTGTGCGAGAATGAATAAATTCAAATTAGGGATGGAAAAAAAACAGCCTCATTAACACGAAAAAAGATGCATCAGAATTAAGTGTGTGACACTTGGTGGAACATTATTTCCCTATGGACACAATGTTAATAGTTATGACTCCAATCACAATATTAGATATTAAGCCTCCTGCAGGGCTGGTAAAGTTAAAACTAAGAGAGAAAACTGACACGGTATAATCACAGGCATCTCATCTGTCATCCTCTCTCTGACTGCTGAGGAGGATTCAAAATAGAAATAAACCATCTGAGTAAAAATTTCCCTACAATTAAAAATTTGTGCTATTGCCTGTGAAGTTAAAATCACACCAAAATCTCATAAAATACACAAAATATGCTTTACTCAAGGCAATAAACTTAATGTGGTTTCCAAATACAAAATCCTTCACAAACAAATGCACTTTTTTTTTGCAAATAAGAAACGTACCTATCAACAACAATAGCAACAACAAAAAAAAGAAAAATACAGCATGTTTTACAAATACAAATACATAAGTATTCAACAAGAGCACTCAAAAAGATAATTCCATCCACATTAGTAACCGTACAGTAAATCCAAATGTATGGACATTCCCATTCTGTCAATAAATCGCAATGAAATGTGCAATCCAGATCCAATTCAGTCAAACCCTCACATACAGTAACTCAGTCAAAATTCATAAAGATTGGTAAATTTCAGGATGAATTTCTGGGATTTTTTTGATTATTGAAACTGATCCAGAATTAGTATATTGATCCGGATCCCCTACAAAATGTATATATATATATATATATATATATATATATATATATATAATGCAATAAATACAAATTTTAAAAAGTTAGGGAGGATTTTTTTTTATATCGATACCTTTGACGACCCTAATTTTGTTGCACGATATATAGTACCATCTTCATTTGATAGGTACGTTTCTTATTTGCAGAACAAAACACGTGGGTTTGTTAATGATGTTTTGTATTTGCAAACAAAAACATGTTTTGTTTGTTTGTGAGGGTCTGGTAGGCTTTTTCATTTATATTTGCCATTTATGAAGCATAGAAAAATGGAGTTATTGCTTTATTTATCCAGATTGTGGCATGTTCTTTCTACGTCACTGACAGCCACAGTCAGGCAAACAAACATAGCTAATCAGCCTCAGATGCTTTTCACTCAACTATCTGTTTATTGATCCGCGTGAAGGAGTTCATCAATAGGATTTTGGTCTTCTGCTCTAAAATCTGTGTGCTGATGGCAGTGTGCACTCATGGGTTTGGGGTAGATTAAAGAAATAAAAAAAAAAAGCTAATTATGAGAGCAGTCAGTCAGGGTGTTTGTTGACTTACACATTGTGCCTGTGCTGGATGGATGTGTGCCGCTCTGGCACAGGAAGTGGGACAGGATGTTCTGTGTCGAAGTGGAAGTCTCTCATCCTTTCTGAGGCGTACAGTAGTACACGAGCTTCAGAAACACGCACCATGCTTTTTAATAAACGTCTTTCACAAATAGATTAATTGACAAGCTGGACTTTACACCATTGAACAATTCAAAGCCTCCCACATTTCTGGCACTATTTCTCGTCCATGTTTCCTGACCAACTCTTTGTTGTCTGGGACTCTTTCCAGTTCTCTCTGCTTCAGGCAGTAAAAACCTGCAAATGTCAACTTAAAGCTGCTGAGATGGAAAAAAAAAAAAAATCAGATAATGGAATAGAATAGGTCTCAGATATCAATAAATCAAAGATAATTTGCTAAAAAAAAAAAAAAAGACCTAAAAGGTTGAAATTGAAAATTGGTTTGTTTTGATCTCCGTTATAAACACTCGGTTTATTGATATTGTCCGATATTCTGGATCCCTCTCTATACTCCTTGACCTCAGTGCTGCCTTCGACACGACCATTTGATCTTTCCTTACTGTCTACAGTACCTCATTGGCATTACAATTTCAGCTCTCTCCTGGTTAACTTCATACCTCATCAGTCATTTCCAATTTATCTCCATAAGCAACTGCACATCCCACACCCTCTCACAGTAACCCATGGAGTCCCTCAAGGCTCTGTACTTGGTCTCCACTTCTTTATTTTTTAAATCCTACCCCTTGGGAACACAATTCGCCACCATGGACTGAAATTTCACTGCTACGCCGATGACACTCAACTCCACCTTTCTACAAAAACAATCATCCCTGACACAGTTTCCACCCTAACAAACTCTGCCTCTCTGAAATAAAATGATGGCTGACTACAAACTTTTTCAAACTCAACGGCAATAAATTGGAAATCATCATCTGTGGTCCTAAATCATTCCACATTTATTAATTCAATTATTAATGATAATTGAAAAATAATAATGAGTAAAGAAGAAAAGGGAAAAAAAATACAAAATGGTAATAATAATAAAGGAATCATGCACGTTTTAGCTGGTGGAGTACGCACGCACAAGTCTCCTCTGATGCATGATCAGTAAAACGGGTGGAGCAAGTTCTCATCCGGAGATTTACAGCGGACTTTGAATTGGAACAAGACTTGTGCCGCACGTGATGACGTTTCACGAGTCCGTGAGCACACAAATACACAGATTGAGAAACGGCCTTGCGATCATTTTTGACCCTACACTCTATTTCCTTCACATCTGCTAAATCACCAAATTAGGTTTCTTCCACCTTCGAAACATTGCCCGCCTTCGTCCAACCCTCTCCAAACATGCCCCAAAAACTCTAATTCATGCCTTATTACCTCCAGACTTGATCACTACAACAGCAACACCATTCTTGTTCTAATTTGTTTCCACTGTTTTCTGTGATATCACCTCATGCTATGAGACATTCAATTTCGGTCGGATTCGTGTTTTTTTTCTTGAACTTTCAGTGAAAACTCCAGAAATGTTAGTAAGTCACTTTGGCAGAGTGTTGGTGGACAATTGCTGGGTGGATGTGGTGGTGTATGCCCCAAGCACAGAAAGAGATGGAGGCAGCAGGCAGGCCAAGCATTCATAAAACCAGTCCATGTTTAACTATCGAACTAAAAACCAAATCCAAAAGAAGCACAAGGAGACACAAGGAAAACTGGGAGCAGGAGACAAAACATTGACAATGAACCAGTCAACATTCAGTGTTTAAACACTCAGCTGAATAGTGAGGGAGGCTTGATTGGGAACGGGTCACACCTGGGTGGAAAATAGGAGGCAGCTAATCACTCACAACCCAAACACACTGGCATCACTGGGAGGTGGAGAAACGAGCCGGAAAACACGAAAACACAAAGACACACAAGTTAAAACATGAAACAAGAACTGAAACTATTCAAAACAAAGACCCTAAACACAAACCTCACCAAACACACCCTGACAGGAAGAATTAAGTAAAAACACTTCTATGCATCAGTCTACGGAACTCCACATCCCACAATGCAATGCACTTTCAACCTTTTACATCTTGCATTTATTGATCGATGAGGCCTACACTATGTCTTTAGCTGATAAAAAAATGATCAACTTCAGCAGCTTTAAACTCACTTTTTCCAATGTTTTCCGGGCAGGTTTTTTTTTTTTTTTTTTTTTTTTTTTTGCATGATGGCCTAATTTGGCTTCTAAATTTGACAGGATGGCTGCACAATCTGTAGATCTGCTGTTAGTTTCACAGGCTTGATGAATGTTTTTCCTGTAATAAATAGTTGTTTTTTTTGTGTGTTTTTTCTTTAGCTAATTCACATTTTGGTAACTCTTAAAAGGATTTAGGTTAGTTTTGAGCTAAATATGACACATTAAAGCTGTGTTGTTTTTTTTTGCTAGTATTCCAGAAATAATAATGATATTCAAGACATCGTTTTTTTAAAGAATTGTCTATCATCATCCAAAAGCTTCCCACAGCAAATAATGAGCTCTGTGAGATTAAGACAGAAGAACTTCCTCTATAAAAACCATAGATTGAGAGCCATGTATTTCTTTACCGTTTCAAAATTAAACTCACATTTGGTCCTTTAAATCACTAGTGATTTTTTTTGGCTTTCTAAGTGTTATGTTTTTAATCAATTTTCAAAGCAAAGAATGAAGCTGCTAGGCAAAGATAGCACAAACCCTGGGCTCTGTTAATATTACATACTGTAGGTCATGCTTTGCTGCTTATTGGCTGAGTTTCAAAAGATCTCAAAATACACTCAAGTTCATCAGGGCTTTTGGCTCCAGTTTCATGTTTACACCAAAAATTAAAACACTTATAACTTATATATATAACTTTGAAAACTGTAAAATCCATATAGTGGAGGAAGCAGGTCAATTGTTATTTTTTTAAACCCAAAAAACATTTCAGCGATGCTGACATTTTGAACACCATTTGAATGGGACTGACATTTTACTTCTTAACCTCTTGGAAAAATGTGTGACTCCAATTTGGCTTAGAGGAGGCTTTTGTTTGCTGTTGGTGTCAGTTAAGATATGCCATTTGAGTCATGTAAGACAAATACTTCCTGTGAGGCTTCCTGTGACACTCAAATATTAACTCCACGTCCTGGAAATTCATTCCATAACTTTCAAGTAGACACATTTTGTTCCCATGTCACTCATTTAGTAAAGTCACACATATTTGTGGCTGCATTTATCAACATTCAGCAAAGAGAGACACATTTAATTTAATCTCTATAGAGCAGTAAAAAAATTGACTGTTGTTTATTCAGCATCAATGTATGCACATAATAATTCATACCATTTTTGTAGTTTAAATGGAAACAAATGAAAATACATAGCACATGATTGATATGCATAAAAATAAATAAGAGGTCCAAACTTGTAATACTTGGGGATATTCTCTATTTATATTTATTTGAGCTATAATAATAACCAGCTTTTGATTGTGTGGATCCCATGACACTTTATGATATCTAAGTGGAATTTGAGTAGGAATTGTTGCTCTAGACCAGACATTTGTGGCCCTAATGTTTAATTTTTCACAGCCCCCAAAACAAATATACAAAGTGACTCTAAAAACACATAAAAAGCCATTAAAAATGTGTAAATGACCTCAGACATACAAAACGATACCAAAAATACAGAAAATGAATCCAGAAACACACAAAATTACAGCAGAAAAAGACAAAATGATTTTTAAAAACACACAAAATGACAGCAAACGCACAAAAAGCAATCACTAATACATAAAATGAGCCCAGACATACAAAACGATACATTAAATGCACAAAATTAATCCAGATACACATGTAATTACAACATAAAACGTCAAAATGATTCCTAAAAACACAAAAATGCAACAAAAACACACAAAAAGCCATGAACAACAGACAAAATGACTCCAGGTTTAAAAAAAAAATAAATTAAAATACACCAAATTAATCCAGAAAAACTTAAAACTACAGCAAAAACCCACAATATGACTCTAAAAACAAACAAAACATCAACTAAAATACTGAAAATGGCAATAAAAAATACACAGAAGGACTCCAGACTAAATAAAACAATGTCAGAAATAAATTAAATGACTCCAGAAACACACAATGAAATGCAGAAACATACAAAATGACACTAAAAAAAAACTTGCAAAAAGAAAAATACACCAAGCCATCCCAAAAACACAGATTAGAAAAAAAAAACACAAAATAACAAGTTCAGTTCAGTTTATTAGCCATTTGCAGTATGAAAAAACACAAAACACAAAACAACAAAAATTACAAAAAAACAAAAACAAACACAAACTCGAGACATAAAAAAACAATGAATTCAGAAACACTTAAAACTATGCATCACCAACACACAATGACTTAAAAAATGCCCAACCCCCCCCCCCCCCCCAAAAAATACACAAAATGGCAAAAAAAAACCACACAGAATGACTCAAGAATAAAAAAGTGAGATAAGCATACAAAATAGTGCAAAATGATCCCAAAAACACACAACATGAGAGCAAAAAGGACTTAGAAACTAACAACAATACACTAAATAAAAAACAGACAAAAACATTATTCTGATATTGTGACCCTCAGATCAGACAATTTACATTTCTGGTCTATGTGACACATTCTGAGTGACATGGTTATTCAAAGATGACATATCCTCATTTGCCCTTCTATATTATGTCTGTAATGTTTCATAGCCTTCTATAGATGGTGTTTTAGTGGGCGGAGGCCTAATCATCACAATATTCTGCCTGAGTGAAAGTGAACAAAATACCAACCAATGGGAATGAGAGCGATTCAAACAACAGAATGGGTGCAATCAATTCAAGATCATTACGCAGTCAGAAAATATAACCCTTATTTATGAGCACACAGGTCATATTTAACATCTGTGCCGAGATATTATCATCAACCATCAGTTCAGGATGTTTAATGACAGATCTGAGCAGCAGTGAGTGAGAGAAGGACCAAATATATAGTGTTAATATGTCTACAGCAGCACATGGCACAGCCCATAACATTAAGTTAAACATATTGACCTCAGGGTCATAATTAACAAATAGTATTCAGCACCCTGTAAGCAACTATGGCTCTCATTAATGTAATTTGTCAGTGTTTTAATTATGATTAAAAAATGGATGAAATTACCATCTAATGGGGTCGAGGTCACATAGAAAAAACTTAATCTATGCCCTGACTTTGTTCTAAACTTCAGAGTACTGACATACTGTATGCTCCTCAAGTAGAAGTACTGTTAGTTACTTTATTGAAATTGTACTCAAGTACGTTATACATAAAATACACAAGTACAAGTATCTCAATTAAATAGTATTCACAGTAAAAGTTAATAGTTACGATCACTCCCCACGTTTATTTTTGGTAATAAATAAATAGTTCCCTTGCACACACTAAACATCTCAGGTAGAAACTTAAAAACAAAGAGACCAAATCTTGTACAATTGGAACTAAATGGAACAAAATGTACAATTTTTTTAAAATAAAATAACACCAATGAATTTGATTTAAAACATACAAATTAGAAGAAGAACTCTGAAGCGTCACCGTTAAAACAGAAGAAGAAGAAGAGGAACCCGGAAAAGGAGAGACACTCGTCAATCTCAGCAAAAAGAGCTTTAAAAAAGAAAAGGTGGTGATGTGACGGACCAGGAACAGGAACAGACTAGACACTGACAGGCGTGGGCAGTACAGTCTGTCAGTTTTACAACGGTCCTTACGGTGTAGGCGCATGCGCAGTGTGAGAGTTTGAGGTAAGACGGTGTCACGGTCTGAACAATGATAAATACAAATATGATTGTCATGATCAGATTTATATGACTACAACAGCTTATTATTGTAACTTTACATTAGGTTAACTGTTATTTATTGCAATGTATATTATAATCATGTTTATTTGGAAAATAAATTAGCCTTCACCATGAAGAAGATGAACCTGTCTATTCGTTGGAACCTCTCCTGCCTCGTTTATTGAGCAGTTGTACATTTTTCCCCCAAGAAAAGGAGCTGAGGTGTATTGACTGCTTCATATGATATTCATTTAATGTAATATACTTTTCTTACCTAAATTTGTGTTTTTTCCCTTTTGCATGCTTGAACACACGTTTTCACAATTAAACCCAACCAGCACAGAAGCACAGAGGGTTATATTGACGTAGGAAACAAAGAAGTTTGTAGGTCCCAGACTGGATTCTTTCTGCAGCCGCAGCTGAATGTCATAAAAGTGTCTGATTCCGGCTCCAGTTCTTTCACAAATGCAATTTTTGCCACCTTTAGGTTCACGGTAAACATTTGTTGCTTCTTCTCTTTGTGCCAAAGACACCACACGTTGGTTTCAGGTTTCTCTTCAGAACATATATGTGTGTTCGCTTTCCTGTTTCCCTGAGAGTTTCACTGCTTCAACAGTGCAATACACTGACTCGGCCCGATCCCAAAAATAGATGCATGAAAAATCGGCTCAAAATGGGCCAAAAATTGCACAGTGTATGCCTGCCTTTATGTACGTGCCTCAACTAAGTGTCATGATGGGCTCCTCAGGAGACGCAGACGCTAGCTTCTCCCACCTTTAAATTAAACCAACTTGATGCTCGTCTTCATCTTTGTCCCCTGAGGAACACATGGACCACGTCTTTCAAACCATCAGGGATCCAAGTCGTTAATTTCACTAATTAACATCCCTTCAATTGGTGAGATGTAAAGTAATCCGAGATATTTCCTTTGATGAATATCAAATTCCATCAACACCTGCATAATCCCTGTGTGCCCGCCGCTCACATTAAAACATCTTTAAAAAGACAAAAACAAACTGATGGATCAGGCAGAACACGTGAGATGCTCTGAGGTGCTTGATGCTATGTGCACAATTAAGAGAGTACGACTCTTAATTTCACCATTTGTTAAATCTAACTCAATTAAATTCGGCCCTGCAGACTCACAAAGAATGCTAATGTGGACTTTATGATAAAATAGTTGCAGACCATATATTGAATTTGCAACCAGCCTCTGTGGACGCTCATTTTACTAATGTGTGAGCACTTGAGAAGTTAGGAAGAAACATCACTTAGTTTTGGAAGCAGTTGATCACAGAATAGCTTTTGAATTGAAGTCCCCCCCCCTTATGTCCGACTATAACAATTTGCTCAGAATTTAGAGAAAAAACAACTATCTAGCATAATGATGGAATAAATGAGTGATACACATTTTAAATAATCTTATTTTGTAAATAAGTCAAAATAAACAGGATTTAGTGTTTCCTGAATAGATTCATTTATGGTCATCTCCCTCCTGAAGTGGGACCAAGACTGACTCTGTATGTATTTTCAGTATGTCACTCTGTATGTGTTTTTCATGGAAGAGGAATAAAAAAAATAGAGCCACTGAAACAAAAAAAACAATAAATACATAAAGATACCAGTAGCGGAAGAAAAAAAAAAAAAAAAATCACAATTGTAATTTTTTTCCAGTCCTGTTTTTTGTTTTTGCTTTTTTCCCCAGTGGCCCTAATCCCCTTCTGTAGTTGTATTTTTGTCATTTTGTGTATTTTGTTGTTTATTCTTTTTATTATTCAGTATATTTTTCATATTTTGTGTGTTTTTGTTGTTGCTTGTGTGTGTGTGTGTGTGTGTGTGTGTGTGTGTGTTTGTTCTTTTTGTTATACAGTGTGTTTTTTTTCTTATTTTCTGTGTTTTTTGTATTATTTAAATTCTTCTCTCTCAGTGTGTGTGTTTTTGGTGTTGTTTGGTTATTTCTTATATTGTTTTGTCTGTTTAACTGTTTTTGTGTATTTTATAGTGATCATGTGTCTTTTTTTCTCTCTTATTGTGTCTTTGTTGTCGTTTTGTGTGTTGCTGGTAATGGCATATTTGTTCTGTGTGTGTGCTTTGGTTTCATTTTTGTGTATTTGGTTGTGGTTTGTTCTTTTTAATTATTCAGCATATTTTTCTCTTATTTTTTGTTTTTGTTGTCGTTTTTGTGTGTTGTTGGTATTATTTAAATTGTTCTATCTCATGTGTTTTTGGTGTTGTTTGGTTGTTTCTTATGTCGTTTCATATTTTTTCTTATTTTGAGTGTTTTTGTTATTGTTTTGTGAGTTGCTGGTAATATTTAGTATGGTCAGTGGAGGATCTATTAGGGTGGCACCCCTGCTGCCACCCTAATTTGTACACACGAGCACGGACCTATGCGGCCGCGGTCCGCCGACCGGTAATGCCCCGCTGCCATTTCCTGACTGCGGAGCCAACGTTCTAAAACACCAACGAAGAAGACGCGGAAGTATCGCGAGAGTGGCACAGAAGTGCTTGTTTACATTGGCGCACGAGAGGAAAGAGTTAAAAACATCTGGTTACAGTTTGTTACAGTGAAAACACCCGTTTTAAAGCCATAATTTTGTATTATATTGCACTGTAGTAATTTAAATAAAACTACTTGACACTTTTTTTCACTCACACAATTCCAAGTCTTACACTTTGTTAAATGTTACAGAATGGTTCTTCAATGTGATGGATGTGACAACTGCCCTGTTTATTGGCTAGGAGGTTCATAATTCATAATAATATAATATAATAATATTAGCACTGAAATTAGTATTTTCTGCATTCATTTTGTTTTTAATGATTTAAAGTTAATTTGCACAAACATTAACAATATTTTGGTGAAGCAATATTTTGCATCAGGCTTTAAACATAACACGAGGACATGTGACTAGTTGTGGTCAGTGTGTGCTGTACACAGTTGGCTGTCATTCATGTGAAATTGATTGACAGTGTTTTGTAATTCTTGTGAAACGGATTCAGTGCAGTAGATAAATTTTGAACTTCTGCAGTGACAGTTATCATGATGAATTTTCCTGCAATGTATTGATTATCCCGATAAAATCATTATTGCGACCAAAAATATCACGATATATGACATTGCGAGGTACGAGGTGATACCCAGCCCTATAATTCAGTATGCTTCATGTACGTCTGCTATATGTTGTCACCTCTAAAAAATCCCTGCCGCCCTCTTGCCACCCCATTTATTTTTTTCTAGATCAGCCCCTGAGTATCATCATCACTTTTAACTAAAAATAAACTTTATAAAAGCCCATGTTTGTTTTTTTGTCTTTTTGTCTCTCTGTCAAGTACCCCCTATAGTGCCATCGTGTACCCCGATTTGTGAAACACTGGGCTAAAACATGTAAGTTTAAGTTTCATATTTTCTTTTTTATCCATTTCTTTTTTTTAAAAGGAGCGACACAATGCTTATGATCCAAAAACTGCCATAAATAATCATTCAGCTTTAGACATCATTTAATGATTATTCTTAAAACGTTTGCAGCAAATCTCTTATTATTATTCATATCACCCTTGTAAAGGACTTTCCAATATATTGCTGAGTGGTGATATGAAAGAAATTTGCACACATTGTCGATTCATCAGGGCACAAACTCTGAAGTGAGCTTTTAAATGTATGTGCATAATATGAATACATTTTCTGCCCTTTTTTGCTTGCACTAAAATTTTAGAGGAGAAATGTTGTGGAACAAAAAAAAAAAATAGACTGACAATGACAATAATTGCCTGAAGAGTTTCTTTTCGCTGAAAGTTTTTTTTTTTGTACTTTAAAATTCTGTTATCTTGAAAAATGTATGAAACTGATAAATTGTTACTGCTGCGGTGGCTTTTGTTGAGGGGTACAATATGTCACAGAGCCAGTTTGTCTACAAAGCCTGTTTTTGGCAACAAAATGAATAAATGCATAAATTGTGAAAACTATGGCAAGATGTTTGAGCATAAATTTGAAGTCAGTGACATCAACCATAGTAATGCTCTACCAGTGCTCAAATTTAGAATACATGTACTCGATTATGGTGCGCAAGTACTTTTTTACCAGTGAAGAAAGACGTGTCACTGGTAAGTCTTATATGCTAATAAGGAAAAAGCAAGTCAAGGCTTGTCATTGGTTTTTAAAAATATTACAACCAATCAGAGAGCTGGATTTGGTTTTAACCCCTCCTACTTTATTTGCATTCAATCTACTAGTACAAGTAATGAATCTTTTGGCTTTACTAGTACCCTGTAATAAAAACAATCTACTAGTACTACTAATGAGATTTTGAGCACACTAGAAGTACCAGTAACCAGTGAGTTTTCACTAGTAAACCAGTCCTACTAGTAACCCGAAACTAGTAGACAATTTTGGTAAGGTCTACTCACACAACAGTGAGCCAAAACCATTACTAGTAGAACAAAGTATTTGTTTACTAGTACTACTATTACACTAAGGGCTATGAAGCTAAATAATTATATCCTGGATTTATCTCCCTTAAAGGGCTTCACCTAACCAAACATTCAATGTCAGAAAGAAGCTGTCCTACAAATCTAGATTACAACTCGCTAGGTTACGCGTATAGACCCTTTGATTGTTTGCAAACATTGTGACGTATTTTGTTGGGCGGGGCTTAGCTTGGAGGCAAGAGCACAGTTGTCGTTGTTTTTTCTGAGCACGTGTCCACTGGAGTCCTATAAAACTTTAATTTACATCAACGAACGTTATTCCTCCTATTCTGACACCCAAACACACGACAAAGCTGTAACATTACGAGCCTCCACAGTCTTTAGCCAGCGGCTTTTCCTGTTTTTGCCTCCAGCCACGTCACTCGTGATGTGGGCCATTAAGTCGATTGATTCCAGAAGATGATTACGTGTGCGCTCATGTGGCAGAGGAGGAGATTACAGCGTCAGACCAATCGGAATGACAGAGAAACTGTGGAGAGCAATTTACGTCACAATTGAGGAATAATTGTCGAAAAATATGACTTATTAAAATCCATAATTCAAACCCAAAACAACACTGTTGCTGTAGTAAAAGCAGCAATTAATTAATGCAGAAATTGATGAGTGTTATTATAAACAGACACTGATCAGTTTCACTTTCTCTTCTACCTTGTCTGTGGCTCTGATGCTGCGTTTATGCAGATCAGCCTACATCATAAGGTATATAATATATTTATATATTATACATTATCTTAGAGAACTGAGGCCCTTTGCATGAATTATTTAATTTATGTTTTTGGAAGTGCCCGATGTACCAAGGCTTTATCAGCTGACTTATTTTACCTATTTTACTTTATCAGATATAAATCTCTATGTTTCCTATAGGATGTCATCAGTAAATGAAATGATTGCATTGATGTCTAAATATTCTCTCTCCTGTCAGCGACACATCAGATGCACACAGAGACGTGTTCACAGTGATCCTCCTTTTATTGGACAGGTCGTTTTACAAGAGAACTAATTGGTCAGGAGGCGGGACTTTAGTACTCGTTCAGACCGTAGCCAGAACAAAACCTGGTCCCGACCAGGTTCGTCATTTAGCCAAAGTTACCATGGTGATTTAGCCCCATAAAGAGTTAGCCAGCGTCACAATACAGGACACATGGAATGAATTCCGGAAGACAGCGCAATAAGAGGATTTCACTCGTAGAATTGTATGTTTTTAGTCTCCCAGTTTACTTTAATAGTACAAGTAAAGCCAAAAGGTTCCCTCGTGAAGTAGGAGGGATTAAATACAAATTCAGCTCCTTGATCAATTGGAATATTTTTAAAATCAAATGGCAAGCCTGAATATGCATTTCCCACCCCCTCATTAGGAAATAAGGCTAACTAGTAGTACTAGACACACTTTTTATATTTCACTAGTAAAGTGTACTCACGCACTAGTAAACCACTATTGCGTACATACACTCTAAATATGAGCACTAGTAGAGTTTAACTATGGCTGATATCACCAATATCAAATTTATGCTCAAACGATTTTCCATAGTGAGCGATAACATCTGTCGGCTATTTTGTGATGCATCTCTGCCTTTTATTATACTTTTAAAGGTCAACTGTTTATTAAGGTTTATTGGACCATGAATTTTAAAAAAAGAAGGTGTATGGAAATGTTTTATAACATCAACACAGACTAATCTTGATGATTCGTTTGTTGTTTTTTGTGTTTCATATCTTTAATCTGTATTCGAGGCACACACGCCTCCCTTTGATGAAATTTGATAAATGTGTCGCATCTCTTGGAGCATTGTTCATGTCACGTGTTCTGAAAGTAAACCCAGTTAAACTGGCAAATATGTGGCCCCTTGATCTAATTTTTTTGTGGCCTGCACAGTGAAAACACAAAATGACTGCAATAACACACAAAATGAAACAAAAGGACAACAAAAACATACTAAAACCCAAGAAAACGCAACAAATACGCGAAATAACTGAAATATATACAAAATAACAAATTTACATAAATGACTCCAAAAAACACACTTGCGTACAACTATAATACAGTAAAAGACAATAAAAACACACAAAAGGGCAACATAAACACACAAAAAGAGAACAAATACACAAACGTAACTAAAATATATACAAAATAACAACATTGGCTCCATAAACACACAAAGTGACACAAAACACGCTTGCCTACTATAATACAGTAAAAGACAATAAAAACACACGAAAGGGCAACAAACACATGAAAAGACAACAAAATACACAAAAATAACTGAAATATATACAACACAATGACAAAAATATACAATAATGACTCCAAAAACACACAAAAGCACAACTCTAATAAAGTAAAAGACAATACAAACACACAAAAGGACAACAAATACACAAAAATAACTGAAATATATACAAAACAACAACAAAAATACACAATAATGACTACAAAAAATGCACAAAATGACAGAAAACTACACACTGTAGGCAATATAAACAGTATATACTGTACTTCCAAATACTTAGAGAGAGAGAGAGTGTGAGTATAGCAGAGTCAGTGCAGAGGTGATGTGTTGATGTGCCGGTTGCTTATATTCAATCTAACTAAATTATTATTTAAAAATTTGTAGTAAAAACCCACAAGTTATATAATATATATATATATATATATATATATATATATATATATATATATATATATATATATATTTTTTAGAGTGATCGATTGTTAAATAAAGCTTCCTGAGCCCCCTAAATGCGGAAACACGTGAGCTACGAGTTTCCAGTATTTACATCAATGATTAACTAGTCCTGCTCAATGAGACACTCACAAAATTGTACATTATTACTGTGCATTTTACGTATTTAAAGTTTGCTTTTCTGCCATAATTATACATTTATGAAGACAAAGAGAGACAATGTTGTTCTGAAGTAATTTCTGAACAAAAACCTCCCTCATATCAGCACTACTGTAGTCTACTGATTATTATTTCCACTGAAAAACATAAACTTTGAGGATTTAGAATAGATTGGATCAGTGGTTCTCAAACACTGGTGTGCCGTGGGATTTTGTGACAACCATACATAATTTATTGCACTATACAACTACACAAAAATAATTATTTTTTAATTTACTACTTTGTTTGCATCCATCCATCCATCTTCAAACCCGCTAATTCCCGTTTATCAGGGTTGCGGGGGTCTGCCGATGCCAATTTCCGACTGTCATTGGGCGCTGGTACACCCTGGACAGGGCGCCAGTCCATCGCAGACTTTGTATGCACTCATTTCATTTATTTTTTTTTATTTTTTTTTTATTTCATGAATAAATATTTCATTTCCATTGGCATTAGTAAATAATTATGCACATTTACAGATATTGTACATGATATGAGTGTTATAAAGGCTATTTTGTACAATAGGTGCACCTTCAGATTTGTACTTGTCCTTTGGTGTACCTTGGGCACAAAACGTTTGGGAACCACTGGATTAGATGATAATTCCTCACCTGGAAATGCTGAGGCGAGCAGACGTGAACTCAGTAAAGCCTTTTGTTTGCTCAGAGGTTTTAATTTCTGTCTCAAGGCCTTTTCTTCTCTGTCAAACTGTTACAATGTTATTTTAGTTGCAGAAAAGCACATTTTATTTAATTGTACCTGCTCACATAAATGAAAGCTAAGCATTAAATTGGCCTCACAGCTGACACAATCTCAAATAGTTTCGTTTTGTTAGTCGCTGGTTCTCCAAACACACGTCTGAAGGCTTATTATCATTAATATTTGGTTCACGTTGCCATAGTTACACTAGCTTGTTGATTGTGCTCTAAAAACAAATATCTTTAAAGGGTGTGGCTGTTTTGTGTCGTTTCGACATCAGCTCCTCACAACACAATTTTCACAGTTATACTGAGATGTTCAGGAAACATACAGATACAGTGGGTTACAGTATATACTGTATATTATGGCAAGCCATTTAGGAAATTAAATATATATTTATTAACTCTGGGAATATATGGAATTAATGAAAAGTCTGAATATATATATATAGGAGAAGTTTGAATACATATATGCAAGTTTGAATATGTATAAGATAAGTTTAAATATACACTACCGGTGAAAACCAGTTATTTATTGCAATTCAAGTCATGCAAGTCCAGTGAATAGCTTGCAATGGTACAAATATCAGTACTGAACAGGCAGAGGTTAAAAAAAAGGTTTAGTTCCCCAAAACTGAAAAATTATGTACACTTCAGAATTATACAAATAGGCCTTTTTCAGGAAACATGAAGTGGTTTAACAATTTAAAACTGTTCTGCAGCAATGAAGGTTGAATCAGCCTTGAAAGCTGGTGCTATTAATTCCTACTTTCTTGGTCATTTACAAACCCCTCTGTCTGCAGAAAAGCAGTGTTGGAACACACTGTGGTACCAGACCCTCATGAGCATCAGCTCAACAGTATTGTTCATGAATTCCATCATTTCTTTATCAACTCAAATTGCTTATGCTTTTGTTTCAGAGTGCAATGACGGAATAAACTCAATAATTTTCAGTAAAAAAACTGGACAAAGTGTGGTGTTCTAAAACTTTTGACCGGTAGTGTATTTATATATATGAAAATTTGAATATTTATAAGACAACATAACATATATACAGTACATATTGTCCTTCTCTCTGCTTCTCTTTGAAGCCGGTGGAATTTTTTCTCTGCTCCTGCTCTCCTCCCTATCTACCCCAGCTGCTTGTTTTGTCTGCTGTATTGTGGATCTAAGAGACTCTCTCTGAGTTCATCCAAAACTCGAAACTATGAAATTGGTCATCTGGTCACTTAATGATTTTATTGATCCAATTTTCTCAATAAGAAGACCAGGCAGAGGTGGATGGTTTGCACCCGGATACACGATGGATTCCTGGAACGATTGGAAGGTTATGTGCCTGTCTTTACTCTCCGTAGAAGATGTGGAGGATATACACATGATTATAATCATAGTAGCAGGGATGCTGTTGACTGGAGCTGGCAGCTTTCTGATCTATCATAAAGTCTGTATTACGTTGGCAGCTGTTTTGGGAAGGCTGCCAGTCATCTCTGAAGGATGGGGCAGAGCATTGAACTCTCAGACTATCAAGATGAACAAACTCAAAAGTAAGCAGTAGGCTACTTTGGAGCATCTGCGTGGAATCAAATAGAGCTTGGAGAGGATGGAGAGGAAGTCTCGGCCAAAAACTGTTTGATGTGACAATATTTGATTATTGCTGAGACTAGAGACTCCACGGCTACTGAAAGAGTGCTAGCCTGAAATGAAAAATCATTATCACCCTTTAGCCTCCCCCTCACATGCCGCGCAAGATTGTGTCTCAATCTAACCATGGATGTTTACAGATCTGACGCTCCTCCCTCCTCTTCCCCTCATCTCCCCATTTGCCATCTGGACTCGTGTTTTCTGAACAAGGCCTACAAAGCCATATAACATCTGACTGTTTCAGAGAAGAAAGCAAAGGTCTTATTTTGTCGACGCCTTCACCACACTCCACCCGCCTCCCCTCCCCTATAGATCAGGGAAGTGTAGAGAAGCAGCAGAGGCTGCGCGCTTGTGCCCCCCAGCGGCTGGATATTCTCTCCCCCTCTCTGCCCAGCCCCCGTCCCCTACATCCCGCCCCCAGACCCACCCACACGCTATGTTTTGTGACTGTGTGACTGTTTTCTTTTTGTCTTGTGCTGAGGTGGTTTTTCCTAGTGCTAAACTGCACTTCCCATAGGGAATCCAGTCCAAGTTAAACTCCTTGTACTGTTCGAAACTGTACCTTTAAAAAAAAAAAAAAAAAAATACTACATTTAATAACAATTGTAGTTATGTATGTAAAAATGTAAAACTTGATCCTTTGTTATGTTGTATTTTTTTTTTGTAGATTAGAGTAAATGTATTTGCATTTACTAGGTTTATGTTTGAATAATAGGTTATACATAGAGTTTGGTGCTGCAAAAGCAAGTTATAAGATCTCACTGCCTTAAGCCTTTTGGATACAAATAAGACAAATAGCTGAAAGGCTGCATCTAATTATACACATTATTCTTTATGTGCCATTGATGATAGAATCCTGAATCTCTCCCCACAGCATTTATAAAGCAGTTTTATTTTGTCATAATGAAGCTTCTCGTTTTTTGTTTTATTTTGTACTTGTATCAATTGCCATCTAACAATTCCCGGATTTTGCTGTTACTAGCTACTTTATTTAATGGAATTCAACAGTATGATATAGAAGCCTGAATGTCCTCCCAGTCCTATAAATCTAAACAACACACTTTGACTTCATACATGTAGAATAACTAGTAGTATAAATCCCTGGGACAGGAGCCTGGGGATGGGCTGTGGCTGTGCTGCTGCTGCTTTACGACCACTGTTCTTCAAACAATGACAAACGGCTGACGGACTAGTTCCAGTGTACTGTAGCTTTATGTTCTAATTCTAAAGTCCAACTCAATAGAGAAAGAAACGTTTTAAATCCTATACGTATTTCAGTTACAGTCGACTGCTGTTAGACTCCTGCTGACCAGCACGCCTCCTTTTAGAGCTGCAGTCAATAAATGAGCGTTAGTGTTGCATCGTCCACAAAGAAACCTCAAATCGAGTGCTTTAAAAGCAGTGGTGAACAGAAAAATACTTAATACTTTAAATGGATATATTCGCTGAACCATTGTGACAAATGTTTTTAAATGCTGAGATTTGGCTTATGGGTTGTGATAGGGTGTATATAATAATATGATATGAATACAAAATATTTTTCTGTGGGTACAAAATTATCTGAAAAGAGTGGAATAGGACAGACAATATTTGCAATTTCAATTTCTGCAGAAACCATTCCAATAATGTTTTCATTTGTAACTTTTAAACATAATATAGTTTCTTTGTTCTCACTTCTTCATTGGAACACATCTCCGAGAAGAGGCCTGGAAAGTGTCCTTCTGTGACATTTCACCACAGGGGTCATTGGAACATCCCAAAGATATCTGTTTGTAAAGGAGGGAGAAGACGGGCGTTCTTCCCCCGTGTGGAGTCGTAAAAAGAGTTCGTACTGAACACTTCAAAGTTTTGGGCCAGTCTTTTCGGCTAGGTTATGGGGTTCAAAGGCCGCACAGTGGGGTTAGCTATGCACCTCAAAGTTGCTGGGGCAGTTATGTTGTAAACAGTTCGTGATAAAGAAACAGGCTCCTTGGTTAATTCCTATTAGAAAGAGGGTGTTTAGGCTTGATGTGGTTTGGTTCCCTACATATTTTACTCATCTGACTCCAAAAAATACATGCATCAGTTAAGCTTACGCTGCGTTGGTGGACGTAATGGAAGCCTCTGCACTGAAACAACAGCGTATGGATTTTAACAGACTGTGACCGTTATCCAGGGACAGGTCAGCCAAACTATTGCACGGTATGTTGTTGTAAATAAGAAGCCTGTCACTGCTGCTGAGTCACTGCTAACAGCAGCTCGTTAGCCTGATATATTTAGCATTGTGCAGCTGAGAAAAATGCTGTGAATTTGTTTTTCCACTTTTATTTTTATAAGTATTTTCAATACCTGGAATACACACAGCTTTCTTTACATTACTGTGCTAAGGCTGTTTTGTGCTTTATATGCACATCATTTATGGTTGTTTTATAGCAGTTTTTGTAAAGCAGAGTTGGCAAAAATTTATTCCAAATGTTAATTCAGATTGCTTTCATTTATTTATTTTAGAAAGTTTTTTGTGTTTATGTCGAACGTTATTGCTATTTTTTTGTACTTAAGCTGTAAGGGAACATTCTAAGGCTAAACACAACCGTTTTATGATGCTGAAGCCACTTTAATTTTTGATCTTTGAATAATATTCAGGTTTTTTTGTGTTTTATTTATTTCACAAATCCTTGTGACATTTTCAGTTTCTGCTGGTCTCAGGTAAATAAACTGGCATTGAAAGAATACTTAGTGTTTCAGTCAAATTGTTGATTGTAAAGAATAATACTGAGCAGAGTTTAGTACAGTGAATGTAAATGATTAGAAACTGTAAAGTTGAATACAATAACATTTCATTTATCAGAGGCTTTTATCCAAAGCAATGTTAATATAGGGGAACAGTGGATTATTATATTATTACAGCACTGATATGAAGCTGTACGAACACAAATGATCCAAAAAAAAAAATACATTCTTTCATTCTAAGTAACTCAAAAATGACTTTTCACAGTAACGCATTACTTTTTGGTGTAAGTATTCAAAATAGTAACTGAGTTACTTTGTGAATGAAGTAACTAGTAGCGGTAACTGGTTACTTTTTTTCAGTAACTAGCACAACACTGCAGGTCTCTCAGATCTATGGACACAGGTCAGACAGTGGAGTCCAGAGTTCACAGCAAACATGGTGACGCGGCTTTTAGTTGCTATGTTACAAACCGTGCACCCTTAACTTGAAATATGTTACTAGTAAAAAATACAAAGCTTTACTAGTACAACTAGTAAAACTTACTCATCAGCATCCAATGAGAGCATTTTGAAATCCAAGTTAAAAGCACTCTTTTTCGCAACTGTGTATGACTGAGAGGGAGATTTTTAATCATATTATTGTTGATTTAATGTTTTTACAGTTGATTTTATTGTTCTTATTGTTTTTTTAAACTTAAATGTTTTCTGTTGCACTTTTTGATCATGTAAAACACATTGAATTGCCTTGTGTATGAAATGCACTATACAAATATACCTTTGCCTTACCTTACATTTGACTGACAAATATGCTACTTTTTACGCAACTACATCTTTACCTCTGCCAATCATTCAACATTTTCACCAGAATGTGTTTGTCTGTTAGCAGGATTATGTACATAACGGATTTTGGCAAAAATGGGGAACCTGATCAATAAAAAATCTCTATCGCTCATCATTGGTGAAACTTCATAAATTGTTATCTCGATTTGTGATTACCCATCTTTATGAAATTTGATTCACTTATGTCGGATTAGTTCCTCAATTACCTCAATTTCAATGTGTGTGTGTTTTTTTTGTTTTGTGTTGTTTTTTTTTTTAAATGGGGTGCATACATTTTGACCTACTTTATTGTTATTAATATGGATGTACATTTCTTTCGAGCCTTTAAAGTGTGAATGATGTGGTGCTTGGTGGAGGTTTGTCCTCTGAGTGCTCTTGTTTTAATTGAAATGTCAAATCTTTAAACAGAAATGTTTAAACAATATCAATATTTCCCTTATTCTCCATTTATATACTGTAGTTCAAGATGAGTTTATTTAGTTTGCATTTTTGCTCTAGTTCCAATTTCCTTGACACTTTCTAAGGTAGTACCCTAACATGTATGCAGTAAAAGTTTTAAAACTAACCTTGTTGTTTCTAGTTGAAGGTTTTTTTGTTTGTTTGTTTTTTAAATGAATTAAGATTATTTTAATCTTGAAGAAAATTGTTGTTTGGGAACAATTTCAACTTACTACATCTTTTTTTTTTGAAGCAGATGATCAATTGATTGATCAGTGAAGCCTACACTATGGCCCTCATTTATCAACCTTGTGTAAAAACCGGTGTAAATTTAATCAGTGCACATTTGGTCGTACAACATGACCAACGTGTGATTCATGAAATATCGAGGGTTGATAAATGCGGTAGCTGAATTTGATCGTCATTACCATGTCACACCCTCAAATAGTCGTGGTTTGGAGGCCCCGCCCACTAAGGTCAAACATACACTGGCAAGGAAATTAATGTTTCTGGGATGAAAATCAACATCCTCACATCTGAGGTGAAGAAAAGCAAAGAGGTGAGAACTGGAATAATGGAGTTCATAAAAACACTCTGCGGAAGAGAATAACTGCAGTTTAAATTATAGAAAAATGTAAAACACATTTTTTCTTTGTATTCTTATCAGCAACGTTTTGGTCTCCCACAGTCTTTTTTTCTATCAATCTTCCTCTTTCAAACTATTTCCAACTCCGTTAGGTGTGTAGGAAACAGGTTGGCACAAAGCACATCTTTCCCTGTTACTTACTTAAACTCATGTCATCACACCTTTGCAGAGAAAGGAGGATACGTGTGTGTGAATGTCTACGCACGTGTGTGTATTACGGAACTATTTCACATTTCAAATGTGGTGACAAATGACAATAAAATGGTTGATTACAATAGGACACACAAAGGCCCAGATTTGCACAGATTTGTAGAATGTAGCATGTAGTGAATTTATCAGTGCACACACGCACGCGCGCACACGTGTTATGATAGAGAGGTCGGAGATGCGTTTTGCAATCAAATGATCTGTGAATCGGAGGTCTCTCTTTCTCTCAATTATCACCTTTCTCTCACATTTTTATCTTCGCTTTCTGCGTTGACAGAGCACCTTTTAACCCTGGTCTTGTTACTGGTTGTGAATACTAAAGATTTCCTCCTCCTCCTTTTTTTCCTCTCACAGGCTCCATCTCTACCCTTTCCTATTTTTCTAATAATGAGATTGTAATTTGTTGCTCAGAAGGGAAAATGGGATGTCTGGCTATAGGTTTAGCAGCCATTATCAAGCTGTGTGTGTGTGTGAGTGGTGAGTGTGTGACCTTCTTTGTATAACTACAGATGATTTAATATACAGTACAAAGGGGGGGGCACATATTTATTAAAAGCAGTGTAATTATTGAGCGTACACTTTGGGATGTAATCGATAAACTATAATTTGTCCCCAACTTAAAACCGCTAACTTTGTAGCAGCTAGCTTCACTACTGGATCATTCCGTAGCATTTCAACAAACGGTCTCAAAATATTGTGAAATTTTTACCAATTGTACTGTGATTATTCAATAGACACACTAAGTTTTTTTTGTTTGATCGGATGAATACTTTTTGAGATATGGCCAGTTTAGTGAAGGTGGGTTTGTGTCGTTTTTCGTACAGTTTCTTCCATTTCCAGCTTCCAATATCACAGGAACTACACCACATAGGAAACTGACATTTGGTATTGTAATACAGCTCCACATACACTCTGAAAATATACCAAAATATCTGCTATACATCCTTTCTGGTGGACAAGCCAGCCTCTCAAATTTGGATAAAAAGTTTGTGGGGCTTTCAGGCTGGAAACAACTTTGCATAAAATGGAGGTTCTCTGCTCCGGATGTCAAAGACATCTTCCACTTTGACTCCGTCTTCTTTTTATAGTGTTTTACTCCACAGTTCAGAGTCCAAGGGGTGGGGGTGGGGTGAGGGTATGACCTTCCTGCTCGTCACCATTTGCTGGTCTTGTGATAACAGCAGGACTGGGGTGTCTTTATTCCTCATCTGATTCCTGCGCCAAGAATGAACTTCTACGACCTTACGTTGACTCCTTTTCACAATGCTGTGTGTGTGTGCGTGTGTGTATCTAAGCATTTACTAACTAACACTACGTGCCCTCAAAAAGTAATCCATAACTTTTAGAAGGATCACTAACATAGCTTATATGTAAATTACTAAAGTATTTTACATATAAGCTAACATTCTCCCAATACTTAACCTTAACAATATGCCTCATCTCTAGGGATGTCCCCTATACAACTTTTTCACTTCTGATATTATACCGATGCAATATCAGCACAAATCACACATTCTTTTGTTACTCATTTTGTAGTGTGGAATGTTAGAAAATGCTTGATCAAGTGATGTTACTCAAACAGAGAACAATAGTCAGCAACAGTAGGTTACTTTGTTGGAGTGTGAACCACTGTCACCAATAGATAGAAGTGCTGGAGGGGAAAATTTTATCGGAGAGCTTATATCGGTGATTTTAGATGCAGTTCAATAAAATTTGATATTTCTTTTCTGGCTGATATTGGACAGATATCTGATATCAATATCGGATCGGGATACCTCTACCTTTCTCCCCGTAATGTTATCAGCTTTGAGCTATGCACATAGACTGTTCAAATCACTAATGATTAGTCATATATATGCATTACATGAATTAATCAGTACATCCCCCCCTCACTAAATTGGCCATATTTCAAAAAGTGTTAATCCGATCAAACTAAAAATGAACAGTCTTGCCTTTTGAATAATCACAGAACAATTGGTAAAAAAAAAATTCAGATTTTTTTTTTTTTGGTCGAAGTGCGTGGGATGTCCTGAAAATTTGTTGAAATGACATGGGATGATGCTACTAAATAGAGATGCACCAATAATTCAGTCAAAAATGACCGAAAAGTGCATTTTCCATAGAGAACATCTTTAATTTAAGTTATATGCCTGTCCAATATTATTTAATGTATGAGTGGGGTCAAGTTAAACATCATTATGAATATTATTATTTTTTTAGTTTATATTGCGCATTGTTGGAATGTCAATGCTAAATAAATATTTTCATATTTTTGTTTATTTTATGTTTTTATTCAATTATTCTTCAAAGCATTCATTTACACAATTGCATATTACACATGTTTTAATTTTGGTGAGATGAATACACAATCATAGCCATAAATACAATGGTACTAATAATTTGCATAAAAATCTCTTTCAATGTTTCAGTTTTTAGCCTTGGTTTTCTCATTTTCCGTATTTAGTTTTGGCCAAGAATTTTCATTTCAGTGCAACCCTACTTCTAAATAAACCCTGAGAATACATAATAAATAAGGCTTGTTATGGAAGTTTTCAAGGCCTTCATCAGAAGGTTTCCAGCTGCTCCATAGAAAACCCACTTACCAATCCATGCTGTTGCTATGTTACAAATCAAAGCAACAGTTGACCATCCTCTTTATACAGTGAGTTCCTCACATACATTTAATGTATTCATTGAAGTTTTCTTTCTGACTATGGGATACCAAATACATCATTGCTACTAATCCTGGACAGAGAATATGTTCATTGTCCTAGTTTGATTTTTTTTTCCCCAACCAACTGGGATGCAGCCTATTTGATTTTCAAGTAGTTCTTTGAAGTGTTGCGCCTTGTGAGTGGCTTGTGTCGGGGGAATTGAACACACGTTGGCTGCTGGGGTAGTGATTGCATCTGTTCAGAGATGAGTGTTCTTAAGGGAACCATGTGGTTGGGTACTACTTGCATATGGACATGTGTTCTGTTTACGAGAAAGGCCTTAAAAAACCAGACATGGACACCTGGCGGCCCGGGGGCCACATGTGGACCTTGGTTTAGTTTTGTTTCGCTCTTAAATGCACAAAATGACAACAAAAATATAAATACACAAAATTACTCCAAAAAACAAGTTACAAAAGACTGCACAAAATGTCCCCCAAACGTACAAAATGAAAACAAAACTTAGAAGACAGCTACAAAAGTAGTAGAAAATTTAACAAAACGAGAACAAAATCACTGCAAAAATGGACTAAATCACCAAACAAACGCAAATAATGATTCCAATAACATACAAACACAAAATGAGAGAAAATATGCAAAATATCCACAAAACAGACTAAACCTGTTATTGTTTCCTGCATTAATCTTCAGATTGGTCCTCAAGCTAATGCTGAGATGATATTTTGATATTGTGGCCCTAGAATCAGACACATCACATTTTTGTGACCCCCATCGTGATTAGAGTTGCCCATTCAGGAAACGGGCAGGTAGCATCACTGCAGACCCCTCACACCCTGCACACAATTTGTTTAAACTCCTCCCCTCCGGCAGACGCTACAGATCACTGTACGCCAAAACTTCTTTCCCCAGGCTGTCATTCTGATCAACTCTAAACAGTCATAGAGTGTCAGACCTGTTTCTGTGAAATAACCATGGAACTAAACATAACAACCCTGGAACAATCTGTCACTGAGAATGTTCATGTACATAATATTTAATTTAAATCTTCACCTGCACTACTGCACTATTATCTTATTATTATTATATTTTATTTTATTATTATTGTTATCTAATCTTGTTATTTTATTTAGTTTTGCACATATTAGTCTAACTACTGTTTATATTTATGTTTATATGTTTTATTTTTTTTTTCTAGTTGATTGTTATTATTTAATGTTTACACTATTAGAGAGAGCACAGTTCACCAAGTCAAATTCCTCGTGTGTATAACATACATTACTTGGTCAATAAAGTTGATTCCGATTCTGATTCTGATTCCGGCCTTAAACATGCTTGGATTTACATGCACTGTAGAACTCTCGCTATATTCATTAAAGCAATGAATTTAAACCTAAACACGCACAAAGCGTTTAACATTTTTGTTTTGTCATTTCATTCTTTTTTTGCATTCTTGGCAGAGGAGTCTTTTGGATATTTCATCAAGACATGTGAGCTGGATTGCCTTTTTAATTAAATGGCTTTGGTTCAATGGTGCTGGTATCACTGTTTGTGCAGCTTTTAAAAGTTCCCTGGCAAAGAAAAAAAAAAAAAACAAACTTTCAAATCTATCATTTTCAGCCTAAATTTGTATTCTTAGTAAGAAATTAAAAGAAAAGAACAAAGGTTACACTAAATGTGCAGTCTTAGTTATAAGAGTCCATTTCTTTCAGTTCCTTTCGAAGGACACAATGAACTGTTTGTAATGTCTTTGTGGTTCTCTGCAAAATGACTACATCTTGTTATAACGCGTGATTACGTGTGAACTTGCTGCAACAGATGCGCATCACGGACGGAGGCGATGGGGATTGACGGACTGCAGTTTCACAGCGGAGACGTTACAGAACAGTTACGTTTCCAGTGGAAACCTGTTGTAAGACTGAATATAAAACACTTCAATGCATTTGTCTACGACACTCCACATCGTGCAACATTTTCCGACAATGTCAATAAGAGAGTGTTTACGATGGAGTACAAAACAAACTTAAGTGAAGCAAATGATCATCAATGAATTGATCAATGAAGCTGACATTGTGGGATTGATTCACTAAGGGCTCTATTCTACCATGCATGTAAGTCCAAAAAGCCGCACAGCGGCGCTGTTTTTGGCTGCGCGCTATTCTCCCCCTGTACTTAAGTCAGTCGCTGCGCGCCTTCATCCCAGTTGAATGTGGGTGTTCCCATTCAAATCTGGCTTTACGCGCATTCTCCGGTGTGCGTAAGTCCTTTTCCTCTTATGCGCTTCTAACCCTGGAATCATTTCAGCGCCCTGATAAGGTGAAACATTACATTGCACTAGAAATATGGATTTAGTTACATTTGCGTCTCACTGCTGCTGCACGATTAATTAAAACTCTGACAGACGCTGACTTCTGTTCACGTTGTTCACTGTGATTCAACAATTTTCATACTATGTCTAACGTAAAGTCACAGTTTGATTCACTACAGAGTGAAACAAGCTGTCATATGATGAGGATGGACCACAAACTGTTCCCACACATTTTAATGAGGCTATGCTCAGGTCGCTTTAAACAATTTATATTTATAACTGTGTATTATGGAAGCCAATAGTTCTGTTTCACTGCAAACATCCCTCTGTATTAAAGCAGGACGCTCTGCAGCCACGTTATTTCCTCTATCTCCAGTGCATCTAACTCAGTCACGCTTTACAGCGATGATGATGATGATGATGATAATGATTGTGACGACAATGATGCTGATGAAGCACTGATCAAGGAGAGAGATTTTAACTGTGACTCAGTCACACTGCAATAATCAGATCAATGATCTGATCAAATCAACCTGTTACATTGTTTATCAATGAAGGCATTTCAAATTAAAAGTTAACTTCATCATTTTCACGGATTTCAATGACATTTACAAGCGTTGGGAAAACCATATTCCGTGATTTCTTGACGGACCAAAAAATGACATCCCCGCCTCCTTTCCTTCAGCCCGCCTTCATTCACACATACGTGCTTTTTGGCTCCTTACACACGGTGGGCGTGTCAGCAGCCTGGACCGGAGAATACGTGTAAAAGAGAAGCGCGTAACTGCAGGAGTGCGAAAAATCTCTTACGTTCAGACCGGAGAATAGAGCCCTAAAGGTTTAGTGGTATTAAAACGTACAAACGTCGCTCCATGCACTAATAAGGAGTACAAGCGCGCTGCAGCTGCGCTTCCAAATGGGCCCTCAATCCAATTTGTACATTTTCCTCTAATGAATATGCATAGTAGGCGGATCTCCCAGAGGGAGCAAAAATATGGGAGAAATAAATGTATACAGGGGGAGCAATGTGATTCATGAAATCTGGAACTGTTTTTGTACCAGAAAATAAAGAAGCAGGTGCAAACACACACGCAGAGATCATTGCTGTAGTAAATGTGGACAGAAAACAGATGCGATGACAAAAGGCTCCAGTTGTGTGTGTGTAAGAGAGGGTCACTGTCTCACACACACGCACGCCATCAGCCACGCGGATGCACCTATTCGTCACTCACAGTCACATCCACACACATTTCTACTAACACTTCCAATTCTACTGCTTCACATTTTTATTTTCGCTTCCGCGCACTCATGTTCACTCTCCATGTTAAACACAACACATACAAAACGCTCATTTAAATAAGGGCAGTCTGCACCAGTTCTCTACGTGCACTAATTATTGCTGCAATCTTAGTGAATTCCACAGCAGGTGAGGAAACAGCGTCACTAAAGGATTTAGGGAAGCAACTGAATTCCCACCCTTTATTTCAGATCTTAGTGAATCCGCCCCTATGTCTTTATCTGGTAATGGTCTCCAGCTAAATCAAGATGAATCAGATTTCTTGTTTGGGAGCATCTTTGTTTTCTTCTGGTTTTAAATAAGATTTGATTTAAATTGTCAGCGTTTAGGTGACAAAAAATTGACCTTGATTGGCTTCTTAGGAAGTTGCCATATTTTTTCCTTTCCGTTGCACTCCATCTGGGAACACGCATGTATGCAACACAGGTATCATTTTTGGCTGGTGGTCATATGGTCTAAGGCTCTGACCTACACACATCAGCTCCCTGTGACAAATACTAAATGTGCGTCAGAGAGGGGGAGTAGGAATTCAGAGCCTCAACCTCATCCGTGACATCTTTCATAAAAAAGCTGAGTTAAAAATATGCTCATGGCTTAGAAAAGAAAGGATTTCTTTCATAATCTTATCCACTTCTTTTTTTTTTCCTCCTCATCCTCATGTGAAACATTAAAAGACAATAATAATCATATGATGGTCCTGTGCAGCTGGTGAAGATATGCAACCCTTTTTATTCCACAATCATATTTCACTCCACAGCCTCAGAGCTGCAGGTTGGAGAGTTCTTAAAGCTCCATATTTTTAAGCTGCTGCTTATGTGTAGTGGCAGCAGGCTGAGCCAATCATCCCAGATGTTCTTCTATTTCATGTTTTACAGCTTTTTCCCAAATGCACCTTTTGATTCTCCTTAAGGTCAAAACCTATAGAGTTTCAAACCATTTAACATGTGTGTGAATGATAATTAGAATTACGGCGTAACTATAATTGTAATTCCCATTTTTTTTTTTTTAAATCTGTTGCTGTCTTAATTGTAATTAAATTGTAATTGAGTTTAGATAATTCACATTGCAATCGTAATTGCCATGAAAATTCTATAAAAAAATTGTAAATTATAATTTAACGCAAAACTGGGGAATCATGTTACAGTTCTATGTACAGTTCTACACATACTGTATGTACAGTAGTTAATTATTAAAATGTGTTTTGTATCAAGCTTTCCCACATTTTATTATTTAAAAAAATATATACATCAAGGGATATACTGACACAAAAAAGTTTCAGATGTCCATACCAAAAATATAAAAACCTATTTTCATTGATTAGGAAGCCCAATAAGGTAACCAATAGATAGGGAAGAAATTAGATGATAGATATTTGTTTTTAGTGTATTTTACAGCTGATTTAGGACCCGTTATCATAACAGATGCTAAAAGAAAGCTAACACAAGAGGAAGGTTAACTTTTATTACATTATTGATTTCAGGCTCAGTAATTGTGATTAATTGTAATTGATGTTCTGAGGATAAAAAAATAATTGTAGTTGGAAAAACTGTTGATCACTGTAATTTAATTGTAATTGAACATGGATAATTGAAAACGTAATTGTAACTGAAAAATGTAATTGACCCCAACCCTGGTGACATCTTCGCATCTTTGATTTCACTTTACTCTTGGATTAGACTCAATGGCCAGGTTACATGATGCTTTTTTTAAATTCAGAAATAATTATTCTGAATTTAATTATTCAAAACTAAAGTATTCTGCTTTGTGTTTACATGGAAATAGTAATTCCAAATTGGGAAGGGTTCTGATTGAACAGGAAGTGAATGTCCATTTATCAGCGAAAAAACACAACAAACACTATTTTTGGCTACAACATAGAAGACCATTTAATAAGTACTATTAATTTAAAGCAGAATTAAACATTTACAAGATCGTGGAATTAATCCATTAAAATCTGAATAAACCGGCACCTTAAAAGGGATTTAAATTTAATGAGTAATAGCCATTGTTATTTGGAATTAGGTGTTTACAAGGTCATTTTAAAGAGGATTTAACTTTTATTCTGAATTAAAGGGTAATTAAAGCTCTCATGTAAACATGCCCACTGAATGTTGAAAACGAACAGCAAACAGTTAGCATAGCTGGCTGCATGGTTGACAAGTCAACAATGGATCAGTGGTGCCAAAATGCCAGCTCTAGTTTCAAAGGCTCAGGTTAGAGCAGTCACTGGGTTAGTGCTATACCTCAAAAAGCCAATTGTAACTCTGCTCTATTTCTGCCATCCAACCTCTTTCCTACAGTCAAATAACCCACTTTCACTGCCTGAGGTATCTCTGCTGCAGAACCACAAGAACAAGCTTAAGGGCTGCAGTCTGAATTCTGTCTTTATGTCTTTCAACCAAGACCTCAATTCATTTTCCTCGAGCAAACGCTCACACAGAGAACTGATGTTATAAAGATCTGCAGGAGACAGTGGGTTCACATCCATAAGATATGACTTTAAATAGAAAAATCATATCAAGGTGGAGGCATCACCACCTCAATGTACACAAACCAAATGTACATGAGTTCAAGAAGTGCAGATAGTCATTGGCTATTGGGTAATTGTAACATAACGCTGCTTAATAGCATTTTTTTTAAAACTTTACCTGTATTTCATCCAAAAAATTTTCTTATCCACTACTGATGCCAAAGTGATATTTATGCTGTTTTCAATGTTTTAAATTTGGTGACAAAACAAAGTCAGATGTTGCTATTTTAGCTTTCCACGGAAACGCCTGAATATAGCAAAAATTGGAGCGACTTCATATCTCGGTGAACACTATAGACAAAGCAGAGCATAAATGATGAAGCAACAGAAGAACTCACAGAAAGAATGAAGTAAAAACACTTAATCTCTGCATTTCTCAACAGGATTCAAAATCCCATAATGCATTGCTTGAAGGTTCAAGTCACTTGACTCAATAACAAACTATTGAGTGCCAATTTCTACCTTCGTCATACCTTTGACACCAAGGAGTTCATATTTCCACTGGCGTTTATTTATTGTTTGTCTTAGCTGGATTTTGTCAAAAGTAACAACAGATTTTAACAAAGTTTTAACCAAAGATGGACCTCATGCTATGGAAGATTTCATTACATTTTGGAGAGGATCTGGATTGATATACTGATTCTGAGACAGTCTGAAAAATTCCGATCTCTCATCATTGGCAAATTCTTAAAAAGTCATATCTTGTTTCAAATTGAGTGACCTTTGATATTTAACTCACTTACGTTGGGTTGATTCCTCAATTACTCCATTTGCTTCCCTAAATCCTTTGGTGACGCAGTTTCCTCACCTGCCCCGAGGAATTCACTAAGATTGCAGCAATGATTAGTGCACGTGCAGAAGTGGTGCAGACCGCCCCATTTAAATGAGCGTTTTGCTGAGAAGCGAAAAACTAAATTTGAAGCAGCAAAATTGGAGGTGTTGGAGAGCAAGTTATTTAAAAAAAATGGATGAATTAAAGCAAAGGCATTCATCCCGCAGTGGGGAAATGTGCGTGGATGTGAGTGGCAAGGGTCCATGCACACGGCTAATGTGCGAGTGTGTGTGAGAGAGTTTATGTTTATAGTGTATTAATTTATTTGCCTGTCCTTCTATTTTTTTGCTCGCCTTGTGAGCTCCGCTACTATATATAAAACACGCTAAATGGATTGTGGGAGCATTGCGACGTGCAGCAGCAGCAGGGCACTCCTGATTCCATAGGGTTTGTACGGCTTATTAGCGCGTGGAGTGACGTTTTAATACCCCTAAACCTTTAGTAAATCAGCTCCTGAGTTTCATCTGGATTGAATTAGTTTGTGCATTTCATCACAGTTTATCAGAAAATGGTGGTGTCCATACATTTGGACCTACTGTATGATTATTAATGGGGATTGGAATTTCTTCCAAGCCTTTAAAGTGTGAATGATCATGGTTTTGTGATCAGGATTAATGATCCAGATAACTAATATCTGGCATAAAGGAGATATGGCACCTGACAGAGGTTTGCGCTCTCTGGTGAATCCTTATCAGAAGATTTATGAGAACAACTTTTGAATGTCGTACAGGTACATTTTTAAAAATGTAAGTCATGTGGTAGGGCAGCATTGGGATTCCCATTCCTAATAATCTAATTTCTAAACTTGACATGCTCAACCCATCGATTACTTGGACAGAAAAGACTGTGGCTCGTCCAATAACTGGAGGTGTTGAGTGTTTCAAATTCTGCTCTTTCCGAGTCATTGTCATTAATAGTAAAAATAATACATTTTATTTGTAATGCATTTGATACTAAATCTCAAAGTGTTACAGGAATAAAACAATACAACAACATATATTAAATGACTGGACTAAAACAATAATTTGCTGTTAAAAAAAAGACAGGACTAAAAAGAGGCATTAACCGTTAAAATAAGCTTGTGTGAAAAGGTGAGTTTTAAGTCTTTTCGGTCGGTGCAGGAGAATGTGGTGTTCTACAGTGTCAAACGCAGCAGAGAGGTCAAAAAGAATGAGGAGGGATGTGGAACCGGAATCAGAAGCCATCAGCAGGTCGCTGGTGAGAGCTTTTTCTGTGCTGTGGGAGGGACAAAATCATAGAGTCTGTTAGATTTTAGATGATTATGGAGCTGGGTGGAAAAAACTTTTTTGAGGAGTTTGGAAATGAATGGGAGATTTGAAATCGGTCTGTAATTAGATAGTGGTTTAGGGTCCAAAGTGGGTTTTTTGAGAAGGGGTTTAATGAGCACAGTTTTGAAGGAAATTGGAACATGGCCTGTTTCCAAGGACATGTTTATTATTTTGGTAATGAGGGGTCTGATGAATTTGTTGCAAGTTTTAAGCAGAGGAGATAGGAGGGGTGGCAAGTGGATGGGTTACATTTACGGATGATGTTCTCGACCTCCTGCTACGTTGTGAGGAAGAATCGCCGTAGGTTTTGTGCGATGGGTGTAGGAAGGTCAAGTGATGTGCTTTTGAGAAATGGGAATGAGGAATGAATATTGTACATTTTTGATATGAAGAATTCAAGAAAACGGTTGCAATTTGTATCTGTGTGGGTGTAGAATGAGGTGATCAGTGGAAAACAGTTTTTTGGAGTTACCTGAGCTGTTGTTTAGGAGTGTTGATTAGTGTTCAGACCTAACCTTGGAGAGTGTTTTGGCATAAGCCCTGTGGGGGAAATCATTGTGTCCTTGAGCAAGGCACTTTGTGTGTGTCTGTGTGTTTTGATTCCTCATTATGACACAACACATTCTGCTTTCTCCAGACCAGCAGGAAGTTTCATCATATTGACACCGGCCCATAATAACACCATTGTGTAGGTCACACATTCCCACTTTTCTGTCAGTTACTGAACTTTGTAGGAAAACTTTATACGTCGTCTGTCAGATCAGAACACGCTGTAATTTCCTGGATTGGAGATACAAGGTTGTTGAATTTCTGTTGAGTGTGTTTAGGTTGATCGGTGATGTGGTAAAAGGAAAGAGAAATCATTGCTAGTGTAAACATGTGTGAGTGAGTCACTGTGTTTAAAACCACTCAGAAGTTTTCCAATGCTTTGTGCACTCCATCTTCCTCATACTGGAAGACTAATGAATGGAAAATAAGTCCTCAGTACGATATTGTTGATATTTCAATAGTTAGATTTATTTTAGTGGTGGTGAGCAATTTATCAAATAAGAGACTGTAATTAATTAATCTTGATTAATCTCAATTAATTGCATAACAATATTTGACACCAGAAGCAAGGTTTTCCAATTTAAATGAATTTTGGTATATGACTATCGATGAAAACAATAAATGAGCTTCGACAACAAAATTGGGTTTATTATTTACATTTCTGAGTGCTACGATAACGTGCAATATAAATAAGGAATATTATGATTGCATGGTTCACAATCTTAAACTTAAAGGCACGTTGTGTAACTTTTGGCCACTAGGGGCATTAGACCTGTAACTTTTACGTCAAGTGCCCCTAGTCGCCACAAGCGCCGCAGCATCAACACAAAAATCAACAAACAGTCAGTCGGGCCAGCCTCCCTTCGTCTCTTAGTTGACCTGTAACTTTGGGATAAGGGCTGGGGTGCGCAGCGGGGCTGGGCTCGCGCCACGGCTACAGTCTATGCCGCCCTTCTCCCCCCGCCGCTGGAGGCCCAGCGCTCGGCCCTCCTCGCCGCGTCGGTGGCGCTTCCCCCGCTACTCCCTGGCCTTGCGCACTCCGGGTAGCTCGTCCCCTCCAACCCCCGGCGAAGGGGGCCAACAACGGCGGCGAGGCCAGGGAGTAGAAGCGGAGCGCCACCAATGTGGCAAGGCGGGCCAACGTGGTGAGGTGGGCCAACGTGGCGAGGAGGGCCAATGCGGCGAGGCGGGCACGCATCTCCGACGGCGGGGAGAAGAGTGCGGCGGTGACGGCTGCTCTTCCAGCTCATATCCTAGCCCGTAGACTGTAGCCGTGGCATGAGCCCAGCCCCACTTTGCACCCCAGCCCTGAGAGCCAATCCTTATCCCGAAGTTACGGATCTGACTTGCCAACTTCCCTTACTAAAGAACACACGTTTAACTGAACTATCGCGGCAATTAGTGCACCATTAACCCAACACGAAACTACCATATAGTGGTTTTTTTGGCTTTAAAAACAGAGGCTAACTCGTTTCAGCTGCCCACAACAATGACGCCTATGTTGTGATGTCACGTGGGAACTATATATATCCGAGCCTGTGGTAAAGTGAAACGCTCTCCAGGCATTCTCCAGGTCACATGACCTGGCCAAAGAGGGTCTGTCTCTCCAAACTTACATAGTTGGTATTTCAAGAGGGAAGCCCCGCTTGGAGCATTGATACTGTCAAGCGCTGTATATTGGCCTGAGGAATCATTTAAAAAAACTCATTAGGTCACAAAGTCCACGGTGTGCCTTTAAGTAAGCTATATTCATATTTTTCCAGATTTTCTGTAAACTACCTAAAACAAATGTGTTTTTGTGCATTAAAATAAAAAAACTGCACATAGTACAGAACATTCCAGAGAAGTGGAAACTGAATAGTGCAATACAGTTGAAATATTTGTGGCATGAATTAAAAAGACCAACTAATGAAGGTGATGATTTTTGTTTGAAATAGTCTTCAGCAGTTCATAAGTTGGGTCAGATGATGCTATCTGTAGCAGCGCTTCTAGCCTCGCCCATATCCTCTACCATTGAGAGTGGTCGACTGTCTACTAAAATCATTTATCCACTGCCTTGTTAATCTGTCACTCATGGACTCATCTTGTCCATTGTGCATTGGCGACACTGCCTGCTCAGAGCATGTTGCAGCTAATACTGTCTGTGCTAGTTGCATTGAGGTGGTAGCAAAGCCTAGAAGAGCCAGAATCTCTCCTGGTCAGTTCTGGTCAGACTGTCCTAAGCAGGCCAGACACCATCATACACTGATAGCATTCACCAATGTCTCTTTCAGAGGAGGCTTTGATATTGTTATGACTACCGCTATCAGCACCACACAAAACTCTGAGAGGACGGAACAACATCGGATTCATTTCAGGCACACACACTGAAAAAGCCTATGTCCGGATCTGCAACCCTAAAACTTGACTCCGTCTCATTCATCCAAAACCACCACAACAGTTGAGGGCTCGTCTCGAGATCTAAATACATCAGATAATAAGGTAAGTGCAGAAGTTCCCTTCTTAACATTTCAGATGGACATCAGTGTCTTGCCTGTTAAATGATTGACTCGATAAAGAACTCATTAAAATATTATTTGGTGTTGGAAATTATTATTATTATTATTTTCCCACCAAAACAAAAGAGATGCAAAAAGCAGTCAAGAATACAAAGTATACATTTCTAATATGATTTGTCTTGTTGCTGGAGCACAGTGTGTATTTTGTACAACAAAATCCCTAAATGTGATTTGGGATTTTGTAATAAAATCCACACAACATGAGTGATTCCAACATTAAGCAATGATTACAGCATATGGAAGAAGAGCCTGTGGGACAGGAAAAGCACAATTTGTACACAACAGGGCTTTTGTTTTCCATCTGTAGTTTTAGTTTTTTTGTCTCCTCAGGTTCTCCTGTTTTTGTTTTGTTGTCTGTGCATCAGTAGTATGGGTATACCGGGAACTCGTGCAATGAGGAAGGTTCTGCACTGTTTGGAGTACAAAGAAAGTGCGTTATATTTCTGTAATCAATTCATCACAGTTAACACGATAAAGTCCCAGCACGAGTTTATATATACAGTAAAGTTACTTGCAGATAACATAAGTACGAGGCAGGTGTTCACAAAGTGACTGACAGCACAGAGCTGTTGTTGCTGGAGGACTGTCTGACGTAAATTCATTTCCACGCTGCGACCTCAGTGCAGTCGAGTCCTTTGTGGTGTTTTGTTGGTGCATTGTTTTCCCTACTTCACATCGTAGGGCATTCAGTACCATCATACATGGTGAAGAGGCTTGTGGAGTGTTTATTTGTTTCAATATCCCCGCAGGCAGCTGTTTTTAATAGTGCATGAGCAGCGACATACCTCTACCAAATTAACACTCCAGCAATGTTTTTCTAATGCCTCTTGTTCTAGCACGTTGTTTGCTTTTTCAATTTCACTGCTCTCGTATAAAACTACTCTGTTTCCATTTATCAAATTGTCACTCTTTTCCTCTGCTTTCACTCTTTTTGTCCTGTTTCTGTGGAAGTCATCTCCACCTCCTTCTCAATGACTTTGTTGGCCTCTTGGGATCCGGGTTGCATTTGCTTGCATGTTTACACACAATGAAAAATGACGAGAGCACCTCTGCGCCGCTCTGTTATTGGAGTCAGATTTATTTGATAGGATGTTTAGTGAAGCAAATTGGTCAATAATGCTCAGTAATTAAAAAGGATTCCCATGTGTTGGCTTTTCATTTATAGCGTTCCCAAAAGCATGTGCACAATTCCAGCTCTATCTGGAGCTTTTTGGTTTGCTTTGCTGTCTAATTAAAAGATCAGATATTCACTCCTATTTAATTATTTAATAAAACGAGGAAATTAACCACAACAGAACTTGAGCTTCTAGAAAATAGTAGCATTTTTGTGGTTCAGTTTTATTTCTTTTCATTGCAAATTTTCCTAAATTCCGTTTTCAAGGTTTAACAATCACTGACCAGCAGTTTGCCTCGTTTCGCTGTTGCCTTCAAAAGTTTGTGTTAAGTGCCAGGTATGGCATTTTGATTGTTAGAACTTTTGATTGTGATCCACTTGCCTTTGCAGTGTTTTTCATAGACCGCTTTTGTATAGTCCTTTGCACCTTGTAATTTGCTTATTTGTAACTTTTTTGCTTGAGTTTGTAGGCATCATTCTTAGTTAGGTTTTTGCCAAAGTTGTGAAGGTTTTTACTTGTTTATTTGATCTTCCAAGATCTTTTAATTCAACAGCTTTGAGTAATTCTATTTCTCAGCATAATTCAGTCTAAGTTATACCCACAAGTAAAATTTTAGCAGGCCTAAAGCAAGAGTGCCCAGAGTATTGGAGTAGACATTTTATCTTTGTGGGCTGGGTGTACCCTGTAAGGCAAGGCAAGGCAAATTTATTTGTATAGCACATTTCATACACAAGGCAACTCAATGTGCTTTACATGATAAAAATTTCAATTGTTTAAAATCAATAAGAACATTTAAAAACATCAGTAAAATCAATTAAAATCATCAGTAAAATCAATTAAAATCATCAACAAACACATGACATCAACAACATGACCAAAAACCTCTCTCAATCATACGCAGTAGAGAAAAAAAGTTCCTTTAACTTTGATTTAAAATGTTCACATTGGATGCTGACTTCAGCTCTGCTGGCAGTTTGTTCCACTTCTTTGCAGCATAACAACTAAAAGCAGCATCACCATGTTTACTGTGAGCTCTGGGCTCCACTATCTGACCTGTGTCCATAGATCTGAGAGACCTGCTGGGTTCATACCTGACTAACATGTCACTGATGTATTCTGGACCAAACCCATTCAATAGTTTAGTTGGTTCAAGAAGTTTGGGCCAGTTCCAGTACGCATCAGTCACACCACAGGGCAACCCCTGCAACTGGGAGTTCCGAGCTTTTATGTGGTGTCAACAAAATGTGGGTATGTGGGTCATACTCACATGCTAAAATGCACATACATTTAATATACATAATATATTTCAATTGCTCCATTTGTTAATACGTTGTTCAGCTTTTACCTCATTCCAACTGGTCATGTTACTCCTCTTTTACTCCTGAACTAAAGAGGTTGTAACATAAGTGGGGGCTTGTCCGGGATAGGAACCCAGGACCTTTAGGAAACTTAGCTATTAATTTTGCCCAAAAATAGAACCAAACAGGCTAATAGGGTTAGTAGAGTCTGTTATCATTTCACACTTTGTATTCTTTAGGTAATTTATGTAAATGGGAAGGTTACGCTGAAATCACATGAGATTACATTAGCCACGATGCTAGACCCTCAGCCACCCGTTTAACAGGAACATTATGATGATAAAAATGTGTGATATGATCCCAAACATTTTTTTGTGAAACCTTTATTTTCTGACAACTAATTAATGACCCTCACGTTTCACAAAAAATTCTCAAAAATGTTATGAACGCAATTATTGGAAGAATTGGACTTATACTTTATTTGTTAGACTTTTTAGACATTCATTTACCGACACATTGTGACTAATTTGGTCCTTTTTTTACATTCTGTCAATAACAATAACCTACCAATCTCTCTTAACCTTTAATAGATATTTAATTGCATTCCCATGATACTAATCACCCTCTCTGCAGAGCTCCTAGCTTAATGTCTGCATATACTGTACATCCCACACTGAGTGCTGAAATCCAATGAAGTTTGGTTACATCCACTAAAAGGTGGACTTCTTCCCCAAAGCATTCATCTTTGAGAAGATCATTTTTATAGATTTGAAAACATTCTGCATCCACAGGGAGACACAAAAAACAAACATGCAAAGCCTCATGTTTGTGGAAATAATTTGTAAAGCACAAAGGCTACTGAATAAATATGAGTGTAATAAGAAGAAAGATGAATACCTTGTGGACAAATGAGGAAGAAACCTTTCCAGTGCTGAGCTTTAGTGGATAGTTTTCTTCCATTTAAACCAGTGTGAGAACCATTTCCTGAAACAATAAAGTCATAGAAATCTGTTGACTCCATCATGTATTAAGTTTGAAGGAATGCAGCGCGTCTGCATGTTATTGGTGTTTCTTTTGCTGTACTGACGTAATTATAGCATTAAGTAACAAATTGATTCCTCGCTGAAGGCCTTGGGATGAAACTCACAGCCAGCATCAGCATCAGGGAGCTGTTAGTTAATCCAATCATTGATTGGTGTGAGGTGTGATTGATTATTCTTTAGTGGTGTCCCATGCAATCTGCTTGGAAGTGTTTCTCTAGCTTCATGTAATTACAATGTACCTTACAGTTAGCAAGCACTTACGTATGACAGCAAATGTACGTTTTGTGAGTTTCACTGAACATCAGCTGATTTATATCTATCAGTGTTTAGTCTTTTGTAAAAGATCCAGATATTTTCTTCACATACAGCACATACTGTAGACGTGGACAGCTAGTCAGTATGCAACCCATGGACTGACTGTGGAGTCCCAAAAGCACAAAATAACTACACACGCACAAGCACACACTCAGTGTAAGATTTATAAATACTGTCTATGGCAGAGGTGTCAAACTCAATTTAGTTCAGTGGTCAAATACGGACGAGTTTGATCTCAAATGGGCCGTAGATTTTAGCAGGGGAAAAAGAACAACTTTAACATTATTGTGCCCCAAAAAAAAAAAATTCTTGATTTGGTTATTTTGTGTAATTTAGAGGAATTTTGTTTAAAATGACTGCATTCATGTGATATAAGCATGGGAGAACTGCGAGCCCCTCAAAATGTTGTGGAGTTTCTGAATTTGAGATATTTTCATCTGGATTATTTGGTAATTTACACAATAATTTGTTTATGTTTTTATTTTCTCTTACGGGCCGAATTGAATGCTCTATTGGGCTGGATTTGGCCCCCGGGCCTTGAGTTTGACACGTGTGATCTATGTAAGTATTCTTTTTTTCCCCTGTAATTGTCTCTGTCATTGTGTCGTATGTGGTAAAAAATAAATAAAATAAAACAAAAAAAAAAAAACAAACACAAAAACGACTCCATTAAAACATAAATCCATAAATATATACTAAATGACAACAAAAAATACGTAAAAGACCACAAACATATTCAAATTCATTCCCAAAAGACACAAAATGTCTACAATAACTAACTTTTAAGGCCCAATTACAGCTCAATTCTAAAAAAATTGCAATGAAATGTGCAATCCAGATCCGATCAGAATGCAACTGAATGAGGTAATTAAGGAACAAACCAGCATAACTGCGTCATATTTCATAAAGATCGATAATTTATTAACTGAGACATTCGTTTTTTTTCATTGTGGGATTTGAAAAAAAATAAAAAAATTGACAAGAATATAAATAAGTATATTTATCGGGATCCACTCTAAAATTTAATGGAATCTTCTTTAATGGAGTCTTTCTTTGGTTAATATCTTGTCAAAATCTGTTGACCAAAAATAAAGAAATATCTAACCTCCTTGGCGGCGGTAACTATATATAAATTCTGGCCCTAGACTTTTTTTGGAACCATCATAAAGAATTGCTGCAGGTGTCTGAGCTGGATAACCTGCCGTCACGTTGACTAACACTGATAGTAAGGAGGGGGAAATGAATGGGTACGTGAATGGAGAAGCTATTTGTTTCATAGCCGCTGTTGGCAGAGTAGGAATGCTTATCATGGTTTTCTTCAGATGAGGAAACACAGAGAGACAAAAAATGAACAAATAAGGTGAGTTAATGTTTCTTATCTTTGAGCGACACGGTTACGTTTACAGGTATTTTCACAGAGTGTTTACACGTGCATGGTAAAGCTGCTGTAACAATGTACAGGGACACAAAGAAACCTTTTTTCTTTATTCATTCTGAGTTACTCATTGGGAAATAATAACAATGGAATGCTGGAATTGGACATTTTGTGAAAGAGCAGAGCAGTACGTGTAAATATCTATTTCAGTGGTGACGTGCACATATTATATTTAGCAAGAATGATGTCCTACACAGTGATTCTGCTGTGCAAGGATGTGCTCACAAAATGGCTTTACTGTCACTCACATTTACAGCAAGTAAACAATCACCTTTATGAGCCTTTGCTGATCCATGGCATATACTGTATATTACAACTACTACATTAGAACTCCCTGCTGCATGTACAGTATGTCAATCACAGGGTATAACTTGCTTTCATGCTGGTCTGACCAACTTGTACTTTTATATGATAGAAATGCTTGTTTGATTAATATTTTCATTTCGTCATAAGGTTGAATATTGTTGGAACAACAATAGTGAAACACCACTCAAAGAAATTGGTCAAATCTGTATATACAAATAGTTTTCTGACTATGTGTGTATGTAAATTGAGATCATATCAAATTGCGTTAGTTTACCGAAGTCACGCTAGCCCAACCCCTTCATCTGTCAGTAGCTGTTAACAACTGACAACATCCACCCTCTAATTCAGTTAATCATCCAGCTGATCATGTTCCATGCTTCCAATTGGTTAGAGTGAGTCTTTAAACCGCGCTCTCTTCGTCCGCACACGCCTCACAACGAAACCCCACCCCAAATCCTCCTCTTCTGTCTAATTAAACAGTGTCTTCTGTTGGCATCTAACATCTGTGCTTCTGTTCCAGGGGGTCCTGCTGACCGCTCTCTCTGCATATGCCTCTCCATGTAGCGCATGGAAAAGCAAATGGGAGCTCGCTTTGCTTTGGGCTTTCCACGCAGCTGCTGGAAAGGGCAGAGAGGTCCAAGAACAGAGCCTTACCGCCAAATCTAACTGCATGCTAAATAGAAACCATTTGACTAAAGTGATCCTGACTGAAATGATGATTTTTAGCGTAAGTAGCATAGCATTTACAACAGAGCAGAGAAACATGGCCAAGAAAAGGCATTTTTCTCATGGACATGCTGTTGCTTTTGTTGTTGTTGGTCATTTTTTCCACAGGTTTTGTACACAGCTGCACACACAAGGACAGACATGTTGCAGAGATTAGATTTTATTTTTACATTCATGAATCTTAATCAGTCATAAATTCCTTTCACTAATAAAGGTCATTTTTTTCCTAAAGATTTAGGCAGCCTATCAAATTAAATTCATGATCACAACGATTACTTGTAGAGATGGGTAATATCAACTAAACAATATTATTTCAGCCCACTAATATTATCAGCTGATTTCTGCCATAAAATTAAATATCTGTTGACATTGGTAACAATTTTTCCACTGATATTGAAAAACCGATATGTGCTGCTCTGCTTCAAGCCTTGTGTTTATTATTTATTTATTTGATTATTTTTTCAATAGGCTACAGGTCATTTCCTGTCAAAACCGGAAGTACCGCAACGTACCCCTGCAATGCATCAGACCTACTAGAAATGGTTTATTGGTATGTATTTGCCAATGGAAGTGTTTTCAATTGGTAGACAGTGTTTGTAATGTGTTTCAGTCATTTTACGCGGGACTATAGATTGTCGTTCTCTGCTCGTTACATATTTAACTAGCGCCCGGGCTAACTGCTAAGCTAAAGCTAACTCCAGTGTTGTGCCTGAACGTGTTCAGTGCACGATTGTTCACTAACTTGTTTCTATTAATTTTGTTTAAATATATAATATAAAACAAAACAAAAACTTGTTCATATTTTGGGTAAACATGAAATGAACGCATTGTATTTCTGCCTGATGAATATTATTGTGAGCATTAATTCTGGCAAGAGTAAACGACATTGAGCTTCTTTCAAGATGGTCCAAGATTTCGATGAAGCCCTTAAGGCGGAAACCCGACTAAAACACGCCATAAACATACCATAAACATGCCAAACAGAAACAAACGGTTTCCATGATTAATTAACATGATCACTTAAAATAATTTAAGGATGAAAAGGTCACATCTTGCCTGACTGGTATATTTTTACAGTAGGTAATAATTTCCTTATGTTCCTTTTTTAGTAGAGACTGAAATTGAATTTAATATGAATCGTTTCCAGGGTTAGAAACTTATTAAAATGGGAAAACATTTACACCTTAAGGACTACACTGTCCTGTTTTTATTTGAATAATTTCTCATTTAAATATATTGTAGGGGTGAAAGCTGCAGCTGCTTCTACTGTGGACTGAATGGATAGAAACAATGGGGGAAAATCTAATGCCAGGATTCGGAGGATAATAGCTTGCAGCAGCATACAGTGGATATAGAAAGTCTACACACCCCTGTATAAAAGCCATGTTTTTATGATGTAAAAAAATGACACCAAGATAAATAATTTCACACCTTTTTCTACCTTTAATGTGAACTATAACCTGTACAATGCAATTGAAAAACAAACTGAAACCTTTAAAGTAAAAAACTTAAAGTAAAAAACTAATACTTTGTTGCAGCACCTTTGGCTTATTTTACAGCACTCAGTCTTTTTGGGTGAAAGTCTATCAGTGTGGCACATTTTGATGAGGTAATATTTGCCCACTCTTCTTTACAAAACCACTCCAAATCTGACAGATTGCGAGGGCATCTCCTGTGCACAGCCCTCTTCAGATCACCCCATAAATGTTGAACGGGATTCATGTCTGGACTCTGGCTGGGCCATTCCAAAACCTCAGTCTTATTCTGGTGAAGCCATTCTTTTATTGATGTGGCTGTGTGCTTATGGTCATTGCTGTGCTGAAAGATAACGTTCCTCTTCATCTTCAGCTTTCTAACAGAAGCCCGAAGGTTTTGTGCCAACACTGCCTGGTATTTGGGACTGTTCATAATTCCCTCCTCCCTGACTAAGCATGACCAAAGCATGATGCTGCCACCACCATGCTTCACTGTCGGTATGGTGTTCTTTTGGTGATGAGCAGTGTTGTTTTTGCACCAAATATCCTTTTTGGAGTTATGGCCAATAAGTTCAACCTTGGTTTCATTGAACCATAACACATTTTCCCACATGCGTTAGGGAAACTTCAAATGTGTTTTTGCAAAATGAAGCGAGGCTTGGATGTTTTTCTTCGTAAAATAAGGCTTCCGTCTTGCCACCCTACCCCATAGCCCAGACATATGAAGAAGATGGGAGATTGTTGTCACATGTACTACACAGCCAGTACTTGCCAGAAATTCCTGCAGGTCCTTCAATGTTGCTGACGGCCTCTTGGCAGCCTCCCTGATCAGATTTCTTCTCGTCTTGTCATCAATTTTGGACGGACGTCCTGTTCTTGGTAAAGTCACTGTTGTGCCATATTTTCTCCACTTGATGATGACTGCCTTCACTGTGTTCCATGTCAAATATAATTCCTTGGAAATTCTTGTGTACTCTTCACCTGGCTGATATCTTTGAACAATGAGATCCCTCTGATGCTTTGGAAGCTCTCTGCGGACCATGACTTATGCTGGAAGATGTGGCTACAAAAATGTCAGGAAAGCCCCACTAGAAAAGCTGAACTTTATTTGGGGTTAATCAAAGGAACTTTAAATGGTGACAGGTGTGTGCTGACTCCAATCTAACATGAGTTTGAATGTAATTGGTTAAATCTGAACACAATTATAAGAGGGTGCGCACACTTTTTCAACCTCATTCTCTGTTTTTTATTTTTACTTCACCTCCCTGAAAGGTTTCAGTTTGTCTTTTCAATTGCATTGTACAGGTTATAGGTCACATTAAATGTGGAAAAAGTTGTGAAATTATTTATCTTGGTGTAAACCTGGCATTTGAACAGGGATGTGTAGACTTTTTATATCCACTGTATAAAAAAAGAAATATCATCACGTTACGAGCAGTTTGTACACCTGTTTTAAGTATTTCATCTTTGAATTCTGCAGCTCTCTTCATGTCTTTCTCTTTCTAATGTGCCACTTTAGAAGAACTTTTGAAAAAGACGAGGAAGCTGTGGCTGTGTAGCGTCAGTGAGAGTGATGAACACCGCGAGGGTTTCGACAGTGTCAGGACATCGTCCTTCATACACAGAGCAGTGCTGAGGAGGCAGAACAAGTGCGGCTGTTGGAGAAAATCTTTTTCTAAGATAAGAATCGGGAAATATTGGCTTCTTCTTTTCTCAAATGGCTCTCGTCTTTCCTCTCTCGCCTTCTCTTTTTTCTCTTGCACTGTACTTATTAAATTGGCCTAGAAATGTAATATCAGAAGTTTGAGTTAATTTGATTCTTTGGAGACATCAGCTGCCGGCTAAAACCACTTTATTTCAAATGGTAAATTGATGATTGTTCTTGGCGTTTTCTTCCAAATAATATCTTTTACATTTAATAAAGGAGGCATGGTGCAGCTCGAGCAATTCAAGGTAGCTCTTTGTGCAGCATTAAATGCCATTTGGTCCACTCCTTTTTTTGTTTTGTTTTTAACACCAACACTCTTTTAAAAAGTCTCGAGTGGATTTAACTATTCAGAAACTCCTTCTGGCTTATTACATCCTCTCTTAATATTAAAATTATGTTCAGTGAGCTAATACATTTCCAAGGGGGATTTAAAGTTTCTAGAGTGTTTTAGAGTACATCAAGTATTTAGTGACTTTTTAATAATTCTGAAGGAATACGTTCATAAAAGAAGTATATGTGTGTTATGGTGATTCTTAAAGCATGGCACAGTTTTTTTCAGAAATATAATTAAAAAGGCAAGAGGCACAGACTTAATAATAAAAAAGAATGAAAAAAAAAGCCTAATAAGTCAAGCATGAGCCAAGAAAGGAAGAGACTCCATCAGACCTTGAAAAGACCACGATATTACAAAGCCTTGAAGGGTTTGATTTGAGCGACCCATCTGTTGTTTGTCACTGGAGTTCAGACTCTGCTAAGTTGCTTTAAAGTAGCTTTATTAGAGGGAGGAAAACAATGATGTTCAGTTGAAGTTTGGCAGCTTATGGATGAATGCTTCAGTTAGCAGTTAAAGCTGATATCTGGAGTTTCTGAGAAATCTATGTTTATGTATGATTCTTTCGAAATGCTAACTAGTATATCTAACTAGTACTACTATGATCTACTGCCGGTGGTCATTTATATACGTCAATGTATATAAGTCCTTCCTTCATCCTATAGACCTCCATACAAATGGAGACGATCGCAGAGAGTGCCCAGCCAATAGGCTTTGACTTCCTGTTTTTGAGACTGTCACTCAAAGTGAATGTGGAACTGTGCATGGAAACAAGGCCGCGAGTCACAACAGCAAACAGGTAAATATGATTTTGGCTCCTACCTGACCCATACACCTATATCAATGCAACGCTATGCGTCCTTGTTATGTTCCACGATGCAGAAAAGTAGAGGCGTGGCTTCTGGTTGATTGCCAGAAGCAGTGGGAAGAAGTGCGGCTGTTTAGGGCGGGACATCGAGACGTTTCTCAGAAACGGATAGAATCGTTTCATTTGGTAACACCTAAACAATTAAGTTCTTTGAACCTAAGCTATTTTATTTATTTGACATGAAATTGATAATAAAATTCTTAATTATTCTTAAATAATTGCTTTGCATTTGTCCAAAAATTAAAGGAAGAAAAATTTAAATAAAACTTTTGTGAGATTTCGCAAAACTGAGTCCCAGTAGTAATGAATTCAACCAGGACTTCAAACTATCCTTCAAACTATCCTCCAAGAATCCTCTTTACCTGTCTGACCCTAATGTGAAAATTGTGGTGACGAGGAAGATAATTCTTAATATCTTTATATTTTAACTCAATTTCAAAGTAAAAAATAATAAATGAATGAAAATTCTGCACTGTGGGTGATGCCATTGTGATGAACTCTTACCCAGAACCAGTGGGGTTCACTTTACGTTTTGAATTTTTTTTGCATGCCCTGTTTTTGCGAGTTCTCACTAAAGTTATTTTTTAATTCCTTTCATTTTTTTTTATTTTTTTTTTTGCATGTTGCTTTAGGGGGGCTCCGTGCAAAACAACCCTCAGAGGGACTACGCGAAGGATTTATTAAGGCAAAAAGTTTACTTAGTTCTGCTTTAATAACTAATATTACAATTACAAAAGTTGGCAGAAAATATAAAACTGACTAAACTTTTTTTTCTAGAAAAGTTCTAGAGAAGGTGGGGATGTCATGTGTAAGAGCATACAGTAACTGATGCAGATTCACTGAAATTCCCTGTGCTAAAGCAGAAATCTGAATCAACAACTTCTAAAAAAAAATAAAATCAGAATGTATGGAAGAGATAAATGTAGGGATTGAGAAAGAAATCTAACTTGTGTTGTTTTTGTACTATACCTTTATATATTTAGTAGAAATGTATGGAGCTGAAAATTCCTAAATCTCCTTGTATTAACGTTTCCCCAATTTGCTTTTTACTGTCATTCAGATGTAGCACACATCCATCAGTTTCACTGCCATTCAGCAGTATTTCCTCATTCCTCATACTGTCAGCGATCAATTTGTCACCGCTTTGTTGTAAACTCCAGTGATATTTTAAGGGCATTGTTTTCCTTTACATGGAACCCTTCTGGAGATTTATTATATAATATACTTCACATCCTTGTGTGATGCAGGAATAAATGCAGTTTGAGCAATAAGCCCATATTTTCTAAATCCTTTGCTTCGTGGGGTAGGTTTGTGTATCTTTGCAGCCACAATTAAAGACACACTTTGCTAATAAAATGATGAGCAATTTCATGGAAATCTTATCACGACCCTGATTTTGTGATTTATGAAAATAAACATGTAAGAATCTGCGCACCATACGTTCGCTCCTACCTTGAAGATGTCAAAATGTTTGCACACGAGGTTCATAGTTAACGCACCGGTGCACACACGCAATATACATTGAACAAAAATATAAACACAACACGTTTTTTCATGAGCTGAACTCAAAGATCTAAAACATTTTCTATAAACAAAAGATCATTTTCTCACAAATATTGGTCACAAATCTGTTTAAATCTGTGTTAGTGAGCACTTCTCCTTTGCAGAGATAATCCATCCCACCTCACAGGCGTGTCATATCAAGATGCTGATTAGACAGCATGAGTATTGCACAGGTGTGCCTTAGGTGACCTTGCCTGCAAGATGGATTCTCGTGATGGTCACAAACACCAGAATCCATCTTGTGCTGCTCCAGCCCTTACCCTTCGTAAGCGAACTGAACCGGTTCGAACCAATCATGAGGCAGTGTTGTGGTTTAGGGCGGGATATCCGGGTGTGACGAAGGCAGAAGCGCCGAAACTGGTGCATGCGCAGTTGCGGGGAGAGGAGCTAGCTGTGCTACCGCTATTAGCATAGCTCTGAATCAAAACAGAAAGATGGATGCAGGAGGACAAACGTGTGGAAGCTGCTATAAACTCAGTTTTAGAAGAATCCAGCATTTCCTTTTTGAAAGAGCAACAGCATTGTTGGACGGTAAAGACGGCAAAGCGGAGCGTTGCTGTTGGCTAAAACAAATCATGGTGGACAGGCGCTTCACCCAATCAGCTTCAAGCATTCTGTTCATGTCCCTCCCTGGTTCCGAAAAGATTTGCCAGACACAGACCCAGATCAATGTGGAGAACTCGAGTTAGAGGGAGGATTACACAACAATTATGCCTTAGGCTGGCCACAATTAAATTAAATTAAAGGCCACTCTAAAAATGTTCAGTTTAATCACACAGCAAAATGCCACAGATGTTGCAAGTTCTGAGGGAGCGTCAATTGGCATGCTGACAGCAGGAATGTTCTCCAGAGCTGTTCCCCGTGAATTGAATGTTCATTTCTCTACCATGAGTCGTCTCCAAAGGCGTTTCAGAGAATTTGGCAGTACATCCAACCGACCTCAACCGCAGACCACGTGTAACCACACCAGCCCAGGACCTCCACATCAGCATGTTCACCTCCATAATTGTCTGAGACCTGCCATCCAGACAGCTGCTGCAACAATCGGTTTGCATAAGCAAAGAATTTCTGCACAAACTGTCAGAAACCAATTCAGGGAAGCTCATCTGCATGCTCGTCGTCCTCATCGGGGTCTGACCTGACTGTAGTTGATTGTAGTCTGACTTAAGTGGGCAAATGCTCATATGACTGGTTTTCTTTATATTTTTGTTCAGTGTACTTCACAAACGTTCCGTGGAACTCGTCGTGTCCATTTGTCAGGGCTCGTTTTGTGCCTGCGCAACGGTTATAAATTAGGCCCCAGGTGTGTGTGTTGTTTTTGACTATTGCGATGTATAAATCCTTGAATGGTTTGGGTACAAATACATGAGATCTATGGACACAGGAATTGAACAGGAAACGTAGAATGAGAGACGTGTGGGATGTCTTCCTGTTACTGATAATAAAGTAAAGCTTTGACTACTTAGGTGAAATAGTGGAGCCTGAGATTCAAACCAAATACGATAAAGCATCTTTATGCTGTTATGCTGCAAAGAAAATGAAAAACTGATAGACAGGAAGTGATTACACAGACAGGAAACTATTACAAGACAAACCATCACCAAGTTTAGAGGTACTGTATCTACAGCACGTTACCGATCATCTCTAAAATCAAACTGACTTTTGATAGACAATTTGACTTTGTCTATCAGTTCACCAAATTCCATTTCATTCATTCAGAACTTTCTGAGATATTCTGCTCACAATCATCAATATGGAAGATTACAGCCAATAAAAACATTTCCTCCTTGGTTGAGGTAACAAAGAGCACGAAGAATGACCAGAACACATAACCAAATGTATGAGAAAACATGAGTGAGAAGAATACAAATAAATGAGCACCAACAGGACTTGAACCAGAAACCCACAAACCACAAAATTCCACTAAAACTATAATTGTGACACACTGTGGGTTTCACAATAAAAGACAGATAATGTAGGCCTCATAGACCAATAAATAGAAAATCATTTGCTCAAGAAAAAAAAGATGTAAAAGTTTAAATTCTCGCTCTATTGTAAATTTTTTATAAAATTGCATTGTGGGATGTTTAGTCCCATGAACAGATTTACTGTGACACTGCCTTAAACTGAAAGTCTCTGTGATCCATAAATTTGCATTTTTACTGTTTTTCTGTGACATGTCTTCAAAGTATAGTAAATATTATCTGAGAATCTCACAGTCAAACCTTCAGAAGAAGCTCTCTAATGTCATCCATGGCTTCATATTTTAAGTCTATAAAACATGTTCACTGTTACTGTTCTCACAATGTTGCCTTTCATTCGTTTTCTGTTGATGGAACTATTGGCCTGTGTTGTGAGTAAATCTGCTGTTTTAGTGCATGTCAACCAACAAACTGAAGATAAATCTCACCCCATAATGACTGTCAGAAAAAAACCAAAAAGGAATTGGTTCTTTGAAGCTTTTAAATCCTCTAAGTCAAGAGGGGTTTGTGTGTGTGTGTGAGATTGTAAAGATAGCACTTCTATCACTGCAAAAATACAAATGCCATACTCATGCCTGACTGCAGCACTTCTACAGCGATTCAATTTAGGCAGAAAACTTTTTTTTTTCTGCTGCTGCTCGATGAGAACTTGTGAGCGAGGAAAGAAATGTGACGACGACCCGAAAGTTAGAATAAATTTCTGAAATGTGTCTGAAATACTTTTTTTCCTGTTTGTCAATCATCAGTGGGGGAGTATAAGGAGTTCATGATGGAAGAGGGCATTTCCCAGTATGGTGGTCTGTAGACTCAGATGCATTGTGGACATTTTTCCGGGTGAGATGGATGTTGTAAAGTTCTTTGAGAGTCAGGAGTAGCACACCGACCGTCCTGATGGCTGCGTTTACCTTCTGCTCCAGGTTGAGGGTTAGTCATTTGCATTTATATTAAACAATGAAGGAGCAACTGGCCTGATGTTTTCTATGTTTTTTCAACATCATCAACCTAATCCTATTGTTTGTCATTTTAATCGCCAAGGAGGTTATATTTTATTCATAGGTTTGTCTGTTAGCAAGACTGTTATTAGCAAAAGTACTACTTTTTAATGAAAGATAGACCTTATGCCATGGAAGATTACATTTTGAATGGGATCCAAATCAATAAACTGATTTCAGATCAGTTCCAAAAATCAAAAATCAGTCTTATTTTTCAACTTTGGTGAAATTTCTAATAATTTTTATCTTAATTTGTAATTTCCCAATATTTATTGAAATTGTCTCAGTTATGTTGTGTAGGTTCTGCAATTGCCCATTCATTTGGACCAATATGGGGGATTAAAATGACTGCCTGTGGTATAAGCATGGAGAAACTGTGCGTTTCATTGAACATTTGTGGAAACATGTTTTGCTTAATCTATAAAATATTACCTGCTTGTAATGTACAAATCTCGACGAGCGTTCATCATTTTCCCATGCTTAAATCATATGATGGCAGTCATTTTAATCCTAAATTGTTGAAAGAACTCTCATTTATTTCCAAAACCCTGCAATTAAAACATTTATAACATTCCACAAAATTTCCCCAAATGAAATAGAAAATGTTTCCCAAAATCAAATAAATTGTAATTGTAATGATAAAGAGTCTGCGGAAACTAGATGATCTATGCAATTAGGTGTAAAGGGGAAAAAAAATATCGAAATCAACATCTGTTATCGGCCAAATGAGTTGTAACATCTCAGTTTATCGGATATCGGCCAAAAATCCAATATGGTGCATCACTATAGTTTGTTTTTGTTTTTTTAAATCCTTATATTGGCTTTAAGTTCCTGAGCTAGCTTTATACATTTGGGGAAAGGAAAATAAATTGGGTGAACATGTAAACAATTTATTTAAAATTTTGTCATATTGAATTAATGAAAATAGAGTTGCATTATTATTCGTAAATTAAACTAACCCTTCTAAGTCTATCTGGTTGCCTATATTTAGTTTATAAGTAATTCATTTCAAAAGTTGCATGCAGTCCAAAAGAAAAAAAAAAACAAAACTATTTCTTAAGCAACACTTTAGGAACTTGAAAGGAAAACTACATTTTAAAATGTAAATTTACAACTTTTGTCATCACTGAAAAGATGGAGCGGATTGGAAAATGGATGTCATCTGAATGTTTTTTTTTTTTCATAATGTTGCTACAACACCTACACACAAACCTACACCAGTGACCATGACATGTCATACATTTATTCAAGGCCACTTTAATAGATGGACAACAACAACGTGTTGACCACAATCTTTCAAAACCTCTTCATTTAAAACATTTTTATTTGCCAGCATCTTTAAACCGGTGTTTACATAAAAGCCTTCCCTTTACACTTATTGTGGTTGTTTATGTGACTGACGTATTTCGTCTCGGCCAAGGACTCAAACTGATAAGTGGACCGCAGAGTCATTCCATGTCATTTCACAAATGGCCCACGCACTTCGGTCTCTAAAAAATTCAGTTTTTACAAATTGTTCTGTGATTATTCAATAAGCACACTGTAAATTCTTAGTTCGATCAGATGAAGACTTTTTAAGATATCAGAATCAAAAGTACTTTATTTACCCCAGGGGGGAAATTACTTGTCGTTACAGCCGCTCAAGAAATATTACAAATAAAAATAATAAACATTAAACAAAGACAGAAAAAGAAGAAAAAACTTACATTATTAAGTAAAAGACTGTTAATTAAATAAGGATTAAATACAAGTGCAGACATTATAGTAGTAAAAAACTAAATAAGATACTGTAAATAATAATAATACAAATATAATACAGATATATACAATATTTAGTGAGAGGTGTAGGTGTCGATTTTTGCTCGTCCTTGATTTTCTCCCATTTTCAGCTCCCAATATTTCAGGAACTACATCACATAGGAAACTGCTGGACATGCCAACCCCTTAACTTTGGGAAAAAGTTTGGGTCTGGAACATGTTTGTGGCTTCAGTAAACAACTTAGTATATGCCTCAGCTCCCTGTAATTAAATCAGCTTAGAGCTATGAACATAGACTGTTCACATCACTAATGATTAGTCACATATATGCATTGGTTCTTAGGCGACACTCTTTTCTATTTTCATTGCCTCATAACTGCATGTGGGAATGTAAGAAAACAAATCTGATCTGTTTTATGAATAATATCAAGATTACTCTTTCTTTGGATATAAACAATTTTTAGGCCGAGCTCAAAACGCCACTCACTTTGTTGTTGTTCTTGTTGTTGTTGTGTACACTAGGTAAAATTGCTACTCCTCTGCTATTCGCGAACGGATCGGGCTGAAATTTGGTAGCTATAATCTATGGATGTGTACGTATCGACGCTCGAAGCAAGGTTTTTGATTTTGGACCCAGAATTTAAAAAAAATGAAAGTTGATTTCTCATTTATTTGCGAGTCAAATATTACGACGGTTGGTGGTACCGAATCATTGGCACATACATTATATAAATGGGGCCCATTACCCCGCATGTCTCACGGGGCGCCATGGTGACCCCGGGGGCCCCCATTTTTTAAATGACTACTCATCCGTTAGTTCTCGTTAGATTGGATTGTAGTTTAGTATGAATACTCTATGAATGAATATGATGAAACGCTCGGAGCCCTTTTTTTTTTTTTTTTTTTTTTTGAAATGGGGCCCGGGGCCCACCCTACATTTCCAGTAATTTCCAAATTTATGGGAACATAGTCGTGGGATATATTGTTTCAAAGGTAATTCAACGTAGATTACGATTATGCCTTGCACAATTTCATCTGGGACCCAGGGGGCCACCCCCCTTTTTTAGGTAATTTCCATTAAAGTCTTTTTCTCATTTATTTGTGAGTCAAATATTGCAACAGTTGGTGGTACCTAATCACTGACACATACCAATACATGAATGGGGCCCATTACTCCGTATGTGCCACGGGGGCTCCCGTGGGCCCCATTTTTCAAATGACTACTCCTTCGTTAATGCTCGTTGAATCGGGCTGTAATTTGACATGAATATTCAATAAGCGGATGTCAAAAGCCTCTCAGAGACCTTTTTGAAAGGGGGGGATGGGCTCCACCCCCTTTTCGGGTAATTTCTAAATTTAGTGGAACATAGTTGTGTGATATATTGTTTCAAAGGCAGTTCAACATAGATAACAATTTTATGTTGCACGATTTCATTTGTTTTACTCAGTGGAACGGAGTCATTTCAGCGCGTCAACACAAACCTCAGGGTTCAGTTACTCTTTAAAGTTGAAGAGCTAGAAAGTGAGCACATAGAGGATTGAGGTACAGGGAGTCTAGATGGATTTCTCCATCCCTAATACTGATTATCTCGCCTCTGACTCTCTCTCTTGTGGAGGGTAATTACAATGAAATGATCTGCCTGTCAAGTATTTTACGAGAGCGTGGCCCTCATTCAGTATGTATGCCTTGTGCCTGTTTCATAAAGTTGGCCCGGTCACAGGAGGGCCTGTCAGTCCATAATAAAAAGACTGTGACAGCAACGTGTTTCATTAGCATTAGCTACGTCAGCAACTCCACAACATCTCATTCACCACAATGACTATTGTATTCCTGCAGCCTGGTAGCGAGGTGTTAGTCAGTGGTAGAAATGCTTGTCCCGTACATGAAGGAAGATATTTTCAGACATTTATTCTTTTGTTTGGCAGGATTACATCAAAAGTTCTTAGCTATGAAAGATTCCACAAAATTTTGGATCCGGATCCAATATTCTGATTCTAAATCAGCTTGAAAAATACCTCTCTCTTATCATTGGCAAAAGATCAAAACATAATATCTCTGATTGTAATTGACCGATATAAGTGGAAAGAAACAGTATTTAGTGCAGTGGTTCCCAACCTTTTTTGGATCATGACCCCATTTTAATATCAAGAATTTCTGCAAATATATTTTTTTCTAGAATTAGTTTTTGATCATGTTTGAGGTCAGATATATATATATATATATATTTTTTTTACATTTCTTTTTTACTGCATTTTAGTTAGAAATACAGTTGTTTAAGATTGTGTGTTGTTTTAATTAAAAGAATGAATAATAATTGAAAAAATGTCAAAAATATTTTGTTGGGCCCCTACTGTAAGTTATGTACACTAGTATTCTTGCATTATTATAAAAGCGCTCTTTTTTTCACAACTTAAATACCTGAATTCAATATTATTGAATATTGTGGTTGTGACGGAATTCTTCTACAATTTAGTGTCTATTTTCATCTGGTTAAACAAAGGTAAATATAGACACTCTGGCCACCTACTTAAGACTTTGTGGCAGCAAAATTTAGTTTTCAAAAGTAAAACTAAAACTAATTTTATTTCCAATGAAGACGCCCCTGGGTACCAGTTTAGCCTCTTAGTCCACATCACTGTTTGGATCACAGGACTTAGGAAAGAATCGAAAATGTAGCCATTGTTTTGATTTGAAAGTTTTGGGGAATCATGAAGAACTGTTAAAGTTTTAGGAACTGGTTGAATTATTTTCATAAAGTATGATACACTTTCTTCTATGGTCATGGTTTTTTATGCTTAATATGTCCCTTTAATTTATGTTCCTCGGTTTCTCTGTAATTTCCATAGATTGTCATGTTCTCTGGGACTTGTATAAATCAACTTAGTGCAGGAAATAATGATATAAATACAGTACTGTGAGAAGCAGTTGAACTTTGTTGATATATTAGTTGAAGGCCATGATTTTATTTACCAGATAAAGACACAGTGTAGGCCTCAGATTAATAAACCAATTATCATTGTGTGTTAAAAAAAATCTCCACCGTAAACACAACATCCCACAATGCAATGCTTGAACCATTTCTGCAAATGTTCTGAGGATTTCAACACAGCTTTTGTCAGAGCAAATAATCTTTGATTTATTGATCTCTGAGGCCTACACTATAACATAGATTTAAAAAATACTAATCGTTTCCAGCTGGTTTATCTGGTTAATTAGCTCAGGGATTTGATTTTTATTTTTTCCTTCTTACACAAAAGTAATTTGCCTCATCAACATATTTCAGCATAGATTTATGGTCATATCTGTTACAGACTCTTTTTGGGGTTTATCTTTTTTGTAAAAGACATTAAAAAGGCATCTGGACCAATTAACTATAAGTGGTGAAATGTCATTTGCGTTTTGTGGGGAGAAAAAATAGCAAAGTTAAGTCTCTGCAGAGGGTGATAAGAGCAGATTGTTTATCATACACCAACTTTCCCCTAAGGTCGTTTTCTGTGGCCCTTTCTGCTACAGCAGAGCAGCAAACATCATAAAAGACTCAAAGCACATACTGTGTGCTCGACCTTCTGCCATCAGCCACGAGCTACAAGACAGCTGAACAACTTCTAGCCCACGGCCAACGTCACAATGCAAAAGTGCAGCTGTTTGAATTATTTCTGGCTTATCTATATTCAGTTTAGGCCATTAACTCATTAGTTGACTTATTCATGTGTTTGTCATGGCACTGTGTCATGGAGTGATGTGGTGGAAGATGTAAGGCAAGGCAAATGTGTTTGTATAGGGCATTTTATACACAAGGCAATTGAATGTGCTTTACATGATTAAAAAGTGCAACAGAAAATATTCAACAGTTTAAAAATCAAGAAAAACATTGAAATCAGCAGTAAAAAGCACTCAGAGAGCGCAGACCTCAAGCTAACACGCTCTGGTCACGGTAACATGGTCAGGATAACCATGACTGCCTGTCAACATTGAGCTGCTGACTCTGAGAGAACTTATGACATTAATAAATGAATGGGATATTAATATATAATTCTTTTGGGAGCCAGAACACCAACATTCAATCACATGTTCCTTGTTTCGTTTATCACTTTTCAAGTTATCTTGCTAACAGACAGAATAACCTTACCGCTCTTCGCTTCGGCGCTTCGCTCTTGGCGGAGGTAATAAAATGATTACAAATCTCCTGTTTGATGAAGACAATTACAATAGTCCAGTCTGCTGGAGATAAAAGCATGGACCAGCTTCTCCTGGTCTTTCTGACTCATGAAACCTTTCACTCTAGATATGTTCTTTACAATGTAGAAGCTGTTTTTGTAAATGATTTGCTCTGACTGTTGAATGTCAGATCTGAATCAATCAGAGCACCAGTGTTTGGGACTTGATCGAGATTCAAGGTACTTGTTGATAGCAACCCTCTTTTCCCTGTTACCAAATACGATCACCTCCATCTCTTCATGATTTAGTTAAAAGTAGAGAATTCCATTTAATTTAAATGAAAAGCAAAAAACAACCCAAGTAGGAAATAATGCTGATAAACTTCAAACCCACAAAGCTAAATGACTGACAGACAGAGACAGAAGATCAAGACCAACCTGGTTGGAGAGATGTCTCGAAGAAAGTGATCATCAGCAACTATGTCCAAAAAATCAAAATGTAAATAGTGAGGGAAGGTAACTATAGCAGTATTATACTCAAGAACACACACACTACCCGAGAACTAGACCTGCCCGAGACAAGAACCAAGACGAGACCAAGGGTGTGTTCAAAATGTAAAAACGTACTACTGATGTTAAGTTATACGTCAAAATGAGTCTGTAGCGTGTTCACGTTAGATAGTATGTACAGATTGAGTATGTGAGAAATACTTGGATGTACAGTATATGTGGACATTTTTTAAGTGTGCACACTATCAGTCATACTCAACCATTACGAGGACGTCCTGGGTCTGTTTTCAAGCTAAAAATCAAACATGTTGAGGAAGTCCTTTAACCCTAACATGCTCATTTCAGATAAAAGCGTCTGCTGAATTAAATTGTAATCTAATCTTGTAACAGAACAATGACTGAGCTAATGCTAAATGTTTGAAGTCAAGTTACAACAAGAATTCATCAGTAAAAGTTCCAAGTTCTTGTCCTTGTTAACACATTAATGAAGTTGAAGAATAACAGACAATGCTGGTCTCAGAAAATCCTAAATCTGGCCAGTCTGAGACCAAAACAAGGGCTTCAAAATGTGGGACCAGTGTTGTGTACTACAACACTAGTAATTAGTTGATGAAGAACACCTGAATGGAAGCAGAAGGGAGTCTAATCAATCTCTCTAATTAAAACACAGAGAAGAACCTGAACTCACAACTTAAGATAAAATGTTAATAAACAATTGACAAGATTAACAAGAAGCAAACAAAACTCATATGAAAATCTTCTTTTTTTTGCATTTCACACATTCCTGAGCAGTGTACGGTGCAGTGTGTGAGCATCAGCACTGCCTGCAGACTGGAATAAAAACTTTAGTGCTTGGCTCATTGTCAACCTTTCTGTGTGAAGGACAGAAACCATTTAGAAACTATTTTCTTTTGGGAAAAATCTGTGTGGATATCGCCTCACTTCAGGATGTTCTTCGCCTCTTTGTGTGTGCGCACGCACGCACGCACGCACGCACGAGATACAATACATAACGAATGCTCAGATGAGAAAATTTTAATTTATTTAAAGTTGCTTTGGTAAGCTTCAAGTTTGATAAGACATTTTTGCAATTTGTTTTCCACTTTGTTTGAAGTTGCATAAATAACTTTAACATAATGCAGAACCATCGAAAGATGAATAGTATTGATAAATATTAACAGTTTTTGCATGTAAAGTTTGTACAATCTTTCGGCGACAGATATGCACGTTTTATGTTATATAATCATTTTTTACTTAATTGTGGCTGTCATCAAACTCTATAATTACAGTGTAAATTACAGTCTTAAAATATGTGACTGCGCATTTTATGTTATTTTTATGCATTTTAAAGAAGAAGAATTTTGGAAATGTCTTTGCAACAGAAGAAGGTTGGGAACCACTGGTATAGCTAAAAGCAGCTCTCTACACTGCCTTTGGACGTAGCCAATGCTATGCTAAATGCTATACGTAAGTTCAGAGTGCATTAGTGAATTGATCCCACGAGACCGCTGCTGCTACGTTCTGTAGCTAGAAGCGAGATTATAAAACTACAGTCAGGATGAAATCACTAGAGACGATAAAGAAACTTTCTTTTGAGGAAAAACAACAGCTTTTAAAAGATAGGAGACCAACACTTGAGTTACCAGACCTTCAGCAAAGGTAAGGTCAGAGAATTGTTCGTATTTTCCACAGTGAGTGGCTTTGTGGATGCACCCCACTGAGGCTGTTCCGAGTTGTTGTTGTCATTTTCTCCATGTTTCTGTGTTTCCAACACAAACAACGGATGTGCTGTCGTGTCATGAGATATATCTTGTTGGGAGAGTATGGAGGCTATATTAAATAATTGTTTATGTTTTTTTAATGTTGATTTTGTTAGATGGCTAAACACTTGTTCATGTGGATCTTGTTGGGTTTTTTCTTTGTTATTATGAATTTTATATTTTGATAAGCGCATTGAGATTACTTTGTTGTAAATTGCATGCAAATAAAGTTGAATTGAATTGAATTAACACTTATTTGCAACGCCCTGCCAACCCAACCCTAGTACTCACGGCACGTCACTGGTGGTCCAATGGATAGAGCAGAACATCCATTAAAAGAGGTCATTTGATCCTGTCGAGACACACACTGTGCACACACCCACACACACTTGAATGTATACTTTGTCCTACATAAAGCATATGGCCTGTGCTCGGATGTTATTGATATGTGAAATCATGAAGTGGCTGACTAATCGAGGAAGAGTCAATGACTTCAAGGAGATGTGGCCTTTTGAAATGTCAAAGTTTTTCAGGCAACTCTGTCACAGACTCTAGATGAGTTAACAGCAGAGCTTGTTTGGGGAAAAGACTGCAGCATTTAAAAGGATGTTGTACAACAGTACTTATAAAAGACGTCCAAAGTTATAAGTTTAAGGTGTAGTAGAGTAACTACGGAAATAAAATAAAATCAAAAGGGGGTGGTGACTCGGTGCTCACACAGTGTGTGTCATACGTAGTGCGTTCACATTAGATAGTATGAAAACATTGAGAACCTGAGAAATACCCGGATATATACTATATGGGGACGTTTTTTAAGTATGCACGGTGGGCACATTAGTCATACTCAATCACCCCATGATGCATTGTGAGCAGAATGTAAAATGGTCCTGGGACCAGCTTCAAGTTAAAAATCAAACATCCGCTTTTCATAATAAAAGCATCTCTTCTTGTCTAAAGTGTTCAAAAAAAAAAAAAGGTGACTAAAATGGGCAAATAAAGAGGAACCAGGTGGTATATAATGGCAAAGGGTAGCTTAAATGGGCAAAATATAGTGAAAAAATGTGGAACAAAAAGTGGCTAAGTGTACGGGAGAAAAGTGGTATTTATTGGCCGAATGTAGCTTATTTGAATGAAAAGTGGACAAAACAATTATTGAAAGGACAAAAATTGGATTAAAGTGTCAAAAAGAACTTGCAAAAATGGATAAAAAATAGGAAAAAAGGGATATCTATTGGCAAAAGGAAGCTAAAGTCTAAAAAAAGTGTCAGAACTTTTTGAAAAGGGGCAAAAATTGGACAAAAGTAGCAAAATGGCCAAAGGGATTAAAAAGTAGTAGGCTGGTCTGGACAGGAAAGGGTGGAATTTTGGTCCCAGTCCATCCCTGGTAGACAGTATCTATTAATTGAGTTTGTAGTGTATAGAACAGAGTGTGCCATTTCGAACACAGCCTCCCGCTCTGGTATAGATTCGTATACCCCCCTTCCCTACCTGATTACTGATCTGAATCAGCTGTTCAGCTGAGAGAGGACGGAGGCAGGCCAGGAGAAGGTGACAGCCATAACACTATCCCTTTTAAAAGAGGGATTTCAGACTCTGGTTTTCTCCTTGTATGTTTTTCCAATTTTCTCTGGCGAGCTTCTCTTTTTGTGTTCCGGCTGCCATTGTTCCACATGTCTCTCGAAGTCCACCTCAAAGGCTTTGAAGAATGACACAATGTGCTTTTTGAATCCGACACATCTGATGGCGTACAAAACGGCACTGTAACAGTTAAAGATACAGTATTGCACATTATTAGGTTTTTCCAGCGTCAGTGTTAGTTCTATGCTTGGGTAGATGGACCAAAATTGAATTGCACAAAATAAATCCCTAATAGGATTCGTCCCTATTCATAAGTCTATCAATAATTGTGAGAACAGTGATTAAAGGACCCATTTGGACACTTTTCTCACTCATGAAGCTCAAAATTCTAACTTGAATATTTGTCACTCAAAGTTGACGAGCATAAAACAACAATGAACGAGGACTTCAGTGCTTTGCTTTATGAAAAGGTCACTCCCACACAACTCTCTCTCTCTCTCTCTTTGTACACAGTAAACGGATGAAACCAGCAGGCTACCGCTATATGACCTTAGCCCACATACATTCCTGGACCAATATAGCATGTAGTCCTGATCCGTCTTTGCACAGCATGTATGAACCAATTCATTGAAATTCGATTTGTGGCTCATAGTTTTAAAGTACTTGGTAATCTGATGTTACGGTGAAATTTACGGTTACCTCATCTTTGACTTGAAAACACACTCTGTGGTGATAAATGATGAAGACCAGACAGGAGAGATGATGAAGTAATAAAAAATGATTTAATCTAAACTAAATAAAAAGGTACAAAGCGGGATAGACAAAGCGGTGGTCTCCCCTGGCCAGAGGAGAGGGCGCGAAGAAGAAGAGGGACCCAAAAGTTCCTTTCACACACATTTATACCCCACTGTCCCACCTCCCCCCTTCCACAGACAACAAAGAAGAGACCGGGGGGGGAAGATCAGTCTGCCGGAGGTGACACCTCCGATGTCGGGGTGAAAGTTAGATGTGTGTGGGTGTGTGAGTGAGTGTGTGTGTAGGTGTGTGAGTGTGTGTGTATGTGTATATGATGTGTGTGTGTGTGTGTGTGTGTGTGTATGTGATGTCTGGGGTGGGTTTGGACGTGCTCTGGCCTTCGAGATTAAGCTGAGGCCAACTGACATTCCTTTAGAGAAGCTGTATCATGGGAGTATGGGTCCACTGACTTTGCAGGAGGAGGAAAAGACATCAGACAGGCGTGGAAAGTTACAAATTGGGGTATTAAGTTGAATGAGATCAAAAAGTTAATGTATGAGTATACATAATTAATCAATTTTGCCACCACACTGACCACTCGACATAACATTGTCAGTATATTCAGCCGGATATTTGTCTTTGTTTTCATCATCACTATTTTTTTCTTCTACCACCAAACAAACCATTTTGTTTGAGCTGAAACTAAAAAAACTTTTAAACACTTGTAATGATGTCATGGCTCGCAAAAAACCACTACAGAGACTGATGATGGAATGAAGGAGTGATGGCACACATTTTAAATAATCTCATTATGTAAATAAGTGGAATGAAACAGTATTAAGTGTCTCATGAATAGATTCATTTCTATAGTTTTTATCGTTTCCGGTCATCTCTCGCCTGGCGTGGACTTGTATTTTCAGTTCATGTTCTAATGAAGATGTTTTCCATGATCATTATGATGATAATTTTTTGACTAAAAATCAAAATAAACCCCATATTTTTAATGCATTTATTTGCTAATTTTCCACTTTCTCCCTCAAGCACCCCTTGTAGGGCCATTGCATACCCGAATTTGAGAAACACTGCGATAGCGGATTTATCCTCCTCTAAATCACGTAAAATGTCCTCCCAGACACGTTTCCCGGTAAGTCCACTCTCTTACATACTCATGGGTGTCGCGTTGTGTAGTTTTTTGTTGTGTTGCGCACAGAGCAATCTCCATCGCGTCTCATGTGAAAACAGTGCTGCCTGCTGCGGCTGCTCTGATGTTGCAACAAAAACTGCTTCATACACATCAAAAGTAGCTCCATCACACACCCCTTCAGACGCAGCAGTTTTGGGGAAATGAGAAGATGTACCTCCGCTGTTTACAAAAATGACTGACATTCAAACATTTAGGTGTCGATCAGTGGCCTCCATGAATTCATATTACCCACTGTACTCTCGTGACTATTTTTGCTCTTTCTCCATCTTCAACATTGCATGCTATTTTTTTTTTTTTTTTTTTTTTTTAAAATCAATTTTTTTTCCAATCTCCTTTCAACTATCACAGCTGTCAACTTTACCCATTTTCCATTTCTTTCCCATCCCATTTTCTTCTTCTGCAGTTACATTTATTCCTGATGTGTCTCAATTTTATGTTTCGACAAACACAACAGTCACCTGTTACATTAATGTTTCAGTATGCAGGTGGTTTACAGTGAGTTTGCATGAGGTCAAGACAGGGGTGGACTGGCCATCTGGCACACTGGGCATCGTCCCGGTGGGCCATTGACTCGTGCGCCGGTCCGGTCTACTACGTTTGCTTTTTTTGACGAGTGAGTGGAGGCAGACATGGTAACAGGTGGCCAAAAACGGTCCAAAAGTAGCAAAAACGTGGCAAGAAAAGAGTAAAGTGACTAAAATGGGCAAAAAACAGTCAAGAGTGGCCAAAAAAAATGGAAAAATAAAGTGAAACCAGGTGGTATGTAATGGCAAGGTGTAACTGAAATAGTCAAAATGTGGCAAACAATAGTGAAAAAAGGCAAAAATGCTGAACAAAAAGAGAAAAAAATGTGGAACAAGTGGGATGTATTGTAAGTGGACAAAAAAATTAAAGAAAGGACACATTTGATAAGTGTCAAAAATGGACAAAATAGGTGAAAAAAAGATTTATTGGCAAGATGTAGCTAAAGTCTGAAAAAAGTGTCAGAACTTTTTGAAAAGGGGCAAAAATGGGACCAAGGAAGTTGCCAAATGGCCAAAGGAAATAGCTAAAAAAGTGTTAAAAACTGTTATGTAAAACATAACTGAGCTGGTAGAGGTTAAAAAGACTACAGGGTCGTACCAAAGTCAAATACATTCAATGAACACATAGAAGTATAGATAGAATATAAATACTACACTTTTCCAAGAATCAAGAGTCTGCAGCTGTTTTTTTAAAAGAGTTCAAAGTGGATTTAGTTTTTAAAGACAGGTAAATTGTTCCAAAGAGAAGGCCCTCTATATTTCATAATGCATTAGTCAGTTGAGGTTCTAAAATAAGGCAGATGAAAATCTCTGCAACGTCTTGTTGAGTAAATGTGGAAATCTAAATAATAAGTGAATAAATGACAGAATACTCAGTGGACAATTGCACATACCTATACATAGATAGACAATTTCTGTAAATGTTAACATCAAATAATAAACTTTACAAAGGATTACCTGTCATGATGCAGAGATGTGGTGGTGGAGGACCCAAATACAGGAAGAGATTTAGGCAGAGGTAGCATTCATAATATTAGTCCATGTTTAGGTATGAAAACCAACATAAACCCCACAATCCAAAGAGGCACAAGAAAAGCAGGGAGCAGCAAACATGGAAGGAAGCATTGACAATAAACCAATAATCATTCAGTGTTCAAACACTAGTGAAGGAGGCCTGATTGGGAATGAGCCACACCTGGGTTCAAAAACATGAAGCAGCAAATCACTCACAACCAGAGATGGACTGGGACACAAATTCAGCCCCTGCATTTTGTGTCCAGACCAGTCCACTACATTATCAGTGCCCATAAATACCAATTCTTTCCTTTTCCCCCTACATTTTCCCCCTTTTTATTCCACATTTTTGCCCTTCTTTACTATTGTTTGCCACATTTAGCACATTAAAGCTACCCTTTGACTTTACATACCACCTGGTTCCTCTTTTTTGCCCATTTTTTTTTTTGGCCACTCTTAACTGCTGTTGTGCGATTTTAGTCACTTTTCACTCTTTTCTTGTGACGTTTTTGCTACTTTTGGACCATCTGCCCCCACTCATTCGTCAGAAAAACAAAATCACCGGGCCATGGTTTTGGCACAACTTTCACTCCCTGAAAACAGCAGAAATGACACTTTAGAAGAGTTTTTTGGGTGTACACTGGCATCAATAGTGGAAGAGAACAACTTTTTGGTTAAATGTTTTATGCTGCGTTCACACCAGATGCGTCACAAAATGTCCGTATGTCCAGATTACATACAAACTCAATGGATAGATGCGTCCGAGATGCAAAATCTTTCCTGTGCGACAGTGCGGACCGCTGCGCACATCAAGAGCGTTGGCCGTACGAGCGCGCTGCTGATTTTACACATATCCACAAATTTGCACATTTGCAAGAGTTGAAAATATTGAACTGCTGTGACTGTTTCGCATGACGAAAGCCAATCAGAGTCTTTATTGACAATGACGTCAGGCTGTCAATACGGACACCTGTCTGTTCACCCATTCAACTATGGAGTAGAAGCTGTGTGTGACCACCTGGAGCTGTATGACATGGCATTTATAACCGGGACCAGACTAGGAAGGATTAGTGGAGGAGAATCAGCGAGGAGGTGGTAGTAGCAGGTAAAAGTTCTCTCTGTAGTTTTCATCTTTGAAAGTCGGCATTGAGCTAGGATAGCATTAGCTGCTAATCACACCGGCTTTTTTCACTGGTGGTTTATGTTTGTGAGAGGAGAAAAAGGAGAGCAGCTCCTCGCTTCAGCAGGCAGTGAAACTCACCGAGTTGGATGTGTCGCTGGTGGGCGGTGCTTCACTCCAGACGCGCATATGAAGCGAATGGGGACATTTTTTGATCGTGCGACACATGTGGAACGTTTCGTGCGGCAGAAGACCCATTCGGTGTGAAAGCAGCATTTTAAATGTTAGCTGTGGCAGCTTTAACACAACAGTAACAAAACTAACTTGATGACGATTACTTTTAAATGGTTCTCGTTTATCAGGTGTTAGCTCTTCATAACCCAAAATATCACACTTTCTGCTTCAGTTTGAACAGCTGGAGTCATTTTGTAGCTGCAAACAGACTTAGTTATGAACTGAATTGGCTTAAAAACATCAGATAGTAAAATGTGTCATTCACGATCTGGTTTTGATCTTTGCTTTTGTTTTTTTTTTTTTACCAATGAAATAGCACAAGGTAACATCATTGTCCCTCGTGCCCGTGGAAACATGAGCATCAACATTGTTCTTCAGACACATTTATAGCCTAATGGAAGAGAAAGCGTGTTTGCTTTGTTGAAAAGCAGGAAGAGAGCTGCACGCAGCACTGTGTGGGGAAAGTGAGGTCACAGGGATCGTTTTAATCTCGTGTTCTAAAGCAGTTCATCAACCAATCGCTATGTTCAGCGTCGTTTTCCGCTCACCTTTTTTTTTTTTTTTACCTCTTGTCAAAAGCTGAACAAAGTGAGAAAACATAACCAAGCCAATGGCTGATCTAGATTGAATAATTAACATGAGTCGTGTTGTTTCCTTTCCCCTGAAGAGACTGAAAAGCTGTTTGGATTAAACGGCGTGGGCATCACTAATAAAATAAACATTGGATACATTAGCTGGAAAATAGAGAAGGTTTGTTATGTGTGTGTGTGTGTGTGTGTGTCACCCAGCACAATGTTCCGCGTGAGTATTATTGTGAAACTTTTAATGATCCATTTGTGTCGAGAGGCTCATTGAATGAGTAATAACCATGGCTGCTTTAAGTTGGCTGAAGCCTTTGTAACATTGAACAAAAAGAAACGCACTCGTGATTCAGACAAATACAATACAGTCGACTCAATACAAACACCTTAAAAACTTCAAAAGTTGAATAATATGTTGTCTGCAATAGATTTTTTTTAAAAATGCTATTAACGAAGCAAAAATAATAATTCTTCTATTTCATATATTTGGTGTATGTATATTTATAGAAAAAGCAAATTCAATACTGCATTCACCCTAAAGGATGGTGGTAAAAAAAAAAAACTATATATAATGTAATGTATAGGCCAGGGATGGGATACCCTATTACAGTAGGGGCCACAAAAATGTGAATGTATCTGATCTGAGGGCCATATCTCAACATTTATGTCAGCATTAGAATAATAATTAATCTGAGCATTAATACGTTCAGTTTTTAGTCATTATGTGGGTTTTTGTAATTTTTTGTGTTCTTGTAATTTTGTATATTTTTCTGTCATTTTCTGCATTCATGTTGTATGATTTTGGGGTCACTTTCTGTTTTCCTGTTGTTTCCTGTCATTTTGTTGACAGTTTGTGTGTCTTTGGAGCTATTCTGTAATGTGCAGTTGTTTTTTTTTTTTTTTGTTGTGTTTCCATAGTCATTTTGTTTGTTTAAGTAGGTGTTGTGTCTGTCTTTGTTGTCATTTTGTGTTTTTTTATATTTTTTGTGTGTTTTTGTGTACTTTGTTCATTTCCTGTCCATTTGTGTGTTTTGGGAGTTATTGTGTGTATTATGTTGGGCTTTGTATTCCTTCCAACTTCTTGAAATACAATTTTTCGGGATTTGTTTTGGGAACTGCACAAAATTAGACCGAGGGCCACATGTGGCCCCTGGGCCACCAGTGACCCATGTCTGGTATAGGCCAACTTGGTTCAAGGTTTATTGACCCAAAAAAAAAAAAAAAAAACATCAATATGTAACTCTGGCTATCTAAGTATTTATGAAAAACTGATGATTTGAAAGCCAACTTAAATTAACCCAGCTCTCCAACGCTGAAAGGACGCGCTGTCATCAGACATTTCCCCTCTGTGCTAATTAATGGTGGTAAAAGGCGCCCCATGGTCTCCTGGCAGCACTTTGACACTTTGATGAGTGTGACTTTGCCTTGTTCTCTGTTGGATCCTGTCGACCTTCTACGAGGCTCTTGGGTGGGTAGGAGTGACAGGCCTGCACACACACACACACACACACACACACTGAGCACCCTAGTTCATGCTGGTAGCCAGTACAGGACTTTTAATCTTTACTTTATTACCTTCTTTTTAATCCAAATTGAATTGATCCCCCCCCCCCCCACCCCCCATTTATTTATTTGCCTAATGCTTTAAAACGACCATTGATTACAATCAGTAATGTTGTCACACAGGATCATCTGCAATGTTAAACTATCCATGACGAATGAAAACAACACAATGGAATTTGATGGGTATCAGACTTATTTTTTAACTAAATATATTTTTAGTTTATCGTAATTAAATTAAAAAATTGATTAATTAAATTAAAGTGGGCTTTAAGCCTTTATTGGTCATGTATATGTTGTTACACATATATTGAAATTTGTCCTCTGCAATTTAACCCATCCCTGGAGAGCAGTCTAATTACCAGTGTAAATCTATCAACATTCATGTCTGCATTTAGAATAATGACCAATCTGAGCATTAATAGAGGAATGTTATGAAAGGCTTTTGTGTATATTTGTTGCATATTTTTCTGTACTTTTTGTAGTTTTTGTTATGTCCTTTTGTGTGTTTTTCAGATTTTTTGTGTCATGAGTCATTTTTACTGATAAAATTCTAACAATTAGAAACAAAGCTAATGTCCCTCCCGCAGGCGTGCTCAATAATATCTTACACAAAGCAGCTCCTGAAATGACCCCAACATGCAGCTTTTATTTACATAGTTTCACTCCAATTAGTCTATCTGAACTGACCTCAGTAGTTAGTGCTTCTAAATCAACAACTAATCCATGCATTTGTTACATCTAGATTAGATTATTGTAACTCCTGACTGTCAGGATGTCCCAGTAACTAAAAAGTCTCCGGTTAATTCAGAATGCTGCAGCCAGAATACTAACAGGAGAGAGCATATTTCTCCAGTATTTGCTTCCCTTCATTGGCTTCCTGTAAAATCTTGATATAGAGTTTAAAATACTTCTGTTAGCATACAAAGCTCTACATGATCAAGCTCCCGTGTATCTTAGAGACCAGTTAGTGCCTTATTGTCCAGGCAGATCACCCCTCAGTTTGCTGGTCCACTGGAAGTTCCAAACGTGTCTAGAAGAAGAACAGGAGGCAGAGCTTTCAGCTACCAGGCTCCTCACCTTTGGAACCAGCTCCCAGTCTTAGTACGGGGGGCTGCTAGACTCTCCACCTTTAAGGCTAAACTCAAAACCTACTTATTTGCTAAAGCATATATGGTATAATAGTGTTAACCACTAGGAACAAAGCCCTAAACTTAAAAAATAGGAGCTATTGCTATTGACCATTCCTAGATGAAATGTTCATGTGGCTGAATTTCATACAAAGGCACGTGAGACATCCATTGAATGGATATTGGCAGGTAGACCAAGATTTGGGCCAGTTTTTGAGCACAAAAAACTGCTGTGTAATAACACATTTGAGTTTTGGAAAGAAGTCAGGGCCATGAAAACTAAGGTCTCTTTGCCATGTGTGGTTGATGGCATCTCTGGCACTGATAATATATTGGAACTGTGGCAGCAACGTGTCACTGTGTTATTTATTTGTGTTCAGAGTGACCCTCACAGTATTGATGACGTTGATAGCTCAGATGCTATCCTGTGTCATGAAGTCCTCAAAGCTATCTCAAATTTATCAGACAATAAAGCCGATGGGTCAGATGGTGTCTCAGCTGAGCACTTAACGTTTGCGAGTGCAAGGTTGGCTCCTCTGCTCTCCATCTGCTTCACAGCTTTTTTTGCCTGATTCTATGCCAACTGTTTTGTTAGTTCCTGTTTTAAAAGATACATCTGGGAAGATTGGCTGTTCTGACAATTATAAACCAATGGCACTGGCCAATATTTTGTCTGAAATTGTTGAAACAATTATACTGGAAAAATTGTCAAAGTTTGTTTTGTCTTCAGATAGCCACTTTGGTTTCAAAGCTAAGCTGGGCACAGACATTTGTATACATGCTCTCAAATATATTATTGCTGAATATAAGAATCAATGCTCCTCAGTTTGTATGTGTTTTTAGAAGCCTCTAAGGCCTTCGACAGAGTTGATCACAGGAAATTATTTATTAAACTAACTCAGAAAGGTGTTCCTAAATTCATTGTGTGGATCTTCACCTACTGGTATGCTCAGCAAAAGATGCAGGTTAAGTGGGGGAACAGTGTGTCTGCTCCATTTAAGGTCAGCAATGGGGTCAGACTGGGGGGGATATTATTCCCAATTCTCTTTAACTTGTATCTGGATGAACTGTCAACAAGACGTGAGGCTTGTAACACTGGATGTACAGCTGGTTAAATCATTTGTTGTATGCAGACGATCTAGTGGTCTTCAGTACAAACACTGCTGTGCTGCAACAGCTGCTTAACATTTGTTCATGCTACGGCCTGGAGCATGACATCAAATACAGTGCAGTGAAAAGTTTGGTTATGATCTGTAGAACCAAGGAGGATAAAAGTGCAACTGTTTTTATTTGTCTAATACAATGCTTAATGTTACAAACAAAACAAAATATCTTGGGCATATATTTACAGAGGACTTGTGTGATGATGCTGACAATGTAGAACGTTGTATGCCCTGGCGTGTAAATTTGGATTTTGTACGGACAAAGTGAAAATAATGTTGTTCAAATCATATTGTACACCTCTGTACACAGCGCACCTTTGGTCAAACTATAAAAAAGGAACTTTGCAAAGGTTGCAGGTGGCCTATAATTATGCTTCACAGGAGGCTGAGATGGTCCAGTGCCAGTGAGATGTTTGTCACTGCTGGAGTAAACACGCTGCAAGCCACACTGCGGATGCTCATGTACAGTTTTATGTGCCGTTTGAATAAGTCGGTGAATCCATTAATTGGGTCCCTGGTTGATGTCATCTATAGTGCTGTTTGTTATCAGTCGAGGATGTGGAGGCACTTGTATAGCTGTCTTTTCAAAGTGACTGTGTAATTGCTATTTCTTCTATTTTTGTTGGTGTTTGTTACATTGTGTCCCTCCGTCTCTTTAGACCTTCAGTTCATAATAAAGTTGAATTGAATTCTAAATAAAAACTAAGATTATATAGCAGAACACCAACACTATATTCAAACACGATCCACCATCTACACATAGCTCTAATGGGCTGCAATATGTGAAGTCCAGTCAGACAAGGTTGTGTCGTGTTGCAGCCAACCCCCCGCTTCTGAACCTCGTTGTATACCCATCACACTGCTTACACACCATTTACACTGATGTCCACCCCATACTCATTCTCATTCCACTCACACATAGTTTAACACCAGGTGTTTCTATACAGGCCGACGTGCTAATACTGTATGATGTTTTTCTGCGGTCAGTGCCTTCTCCTCGCCCTTCTCTCTCTTTTCTGTTTCAGGTGTCTTGAAGCTGATAATGGCAGTTCCTAATCAATGGTTCAACTAATCTGGGACACTCTGATGTTCTATCTCTCTATCTTGTTCCGTTCTTCATTCCTTCACTAACCCTAACCAGTCGACGCAGATGGCTGCCACCTCTGAACCTGGTTCTGCTGGAGATTTCTTCCTGTTAAAAGAAAAGCTGTTAGAAGGGAGTTTTTTTTCTTCCCACTGTTGTCTATACTTCTTCATGTGGATTTGTTTGGGGTTTTTTTTCTTTTATTATGAATTTCAGATTTTTATAGCGCTTTGAGATGACTTTTGTTATAATTAGAGCTACAGTATATAGATAAAGTTGAAACTGAATTTTATTGAATTTTGTGTTTTTTTAAGTCATTTTTGTATCTTTTGTGTATTTTTGCAGTTGTCTTCTGTGTTTTGGGGTAATTTTGTGTATTTATTTTTTCCATCCTTTATGTGTAATTTTTTACACCACTTTTTTAATACCTTTACATCTTTATGTATTAATTTGTAATTTTGTGTTTTCTGGATTTATTTTGTGTATTTTTTGTTGTTGTTTTGTATATTTTTGTTGTGTATTTTTCTGTACTTGTGTAGTTATTGTTAATGTCCTTTTGTAAGTTTTCCTCCCATTTTGTGTGTCGTGAGTCATTTTCTGTTTTTGGAGTCTTTTTTTTAAATTGTTTTGTATATTTTTGTAGTCAGGGTCAGTGTTTTTTGGAGTTATTTATTTTGTCGTATTGTGTATTTTTTCTCTTCTTTTTTCGTGTAATTTTACTGCATTTTCATTAATTTATTTGTTTCGAGCAGGGACAAGGAAGAAAAACAAAAAGGAACCAAGAACTATTTGTGCACAAGAAAACTCCAACAAAGAAAACAATCATAGAAGTTCAAAATAATATATACGATCCATGTATACGTATAATTGCAATAAAGGAAAAGGAGTGGGAAGAAGACACCCCCATTTCTTGATATTACAATTTTTATCGTCTCGCTTCCGTGTGTTTGAACTTCTAGAAATATATGAACTAATACGAAACAGAAAAGAAACTGAGTTAAGTTATACAAGAATACTTTATACCTTCATGTATTACTTTCTAATTTTGTATGTTTTCTGGAGTCCATTTGTGTATTTTTCTTGCTGTTTCTTTTGTTTTTCCGCGTTAATTTTGGGGGCTCCACAAAATTACACCAATGCCTGCTAATGTCTGATTAGCGTAGTTACAGAAGCTCTGTTTGACAAAGGTTCTCTTTAAATTGGGAATTGAGAAACCTTCTTATAATGAGCTGACATTCACAGAGCTGAAGGTAGCGAGGCTAATTGCGCTAATTGGTGATCTTGTGCGATAAATGTTTGGTCTGTTGAAGATAAAGTTAAGTGGTAACTAAACTTTAAAGTACAAACAATTCATTGAAGTCCTTGTGGAAGCTACACTGCAGCTTTTACTGACGATGTCCAATGTTTAATAATTCCAATGATTTATGAATATTATAATTGTTTTTCCTATTATTTGGCTGCAGTCCACAGTGAAACACCAACATCTCACTGTGTTGCTACGGCAGGAATACTAAAAGTCAGACGTAGAATTAAACAGAGTTTTGCAGCAGAAATGACATTTACAGTGAAGCCAAGATTCTCTCTGTTAGCTTTGAGGTCAAGGAGCTGACAGCTAAGCACTGCGTACGGGGGTCTCGTCCCATCAGAGACATTTTTATTAAATACCATCACTATTATGAACACATTGCAGTGATGCCATCTATAATTAAATTTAAATAAATGGACAGAAATAGATAAAAACACTACTTCACAGAGTTGGTTACCTTTGCTTGTTTTTAATGGTTATTTTGCTTTTATTTTGTTCGTATCTGCTGAAATCTTTCTGTAAGGTAACCTTTACTGAGTTCTCAACATATTCTTTTTTTTATTTGCTCATAAAAGTGGATTAAAAATAAATAATAGTCTGTTGTTGAAACTAAATCTCTTTCCCATTGCTTTTGAGACAACGTCCATACATTCTATTGTGATTTGCTGCCATGGCCATCTTGGACTATCTGTGACTTACTTACTGATTTTTTTTTTTCCTTTAAATTAAATTAAAAATAGTCCAACCAACAGTGAATGGTAAGAGAAAGAGAGAGAACTAGCACATGACATTAATCTGTTGCCAACGTCCAATCACGCGTGTTCAGATACTGTATAATATGCTATATGGTGATATTTGAGCCACACTTCTCATCAAAACACAGTCTGACGTGATTCTCTGCTGGTAATGGTTGTCAGAAGACGAACATGTGCTCAAAGGCATCTTTTAATGACTTGGTGACAGCGAATGAAATTATACATCTAAAATATTTAGCAGAATTGCTCTGTGGTCCACTTAAAGCTCATGAAATTAGAACATAACAAAATAGACTACAACAGACATGAGCTGCGACACAGGCGCCACATGTGGTAAGAAAAACACCTAAAACAAAAATATACAATGCAACTCCAAAGAGACAGAAAAATACACTGAAGAACCACACAATAAAACACAAAATAATGACAAAAATAAACAAAATCACTCCTAAACTATACAAAGAACTCTATAAAATACAAAATGACAAGAAAAACAACTGTAGGGAACCAAACCACATCAAGCCTAAAGACCCTCTTCCTAGCAGGAATTAACCAAGGAGCCTGTTTCTTTATCACGAACTGTTTACACAATAACTGCCCCAGCAACTTTGAGGTGCATAGCTAACCCCACTATGCGCCCTTTGAACCCAATACCGTAGCCGAAAAGACTGACCCAACTCTTTGAAATATTCAGTATGAACTCTTTTTACGACTCCACACGGGGGAAGAACATCCGTCTTCTCCCTCCTTTACAAACAGATACTTTTGGGATGCTGTAAGATCACAGAACTGTCCCACTGACCCTTTGACCCCCTGTGGTGAGATGTCACAGAAGGACACTTTCCAGGCCTCTTCTCTGAGATGTGTCCCAGTGAAGAAGGGAGAACAAAGAAATTGTATTATTTTTGAAAAGTTACAAATGAAAACATTATTGGAATTCTTTCTACAGAAATTGAAATTGCAAATATTGTCTGTCCTATTCCACTCTTTTCAGATAATTTTGTACCCACAGAATGCTATTTTAAATGTTCCATCATTTAAAAAGTGCTTAAAATACCAGAAAACATCACAAAGATTAGTTTAAGGTATCTACTGCAACCATATAGTAAAGAAGAGGCATAACATGATTTTTGACATTTATGTAATTACAAGTAATTACAAGAAAAATTCATTAACCGGTTCCTAAAGTGATCCTAGGCTATTTTCCAGTTGTGTTTGGTATCAAACTCTTTCGTAATACATGATATTTCAAGATACGATGTTGAAAAGATTATTTGAACATGCTGAACTCATTATTATGGTTTATGTGTAAATCTAGGAATCATCCCTCCTTTTTGTCATTGTCTCACATAAACACACACCCCAGACACACCCAAGGGCAGCCAGCTGAGATGCTGGCAACTTTAAACCAATCAACGAAGTTTCCTTCTTGCGAGGCAAGTCCCAAAGATAAGCTTTTAAAAGGAAGAACGCAGTTCCTAACTTCAGTTTTGGGACGCTGGCGTTTCATGCTCAACGCGTTTCCCTTCCCCATCTTTTCATTTATTTCATTTTATTTTTAGTTGAAACAGTTAGATTTTTGGAACCAACAGCTGCTTGGTTCGGACGAATCCAGCATCTAGTGACGTGCGTAACAGCCGAAAAAGAAGCCCGGCCCGCGACCCATTGGGGTAAGCCATGAGCCATTCTCTAACCCAGCTGTGAAGGCCAGAACCGCCTGGATCGGCTGAAGGGGCTATACTTTGTTGAAAAGCAACAGAACTCAACGGTGGCACGTCCTGCTGCATTTCTTCAAACAGCACCTCCAGGTCCAACCCTGACATCATCTTCAAGGAACCAGAACGAACTTTCATCAGCAAACTTCATCCACAATTGATCACATACATACTTCCATAACTACACACTTACACACACTCACAACATGTTCCACACACACTTCATCTCATTCATGTTTGTTCGTCTCCCCTGTCTGTCTTCCCTCTTTGTTTTATGAGCTCTCTTTTTGATTTTATTCTTTGATTTTATGATCTTATTATTCGAATATGTATCCTGCATTTTATTCAATATTTAGTCGACTAGCATTCTCCTAGAATAGTGATTTCACTTTATTACATATAATCCTCACTTTTATTAGCCTAGAAATGCATTTTATCATGATTTAATTATCCCATTTCAATTGATATTTTGACTGTTAATTGTTGACTTTTGAATAAAAGGTTAAACATAATCTTTTATTCCTCTGATTCATTAAAGCTGTGATTATGGTGTAGATGTTGCTGTTAGAATTCACTTTTCCCTGGTTTCACATTGATGAGTTTAGTCAAAAACTTAGACATATTTCTCCTGTTAAAAGTAATATTAATAATCATAATTAATATTCTTAGTTATATAACCCATTAATAATAACTCATCCTCCTACACAACACACACAAATTGATCAAAATATTGCAACAAAATGGCTCCAAAAACACCCTAAATGAGAAGAAAAACACCCAAAAAATATACAATACAAAGAATACAAAATAAAAAAAATATATAAATCTATATTTTTCCTGAATTATTTAATTGGTAAATGAAAGGATTGCATAGATGTCTAAATATTCTCTCTCTTGTCAGCGTCAGATCAGATCCACACAGTGACGTGTTCACACATCACCTTTTAATGGACAGCTCGCTTTCTAAGAGAACTGATTGGTCAGGAGGTGGGACTTTAGCACTCGCTCAGATCGTAGCCACATCAAATTCTATCCCAACCAGGCAAGTCTTTCAGCCTAAGTTACCATGGTGGCTTAGCTCCGTAAGATGTTTGCGAGCTTCTTAGTCCAGCACACACTGATTAAATCTCAGAAGTTAGCGCGTTAAGAGGTAATCTCGCTTCGTAACATAGGCTCAAAATATCAAGAAAAAACCCCCCTAAAAAATTATACAATACGACTTCAAAAATCCACAAAATGACAACAGTAATTCACAAAATAATGACAAAGATACACAAAATTCCTCCAAATACACAAATCCTTCAATCTCTCCTGTATTAATGCTCATATGACTCTTTATTCTAAATGCTGATATTAATGTTGATAATGTGGCCCTCACGTCATAACAGCTGTGATAACAGTTGCCCACCCCTGGACTACAACATCTAACACCTGTTTTTCTATAGCAAACATACTAATGTTATGTTGAAGATGAAGTCGTGGAAGTCCCTGGTATTCTGACAGTTTTTCCTGTAAATAGCACAGGATTAGGTAAAAAAAAAAAAAAAAAAAGAATACTACCAGACAGCTAATCCTTGACAAGGTGGATACTGTGAGGCTCAGGTTTCACACCATGGTTGGAAATCTCATCACCTCTTCACAGGTGAGAAGCTGTCATCCTTTGTGTCATGGAGGGATATAACCGCAAGAAAAGTCTGTCAAGCTCCCGCTAATGTTCAGGGTTCTTCTCACATCTCTAAAACAGAATAAATTTAGCTTGATTTCCGTGCTTTAATGCAAAGATGGGATCATGTAATCCACGCTCATCCCTTTGATGATCTACTGACTTATAATGCAGCACCTGCTTATAGCTACAGTCTATATATGCATTAAAAACATAAAACCTTTTTGATTTTGACATTTTGGTGCAGTAATTACCTCTGCCAAAATTATAATATTCAAGTTTTGGATGGGATTCACATCATTATACTGATTCTGGATCAGTTTGAAACAATTTAGAATCTCTATCTTTTACCTATATTTTAGAAAATAAACTAGGTTACTCAACCAACCCCACAGAGTTTTATCAGGACCGGATCCAGATTGTGCATTTAATCTTGATTTTTCTCTAAAAAATGTGGGTGTCCATACATTTGGATCTACTGTATGGTTATTAATGAGGACAAAAAAAAAATCTTCCAAGCCTTTAAAATGTGAATGATCATTGGTTGAGCCTTTGGACACCTTTGGAAATGTGCAAAATCTAAAAAACACCTGAATTTCTAAAAAAAACACTCAAACGCTTAAAAGTTTTTACGATTTGTGAATGTTTTTCAGACGTTTCAATATTATTTCTATATTATTGTGGATCAAAATCACAATGGAAATACTTTTTTCTGCATTTACACATCACAGGATGTAACGTACCTGGTCACATGACCACTTCTCTCCAAGAAAACATGTGGTATGTAAGGACAGAAGAGGAGATAAAGACATTTCTTTGCATTATAATTTAAAATTATTACTGCCACATTAGAAAGCAAACAACAAAGGAAAGCAGAGCGTTCTAATGAGGTTTCCATCTTGTTACAGTGATGTCTTGAGGGATGAGATTTTATATATATCTTTGTTACAGTTTTACTCTTATGGTACTTTGACGCTACTGATTAAAAAAATAAAAATCAACAGAAAACCATCCCTACGCTGATTGAAACACAGCATAGGGGCCAAGAATCACAGCGTGAAGGGGCCCCTACACTCAACCCTGGCTGTTTTTCCCCTTACAATTTTTGGCAAAATAAAATTTCCACATAGTATAATTGAGCTTTGAACGTGTTATGAGCAGAGTTTTCTCAGAACGAAGTGGTCATGTGACCAGGTATTTAAAAAGTGCTTCCATCGCACTTTTGCAATATATTTTAATCTCAAAAAGTCGGGAAAAACCTCCTCATAAAAGGGTAAAAACGTTTTTTTGCGATATTTGAGTGTATTGTTTTTTTTAAATTCAAGTGTTTCCAGTTTTTATTATGCTATCTCGATTTTGTGCATTTCCAAGGGTAATGGAAACACAGCTACAGCTTATGATATAAGTGTTCAGATGTCTCCTCTCACCACGTATCAAATTTAGAACAAAATGTTTGGAATTGAAGAGGACTACGCTCAATAAAAATGCATTATTCCCCCGGCCCACGGCCACTTACGTACGTCACATTTTGTGGGACGAAGCACTTTACAGTAAATGAATGTCTAAAAAGAAAACTTTGTCGGTGAAATCGGTAAACAAACATGTCATTCACTGGTTATGGTTTCATCATTTTTTATGAACACTGGGCAGGTCAAAGGTCGTAGACACCGACGCTTTCTCACAGCGAGTTAAACGAGGTTGTTTGTTTAATCCACTCCAGCCTTTGCAGCTGAATCAGCTTCCACCACTTTGACAGCTTGAGTTTTCCATCAATAGTAAATTGTATGCATTTAGCCTTTAATATATTAAATGGGCTCAGATAAAACGATGAACTGGGTTCAAGCTTTCCAGAGCACAAATGCATGAGGAAATCCATTTACCTGTGAAATGGTGTAGGGAAGGTGTTGAGCATAGGTTGAGGGGCGAGGACGTTCACCTCGCTGGGTTAAGTGACAAAGTCCTCCCACTCAGCTTTATTTTTGAAAATAATCCTGTTTTGCAGTATATGACTCATAAATGAAAATGCCTTTGGAAAAGAGAAAATAAAAAGAAGAGTTTTTCTTTTTATTGAGCGTTGCTTTTGGTTTTTCAAAACATTGTTAATGTGGTGCTTTTTCAGTTTATTACTGGTTTTAAAAAGCTGTCATAACTTCATTTTTGTGTTGAAATATTGACTTACAGAGGCACTAAAAAAAGTTGCAAAGAAACTGAAAGTCGAGCATGACGTTGATTGCAACAGTGAGATGGATGGATGGATGGATGGATGGATGGATGGATGGATGATGGACAGGGATGGACTGGGACAAAAATTCAGCATTTTCTATCCAGACCAGCCCATTACATTATCATTATAAGTCAGTGATTCTCAACATGTGTCTCTTTATGTCTTAATTGTAATTATTATATTTTGCAGCTTCCTTTGTCCAATTTTTGCCTCTTTTCAAAAAGTTCTGACACCTTTTCTCAGACTTTAGTTACTTTTTGCCATTTCCGTTTTTGCAATTTTTTTTTATACTTTTATGTATTTTTTATCTTTTTTTTTTTTTAAATGGCCACTTTTCATCCAAAAAAAAAGTGAACTATTGCCCAATAAATACCACTTGTTTAATTTTTTCCCTACATTTTGCCTATTTTTGTACCATAGTTTTGCCACATTTTAGCCCATTCAAGCTACCCTTTGCCTTTACATACCACCTGGTTCTCTTTATTTGCCTATTTTTTGGCCACTCTTGACTGCTTTTGGCCCATTTTAGTCTATTTTCCCTCTTTTCTTGCCACATTTGGTCCATTTTTGGACTGTTTGTCTCCACTCGCTCGTAGAATAAAAACGTAGCGGACCAGACCGGCCCTCTTTGGGTTGACAGCCCATTGGGACGAGGCCCGGTATGCCAGATGGCCAGTCCACCCCTGATGATGGATGGATGGATGGATGGATGGATGGATGGATGGATGGATTTGCTTTCATTTGTGCTTTTGGATTACAGAAAATGTGCCTGAAACTCAATGCAGTATCTCAATGCAGTAATAACTTTATTTGCTGCATATGAAACTAAGAATATTTATCCTTATTTAAAGTTGGATCAGCAAAAAAAGAGAAAGAAGCCACTTGGATGCTGCGAACTGCTGCGTCAGCAATGTGAGAATGCAGTAGCAGGAGGTTTTGACAGCGTCCTCCACATTGACTGGTGTTCCACGACAGCTAACAGACTATGCAAGCAGCAGACATTTATTTTCTGAGCAGTGTCCTTCGCAGACTTTGTGATGCACTTTAGATTAGAACGTTTTGATGTTGAGAACCATCTCTACTCCATGTTTATCAAATAGAGATTTAACACATTGGGAACCAGCAGCAGTCATGCACTGAATAAATCTGACTGTTGTGCCATCTTTTTATAACAAAATGAGGTGCATCAAAAAGTTTGAAACATGCAGGACAGCTGGCCTTAAAAAAAAATACCTTGATTATGGGCGGGGCTCCTGGGGCAGCTAAGACACACCCAGTGTATACTATATTATAAAACTTCCAAAGAACAATTAACTAGCTACTCAATACTCAGCATAACTATATTTATTCACAATCCTCTCAATCCAACCTACTCTCAGACAAAAGTGAAATACTATTTTAATAGCCAGGTTTCACCCCCCCGATGGTGAATGGAGACATGACAGGTGGGGCGTGACAAATAGGAGGACATTTTCAATTTATTGCCATTCCACTTGAAGTCCTAGATTAAACAAGATGATTTAAAAGAAAATAGATTAATCACTTTGATGTGACACGTATGCTCAAATGTTTGTAGTGTAAGAGAAAAAATAAAATAACGCCAACATATCCAAGTGCTGTGCTGCCGTCCGCCTGTGAAATCAGTTTTTCCGTATTGTGATGCCATAGGGGGAATTGATTTCGGCTCCCTGTTTCTGACATGCAATTGCTTCACATTTAGAGCTTGAATTGGGCCGTGCCTGGTGCCAGTGGATAGGTCAAGTTTCTGCCCAAATGTGCCTCTGCAGTCAATAAATCAAAGATCATTTGCTCAAAAAACAAAAAGATGTAAAAGGTTGAAATGCTACCTGAATGTTTGTTTCGATGTCCACTGAAAACACTTGGTTGATTGACGATGTTGGAAAGATTTTGCAAATTGCATTATGGGATGTGGAGTCCCTAACGAATGCAAGGAAATGTTTTTACTTCATTCTTCTTGTTTTAAAGCTGTTTAATTCATATTTTGTTGTTTGAAAAAATTTCAGGTCAGAGTTTGTTGAAGGAGTGAATCTAAAGCTTATCGGAAATGTCAGAAAAGACTAAAGTACAGGTATACTGTATATGAGTTGTTTACGCTCTTTCACATCAAAGTGTTGAACTTTTCATGGAGAAAACGATGCGGGAATGATTCACCTCACATCCCATGAAATCCACAGGCCAGTGTTAACCCACAGACGTCACTGTTCATTCAGGTTTCTTGATCCATTTCCGCCGCATCGTGTGGAAAAAGCTTTTGATGGATCGGATATTGAAGTTGTTTCCCTGCGAGGGTTCCCAGCTGATGAATGTCACATCACAGCTTTCAGCAGAAAATGTTCCATCCTACTAAAGCCTGAGAGCCTTGTCTTCCAGAAGTGGCTGTTCTGTGTCAGTGAGGAATGATAAGCATTAATATGCAGGATTCACCATTCAGGATGGAGCAGCTGGTATACAAATGAGCACTGCTGAGCGGGTGACCAGAGCTCTTACTCTGCTTAATGATGCTAGATTTGTCATTTACAAACCCTCTCTCTCACACGTGTGTGTATGTCTGTAGCAGAGGTGAAATTAAGCAGGTGATTTTTTTTTTTTTGTTTTAAAATGATCAACGGACATTGTGAAACAACAAAAAATGAAATGATCAGACAACAATCAAATGCATCACATCATAGCCGACCAACCAGATTAAACGTAATGCATCGCACCAAAACAGCATTGAATGCTAGTTATTTTCTCAGTTTTTTAATTCATAAATGTAGCCATTAGATGCCGTTGTGGAAAATAAATTAAGTTCCAATTGTGCAAGATTTTCTGTCTTCCTTTTTAAGTTTATTCATGAGATGTTTACTGTTAGCAGGGGAACCGTGTCCTGTTCGTTCTTTGGTTATTACATTTAAAACCAAATTAAAATAACAAATAAACAGTGTGGTTATATTGTTTTACTGAATTTAAACCAAAACAGAAATACAAAAACATCAAAAACCAGATAAAAACAGATGTTCTGTTTGTGAGATATTTGGATATTTACAGGGAAATGAGCGCAAGAACTGAAATCCGCTGCACCTGCACCCTTTCCCTCCACAGGTCCCGGACCAGGACTCTGGACTGTTTAGGATTTATTTCAGCAGATTTCTGGTCATGCGCCTGTTTTCATGCAGTCTGTGGATGTTTCAGCATGTAACAGCTGCTCAACAGGTGAATGACTATTGACTGTGAGGCTGGTGTGAGGAACAATAGATGTTAGAAATTCTACAATTTTACATTTTTGCAAAAACAATTGCACAGCTTTTTTGAGGGCAGTGAAACGATTAATTTTGCACATTATAATACCACAAGCCACTAACGGCAGCCATCAACACAAACGGAAGTCAATCACAAGAAACAAGGAGCACCAGTAGATTCCTTACACCACCTCTAGTTCCTTTCATCTTTTAATATTTCACCTTAACTTTCTTTTTTTTTTTTTTCATTTATTTATGTATTGCTCCTTTTTTTGTTCAGGAGTAAAAGTCTGCCCCCGTCTGTGGTTCCCCTCTGTGTGGTGAGCTTAAGTAACTACTAACTTTTATTTTGAGTACATTTAATTGAGCCACTTTTGACTTGTACTTGAGTATTATAAGTATGACTAACTTGTACTTGTACTTGAGTACAATTTCAATGAAGTAACAGTACTTCTACTTGTGTAGGTTATATCAGCGCTCTTTACAGATCTAGTCTGTAGTTACATGGTAGCTGGTTAAGTTTATGTTGTTATATTTTCTATCATTTTCCCCTGACTCCAACTAGAAGAGAATTCAAAGAACCTCAGTGTGTCTTTAGGGAATACGCCTGCATTTCTGTGAGGTATCTTTCTACAGAACTGTTTTGTTTTCATACAGCTACACATAAGGCTGAGGTAAATGTGCTCAGCGTCTCAACACGTTTGGATACGATTCAAGTTTCATACACTAGAGAAAACTGGGAAGGGTTGCAACATGCGCATCCCCATGAGTGCACGCTCACAACTGCAGCATTGATAACTTTCAGGGTAGCACAGCACATGCAGATGTTCTAAAGGGCATACTGGAATCCCTGCAACACCACAGTCTGTCTTTATTGTAGATGGATTGATGAAAGCTGTCAGCATAGCAATCCTTAACTGAACCTTTGTCTGACCTCCTATAAAGAACCCTACAGAATCATGAAGCATTCATGATGCTCACTATAGCGTCTTCATTCTCTGCAGCATCTCCAACATCACACTTTCATCCACCCTGCAGTTATCCTCAGCATCTTCTAAATATTTATGGTAAATTATGCAATAACGAAACAGTGAAGTAAGGGAGGGTGAAAGGTTGAGCAGAATAAGGCTCATAAGGATCAGCTACTTGTGTTTAAAGTCAGTGATATTGAACAAAGGTCAACGTGAACAGACCTTTTGTCCTCAATACAACACTGGTCGAAAATGAAATGTTAATCCGTCGATACTACATGTTCTTCTTTCTTCTTCCAATGCAACTGTACAAGAGTGAAAATTCAAAGTTTCCGTCCCATGCCAGGTTTCCTCAGCTGCAAAAACTGGCCAATAGTTCTAAAGGAAATCTCTAAAGTTCAAAATTATTAAAATTCACAACAAATCAAGCATATGTGCTACAGATTTGCAACTTTCACCAAAACGTAGCCCCAATACTGAAGAAACATTTGGACATTAAAATCTATTATAAGTTATAAAGTCAATCACACTGTTTTGTTTTCATAAACTGTCTAAAATCTCCTCCTAATATTTTGCTCAATTGACACCAAACTCTTACATCACATCTTCAGACTGTCCTACACAAACTATCCACACAGATTGTTGATTTATCAATAATTGAGCCTACAATGCATCAAAATGTTTGACTGAAACGGTAATGTAAACATATCAAATTCTTGCTTAATACATTTTAAATGTTCATTTAAAAAGAGGGCCAAAGCAGAGAAGGCGAAGACTCAATAAACTTTGCTCTCCTCTGATAAGTCAGATGTTATGGTTCAGAGCCGAGAGTTCAGCTGGTAGTGGGGGGAGGGGGGGGCACATCCTTGAGTGTGTTGGGGAGGCCAATGTGTGATAATGAATTGTTTTATTTACAGGCTAGCATTCTTTCCAGAAGCCTCGAAGTCTCTGGTCACAGTAAATCCAATATTGCAGGATCAAACAACTGGCCAACACGTCCTCTCCATTTTTTCCAAGATCGATTCATTATAGTGTGAGTTCAACGCCCTTCCCAAACCTTTAGTGATGACTGGCAGCCTTCCCAAAATGGCAATCATGTAAATATCCTTGACAACTGAAAATAGAGACAAACAGACGACCTTCCAGGAATCCCAGGAATCCATCGTGTATCTGGCTGGAAATGTTTCATTTGGACACGCAGGCTCTCCTCAGCCTGGTCTTTCATTGATAAATAGCATTAAGTGACCAGCTGACCAATTCCATAGTTTTGGTTTTGGATGAATACGGAGAGTCTCCTAATAGCAGCAGACAAAACAAGCAGGCAGCAGATAGGGAGGAGAGCAGGAGGAGAAAAATGTGATCGCCTTCGTCAAGAAGCAGAAGAGAAAGCAACAAAAGTAAGAAACGTGTCATGCATCCATTAATGGATATTAATCACAAGTATCACATAAAAGAAGAAGCATTATTACGGATGTTGCTACTGTGAACACCAAATTATTGGACTCCATTACCCAAAATAATTAACTTCTACTTTGTTCCTTCCGTCTTTTTTCTGTCATGATCGAGCATAAAATCTTTTAAATGAAGCCTCTTTGCATGATCTTTAAAAAATGAATTATTTCCAAATTGGGGAAGTGCCTACTTGCTTCCTTTGTGTATCTGAGTGTGTCACAAATGATTTTATACACACCATGAATCCATTTAACATCTTTTTAGATGAATGTTAAAATCAATCAGTTTGCTCATCCTCAGACGCAAATGGTTCCGTCTATATGGAAATGTTCTGTGCTCGTATACAAATGTTCTTGTTTTTATCTAAGCATTTAACCTGCCATTCAACCTTTAATGATTCATTTCAAATTGTTCATTGCTTTGAAAGATGTCATATTCTGAGAACATCGCTTCATAATTATCAAACGATTTCATTAAATATGAAATCTATTGCATGTGAAATTAGCAATAAACGTTCCCTCTTATTCCAATGGATTCTTTAGAGCTGTAGGATTATTCACTCATGTCTCCAAACAATGTCTTTTCTTCAATAGATGGTGGTTGGATTTTTCAAGTACATTGAACTAAACATACAAAATCCATTCATAAAACATTTAAAAACGCACATTAACATTACCACAATGCAATGCATTTAGAAAAAACAAACTTTCTAGTATTTTTTAGCTCTAATAGTGAAAAATGGGAATTAACTGTGCATTTTTTTTTTTACTTTTCTGGTTTATTGAATAGTTGCTAAATTATGTATAATGACATAACCAGCCTAATGGCTATAGGAGTAGACTTTGAATTTGAGGTTTGCAGGTTCAAATCTGCTTTGGGCCATTAACGTTGACTCATTAGCAAAGAGCTCAACCCTAACTGCTCTCTGGGAGCCACTCTATTGTTGCTCACTGCTCCTCATAAATGGATTATATTCAGAGAACAAATTTCATTTACATAACAGAACACGTTCCAAAAAGTTGTCTTAAAACTGCTGCAGACAATCTTTTTTTAAAAATCAGGTGAAGACATAGGGCTCTATTCTCTCATGCGCGTAAGTCCAAAAAGCCACACAGCGTCACTGCTTTCAGCTGGAAATATGAACTTAGTTACATTTGCAGCCACACGGACTCGTGCGTCGTGCAGCATCAGCTGCTGCTGCACAATTAATTAAAACTCTGACAGACGCAGACTTCTGTCCACGTTGGTCACAGTGATTCAACTATTTTCATACTATGTTGACCGAGTCAAATTTCTCGTGTGTACAACATACACTTGGCGAATAAAGATGATTCTGATTCTGATTCTGATTCTGATGTCCAACGTAAAGTCACAGTTTGATCCACTACAGAGTGAAACAAGCTGTCATATGAGGATGAAGATGGACCACAAACTGTTCCCACACATATTTTAATGAGGCCCCACTCAGGTCACTTTAAACAATTTATATTTAAAGCCAATGGTTGTGTTTCACTGCAAACATCCCTCTGTATTACAGCAGGACGCTCTGCGGCTGCGTTATTTCCTCATATCTCCAGGGTATCTAACTCTGTCATGCTTTACAGTAATGATGATGATGATGATGATGATGATGATGATGATGATGATGATGATGGAGAGAGATTTTAACTGTGACTCAGACAGAAGAATGCGGCCGATCCTCAGTGACACTACAATAGTCTGATCAATGATCTGATCAAATCAACCTGTTACATTGTTTATCAATGAAGGCGTTTCATATTAAAAGTGAACTTTATCATTTTCACAAATTTCAATGACGATTACAAGCGTTGGGAAAACTCCATGTTCTGTGATTTCTAGACAACCCAAAGAAATGACACCGCCTCCTTTCCTTCAGCCCGCCTTCATTCACAGACCACGTGGTTTTGCTCTACTTACGCGCGGTGGGCGTGTCAGCAGCCTGGACCGGAGAATACGTGTAGGAGAGAAACGCGCAACTGCAGCCGCGCAAAAAAGTGCTCAAGTCTCGACGGGAGAATAGACCCCATAGTGTCTGTCTCATAGATCAATAAATCATTTGCGTGGAAAAAGAATATGTAAAAGATTGAATTTGCCTCTCAAAAGTCTGTTTTGATTTCTGCTGTAAACACTTTCTTATTGTCATTGTTGGAAAAGTTTCGCATTGCATTCCGTGATCTTTCTTTCAAATGAGGAATTACTTATTCACTTCGTGATTGTTAAAGGTTACAGTAAATGTCCAATTTGATATAACATCACAGTAAACAGGGATGACTTTGATGTAAACTGTGCTATACAAATAAAGTTGAAATAAATAAACAGAATTCCTTCTGGTGCAGTTCTGAATGGTCCTGAAGTTATACTTTATTTATCTGAGCCTTTGAGGATTTGCTCTTTATAATTGTAGAGAAATTAGCTGTGTTTCCTTGGTTTTGCGCAAAATCTAAATAGTGCAATAAAAACTGGTAATGGAAACACTTGAATTTGGAAAAAAAAACACTCAAATAATGCATAAAAAGTTTTTGCGCTTTCATGAGGAGGAATTTCAGACAGTTCGATATTGAAATGTGTCGCAAAAGCGCTATGGAAACACTTTTTCCGCAAATACACGTCACAGACCATGACGTACATGGCCACGTGACGTGAGGTACATGCATGACTACTGCTCTCTGAGTAAATATAATGCGGTACGTGTGGACAGAATAGAAGACCAGGACATTTCTTATCTTAATACTTAAAAAAGAATAGTGCCACTTTAGAGGTGAAACAACAAAAGAATGTGGAGTGATACAGTACAAGGTTTGGAGCGTCCGTCTTCCTGCAGCAAAGTCTCGTGGGATGAGATTTCACAGGAGTTACGAGGCTCCTGCCCAAAACAACGTTCAATGGAAACACGTTCAAAGCGCCACTATACTTTGTCGACATTTAGAAATATCGCTTTTATTTTAGGAAAATCTATAATGGAAACCCATCTACTGTCCTGACTGCAGATTGTCAGGTCGATGCATAAAAAAAAGTATGTTTTTGGCTGCAAGGTGCATAAATATAGATATAGGTTAATCAAACAGCAGAGCAGCAGACTGATACCAGCAGCACTCTGCAGCTGGTGCATGCTGGTATCAGGTCTGACTCAGGTGTTTGGACTCCTGCTCAAATTCCACATGCTGTGATTATGAAATGTCATTAAAGCTTAAACTACTTTTTTTTTTTTTTTCAATTCAACAGTTTTCCAATGAAAATGAAACAAATGTGAAAATAGATTATTTTTATTTGACCCAAGAAATCATCTGTAGAATTCTCCTGATGTTAGTTTTCAATGGTTTCTGGCTCGTTTGCAACATTAAATATGATTTTGTAGAGGATGAGCCTTCAGCTTCACATATTTGGACCAAAAACATCAGCTTTATGTTCCTCATCATCTTATTTTAATACTTATTTTTGTGTCCACAATGATTCTACAACTGATTATTAGATTAAAAAGATTTTTAAATGAAAGTTAAAAACACTATCAGTTGATTTTTTTTTTTTTTAAAAAATACTCCATCTCCAGGGTGGAGAGATATTTTATTCATTGGGAAGACCGTCAGAAGCTTTCGTATGTTGAATGACGACATGTCTCTGGTTTCTATCACTGCCAAGGTGAGTCTGTCACTGCTTGTTCTTTATTCTTCTTTATCTTTTTTCAAACTGCATTTTCCTTTGTTTTTGCCCTTTGGCTGTCTTTAAAGCTCAGTAAGGAGATCTGCACTTCTTTTAGTGCTCTTTTATATTTCCTTGGTTTTGTGTTTTGTTGTGGTTTTTTTAATGCTCCTCTTTTAAATCTATTCTCATTGCCTCTGACCTAGCTACTGTCTTTATTAGATTTCAATCATGTTTGTTGGCCTCCGGGTGCTTTTTGTGTTTTAGTTTTATGATTCAGTGATGCCTGTTGTTTTTATGCATGCTTTTAAATCTAACACTGTTGTTTCACTGATGGTTTTATTGCGTACACTTAATGTGCTGCTAACATTTTTAGAAAAATGTCTGGTTGGTTTAATTTGTGTTGCATCAATTGAAAATGGTGGGAAACCCTCCTCAGAAAGATTAATTCAAATTGACGTGATAACATCACACGATTTCTTCAGATTTAATGATGCAAAAGTCTTTTTCTACCATATTTCAAGATGATCAACATACTTGAATCTGGAGTATAGTTAACGTTGTTATTTTTGATGAAATCTGTCTGAAATTATGTTTTATGACACATTGTTTGATGATGCTCAAAGGAAATTCAGCTAATTAATGCAGAACTAACAATGAAAGTCATGAAATACAGTGACTCTAAAAGCTCAAAATACAATACAAAAGCAACAATACATAAGTGGCTCTGAAAGCTAACAACCCAACACAAACGTTACTAGGGAAGTAAAATAAAATCCACGAAGAAGAATGAAGTAATGGAGGTTAAAATTCCACAGAAAAGAATGAAATTATGGAAGTTGAAAAATCCACAAAGAAAACTTTAACTTAAAGTGAGATGCAAAAAAAACTGGCAGCAAATTATGTTGTTTATACAGTAGATCCATACTTACAATTTTCTAAAAGTTTTCAAGGGATTAAAACTTCCAAAGAAAAGTTAAGTACCTGAGGTGAAAAAAAAAAAAATCCACGAAGAAGAGTGAAATAACGGCAGAGACGGATCATCATGACCACAGGCCCTGGGCACAAATCTGCAACGGGCCCCTGCTATGTGGTCATTATTGTAACAAAACAATTTTTGTGTGCGCTTATACAATCTGTGTGTCACAAATGTGAACTTGTAGATCTAAGATTTAAACCCAAAGAAAATATTCACACATGCGTGATTTGAATGTGAAGTCACAGAAAAATAATTCACAAATGTGTAGACTCACATGTTTTTTTATTACTCCTGCTGTAACAACTTCACGCGTGAATCTGCACTGCTTGGATTTTGCAACACATTTGGAAATACGTCTGTTGCAAAAGAGATTTGTACCTGAAGAAATGGATTTTGTTTTTCTGATTGACGTAGGATCATGTTTCTTTATTTTTGTGGGACAGATCATATACATGTTCATTTTTTTATTGCTTAGTCACATTATACAGATTGTAGATTTTGTAAAAATATATTAACCGCTTGGCCACTGCATCAGCAGTCAATTCACAATCCATATCTTCTCATATCATTTACCTACATTTACTCAAAGAGAAACACCCTCCATGACTGTTTTTGTGCAGAAATTACTCTATTTATATTTATTTTTAATAACTTTATTTATTTATAACTATTTCAAACAATCTGTGGAGGCAAACTTCAGCGTGCTGCATTTACAGTCGAGAACAATGACTTTGTTTCGGCCCTATAACACCAGATTGCACTGCTCTAAAGCGACACTACAATTCTCTAATGGAGGTTAAACGAAGAAAAGTTAAAGAGGACATATTATGAAAAATCCACTTTTGCAGTTTTTTTGATCACATATGAGGTAACTTGAGTGTCCACCAGCACACAAAATGTGAAATAAATCCATCCAGTCATTTGTTTGTGGTCTGTGAAAGTCTTACAACACAGAGAAAATTGCTGTTTCAAATCTTCGGAGTTTGTGACATCACAAGCAAAGAAAAAACATTCCCCTCCGCTGATAACTCCACCCATGGAATCCACCGCTAGTACTTGATCTATCGCCTTGTATCACTGATCTGACGTGTTTGTGACACAATCGACGCAGCGGTTGAACAAAACAAATGATTATCACCTTAAATGCACCATTCCTGTAGTTAGAAAAGCGGAGGAGGAGGAGAAAGTGAGTGTGTGCGAAGCTGGGTGATGGGAGAGAGAGAGCTGATCACTTCTTCCAGCACTTATCATTAACAGCGCCGCTTTTACAGTGTAAATGATCAACTTACAGAGTTACTAAAGGATGAGTTCACTCAGAATGTAGGCTTATTCAAGAATAAGCCTACATTCTTATTCAAGAATCTAGGCTTATTCAAGCGAGACAAAATTTAACCGCTTAAATTTTGTCCCGGTAAGTTGCAGCTGCAGCCGTGTCACTGTAGCGGAGCGGGAGGGAGAGGCTGCTGCCTCGGCTTACTCTACACACAGTGAAGGACGGTGCAGGGAAGGGGGAGGTCTATGCAAATCTAGGGACAATACTGGTACATACTGTACTTAAAACTGATTCTAACTTTCGGTTAAACTGACCTCCATACTTTGCTCTTCTTCTTGGATTTTATATCTCGAATAATTTGTCTTTTTCGGAGAGTTTTACTTCAATTGTAGCTTTTGTGTTGTGTTGTGAGTGTGTGAAAGAATTTGTCACTGTCAGCCTGAACTCGTCAAGCTTCCACACTTTCATGTTGATTGTGCTCATGGAAGGGCGATAAACTCTGACTTCTAAGGGATAAAACGAATGTGTTTTGCCGAGTCTGTCTAAGTCATTGTGAGCCATTTGTGGAAAGCAGTAATTACTTGATGGGGCTGTTGTGTAATCAGATAGGCGTCTCAGTCAGAGTTTTCCTTTTTTATGTTCAGTTAGTTCATTTAAAAACATGAAATGAATGAGAGCAGCGAATGCTGTTCCGTTTTCTGCCAGAAGTTTGACTCCAAATGAGAAGAAAATTCAAAGCCTTTATTGCATGAGGAGGCTTCCAATTTATAACATAATGGCCCGTAGCAATCAAGGAATTAATTTGCAAAATCAGCTAGGCGGAAAAGCTGCAACAAGTTGGTGCTGCCACAAATTATCGACTGCGAACCTACAAAGCCAAAAGTCAATTCCGCACATTTCTGAACTAAATGCACTTTTAATTAATCAAGTGTCAGCCCAGTTTTGTTTCACTTAAAGACAACAACAAAAAAAAATTATGTCAACCTCAAGTTTTCACAGAATTAATCTATTTGCAAGAACAAATCGAAAGCTTTAGTGAGAGATTTGTAACATTAGCTGTTCTTAAGTGAAGTTAGTTGCCATAGGTGTACAGAATACTGATATATCCTACTCAAGTAGAAGTACTGTTAGCTCTTTTATTCAGTATATTACTTTCATTCTTTAATCTCATTGGTCGGCTATGATGTGATGCATTTGATTGTTGTCTGGTCATGCCTCTTGCATCCTCACTGTTGTCCGTTTTTTCTTCCGTCGTCGCTAGCTCTTCCTACACCGTTTGTTCGATTTTGATAATTAAGCAATCAAAAAATTCAGAAAGTTCCCGAAGATTTATGTTTGCACTTTTATAATTTGTAACTTTTAAACTTTTTGACTTATTACATTTGTTCTTTCCCATTCATATCTATTGGAAATTTCAAATTTTTCAACTTTTAACTTGAGGCTAATCCTAATGCTGCGTTCATATAAAGTCAATGAATAGACGCAAAATCCTTCCTGTGCAGCGGTGCAGTCTGATCCACACGTCAAGAGCGTTGGCCCTACGAGCGCGCTCCGGATTTCTCATCACATTCGCAAGAGTTAAAAATATTGAACTCCTGCGACCATTTCGCATGACGAAAGCCAGTCAGAGACTTTGCTGACGATGACGTCAGGCCATCAACACGTGCACCGAACTGTTCACCCATTCAACCATGGAGTAGAAGCTGTGTGTCACCACCTGGAGCTGTATGACACGGCCTTTATAACCGGGACTGGACTAGGAATGATTAGACGTGGAGGAGAATCAGCGAGGAGGTCGTAGTAGCAGGTAAAAGTTATCTCTGTAGTTTTCATCTTCGAAAGTTGGCCCTGCACTATGATAGCATTAGCCGCTAATCACACCGGCTTTTTTCACTGGTGGTTTATGTTTGTGAGAGGAGAAAAAGGAGAGCAGCTCCTCGCTTCAGCAGGCAGTGAAACTCACCGAGTTGAATGTGTCACTGGTAGGCGGTGCTTCACTTCAAAAGCACATATGAAGCGAATGGGAAAATGTTTTGATCCTGCAAAACCTGCAGAACGTTTCATGCGTCAAATGCGTCAGGTGCCACAGAAGATGCATTCAGGGTGAAAGCAGAATAATGCTAATGCTAGCTAACGCTAATGCTAATGCTAATGCTAATGCTAATGCTAATGCCAATGCTAATGCTAATGCTAATGCTAATGCAAATGCTAATGCTTTACTATACTATAATAATGCTAATGTTAATGCTTATGCTCACTAATGCTAATGCTCGCTAATAATAATGCTAAGCTAATGCAGTGCGGGCCAGCACCTGCATCCTCACCAGCATTTTCTTCAGGAAATGCAAATATTCTAGTTCACTCAGTAACAGTTGGGTGTAGAAAAATAACAAATTACTTTTTTTTTTTTAAAGTACCAACGAACAAGTAAAATTGCTGATTTAGAAACATACTCAAAAAAGTACAAATACCCATAAAAGCAAATAAATTACAGTAATGTGAGTCCTTGTAATCTATTACTTTAACCTCTGTTAGCTGCTGTTTTCTCACTCCTAAGGCTCAGGTTCTGGTTTCCGGGCAGCAAACCAGGGCTTCTGTGCTGCTGGATGTGTGTGCAATTTGCTTCCTTCACAAATCTGTAGCATAATTCACCTCCTGAGGCTCCTGTCTGGGTTGAGTCCAACTTAGTAAACTTTGACAAGCAAATTTGCATCACTGACAAATAGCAAACCCATCCAGACAGGGCTGACCTTTGAGCAAACGGAGTGCTAGTGACTACAAAAAGGAAAGGCAGGAATCTGCTGTGGCTTATTCAGCGTGCTGTGTAACTCACTTTCATATCTGAGAGTCCTGCTGTTGTACCAACGGCTCTATTAAAACCGTGATTTGCTAACGCTAACAAGCTGCTAGACAGGTGCATCAATAATGTTAGCATATTGTCTGGATGTGTCACTACATGCACGATGCACTGCATCAAGGGATTTCTATTCAGTGTTTGAGACTCTGGGGTTTGTTTTAGATGCATTTAGTTGGGAAAAGCTCTGCAGGGCTTTAAGAACTTGTTCGATTTGTGAGAACACAAGGTTAAAGATACTTCATCTAATTATTTTCATTAGATAAAATAACAGGTCGGCCTCATTGATCAATACATTAAAGATGATTTGCTCAACAAAAAGATGTTAAAGCTGGTGGAAACTGCCTCCTGACAATTTGTTTTGTCTCCACCATAAACATTTATGTGCATTGCATTTAGCTACATGCTTGGTTTATAACACACACACACACACACACACACACACTGTGCACTGTTTTCACATGACCTCAAGGTCAGCGAGCAGAGCTAGACTGTCCTATGATATATGGCTATATCACATTTGTACCAGACTCTGCTGGGTACAAAAGAGGGCCCAGCCATAAACATAACTCAGCTTGCTTTTTACTTTTGAACAAACAGAGATAGACATAGAGAGACATATGAGTCTTTTATTTTGTATTGTATTTTACTTGTGACTGTTATGAGAATAAACCACATTGAAATTATACTAGTCATCTGTCCTCATAGCTATTCAATAAAAGATCTGGGAAGAAGATAGAGATAACATTTTACACATTTACTACACTCGCAACAAAGGTCAACCTAACTAGACATTTGTAACAAATGCTCCGAATGTGATCATAGTCGTGGTGTGCATAGCAGTGCGTGAACATTCCTGTCTCCCCCGTGGTGATACATTTTTGGCACGCAACACAGCTCGGAGTGTATCCTCACTTAATTTCTCACCATCAAAGTCCAGGAGCAGATGGCAGCCAGTGCCCTGCACACATGCAGTTACTCCAGTTACTCCTGCACCTCTGGACCATAACAGCAGCCCGATGACCTGATGACCAGATGGAGCGATGTGAACTGTCCAAGATGTGATGATGGGATGAACTTGGACGTGTGTGAACATTCGCCACACTTGTCGCGTTGCATATACACTGTATTGGGATGAGCCGCAGTAGCAACACAGATACTGGTAAATTGCCACTGACCTGTTCCATTTATTGTACCTTGACTTGAAATATGTGGCACTCTATCCTCAATATAGATTCCTGGTGTTCGGAACATGTCGGGGTTCTGTGTAACCCCAGTATTACACATTTGACTGTAATGACAAAATATTTGAAAAACATGCAGGACTGCCGCCCTCAAAATGGCCACAGAATGAGCTAAAATTTGACATTTCTTCTCCCTGGCTGGAATTTCATTCTGAATTACCAGTTCAATGTAATTGCATGTGGAAATGTTGTTTGTATTCTCGACTTCTCAATTTCAGGTATGGACACGTTTCAAAGAGTCTGTGCACATCCTTCTACATGCAGCCTGTTTCTGAATATACAGTATGTATGTATAAAAACATGTGTGTTCACATCAGGGCCACTCTATGATGACCTCCAGAGGAAGCTGGTGCTCTCCTACGGGAAGCACAAAATTCATATTTAATATATCACAGGCAGAGGTTCTCAACAAAAACACTGGGGCAGCTTCTGTTTGATGTTCCATCCTGAAACTCACTGCCATACTTTCCACTATCCAGGTGAAAAAAAACATTCTCTTTCATTGAAGCTGGAGAACCAAGCTCCATATATTCAGCTTAAGTTTCTAAACCAAAGTGGTGTTTTTTTTTGTTTGTTTTTTTTTAATTGTACAGCGTGGAAAGGTCACTTTACTAATTATGGCCAGCAATATTTATTATCCCCCACCACAAAGGGACAGCTTTTCTCAGAAACTGTTTAAGATAAGATAGCCAAATTTGCTATGTGGCTTCCGGGTATCAATATCTTGATGGAGTTCGAAAATGAGAAACGCGCAATAATTTTTTCCAGAGTTATTGCCCTTGTTTCGTTTTTTGGACTATGTTCTGAGGTATCTTCAAAGGGGACAGATTTTCTTTGAAACTGTGTATGATAGGATAACTAAATTTGGTGTGTGGCTTCAGGAAATCAATACCTTGATGGAGTTTGAAAATTAGAAGAGCGCAAATGTTTTTTCCGGAGTTATTGCCCTTGTGCCGTTTTTTTTTACTCTGTTCGAGGCATCTTCAAAGGGAACAGCTTTTCTTAGAAACTGTTTAGGATAGTTAGTAATTTTATATTCTGATGTGATAATATTTTCTTATGTATACATCTAAGTTAGATATAGGACATTTAGGAAAAGGTTTTGAGTTATAATGACAACCATTCTGGCAGGGGATGTTGATGACTATGTTGGCTTGTTCTTTATGACTCTATATGGTATAGATCAGTTATAGGGATGGCTTGGACACAGAGAAATTCATCACTTCTTTTTCTTCTTCTTCTTCTTGGCAGTCTGGGTGTTAAAACATTTGAGTGACAGATTTAAGTAAAGTTAGTTTTCTGTATCTTTTTGTGGTTTGTGTGAAGTCTTCACATCGTAGCCTAATTAAAGATCATCAAACCGAACAAGATCAGTATGTGACAGTTACTGATCATGTCTTTTGCTTTTAATCATGATTGGTTTATAACTTACAGAAACCATCTACAGGTAAAACCATAAACAGTGAACTAGTGAGTTGTAGAGATAATAAGAGTGTAACACTATTCAGTTGTTCACCTTTCATAAAAAAAATGCAATATTCTACATTAGGTGGATCTAAACTTTAATTGAAATGTAATTTGTTGTCATCAAATGTGATGTTTTCTAATGTCATGTTATGTAAGCTGATTAGGGCCAAATTTGATGGAGAAAGTAAGTATGGACAAATCAAGAATTTAGTTTATTTTCTAAATTTCGACTTTAATCTTATCCTTTTCAACTTGAATCTCGACATTATATTTCAACTTTAATCTCAAAATTTCAACTTTATTCTTGATTTGCCCAAAATCCGCTTACGCATGTGTCTAAGCTGTATTTGTTTCTTTTTTCTGTGTCTACCTTGTTTTGAGTTTGTCTTGTTTTGCTTTCTTAGGAAAACTTTCTTTATTACCTTCACCAAGGAGGTCATCTTCTCACCAGCATTTATTCATTTGTTTGTTTGTTCATTTGTTTGGATTAAATGTATTTACCGGATTTTGACAAAATTTTGACAAAGGTTAGACCTTGAATCATGGACGATACCATTACATTTTGAAGGGCATCTGGATCAATATACTGATTCTGGATCAGTTTGAAAAATCTAAATATGCACTCATCATTGGTGAAATTTCAAAAATTCAAATCTTGGTTCATAATTGACCGATCTTTATGAAATTTGATTCAGTTTTGTCGGGTTGGTTACTCATTAGTTCACTGAGTTGCATTCATATTGGATCTGGATTGTGAATTTGATCGTGATGTTTCAAAAAAAGTAATAATAATAAGGTTTTCCATACATTTGGACCTACTGGATGGGTATTAATGGGGATAGAAACTTCTTACAAGCCTTTAAAGTGCTCTTGTTTTGAAAGTGTGCAAGTCAGAGACCGAGCTTCCTCAATCACTGCAAGAAAAAAACAGATGAAAAGGTTAAGGGAAGAAAGCTAAAAACTTAACGAGAAATGTGTACGAGTAACCCCTCCCCTCACCAGGTACAAGGAGTGTTGAGTTTTTACAATTTTGGTTATTTTTCTTTATTATACTTAAATGCGTGTATAATTGTAACAATATATGTTGTTTTGATTCCAATTGCTTAGCTTAGTGTCTTTGTTTTCACTCCATTTGTTGCAGTATCTATATTAAAAGATCATTTAAAATCGTCTGTCAAGTCGAGACCATCCATCAGAAGGGCCTGAGTGATAGTTTTAATATCCGTCTTCAAGAAAAACAACAACAAAACTCAGAAGTAGAAGCTTTTATTTTTTTTTAATGTTGCTACAATGCACTTACATCCAGTATTTTTTCTTGTTTAAAAGAATACGGTTTTTTTTTTTCTTGAAAACGCAATAACTGATTTTAATAAAACACTGTTTAAAGAAAAGATTTGTCAGCTCAGTTGTTTAATGCCTTGCAGTTACCCATTGTCGGGGTTGCACTGACTAGAAGAGGTAAAGTAGTTGGATTTATTTATTCACAGGTATTCCTCAGAAATATAACAAAAACAACAAGTTTTTCATTCAAAAAATACAACAAAATATTTTATGAAAATGGCCTCTAAATACATTATTTCATTTTTTTAATGAAATATTGAATAACTATAGGTTTAACACATTTAGTTATTATTTTTTTTGTTTTTTGCATGGGATTGGGGAGGCTGAACTTCTCCACAATTTCTCAAAAATTGTGGTTGGAATATTTTCAGTTTGAGTTTATTTTATTCAAAACAGGGACAATACATATTAAGGAACATATACATGTAAATATGCAAGATTATAGCCAACGGCTTATTTCCATCGTAATAATTTGCAATAAATAAAGCTTATGTGCATTTCTAATCAGCCTTGGGAAACACTAAATAATAGAAAATGTATTTTGTGCACAAAAGATTGGGTTAAAATTGCATCTTGAGTTTGGAGTGTGAATCATTTCAGGGGTTTAAATTATTAAATGTCACTGGTAGCAGAAGCGAGTGCTGTAGATAATCAGATGCATTTCATGGTGATGAAAAAGGTTCTAGTTTTAATTCGATAGCGAAGCTTTGGTTTCAGGCCTTTATTGCTCAAAAAAAAATAAATAAATAAAAAAAAATCTTACTTGGCAGCTTCTTGAATGTCAGTCTGAAAGTGTGAGTAGGAATCCACTCACGCTGTGGAGCAGTTTCTGCCTGTGAACTGCATGTTTCACAGCCAACAGACCTGAGATCACCCCCCTGCTGGGTCCATGTATATTTCAACAGAACCACAATGGACTCACGCCTCTCTCTAGCACTTCATTGTCTGTACAGCCAAAACACTGCCTTCACATGTGGTAATCAGGGCTGATACAGCAGATATCAATAAAAGCAGTGTGACCTCTGATTCACTGCTTTGAAAAGTAAAAGCGTTTGAAAAAGTAGATAAACAATCCAACAAACACTGGTCACAAAAAAACCATCAACTCGTCTGATAATTGTTGTCTTTATTTATTACTATTTTTTAGAAAATGTGTTGATGTTGTTATTCAACATCTGAGATTTGAAGAGGTTGAAAACTTGAGTAAATCAAACTTCTACCATAACAAAAAGCTTATTTTTTATTTAAAGGCAACTATCATAAGGCAACAAACACAAACGCACACACACAACTATTCATATACTATTTATATATTCATGGGTTATTGTCTAAGGATCTTTTCTGATATATATATATATATATATATATATATATATATATATATATATATATATATATATATATATATATATATATGCGCCTTTATTTAAAGGAAATTTCCAGGCCAAACTCATCCAACTTTTTTTTTTTTTTTTTTTTTTTTTTTTTTTTTTTTTTTTTTTTCTTTTTACCTTGTCTGCACATGCTTTCGAAGGTTAACACTACAAGAAGTGCAATCTTTTGACAGCAATGCATATTTTATTATTGCAATTAAATAAATTTATTTATTTCATTGCATAATTGTGACCGTCACCAGCCCTCCCTAGGGAAGGGTAAGAAATACTTTATTAAAGGGAGGATGTAAAAAAGAGAGGGCAGTGTTACACCAAGGTGAGGGGTTGGAGGGGGGTGGGGAAGTTAGCAGGGAAGAGGGATACAAGATAGGATATGGAATGGGTGAGGAATAGTTTTAAGTGATGCGATGTGAAATTGTGGTTGTGTATATTGTGTTTATTGTTGTGTTGTCAAGCCAGTTTGGTGACCAGTGTGTGGTTTAGGAATAATGGTGGTGGCTGTGAACAGAGGAAGAGGTGAGTGGAAATTCCATAAAACAGGTATTTGGGAACAACGTGTCTAAGGTTGAGCCCAGTATGAGTGTTATCCCACAGCCCAAGGCCAGTGCATCCATGACAAATGTATTTCCAAGTACCGCCACTGCAAAACCCAAGAGCCGCCCCCGGGCCCGAAGAAGCAGTCAGGCCAGCAGCAAGAGCAGGCAGCCTAAGGGCCCCCAGCGACCACCCCACGGCCAAGCAGTCCCCCGAACGCCCCCAAGATCCCAAGCCGAGAGGCAGCCATCGCCCCCCCATACACACCCGAGAAAGCCCCAAGGAGCCAAGGACCCAGCGCACCACGCCACCGATCCCACCCCCAACCCCCAGACCCCCCACCCCATCGACCCCCCCACCCCCCCCACCCCACCCCCGCGCCTAACCCCCCGAGGGGAGGGCCCAGAGAACTCCCTGCCCGAGGCCCCAGCGGAGGAGCCGAAGCCCACACCCAGCAGACGACCAGAACCGCGCCGAACAGGCAGCCAGTGGGCACCCGCCGGCGAGCCCAGAGCCAGCAGGGGCCCGACCCCAGGCCAGAAGGACCCGGAACGGATGCAGCACCAGGAGCAGCCCGCCCAGGGAGGACGACCACACCCCAAGCCGCATAAGGCACCAGGGGGCCGCTGGGAGTCTCCCCGCCGGCCCCCAGGCACCCCAACCTAGCCCCCCACGGCGCCCCAGATCACCCTTCACTGATGCCGCCCGCGCCACGAGCTTCAGTTCTTTTTTTTTTTTTAAAGCCAGGGCCCCCTCCAAGGGCCAAGCCAGACCGCCCCGCCGGGATGTGGCCCCCTATTCCGGCCCCCGACACCCTACCTCACGGGGCACTGCCCAAGCAGGGGCCGTACCAGTAGGTACGCAAGGGCGCGGCACGCGCCACCCGCCCCGAAAGACCCCCGCCAGGACCGGCCCGGCCAGCAGGCCAAGCACCCCGGGCCCCAGGAGCACCCCCCGGGACCAGGACCCCCCAAGGGCAAGCCCCCGGGCCAAGCCCCCCGGGACGCATCCCCCACCCCCGCCCGGGACCCGGCCACGGCCCAGCAGGACCGCACAGCCCCGGACAGCCCACGGCCAGCAGCCCAGGGCCCGCCGCCCCCCGGACAGCGCCAGCCACGGAGCAGCGCCCCCCGCCGGCCCGCGAGCAACCGGCGATCCCCACCGCGGGGACGGAGGCACCCCAAACTCATCCAACTTGAATCCCATGTGCCGGACCTGAAGTTGCCAAATGTTTTAAATTAAATAAAACAAATAATTCATCATTATTTCACCATGTGTTTATCTCCACAGTTTAACCCAGTAACTGTTTAATCCAATTCCTTCAATTGTCATTTGCACATTTGTTGTTGATGTTTTGTTTGTATTTTTGTTTTGGTTTTAATTTATGTCTGTCCTAAAATTCCTAAATTTTGCACTCTTATGTTTGTATTTATTTTAGTTTTTTACCATCTGCCTTTGTATTGTGTTGCTCCAACAAACAAATTTCCCCTCTGATGATGTAAAGGTGTGTTCTATTCTTTTCTATTCTATTACAAATGTAGTTAAGCAACTTCCAAATACAATTGTAACTGTAATTTGTGGAAATATTATGGGAATATTTGCAAGGAATTGTAGGATTTTGGATTATTTGTGGGTCCTTTGTGATTAAAACTTACTGCAAATGAGCAGTGAATAAATTGAGCAATGCGTTAGTTCAGGCAGGCACTGAAGTCAAGCTAGTCCAACCCCTTCATCTGACAGCATCCATCCCCTAATACAATTAATCAACCAGCTGATGTTCCATGCTTCCCATTGGTTAGAGTTAGCCACGGTGCTGTATTTAAACCACGGCCACACGCCTACTTCCGCACGCATTGTCTGCAAACGCCTCACAACCCACCTCCACCCCAGCTCCTCCTCTTCTGTCTAATTAAACAGTGTATTCTGTTGGCATCTCACGTTTGTGCTTCTGTTCCAGGGGGTCCTGCTGACCGCTCTCTCTGCCTATGCGTCTCTATGTAACTCATGCAAGAGCGAAAAGGAGCTCCCTATGTGTAACTAAATTATAAGGTGATTTACAACATAACTGATGTTTTGTTCTGTCATTCTTACTAAGACCAAAATCCTCGCAAATCTGGCCCGTGTGCCTCAAGTTTGACCCCCTTGTTTTAGATGCTCTGAATATTCAGGCATGCACTACCTAATAAATAAGCAAAACCAATAGGGAGGTTGAGAAACGTCGATCTGTAGTAGATATTTTTAGAAGAAATACTAGTGAGGTCTACCTCTTTCTGTGTTGTCCTCCATCAGGCCCACGTTTTATCCCTTTTGATTTATTCCCAGTGATAAACATTGTGCAGTTACTTGTCTGAAAATCTCAGTTGTCCCTGTCAGGGCTCAAGGGATTAATACGTCAGTCGGACAAATGGATGGCGCACTAAGCCTGACTCTATTGATTGAGGCAGGATGAGAACAATCTGCTGAGACAAGAGGAACTGACCACGTTTAGGTAACATTTGTTTCCTCCCATTGTTCTCCCACCTGTCAGCTGTTTGCGCGCAGCTTTGTGTAAATCTTCCACTGGTAATCTCCAGAAGGAAGTTTCATACGTTGGGAAAGTTATGCCGTGATTATCTAATAAATCGCCCTCTTAAATAGATTTTATTTTTCCAGCTGTGGCAGTATGGTTGAGTCATTTGTGTGTGTGCGCAGAGAGGAGACTTTCGCAGAGCGAGATCCATCCGAGATAACGTGCGCACCATTACTTATATCAGCAGTGCAGATAATGCTGGTGTGCTTCTTTATTACCGTCATCAGTTTTATTGGTGCTGTTAATGCTACGGTTTGTTCCTCAGGCCCGCTAATGCAGAAGAGATGAGTGGATCAATCACAGCTAGATTGGCTCCTGGAGGAGGAATAAAATAAAAAAAAAAGCTGGAGGAAGAAAGAGTGAGCACCAGGAAGAGATAAAAAAGCAACAAAGACAAAGTAAGGTGATACGGAAGGATGAGCAAAACAATTGAACAAACAAGCCAGAAGATACAAGGCATTTGTCAAAAAAGTGAAAGAACAAAGCGACAAGCGGAGATAAATTGGCCTGGTTTGAGTCGTGGATCCTCTGTGGGAAAAGAAATTTAGGACAACGATTGGCAGAGAAGGGGGAAATAATTTGAAATTGAAACTGTGGCAAATTTAGAATAATCCAAAGGCTGCTGCTGGAGCGAAAGCATCTTTTAGTCTTAAGTGTTTGCATATTGTTCCCAGTGATCCTTGTTTGTTTTTGGTGATGAGGGCTTTGGAAAAGGATATGATGAGACATTGCCACACTTCACTGTGGTTTGTATAATCTGTCACAAATATGCTAAATTCTCCCGGCTTGAAACGAAAAGGATGAGATGTTCATAGTGATGGAGAAAACAAAGGGAAGATATGTGAGTGGTTTTTGAGAATAGCATCACATCACAATAACTTAAAGCTGCTTATTCCGCGTAATAATTGCAGCAAGATTTTTAAAGCAGAAGTCAAGGAAACATCAAAGCAATCAGCAGACGCCTCTGACAAAGACTGACAGTTGACATTCGAAACATGTCAGAAGATCTAAGTAAATTTCCTGAGGAACAGTTGTCTGAAAAAATGAAACCTTAACATATTATTCAAAGAAAAGCAATCTTGCTGGAATTATTACGCGAAAGTCAAGGAAAAATCAAAGGAAACATCAAAGCCATCAGCAGACGCCTCTGACAAAGACTGACAGTTGACATTCGAAGCATGTCAGAAGATCTAAGTAAATTTCCTGAGGAACAGTTGTCTGAATAGATGAAACCTTAACATATTATTCAAAGAAAAGCAATTTTGCTGGAATTATTACGCGAAAGTCAAGGAAAAATCAAAGGAAACATCAAAGCCATCAGCAGACGCCTCTGGCGAAGACTGACAGTTGACAGTCCAAACATGTCAGGAGATAGAAGTGGATTTCCCGAGGAACAGTTGTCTGAATAAATGAAACCATAACATATTACATGATGATTTTTTTTTTTGTTATCAGACAACGACAGTGTAGACCTCATAGATTAACAAATCGATAATTACTTGCGAAGGAAAAAGATGTAAAAGGTTGAAATTGTCAAAAAAAACTAAAAGTTTTTATACAAATTTGCAGTATCTATGTGTTTTAAACCTTCCATCGCCTCCTGTTTCCTGAAGGTGTGCAGTGTGCACACCTGACGTGCACACTGCTCACCCGCACGGAGGGAGTGGCTGCAGTGTTGGATGTGACATCCAGCAGCATCCAACAGTGCACACAGCACAGCTGCTCCTTCTGTTCATTTGAATTTCATTTCTAGTGCTAAGTTCCAAGAAACTATTCATAAAAACACTCACAAGTCTAATAAATTACACATTATTTCATTGTGAGTTACTTGCTAAACTTGCTAAGGTATCTGGCTTGATTATTCATTTCTGCTCTTATCATATTAACCTTGAGTTCCAATGTGGGTACATTATAATGTCCCACCTGCTAAGCTGGGAATTTAAAACTAATGAAAATAATTAAACTTGACAACAAATATTGATGACTTTTTAAATATTGGATTTGCTTGTGTCAGCATTCTGAGTAATGATCACGGAATTCACAGTTTAGTGGTGATGATGATGAAGATGGAAGAGCAGCAACAAAACCTGTTTTAAACCTCACATATCTCTGCAGAAACATGAAATGGGGATGAGTGAATCAGTGACCTGAGCATTTTATTATACTGTAAGAGAGGCAGGCGCTGATTTAAATGCATTAATGTGAATCGACTCAGGGATCTCAAACTTTTTTACTAAACCTTAACTCCTCTCATTCTTGTCATTTGTAACAATGGGGCGCCAATTTTAAAGTTGTGCATGCTAAGATAAAATAGCAACTTTTATCAACATTTTGCAAAAAACCACGTTTAAAAAGCGTATGTGAGTCTTTTAACGTTACTTTTGACTAGTATTACAGTAATATTTGTGAATTTTGTGATATTTACTTTACCTGTAAAAATATAGTCAACAATAAATCTAAATGTTAAATGTTACGTTTAAATATAAATGTTAAATCTACATAATAAATATTAAACCTTAACGTTAAATGTTAAATCTAAATTTCACAGGTAAAGCTAAATATTTAGCTAACATGCAAGTTTACCTGAAGTACCAAAATAAAAGCTGATTTAGATTTAACATTGAGCATTTAGATTTAGATTTCATATTTAACATTTAGATTTAACAATTACATTATATATCGCAAATTTGAGAAGTATTGTTGTAAATCTGGTTAAAAGTAAAGTTAAAAAATTCACATGTTTTTTGAAACATGGTTTGTTGCTAAATGTTGCAAAAAGTTGCTGCTTATTTTAGCATGCGCAACTTTACAATTGGCGCCCCATAATAACTGTGTGAAAGTTAACTTGGATTTCACCTTACATAATTGATTTGGTTGTTTGTCAAAACAGTTGAAATTTTTATACGGGAGAAGAGCTGTTTGTATCATGTTCAGCTGCTTTTACACACACACACAGACACGCGTGCGCACACACACATACACACACACTGCTGTTCTTCAGAGGAGGAGAAGAAGGACTTTGCATGAATGAGTCATGATGAGGTCCTTGTTTCGCTCCCTATAGCTTTCAGGGTCATGGAAGGTCAGAGCGAGTCCTGCTAAACTCTGAGCTTAAAGCAGCAGGAATGACAAGTTGTCAAGGTCCTGGAGTTCAGTGCAAAAGGTGAAGCGAAGAAATCGAATGCATGCCTGGGGGTGGCATGTCATCACACTCTGCGACTCCTGTTGTGTGAATGTATGTAACAAACATGAACTCCTATTTTATAGTCACAACACTGCTGCCTTTTTTACAGATTTAGCAACTTACACTTAAAGAGTGTCAGTAATGACCTTATTTGAAAGCTCTAATAAGAGTTTGAGCATATGCGAGAGGATCAGTCAGATAACTTTAGTTTAGAGGCCTTGTCAAGCCACTGGCTGCATTTCCATTACCCTTGGAAATGCGCACAATTTAAATAGAAACACCAGAAAAATACTTAAATATCACAAAAAACTTTTTTACGTTGAGGTGGTTCAGACGTTTCTATAATGAAATGTGTCGCAAAAGAGTAATTAAATCGCTTTTTTGGCAATTACACATCACAGAACAGGAGACCTTAGCATTATACTTAAAAAATATTACAAACATTAGACAGCAAACAACAAAGGAATGTGGAGCATTATGAGGAGATTTAGAGCGTCCATCTTGTAAGGAAGTCTTGCAGAGATTTTACGAGAGTTACGAGGCTCCAAAACAACCTTCAAAACGTAATTAAACTTTGTCAAAATTTTTGAAATAATAAGCACAATATGTTCTACTTCACATCTTATTCTCACTGTAAAATAATCTATTTTTCCCCACCCTTTCTATTTCCTGCCTTGAGTCTCTCCCCCCTGCTCCCCTCCCCCTCCACCTAGGTGTAACACTGCTCTCCCTTTTTATATCCTCCCTATAATAAAATGTTTCTTACCCTTCCTTAGGGAGGGCTGGTGATGGTCACAATTAAGCAATAAAATAAATAAATTTATTTCATTGCAATAACAAAACATGCATTGCTGTCTCATAATGATTGCACTTCTTGTAGTGTTGACCTTTGATAGCATGTGCAGAGAAGTGAAAAAATAAAAAAAAATTTAAAAATAAATGAAATATCGCTTTAAATTTGCAAAAAACTAATGGAAACAGCTGCTAACTGCTCGGCAGGAATGGGCTGGAAGTGACTCATTGTTGTTTTGTTTTGTGTGTTTAAATAGTAGATGTAGTGGAAATATTTCCAACAAAAAAATGTGTTTAATGTATTAACATACAATAAAAATAATGTGCACATTTATTTAAAGTACTTTTTGGAAGAATTTTATACCTTAAAATACACTTAATTTATATTAGTTCACACTTGATTTCTTTGATTTTCCTCTTTATTTAGGTCTTTGTAGTGTTTTTCTTCATATTTTCAACAATATTATTTCATTTATTACTGGACAACACAAAAATCTGTTTGTTTGAGCTACTATTGACATGTATTAAACTGTTACTGTGAGCTCTTGTTGTGCATCAGAGCAGCCACAGCCGGCAGTCGGCTGCACTGTTTATATACAGTATGAGACATGACAGAGACCATTCTGCACACCAGATAGAGTGAACTTACCAGGCTGTACAAGGACTTTTAAAGAAAGATACCCCATAAAACCTTCAGTGTTATATCAGATTTTGGTTTTTTACAATTAAATTTCACTACAGGTACTCTTTCAAAGCATTTGATCTAGACAGAGTTATTCAGAGGGTCCTGGAGTCACTTCATTTTGACTGAGAAAGAGAACTTCAGTTCTCATGGCCGACCACTGTTTGCATACGAACGGCCCTTTGAATCTACCATCATTTTCCTCCTCGGAATTACTAGAACTAGTACAGTGCCTGTCAGAAGTATGTATTCATATAGTGGGGGCTTAAGTAGAGTTGTCAATTATGGACAAATGTTCATTTGTGTGACACCAATGAGTGAAAAATAACTGTGAATAATTGTGAAACTGCCTCATTTATCATCACGCTTGTAAATTATGTTAATAGCCTGTAAAATAAACATGTACATAATGTAACCGTTGTGTTTTTATTGACATTTAAGCTTTTATTAAACCTCTATTCTGACATCAAGAACCCACTACAAAACAGGGAACTGTAACATTTAAATAAAACAAGTGATCTGAAATACTTTAACTCAATTTCAAATTTCACTCCTGGCAGAATGAACATATATATTATAATTAATAATTAATTTTTTGAATATTAATACCCTCTCTGTTGTGTTTTTGTGCTTTTTTTGTATAATTTATTTATTTTTTGTTGCCATTGTAGTGTGATTCTGAAGTCATTTTGTGTATTTTTGTATGTTTTATGGTGTAGTTTTGTGCATTTCTGTTGTCATTTTAGTGTATTTTTTGTATAAATTATTAGTTTTTGTGTATTTTGAGTCATTTTAATATTTTTGTTGTTGTTTGGTGTATTTTTCTTTAATATATGTTTTTTGGAGTCATTTTGTGTGTTTTTGGAGTCTTTTGTATATTTTTGTGCATTTCTGTTGTCATTTTGTGTACTTTTTGTATAAATATTTAGTTTTGTGTATTTTGAGTCATTTTAATATTTTTATTGACGTTTGGTGTGTGTATGCGACTCGCTACTCCGTGGCTCACACACACACACGCTTTAGCCACGCACATCAGTGACTCACATCAGGCCCAATAAGTGAGATTTGAGAGCTTTGCTAGTTTATCAATGTTCACACGCACGCTGACCTTCTTTGCTTTTATACATAGATAGATAGATAGATAGATAGATAGATAGATAGATAGATAGATAGATAGATAGATAGATAGACAGATAGATAGATAGATAGATAGATAGATAGATAGATAGATAGATAGATAGATAGATAGATAGACAGATAGATAGATAGATAGATAGATAGATAGATAGATAGATAGATAGATAGATAGATAGATAGATAGATAGATAGATAGAGCATGTGTTTCTTATTGATAATACAAAAAAAATGTTTGATGTTGTAAACACGTACATATGATCTGTAATGTAAAGTAATTTTACTATGTTTACTACCTGTATATTAACACCGGTAGTTCTTCTGTGTACAATGAGAGTTCTTCATAGCATAGAAGTGTGCAGCGATGGTTTTACTTGGTGTTATGGGTTTGAATTGGCCAATGTAACGACCCACGCATCATCATTAGTACTCGCTCCTTTGGAGAGTGTTCCATTAATTATTTCAGTGGGAGGATGACTCTGAGAGGATTTGAGAGGCGAATGGAAAGCAATGGGGGTTTCTGGGGGGTGGACAGGAGAAGAATAAAGGAAACATATATACATAATTTGTAGATCAACTTAATGGACCTAGCAAAGTCATTAATGCAACACAATGCATATGCATCTTAATCAGGATATTGACCCTAATGAAGCAACATGTGAAATGTATTGTACTTGGAAGAAAAAGGATATAGGAATACTGCTGACCTGCTGTTATTCCAGTCTTCACTTTTGTTCATTTATTTGAGATCATTCTCACTTCACACAACCTTGAAAACTTTTATTTCTAATAGGGAAACCGGGTCCGAGGGTCACATTATCAACAGTGTCAGCATTTAGAATAATGATCAATCTATGCATTAATACAGGAAGGACAAAGGGTATTCATTCTCATTTTTATCTGTTTTTCTTGCACTGTGTATGTGTTTGCTGTTGTTTCTTGTTTTTTGGGAGTCTTTTTGTATATTTTTCTCTTTATGTTACTTGTATGGTTTTGTTGTCAATTTGTGTCTTTTTGTACTTTTGTTCTTTTTGAAAGTAATTTTGTGCATTTCCATTGTCATATTGTGTTTTAAGTGTAATTTTTATTTTTGAGAGTCATTTTGTATATTTTTTGTTATTATGTGTGCGCTTGCTTTTTTGGTGTATTTTTGTTGTCATAATGTGTGTTTTTGGAGTGATTTTTGTGTATTTATGCTGTTCTTTTGTGTATTTTCTCTCATTTTGTGAGTCATTTATTACATTTACTTTTGTGTGCCGCCTTTTGCTCATGTCTCGGTTACTTTGTGCAGGATTCACTATGTGGATCTCAGGAAAAGCGAGAACATGAATGTGAAGTCATTGCAGGTGAACAAATCTGTGTTTCTTTCATATCTGAAAAGTTAAATATAAATTCAAAAAAATCCCTCTAAACCTTAAAATTTAGTCCAGCTCAATTTAAATGTAAGAGACCAGTGGAGAGGTTGACAGTGATGCCAGGGAGGCAGAGAGTATGATGACAAAAAGTGGAGATGAAGAAGCCAAGGTAGTTTTTTTTTTTCAGTTTAATTAGAGTTTTTACCTCGGGCTGCTATTGGGAATGTTTCCTGCTCTGCACTTAAGTGTTGTGTTGTTCATCTGCACAGATGATGCAGAGGAGGCATCAAGATGAGACGAGACAACAATTTTGAATTTGAAAAGGAGCAAAAACTTCATCATATCTTTTTGGGGGTTTTTTGCGGAAAATACGCTTTTATCCTAGCATCCAGCTGTTGATATTCTGAAGTTAGCCTCCACTGGATTTTCCACTGTTTATCTCCAGCATTGACCTGCTTGGGTTTATGCACTCCTCTCCACGCCGTGGCCTTGCCATGCAGTCATTTATTGATTGAGTGTGAAGCACTAGGTGTGCGACTTTGTCTCTGTTCTCTTGGTCATTTTAGCTGACAAAGTTCCATTCACATACACATTATGCAATAGCTGAGGTAGCAGCTGCACACGGTTTATATAATGGGGTTTTCTGTGCTGCAGCAGTTCACAGGCTTTTCTTAAATGCATTCATTCTCAGAGACCTGTTACTTAATAATGAATTAAAAGCCTAAAATTATTCTAATGTTCTTGTTATCTCGTAAATCATGTTGTTGCTGGGATCACTTGAGATTATGCGGAATTACAGGTCATGTTGCGCTAATATAGTATTCTCTATGCCTGACATGCATTGAAGTGCTTATGCAGCTTCTTTAACTGCTAAAGGCATTTTATAGTTGGTTAAATCTGCTGACTCAGCAGAGTAATTTCCCCAGAAGAGAAAAGGTCGATTGTGATTTTGTACGGAAATCGCTTCAGGTTTTCATGGAATTTCATGCAATATCTGAGCAAAAATAAAACAAGGCAAAAATAAACACAAATAATAGTGATTCAAATGAATGAGATATTATATGTTTTGTGTCCTCAACCTTTACATTGAGATGTTAAATTCTGATCTGTATTACAACTTCAAATTATGACAACTGCAAAACACCCCCATTGTTTAATATAACATAACAAATGTGCACAAAATTGTTAAAATTCCTTTTTTTGGTCATATTCAGATGCAAATCATCATTAACCAGTAGGAGTAAAATATTCTGAAATATGAGGAAGTTAAGTAGACACGATTAATGAATCCAGAGCTAGTTCATTTTTAATTACAAGCACTAAATCCAATAAAGTCAAAATTAACAAAGTTAAAAAAAAAAAAATTAAAAAAAAAATGCCAACGGGATAAACAAAACAATAAACAAAGCACACAAAGGACCTAATATTTAGGCACAAGGAACATGATGAATAATCCAGGCACACCTGGAGAGAGAAAAGAAGACAAAATCCCCAACTACATGTTATCTCAGCAATTACACACAGACAAAATACAAACGGAAAAAGACAAAACAGATTCACAACACAAGAAGTCAGCAACTAAGAAAAGAACATGAACTGGAGCAAAACTAAATTAAATTCAAAACTTTTACATTACAGAACAAACCAAAAATGAGCAGGAAAACCAACAGACAATGAAAACACTTCCACAGACGCACGGGCTGTGTTCCAAGATGCTGGCTCAACATATCCTGAACGAAAGCCAGAGCTCCATTTGTTTGAGGCTCTGTAAAGTTTCACCACAGCTGACAAGTTATGTTGATCCTGAGCTGCAAAATGCATCATCAGTAGAGCACAGACGACATGAATATAGGGTGGCTAGATTTTTAAAACTCAAAACCGGGACAGTCATTTAACCAAAGGAGACGACAAAGAACTGTTTGCATATGATTTTATTTGTAATAAAAAAGGTCACATGAATTACATTTCTTTTTCCTTCCTTTTTGATGAAATGTATTATTGCAACGGCTGAACCAAATTTACAGTGGCCATCAGTAAAAAAAAAAAAAAAAAAGCAACATTTTAAGTTAAAGGCATACCGCAGATTTTTTGACCTAAAGAGTTGATACATATGAGTTATTTTCAGGCTAATATACAGGCATTGACAGTATCAATGCTCCGAGCGGCGCTTCCCTCTTGAAATACCGACTATGTAAGTTTGGAGATACAAACCGTCTTTGGCAAGGTCATGTGACCTGGTGAATGCCTGGAGAACGTGTCACTTCGCTCGGATATATGTAGTTCCCACATGATGTCACAACATACGGGTATTTCCCGACCCAGCACCATTGTTGTGGGCATCTGAAACGAGTTTAACCTCTGTTTACAGCCAAAAAAGCACAATATGGTAGTTTCATGTTGGGTTTAATGGTGCACTAATCGCCGTGATAGTTCAGTTAAAAATAGATTCTTTAGGAAGGGAAGTTGGCAAGTCAGATCCATAACTTCGGGATGAAGATTGGCTCTCAGGGCTGGGTCGGTCGGGCTGGGGTGCGAAGCAGGGCTGGGCTCGTGCCACGGCTTGAGGGAGCAGCTGTCGCCGCCCTCCTCTCCCCGCCGCCGGGAACCCGGTGCTCGGCCCACCTCGGCGCATCAGTGGCACTCCCCACCTACTCCCTGGCCTTGCCGCTGTAAGTTGGCCCCTTTTTCCAGGGGTCAGAGCAGAGGGGCGACCCAGCGTGCGCTGGGCGGTGTCCGGGGCCGGGGCCGGGTCTCGGCGGCGACTCTGGAAAATAGTTTTTAATAATAATAGAAAAAAAGGTGTTTTTCTTTTTGGCATGTTGAAGGAGAAAGCAAGAGAGGAAGCAAACAGGTAATATTGCAAATGCCAGCGACCAATCAGCATTGAGTTGCAAACGTGTGGATGACTTTTGAGCTTTTTCATTGGTTTATATTGCAAGCGCTACTATAGCAACTGTTGTGATTGACAGCTCACAGAGATCAAGTTTCCAAGCAAAATGCACTTTAAGGGTCTTTTCATTCAGCGGCAACAGACCAGACGTCCATTTAAATGGGACAAACGGGACTGAACTAGTGACTGTCCCAGTTAAATCGAGACGTCTGGTCACCCTACATGAATATTAAAGGTGGAACAATATTATGTGCGATAAGATGTTATGTTATCTTATCTTTTTATTACTTCTATTTTTATTGTGTCTTTACTATCTTGCTGTATTTCATTCTTATTTATTGCCTGCATGTTCTTAATCTCTGTAGGTCCTGTGTAATGGATAGATGTGTTAGCATCTTATTTGTGCAGCTATTTGCAGCTTGGAGTCCAAAACAAATATCCATACGGGGACAAGAAAGTATATGGCATCGTATTGTATTGTAGAATATTGCGACGTTAAAACCTATTAAAATTTCAGATTAAAAAAATCAGAACAATCTGTTTTGTTTTTATTCATTTTATATTCCTATTGAGCTGTATATGTCCAGAGTTTACGTCAATTAAAAGAAGGTTATTTTTCCAACACACTCCAGTACAGTAGGTGGCGATATGCATCTATTCAACTTGGTTGCAACACACCAACAACCAAGAAAGAAATAATTTTTTTGGTCTGTTTTTCCTTTGCAAAAATATTGTATTGTTTTCGTGAGCTCATTAGTGTTTTTTGTATCATTTGGTAAAATTAGTCTTTCGCCCTACCTCTACTGATTATTAATGACGGACAGTGAAGAAAAACACACAACTAACTACACAGTAGTGGAATAAAATGTTTTTTTTATTATTCATCTTTTGGTGTGAGCATGTTTTAGTCCCACACTGCTGTAAAAAAGGCTTGTGGGGAGCTTCTACGGGTCTGCCTTAGAACCAGTACTGACCCACTGTGTCCCAGTATGGTTCAGATGTCTCTCCATCAAATCATCAAGACCGATGAGAGAATTATCAGCTCTAGCTCAGAAACAGACATTACATACCTGAACACTCCTGAACATCTACGTCCCACACACACACACACACACACACACACACACACACACACACACACACACACATAACGTTATGAACTTTATTTGTGCATGAACAACTTTCACAGTCATCAGTCACACCTGCTCTCTCTTTGGCTGATACTGGGTGCAGTTGTCAATGTTTTCCCAGATTCCTCATGTTGTCTGAATACGTTCTAATCTTACAGTAGATCTCTTACTTTAGCCTAAAATTACAGACCAAATAATAATAATAATAATACATTTTATTTAAAAGCACTTTTCGAGACACTCAAAGACACTTTACAGCATAAAGTGAAAAGTCATCGATTGAAGAAAATATGACGCAGAAAAAAGAAATGAGAGTGAGTGGGTGGTTGAACGTTAAAAGCTGCGTGAAACAGGTGAGTTTTGATTTGAAAGATTGGAGGTCGGTGCAGTTGCGGATGACGCTTGGGAGGGAGTTCCAGAGAGTGGGGGCAGTAACAGAGAAAGCTCTACCCCCCCCCCCAAATACGTTTCCCTCTCTAAAGTCCTTTCATTGTTTCCATATGTGATATTACTTAACTCCTAGTTTGATGAAATTATCAATGAATTTAAACAAATCTTAAGTTTATTGGGTTTTTTTTCTCCAATAAATGGAAGTCCGAAGTCCAATTATCATTTGATGGAGACAAAATATAGGAAGTATCTTAGTTTTGGGGAGATTTGATGCAAATGTGTCACAGAAATATCATATATTGTGTTTGGTTTGTGTTTTTTCTTCTTTAATTAAAAAGAAAATTAAAAAGATGTCAAAGACAAAGCAAAGTATGTTTTTCGCAAAAAAAAAATAACACAAATACATTATGGCTGAATAATGTTCACTTTTGCGAGCGCACTTTTTCTCTCCGTTTCTGTGGATCCAGAATACAACAGTGTAAAAAACAATAGCAGCCCATTTACAAAAACCGCCGGAACAGAAATGTATAACAATTGCAAAAAAATAACACAAATACATTATGACTGATTAATGCTTCTGTTGATCCAGTTCTTGTATTTTTTCAGCATTAACAGGCACATTAAATTGACCAATAAGATCAAATGATACGGCGAGTTTAATATGCTAATTACAGTTAGCATTTTGGGTTCATTATTTTTGAATGTTTGACCAAAGCATTTCATGTAATTCAAATAAAGTTAGCCTGAAAAAAAAAGCGTGAAAGTGGAAGTAATCCGGTTTTTTTTTTTTTACACTTCATTGGGTAAATCTTGCATCACCAATTGGAGACCACTGGTGTAGGACAGTGGTTCTCAACAAGGGCTACGTGTACCCCCTAGGGGTACTTGAACACATTACAGGGGGTACTTGAAAACATTGATGAATCTATTTCCAACATGCTGAGTCATTATTAAGCATATTTCAGACACTGTACATCATCCAACATCTTTTCCACCCGTTGACAATAAATGGCATTAATGGAATAAACAATATTGTGGCCTTAATGTCCTACTAAACTGTTACTAACATGTTATGCACATTACTAAAACTGAGGTAAATATATTCTCTGATATACAATAATTGTAATGCACAAAATTGATATTTAGTGTGCGGTAAATGTACAGGTTGACATTTTCAAGCTGTAGGAGATTTCAGAGACCAACATGTACATAGAACAAGAAAGGTTACTAAATTGGAGTGACGAAGGGGTTCTCCTAATCTGAAGAAAGGCCTTGGGGGGTACATGAGACAGAAAAGGTTGGGAAACAATAGTGTTGGAGGTGACTCACCATATAATATTCTTTGTATTCCAGTAAAAATAAAAAAAAATGATATTCTTCTTCCTTCTGCTTTCAAGTCGACTGAATTATATGTCATGAATTGTATGTATAGTGTGTGTGATTATTGTGTAATATTGTTATGCACCTTCATAAAGGAACACAAGAAGACCCGTTTGCTCTGATTATGTTTAAGAAGCTTAATAATTATTTTTTATGAGAGTATGGCTTGTTATTAGGGGCTAATGATTCGTCCTGGTGCAGGATCAGTGTTTCTAGCTTCATGTTATTCAATCACTGCCCATTTGCAGTTGTTTTTTCACACATTTTTTTTTATATCTTGTGGCTTGGCTCGTGCAACAAACGTTCATATCTCTGCGTCTTGGCAGAGACTCTATAGTCAGCCATTTCATTGCACAAGAAGTGAGGATTAAAAACTGTGCACTTGCTTCAAAGCAGCGTTTTGTGAAAGAAAATCTTTCACGTGAACTGTAAATGTGATGTACCTGCTGCTGCTGCTGTAGCCCGTGGTGGTGGGCTGCTTACACCCACTGCTCCTCGCCTCCACTGTGGATACACACAAAAACACCACCAGCACAGTGTGGATGTGGACCATGGAGACGGTTTCCATAAACTGCTGCTCACATGTTTCCATCTCCGCTAATTACCATCCAACTGGGAATCTCATATTGTATTTTCACAGCAATGCAGTTCTGTTTTTATAAAAAAAAAAAAAAAAAACGTGTTATTAATCCCATAAATCCTTCCCAATCCTCCAATTAGCCGCTAAGCTACACTGCCAGTGTTTTTGTAGTGATCCACATATCACTTTTAATTATGAAAGTTTGTTTTTTTCAGCACCTACAGATGGATGGATTATTTAAAAAAAATAGAAAAATAAATCATTTTAAAAGTACCGTACCAGTTGGGAAATACCTTGCTGACAGCTTGGCATTTGATCCACTGAGTGTTAATTAAATGCTTGAGTTAACTTGTCTTGAATCTTCCCTAAAAACCGTGCAAGCGTTGAAATTTCACGTTCGTTTTTCTCACACTTTTTTGGAAGTTAAATTTTAGCCCTAAGTTTGTCTTGGGAAATGCAGCTACATGTGTATTCTTCACCTGTCTCTTAGTGTTTCTAAAAAATGTTTCCACAACCAGCAGATCAAATGATCACATATCAACTCCCACGGAAAGATATTGATTTCCTTGTTTCTACGTTGCCCTGCTGAGCAAGTTGCTTGCACCTTGCATCACCTTGTCTGTAAACCTGATGGGATCATAAATGTGTAGCAGAGGTTCATCAGCTCACATGGAAGTTATAGAAAACATCAGCTTTTGGCTTCAGTGCCAAAAAAAAGGAATAAATTATCAAGTTTTTTTGCATTTTAATGATTATTTACAGTCTTTAAGATAAGTAAGTATTAATGTAACACATATATTGATACATCAATAAATGCTATCAGGATGCCATTGTAACAGAAAACCATCAAAATCATGCAGAAATACAGATTATTTTTAATTGAACCCAAATAATAGTCTATTCCACTGTTTCTTATAACTTAATGTCTCCTCTAATGGATGAATGCAGAATGTAAAAAAAAATAAAAAATAAATCACAAAATAAAAGAAATATGTACAGGATATTTGATCAAAATGACTTCAAAAACACAATATGATAAGCAAAAACACACATAATTACATAAAATACACAGACATGGACAGAAAAACACACAAAACAATCGCAAAAAAAACACAAAATGACAACAAAAGTACACAAATACACAGGAAAATAAAGAAAATCCTCACACAACCACACACAAAATGAGAGATAAATAAACAAAATGACTAAAAGAAATATGCAGCCGGACTCCAAAAACACACAAAATAACAAGAAAAAAAAAAAACATCCCAAAATGAAACCAAAACACGACAACACAAACACACAAAGTAAGAGGGAGAAACAGAAAACAACAAACACAAAATAAGAAAAGAAAAGAAAATACACAGCCTTTGTTCTTTCCTGTATTAATGCTCAGATTGGTTATTAATTAATCACTGACTATGGCTGTGGCTAATGTGGCTAATGTGGCTAATGTGGCTAATGTGGCCCAACGATCAGACAATCACATTTTGTGGAGCCTGCTGTGATAAAAGTCGCCCATCTCTGTTATAACTGTTGTGAATTTTTAATTATGACACTAATTTAGATATTGTTGAATGATATTGTAATTACTTCTAAACATTGTGATTTTGCCAATTATTAAAGAATCTAAACTACAAATGTAAATAGGGGTCATGTCACAGGAAGTATTTTTAAGAGATTTATTATAAATAGCAACAGCATTTACATTTCTTTGACACATTTTTAATGTCACCCATCAGAGCAGACATTATAACTACATATACAAATAAACTGGTCATAAAATACATACATGCATTTTCTGGTTCAATAAACAGAAAGAGGTTGAAATTCTGATGTAGCTGGTTATGATTTACTGTCCGCATAAACAGGACTGAATCATAATCTAACCTCTAGAGCGGACATGGGTTCGTCTGTGAACGGTCGCATTTACAGACTTGAATTTTATATTTTGATAAGCGCATTGAGATGACTTTGTTGTAAATTGCGCTATATACAAATAAAGTTGAATTGAATTGAGTTGAATTGAACACTAACATTTTACACATTCACATTAACTTGATCACTTTTCACTGTAGACATTTTTTTATATATCATTTTGTGTTTATTCAGCTCTCTTGTTCTGAATGGAACCAGTTTAATGTCCTTTAAAGGTTGAATTAGTTTTATAAAAGAAGAGTTAGTGAGAAGGCTGTTCTTTATTCAAAGTGTGTCTCTCATTAAACCAAATCTATTCCAATAAACAAAACGAAGCTCTTTAAAAGGAATTAATTACTAACCGATGAGGCATTTAGAAATAAAATGTACTTTTACTCTTTTTCTTACACATGAATAAGATTTTTAATAAAGAGATACTGCTTTCCTCTGGACTATGATGACTCATATTCATTTCTTTACCCTGAAGCCATTTTTTTATTTTTATTTTCTATACTTGTTCTTTTTTCATAGAGCTTTATGGTGTCATTACTTTAGTTTTTTTCTTGTGCAGACACCCAGATACTATATTATATGTTTCCCCATGAAACTTCTATTTTTCTGAGTGAAACAGTAAATCAACCTGTACGATACAGACAAAACATAATCCATCATTCCGATTCTCAAAAATGTAAAATTTATTATCATGTCTTAGGAAAAGGTTTTGTTCTAACTTCTGCTTTTAAAGGAATTCAATTCAACTTGAACAGTTTGTGTGAACGGTTTGAAGTGAAATGATTTAGCTTTTCCAGGTCGACACTTGAAACTCGGCAGATGTTTTATTCATCAAGTCAACTGTTCTGTACCTTTGAATCCAAATGAAACAGATAGACACTCTGCAGCAAGTATGACAAGTATCAGTATGTTTCATCTACGCTTCGCTCATGTTCAGGTTGCTGCTGTTGCATGTTAAGATTTATTTGTGGGGATTTTAAATTAGCATCAATGCAGATTAATTTAGCAGCAGCCGATAAACGCTGCTCGTCTCTTCGCGACGCCTCCAAACAAATAACATCTGAATTCTTTAACCATGAATACTTGTCAACTCAGAAGAGGACAAGTAGGAATGCTGTAAATTTAACATGATGTGTATGTGAATATGACATATGAGTCAAAGATAAAGTTAATAAATATTAGTTATGAGACGTCCCTAACCAGGGCTGCAGACCAGTACACCACCTAACGGCCAACAAAGAAAAATTCAAACTGCTGACGACTTTTTTTTTTAACAGATAAAGATATAGTGTATAGACCTAAAAAAATATGTCTGAAAGGTTTCACACATTGCATTGTGGGATGTGGAGTCCCGTATATGAATGCAAAGAAGTGTTTTTGTAATTCATTCTACTGTGATTTCTTGTGAGAAAAGGAGGAAAGTGATTAGATTGAGACTGTTTTTGTCCTGTTTTGTTCACTTTGCATGACATTCGGATTCCAATATGTGTAAGCCCAAAAAAAACAACATCCGCCATTGTTTTGTCACAAATTATACTCCATGAAAACACCAGAAATGAGTTGGGAAGTCACTTTAGTAGAGTTTTTTGGGGGCAAACACACAAAATCACAGTAAGAATGAAGTAAAAACATTTCTATGCATTAGTTTGGTGGCCAAACCCTGATTTTCTTGTGAACATTGCAAAAATGACCCCCCAAGCAGATTATGACTGATTCTGGTAGAGGTTTTGAGAAATTCAAGATGGCCACAGAAAATACCTAAATCTATAAATGGTTCTAATTTGGTTAATTCTTGACTGGTTTTGTTGTGCAATATATCAAATACAAGGTTTTCGGGGTCAATAAATGTATTTATGACAATACAAAAGTTGTAGGGATTATATTTATGTCAAAATAGTAAATTGTTTACATAAAAAAGTTCACAAATGCTGCAAAAAATTATCCCCCCATACAATGTCAATCAAAACAAATTTTCAAGTGGCAATTTTAATCTTTTACATCTTTTTTATTTGAGTAAATTTGAGTTGGACCCGTGTCCTTTTAGCTATAGTTTCGTGAGTTTTAGTTTAGCCCTAACCCTAACCCTAACCCTAACCCTAACCCTAACCCTAACCCTAGCCCTAACCCTAATCCTAACTCTATCCCTAACCCTAACTCTAACCCAGGAAATACCTTAAAATGTTTAGTTATTTTTTTGTACATGTATTTTTAAAAGTGGAATTTTCCGTGTTAAGTATTCAACACGGCATTACAGTTCCTACATAACCATAATATGCCTATGTTAAAAACAGGCACATTACAATTATGGAGAAAAGGTCCAGCAGTCAGATTTGTCTGAGGTCCGGGTCTGGAACTATAGACACTTCATAATTTAAATGTCATTTATTTTCATGACCAGGTATTTTTTTTGAATAATTGTCACTTCTACTTGCACGCGCATCTTTCTTGCACTCTGTAAAAAGTGTTTTGATCTGTAATGTGTTTGTCTGTGCTACATTTTATTATGACAATGAAACCAAACTCTTAGCTATTTTTCTCCTTTTGAGAAAAATGACAGAGATCAAATTCAAAACTAAATCAAGTACAGTACTCAAATATTCATGCAAAAGGTTTTAGATGTGGGCTGATCTGTTGAACACTGTTTAGGTGTTTTGATAAATATTTGTGTTGGATGATGAATGCACCTTCCCCCACACCAGATGAACTATTTTGTTTATCATTAAATGTAGTGTGATGTGTCACCCATTACCTGCAGAGCCCAATGCAACTCATAATGGCATTTCTCACTGTGTTATTAGATGGACTGTGTGGAGTCGTATCATTAATCCACGTTGTCTGTGCGGCTTAATCCATTTCTGAAGGCTTGGCTGTAGAAAAGAGGAAGATCCTCCAACAGCAGCAGGGAATCAATAATGGAGGTTTAATGCTTGTTTCCTTTTAAATGTAAGCTGCCTTTGGAGCATTTTGACAGGAAGCAGATTCACTTTTTGGTTAATATAACAAGTCTATTATAGCCTTTATCTTGTGTTGTCTTTGTTTGTGGAAGCAGAAATAATATTCATCCATCTGCTTCACGTTTGAAATGTCTATATTTTTTAATTTGCATTTTATACATGTTAATTTATCCTGCAATTTGCATTTTTTTTCAAAAAGTATCTGGGTTCAAAGAGTTGGATCGATGTGCTCTAAAACCTAGGTTCCTAAAGTGGGGTACGGGTACCCCCAGGGGTACGCAAACTGTCATAGGCAGTACATTTTGAATAAAAGATATAAATTAGAAACTAGAATACAAATCAACCAGCACTCAGGAGGCTCCATGCATTGCCACAAATTGAACATTGGTTGATGTAAAGACTGCATGGTTACAGATTATTTTTGGTTTTTTTTATTGTGATTTTACTTGAATTTACATCTATCTTCTACCATGTATTCCCTTGAAATCACATTTGTCAAATTATGTCCTTTAAAGCAGTGGTTCTCAAGCTTTTTGGGATTGTAACCTAATTTTTTTCTATAGATTTTGATCGTGTTTGAGCTCTGTTTTTCTCAGTTTTTCTATTTTTTTTTTTTATTTATTTATTTAAAAAAAGAGTAACAATTAAAAAATTTCAAAAATCTATTTAAATTTTTCAGAATTTTCAGGCAACCCCACATGGGTCGCAACCCTGATTTAGTGTGAGGTGTATTGACTGCTTCATATGATATTCATTTAATGCAATATACGTTTTACCTAGATTTGAGTGTTGGCCTTTTGCAATGCTGAACACATGTTCTAGCCCCAGCTGTATGCCATAAAAGTGTCTGATTGTGGCTCCAGTTCTTTGACAAATGGGATTTGCTCCTGAATAAATATATTTCTATAGATTTTATCATTTTCGGTCATCTCATGCCAGGGGTGGGACCAATAATGACTTTTTATTTGTTAATTTTTCTCCTTCTCCTTCTCTCAAGTACCCCCTGTAGTGCTGCTATCATGTACCCTAAGAGGTACACCTACCCCCATTCGAGAAACACTGCTTTAAAGCATCCAATTTGGCTTGCAGGAGAAAACAATACTCATTATTTTGTTTTTTTTAATTAAATTGCAGATATCTCAGTCCATCCAATTCACAAATTCAATGAAAATCCACATTTGTTACTGAGCCGAGCAAGTTTCCTGTGAGTCATTATCTGACTGTGATCACTTTTAATTTTAAATTGTCGTTAGAACTCTCTGTTCTTATAAAATCCTGCAATTTCTCTCAAGCAATCTCACATAATTCCTCTAAATTAAATAAAAAGTGGTCATAAAAATGTCAAATGATCATTTTACACAGATTAGTCCCAACTCTGATATCTGAGCCCATGGTCGACGCTGTGAGGCTACAATTACAACAATTCTGACTCTCATAATGATGATGTGAAAAATGATAGTTTGAACTTGACTCTTTCCACCTGTGTGTGCACTTTAAGGTGGAGCCAAATAAATCTCATTCTGATTCTGTACATAAAGTATCTGAGATTATGTTTTTGAGTGTTACAAGTCATTCCTTTTTTTATTGATCTTTTTATATTGACTGCCTTCATTTTATGTGAGTGTGATAACTTGTTTTCATAAGACTTAGATAAGTTGAGCATTGTTCTGAGGTTTTGCCTGTGAGCAGGATTTATTCTACGAACGTAAACAGGGACACTACTGTACTTTGAATCCAAACACCTCCAGCCATGAGAGCTGCACAATGCATGTTCACTCTTTTCAGCCCACAGGCTCCTCTTTGAACCTACCGAATGATGCTCACATGTCTCCATCGCTCAGTCCACGCATAGCCATCCGCCTGCATTGGATTATATTTATCTGTTATATTTATAAGTTTTCATCATGGGACCTGAAAGAAATTCCCCTTTACTTGTTTTTTTTTTTTTTTTTTTTTTTTTTTTTATAAACCAAGATGGGGTAAAAGTTTAAGGTTATGACTGAGGAAGTCACATGTTATTCCAAATGTTCACCTGAAGAAAAGAGTTAAAAAAAAACATGAAGAGGAGGCAGAGATAACAACGTCTTTGAGGCTACAATTGTTCTTGTCTGGGTACTGGTTTGCCTCTGGACTCTGAGCTGGTCATCTTGCTCATACTCCAACCAGTTTAGGCTCTAGAACAGAAGGAAAACATTCCTCTCTTCTGCTCTGCCTGATCTAAACAAAATGATTGCCTTTATAGATTTTCTGAAACCTGCACTAACTGCTGATTCAACTTTAGTGGATGTAAATCCTGCAAATTAAGCCAGTAAGCACAACTTGTGTGGTGGGAACCATTTCAACCTCACAGAAATAAAGCCTCTGGTTCCTCTGCTTTGAACCTGGGACCTTCCGTTGCTACATGTGTTTTGTCAGCTTGGAACTTTCAATGCTGGTGTGTCAAATGACCTGAACTTCAGTCAATTTCTTTCTTTCATCACCTCAGATAGATGACTAGATTTATTAACGCAATCAATAACCCTAATACATGTCGCAATCAATAATCCTGATCCATGTAAAGCTACACGTAAGATTGAGGTTCTCTGCTTCCTTCACAGTGGACTGCTCCGGAGGCAAAAGTCATCTTCCACTCTGACTCCGTCTTCTTTTTATAGTGTTTCACTGCACAGTTCAGTTCACTATTTGCTGGTCTTGTGGCCACAGCGTGACGGGGGTCACTTAAACAGCGTGACGGGGGTGTCGTCCAGGGGTCTTTATTCCTCATCTGATTCCTGCTCCATGATCTTCAACGACCTCGCGTTGATTCCATTTTACAATGCTGTGTGTATCTGTGTGTGAATCTAAGCCTTTACAAAGTCTATAGTTCCCCAATAAAAATTCTACACAAGCATTCAGGTGGACATAATCTTACAGTTTGTTTCTATCTGTTGGCTCTGATACAGATTAATGTCCTGTTTCATGTGGTGTGGGGTGTTCAGCAGCAGAACCCTGTGATAAGATAGAAAATGCATAAAAAAGTCAAGGCTTCTCCCTCCTGCTCAAATTAATTACAATATTGACACAAATATTTTATCTAACGGTGAGGATTTGCAGAACTGTTGGATGTGGTCATGGAAGTAATGAGTAAATTAAAATCCTGGTTTGATGAAAACAAACTCTCTTTGAATTTGGACAAAACAAAATACATGGTATACAAGTATAGATGTGAAAATTATTATGAATAATGTAGATATTGAGATTGTATATGAATACAAATGTCGCTTAGCAAGAACTGTTGGAGTGTTGGGTCGAGCCAAATACCTCCTGAATTAAAAAAGCATCATTTATTTTATATTGCTCACTACTTGGACTGCCATACCTGTTATTTTGTGTTGAGGTGTGGGGAAACACCTACAAAACCACCCTACAGACATTATGTGTAGTGCAAAAAAAGCAAACGGGTTGTACATAAAGTGGGTTGTTCATGGTCAGAGAGGGAGGGTATACCATAAACTGAGGAAGGAGCAAAATTTAAAACAACCCAGTGTAAGAACGAGTCTCAAAAGTAATTGCATTATTGTCTGTGGGGTGACTTTGTGGAACGGTTTACAAGAAAAAACATCAAAATGAGTAATAATGTCATAAAACTGAAGATGTGTTATAAAAAAAAAGCCATTCTTGTGATGTATAGCACACAGAAGGAATGAAAATGTTGAGGATGAATGAGTGAATGAATGAAGTGGGAGGAGTGAATGGATGATGAAAGCGCAACGTGGTGATTATCAAAAATCAGTACTAGGAGTAGGACAAGAACAGCCTTTGCTTCTTCCTGCTCCTTTTTAGACAAAATATATTGTATAGGGTGTATGTGAGTTTAGGGATTCTATTTGCATTATTGTATATTTTAGTTATTATGGAATTAAATTGTTGTTTGTCCAAAATAAATAATAATAAAAACTTTAAAAAAAAAACAAACATGTTGCAGTTTGCAGAACCAGCTGCTTTCTGTATTTTTTTTTTGCTTACATTGTTTGATTGATTTACTTGTTTGTCTACAGTCTAACTTGAAAATTAGTTGAGGGATTTTTATGAAATTTTAAGGAAATATCTAAAATTGGATAATGGACAAGTGATTGTTAATGATCATAATCAATACACTCGTTCTGGATCAGTTTGAAAAATCAACGAATCTCCATATTCAGCTCTTTGAGCGTGTTCTACAACACCTCCTGCTGGTTACTTTGCACATTACACACTCCAGTCGTAAAAAACAGTTCACTTTCTGTTTTGATCGTGCAACAGCCTAGCCACGTACTAGAAAGTTCTTAAAATACTTTAAACTAAAGTGTCACTGATCCAGATAACTGACAATATCTAGAAAAGTGGAGATTTAGGTTTGATGGAGGTTTTCACTCTGAGTGCTATTGTTTCTTTTGATTCACTTTGTTTGGAAAAAAGGGTAGAGCAGAAGAATGACTGAATGATCTATAATTATTTGTTAGAAATCAGTATGCTATATATTTGTTTACTTAAAAGCAAAAATGCTTTATTGTCACTTAAGTCATGCTGGTGGGTATTGAATGGACTTTATAATGAATAACTTTACTTACAATAGTGTTTTTTGTCACATGAATGGTTTCAGATCACTGTAAACACTCACACAGACGCAGCCTCGAGCTTATTAGTTAAAGTGAGGGTGGATTTTGGCAACACTTTGACACCACGAGATGAATCCCTGCTGAAGTCGATGCCGTAACCGTCAAACTCTTATCATTAAGCAAATGACGTTCTTCATGTGACGGAGGAAAGCATAAAAACACAGTAACGTGAGCTGTCTCGATCCTATTCAAATGGCATTTAAAAAGGCCAGAGAGAAGTTGCTACATATCTTAGAAGGGAACATAAAGCTGCAGTATGTAGAATCATGAAACTTGCATAGAAAAAACCACACTCCCTCCTCCCCTCCTTGTTTCCAAACCTATCATGACTTAGTTTCATACGTCTCTATGAATAGGTAAAATGTAAAAATTTGGATTTTTAACCTTAAGCTCATTTATTTCACATTCTTTGATGCATATGTCATATTAATACATTTTTACCTCATTTTGCTCAAATTGATGATTTTGATACATTAAATTTCATTTAAAAAACTTTAAATTAATTAATTTTTCTCCCTGAACAAAGTGGGCTTGTCCACCTTGTAGATCATCCTGCTGGTTGAGACTGAAGTCTCAACTGGCAAAGTGCAGAGCTATTCACGCACGCCAAAATCTGCCTTTACCTAAATTCTCTATTGTCTTGCTCAAGGACACATAGGCAAGGAAAGAATCAGTCCTCAGTGAAAGAAAAGCAACAGTAGAAACCACCTTATTGTATGAAAAAGAAACAAATTAAACTGAAACATTTTAATCTTTCTATATTTTTCAAAAAAGACGGTTTAGCTTATGATACTTTCATATTGCACCTTAAATCCTGTAGGTCAGTCTTTGTCTCATTGCATGTATGAGTTGTTTCCTTTAATCCTGTGTTTTTCCGGAAGCACTTTGCTATCCAGAATGACAAGTCTTTTTAAAAACTCTGAACAGGAAAATGACTTCATTATGTTGGAGACATTAGAGGCTGTTTTGTAGTGATGATGTAACAATGACACAGCCTTTCAAAGTCTGGACTGAGGTCAGCCTTTCAGTGACCCCAGTCACCAGGTTGAATCCATGAATCTGCTTTCAAATGTGTCATTTATAATTTTCAATAACACGCAACACATTTTTATGGGGACTTTATCTTTGCTGCTTTTCCTCTAACCATAGATTGTCTTTGTTTTCACAGAATGAATTAAAACCCTGGGGCAAAGGTCAAATACAATTTGTTAAATAATACTATATAGAAGCTTGCACTTTTCATTATCAGCATAGCATCTCATTTTAGTCTTCAATAATGAACTCTGACGAACCATCCCCCAGTATCTTCTGATGTTCTGAAGGAGCGTTCACCAAATAGGACAGTTGCATAAGAAACCAGGTTGCATCTCATAATAGCATTGGTAGAGTTTTAAGCATTGAGGGAAGGATTCACTAAAGGTTTAGTGGTATTAAAACGTGTGCAAACGTTATTCCACGTGCTAGTAAGGAGTACAAACTCCAGGGAATTAGGACTGCAAGTCTTCAGCGTGTCACAATGCGCCACCTATCCATTTAAAGCGTTTCCCTCTGATGAATATGTAAAGTAGGGGGATCTCATAAGGGGCACAAAAAAATGGGATGAGGAAATGCAAATAAATGAATGCAGTGGGCGCACTGCATTTCATCAAACCTGGAACTGTTTGCGGTGATTGTTTTAGCACCGGAAAATAGCACGACTGACAAGCAGGTGCAAACACACACACAGAGATCCGTAGAGTAAATGTTGACACAAAACACAGCAGAGATGAAAAAAAGGCTCCAGTTAACCTTTCTAGTATAACAAAATAATTCAAGTAAAACAATAGTCAATATTAACAGACACTGAGTGAGAAAATAAAGTCTGAGTAAACTGTGTTCGTGGGAGAGAAAAAGATCCAAACCCGAGGCAGTGCGTGTGGAGTCTGGTGATGCTGCGGTGGAGAGAGGACGCTGTTACAGCCGCTTTAGTGATGTTTTGACCGTCAAACTCTCTCTCTGTTGCCTTGATGGAAGGAGCATCAGGCCAGAATCAACTGATCAGATTGACGCAGTGATGGCACAATGTTCACATTTGAGAGTGTGGTGACACAGCGCTACTCAGGAGCTCAAATCTGCTGAATGATGGTCATTAACTGAGCTTAATGGCAGATCAATAGGACGGATTCTGTCCAAATCTGCCTGTTTTTATGGACTGATCAGAGCTAAGTTATTTGTTTATTTAGTTTCATACATTATTCAATTTTTGTGCAGCAGACAGAGAAGTCCATCTGCCTTTGATTTAACTTTCTCAAATGTCATTGTGTGCTTCTGTGCACTCACGTCTTCACATTGACTGAGCAAAATTCTCATTTAAAAAGAGCGGTCTCCACCACTTCTGCATGTGCACTAATCATTGCTGCAATCTTGGTGAATTCCTTGCAGCAGGTGAGGAAACTGCGTCACCAAAGGATTTAGGAATGCAACTGGTTTACCACCCTTCATTTCAGATCTTTGTGACTCCGCCCCCCAGTGTCTCTCAACTCACAGAAAAATAGAATCTGAATCAGAAATACTGTGGTAATCTCAAGGAAAAAATTATTTTGTTGCAGTGGCTAAAGTATTAATAATAAAAAGGTGAAAAACAAAATACAAGCAAAGAACAGAGAAACATGGTCAAAAAGTACAAAAATAAAAAGTAAACATGGAGACCAAGACAAGGATTATATTAACAAAAAATGAAAATTAGGATTAAATTAAATATGAATAATCAGGACAGCAAAAATACACAAAACTAATCCAAATACAAGCAAATGGACAGAAAAATAAACAAAACAACCGTAGTAACACTCAAAATTATTCTAAAAATATGCTAAAATACAAAAAATACACAAAAAGGATGACAAAAATACACAAAAGGACTCAAAAAACAAACTACATGACTACAAATATACAAAATTACAGCAAAAACACACAACCCATTTGTTATTTTCTTGATTTAATGCCTTGTTTGGTCTTTATTCTAAATACTTACTTAAATGTTGATCATGTGACCCTTGGATCAGACTTTCACATTCTTATAGACCCCTTTGTGATGAAAGTTGCCCATCGTTGATCTGTGGTGTTTAAGTCTTATGTGCAATGTTGTAAAAGTTGCCCACTGCTTGGTTATCTGTGCTACAGCTGTTAAAAGATTGATGTTGGTATTTGTGGTGCAATTTAGTAGCTCAGTTTAAATGTTCTTTAAAAATAAAAAAAAGGATGAATGGTTCATTAAAATGTAGATGATTTAGTGAACTCAGAGAAAGACAGAAACCATTTATCTGATCCCTTTAGATGAAAATGGCTCAGCAATCTGTGTAATCAGAGCCTATTAATCAAAACTAAGTTGATTATTGTCACCAGATTCATCTGAACTGTATTATTAACTGTGTTATTGTTTTTTCCTCTCCTCCATATCTTGCAGATTTTTGTGCGTGCTTTAATATTTGTGGAGGAACATGTGCTGCAATTCTCACATTTTCCCCCTCTTTGGTATTGTTCTCCATTCCTTTCTTTTTACCATCGTTCAAAGAAAATCAAATAAAAAGACAAATTCAAGTTTATATCTGAAAGATAAAAGGCCAACCATTCTAATCTGAGACAATGAACTCAGTTCAGTTTGTCAGTTTATGTTCGAATATAAAATGCAAGATTACAATAATTGCTTTCATTACAAAGGGACAATGATGTTTTTGTCAGTGTTTCACATAAAAAAAAGCTCTTAACAGCAGACGTTTTGAGACACAGTGATAAAAGCTCAGGCGGTAGAAATCAGTTTGATTTCAAAACCACATAAAAGCTTCCGCGGAGTTTGGGAGGCTGGGGGGTCAATGCCCCCCTAGTGATCAAAAGTTTTCATTTAAGTTTTCCCAAATTAATTCAAAAAAATGTATTTATTAATATAATGTACATAATATACAAACATTTTAAGTGCCAAAACCACAGTGACTAGAAAATGATAAAAATGGCAATATAAAATTAAAAATTCACCAAATAAAATCAAGTAAAAAAGTTTTAAAGGACCGCAGCACGATGACATTTGACCCTCCTGCTTCCCGCAGTAGCTCAGACACTGCATTGTTTACAACATGGCGGACACCGCGGGTGCTCCGTAGACTAACTAAGAGGTCTGTTGTTTGTAGTGATGCACAGAGAAAACAAGCGGCTGGAACAGTGTACGAGCAAACACCGCGCTCAGTGCACCCTTGTCTGTATATAAAGTGGTGGAGTGGGCAGTGTTGTTCTAATCTACTCCCCCCTTTCCCTACAAAATCGGCATCCCCTGGCCACCACGGGTGCACACATCAGCATTCAACGAAGGCAAAGTTACTTTGTTAGAGACTTTTAGGGCCTGTGTTATGAATCTAGATTGGATTAATCTCCGTTAGCTGGCTTCAACTAACCAAACATTCTCTCTCAGAGAGGAGCTGCCCTATGACCGTGGATCACCTATGATCACATCACGCTAATTTAAGCCAAGTGATTACAACCTCGCTAATTGCGCGTCCACATGAAGGAGTGCAGCGTCTGACCAATCAATGGAGAGAACTGGCAGACTGAGCGTCTTCACAATGAATAGAGGAGATCTTAAACAAACATAATGAATATAACTCAATGATGAAAGCGAAGCGCAACAGTGTTAGTGCAGCGCACAGCAGGAGGCGGTGCTTTTATACTCGCTCAGATCTGATCCACCTCATAACTTGGTACCCATCAGGTTGCTGAAGTTCAAAATGATCAAAAATTAAAATCCATCATTCAGACCAAAGACAACCCTGTTGTTACAGAAAAGGCAGGAATGAGAGAACTCAGACAGGAAGCTGCTGACACTGTTAATGTGTAAAAGCGGTGAGATTATAGATTATATTAATCCATCGGATGATAAACGGACAGCGCTCTAATCAGTTAAACTTTATTACAGCACACACGTGTTTCAAGTAGACCTCTTTCACAATGGGATGAGAGCACATTGTGCATGGTCCTGGTGATAATGTCAGCCCCACCATAATGTGGTGATGATATGATCTTTCCTGCAGCACCACCATCAGGTCAAACTTTCAGTTTTAGTTAGAGTATCTTGAAAATCTTTCATTCAAATTCTAATTCTAATTAGGGATGCACATTAATGACTCAGAATAAACCATATTGATTAATGTTGCTGGCTCCACTTTTCCTGTCATAAACATTATTTTACTACTTTAGTTTAGAATGCCTCAAAATCAGGGTCCTCCTTAACACAATCCTCTTTCTCAGACACATTCTCCTCTAAGTCACTTTCACTGTGAAAGAGCTGTTCCAAAACGAGAGAGTATGCAGACTGCAATACACACAGAGCTCAATAAGGAATGATTTGGATAAATGGCTGCCATGTAAGCTTTTATATGTTTGCTCCTCCCTTAGTTTGTTTGAACTACCATTGTCCTAAAATTGCTTGGGGTCAAAGAAGAAAAAGAGAAACACCAATGCGTCCAATAAGCGTTCAGCACATTGGAGAAAAAAAATATCATCATGATAATTTTACGCCTAATGTGAAATAAGGAAAAATAAGGAAACTGTTGTTTTTTGAATGATTTACATTGAATAGGGTCAAAATGACCCCAAGGATAATAGGAAAGTTAAATAAAAGTTTACCTGTGTAAGAACAACTACACTTGAAGCTTGATGGTTATTCAATAAACACATCTCATCCAGTGAGAGATTTGATTCTGATCATTTTTTTCTATGGTAAATTACTTCATTAAAGTGCAAGATTTTTTGAGTGAGCACTGGGCCCACTTACAGGAAAAGCCCATACATGAAGAACTGAATGTATAAGTAATAAATGAGACTCTAAACATAGTACCTTTAATTTATTATAATTTATATCAAGGATTTTTCTAGATTTATAACATTTGTTATTGATGGATTATCATTCTTTTAATAGATCTCATTGATGTGCCAATATTTCTTATTATAATGTGCTATAAGGACATTACAAACCACACCATGCAAAGAATGCTGATAAATAGAAATCCCGTAAATAGCTTCGTTCTCTTTGATTATAAATACATTGCTTCTGGTCAGATGATGATATACCGTAGTTAATTACAGTTTCATAACCATTTGCTTGTCTCTTATTAGACTGTTTACAAAACCATTCTCTATTGGCGATGGCTACAGTGGAACTCCTGTGGAGTTAAAAAGAGAAATGGAGCATAGAAGGTAACAGAAAGTCCTTTGTTCTGGGAAATCAATGAAACTCTTAGGCTCATTGACGCACAGCCACTGATTCACCAATTGATTTTCTATGTGTGAGCGTGCGGTGAAACGGTGAGACAGCTGACACGTCCGTTTGCATGCTTATACCTGTTTGCCACATTAGCGTTCTTATTCAATGGCCTAGTTTACTTGCAGCCTGTAAATTAAACTCCATTCCAATGAAGTCCATGTGGAACACTTTCTGCCGGCTCAGCACTATCTTCCTTCCCCAGTGGGTTGCTATGTAGACAAAGATACGCTGCATATGCTAGCACCAGGTATAGCCTACATTATCTACCTTTGAAGTTTTATCTATATATAACTTTTTCACACTGAACTATAATTTTCAATTAAAATTACAGCAGAGATGTTTGTCGATAAAGATATTGTTCTCCCATGAAATCTCAAAGTGCATTATCAGTGTTGAAAAGGGAATAGATACAAATCTGTTAAAGCTTCAGTCTTTTCTCAGGTTCAAACTATTTGTTCCATCTCAAGCTGCTCAAAGAAATAAAATTCACTTAATTTCATGCAGGCACAGTCCATGTCATGCTCACAAATGCAGACTTACACCGTGCAATTTACCCTCCTCTTCATTATTATGATCACACTGTTTTTCTACTCTGGCCTCTATCATCCCGGTTAGCGTGATGCAAATTGAAATGATTGATTTCTACGGCTTTATTGTGAATAAAAACTTGTCCAGAATGAAAGTACTTGTTTTAAAAAAAGAAGAAGAAGAAGTGTTACCCTTTCTTTCCTGGCTTCTGTTTTATCACAACTCAGTAATTAAACAGTAACTCCCCATTGGGCAAAAACCATTGACACCTGTGGTGTTATTAGCTATTTGTTAATTTCCTTTTTTTATACAGAAACCTTTGGAAGTTCGAGTTACTGATCATTCACACTTTAAAGGCTAAAAAATAAATAGCAATGAATTATGCAATCCGGATTTGATCTGAATGGAACTCGGTGAGGTAATTGATAAACCAACCTGACATATCTTTATAAAGATGAGTCAATTACAAAGCAAGGATTTTTCCCTTTCAAAATGTAGACTGCGTAAGGTCTATCTTTGGTTATTTTTTTTGTTATAATCCGTTAAATAGTTTTGACTTAATCCTGACAGACAAACTAAAATAAAAATAGATGTCGGTGAAAATATGTTGAAGGTAGAAATTACCGCCCAAAAGTATGAATTTGAATTTATGAAATTTTGCCAATGATGAGAGAAAGGGATTATTCTTTTTTAAACTGTTCCAGAATAAATATGTTATTCCAGATCCCACTTTGAAATGTAGTGCAATCATCCATGGAATAAGATCTATCTTTGGATATAATGTTGTCAAAATTCGTTAATCACTTGTAATATGATGTTATTCATATTATTATGTTATTACATTAAATCATTTTATTGAATCTGTGGTCAAATCACTTGTTTATTTGCAATATCACTTTATTTAGGATGGAAATGTAAACACTTACCCAACACTGATGTTTGAAGTGAAAGTCTATTAGGAACTGATAAATCAGGATGTTTTCGGATGTTTTCTTTGTGATTGGATGGGCTATTGACTTTTTCTTATAGTTTGGCATAAAAAAAAAGTGATTTGCTTATTATTGAAAGACTGATCTTTATTATAATTGTTGTAATGTTTAAAAAACATTCAAATTAAATGTGTCACAGGCTTTAAAAATATAGCAAATGAAAAGAATAAACTCTAAACAAAGAATGAAAGAAAGATAAAAGAAAACGTGCAGAATTAAATAAAAGACTGTTAATTAAATACGGAATAAATACAAGTGAACACATTACAGTGGGGAACAAATAATATAATGTAATATAATATAATATAGTTATTATTATTCAGAGTTTGGGTTTATCGTCAGATGGGCGTGGCCTTTGAGGTTTGATTGACAGGTGATTTGGCAAATTACCTGTAACTACGAGCAGTCACCGACTTGCAGACTGAAAACTCGATGTAAAGAAGTGTCTGGGAATAAGTTGCTCTTATTGACATTCATAAACGTGTTTTCTTGCTGATTTTCAGCCAGAACTGTCCACACGGCCTCCAACACGAGTTCAGCAGCTGGTAAGTTGATTAGCATCTAAGCTAATTAATGAAACTATGACACTCTTTGTTAAAGGTGTGCTTTGCTAACATGTAGCTTGCGCGGTAGCTTAGCTTGACTTGATAAAATTAAATAGTTACACAAATATTCTTTGCCGTAAGTCATTTTATTTGTCATTTATTTGGTAAATTAATACGTGAGCCCGTGGTTCCAACTGCGCATGCGCTCTTACATAAATCACCGTGTCAACTATTTTGTAATTATTTGTACTTTGTCAAATAAAATTGTTTTATTTAAACTTGAAACATCTACTTAGAAAATACATAAATTGTTAATTCATCATAGGTAAAGCTTATAAAATATGTAAGGTGTTATTGGCCAAAACAAGAAATAAGGTCCCTGGTGAGACTCTCAGGCCTATGATTGGACCGTTTGCAAACATGTTTTTTGTAGCCGAAATGTTAGAAAATGTGAATACATTTTTAAACTCTTATTCGCTGTTCCTTGAGAGACCAAGTGTCAAAGTCAAGGGCCGAGGACCAAATCCGGCCATTTAGAGCTCCCTGTTTGGCCCGCAGAAGCAGGGAAACATGACAGAGATGAGAGAAAAAAAATAGTCATTTTGTAAATTACCTCATAAATCAAGTCTTCCAAATTCACAAATTCAATGAAACTATTTAACTAAATATTTACAGCAACTTGTATTTTTCCCGTGCCTACGTGACTGCTGTCCTTTTTTATTACAAATGGGGGAAAAACACAGCGTTCCTCTAAATTACTCACAAAAATTAGGAATTTCTAAAGTGACTTCAATGCACTTTGTGTTAACATGAGAGAACATATTTAATGTGACTCTCTTTCAGCAGCCCAGTCAGTAATAGGCCTGTACAATATTATTTAATGAATTACCGAAATATTTTATTTATTTTATTTTATTCTGCATTGTACGAGCATTCGAACATTCGAACAATGCGGAAGATAAAATAAAATACCGGCAACCTTTGTGGTCGGATGGTTGCCGGTTCGAATCTCACCCGGGCCATCGCTGTGGGATGTTGAGCAAGTCCCTTAACCCCTAACTGCTCCCCAGGCACCGCAATATGGCTGCCCACTGCTCCTCTGGGATGAGTTAAATGCGGAGGACACATTTCAAATTTGTAATAACATATATGACCAATAAAGGCGAAAGCCCCGATTTAATCTTAATCTTTAATCTTTAATTCATATTAAGTCTGGGCAATATATCGTGATTCAAGATATATTGAGTTTTGGCAATACAGAAAATGACAATATCGCCTATATCGAGATATGTCTAAATTTAATTTTAACTTATTTTTACTTATATACAATCACGCAGTACAAATCACATCTTGCAAGTATTTAATATTATTCATAAAGTACAGTCAAACAGTGTCCTTCTTTAAAACTTTTCCATATTTCTGAGATATAGATTTTATAGTTTATTTTGTATTAAAATACTTCATGAAACTAAGTATGTTTTTTTTTTTTTACCAATTTGAGCCTTTTTTTGCTTATTTTTTAACATTTTTCTGCAACTACACCAAACTTACCATATTTTACCCTATTTTAGTCACTTTTTCTTGCCATATTTTTCTTCCTTTTAATGCATTTTTGCGACATTACTCCCATTTCTGCCACTTCTCAGTCAAATTTAAATGTAATTTCTGCAATTTTTTTTTCACCTTTAACTCACTCAGTGCCATTGACTCGTCAATTGCGTTTTTTCACGGCGATTACTAGAATACACCCTAGCGGAGGTCCCTCATCAATATCTGAACTGTAGTGTGATGTAGTGACCAACTGGTGCCCTGAATGTGGCAGCAGCGCACCTTTGGATGAGAGATTTAAAAAAACTAGAAAATACTGTACTATTTTCCTTTTATTTTTCATTGGCAAATGGTTATTAATAAATCACGGGCCTACTTATTGCAATCTTATTAGCAACCTACAGCACATTAGAAAAACTCTCTTAATTGATCAATTAATGATAACAAGAGGCAACTATTAGTATTCATTAATATGAAGGCTGTATTGAGTAACCTGTGGCCTGGATCTACACTCATGCTTCTATGCATCGCTGTGCGTATTCCCCTGATGTGATGGAGGCTGTATTGACATCCTGGCTACGCTGGTGAGATAAAACTAATTTTTGTAGCGTTACTCTAGGCTACACCGTGCTGTCTCCAGCTTGTCTTTATATCGCTGTTTCCCTTTGGGTGTGTCTTATATAACCCCATTAGAGACTTAAGTGATGCTTTAGCTGCACAATTTGCAGTTTTACACCCTTCCCTCCCTTTTCCCCACCGTCTTATCTCCTCCATCTACTACAGCACCTGTGAGGTTTCAATGAACCCTCTATACCTCTTATCAATGTCTTTCCTCCCTCCGGAGTTGATAATGAATGTGGGAACTTGAGCCAGTTGAAGTGGAACATCTCCCAATGGGAAAAGGTTTAAGTTTTAATTAGCAAAGTTAATGTGGCAGAGTTAGATCAGTGCAGTGGGGGTGAGAGATAGAGAAGTTTCACGTTGGGTTTAATGAGACTCCTGAACCTGACAGTTCATGGTGGACCTCACAAAGATTTATCTAAGAGGAGGTAATGACAGACAGCAGGACATGTCTTTCTCTTTCCGAATCAAATTACTTCTCTCCAGTCTAGATGGTGGCTTTTATAAGGGTATAGATGTGTGCTCATCCTCAGTTTGCATTAAATGTACCCTAATTTTCAATGATTACTCACTTGAGTGCGAGCACAGCCAGCGCTATCAATTAGATGACCTGTTTAGGACGGACTGTGATAAAAGTAGGAACTCGTATACCTGCATTTCTAAGTGGCTCAGGTACCACAGTCATTTATATAAAAAGCTATTTTTTAGCTGATTTGTATTTATCTTCCCTTTTACACACTTCGCTCTTCCTTTCCTTTTCAATTTCGACCTACTTCACTTAATGTCAACTCTGCCTTTTGGTTTTTGTCTGCCACACAAAACTGAGTTCAAAAAGCGACCTTAAAGTTTGCGACTTGTGCATTGAATTAATTCCATTGTTTCCCCAAGGTTTGCTGGATGTTAGCACACATTAGTCACTGAGTACATTGGCAGCACTATTTACAAAATAATGAGTGCCGTTGCATTTTAAAAGAATTAAATAAAACTTTGTGTTTCCGTCTTAGTTGCTATACTTTGTTATTTATCCTAAAAAGCATGTATTTAGCTTGTTGGTGTTTGGTGGGTAAAGAAAATGATACTGATCTGTGTGCATCCATGGATAAATACTTGGGTTTTCAGATTTCCTATCGCGTTGAAGTCCCTCTAAATGCATCACTGTCTGTACGGTAATTCGTTCTTCTACTACAGCTGTATTCCTGTGAGGAAATGCACTCTTATCTTCTTTGCAGCAAACCCAGGTGTTGTTGATTAATATACACACTTAATAAAGCAGAGAACTGTGTACAATTGTGTGAAATCAAATCAGGGTTTTCTAGCTTCAGGGGTCAGTGAAATAAAGTTAGGAAATTACAGTATATCTACGGGGTGTAATAAAATTGTACACATCAATGTAAGTAACCACAAAAACATTAAAATACACAACTCCCATGTTCTCAGGTAATGCATGAATACTTCTATCAACTAATTTAATTTGTGTTTGATTAAATAAAAGCAAAATATCAGCCATTAAATGTCCTTTGAAATTAAGTAATGTTGTTGTAATATATTGTTTTTAAGATGGTTTTAGAAGTCAAAGGGCTTGTGTTGTAATTGATAATAGTTTATTTTGCCTGGTAAAAAATTAATATTTGTACCTGCTTTTTTAAATATGATCTGAGATTTATAATTAATAACAATGTTTGAAAACATTTTCAAGAAATACATTATAATATACATTTGTATTGGCTATTTTTTATTTATTTATTTGCTCTTGTTCTTTTTTCTTGTCAGTGTTATTTATCTACCATTGGCCCCACCCACTTAAGGTTTTGGAGCCCTTCTTCAGACTGATGATGACTATGAAGCCAGTCTAAAGTTTTAGCTCTGCATGTTTTTGTTGTGCAGTTTGTGCTAACTTTCAAGCTTGCAAAGTAACTAAATCTTCACATTATGTGAAGCCCTAATGAGTATGTGTGAAATTTGCCAGTTTAATCTTGATTTATTCAGAAAATGTGAAAAGCTTAGGGCTAACCGATCGTTTTAAGTGAAATAGGAGCTGCTTTGTCTTTAGAATCAGAATCAGACCTACTTTATTGATCCCAGGGGGACATTTTTAAGTAGGATTGTAAATCTAATCAAATTGTTGTTTATACAATCCTGAAGGAATCCAGGGGTAAAGTTGCCTTCTTGTCACTGGTCTTATGATTATGAGGAAAAATGTGTTTCCCTCTCGGGTCTTTAACCCCAAAGGTTTTAAAAAGATTTGAGTGTAAATACTAGCTAAACTAAAGCTACTTAAGTTTTTCAATCAAAGGTTAAGTTGGAGACCAGCTGGAAAAGGCAACTTTTTATAACTCTGTTGTTGTTCGAACAGTATAAATTAAATCAAGGAATTCATTCTAAACAAATCATGAATTGCTAATTTAAAAACAGTGAAAGGAGAAAATACTACATCAGCAGGCAAAATGATGGCTTGGAACTCAGGGAGAAATGCATCGCAGAGCGCTGCCAACAGCAAACTGCCAAAGACTAGATGACAGAAAGAAATATGTGTTGGAATGAAACTTAAAATATATATATATATATATATATATATATATAAAGATATAAATTGAATCATGTCTTTGATAGAATGTGTATTTTACCCCTGAGTTCTCATAAAGCTTTTTGCCTTTTACTCACAGGCTGCATGGTTTTCAAAAAATAATAAAACACAATATTCTCTGTCCTTCCTTTAATCTTTTTCTAGAATAGGTTTTTGATGCAGACAGCTCACCATGGTGCAGGAGGTGGGTGACGGGATAAACCAAGACGTGGTTCTACCGCCGGTTCAACAGAATATACCTGCTGTAAGAGCCGCCTGCATGAATGCTTCCCACTGACATCTTAGGCCACGAGCACTAATCTCCAGGGCTTTGTTTCTGCACAATCACAGGGGAACACACAAACCCCCTTTGTGCTTAAAAGCGTCTGATGTTTTCCAAATTGTGATGTGATAAGTGACTCACACTGGCCAGCTGGAATAAGAACACGTTTCATCGGTGCTGCCAGAAGGAAAATCTGTCACGGTGCATGTTTGAAAAAAGGAGTAAACAAAAAACAAAACTTTTTTCACCATTATATCTGCATGCACATTGTGTGTTGTGCTTTTAATTTGCAGAATGGAGAGTTGTGTTCTGTTGCTTTGGGGACGTTGAGTAAAGACATGAAGATAATCAGGCTGTTTTTGTCCCAATTTTCCCCTTTACAAATGCCAGATCATCTTATAACTTATAAGATTATCCTCTAAGATGATCCACTGGTCTGAGGTGTGTTAACATTAAATTTGTCCTGATAGTCTGCTCTTAAACAGTTCATAAATATTTAACTTATTCAATATTTACAACCTAAACTCCTCGTGTGTGTGTGTGTGTGTGTGTGTGTGTGTGTGTGTGTGTGTGTGTGTGTGTGTGTGTGTGTGTGTGTGTGTGTGTGTGTGTGTGTGTGTGTGTGTGTGTGTGTGTGTGTGTGTGTGTGTGTGTGTGTGTGTGTGTGTGTGTGTGTGTGTGTGCGTGCGCGCGCGCGCGCGCGCGCAAAGCCGACGACTCCCTGAATAAATGAAACCTTAACATTTTATTCAAAGAGAACTTGCTGGAATTTTTACGCGGATGTCAAAGACACATCAAAGCGATCAGCAGATGACTCTGAAGAAGACTGGCAGTTGACAGTAAATTTCCTGAAAAACAGTTGTCTGAATAAATGAAACCTTAAAATAGGATTTAAAAAGAACATTTTTATTTGTTTGTTTTTATTATTTTGTTCGCTGATAGAGACAGGTCAGGAGATGGGCAACTTCTCTAACAGTAGGGGCCACACTCTGGATTTTTTGCTCTATTCTATTACCTATTTTATCATCCCCTTGTAAAAACCATTTTATAAACGGCACTATCAAAGATAAATCGAGATTTGTTTTCCATTTAGACGTTAAAAGCTGTTGACATAAGTGTCACAAAATGATTGTTTTAATATTTATGTTAACCGTTTAAAGTGTGCCCTGCAGTGGGACTCCTGTGAGAATGATCTGGGACTTGGTTTTCGGTGACACTAAGTGACGGCAAATAAAACGGAGTGTGAGAAAGCATCCCTGTCTTAATTATTTGTATTCCCTGTCGAGTTTCCAAACACCGTGGCTGTTGATTGCGCTTCTTTGTGGCTGCTGAATGACTTTAAATCAGATGTCATTTCAGTATCTAAATGTATCCCCTGGAAGGATTTACAAATCACCACAGGGTTCCTCCACCAGCAAAAAGCCTAAAATTAGGTAACTTTTGGGAAAAATCAAAACTCACACATGTTTCTTTTTGATGAAGTCGGTGTGAGATGATTTAAACAGTGTGCAAGCTTCAACTGCGACTAATGAGCCTCTGGAACGTGTGAAAAACATAATTATAAAACTGAGGCACTGAATTCCTTAAAACTCCATGAAAATTAGCGCTAGCTTTGATGGGAGTTATCAGGTTTGTGATCATGCTGAGGTGCAAAAAGTTTGACATAAATTCACTCCGAACTGTTTTCTTTTCATAACTCTATAGCTGTGAAGTCAGCTGAGCACGGACGGACATTAAAGTCCGATGTTTATATACGCGCTGTTTTGTGGGATTTGGTCGAAGGTTACGCTAAAGAACAAAGGTTTACCGTTGCTGGAAAGTGAAAGGAAGAACTTCTGGCACTTTCCTATGCAGCCTGAGATCAGAGGTGACTGATTGTTTCTTCCAAGGAAAAGCAAATTACAGCAATATAAAGAAATACAACAACAACCTGGTTCTAGAAAGCCTGAAACTGCCCGATCCCCTTTCAGCTCTTTTTTTTTTACAGATAAGTGGGATAAAGTTTTTACAGATAAGTGGGGTAAAGTGACAGATGCTGCTGGTTGCCCTTGTCTATGTACATTAACAATGAATAGTGTTTTACTTTAAAAGAAAAATGAATAAAATGCAAATATTATAGGACTGAAACAAAGAAATGTCACGTAGATCTATTAAAACAATTTGATTAAATGTAAAACCTATAATTTTCCCCGCGACCCTGAAAAAAAGGAGCGAGTGAGTTCGATCATGGATGGATGGCTCTATAATTCTACTTTCTATATTTCATCAGATCACTTTACTGTTCATATTTAGGTCACTGAGAAGTAAAATGCAAGTTATTAATATGAATGCTTGATATTTATATTGTGTTTGTAAGTTAGGTTTTAATATTTGTATTACTCATTTTGTGCAGTCTGGCACTATGTGGGCCCTGCATAGTGACCTAGGGCACTTCAAAGGGATCGCTACTTATTTTTACAGACCAAAACCTTTGAAATGGTCTTATTAGAAAAAATAATTTTTGCACCATATTCATTTAACTTTTAAAAACAGGACTACTTTACTGTTTCAGTGCTTGTGTTCCGCCATCTTAAAATCACACGTCACAAGACCCAACAGCCTCTAAACATCCTATTAATTATCATGGGAGTGAAGCATTCAGCCTGCTTTTTAGATCATTTAGCAGTCAAAATTCCTACTTATGCTGCTTTTGGTTGCTCTAGAAAAATCAGGAAAATGTAAACCTGTTTTGTTCACAGAAAGAGGATAAACAAAATCTGTGACCCGAAAAAAAATCTGTGAACACAGGACCTAAAGCAGAGAAGAGCGTTCCTTAGGGACCTAAAAAAACAAGCGTCACCGTTGATCTATTAGCAAAATGTAAATACGGTGCCGATTATTTTGGTTATATTGAACTTTCAGCACCAATTCTTTTTTGTGTCGTTGAAATGTCATTTTGGACTAATGGGCCCACCCACTCTTCAGTCAAAGAGGGGATTTAAAGTTTCCACTGTTATTAAATTATCTTGAACCAATCTGTGGTAATGTCATTGTCCTGTGACATCCCATTGTTTAATTTAGTTTTTAGCTAAATATTTATGTGATATTATTTTATGTTTTTATTGCAAAGAAAAAGAGCTCTCCTAACAGACATTTACTCTCCCTTAAATAGTGCATGGCTGATCCTCTGGTGGCTGAAGTTATCGAGTAAATCACGGACAGTTGAAGGACACACCCAAAAGGACTTCTATTCTCAGGGTTTGTGCATCTTCAACAGTCTCTGATTTGCTCGTTAACTTCAGCCACCAGAGCGTCAGCTGCACACTTTTTAAGGAAGAGTAAAGGTCCCTTAGGAGAGCTCTTCTCTGCTTCATTGTCTACTACCAAACCACAGAGTTGGAACTGTTGCCCCCAACTGTTTGTATCGTCTTTCCGTAAACAAAAGAGGGTTACATCGGCATCTTTAACTTTTCCTGATTTTTGTAGAGCAACCAAAATCAACACAAATGGGCATTTTGACCGAAAAAGCTGCGTAATTATCTAAAAAGCAGAATGAATGCTTCACTGCAATAGAAAGCAATGGAATGTTTACTGGCAAATGGGTGATCCCGTGATTTCAAGTTGGTGGAACACAGGCTCTAAAATGGTAAAGTTGTGCCATTTTTAAAAGTTAAACAAATATGGTGCTAAATAATGTGCTTTGTTAGGCATAGATCTTCTAATAAGTACATTTTAAAGGTTTTAGGCCACATTTGTAAAAACAATGGCAGAATCCCCCTCTAAAAATGTGGCAAATGAGGAAACGAGACCATAGTAAATATTGAGTGACCGTCATATCATCGGCATCAGATTAAAATCAGATGATAATTGCTTTACACATGCACATGTATTTCCTTCTAGTGTATTTTGATCTGTTTTCCACAATTGACTTTTTACGCTACAATAGTTACTTGAGCTACTTACATTTGTCATTTAAATCATTTCCTCCAAGCACATTTATCTTCTTTACTCATAGTTTGTTTCCAGCTTCGTCATCAAGTTAATGTTTTGTCTTAAAATCGACTCTCATGCCTCATTTTCTGGAATCAAACCTCATCCTTTAATGAGGCCAAACTGCCATTGATTCTCGGAGATCGATTGGCTATTCAGGTCTGAAGTGGTGATCACTCTGCACCCTAAATAGCATTGTACCTATAGCGTGATTATCAAGGGTTGCTGCAGTGACAAGCTATGCCTTCCCCTCTCTGCACAGGACACTATGCAGGGTATTGTTGTACAGTAAACTGGACACTCTAGTCTCAATATCCTATTTTCACACAAAAGAGAGAAGAGATGAAAGATGACGCACAGGCAGGAAATACCACTCCAGTGTCAGTAGAGCTCAGGAGGTAGGAAATGAATGAGATCCATCCCCTTAAGGTCCTTTCACTGTCTTTTTTCTACACAATGACTGAACAAATATTATGCAGTACAATTATTACTATAAACAATCAGGTCCTGTGTATGTGGAAGTTAAACAAGTTTGACCAAGAAACAGTCGTTAATTTCACTAATAATATCCAAAATATTTGCTGCATCACTTACTTGACCTGCGTTGACACCAGGGTTGGGGTCAATTATAAATGTAATTGATAATTGATTACAATTATGACGTGATTGTAATTTTAAAAATATGTTGCTGTTGGAATCCTAATTGAGTTCAGATATTTGACATTGTAATTGTCCTGTAAATTCTATAAAAACTGGTAATTATAATTTAAGTAAAGAATTCTATGACTTACACATACGTAGTTAACAACTATTAAATATGTTTCATATAAACTTCCCAATACTTGTCAAAAAATTTTAATCTTGGAGTATACTGACAGAAAAAAGGCTCAGACGCCCACACTAAATATATGGGACTGTAGACAAATGATGACTGAAAAATATTCCATTCTTTTTTACTAGATTAGATTAGTTTATTATTTAAACTAGAAAATACTGTATTATTTTCCTTTTATTTTTCATTGTTAAAAGAATCCCTTGATAAACTATTCAAAACAATGCAATTTAACTAAAAATAAATCTTGAATGAAATAAATAAAGGAATAATACAAATGAAGAAGAAGCCTATTAATTTAAATTCTGGTTCTATAATAAAACAATGCAAAACTGCATAATAGTTCTTTTTCTTTTTAAAAGTGCAACTGAAAATGTATTTTGTGCCTTAACAATTGGACTTAAAAAAAAAAAAAAAAAAACTTCATTGCACTGATTTACGTCAGATATTTGTTTGAACTAGCACAGGGCACTGGTAACCCAGTGATCGGTTGGCATGCAGCTAAACTAGCAGTGAAGAAGAGATGCTATGCTAGCAGACAGAGCTAATAGAAAAACGTGACTTTTACAGATATTCACGTAATATTACAAATATTCTTTCGGTGCTAAAGGGGTAAGGAATCATTTATTAACATGTAAGAGTAGAAGCGGCCAGAAAGAAAATAGTAGCAGAAATATGCAGTGTCCTCTGCTGTTTAAAAAAAGTACTGCGATTCAATTTTCAATCGTGATACCTATGAATCGATTTTTAACTGCCTTACGATTAATCTTTACATCCCTAATTGTAATGGTAATTGGTCACTGTCGTCATAATTTAGTTGTAAATGAACATGGATAATTGAAGATGCAATTGTAATTGAGCCCAATGCTGACACTTACTGTTATGTGCACTACTGATTAGTCCATGTTGACTTGGATTTAGTCAAACCATACCAATGAAAAGTTCAAAATGAATAAAGGCTCTGCATACATTTGCAGTTTAAATCGCTCCTATTTTTAATTAATCATGCAAATAATGAAGGCAAATAACATGATGAGCAAACACATTAGCACCCGATTTCATCCTGGCCTCTCCAGTGTCAGAGGTGTCTAAAAGATTTAATCACTTTGACCTTTATGAGTTTACAACAGAACTGTTGTGACATTGTTATTTGAGTTAATGAAAATCTGCATGACATCTTGTTTTCTTTCCTGTCAGCTGTCATGGGAACTGAGGATCAAGAGAAAGCTGAAGAATGTTCCGACCTGTTTGGGCAAACGCAGACCCGTTATGGTGCAGGGCTGCTATCAGTGCACCCCTGAAAGTCTGGTGGTGAGTGCACGATCACGGAAAAAAATTGAATTAAAATTACAATTAGTTGTAAAAATTTAAAGCAACTTGACTTTGTTGTAGAAGTAACTCTTGGTTTTCAGATAAAATCTAATGGAATTAAAACTATAAAGCTGCATGGTTGATCTTTTTTTTTTTTTTATCAGATAAAGACATAGTGTAGGCCACAGAGATCAATTAATCAAAGGTCATATGCTTGAGAAACAAGATGCAAAAGGTTGAAATTGCTGCTCGAAAGTTTTTGATTTCCACTGTAAACACTCCATTTATTGACATTGTGGGAAGAGTTTTGTGTAATGCATTGTGGGATGAGGAGTACAGTAGATGGATGCTTAGAAATGTTTTTACTTCATTCTTGAAATGTTTAGTGTTTCTTCACCAGACAAAGAGGACAGTGATTTGCTGAACTCCATTTTTGTTCTAATTTGTTCCCAGTATTCCCTGTGATATCACCTCACTCCGCCAGACATTTAATTCAAGTCAGATTTGGATATTTTTGTGTAAGCTCTGAAATAAACAGCGGTAATTATTTTGTTAGGAAGTCAGTTTGGCAGAGTTTTTGGGGGCAAACACAAAAAAAAATATGTAAAAACACTTCGATGTATTCGTCGCCTGGAGCATTAAATTACTCAGTCTGACCACTGAACTCACATTGACATCATTGTAAGATTATTTAAAGAGTTACTCAAACCCAAAGTTTTTAACTGACGTGTGTCTAGGCAGGAAATTCAAAAAATGTCTTATTGATTTAAATGTCTTATTGATTTAAATGTTCTTATTGATTTTAAACAATTGAATGTTTTATCATGTAAAGCACATTGAGTTGCCTTGAGTATGAAATGCGCTATATAAATAAATTTGCCTTGCCTTGCCTTGCCTTGCCTTGATTATGGGCGTGGCTCCTGGAGCAGTTAAGACACACCCAGTCTATACTTCAAACTCTCCAAAGAACAATCTATGCTATGCTAACAAGCTACACAATACTCACTATACCTTCTTATTCACAATTTTCTCAATCCAAACTACTCCCACAGATTGCCAAGCCACATTCTCAGCCAATATCAAAATTCTATTGTAATAGTCGGGTTTCAACCCATAGAGGGCAGTCACCCTGACATTTTACAACAAAATATTCCAAATTGAAATTTTGTGCCTAAAATGTCAAGAGTTAAATAAGATACATTCAACAACACTACTTCATACCAAAATACATTTGTTTTCAGTCGAAAAATATGGTTTTGAAGTTTAGTTCCTTTTTAAAGAAATAGCAAAATGACTCAGCAGAAATCTTTCTCAGGGATGTAACTACTGACATGAGAGGTTTGCTATTATAAGGGGCTAAAACATTATAAGTTCAATTGTATGTTTCTTCCCAGCGCACTAAACCTGACCAAAGTGACTTCTTAGGCTTCCGTGACTTGCTGAGTATCAATGAGAAACAAACCAGGTAGTGATAACATTTTATTCTAAAATGCTTGTGTTTTAGTCAATCACGCTTCAAACACTTACAGTATTTGAATTGGTTTTTTTTCTGTCACAGGTATCGAGGCTGGCTGGTCCGAAGGATCTGTTGTGCTCTTTTTGTGAGCGGGTGCAAGGTTTACCCAAGTCCAAGTCACAACAGGCAGGAGAGAATCAGCAACAGGTACCTGAGGGGATGGAGCGGCTGCAGTCCACATGCCAGTCGAGAGTAAATAGAAGATAGGCAGAGATATAGTTTGTACAAATCAAACCGGCTCTCATATTTCTCAAGGGAGGAGAGGATAAAAAAATGAAAAGAGATAAGGAACACAAGCAAAGATATAGAAAAGAGGATTAGTATGGGCACTGTGTGAGTGAATGAAGACAAAAGCACAGATTTAAGATGTTTTTCCTGTATTTTTGTCAGTGTTGATTATGTAGCTGTTGTTTTCCCTCATTCTGTGTTATTGAATTTAACCTTTAGGTAACCTTCTTACTCAGGGATGCCGTTGTTGTTATTTTATACCAGAAGGCTGCTTGTGTTTGTGTGAGAGCACCACAAAAGAGGCTTTCTGCCATCTTTAGCCTATTGTCCCGTGACCATGTGTTTCAGGGTGAAGGAGGCGCTCGCAGCCAAGCACAAACCACCCGAGGGGGAAAACAGCCAAGGGCAGCTACATTTCCTCCCCCTCATTAATACCTGCATTTCCTCTGGACTCATAAGGTTGGTGGGTTTATTCATGGCCAATGTGTGTGTGGGAGGGTGGGGGGGTCCAGGTTGAGGGTCGGACAGTTCAATTTGTTGTTGATTTGCTCATAACATGCTCTGACATATCGATTTAAAGCTACATATGAATAACATTATAACTATTGGATAAGTACAAGTAACAACAAAAACAAGTGTCTTCCATTAAAGGGAAATTTGTCATTATAAATTACTTGTAATTAAACCTAAATTCATAATTCCTGCAACTGTATAATTAAAACCTAAACATATTATTCAAAAAGAAGACAGAAAGAACCTGCTGGAATTATTACACGGAAGGCAAGGAAACATCAAAGCGATCAGCAGACGACGTCTTTAAAGAAGAGGTAGATCAAAGTAAATTTCCGGAAGAACAGTTGTTTTAATAAGTGAAAACTTAACGTGTTATTCATAAAGGAAGGAATTATTGCACTGAAGTCAAAGAAATATCATGCGATCAGCAGACACCTCTGAAGAAGACTGGCAGTTGACAGTCGAAACATGTCAGGATATCACAGTAAATTTCCTTAAGTTGTCTGAATAAATGAAACCTTAATTTATTACTAAAATCAATTCCTTTTTTAATGAGTTTTGATGTATTTACCCTTATTGTTCTGCAATCAATAATAATAATTATAAACATTTTATTTAAAAGCGCTTTTCCAGACACTCAAAGTGACACATGAATGAGTCACTGTTTAAGTGTTGTTGTTCAATCACAATGACCATGAGACTCATCGAGTCAGTTGGTCTTCAACCATTATGTTCATCCATGTCCTCGATGAGTTTAAAGAAACAGTCCTCTTCAAAGGCAGAAAAATCGATTACTGCACCTCTTTGAATGGAACGTGAATTTATCATTTTCTGTTTTTTATATCCTACATGTGGAGAACAGACCAGATACTGACTGAATTTAGCTCTTTGTTTTGGCAGTAGCTGCTGTGAGAGAGTGGGAATCCAGAGATTGATATAATCTTACTAAAAAGCAAGAGACGTCTGTGTGTGTGCGCGTGTGTGTGGAGCAAATATCTCCCCTCAGGTGCGAGTTCGACCTGAAACTTGTCAACGGGTTCCAAATACCCCAAGTGTGTGTATCTGTTATTTTGGAGTAATTTGGTCATTTCAAAATGTTTATTTTAATTTTATTTAACTTCTGGACGACCCCGAAATGAAACCTATTCAACTTTTGACCACGGGGTGTGAGGGGGCGCTAGCGCGCCATCTATATCTATCACCACTTCCGGTTCCGGGTTCATGACGTGTGTTTGGGTTAAAAAAAAAAAAAAAGTCAATATTAAAAATGTTTTTGTACCACATTTAAGTTAATATTACATGGTTATTTAATATTATTCCCGTGATTCCAAACTTACTTTAAATCTCGGGTCACAGACTTCACTTCCTCCTTCATCTCCATGAGTGTGGACAGTGACTGTGCTGACAGTCATTAGCCGATTATATCACAAAAATTCTGATTCTTCAGACAGAGGAATGTAACGTTTTTGTGAGCGGATGGGTCCACTATGATTATTGTTTGTTCTGCACAACGGTGAGTTTCTTCTTATATTCTTCTATGTGCTAAGAAAGATGCTAGCAGCTACAATGTAAACAAACACACACGGCTGATGCGCGTGCGTGCGTGCACTACATCGGATCACACACACAGCATTATATTATCTCTATCTAATCGTACTACTACCGTATTATTGTTATTGCTATTCTTATATTATTCTTTTTTTGTATTATTCTTTTATCTCATAGTTACTGGTATTCTCATTGTATTATTTTTTATTGCTATTACCTTATTATTTTATGTTATTGTTTTTATTGTATTATACTTACTGGATTTTCATTATATTATTTTGTCATTGTTATTGTATAATTTTACTATAGTATTAGAGTTATTGCTATTCTTATAATTACCATTACATTCTTTTTCATTATTAATATATATTTTTATTATCATTACTGGTGTTCTCATTGTATTATTAGCATTGTTATATTATCATTATATTACCTTATAATTATTTAATATTGTTTATTATTAATATTGTTTTTAGTGCATTATATTATTTTGTTATTGCAATTATTAACATTAATATTACGACATTACTTTTATTACTATTACTACTTTCACTATTCATATTATATCCCTATCAACATATTTATTTTTATCAGGGCTCTACACAAACTTATCCAGTGGTGGCACTGGTGTGACAAACTAACTGTGTTAGTCGAGGGGTTGTACAGCATAGACATACATGCTGATGAATAGTTGACTTAACTGGCTACCGTAGTTACCGTGTCTTTCTTAACAACCTGCGTCGGATTATGTGCAAGAAGTGCGCGCGGAGGAGATGGCTGACACACACACACACACACAGTATTTATAATAAAAACTATACTAAATGAGTAAAATAAAACTAAAAACTAAACAATATTTATACAAAAGGTACACAAAATAACAACAGAAATGAATACAAATATACAAAAAGGCTCCAAAAACACACAAAATTACTCCAAAACACATACATTACAGAAAAATACACCAAACAACAAAAAACTTATGAAAATGACTCAAAATACACAAAACTAAATATTTATACAAAAATACACAAAATAACAACAGAAATGAACAAAACTACACTATAAAAGATACAAAAATACACAAAAAGATTCCAGAATCACACAGCAATGGCAACAAAAAACAATAATTAAACAAAAAATGCACAAAAAGACAACAGAAAGATACAAAAATACACATAATGACTCCAAAAACATACATTACAGAAAAATACATTAAACAAAAAATATAAAAATGAGTAACAAAAACAATTATTATACAAAAAAATGCACAAAAACACAACAGAAAGATACAAAAATACGCAACTATACCCTTACGCTCCCATATGAATGCATACTTCCGACGGGCATTGTACTAGTAGGAATAATTGACCATGAAGGGAAAATAAACAATTACCCTTTTGTTCTCCTGTTTCAATGATAAAAGCAACAGACGTTCAATCTTTGTGATTCTCCACATCCAGAATTATTAATCATAACAGTGGGAGTCTCCCGATTATCAGGTCTAACATCTGCCTGTCATAAATCACAAGAGGCCTGATTTACTAAAGGTCTGTGTGTGTGTGTAAAAACATGGGCAGACTTGACAGTGCAAGCAAACAGGAGTTGCTTTTGATCTACTAACCTACGTCTACTGACGATGGACCATATGTGTTAAACTTAAGGCCCGGGGGCCTAATCCAGCCCCTAGAGCATCCCCTCCAAATACACAAATTCAATGAAACTTCATAATATTAGCAGGGCTCACAGTTTCACGTGATAGCTGCATTTTTAATCTCAAATTATTGAAAGAACTCTGAATTTTTAAGATCGAATGGGTCTTTATTTGGTCCCTGAACTAACATGAGTTTGACACCCCTGCAATAGGTGATAATGGACTCAGAATTACAATTTGGGACAACATAAAAAAACAACATAAATATATAATTTCAGAATCAGATACTCTTTAATAATCCCAGCGATAAATTACTTTTGTTACGGCTCCAGATATACAGACAACATATATTATACAAGCCGCATCTGTTATGAACAAATATAAATATAACCATACATATAAAAGGTCAACTGTACAGTTTAAATATGTGCAAAAAGAGCAAAATGAAAAAGACTGTCTGTGTCTGAGTCAGGTTAAAGAAGGGGGGTGTCTGACTATTTTAGGGAGGCGTTATAAGAGTTTAATGGCCACAGGCATGAATGATTTCCTGTGGTACATATGGGTAAGAGGAGTCTTGTGCTAAAAGTGCTCCTCACTGGGCCAATGTGTCGTAGAGAGGGTGTGTGACATTGTCCAAGATGGACTGAAGCCTGGACAGCATCCTCCTCTCATCAGGGTGTCCAGCTGTTTCCCCACGACATCACCAGCCCCCCGATCAGTTTGTTTAGTCTGTTGTTATCTGCAACCTCTCTGCCAGAACATGCAAAATACGTTGGCAATCTTAGTCGATCATCCACAGCAAGTGCGCAAACAGTGTTTACATGCAATATTTTGCACATAGATTACCTATTTTTAATTGTGATTTTAATAAATCAGACCCAAAGTTTGCAGCACATGCAGTAAGACACACAATGATCGTAATAAGAGACTCTGGACAGGAAAAGGAAGGAAATGCAGAAAGGATAGAAACTGTGATTTCCTTTAAATTACAAATGAAAAACTGGCCTCATTTTATTGGATCTCAAAAGAGAAACAGTGAAAATGTCTTGCTGTCAGGCGTCTGAAAGTGACTGACAGTTGTGGAGGAGTGATGTTGCCAAACCTATTTTGATTGCACGCTGCATAACGATGTGTGTCAGATAGTAAATTGCAGCTGGGTGGTGTGTGTCCATCAGATCCTGGGAGCATGTTCCTGAATCCACAATCATCGATAAAAATTCTGTAAATGTCTGATGAACTGAAGTTGGAAAATCCTTTTCTTTTCTTTTTTTCTGTTTGCATTCCAGAAGGATTTGCTCTTACAATTCAATTAAAAACACACCCCTCTCTTTTCTTTCAGTCTCTGTTCATTTTTCTTGCTTTCTCTTTTATCCTCAGCTTGTCTTCTCACTGTCTTTCACTCAACTTTACATTTATGTCATGTCTCTGTTAACTCTGTGCTAACTTTTGATAAAGCCCCCATTTCAAGTCATTATTTTATTGGCAGCGGCTCCTTTGCTGCCCCCGAAGTGAATTTATTAGTTCCTAACCCACTTACCTCTCTTGACTAGGCTCGTGGGCTGGGTGTTGCTGAAGATGTTTGCTTCCATGTTTGGCAGTGTTCAAGTTAACCTCAACCATCTGTCGGCTGTGCGCAGAGCTTCCGACGAGGTACAAGTGTTTGTCGATTCATTTTGTGTGTTTGTGCATGGTTCCTCATCCTGAATCTTGACACATTCAAGAGCAGAATGCAAAATTAGATGAAATGGTTACACATCCCACAACAGTAAAGCTTTACCTAAAGTGAGTTTAGAGTCATTGAGCTGTTAGTAGAAACTTTAAGCAGGTGCAGGTTTTTCTTATTTACCATTTATTTTGATTGAATTTTTACTTAATTTCACTTATCAACTTTCAAAAATACAGACTAAACTACATGGATTACTTACATTATTTGTTGTAGTAGGCTGTTGTATCAGAAGTGAGCGTTAAAATGCAGTAGAACAAGGACAAACTACTAACTGTATTTTATTGGGATTGGTATTAAAAATTGTTGTTAACCCGCAATTAAGATAAATAGTTAAATGTTTATTCATATTGTAACACCAGGAAATTAAAGGACTTACCTTTAGTCATACATTTTCAACCCATGTTATGTTGGGACATAAAATTTTTAATGTATAAATTATTATATATAAAAGTGTATGTTGGTTAATAATTATATGCATTTAATTTTTTTATATGCATATGACAACATATATTATACAAGTTACATCTTATAAAGGTATAATTACGCATATATACACACACACATTAGGATGCATCTCATCCTGCAGGAATTCAGCCCTGTTGGACTGAGTTTGTGCAGAAAGGACATTAAGTGTTACTTTAGATCTCAAGTTGAAAAACACTGAGCATCCAAATGGGTTTGTTTTTTTTTTTTGTTGTTTGCTAGTCATTGCAGTTAGTTTTAAATTAAATGTTTTACTCTTTTTTTTTTTAACCAAATTAATTTTCTCTTTATTTCATCATCCAAGAGCAGGTGGCATATATCCATCTGGTTTAAATGTAGTTTTATTTATAAAATGCTGGCCAATTGGTATTCCATATATATATTATAACTTTTTTTCTTTTTGTATGTATTTTTCTGTTTTGGTTTAAATTTGTTTTCATTCTTTGTTTGATTTTATTAGTTTGTTAATCCTTTATTGTTAATTTTAACCAAATTAGAACAAACATTTCAAACAAAGCTGGTCTTCAGTATTTAAAGTGACATTTTTGTGTCTAAATAAATCAAATACAACTCCAGAGATCGTGGGCAGAGTAATGTAGGTATTTTTGGACATATGAAGGAAGTTAGTCCAACTGAGGTGTGAAGGTCTGCACGTATCAATCAATCAATCAATCAATCTTTTATTTGTATAGTGCCAAATCATAACCAATGGTATCTCAAGACACTTTACAGTAGAGCAGTCTTAAGGACGGACTCTCCATTTTATGGATACACACATATGCATATATATGTATATGCACATACATGGTGGTTCCAGAGAAGTGGGGCCTGATAACTGAAAGCTCTTCCTCCTATACTACTTTTAGAGACAAATGGAACAACGAGTAGTCCAGCATTTTGAGAGCGTAGTGTTCTGGGGGGATTGTATTGCACTACAAGCTCCTTGAGATAGACTGGTGCCTGTCCATTTAGGGCTTTATAAGTGAGAAGAAGAATCTTGAATTCTATTCTATATTTTATGGGAAGCCAATGCAGAGAGGCTAATACAGGAGTAATGTGATCTCTTCTCCTAGTTTTAGTCAGTACACGTGCTGTAGCATTTTGAACCAGCTGAAGTGTCTTAAGCGACTTGCTCGGGCAGCCTGCTAAAAGAGACGTACTGTCGTCGCACAGATATGTTACCTCTGCCTATGTTTTTCTCAACAGAGAAAGAAATATAGAGTCAGATTCTGTCTTTCTGCTGATTTCTAAATGATAAATGTTATTGAAATTCCATCGGCGTGAAAGGATCTGAGGATTGCAGGGTTTGTAATCACAATACCGATTAAATAAAAGATCACAGAAATCCATTTCTAATCTGTGCCTCACCTCACCTCAGTAGTGTGTGGCTGCTGTGATGCATAACAATGTGAATAAGTTAAAGCTGCCTGTGTTTCATAGGAGGGATCGTTGCTGGTTTACATCCATGTTCGTCAGAGCCTCGTCGACTACGCCCTCATCGCTCTCACGCTCTTCTGTCACAACGTGAGAGTGCCTTACACGTTTTGTCCCCTTCAAATTAAAAGCTCCATTCTGAGGTAATCTCACTCACTCACACACAGTGATTTTTGTTTTATTTTTACCATTGTGTGAAAATATTCAGTCACTCCTGCAACTAGCACTATCTGTGATCCCTTCACACACAAACACAGAGAGAAAGAGAAAGAGAGTCAAAAGTCTTTATACGTCTTATTAATTGGATTAAACAAGACGATGCTGCATAGAACATAATATGAACTTAATACACACAGTTTACAATAAGAGCAGATTAATAAGTTTCACCAGATGTCAATAAATTCAGTAATACATCAACCCATCTGTCCATCCTTTTTTTGACCCGCTTGCTCTTTTTCAGGGTGTAAAGTGATTTAATGCAGAATAAATACATTGTCAAGATAACACAATGTTTGCAGCACAGCATTTAAAACACACACACAAATTTTGCCCGCTAAAAACACTTGGTCCATATGTCTTTGCAGAGCAATCCTCCAGAAAGTGGGTGTTGTCCTACTTCCCCCCTCCCTACTGACTGAGCAGGATGCCGAGATGGATCCCCTGCATGCATGCGTCATGACCTCTGTAAGTTATTTGGCCTAGACCACTATTATAACAATATCTAATTAATGAGATTGTAAAAAAAAAAAAACAAAGGGAAATATTGATCAGACAATCAGTTAGACCTGCAGAAAATAAATGAAACACAAAATTAAAAAAAGCTGCATTTTGGACTTCGTATGGAGATGTATCTAAATAAAAATATATTGTTCTATAATTGACAGTAGTTAAAAAAAAAAAAGTTAAATGTGCTCTGTGGTACAGAGGGTTCAAGTGGGGCATCAAAAATAATTTTTTTCATTTTTTTTCATTTTGTTTGGGTTTTTTGCTCTTGTTGTGTATGTTATGAGTCATATTGTCTATTCTTGTTGTCATTTTGTGTGTTTAGAGACATTTTTGTGTAGTTTTGTTGCATATCTTCTGTATTTTTGTAGTCGTCTTGTGTATTTTGGAGTAATTTGGGTATCTTTGCTGTCTTTTGTGTATTTTTGTAGCCCTGCTCTGTGTTTTGGGGTATTTTCTGTACTTTTGTTGTCCTTTTGTGAATTATCTTGTAAATGTTTATTCTATTTCATAATATTTTGTGAGATGTCTTACTATGGGATGCACTCCCATCTGTAGCCCTCAGAAGCATTTTTCTCAATCTGCTAATCCTGATTGGCTGGTGAAACGTGTTCATCCACCAAGGACACTCCCACCTCCTAAGAGGGCCTCCTCATGCGTGGCACAAGTTTTACTGTCCTAATGTGTACAGACCTCTGCCATGCAGGCTTGTCTTCGCTCGATAAGCATGTCTGCAATAAGGGAGCTACCACATTCCATAATGAGACATCTCACAAAATTTTATGAAATAGAACTTTAGGTTATTTACATAACCCCAGTTCTATGAGTAATATGAGTGAGATGTCTCACCAGACAACCCTTCTTGCTTGGGCAAGTGAGAAGAGGTGCTTGTTTTGAATAATGTGTGCCCGTCCGCCGCCTCCTCTTATAGGAGGTGGGAGTGTCCCTGGCGGACGGACATTTCACCAGCCAATCAGGATTGGCAGATTGAGAAAAATGCTTCGGAGGGCTGCAGATGGGAGTGCATTCCATAGTGAGACATCTCACTCATATTATTCATAGAACCGGAACATGTTTGTAAATAGCTTGTTATTAAGCTCAGCAGTAGCCACCACATGAGCCATTTACCTGCATTTAGCATTTTATACAAGAAAGACATCTAAAGCCGTCTAAATACGATATTTGTTGCTTCCTGACCGTACATAAACTACTATACTTTTTTTATTGGCATTTATTAGAGCTTGGGTGTAATTTTTCTGTTTAAGTTCTGGTCATTGTTTAGCTCTCAGCAATTAAAATATGCTTATTTCTGTCAGTCGGGGACCATAATCTAGCTCATCATCAGCTTTCCAGACTAAAAAGCAAGAACCTTTGCTGTTGGTGCTGAACCTGAAGTAAGGAAGCATGTTGCTAATGCGTTTTCCTGAAAAACGTCTAATAGACAGCAGGTAATTATAGAAAATTAGGGGGTGAGTAAAATGTGCCTTGCCCTGACATTTGTTTTTGCCTGTATGCATTTGGTTCAATTCGTACACGCTTGTACACAGGCGCCTTTCATTTTCCTCCATGCTGGTGTGTTATCACAGTCAGAATGCAAGCTGTAATTTCTCCCAACCGTCATCGCTCATTCACCAGCCTTTTCCCAAATAATATTCATACCCTAAATTACCCTCTGCCCTGGATATGGAAACAGGGACTGGAGCTTAGGAGGTTGCTGGAGGGACAAAGAAATATGACGAAAGCAGAAAAATGAGAAGAATGGGGGTCACAGTCAAGTGTTGGTCAGCAATACCAAACAGAAAAATCAAAGTTTGTCTTGTGTGTTGATGTGGTCATGCTTGTGTCATTGTCTGTGTGGTGTGAGTTGGCACATGTAATCAATAATCATAGATGGCAATTTTCTGCTGGTTTTTGCAGATTCTATTTGCAACTGATAATTTTTGTGGGTTGTGTAAATCCGTTGAAAACATTTTTATAACTTGTGTTGAAGCATTTGTTGATGGATCGGCAATTGGATGAATATGAAGCAATTTTGACCAATGAGAATGCTTGGAGCATTTCACATTAGAAATAAATGGCTAAAAGTCACTGTAAAAGTTAAAAAAGGGGGAAAATACAAGATAACTGTAACTCCTGGACAATTTTAGAAGAAATCGGACGTGACTTGGGAAGCATTTTTTGTTTATTGCAATGACTTGATAAACTATGGTTCCTGCAGGATGTGTTGCAATGCTGGATAATACTTCTAAAGCAGGGGTGTCAAACTCATTTTTGTTCAGGGGCCAAATACAGACTCCTTTGATCTCAAGTGGGCCACAGATTTTAGGCAGGAAAAAGAGGAGTTTTAACATTAATGTGCCAGAGTTTGCATTTTCAGGTAAAAATTACATATAGAGTATATGAGACTGACAATATACAAGCATGGACCTTAAACTTAAATTCACTTACATTTCCTTGATATTATGAACAATTATTTAATTTAGTAGAATCATTTTAGAAAATGACTGCCATCATGAAATATATGCTTGGGAAATTTGTATCCATGTGTATTTGGAGAGGCTTAGATATCTAGAATTTAATTATTTTGTAATTTACACAATTATTTGTGTTTTTCTGTCACTTTTACCTGATCCTGTAGGCAGAATTAGATGCTTTAAAGGGCTGGATTTGGGCCTCGGGCTTTGAGTTTACCACATGTAATCTAAACTGAAAAAACATGCGGGAAAAACTTGTCATAGCAACTATTCATGGGAGTGTGGTGACTCACAAATACACTGGAAAGACATTCGTCAAAGGTCTGTACCTTTAAGGGAGAGATGTTGCGGTTTTGTGTTTCCAGGTTTACATGTGTGACGCTTCGGACCTCTCTCGCTGCTGAGTTTATATTCATATATGATGTGGAGAGTAAAGTGATTCAACGCATCTCCGTCTCTCGTCTGCTCACTTACCGCTCTCCACAGGAGTCTGCATTTGTAAGGCAATTATTGACTTTTTACAAGTTAAAAGAGGCAACTCACTGTGAATACAATCAATTGAAGCAACCTCAGATGCAAAGGTTAGAGAGATATGTTAAAGAGAAAGGGATGCTGCTCATAAGACAGAATTAAAGAGGAAAACAGTGCAAAGGTTAAACTGTAAATAGTGTAAATATTAATAACCTATAGCTAGTTTGATTCTGTTGGCTGGTTTACATTCAGTGACTGTTAATGTTAGTGAGCCAGTTTGTCCATGTTTGAAGGCTGTATTTCAATGGTAATAGACCTTTTTGGTTTGAGTTCTGGCCTGCTTCGTTGGAATTCAATGGTAATTGAATTTGTCCAGTCTGTAAGTGTAGAGACATTACCAAGGAAAATATCTGTGAATGACAAAAGGAGGCCCCCAGAGCTCTTTTTTTTTCTTTTTCTGCTCCTTATCCTGACTGTTTACTACATTTTGTCTATTTTTGCTCCACATTCCCTCTAAACTCTATTATTTGGCTTTCTGTAATACCCCAAAGGTCTACTTTGCTGTATTGCTCATGTATATTCTAAAAAGTGTTGCCTGTGTTTGGTGTAATGGTTCCTTTGCTCTGAACCTATTAACTTTACTGTTTTTATCCTCACCCTTTCCCTACTCCTCCTCCCTCAGCTGGTACGTGAGCTGCTGCTTGAGGGCCAGGCCGTGAGTGTCGGTGTGTCAGCAGAGTCTGGCCAGGGCGGCCAGTGGCTGGGTCGCATTAGGCACCTCATCAAAGCAGGTTCTGTCCCAGATGTCAGCCTGGTCCCTGTGGGCATCTCGTATGACTCAGCACCCAACTTCAGCTGGCAGGTCAGTGCATTTATACACACACACACCTTCAAATGCAGCCTCCTGCCAACCCCAATGACCTCAGGAGGAAGTGAACAGTGTGAGAGCCAAACATGACAGTGCATGACATGGGCACAGAGCCCATAAACTGGAACAACTTATTTACTAATGTTAAAGGTCATCCATTAGATAGATGAATCAATTTATCTTCCTACGATTCAACTACATTGATCTGTGCTCGGCAAGTTGGCCTTCTGGGTGACACACATTGATCTAAAATCGTTTTAAAGGTAATCTATCGATTGTATCAATACAAGGAAACAACGCATTGGATTTAAGCATGGCAGATTTTGTAATGATGTGCTTTAAAAGCTTTTTTAATAGTAAAGACGTTGCAGCCGTTCCTGTCGGCTGTCTATGACGTCATAGCCACACACCAGCGAAGAAGCCAGAGAACGAGAAATTGATCAATTATCCAACTTTGGGGTCCAGTATGTGGAAACACTTTGGCTTTTGCACAGACGACGATATTATAAAGGAGTCAACCACCAGAACCTTCTGGCAGCATTCACTGCAGCAGCAGCAGCACATGTAGCATTAGCTCGTTAGCATTAGCACTGCAAGAAGCCATCAAGTTAAAACGAAGATTCAACCACTGCTCATTTAACCAGAACAGATCTTGTTTTCGCTTAATTTTTTATTTTAATTTTGTATTACTTTTATATTGGGAAAAACAGGCAGAATGTTAAACCGAATATGTATTTTTATTGAAAACCTAAAGAGTATTGAAAATGAGAGCAGAACAGTTAACGTCCTGTTAATTTAAACTGGTGTATATATGTTCATAAATAATTTAAAGATGATTCCCTTACAAGAAACAGGAATCTAGTTTAGCTCACCTATACTGTACAGTATTCAGGTATTAATTTCACAGTCACACTGGTTGAATTGTTATTTTGGCTATAAAGTTACTAAATTGTTTTGGATTGAATCCTTCTAAATGAACCAATATCATCAATTAATCGAATCGGTAACAAAGAAACGTTAAAATTAATCATTGTTAAAACAAATCATTACACCACAACCAAATGCTTTGTCATGGTTTAGATATTTATATTCAGAAAATTATTTTTACACTTTTAAAGTAGTGGTACTCAATTCTGAGCAAATTCCAACAGAAAACTCTGCTATTCATTGAATTAAAAGTAATAATTGTCTCTATAACTTGCTGTAGACTAAATTATACACTGGTGTGTTTGGGACACTGGTCAAGGTTGGCCAAACGGGTTGACATAAACACTCACAGTGGCTCAGTTCAACCTTTTACTGCGAACTATAATTTAATAATTCAATTTTGTTGTAGAATGACGGTAAAAGCACCTTTACAAAAACATGAGTTACCAAGACATTAAGTGCCACGTGACATTTAATCCAATAATGTTAAGGTCATCGGTAAAAGCTGGTGGTCGCAGTCGCTCAATATTAAAAAGTCTGATTAAATTATGGGCACCAGTGCCAGTTTCTGACAACGTCTTTTCTTTTTGAGTGTTTGGGGTGTTGTCCTCTGATTGACAAGTTTGGGATTCGATTCCAAGTGTGTTTTAAAGGGGGAGACCCTAAAAACCCTTATTTCCTCTTGATGGTAAATTAGTGCCTTGCATGGCAGCTCTCTCCCATTGGTGGGTGAATGTGAGTGTGATAGGGTGAAAATGGCTGATATTGTAAAGCACTTTGGGACAACTGCGGTGATCATTAAAGCTGCTGGGGATGATAACTAACAGTTCTTAATAACAATGGCATATTAGGGCCACATTACAATAAGAAGAAATTTGAGTACTACAAGATTAAAGTTGTAATGTTTTGAGAATAAAGTTATTTTATTAGATTAAAGTCATAATATTTCGATATTAAAATTGTTTATTTAAAAACTGGTAATGGTAGCGCTCAGAATTCCCTGTTGAATTAAAAGCAACTAACACCCTGAAGTCGACCACTTCCAGCCAGTTTCTCCTCCACTAAAGAGGTTATTTGCTTCAAATCAGTCTGGTTCTTTTGTCGGAATAAACGCAAACGTCTGCAAAGTCACTTGAAAGTTTTTTGGGTTGACGATGGGCCAAAATTAAACCTAAAGAGAAATATAATCTCACTAAATGCTCCACATTCTCTATAACCGAGAGTGACCGCATTTTATTTAATAAAATTCTGACTTTATTCTCAAAATATTGCGACTTTAATCTTGAAAAATTACAACTTTAATCTCAACATATTATTACTTTAATCTCATAAAATTCAGATTTTATTAAAATACGACTTAATTCTCAGCAAATTACAACTTTATTCTCAAAATTCTATTTCTTTAATCTGGTAGTGCCCAGATTTTTTAAATTTTAATGTGGCCCCAATACGTTGTTGTACTTTATAATACTGATGAAGATCAATAAATCAAAAGATATATCTTCCGGAAAGTGGAAGAATATACCTACAAATGTTGAAATTGTCAAGTTTGTTTATGACAAGTTTGTTGTCATTTTCAAATGGTCATGTGACTTAAAGAGCCTAAAACAAATGTATTTGGGTATGAAGTAACAAAATATCAATATAAGCTACTGCTTTATTTTGGTTTTCAATCTGTAGAAACAATGGAAACGTCAGTTTTTTGGTTCACACTGGCATCGGTAATGGACGAAAACAACTTTTGGATATAATACAGGTGCTGTTTAAAAAAATGTGATTTATCTTCCCCAGCAGCTTGAGAGCATTATTATAACATGAAGTCCTTTTACCATTTACCAAATCACTTTGAGTTTTGACAACCATAAGACAAACATTCATTCAAGGAACCTTCAAGTGTTTCATGTTTCTATTGCTTCCCATTTTCTTTGGAACAGAAGGTTAATCTTTTTCCTCGGGCCCTGTGATACTTCCTCACCAACACTCAGTTTCCTGCCTACTTTTGCACAGTAGCACTACTGTGGGAATGATGTTCACGCCACTCTAGAGAACTGCTTTGAAACACCTTATCTCATCGTCTCCACAGATATACAGTCATGGTCGAAAGGATTGGCAACCCTGGAATTTTTCCAGAAATTACACAATTCCTCCCAGAAAGTGTTACATCTACCATTTTTTTTGGTATACAGGTGTTTATTTCCTTTATTTGCATTGAAAAAAGCACAAAAAAGCCAAAGAAAACAGACAAAATTGTTGACACGCTTTTAAAATTGTGGATAAATCATTTTATTTCAAGCATGTGATGCTCCTTTAAACCCAACTGTGGCAAGTAACAGGTGCTGGAAATATAGAAATCACACCTGAAGCCAGTTAAGATGTATATAAGTTGGCTCAACTTTTGTGTTGTGTGTCTGTGTGTCACACCACGCATGGAGAAGAGAAAAAAGAGCCAAGAACTGTCTGAGAACTGAAGAAGCAAAATTGTGGAAAATTTGTGTCCATTTTTTTTAATTTTGTGTAAAATGATGTAGATTTTAGCTTTTTTCTTCTGCTTTTTTGTGTTTTTTCAATGCACTTAAAGGAAATAAACACATGTATATAGTGCCCTATAAAATCCTTTTTTTTTTTTTATTCATGTTTTCCACATTATTTTTTTAAATTCCGTATTTTTTTTTAGAAATATTATTACATTTCTTCAAAAAATATTAGTTTTTAACTCCTGTGAGGAAACAAAATAAATACTAACTAAAATTATTAATTAAACAAAAATGTATGTGAAAAAATAAAAATGTAACTTAAAATAATGAGTCAGCTACAATTAAAAAAGGTACATATAATTTGTACTGACATGGATTATTCTAACTGCTCCTTTTTAATTATCTATAATATGTGCAGCATTAATGTCACCCACTTTCCCCTCAGGGATCAATGGTTTACTGAATCTGAGCAGGTTTATTGATTAATTGTTGATTAACTTAATTGAAATTATCCTAATGACATCATTGCCGACTGTAATAATTAAACAAAAACAAATAGACAAAAAAATACATCAGTTATTTCACCACTAGGGGCCAGAATATTTTACAGTATTAGAAGCTTTCAAGTTATCAAGAACCTACGATGTTTCAGACTCTACAATCACTGGCATCGGTGGTCTTGTCCACAACAACAGAACACTTTGATCTTCTGTAGCTCTGATGAGATGTTGTTGAAACACTATGAGCAGGTGAAGGTGATCATGTTTTCACGGCGTGCCTCAGAGCTTGACGAGAAACGAGCAGAGTAAAGTTAAGCATGAACTGGTGTCGCTGTATTTAGGAGTGAGTGATGATTTGCATAGTTTTTTGGCAGTTTAGACGGTGTTTCTGGTGGTTTAGATGGTGTTTGAAGCGGCCAGGAAGGGAGGGGTGAGGGTGGTGCACCTAAAGAGAGAGGTCCCCGGACACATTTCCCCATCAAAAAACTTTATTTTCCTCATAGTGATGGCGTTTCATCCCGATTCTGTCAATTTCCACGTTCAACAGTGGATTTTGTTTTCATTGGTCGATTCCGTGATTCTGTTAACGTGGATTTTATATGGCCCTATGTATAACAAAAACATGCTGGAAAAATTCCGGGGGTGCCAATACTTTTGTCCATAACTGTAGTTCTCATCGCCTATTCTTAACTGTTCCCTCCAACTTCCTGCTGACCTGCTTCGGTCAAATGCCTGCAGTTTGCATTGAATGTATTCAGGCAGCAGTAATCACAGTTTGTCTGCATTTATCCACCTTCTGTTATCAGCACTGAGATGATGCTGAACAGTAGGTGTTGCTTCCATTTAATTGCACTAACAGGGTCCTCGCAGCGTTATTGTGTTCCGTCAGATTCATGCTAAACTCAAACTGAGCCAGCTGTTTATCCTAATGTTTGTCATAAATCCTCCTCATTGGTGTGGCTGCTGTTTGAACATCCCACTGCCTGTTCATGTGTGAATTCACGTGTCCTTACAGGGAGGGTTAAAGTCTGTGCTGCAGAATCTGTGGACTCTTCTTTGGAGAAGACCAGAAGGACTCGTGAGAATCCACTTTGCTCAGCCGTTTTCCTTCAAGGTGCTCCAGCAAAACATCAATTTACTAAAGATCCTTTCACTCTGAATAGAGGCGAGATAGAGCTATGGCTATTTGTTACAGTGGATCAAAGGGCTGCAGCACAGCATTCAAACGGCAGCTGAGCAAAGCCAGGCGTTCAGATTGTCGAGTGGATAGCTCAAGATTTAATTTTTTTTATCATCATCTTGTGAAGGACTCCAATGTTGAGATCAAAAGAGCCTCCACTTAATATAACAGCTGTTGTATTACTGTTAATGAATAAAACACAATATCAGTGCAGCCTCCAGAATAATACAGTACAATACAATAAATTAGTTTTTTATCAAGCAGCTTGAACATTAAAGTTGAAAGTAAAGGTTTTTCAAAAAGTATGATTAATTTTAGATTATCTATCGAAAGTAGAAGCCAATAAACTTTGAGCAGATTTAGCTTCAGTAAAATTGTCGGGATCAATATTGCAAAGTTTGTCCTGTTTTTTTCTGAACCCACTGAACTGGAACATTAGTGGAAGACTGATGTAGAGATGTTGTCCTTTAGTTCTTGGAAGGTGCCTGTTTACATGTATTGTCCTCATATGTGTGTGTAGGAGATGTTCAGTTCTGGAAGGTACAGAGTTGATGAATGGCTCCCTCTACAGGACCTGTTGCTCTCTGTTGTCCTCAACGACAGGTAATCAAATCACCTGTGAACTCAACTGCGATAGAGCTTTAACCATCTTAACATCTTAAACTTGATTTAACTTTGTCTTAAACCTTGTGTCTGGCTTGAATATGATGCATATTTAGCGGAGAGTTTTCATCCTCTTAGACTCGGTCCAATTACTATCAAAATTACACATTCAATCTCTTTTTTTTTTTTGTTTAAAGCTGCAAAGATAAAGATCCAGTGTAAGCCTCATAGATCAATACATAGAAGATAATGTGCTTTGAAAAAAAGATGTCGCGTCACGTGTTACGCACAGCCTGCTGACGCCGTCATAAAGTGTAAGGGATCATTTTGAATCTGTGAACATCAGCTTTGATTGGTCACTGCAGGTTGTAATGCACCACACACTATTGCAAGCCCTCTGTGTGGTAAAAATGCAGATGTTTAAAAACCTGTTTATGCAGGTGAACACCAGCCTTCTCTCTGCAATCTGCAATGCACCCTGCCTGCGATGTAAAACACCTTTTTCCATGGAGCTAAGTCTGTTTTGTAATCCGTTATGGTAGCGGATGTGCACCGTGCTGTCCTCCAACTGGGGGTACAATCTCTACACCACGCCTGATTTTTAGGGGCAAGGCTAACAACGCGGCAAGCAAAGCGCTATTCTGAGAAATCAGGCACAGTAAAATTGCACTTTAGGTCTCAGTCCGTGAAAACACCAGAAATGAGTTGGGAAGTAGCTTTGGCAATGTTTTGGGTGCAAATATAAGCAACAGGGTAGGAGGAAGTAAAAACACTTCGATGCATCTGTTTACAGGACTCAACATCCCACAATGCAATGTATGAAACCTTTCCGAAAATGTCAATAAGGGAGTGTTTGCACTGGAGTTAAAAACAGTATTTCGAGCAGCAATTTTAACCTTTTACTTCTACCTTCTTTCAAGGAAATGATCTCTGATTTATTCATCTATGAGGCCTGTTATGGAAATCTTCAAGCGTACACTGTATGTCTGATGAAATAAAGTCAAAATAGACCAAAACATCTTTTGTGGATTTTATTCCAGAGCTCTGGCATGAAAAAGGAAAAGTGGCAATCACACAGTAACAGCACATATTTCTAATAGGATAGAGAAGGGAAAAACTGATCAGAAAGGCTGCTATTGGCTAATCATATAACAGTGGGGAAGGTAATAAGGTTTTCCGAGTCACGACACCCGCAAGAACTTTGTTATGGGATTGTCTGGCACTGAGAGAGAATCTAATGTGAGAACGACATGTTTTGTGAACTTGTCTGAGGAAAACAACACTGGGAAACAGAGCTCTGACATGAAGGGAGGGAGAAATATACATATATAAGCATCTATAATGACATCTATAAGCTCATAATTCTACCATTTCAGGTTTACACAATGTCTTTATCTGAAAACTCATTGTCCCTAGCAGCTTTAAAACTAAGAAGATAGATTATTTGAGCTGCCATGATGAAAAGCTTTCAAATTTTTTCATGCTAACAGTTGTGAAAGGAGTCCAAAAGCAGTTTGAGTTCCTCTCAATGCTTTACCACTGTGTTCTTTCTTATGACCACTGCATGTATTTTTTACCTTAACAAAACACACACAGACTTTTAGACATATCAATATTGCACTTGCTAGCAGAACTTGGCAAAAGCAGCTTGAAAATTGTTTTAAAATCGCTTTCATTCAACACCTGCTATCATCTCCACTTAACGTTCATAGCTTTCTCTCATACCAAGTTGTTTGGTCACTCACTCTAACATGGCTTGAGTTTACTTGACATGAGGCCTTTGTTGTGATTCCTTTCTTAAAAAATGTTATCATATAATAAACAGAGTTTTTGGGGCTGGAGCAATCGACGCCGGCTTTCACTGATTCCTGTAATTTTCTTTTTTTTTCTTTCTGTAACTTCCTCAACCAAGGAAAAAAAAAATCATTTTCTGCAACATGTTCCAATGGCACAAGGCCAACAGTGAATGATTTCCCAATCTCCTCTGAGGAAGTTGCTATGCTAAACTATAATCCCTCAGATTTTCACCCGTAGTGCATGACAGCTGGTGTTGTCATGGTAACCGTGTGGGCTGTTTATTACCTGTTTTTTTCAGGTAAAATTCAAGCATGGAGCTGCTGGTGGGAGTCTGCTTTTAGTTGTGTTGGAGTTGCTACTCTCGCAGCACTTTGACCGTGCAATTGTAATCACTGTTCGCAATATTTTAAAACGCTCCCCTTCCCCTTTTAAAAAAAACTAAATAAACACAAAAGCACAAACCTGCACCAAGCACCAAATCTCCTCTTACCCAGATATTGGCAGTTAACTGAGTCAGTGATCCTGATCATGGTATCATGATTATTCACACTTAAGTATTGTATTAAATGTATTTCACCATTAATAACCATACAGTAGGTCCAAATGTATGGACACCGCCTTTTTTTTTTAGGAAAATTGTGATGAAATGCAGAAGCTGAATCTGATCAGGATGAAATTCAGTGGAGTAATTAAAGAACCAACTCAACATAACAGAGTCAAATTTCATAAAGGTCAGTCAATTATGAATATATGCGTTTTTGAAATTTTTTATTTTTTTATTTATTTTTTTTTTTTCTGGGAAAACTGTTCCAAAATCAGTATGTTGATCCGGATCCCCTCAAAAATGTAATGGAATTTTTCATGGCGTAACGTCTATCTTTGGTTAAGATTTTATTCAAATCCCCGAAACTTTGTCTGTCTTATGAAAACAAAAGTGTTTTGGTATGAAGTATTGGCTAATAATTCTTGTCCAACTCTGGCGTTTTATGTATTTGGGTATTTTGTTGTATAATTGTAAGAGTTACTGCCGTCTATGGGTTTAAATCTGGCTATTACAATTGTATTTTATTATTGGTTGAGAATGGTGGTTTGTGATGTTTTGCTGGCTTCTTATATCACTGTTAGCCCTAGCACCTGTGGTAAATTGGTTGGATTGTGAGAATTCTGAATCAAGAGGTATAGTGAGTATTGAGTGGCTAGATTGTTCATTGGAGATTTTGTAGCATAGACTGGGCATGTCTTCACTACTCCATGTGCCCTGCCAATAATCACAGCATTTTTCAAATTTCCAGCTGAGAGGCATGTCAGCCAAAACCTCTGGGTTTAGCACTTTTGATGTAACCCTTCTAACAAACAAATAACGCCTGTGAAAGTATTAGGTGAAAAAAAATAATAATGAGTGTATAGTTGACTATCACAATCAATGATTGGTAATAAAAAGCTTTTGCCTTCCTTACAGTAAACATTGAAATAAGGGTTTGAGATACAAAAGTCTTTATTTATATGACAAAGTGAAGTAACTTGAAGTAGCTGCTCTTGGTGCAGTGTCACTGCACAGAGTTGTATATTATTGTTTTTATAGCTTATTCTACAGGTAGCAAAGTGGAAAACTTTATTGTAAGTAGGGCTGGGTAACATGAACTATACCGACATGAACATGAACAATATCTCTCCTCAAAATGGCAATATACGACAGAAATCTTGATATTTATTAAGACAAATCCGGGTTACATTTGCTGATTAAAAAATGCCACACAGGCACATTTATTAACAAAAATTTACATTTTCTCCTGTAAGGGACAGCACCTGTGAGTGAGTTCTGTAGTGTGGCTTGTTTAGGCAATTATTGTATTTACTATATTGCCAAAATAAAAAACTCAGTATATCTTGAATCTCAATATATTGCCCAGGCCTATTTACTGTAGAAGAAACATTTACACATTTATTGTGACATCTTAATAATAACACCTTTATATATCCTAACGTCTCTGTATTCCAATGTCCCTTTTCATTTTTAGAGTGAACAGTCATTTTGGGCAGAGGCGAATGCCGTGGCTGCTGTCCCCGTCTCATTATGCATTTGATCACGAGGAGCCAAATCAATCGGAGCGAAACCTCGACATTGCCATCATCCTCCACCTCATATTCTGTAGGCCCAACATGACGCTCTTCTTTCTATCAGCCTTCATAAGCTGTTGTTTAATGCTGTGCTATTTGTGCTGCTTTATTAAACTCTGTGTGCGTGTTCATGTACATTCTTCCAGCTGCCCATTCCTGCATGGCCGTCATGTCCACCGGCCTCGTTGCAAGTCTGCTGTTGCACAAACACTACAAGGTAAAATCAATGTATCACTCTTTTAATCACGTGTTTACAAACTAAATTTCCCCTCGGTGTTGTCATTGCTAAAATCCACGCGTAGACCTCCAGAGAGCCATTAATACTCACAGAGCTCATAAAGAGAATTGGTTTTCGTACTTGTGTAATAGAGTGTGACGGTGATTCTGACTCACACCCACCATTGTCTCAGTAACGTTGTTGTTTGCCTAATGATCACCTGTTTTTTTGGCATCATTCCTGTCACTCTGCTTTCTCTTTCTGTTTTTCTGTGTGCCTTTAACTTCTTTTTTCCTTTTACATATTCAACTATTTAATTCTTCTTTATTCACTCCTCACAGGGAGTCAGTGCACCTGCCTTGTGTCGTGATGTGGTTTGGCTCACTGAAGAGCTCCTGCTTAGGAACAAAGATGTCGGCTTTAGTGGGAGCTTAGCAGAAGTCGTCCACTACGCCCTCTCTCTGCTGGCCCCTCACCTCATAATGGCTGCAGCACCGTCCAGGTGGAAAACATCCTCCTCCTGCTTCTTATCAAAATGACGTGTTCCCTTTCAATGAAACCAGTTTTTAATTATTTTTTGGGTCAGTTTGACCTCATTCACTGTTTATTGTTCACAAAATAATTGTTGATGATGATCTTTTTTCAATTTGCTGAGCACATATTGGATGCATTGGTGTTCCTATGGTTCCAAGCTGTTTTAGCTCCTCTTTCTCTGAAAAATGTCTTCGAGGAAAATGTTTACTGTCAATGAGGTTTTGAGCAGCTCTTTCACAGTGAAAGTAATGTAGAGGAGGATGTGTTTGAAGCTGCGTTTCCATTGATGTGAGCTGTCATGATGGTTCATTTCCCTACTGCGGGATCAATAAAGCTACAGTATCTATTACCCTTGGAAATGCACAAAATCTAAATAGCGCAATAAAAACTGGTAATGGAAACACCTGAATTTCGAAAAAAAAAAAAACACTTAAATATCGCAAAAAAGTTTTTACGCTTTCATGAGGCGGTATTTCAATTGAAATGTGTCGCAAAAGCGCTATGGGAACACCTTTTCTGCAAATACACGTCACATGACGTGACGTACCTGGTCACATGACCACTTCTAACAATTTATTGAAACCCAAGGGTAAAATGCGTTAGTAATATTTGAGGATAATAGGTTGGTTAATAATGACCTTTCTTCCCCTGGGTCCATCTTTCTCTTCTAGGATGGAAGTTTTTATCTTGCCTCGTCCTACCCCGGCTGCAACTCGTCACCTCTCCCTTCAGTCACAGGCAGTTACACGCACATTTGCTCTGGAAGCTGTTGGAGGTGGGTGACTTCAAATATTTTTAATCGCCAATAGAACTTTTATGCAACACTTGAAGCCAAAATACCATTTTGTGGCCCTGACGTGTTTGGACACCTCATTTTTCGTAGGAGGCCTTGGCTGTTGCTTTGATGGTTGGCATGTCACTGTGGGAAAGTATTTTCAATTATGACATCCAAAGAAGTATGAGAACTTGAAAGCTGCTGGAGACGAATGTTTTTTAGATGAAGTCACAGTGTAGGCCTCATAGATCCATAGATCAAAGATCATTTGCTCAAAATAAAGATGTAACAGGTTGAAATTGCAGCTTATAAATGTGTTATAAAAAAAGCTTATAAAAGTTTTTTTTTACATTTTCAGAAAGGTTTCATGCATTGTATTGTGGGTTGTGGACACCCGTTGATGGATGCTTAGAAGTGTTTTTAAACTTCATTCTAACCATGATTTCTTGTGTTTGTTACCCCCAAAATCTTCCCAACGCATTTCTGGTGTTTTCACTGACTGGAAGGTTTTTTTTCTGGTTCACATTGAAAGATCTGAATCCAATGTCTCGCTGAGTGACTAAACCAGTTATTTCCTCGGGAATTTAAGACAACTACCAAATCAAACCACTTAAACAGCAGATTATTGTTTTATTCCAAGAAATTCAACCAAATTTGTCATGTTGACCATATATGTTCTTTAGAGGTTTTTAAAAAATAAAAAAAAATCCAGTGTTTTTAAGCATTAGACATTCATTTTGCATGATTCATTGGATCCTGTGTGACTCATTTTGGTTTTATGGAAGGAAATGCTCGTGGGCAGTGGGCTTTGTGCTGCTAAAAGCCTTTGTGGAACATATTCATGCATGGGTAATCACTTGAAGTTTTAAAAATAGGTTTCCGTTTATAAGTACATGACCTTATGTTATATACTGTAAATGTACCGATGAGTGTGAGAATACCTAGAATTTATAGCAAATTGTCAATGCGAGAGTTTTTTTGCAGCAGATTAAAGGAATTAGATGTACATATTGACATATTCACAACCCTTTTTTCATGTTTGTGTGCTTGCTTCTTTTCTTAGCATGTGCCGTTTCAGCCATGCTGCGTGAGGTGGCGTTCAGTGGCATCAGCAGCTGGGAGAGGAGCGTGGATGTGGAGGGAGAGGACGTCAAAGGTGACATAGAGTTTGATGTTGTGCTCTGCCAATCCAAGCTGACTGAGAAAGCCTCCAAGCTCTGCCATCTCCTGCCTAAGGGCTTCATGCCAGTAAGTGTGCAATTATATGTGGAGCACATACACACATGCATGATAACACACAGGAAGTGTGTGTAGTTCTCTGGATAATGGAGCCCAACACCCACCCGTCCTGGTCTTCCATCGTTATCTCAGGCTGAGAGGTTTGGGACTGTGTGTGTGTGTGTAGGTGTTTGTGACGTGTTTGTGCTCCCTCCACCAAACCGACTTCAAGGGTTCCCAGTTTAAGCCTGATGTACTTTTCCTTTTTGTTTGCACACCTTTCATTTCAGCACTTGCTTTTTTCTCTGCTCAGTTTACAGCACTGTTTCTAACCTGAAAGTCCCTTCTGCCAACACACCCCTGCAGGTAGCCTCTCATCCTCCGCCTCTGATTTGAACTGCATCTTCTCTGCACATATGCTTCCTGTCAGCTGTCTGCTCCGTGCGCTTCCTGGTTATGTGACAGGCTGAGGGTGTTTGGGCCTTAACCTTTCTTCTCCATTGGATTCACTAATGCTGTAATTCTGTTTCTGCAGCCCTGTCAGTCTGAGAGTTTTGCTTTGGATGCTGTTGACAGTCTGGTGCGCTGTGGCATCCTTATAATGGAAGAAGTGAGTGCACAAACTTTTTCACCCTAAAATACTATGAAACTAAAAAAAGAAAAAAACTTTTTCTGAGATATGTTTATATTTTATACCCTCTTATACCCTTTTATACCTCTTATTCTTGGCTCTCATCAATGCAATACAGCAAAGCTGCTGTCTGTGCTGCATCTTTCAGCTTTGCTAATGTAGCTACACAAGCTATTATATTGAAACGTCATGAGGATCGTATTGTGCATGACTGGGAGGAGGCGTTATATTGTTTTTCCCTTTAGATTCCAACATACCGACTCTCTCTACCCTCCATTGTTGTTCTTCTTTTGGTAGACGAGATGCAGCAAGGAAATGTTTATTTTAAAATTACATTTAGAGTTCAAAGTCAAATACATTTTATTTTAATAAATAGGATAATACATTTTTTTTAATTGATAATTTTTTTTTCTCCAAAATATCATGTCCTATTGATCTTGTGAAACATTGTATCGTCACAACCCCTGTTTGTCAGACTAACTACAATAATTAATACGATACCAATATTGCGGCCTTGTGTATTGGTCGATACTAATATCGATCTGATACAATATACGGTAAGCAATAATCAAACATGTTTTATTACTTATTTTGTAGTGTGTAGTGATACTATTCAAACAGAGAACAACAGTAAACCTGACCCATTTGTTATCAAACCTTAAACATAGGAATATTATACAATCGAATAAAATAAATAAAGGTCCTCTAAATGTAAAAACATAAAAACAACAACAAAACCAACAGCCTCATGTGAAATGTGTGGATTATTCAATTCCACTCGTTTGACTTGCTGCTGTCGGTTCTACTCTTCATTCTGTGTAGGTTCCCAGGGCCGTCCCAACTTGTGATTTTTTGAAACGGGAGGGGTTTCTGGACTGGACCACCTCTGACGACCCTTACCCCAGCGACTCAGACTGTGAGGAGGAGGACCTGCACTCGTACAAGGTACACGATAAGCCATGCTGGGGCCCTGCAGAATTTATGCACGCCTTAGGAAAGTGTGTGCATAAGAAAGTACTTAGCTGATTAAATCTCCATCACATTTCCACAAACACAAGGGAGGCAAACAAAGAACTCCAGGGTTTTACTGCATCTGCTCTAAATGCTGGAAGATTACACATCCATGTTTTTATGAGTTTGCCTTTTCCCCCGTGGAATTTTTAGAATCCTAGATGGCAAATTACAGATGATCTTTAACTCAGAAAACCGAGTCACGATCTTGTGTAAAAGTGTGAAAGCAATTTAAAATTTGCTGCTCACTTTGCGTTTCTTATTATCTACCAATAATATGAAATCTATTTATCTTCATGCACACAGATTTTACCAGAATATAGATCAATAAATGTTAAAGAAAAAGCTGATTTTAGTTACAACTTCTATTAAACAGTTAAAAACAAATATCTGTTTGCAACTCACAAACTAATAAATGTGTATCTCTTGCCAACAGATAAAAGGAAAATTCTGAAAGCAAAATTTTAAACATGTAATGATTTTCCACAAAGTAATTCACTACACCTTGAGGAATGAAAAAACAGTCTGGAAGAAGGATCATTTCTGCAAAAATAGAGAGATTATATATTGTTACCAATAAGGGAGATTGTTCAAAGGCTGTTGTGGTGGGAAAAAAGCTGAGTTGCGATTGGTCCACCCTGTGTATTAAATGATAATGGTTCCAAATGATAACTATAAAACTGATTTAAGGATTTTATTGTTGAGGTGTTTTTTCCCACCTTTAATCATGTAAAGCACGTTGAATTGCTTTTGTATATGAAATTTACTCTAAAAATAAATGTCCCTTGCCTTCTCACCTAAAGCACACGCCCACTGTGACAGGTTTCACGTGTCAGAAAGAGAAGGAAAAACTGGTCCATGCCTTTATCTCCAGTAGACTGGACTACTGTAATAGTCTTCTGACAGAAATCCCCCATCGAGCTTCAGACACTGATGTGTGCTCAAGTGGATATCTGGAACACTCATATAAATAACATACCTTTCAGTTTTTAAAAATGATTCTGTCTTTGCTGGCTGGTACTTAATGGTTCTCTCAGTGTACCATACAGAATGCTCCTGCTTGATAGATTATAGGATTTGGTAACCTACTCGTGACCGGGTGGGGAGTAAAACTATCTGTGAAGAGTAGAGCCACCACTCCTTCATTTAACGATGAGCCAGATAAAGGAATTCATGTATCTGGGTAAAATTTGATCTGGTCTTTGGCAGAAACACTGTATTTGCTCCAGAGATTCTGTCTCTTGGCTGCCCTGCGAGTGTATCTTGACACCCAGAAGGAGTTAAAAGTTAAAGAGTCAAAACACTGGCACGTCTGAGAGTTTTTCACTCAAAGCTGCATCCACCACGTCGTGTGGATTTAGGGCAAAAATTTCTGCCCTCCGGGTCTGCAGTCCTGCACGTCAAAATGTCTCCCTGCTTTCACACATATTCCCTCAATGACTGTGTATCACATAGGTGTTCAAACAAGCTGCTCATTGCAATCCAGAGTGTAGAAGCATGTGCATGTGCAGTGTGTAAGAGAATACAAAAACAAGTTGGAGAGTAGCTCTCAAACACTAGAAATATCCACCTCGGATTAAGAGACCCTCAAAAATGGATTAGTGACTTTTGAAGTTAGCGAACATTTTATTTCATTCAATCATTGCCCATAGAACCACATGCTGTGAAGTTGTTTGATAAGACATTGTTTCTGTTTTGTATTCAGCTATGATAACGCACAGTTAGGGCCTCTGAATTTCCCTTTCATGGTTTACCCATTTTACTTATTTGTTTTGTTTCCGTTTTATCATCTTTCTTTGTTTAGATTACTTTACTGGCCATTAAACGTCCCAAAATCATACCAAACATGCTAAATAGGGTTATTAAAGTCAACTACTGTTATTAATATAGCATTTATATGCTTCAGATGGGCTTTCGGAATCCAAAAGTGTGGGAATAACACAATGGAAATATGTGATATGGTCCCGAAACATTATTTGTGAATCCTTTAATTATCGCGAACCATAATCTGAACCGCTTGTTCATCACAACACATCAAAGAACTCATTTTAGTTCAGAGGCCGCATACGGAGCAGTTTGATCTCAAGTGGGCCACATATTTTTTTGTAGGAAAACAAGTAATTTCCACATCTATGTGCCGTAGTTTGCACTTCTATGTATACATAAAATACAAAATATGTAAGAAACCAACTCTATCCAAACAATAGGTGACAGATATCAGTACCAACAGTGTCGTCACTTCTAATTTCCTAGATATCGTGACTGAATTCTGTTTAATTAAGGAAAACACTTTGTCATAATTTGAGGAAAATTCAAGGACTCTATAAGAATTTTTGGGGGGGGGGGTTTCAAATGTTTAACATTAAAAATGACTGCAATCATGTGATGTAAGCACTGGGAAAACTGTGAGTCCCTGTAAATATTGTTGAGTTTCATTTACACAATGATTCATGTTTTCTGTCATTTTTTTCTTTCTCCTGCCAGATTTGGCCCCCAGGCCACGAGTTTGACACTAGATAGCACAATAACTAGACGAATTGTTACACGTAGCGCAGAATATTAAACAGGATTTTTTAATGTGAAATGGGATGTATTTGTCGGTTTTTTGAACTTTCTAGATATTCATTCACCTGTTTTCCCCGGTGTTTTCTAAAAAAAAGATGTATGAGAGGCATTTCAGTGTCATGTTTTTTTCTCTCACTCTTGAATAGATGGAAAAAATGGGTCCAATTTCTTTTTTCATTTTTAGAACGAAAATTAAATTTTTTTCGCCATTTTCCACCATTATGAAAAATCCCTACATAGCGACAGTCTCCCACTGTTTTACCTTTCGTTGCTGTTATTTAAGAGTCTGCATGTTCCAGGCTTGTTTAGACTCCACGTTGACGTGTGTGTTTCACTAAAGGCTAAAGATCTCAATGTCAATGTCCAATAACACATGTAAAACAAATGCAGCTTGTTTACAGCTTGCTTTCCATATAAAGCTGAATTTTAGCTTTTAGTTCACTCCACATCTTTGTTTGGAATTGCACTGATAAACGGACTGTCATTATGTAGGCCTTTTATCCAAAACTGTTTACCATTGGACTCCCACTTACTTTTACACACAGTCCCGCACAATGGGCAGAGTGTTTTTTTATCCCTCTAACTCAGAAGGTTTTATATTGACTTTTAAATTTCATGGAGCCTAACTGAAGCTGCTGGACACAAAGGGAAAGCCATCTGCTGCATAAACAGAACCATGTCAGAACAGCTTGAGCCATTCAAGTCCACACACGCATCATGTCATCATATCGAACAAGGATGCTTAAGGCATCAGTTATCAAATTAACCTGTTAAACAATTTACTTTAGACTGTATTTAAAGGGATGCTGTGCAATACAGTGTAAATCTATTTTATATAGATTTGTTAGGGAGCAACAGTCGTAACATGTTAATGTGCCTGAATCATTTCACAGCTGATTGCTTGATGAAGGCTTTAAAGGTTGAAGCATTGATTCACCTTTTGTGGGAAGTAATCTGTATTTTTTATGCAGACAGTCCTTCATTTCTGAATAACTTTTGTATTATATTCACACAAGCAATTTGTTGGGTTGAGCGTAATCATTCATTTTCTTTGGTCCCTCTTGGTTGAGCTAATAGTTAATCTGCACTAGTGCTATGTCCACCCTATAAATTAAGTTGGATATTTGAAAGGCTTTGTTTCTTCCATAATTTCAAATTTCTTCATCTATTTTTCTTTTGTTGATGCCACAGCTCTTCTACCCTCAACTCAAGTGCTAAATAAGGATAGCTAACACCTTCATAATAAACAATGGGATTCCACTTACCAACCTTCTACGGGGTTTTTAGGAGTTTGCTGAGCTCATTTTTAATTTAGGTTGTTTTTGTAAAGCACGCTGGCGTTAATCCAAGTGAAGCTGGTGTATTTGCTCATTCTTAAGGAAAGGCCTGTTGTTTGGCAGCTCAGTTTTGAGATATTTACACCATTTATGAGTTCTGAAAGTAAGCCCAGCTTGTTTGTTGATCCAAAAATACTTTTATTTTGATCTGATGATAGGAATGGCAGACAGAGCTCCACAGTTTAATAAATGTAATGTCAAACTCAATATCTGATGTATTCTTACATATTCAACCCATGAAAAGACAAATTTAGTGCCAAGGAAAGGAATTGTTTTTGGAGTGATGTTGTGTATTTTGTTATTTAGTTTATTCATTTGGCATATTTTTTTCATTTTGTTTATTTTTCTGTCATTTTCTTTATTTTTTAAATTTAGTTTATATTTCAATTTATGTATTTTTAGTATTTTGGGTTTTTTGCCATCATTTTGTGTGTTTTGTTGTGTATATTTTGGTAATTCAACTTTTTATTTTTGATTCATTTTCAGAAGTTGCCACACAAAGTTAGACTGACGACCGCCTGTTGCCCACTTTTTATCGCTATTTGCATTTCCCATTTTTATGCGTTTGCTTTGCTCAGCTCAATTAATATTTGTTAGTGTCATTAGACTCTCTCTCTCTCTCTCTCTCTTTCTCTCTCTCTCTCTCTCTCTCTCTCTCTCTCTCTCTCTCTCTCTCTCTCTCTCTCTTTCTCTCTCTCTCTCTCTCTCTCAAGTTTAGCGTCGCATTTATTTTTAAATACCTGCTGTGTGTTGAGTCTTTAAAGTGCTGCACCTTCATATAATGATTGTTTAAACAAATTAAATTGGCCTTACTTACTTAGTGGCTGCTCACTTAAAAATGAGATTAGTTCCATAATGTGAGGCTGAACACAAACCCACTGATGTTAATTAGTCTTTATTTAAATAACACAGTAACACATTCTAAATACAAAACAGTAGTAAAGGATACTGAAGGATTTGTAAGAAACAAATGCCTTATACCCAGAAACGGGTTCAGAAAGCTGTGAGATACTTAATATGTGGTATGTAATGGCCCCAGAATACAGGCCTGTTTTACATGAACAGCTGCACACAATATACATTGTCTGCCATATTATCTTGCCGAATGAAGTAGTCCCACACATGCTACTAAACTATTTATAAAAGGATTTTATGAATCTTGTTTCAATGCTTTTCTTATTACTGGAGGAAAGCATTCATGGAGGCTTTATAGTGAAGTCGATTTACAGCTTCTGAGCCTCTAGATTAGATTGTCTTTGTGCGTCTTTGTTATCTCAGATTCAAACACTTTAGTTTGGACAAAAACACGAATGGTACATTTCTTCTGTTTTCGGGAAAAAACTTTCAAGTAGCTGTAAAATGGATTTATTATCATTTTTTTTTTTCAACTCAATTGTTGGCAATAAGTCGACCATGAAACAAAGTGAAAAAACGCACTCTCGCCTGAGGAAAAGAAAAGTGCAGAGTGTGCTACAGGAAATAAGAACGAGTCCCAGAAATTGCCTTCCAACGTCCGAGCAGATGAAAACTTCCATCAGTGCTTTCAACAGCTCAAGCAGCCTGGGCATCAAGTGTTCAGAGGAGATTCTGTGAGGCAGGTCTCCAATGTCGAGGTGGTGCAGAGGAGATGTCTAGAAAGAGGATGGACAATCAGGCCAGAGAAATTGGTCAGAGAGGTTGGGGATTTGGAAGTTAGTTTGAAGGTTTTTGAGAGAGTTAGGGTTAAGGGGATGACTAACCCCTAACACAGATGTTTGTTGTCATTTCCGGGGAGTACGAGCCTGCTTTTTTGATAGCTTGGTTGCTTCCACAATGGTCTTGGTCTGGATGGGCAGTTTAAGAGTGTGTAGAAACTTCTGCCTTCTCCGTTTCGCAGCATTCAACAATGGAACAGCAACAAGTTACCATGTTTTTGGTGGTTTAAAAGCCCTGTGTCGTGCTGTCGCCAGCTCTCCTGACCACCCACAATACCACACGCTCTACATCATTGGTTAGTTCACGACGCTCCTTATCTCTCTAGACTTGATTGGAAATGCTTGATCAGCTCTATGTAACTAGTAAAACGAGGTAATTAACTTTTTCCTACAGTGCGTTCATACATATTTTATATACGGTAATATATTCACTGATGTAAATATTTGGCAGTTTGATTCTCTAACATTTTAGGGAGAAAATGAGGCCATTTTTTTCCCCATTGATGTTGTTTCATGTGTTTTCATGTCTTGTGGATACCTATACAGTTCCTAAAAATGGATATAAAATTACTCATGTTAGAAATAAATTAATAAATGTTTCAAAGTACCTCGTGCCAGGCCACAAAAAAAAAGCTCAGAGGCGACCAAGCTTTTGCAGTTGCAGATCCGAAACTGTGGAACGCACTGCCACTTCAGTCAATGAGGCTTCATCTAAGCCTGTTTTTTAGTCTCTATGTACACTGTTATTTTATATTGTTTGTCTTATAGTGTGTGCACTTTATATTATCTGTTGTCACTTTGTACAGCACTTTGTCCCCCTCCTCCTGATTTTTTAAAGTGCTTTATACACAAAGTTAGACTGGATTACATTGGATTTCATATAGACATCACAATTCCACTGGTTACAACCCAGATATGTTGATTTAGGTGTATTAGCACGTGCTCATTGGCAACACCTGTCCACAGGAGGCTTTTAAAGTGTCAAAAGTAATATATTTCTGTTCAATTCAATTCCAAGAACTTTTTTTTTTCCTTTAGGAAATTCAGTTTCAGTGACATTACGACCAAGAAACATGAATGACAATAACATATCACATGGGGGACAGGTACGGGGAGTACTGGGCAGCAGCCACAAGAGAAGCGTTTCATAGATGACAAATATGAAACAATGGGTCAGAAGAAAAGGTAAAAAAAAAAAAAAAAATTATAACTGGGCCCTTGTTGAGAGGGGCGGAGTTTGGGATCATGAAAAAGCTCTTCAGCAAACTTTGCGACAAAAACCAACAAACACAACATTCAATTTCAATACAACAGCACGTTAGCCCAGTGGATAGGTCTTTAGGATGGGTAGCTCGCAGGTCAGCCACCTTATGGCGTGCCTCCTACTGCCAACCGCTAGGAGGGAGGAGGGGATGGAGCCAGAGGAGACGGTGACAAAGATAGGATATGTAGTGATGGAGGAGTGAAAGTGTTCATTGAGATAAGCCTGTTTACTCACACTCAGCTGCCGACTCTCACACAGTTCGTCTCAATGCCAATGACGTGCGACTGCTTTGCTGTAGAAATGACCTCGAGAGTTTGTTGGCAGAGCCGGACTTGCGATCTTTCCCATTGCCAGTCCTTCTAAGAAGAGAGATTTGACCAAAAGCAGAGAAAGACCAGATCAAAATATCAATCCCATGATTAGATTCAGGCTCGGGATGCTGATAGAGGCTCCTGTTAGATTAAAACAAGACAAAGAGCAGGAAAAAGGGAGCGAGGGGAAAATAGCGTCCTTCTCCTCTGAGAGGAAGCAGGAATACGATATTTATATATAGAGATAATAGAAGTACAGTACATGTGAGAGTATATTCCCTGTCTCCATATTGCAGTTGCCCCCTGGTTTCTTTTAAGACTAAAAATGATAACAATGTTGCCACTTCAGTTTCAAAAAGGAAATAACATTTTTTCACTACTAATCAGAGTCCTTAGAGGGTTTCATTGATAAATTGTTGATCAAAACATTTTTTGATTAAAGGATATTCAACTTCTCTTATGCTAAGCTGGGGGGGATGTGATGCACACATGACTGCTCTCTGAAAACCTGTTGTAAATCAATTAATCCAACAGTGTTAACACTAATTGATAAATCCTCAGCCTGGAATGATTGAAAATCATTGATCCGAGCTCATTGAGATGCTTTCACACTCAAAAAGTTTCTGAGAAACTGATGCTGTATGAGAATGCTTGGCTTGCAGCTTTTGCTCAGATTCATTCGGAAGGGGAGGAGGGAACACACATCCCAGTCCAAATCATTCACTCCCGCTCCGTATTTTACAACAACTACGGTGTTCTGTTATTCCCGACTGTGTCCTCTTTGATTTACAGTACCACCTCTAAAAATGTACTGTTGATTAAGCAGTAACAAGAAAATGTCACCAACATCCTTTTTCCAAAAATGGCAACCCTTCACAAATGTCAGTGAAATCAGTCTGTAGGGGGTCGGTGTTTGATTGAAACGTGTGTATTTTATTATTATTGTGAGCTTGTGCCATTACTCTGAACATTATAGTTAAATTGCCAAGTCAGAAAAGAGGCCAGCAGACACAATGTTATTCTAGATTTAGTGCTGCTCAATAACGCTAGTTTAGAGGCAGTTATTGATTAGAGGATGATTACCGTATTCGTTTCAGATATAAGTGTAATGAGAAAATATGATGAATAATCTATGTAATGTCACTGAGTTGATGTTAAAAACTCATTTTCTTCTCCATTTCTCTGATCAAGACTTCTGATGTCAGGGTTTGTTTCAGCCTCTCAAATATTATTATTCATGCATTAGACTAAAAGTTACTTCACAGCCAACAAGGCTGTAACAGTATAATACTAGGATAAAAGCTGGCTTATCAGTAGCATGTTAAACACTTCAATGCATTATCTATTGTAAATATGCAAACACATTAGCAAGCCTGGAGGTAAAACAGCGAACCTCATTTGAAGATGCGCTGACATAACAAAACGTGAATGTATCACACACACATGGTCCCATTAGAACATGACAAATAAAAAGATTAAATAACCAAACATGAAGTATGATGGTTAAAAATAATAGTAATGATAAGAAGAAGAAGATAAAGAACATCACACCATCATTTTTTATTGTTGAATGCTTAAAGTCGTTCATTGGCAACCCCTTGTGAAAATGCAAGAACAAATTAAAGAAAAGTGAATTGTTGTCGACAATGGACCCTATTGTATATAAGTTTCAAGGGGTAATAAAGATGATATCTTCTTAATCCCACTTGTGAAGGGAGCAGCTCTGAATAATTTCTAATTATAGAGTATACGATAGCAACCAGTGAGGAAAATACTATGAAGTTGGCAAACGAGGGAGCAATGGTCGGATTTCAAGTCACAGTAACTATAGTTGTATTATTTAATTTATTTTAACCTGTAGCACATTGAGATTTATTCTAATGTTTAGTAAATTACAAATGAAGTGTAATATTGTTGTTATTATCCCCCTTCCGCCACAAAGTGTGGAAGATGGATATAGGTTTGAGCTCCGTCCATCCGAGTTAAAGAGGACAGCTTTTTTCAGAAAGCGTTTACGATAGGATAACCAAATTCGGTATGTGGCTTCAGGGTATCAATGCTTTGATGGAGTTCAAAAATGAGAAACGCGTAATAAAATAAGTAAAAAATAGAGTAAGACATCTTATGAAATATCATAAAAGAGAACTGTTTGTTATTGTCCTGAAAATAGCTTTGACATAAGTTGGCCTGACTGAAGATATATTATATTAACAAGATTATTGAGTATAAAGATACATAATTACAGTTATAAACACAAAAAGAAACCATGAATAATAGTCCATTCCAACACAACCCCAGAACATAAATTAACAGAGGAAAATAACGTGTTGTCAGATGCGCAGTAAGCAACACACTGTTCTAGTTTCTCACACGCACACGCCAAACCTCCGGTAGCTGCTCGTTAACTAGAAGTGCGACACAACACGAGGACCCACAGAACATATATGTTAAACAGTTAAGTTAAAGATGCTTTGAAAGCTTAAAACTGGGGGGAGGGGCTCTGCTCTCTCTCTGCAGCAACATGGAGCAGCCGCTCTGTTTATAAAGTGGATCGGCGAACGCAGCAGCGCGCATCGGCCAATGCCGATACTGAGATAGTTTGGACATGTACAGAGTGAGGAATAGTGGATATATTAGTAGAAGGATGCTGAGGTTGGAATTGCCAGTCAGCGTGAGTTAAAGAAGATGAAGAAGATTCACTGTAGCAGCCCCTTAAGGGAAAAACCAAAAGACAAACAGTTATTATTATTATTATTATTATAATGGTTTGAACTGGTGACCCTCTGATTACTAGCCCGCTTCCTTAATTGTTATGCCACTACCACCCACCACCTGACTTCTGAACAAACTGCTAGAACAACACATGCAGTTGTTGCCCCCCTTCTTTGCAAAACTGCCTTTGGACAATCTTCTTTCTCACACAAAACATTAAGAGAAAGGCACAAGTTACCTGCTAAACTTAAAACAATTACAAAGTCTAAAGATTTCTCCGCTGAGACAAAAAAAATGGATCGTGAGCATCGACTCTTTCCTTTAACTCTTCTCTACACATGGTGTGTGTGCGCTTTTGACTTTTTCTTTTCTTTTTAATTTACAGTTTTTTTTTTCATGTTTCTGATTTAATTTCCTTCTTGTCGGCTCCAAACACTGCAGATGGAAACTAGCGATAATGTTATCATCCGTTACACAGCATTTTTCCTCTGTGTTAAGGAGTTTTTCTCGTGAACATAGTCTCTAACAAATAAATAAGTAAATATGCTTTGGTGTTAAGTAAACTCTCAGTAAAGCACTCAGTGTTGGCTCATTTACAAACTCTCAGTTTGAGTTTAAGTGTTTTACAGCCACAGACTGCCCAACAATGAGACATTACTCTGTGCTATAAAGAAAACCTCTTTTTTTACCCAATAATTCATTGTTTTAGGCCAGACAGAAAGTGCCTTGACGGACAATATTGGATTTTTGGCCAATAACCGATACCGACATATTGTTCCTTGACACCTAATAATTACTACTTACTTTCTAATTGCAGAGATCATCTCGTTCTGTAAAACTTGTCTTATTTATTCATGACACTTGTTTTTAAACAGAACAATAAAGATACTTCCAGCCTATCCAACTTTAAACACGTACTACAGTACCTACTTACCAATTTAAATTTTGTATTTTTGTGGGAAAAACAGCAATTTTGAGATTGTTGATGTGTGAAGAAACTTAGTGGAATAACTAGTTTTTAGCGTGTTTATCATAGGATCAAGGAGAAGCAAGTAATTGAGTCTCTGACATGCTGTACTTCTTCCTGCCTTTTACTTCTGAAAATATTGTTTCATACTTTGCCCATTCGGCCCCTCAAAAAAATACACACACGACTATAAACATACACAAAACACGGACAAAATGAGGAAAAATATAGGCATGAAAACAACAAAGAGTAAACACTGTGGTCAGATTAGTCATTATTATAAATGTTGACATGAATGTTGATAAAGTGACCCTCAGATCATACAGTCACCTTTTTGTGGCCCTCCGCTGTGATAAAAGTTGCCCATTCCTGATATCAATGCTACACATTTTTTTTAATAAATCCGGCCCTTGCTTTGCTCTGTGTTGGCCCCTTTAGATAAGTCAGCCAATCCAGTGCCCGGGGATGCTGTTCTTTCTCTGCAGTATGCTCGCTGAACATCTGAGGGCGCTGTGCTGGGCCATCAGGGGACTGGACCACATGGACACCTCACTTCCTGGTATGTGCTCTGTATGGTTATGAGACGGTGATAATGTCTACACACCAGGGTTGGGGTCAATTACAGTTTTAATATACAATTAAGTGTTTAAATATCCATGTTCAATTAGGATTACAGTGATTTCAATTGCAAATAATTTACAATTATAATTTTCCCCATGAAAGTCAATTACAATTACGTTATCAACAATTATATCATTGTGTGTGTGTGTGTGTGTGTGTGTGTGTGTGTGTGTGTGTGTGTGTGTGTGTGTGTGTGTGTGTGTGTGTGTGTGTGTGTGTGTGTGTGTCATTATAGCATCTTTACATTTTAGTGCATTTATTGTAATATCTTATGTAAAAGCCCAACGAGGGACAATAGTTGGAATTTAGCAATAGCTATAAATTCTTTGTGCAAAACATAATTTACATTCACAATACTGTTACTCTGTAAATTTGTATCATCTCTATTTAAATAAAATGTTATAATATCCTGACTAAGCTCTAACCCTTCTGAGCCTTACCATCTGTATGGGTGTGAAGATCCACTAACAGCTAGTGGGAAAAGTTGATTTGAAACATATTTTAATAATTAACTACATATGTGTAAGCCTTGGAACTGTTTTGCATCAATTAAATTGTGTAATTTTTTAATAGAATTTACATGGTAATTACAGTCACAAAGTCAATTATCTGAACTCAGTTACGGTTACAATGGCAACACAGTTTTTAAATTACAATTTCAATTATAATTATGCCATAATTTTTATTCATATCAATTACACGAATACAATTATAATTAACCCCAACCATGCTACACACATTTCTTTCTTAAATCAACAAGTGACTTTACAGTCATTTTCTTTGATTTTGTCCAATGGCAAAAACTTTGTTTAGATTTATACGTCCCATATTAAAGAAATGTTTTTTGGAATTGATACTTTTATGTAAATTGAGGGCTGATGGTGGACGCATCTTTTCTTTTGCTAAATAACTTTGACCCAAAAGCCATTTGCTGTGAGCATCATCTGAACCATGCACAACAATGACGCGTTCCCACTCACTTCTATCTGGCCAAGTGTCCTCACTTTCCCTTCACTGCTCCAGTAATTGCCTCCATTTTCATGTCTTCTGCTGCAGAGGCTGAGTTTGTGGCTCAGATACACTCGCATATGTCTGACACAGCGAAGGGGAAGAAACGACACTACGGTGAGCCTTACTTGACACCTTCTCTCTAAAACACACTTCTTTTTTTTTTTTTTTTTACTTTCTCTTTTCTGATCATGACTGTAAAAGCTTCTCCCATTCTTTTCTTCTGTCGGTGTGTGTTGCAAATAGTCAACAAAGCAGAAACACACACCACCTACACACACTCTCAATCTCTTAGTTGAAAAATTCACACGGCAACGAGAAACCACTCGAATGTCACTCTAATGAAATTATAGAATAAAATGTGGTTCCCACTCATGAGGGCTTTGTTCTTCTATCGTGAAATTGTTGTTTTCTTTTACACCACCTGTTCTTTTGATTCACGCCTGCCTTTGTTGTGCCGTATTTCACAGAGAGCTGCTCAGAGGAGGCGGCACGCACCGCCATTGGAACATTAGTAGACCTCGGGGTGAGTGACTCTTGCTGTGTGTGTGTGTCGTCTGCAGAGTGTAACTCCCTCTAACAGGAGAAGATCTGCTCCTCCATTAACCTGAATCCAACCAAAACACACAATCGCAAACAATAAATCTCTGCCTGCGATTTCAATTTCAAGAACATTGTCAAGTGTTCACATCAGCGTCAAGAAGAATTCAACCTGATTTTGATCCAATAAGAAAAAAGGGAAACTAGGCCTGCCTGCAGCCAGTCAAAGCCAATCATGTTTGAGTCAGAAATGTCAGACTGCAAAGAGGATTCAGTTTATAGGGGGGAAGAGGCTGGTTGCCTTCAAAAATAGAGCAACACTGACCCAAATATCTTCAAAGTTTGAACTGATTGTCACACAGCTTGTCTTTTGGATATAGTTATTGGTTCAGCTCATTTTTGGCAGCTGGAGTGAAGAGAAAATATGTGAATGTTATTATTTTTTCCTTTATTTCACAAAGAAACGGAACAGGAAGCTTCCCAACTGGCCTCATTATTTGTGTTGTTCTGCCTTTGTTTTAAAAGTAACTAAAACACAGCTGAAAACAAATGTATTTGGATATAAAGTAGTGTTGTTAAGTGATTCATGGCCAACTCTTGACATTTTAGTCTCAGTATTTGCCATATTTTGTAGTGAAAATGAGAAAAAAAGCTCTATGGGCTCAATTAAATTTTACTATTGCTATCACCTATTTACTGCAATCTTTCCAGAAAATAACAATTTCTCACAGAAACTGTTGCAATTACAAATGTCTTTGATATACATGTGTTTATTTCCTTTATGTGCATTGAAAAAAAGACAAAAAAGCTGAAGAAAAAGGCCAAAATGTACATAATTTTACAGAAAAAAAATGTAGCGGACCAAACTATTCGCACTCTTTTAGAACTGTTGGTAAGTAATTTTATTTCAAGCTTGTGATGCTCGTTTAAAGCTAGGGTAGGCAATTTTCTCCAGATACACTTTTTAAGTTTTTGGTTGAAATTGTCTTTATTGAGTGATTGGGTGAATGAGCTGATATGTAAAGCGCTTTGAGACTGCTTCAGTGTGGGGATAAAGCGCTATATAAATCAAGTCCATTTACCATTTACCATTTATGTCCTGATAGAAATTAAGATCTTATGTGCTCTGAAAAAGGAACGAAGAAAATTCATCATCTGTAGCAGCTGTAAATCTGTAATAACTTCAACCAATGGAAAAAAAACGAATCGTTCTCCCTGCTCATTCTCGACCTTTCACATGCACGAGCTCACACTGAAAGCGCGTCACCGCTGACAGAGTTTTTGGTCACGTTTTTAACATACATAATGATAAAGTTTATTGTTTACTGACTGCTGAATGAGACATGAGACAACAAAGTTTCTACACAATACAAGCGATGAGCTGAGCTCCTCTTCTGCAGCAGCTGTGAGCATGCATGTGAGTGAGACGGAGCACAGAGGGGAGGGGGGTAAGGGCGGAGCCGTCGGGGAAGCTACATTCAAAATCATGCTAGCTTTTGAGAATCGCCTACCCTACCTTTAAACTCATCTGTGGTAAGTAACAGGTGCTGGCAATATAGAAATCCAGTTAAAATGTATAAAAGTTGAATCAACCTTTGTGTTTTCTCAATGCACATAAATTTACGTGTGTATACCAAAAACAATAACAATTTCAGGGAGAAACAGTGTAATATCTGGAAAAATTCTAGGTTGTCGATACTTTTCGTCCATGACTGTGGGTGTCATTGAGAGAATAGTGAGTATTGAGTAGCTAGTTAGCGTAGTGTAGATTTGTTTTTTGGAGATTCTATACAGTAAAGACTGGGTTTGTCTTAACTGCTCCATGAGCCCCGCCCATAATCAAGGCCTATTTTGAATTTTTTTTTATTTCCAGTCTAGACGCACACCTGGCCAAACCTCTGGGTTTAGTTACTTTTTTTAAGTTAGAATTGATTGTTTCACAGCTTGTCTTTAGGATATAATAGGACACAAAGAAAATGAACATAAAGCTTCCCAACTGACCTCATTATTTCTCTTTTTCTGGGTGTTGTGTTCTTTTTATGTTATTCCTTGTGTTTTGCATTTGGCTTTCTGTTGAAAGCTCACCACAAAAAGATAACAAAAAGCTACAATTTCCCTGTCCTGAAATAAAGGTTACTAAATAATAGGCCTCGTGTTTACAAGCTTGTTAACATTTTTTTTTTTTTGTGTGCGTGTGTTCGCTATTCAGGTCGTCTCAGAGGAGCGTCAGAACCAAGTTGTCCTCCTGGGTGTGACTCCTTTGTTCCGGCTGTCAGAAAATCGGCAGAAACTGCACGTGTTTGTGGAGCAGTACCTCTACAATTAATGTGTTAAAGTGTGAAAAAACACAACCCAGTGCTTTGTTTAGCTGTAGCGTCTGACCTCATCCTCTGTTAGTCACTATTAAAGCGCTGCACGCTGAGCCGGGACACGTGTTCGACTTAATTGCAATTTGATTTTTCTATGATGAGACAGTGATTTTAAGTTTATCTTTAGTGATAGCATTAGCATAAAGCCACAGGGGACGGGGATTACGGAGTCCCTGCAATCAGTTCTGAGTTCTGGCTGCAGCTTGTGTGTGTTTTAGCTGCTGAGGTTTGTTTTGTTGTTGTTTTTTTTTTTTTGTTTTTTTTTGTGCAAATATTTGAATGTGGCTTTTGTTTGTATTCAAGACAATCCATACAGTCAATAAACAAGTGTTCATGGCTTCTCTTTGCATGTTCAGAGAACAGACTTCATGGACGTAGTTGCTTTCATCCTCCAAACAAACAGTTTTTTTCCTGGATCGCCTCCTGAATGTTGATGGCTCTCTTACTGACATCAGCGATCTGTGTGACGCACACCTTCTGACATGCACACGTAAGGACGAATCAATGAGTCTCACTCTGATCACAACCTGCAGCTCTTTCTGGCAGACCTCAATATTTGTGTTTACGGCAGACTGAGATGTGTGTGTGTGATGCATTTAGAGTCGCTGCTGATAGTTTCATCTGCCAAAAGGCACACTATCCTGCTCAGTGTTATCAAACTACAAATCTCTACTGCCCCCCAGTGGTGCAGTCCAGTTATGGTACTATTCAAATCAAAATATAGTATATTCTGCAGAGAAAAATGACGCTACAAAAGAAAGCCTTTGTTTCTGCTGCTCATTGGTTGGATAAAAAACTAATTTAGGATCTGACTGCTAAAAGTTATTCAGTAGAAGGTAAATGTTAAATTATAAAAAGATCTACATCTTTATTTACACAAACTGACAAATGATAACATTCATAACAGTGCTAAAGTCTGGAGGGGTTTTTGGACCATTTTATGCCTAACATTTTTTTTTTTTGGTTTTTAATTTCTTTTAATATTAAATTAGATATCTTTAAAGATGATCATAATTTGAAATAAAACATTAAATGAGTGAAGCATAAATCCTCAAAATGCCAGAAAAAAAAAATACAGCACTTTTGTTATAAATTATAAGTATGTAATATTTGTACATTTAAATTCCAGTTATATTATTGAATAACATTCTTATAATCGATTTTTGGCTTTAGGTTAAAAAAATTGAATATTTCTCTGACAATGTTAAAAATACATTTTTTAATCTAAAAAATTTACCTACATTTTTGCTAAAACATAAATGCTAAGTTATTTCAATTAAATTCACAACCTAAAATGTACGTTATAGACTGCAGTTGTTTACCAGTGAACTGACTCTTCATGGTGTGAGTTGGGCAAAGTGGTTGGAAGTACAAAAATCTGATATAAATAACGTTTTTAAACATTAGGTTAATTATTAAAAAAAAAAAAACCTGACAAATATTTACAGTTTAATTGTAAATAGTGTAATGCAAAGTGTTTGTGCACTCAGTTAAGTTTTGTTCAAGCGTCAAATGTTTGATTATTCCCTGCACCGGGACTGTCAGGGGAAATGCGTTACGCTGTGAACACTGTAATGAACCTCGTTCATCCGTCACGAAGCCTCATTTCGAATCAAAGCATTTGACAAATTAGAAGTGACTCTGAGGTCACACACACACACACACACGTCACGTGCACTCACCTCATCACACGACGGCAAAATTTAAAGCTGAAACACTTTAGTAAAATCTCTGTCAGGTGACAGGAAAGGAAAATTATTAAAAATTCATCCCTGGGATTGTATTATATTTTAATGAAATTACAGCTCTGGTAATCTGATAAAGTGGTTGTTTTAATTTAATTTGTTTAGTTTGAGGTTTTAAGTGGAATTCATCACATTGTGGTTCTAAAAACTAAATGGAGTCAAAAGGTTTGTGGTGGCTGCTGTAGCAGGGGTGGGGGTGGGTTCAGAGGCTGATTGAGGTTATTTATGTAAGGTAGAGACAAGTATGACTCACTGAGGCTGACTCACATAATTATAGATTTATGTTATAAACACATTTTGTCTGCACACAGTTCTACAATCATGAATGTAACAAACTCCACAAATGCATCGTCTGCACACTTTAGACGTGGTTATTTTTACCATTTCATAATGTGAGAAACAAACAAATCAGCAGGCGATGCTCTTTCATGGATCATTGTCCTGGTGATTAGACAACTTTGTTAACTATTGAGCCTAATTGCTCTATCTGGCACTCCACCACGTCTCCTCTCTGAAAGGAAAAGGAGAAAAACACCATTAAAATCACTTTCTCATCTATTTTAAATGCACTCCAGTCATCGGTTGAGCCAGAAAATGATTTCTAATTCTTGTTCTTTTCTGTGTGTTACCCCAAAAGGTGTTAAAGAGCTACAGAGGAGCTGTGAGGCTTTTGTTTGGACTGAAGGATAACTTCACCTTGAGGAAGACGGGCGGGTTTTTGAACACTCCCACACCTGGAGGAGTTCCTGTCAGGAAGACGTCTCCAGGAGTTAAAGTAACAAACCTGACATGAGACGGAGAAACAGTTAAACACAGGAAAATATCGCTATATTCTTATTAGGGTGGGACGATAGAGTTCACCATATGATACTGTTGGTTAGATTTAACTGAAGGACTGTATAATTGGTTGGTTCGTTGTGTGTTTAAGCTTCATTCGCCCCCGGGGCGTCAGTCAGGACACAATAACGAGAGCTTGAATGGATGAAGTTTAACTATTTAGTCAATAGTTGCAGGCACAGGTGAATAACAGGCATGAAGACGGATGAAACAATGGGTACAGCTCTGAACAGGTGTATGAATGTGGTTATCCAACAATGACGCACACCGACACTTGAACACTGCACAATGGACTTTAAAGAGGAAGAAACTAAACTTAACCGGAGTTTACTCTCCACTGCAGCTGCTAATGATCAGTGCTCATGCTGTTAAGGGTGAATTAACATGAACCCTTAAGGTGGACACATTAAATGCAAATAATAATAAACAATGACTTAGCCTAATAACTTAAAACATCTAGAGCCTTTCTAACAGATACCATATTTAAAAAATAAATGCATTTGGAAAAATAACCATGCTTTTATTTGACATTAACTCTGGATTTGTATATCCAATAACACTTTTCCTATGTGTAAAATGTGAACACCAGTTTTATTGCACTTTCAATAGGATACATTTTGTTTATTTTATCCTTTTACATTCCTGTTGAGTTGAAAAGTTTATACCAAGAGTAAATATGTTCAGAGGTAAAGGGACACTGTAAAGGATGCCGTCAGGCTAAAATTACAGTCATGATTTTAGTAAAAGAAAGTGGGACGTGCAAATGTGTGGAAACTTAGCATCCCCTCAGGGAGCTGTGATGCTGCGTTCAAAGCAGCTTGGAACTCTTGTTTTTCTGAACTCCCACTTAAAAAATGCATTGGGAAGACAAAAATCCCACAAACATTAATACAAATTGCACCTTTAGGTGACACAAAAATGGTCTAAATTATTTATTAATGTCAAATAAAAGCACAATTATTTTCATAATTTCCGACGACAATTATTTCTTCCAGCTTTCTTGAGCCCATTATTGTCTCATCGTATCGTATTGTGAACACTATGTCTCTGGTTGTTAGACAAGTCAAATACACCTCACACAGACTCACTTTGAAACCCAGGCTACGAGCGCGGCCGTCTTGAAGATCATCTGCGTGGTGTTGCTACTCTGAACCGTGTCTCCATTAACCAGGCAGCGGATGTTCAGGTTGTGAGGGTCTGAAGGAGAAACGATGCAGGGATTACGACACAGTTCAGACTTAACTTTACATCCTCAGGTCTGTGTCTAGAAGAGTCTGGTTACACTTGGTGGTTATTGCAGCGACATGCCTGCTGTACGTTTATCCATTATCTACAGTTCAATCATAACATAAGAGTTGCATCTTTAGTGTTAAAGGAAGTATTTTAGGAATTCATTACAACTTTTAAATATTTTTTTGGGGGGAAACAAAATACTACAATTGTCTAAATCTAAATATTTTAATCCACAATTTATTTAATTCATTTTCAAAAGGTAGTTCCATTGAGACCTGGCCAAGATAGCAGCCATAGAACAAAAAACTGCATCATAAATCTACAATAATGTTATAATACATTTTTATGTTAAAATCCTGATCAGAGATGAGCAACTAATAAATATATGATTGGCCTGAGGGTCACGTTATCAACTTCCACGTCAGCATTTAGAATAATGACCAATCTGAGCATTAACACAGTAAAGAACAAAGGGTTCGTCTGTTTTTGTTGGAGTTTTGTGTGTATTTTTTAAATCATCTTGTGTATTTTTCTTCTTCTTTAACGTATTTTTCTCCCATTTGGGTTGTTTTTATTGTTCTGTGTGTTTTCTGTATTTTTTTTTTTTCCATTTGGATGTTTCCTGTGTTTTTGTTTCTGTGTGGGGTTTTTTTTGGAGTAAATGTTTGTATTTGTGACATTGTTCTTTTGTCCTTCTGAGTATTTTTGTTTTGTGTATTTTTCTGATATTTTTGTTCTTTTTGTGTATTTCTTTTGTCATTTTGTGTCTTTTTAAGTCAGTTTGTGCTTTTTTTTTTTTTTTAGGGGCTGCACAAAATTAGACCGAGGGCCTTGAGTTTCTGCTGTCTGATTGTGTTTCACGTGAGAATATAAATGCAGATCATTTTGGAAACATCAGCTCACAACACTAACTGAAAACATGGACCAACTAGTTCCTTATATCTGTGCCCTCAGGTAGAGAACACATCCATCTTCAATAAACATTACAGAGACATTCAAACAGAACCCACCAGATTCCCTTTGATCCGCTCTCACCTTCCACTGCGTCCCGGGTCACTAAGGCGGGTCCCAGAGGACAGAAGCTGTCAAATGTTTTTCCCAGCAGCCACTGCTTTCCGTTCTTTTTCATCTGCCAGTCTCGTGCGCTGACGTCATTGGCCACCGTGTATCCAGCCACGTACGAGAGCGCGTCCTCCTCCTGAATAATAATAATAATAATAATGAGTGAGACGAAGGAAAGGTGGAGCAATAGCTGCAAAGAGTCACAGAGTAACGGGCTGCTGATTCTCACCTTTATGTGTTTTCCTCTTCGTCCAATCACGAAAGCCATTTCCACCTCCCAGTCAACCTCCTACACACACACGATTTGAACTCATTTTTACAAGTTCAAACACCAGAATAAACACTAAAACCTTTAGTTTGCCGAATCAGCATTCCTCTTTCACATATTTTGAATGACACAAAATATTAAATTTATGACAAAAAATAAAAATAGCTCTTCATTTTATACATTATTCAGATGTGAATCTTCATTCATAAATGCCTAAAGGAAACTGTGACCCTAATTCTCAAAATATGACAACTATTCTCAAAATGTTACTACTTTAATGAAATTACAATTTTATTCACATAAAATTATAACTTTATTCTCGAAATACTGGGACTTTAATCTGATGGGGCTCAGATTTATTTTTATTTTAATGTGGCCCTAATACGCCGTCGTAAAAACACTTCTTAAAGAAACTTTTTCACCTCGGTGACGTGTTTACATTCCTCTACTGGACTCAAAATCCCACAATGCAATGCACAAAACTGTTCAGAAGTTGAAGTCACATGACCATTTGTCAATTAACCCCTTGTTATTGGTGGAGTCAATAAATTACTTTCTACCTCCGACATTAGTTGTGAGTCAGTGGATTTATGTAAAGAACTTTTGGACGACGTTCAGGTAGATTTTTTTTAAATGTAATGTTTGTATTGAAGCAGCTTTGAGTTGAAAACGTTTAAACTGATGTTTGGTCTCACCTGGCTTTCTGACGGTAAGATGATGTCATCGTACGGGCCTGTGATGGCGCTGGGGAACTTGCTGAAGATGATTGGCTCTTTGGGGATGGGTGCATTCTGCTCCAGGCAGTGATCCTGGTAGTTCATTCCCACACACACGACTTTCTCTGGAGCCAACACTGGAGACAGCAGCTGGACGTGTGCGCGCTCCAACACAAACTGACCCGACGCCTCAGCCCTGGGATGATGGCGGAGAGGAAGAAACACAAAGCAGAAGAAGAAGATGTGACACTGCAGGGGTATGGGAAGAGATTTGTCTCAAAAATATTCACAATTATATGCACAATTTACATGTGTTTTATAATTTGTGTGCGTGTTGTCAGGGCAAAATTGTTAGTTATGTTTATTAACATATTTACTCATAGACCTTATTCTTTTTAAGGCTTTAAGTTGAGACTTTTCATTTCTGCTGTCTCATGTTTTCTGCTCTCTTCTCGAGGTCAGCTTCCCAAAACACATCTTATCCCTCAGACACAGAGGCATGACACACTCACATGCCTACACACACTCACATAGTCACACATACACACCATTCATACACACAAACACCATACACGCACACACCTCCAACACTCACGACAATCAGGAGATACCAGAGAACTGGTTGTTTTGACCTAAAGAAGAAACTGTCTCTTTTCACCCTCTTCTTTCACCTCCACCCTGTCCTCTTTATCTCCTGGGGGGAGGACTGAGGGGGAATACAGTATACGTGATGAGTTAGAACTGTGGGCCACTCTGTCATCGGACGTCCGCCCGGGGCAGTCACTAATTTTGTCCATCTTTGTACTCCTTTTTATTTAGTTTTATAATAAACCTTTTTTTATAAAATCATCAATGCCTCGCCTGGACTCCATCATTCAACCAGAGCAATAAATCATGTCTCCAAATGAGGTCAAACGCAAATTTGCCGTGACAGTGTATTTATCATGATTGATCATGTGTAAATCATCAATTGTGCTTGTGAATTGTGTTTGTGGATCGGCCGGCGTGTGCATTTATTTTTGAGACAAACTTAACAGATTCACACACACAAATATCCCGATCCTCATGTGTGTAAAGCACCACCATCCACCAGGGGGCAGTATTGAAGTCTCTGCTGAAGGTTAATTCCATTTACAGATACAAAAACAAATGCTACAAGAATATCTAATAACGTCACTGGTATTCACTGCAGTGTCCCCAAAATCACTGCAGCCTTCATTTGTCTCCTGTCGCTCAAACTACAACACTTGGTTTGACAAAAAATACAATTTTGACATATTAATAAAAATGCAATAACTTTACTCTGATGTACTGTAGAGACTAATGACACACTATCCAACCAACAAAGAGGTTCTTCATTATTTTTTCATAATTTTTATGGATTTTTATGAGTTTAGAAAAATAGAAAAAGGCTATTTCATCAATTTAAAGAAGTGTCATCAAAATATTTTTTACTAATAACAATCCATTAAAATTATGAAAAAATGTATCTTTTTTGACAAGCGTTGTAATTTGATCAGCAGGAGACAAATGAAGGCTGCAGTGATTTAGGAGACATTTTACAAGATATTCTTGGAGCATCTGTTTTTGTTCTGGAAAATGGAATTAATCTTCAGCTGAAACTTAAATACTGCTCCCTAGTGGAGGGGTGTTGCATTTGTCTAAAAAAATTAATTCACACGCCGGCCAATCAACTAACGCACTTTTTACACAATTCACAAGCATAATTGAAGATTAACACACACACAAATCATAACACACACGTGTAAATTGTTGATATATTTGTGGATCTGAAAAATACATGTGAAAATTGTGGATCAGTGATCAGACAGTGGCAGGGTTCATGTTCATCACCTTCGGGCGTATTCCAGACCATCATCTCCCAGCTCCAACAGCTCCCTCATGGTGGAGGGAGCAGAGGGGTCGAACGCATTTACGTCCACAACGCCAAGCCCCTCGCCCAGCTCCACTCCCACCCTGATCTTTCCCTCATCTCCATGACGACAAAACTGGACCAAACGCATCCCTGCTCCGCTGAGGCCCCGCCTCTGTACCCGTGTGGTCCGTCTGTGAGAGTTCAGTGTGTGGAGGATGCAGAAGGAGCCAAAAGGAAGTCTCATCTGAGGAAAACAAAAGAAGATGCAGAGGATTCATTTCAACTAAGTGTTAATCAACTGTTAGAAACAAAATTAAAGTTCAAATACAATCCAATCAGTAAAAAAACAGCTCAAAATAGAGTTAAAAACTCATTTTCTCTACAGATCGTTATTTTCCGTCAGCTTGATTATAGTGACTAGGAATGCAAAGGGTCAGAACATTTACAGGAAGTTTACACATTAACTTAAAATCCTAAATTTGGGGATTATTCAAAAATATAAACTTTTAATGGGAATTATTTATTTACCCCAAAAGATTGAAGGAATTTTAAATAACTATCATGTACAAAAAAAAAAAGATTTGAATCCATGCAACAACAAAAAAAAAGTTTAAAAACAATTCAACATTTAGGGAATTTTCAATGTGTGAAACTTTTAATGAAAAAGTCGGAAATATCAGAAAAAGTTTTCAATTACTAAATAAATGTTGTATTTTCAAAAAGATAAATTAAACAAGTTGGTGCATAAAAAAGCTTAAAAGAAAATATTATTCATTTGATCAACTTTAACATTACATTCCTGCAGGTGATTTGACAACTGAAATGTTGTATTTAACTAAATCTTATTTGTTTGCCAATATTTCTATAACCTCTCTTATCACCAGAGACGTATGTCCCATGTTAATAAACTGCAAACAAACAGGTTAAAACAAGTTATGTCACATCCTTCATGTTCAAATATTTAAATCTGAAATAGGACAGACGTGGGCAACAGGGAGCTCGGGGGCCACATGTGACCATTTTTTGTTTTGCTCCCAAAGTGAATGTGCAAATGACTCTAAAAACACACGAAATGACTGAAAAAGACACTCATTTCATTGGCCAAGCTGGAATACAAAGCAAACAACATGATGTATAACACCTTAATTATCATGGCCATACAATTTATCCATGCATGCAGATTCATAAACACCCACTGTTCTTAATTTATATGAATGAGGCAATGAACTTTAAAGAAACACACATTGAAATGTGTCAAAATGAAACAAGCCTTAACTTTTTACGACAATTTGATTGAATATATTGATTTCTGAATAAACTTCTGGCTTTAATATATATATAGTGTTATTTATCTATGAAAATATTTAATTTTAATGCCAGATTTTCAAAAGAAACATAAAAAATTACAAGAATTGCACAAAGATAACAAAAAATACACAAATTTACTCCAAAAACTGATAAGACAACTACAAATACGCACTAAAACAACTGCAAAATAAACAAAACATGAACAAAAAATACTCCAAAACACAGAATGACCAATAAATATACACAGTGACAACAGAAATACACAAAACTACAAATAAAACGCACAAATGGACTCTAATAACACATATTATTAGAGAAAAGTATATAAATATATATGTACAAACAACCCTTTTGTAGCCTGCCTGCGTTAACACTCAGGTTGTTATTATTCGAACTACTGAGATAATAATCTGATTTTGTGGCCCTTACTGTCCATCTTTCTGCCAAAACTAAGTTAACAATGAGAAAGCTGATCCATAAGTCTCCATGTTGCATAAAACAACAGTTTGTGCAGCAGCTGCTGCTACTTACCTGCAGCTGGGCTGTAGTTTAACTGGAACAAAGCCTGATTATGCAGTGCAGAGCACGGCTAAACAAACAATGACAGGTTTTAATCTTTGTACTGTCACAAGTCAATGCTTTACTCACCTCTGCAACTCACAAGACCTGCTTCCGGTTAGTGTTTGTAGTCCGTGAGGTCACCGCCGCAAAGTAAATAAATTACCAGAATATTAACCACACTTTGGCTAATAGCTAGTATTGTTCAACCACTAACAAAAAGTGCTATTTTGCCATTAAGTCGTAGTAAAAACACCTAATTCGTTCGACTGTTTCACTTTTAAACTACAATTCCCAGCAGTAGTGTTATCTGCTCACTGCCGCTACTCACAAGACTTGCTTACGGTGAGTTTTTGTAGTCCGTGAATCAGCTCCACAAACGTAAATAATTAACCAGACTGTTGACAATAGCTAATAATGTTCAACCACTAGCAAGACTTCTTATTTTTGCAAATAAAATCTATGTGAAAGCGTCTTAATTCGTTCAGCTGTTTCACTATAAAAACTACAATTCCCAGGACCTCACAAGACCCGCTTCCGGTTAGTTTTTGTCGTCCGTAAAGTTACCGCCGCAAAATAAATTAATTACCAGAATTTTGATAATAGGTAGTATTATTCAACCATTAGCAATAACTTTTATTTTTGTCATTATTTAATCGTAAAACCGTCCTAATTTGTTTAACATTTAAACTACAATTCCCAGCAACAGTTGTATCCGCTCACCGCTGCTACTCACGAGACACGCTTCCGGTTAGATTTTGTAGTCCGTGAATTCACCGTCGCAAAGTAAAAAAAAAACAACAGCATGTTAACCAGGCTTTCGCTAATAGCTATTGATGTAAACCACTACTACGAAGTGCCAATTTTGCCATTAAGTCCGTGAAAGAACAATTTAATTCGTTATCAGTTTCGCTCTAAAACTACAATTCCCAACAGCAGTTTTACCTACGCTTTTGTGTGTAATAGGAAATTACGGGTGCTGTTTGGCCTTCAAGTAATTATCGCAATCTTTTGACATTTTATGATAACATATTGCTTTGTTACAGTATAATTGTCACTAAAAATGATATAAAGTGTTAGATATTGAAGCGATTCTAATTATACTAAAATTAATAAGGTTTAAAATGTAACAAAAAATGTCGAGTCCTAATTGTCTTTGAACGCAGCACAATGCTGAATGGGTGGGTCATGTGACCCGTGCAGGAAAGACTCCTATCTGCGCTGAGCTGCTTGTTTCTTTCATTCTGCAGAAGAAGAGAAGGACAAGATGTGTTCCAGGTGAGTTTCCTGCACACAGCACATGACTTTACTGTGCCTTTAAAACATTTATAATGATTTAAAACGAGTCTCTGGGCCTTTGCTTATTACGCACAGCGCGTGATGTAATTATAATTCTATTGTTCACAGTATAAAGTAACGGGTTTATTGTTTTAGATTGAAAACTGTTTTTTTTAAATAGATGGTTTGACTTGACATCATCCTCCTGCTGTCTTTTATTCATCAAATAATGACTAATCCTGGATTGCAGAACTGTGCACATTCCAACCCTCAAAGTATCCTGAGACTACAAGTTAATCACAGATGAATAATTTTTTAACACTTTTCCAGCAATAGATCAATATTTAACCTCAAACTTGTCCTGATTTATAAGAATGTGATAAGAAATGTGCGTGTTTAGCTTGTCCTAGCCTCATGTATCAAAGGTCTGTGAGCTTTGACCCACTCTTTTATCACCTCTCATGATGAATGTGAGAAGGTTTAGTCGCTGACACGTCATTTCTTTCCCTGTGCGCAGCGTCCAGCCCATCGAGTTCACCACTGATCTGAAGAACAACAAGTGAGTCTCAGCAGAAGAAAAAAAAAAACACTTCCTCTTTATATCTCTGGTCATGTTTTGTGCAGATTGCATCATCTAATGGTTAAATGTGTGTTTTCTACCAGCTTCGATGGTTTGGTCTTGGTCACCCAGAGCCATGAGAACCTTCCCTCTGAGCTGGAGGTTCTGAAAGCACCACTGCAGGACTACGGCTCTGTGAGTCTCTCACATCACAAAGAGATCAGCTGATTTTTAGCTTTGATCACATGACAGATCAAAAGCTGTGAGAGGCTTTGATTGGAGGGATGGTTTTTACTCTCTTTTGATATCGTTGAGTTCCTTAAATATTATTTTATGGGACTCAGCACCCATTGTAATGTGGGTGACTAATTATTATTGTTATTATCTATACTATTGTGTATTATTTATTACATCCATTGGTTAATAATAGGTATGTATAAATCTTTATTTGAAGTAAACTTATATGTTTTATAACAATTATTTATCAGTAATTGGTATTATATTTATTCTAATAAAGTTGATATTTGTGGTATAATTATATACTGATTTTCAGTCCACTGGATTGTTTTATGTGTGCATAATATATATTAAATCCATTAATTATGTGTAGGAAGGAAGTAACTAAAAAGACTTAACATTTCCCTGTTTTTATTTATTTATTTTTGTTTGAAATAAAATGGAATATAAAATACAGGTAAATCGTGAAATAATTTATTTTAATTTAATTTCCTGTTTTTTTATTATTTCATTTTACAGTTTTTGTTTGAAATTCAAATTCCAACTAAAATACGGGTAAATAAATACAATTAATAAAAAGATGAAAAATAAATAAACTTTTCTCTGATTTTTGTTGTTTTTTTTTTTAATTAAATTTAGTTTGAAATAAAATGCTAGATAAAATAAATTAATAAAATAAAGCTTCATGTGTAATAACTTCTGCTCTAGGTGGACCAAGTCCTCGGGGAGGAGGTGGTGGTCCTGAAGGTCCCTGGTCTCCCTGGTAACCGTCTGGTGTTTGCATCCACTGGTCCGGTCAACCGCGACTATGATGACATCAGACGTTTCAGCGACGCAGCAGAAAAAGGCATCAAACGGTCAGTGGATGGCAGCTGAAAACTGCAGCGTGACCTCCTGATATTATTATTATTATTATTATCATTATTATTATTATTATTATCATTATTCTGTGTTTTTTTCAGGGCCCTGAAGGCTGGCATGCAGCGGCCCTTGCTGTTGTGTCCCCCACACAAAGACTACAACAACAGCACCCTGGCAGCTGCACTCGGGGCTCTTCATGCTCTCTACATGGTGAGAAAAACAAAACCGAAATTATCGAAAAATCTTTCAGTTTCGAGTTGACGTTAAGAATTTTGGATGTGAACCCAAAAAAACATTCTGGCACACCTTAAAAAATGTGTGACCAGCTCAAAGGAACATTATCATGCCTAAGTGCATGCCATGCTCATCTCCAACTGAAATGCTTGAACACAGGCCCAGATTCTAACAGACAAACATGATATTCAGGGTCCTCGCCAGCGCTGTTGAGCGTAGGGGGTTCCACCGCTGTGATGTTGCCCCCTACGCTGTGTTTTAACTAGCGTAGGGGGCAATAAAACAATGAAAAATATGTCCATAACATTCCCAATATTACTGCGGTTCCCACATATAATAATATAAAACCTCATTTCAGTTTGAAAAAACAACATGGTTTTAAAGTAACGCTGGAACAAAAACCAAAAAGCTTTACTTTACATAATGTTGTCCTCAAATTGCAGGAAATAGTGTTTCAGAGAGTTATAGATTTCTAGATTTTGCAGAGGGTATGCCCCCCCGACACCCCTACTATAGGGCTGGGTGATATGGACCAAAACTCATCTCGATATTTTTTTTTCAAAATGGCGATATACAAAATAAATCTCGATATTTTTAATTCAAATAAAGTCTGACCAGAAAAACTATTCTGGGTTAAATCTGCTGATACAAAATGCCACACAGGTCGTTCATTTATTAACAAACAGCTGCACAATATTTGTCACTTTTAGCTTTTTCTCCTCTAAGGGACAGCACGTGTGAGTGAGTTCTGTAGTGTGGCTTGTTTAGAGGAAGGTGTGGGATAGGATGCACTCAGTGATCCATCTAACTGTGCTTTTCAAGCTGTTCGGAGAAGTAACCAAACCAGGTACTCCTAAACAAGTATTTAAATACAAAATAAGCTATAGAATATATATACAGTATATCTGGAAATCTGCTGAGGCCATAATCGTGCTATAAAATTATCTGAACCCACCCACCCACATATTAATCCACTCACTACAAACCAATCTTGTCAATCTCACATATCTGGTTCTTTTTTTTTTGGTCTATCCTCTTGTGTGTGACTCTATGAATAACATCACTTTGCTAAAGTAATGTATATCTGTCAATCACAACGCAATATGGATACAGATGTAAGAATTTCAGAGAATGTAATAAGTTAGAAAATTGTGTTTGAAAATGTACCAGTTGTTTACTTTGAAAATAAAAAATAAGTTCTAGAAAAAAATATATGTATATATCGATATAGGCGATATCGTAATTTTCTATATCGCCAAAATTGAAAACTGGATATACTGGTGAGAATGCTGACATTAATAACAGTACGTCGTCGTCTTCTTCTTCATCTCTTTTCACGCCCCAAAAGCCCATTGAAGTGAGAGAGTGGAAGGGAAAGGCCAATGAGCTGAAGGTGTGCGTTCTGGGCCTGTGGACGGCTCAGGAGGCTGAGGGACGGAGGCTGGTGGAGGTAGCCAACGCTCTGGAGAGTGGGAGGTGATGCGATCGCAGAGTATTCCTTCAGCATGTTTCGTCTTTTTTTTTTGCTGTGCACCTGATCTCCAGTTGACCTGTTCATCCTCAGACTGGCGTGCCGTGATATCGGCGGCTCTGATCCTGAACGTATGGCTGCTCCTCGTGTGGCCGACTACGTTGCAGAACTCTTCAAGGACAGCCCCGTCACGGTAAATCACAACGTTTCAGACGGAGATGATTGGAATCGCATAATTGATCATTAATTACGGAATAATAATTGGATTGGAATTGGAAAAAAAAATGTGCTGCTTTTGTAATCATAATCAAATTGTAATTTTGTTCAGATAATTGACTTTGTAATTGTAATTGGAAATTCTATTTTACTTGTATTCTATTTATAATTCAATTAAAGGCAAACCTGGGGAAATATGTTACAGTTCAACACATTACACATATTTATTTAACAATTATTCAAATATGTTTCATATCAACTTTTTTCACTACCTGTCAGTTCTCTCGAGTATCATTTTAATATTTAAAAAATAATAATAATTGAAATTGAGAGCTGTATACTGACAGAAAATGGGCTCAGACGCCCTCACCAAAAATATTAATACCAATATTTTCATTGATTAAGAAGCCTAACAAGATAACCAAGAGATGATTAACAAATTGGATGATGTATAATATTTTTTTGTGTATTTTACAGCTGTTTAAAGACATGGGTCAAAACTGACCTGTTAGCATAAAAGATGCTAACAGAAAGCTAACACAAGAGCATGGTTACATTTTATGGGATTATTTATTAAAGGCTCAGTAATTGTGATTAATTGTAAAAAGTGAACTTTAATAACTGAGAACGTAATTGTAATTGACTTTAAGGAGAAATTATAATTGTAATTTTAATTGAAAGTTGTTCCGGTAATTGAACATAGATAGTTGAAGACGTTATTGTAATTTACGATAGAATTGAATCATTTTAATGTCATTGCACAAAGTACAATAAAATTGCACATGTCCCTTCCAACAACATACAAGTACCGTACACTTCAAGGATTCAAGCTAAACAAACACAGTTATCATAAAAACAACATAAGGTACAGTAAAAGTCTGTCTGAATAAAATTTTTAATCAGTATAAAAATGCATGGTATAAAATATTCAACAAAAGACAGTATTTCATTTTCCATTATATTAGTAGTGATGCTGGTGTCTATGGTGTGTTTATTGTTTTTTAAAAATGTAATTGATCTCAACCCTGGTGTGAGTTTTGGTTTGTCCCTCGTTCTCCACTTAAATCCCAGCTGATGTTTTCCTCCGTGCAGGTGGAGGTGGTGAGTGACCTGAAAACTCTGGAGAAGGAGTATCCCTGCCTGGCTGCAGTCAACCGCTGTGCCAGCAGTAAGAGCACGTTCTCGTCATCATCTGTCAATAACGCTCAGGTTTTTAATAACTGCTGCTGAGTTTAGCTCCTGTTCTTCCTCAGGTGTTCCTCGTCACCAGGGCCGAGTCCTCAAGCTTCAGTACTGTGGAGAAGGTCCCATCCAGACGACTCTGATGCTTGTGGGAAAGGTGAGACCAGTCCTCCGTCCTTTATCGGATACACACATCAGGGTTACACTAGACCAGAGGTGGGCAACTGTTATCACAACGGGGGCCACAAATATTAGATTTTCTGATCCGGGGGTCACATTATCAACATCCATGTTAGCATTTAGAATAATAACCAATCTGAGCATTAATACAGGGAAGAACAATAGGTTTGTGTTGTCATTTCATGTGTTTTTGGCGTCATATTGTGTTGTTTCTTTTTGTGTATTTTTTTATCCTCTTAATTTTGTATGTTTTTGAGGTCATTTATTGTATTTTTCTCTTATTTTTTGTGTTATGAGCCAATTAGTGTAAATTTGTGGTCATTTTGTGATTTTGGAGACATCTATTCATTTTGGTGTTTTTATAATTTTTCTCTCATTAGGTGTTGTGTTAATTGTTGGTGGTGCAAATAACATTAGCTTTGAACCTTAGCTTTGGAATTAATTTTTTTAAGTAGAAAAAAGCTAAGCAGAAGTAGCATAAATTCATTTTCCAGTAGTGCGCATGCTCATAACCGAACTCAGGCCGATGTCAACTCAGACCGTGACACCGGTCCCAGGACCATTTTACATTCCACTCGCAATGCATCATGGGGCGGTTGAGTATGAATAGTGTGCCCACCGTGCATACTTAAAATATCCAGATATAGTAAACAATTGGGTGTTTCTCACATAATCTTTTCATACTATCTAATGTAAATACACTACATTTTGATGTCAGACTTGGTATAAGTTGTAAGTTAGTATGATGTGAAAAAGTTTAACAGAAGATAAACTAAACTCAGTCATACTGAAACCAAAAACATGTTCATCTCTCATCACATTCTATTGTGTTTTTCGATGCTTTCTGTTTCATTCTCAGTGTTTCATAGCAATGATGCTTATCTAAACTCACCAATCGGCTTTTTCTTGTTCCCTCCTGCCTCAGGACGTTTTTAGGGTTCATTTGTTTTTCCACTGATGGTTTAGTAAAAATAAATCTGATGCTTCTTTAATGCTCATCACCAATGATTGATTGATTGATTGATTGATTGATGACCAACTCTATTCTGCTTCCTGTTTGTCATCGATAGGGCATCACCTACGACACCGGTGGAGCCGACATCAAGGCTGGAGGTCACATGGCCGGGATGCATCGTGACAAATGTGGAGCTGCTGCTGTGGCGGGATTCTTTCAGGTGAAAACCTCGACCCCCCCCAACCCTCCCAATCCTAAAGTCATGAATAATAAACAGATATCACAAAAAAAACGAGCAATACGTTGTGTTCATAACACAGGATATTTGGACCGAGCCGTTCTTCACTAAATCAAAATGACGTACATTAGCAGAAACTGTAGCTTTTCAAACAAGTGAAAAAGGATTTCAAGAAAAACTTCCCCCAAAAATAATCAGAAACTATTTATTGAAAAGGCTGAGGCTTCTAACGTAAGAGACTAAATTACTTTCAGGCACTGCGCGCATGGACAACAAAAAACAGACTGTGTGTGTCAGTCAGCAGTACCAGGTTGTGGAACAGTTTGTGTGTGTAAATAAAAAAATGTCTGATTTGAAATACATAAAATGTATCTTCTCATAGCATGAAAATAATAAAATAAAAAAGGACAAAATAAATAAATAAAAGGGACAAAAATATATATGTATAGTGGATTACATGAATTGTATAATTATGTAGATATACATCAAGGAATTATGTCTCCTTTTATAGTGTAAATAGGTGTTTATTATAAAAAGATTAATGTATAGAATTAAAGTATAATATTAGATATTACAAGGGGTTGAATCATCAGTTTATACTCCTTTTCCAACAAGTATAGGCTGCACTTGCAGAATTTTAGAACCATTTGTTCTCTTTGTTTTGTTTATTTTTGTATTATTATTATTATTTTTATTATTATTATTATGTCATTTTGGTAAATACACTGCTGTTGTAATGAATTGTCATGTCTGAAATAAAAATGAAATCAAATCATATTGAGGGTTGATTGTGATGTTTCCTGTAGATTGTTGCCAAACTGAAGCCCAAACACCTGAAGGTGATTGGCTCCATGGCCATGGTGAGGAACAGCGTGGGTTCAGGTTCGTGCGCCATCATTAAAACGAGCTCCATCAGTGTGATTTCATGACGCATCACTTCCTGTGTTTCCTCAGATTGTTACGTGGCCGATGAGATCGTGATTTCCCGCGCCGGACGCAGAGTGAGAGTGGGAAACACCGACGCTGAGGGGCGCATGGCCATGGTGGACCTGCTCTGTGAGATGAAGGAGAAGGTGCTGACGTCTCTTAAGATCATTTAAAGCTTGATTATATTGCTTTTTCAGCGCTGTGGTTCTCAAACGTTCCCCATTTTGAACAAAGGTGAACTTTTAAGCCCCGCCTACACCCGCTGCCCTCCAAATAATCCTGACAAATAACACATTTTCAAATTCAATCAACTAACGAAACAAGTAACATCATATTTCATAATGAATCAAAAACTAAATTAAACTAATTGCCTGCATAAAAACACTTGTAAAAGTGCAGCAATCAAAAATACAGGAAATGAAGAATTGTTGTTTGTAATGTGTGACAAAAAAATTTATACAGTAATTAAAACAAAAAAAGGAAATTCAGTGCACGTCTGAAATACACTAGTAGGGAACCAGTAGCATCATGTTTCATATTGCAAGTAACATATTTCATGAATAAATTAAAACTCAAAAACTAAATTAAACCAATCACCTGCATGAAAACCACATTTAAAAGTGTTGGTTAATGACTTATAGTTAATAATTCAAAAATACAGCAAATAAAGGAAAAATGTTTGCAATCTGCTGCAAAAAGCTTAAGAAAACAAAAAAGGAAATTAATTTTACTCATTTTTTTTTTTGTACTTTAGTTCCATGTAACATTTTTTCCCCAGTCACATACTGTATCTAATGCAGTCTAATAATTTAATACTTTTGGATTTTTTCAGCTTCTCATTCTTACTTTCTTTGTGTATGGTTGTTTTGTTTAGTGTTATTGATCACAGAAAGGCATTTAGCATGATGTGTCCTGCCTGTCATACGGTACCTCTATTCCCCACCATGGGGGACGCGCCCCACACTTTGAGAACCACTGCTTTAAGGTGACTTCTGCTGTGTTTCTACAGGCCGAGAACGAAATTAACCCTGAGCTTTTCACCATCGCCACTCTGACCGGCCACGCCATCAGAGCCATGGGACCAAACTACTCAGTGAGTTCTGATGATGATGATGATGATGATGATGATGATGAGACTCACTGCATTGTCTGTTCCTCACTTTCTTTTCTTTGTAGATCATCATGGATAACGGACCTGCTCACCGTAATAAGAACGCTGCAAAGATGCAGAAAGGTATGAAGCTAAAATATCAATAGTATCAATCATTTTAAAAAGATATTCTGAGCGTCGTATAAACCCTTTCAGTGTGTCGTGTTTTGTTACTGCGTTAAAGCAGAATAAAGTTTTTATCAGATAAAGACGGGCTGTGTATGAAATACACTACAACTCAATGAGTATATACCACAAGTGTCAAACGGATGACCCGTGGCCCAAATCTGGCCCTTTGGAACATCCGATTTGTCCCGCAGGAGAAGGTAAAAATAAGAGAGACACGTATCATTGTGTGAATGAAAGTCAACCATATTTGCAGGGGTTCACAGTGTCCCCAGTGCTTATATCACAGGATTGCAGTCGTTTTTAATGTTAAACTTCAAAATCCTTCAATCAACTGAAGAAGAAGAAGACTGACAATTGACAGTTTAAACATGTCAGGAGGTCAAAGTAAAAGAGCGGCAAACCAAAAAAAAAAAAGGAAGTTGTTCTGGTAGCTGGAGAGGTGCCAGGGTACCCCTCAAGCACTGCCGAGGTGCCCGTGAGCAAGTCATCGAACCCCAACACTGCTCCCTTCATTGTTGCCTGAATAAATGTATGATTCAAAAAGAAAACTAAATAAATTTGCTGGAAATTATTCAATGCATCAATCTACTGGACTCCACATCCCACAATGCAAAGTGCCAAACTTTTCTGAAAATGGCAACAATTAGTGTTTTTGGTGGAGATTTAAAAAAAAAAAAAAAAAAAAAAAAAACACTTCCGAGCACTAATTTTAACCTTTTACATTTTTTTTTTTATAAATTTATAAATGATTTTTGATTTATTGATCAATGAGGCCTACACTATGTCTTGGTTTGCAGCATCTTTAACTTGCAACACAGAAGCAAAACCAGTTGAACTCAGTCACAGTGAAACCAAAGGACAACTTTATCTCTCATCACTCTTTTGTTTGTCAAGCACAAATATTTCATTGATGAGTGATGTGTTCCTTTCTGTTTCATAACGATGACGCTTTTCTAAAACTCACCAATCTTCTGCTTCTTCTCCTCCTGCAGCCGGGGAGGTTCTGGGCGACGTGTTCGAGGTGTCCACCATCAGACGGGAGGATTACGAGTTCCACAAAGGAAAGTCTGAGTACGAGGACATCCTGCAGTGCAACAACCTGCCGTCCTCGGCCACGCCCAGAGGACACCAGAGTCCCTCAGCCTTCCTCATCATGACCTCAGGGCTGGACAAGGTTGGGACAAGTTGCTGCTATTTAACCAAACTATTTAGTTTGGTTTATTTGAGAAATTTACATTCATATTTTTTTCATAGTTTTAGTAGAATTTTCATGTCAATTACAAAAACAAAGTCAATTATCTGAACTCAATTACAATTACATTATGATTACAACAGCAACAGGTGTTTTCAATTACGGTTACAATTATAATTATGCCATAATTGTAATTCATTGTCAATGACACGGTTATAATTATAATTGACTCCAACCCTGCCAATCAGTTATAATCATTATTATTATAATTATATATTTTACTTCTTTTTTTCCATTTGTTTCCTTATTAGTTCCTTGTCATCACCATATCTACTGTTCATATATGTATTTCTATATATTTATATACATATTTGTATGTACTGTATATTCCAATGTACTGAATGCAAGGCATTCATTCGGCTTTGTTGTGTTTTTCCTGCAGCACGGTGTGGATTCCAACAAACCTCTGCCATATTCCCACATCGACATCGCTGGCTCCAGTGGTCCGTTCCCCGGGGTCCCGACCGGAGCTCCCATTGTGGCCATGGCCTGCAACTACATCCTGTCTGACAGTCTTTAAATGAGTAACGTCACAAAACCAGATGTTGCTCCTCACCTGTAACTATTTACTGCTCTCTCTCTCTCTATATTTGGGTATTTTTTCATCTTTCCTCAAATTTAGATCAAACATCACGTGGACGTCTGTGGCCTGAAAAAACCTTCTCAGGGGTTTGATATATTTTTACTGATGTGTGTAACAGCTGGGATGTGTTTACAACACAATGTTTATTAATGGGGCAATAAAAGAAGCTAAAAGCTATCATATCGAGTCACTTTTTTTTTTTTTTTTTTTTTTTTAATAAAAAAAGATTTATCTTGTCTTACTTTTTCAATAGTAATAGAGACTTAGTTTATTTAGACAAGGTTTTTCAGGATTTTTTTTTTTTTAATTTCCTGAAAAACCTTATACGTAATAATAGACGTGTTTATGGGGTATTATTTTTTTAGATGGATTTTCACTTTGACAAACGGGAGCATGAAAAGTTTCTAAATCAGAGCAGGGTTGGTTCATGTTTTATTGTGATATTTTATTGACGTTACGTGATTAAAAAGAAGTGTTGAGTGTTCTACCAACACAAACAAATAAGTGTGTAATTATATCAACAGACACACAAATAAAAAAGAGACAGAATACCAGTAAACACGCCCACTGTACTGGTGTGCATTCAAATATGCACCACACCTCCCAATAAAAAGCCTTGACCTTAACGAATAACAAACATAATCATGATGATAAACAATCTAGGACAGATGTGTGCAACTCGAGGTCCGAGGGCCACATGCAGGCCATGGTCTCATTTTTTTCAGGCCCCCAAAGTAAAAGCATGGATTTACAGAACAACATTAAATTACAAAGAAATGCATAAAAAAGAAAATAAAATTTAACAAATGACAAAAGAGATGACACAAAGAACACAATTACAGAAAAACAAACCCAGAAAGACAACAGAAATGCGCTGAAAATATACAAATAACTCGAGAAAAAACTGAAGACAACGACAAAAATATACAAAATGATTCTTAAAAACACACAATGAGTCATGACAGATAAAAGGGAAACAAAAACACACAAACTTACCACTAGAGAACACAGTTCTCTGCGCTACAGTTACAGGAATCTGGTATTTTACAAGAAATTCAGTATATTCAAAGAACTGCCAATTTGACAGACTAACTGTCTGACAAGCATGAGACTAATGTTGACCCAGTTTAAAAAAAACAAAACAGAATTATTTTTGTAAATAATGTCTTTTTTATTCAAAATAAAATATAGTGTGATATTTTGATTTGAACTGAGCATACGGCGTTTGTAAAATATTCTAATAGTTAATATATGTAAATAATGTAACTGTTTTGTGGTGCGTTTATTTTGCGAATAAGGAAAAACAACAGTAAAATGAGATGAGTGCTGTGTTGTAGGGTAACAGCTCCCCCTAGGGGCAAGAACGCTTCATGTACTGATTAGTGTAACATTTCTCAGCACAGCTGGAATCCAGGATCTACACCATAGTTTTCTTTGACAACATTCATGTGACAATAACTAGACCAGTGGTTACCAACCAACAAATACACAGTAGCCAGGGTTAGTACGCAAAGTATTTATAAACTGCAATTTCATTTAACTAGATTTATATTTGAGAAAGTTTAAGTATTGAATACAGTTGTTTGATATTTAGTGTGTGTGTGAGTGATGTGTTAATTTGAGAAATATTAAAATTCCAAAATACAATGTAAATTTTTTGACAATTACTAGACATTTCAGGCGACCCCATTTTAATTCCAGGCGACTCCACCTGGGGTCACGACCCCGAGGTTGAAAAACCCTGAACAAGACAGTGACTAATAATTACAACAACAAAAAACGTGCAAACGAAAACTATATTAAACTATAATTTAATTGCATAGAACGAAACCCAATCAGACTTTGACTAAAACTAAATCCAATTTAGTTTTAGTCAAACTGTACACAATTCAATAAAAGCAGTTCAAGACCCAAGCAAGATGGCGCCGCGTAATCACGTCAGCTCCAATGGAGTACCCAATCCTTTCGGATCCTTTCAACGCATGCGCGAAACGCATCTATATCTATACCCTGCTATTTAGGAAGAATTAGAAATGTTACATAAACTAGAAATGTTACATAAACAGTCTGCACTTTTAATGTACATGTGATGTGAATATACATATATACATGTTGTTACGTCAGCTGTATATTGTAGATGCCTGGTAAGGATTGGGCACTGCTCAATGCGTCTGCGCACTGAGACGGAAGTGACGCAATGATGCAGAACTATTAAATACTGAAGTTAGCGCGCGCTTCCTGTTCATACGCGGTTTTGTTTGAGAGTGAGTCGTCCGCACCAGGCTGAGCTCACACACACACACACACAGAGATAGAACCATAGTGTGTCTCCGCTCTTTCTTCTTCTTCTTCATTCTCTAAACTCCACATAAACATCCGCCATGTTTGAGGCTCGCTTGGTGCAGGGTTCCATCCTGAAGAAGGTTCTGGAGGCTTTGAAGGACCTGATCACAGAGGCCTGCTGGGACGTGAGCTCGTCTGGGATCTCCCTGCAGAGCATGGACTCATCCCACGTCTCCCTGGTCCAGCTCACACTCAGACACGATGGGTTCGACTCCTACCGCTGCGACAGAAACCTGGCCATGGGAGTCAATCTGAGCAGGTGAGCAGCGGCACATGACGTCATTACACTGACATAAAACTCATTATAAACTCCTTATAATAGTAGTTAACGCTTAACAATGTGTCTGTGACTTAGACTTTAGCTGTGTTTCTAAAGTTTGTGTCCCACTGAAAAGATGGTGGCCATGTTGGACAAATGTCCGGGCATGTCTGATTATAGCTGAGTCACATTCACTCAGAAACTCCGCCCTACATCTAAACTGCTACATTTAATAAACACACAATGACTTTATAAGTTCATTTATTCTGTATTAAGTATCGTCGCTTAATGACTGATGACGTATAGCTGTCATTTCGGCGCCAAACAGCCTGTATAGAAGTAGGCGGGAAACTCAAACCCGGGAATTTTGACTTCCGGTTACTGCGTCACCTCCTTTATATAGATTTGCCGCCAAACTCGGACACCATTAATTGTATAACCCGGGAAAAATATTCAGTTTTGAGGTTTTTTACTTGATAATGGTCGTTGTCATTATTAAAACGATGATTACGAGATTATGTTAATATTAATAACATATTTATATTTTTAAACTGTATTTCTGACCCCGAGGGATCATGTTTAACAGTTACAGTTCAACATTTAAAGCTAAATTCAAAGCTAAATCTGTTTTTGGTATTAAATTGATAAATTGACTACATTATTGAAATCTGTAATTAATGATTGATATTTTTAATATGATTTTTTCCCCCCCAATTTAATGAATTTGTTGCAGTTTGAGCAATTTAAATAGTAAAATTACTTTGTATATTATACTATCTTGCTTTTACAATAGTAAACAAATTTAGATTTTTCTTCTTTTTTTAGTTAATAATGCATTGCAACCCATTTTAATAGGTGTATATTGCCTCCTACTGTATATGTTTTTATTATATTACTTTTCCTGGTTTAGATTTTAGAATTGTTTTGCTGATAAAGTTTAGTTTTTTTACAGCATGTCCAAAATCCTGAAGTGTGCAGGGAACGAGGACATCATCACCCTCAGAGCAGAAGATAACGCCGACACACTCGCCCTTGTGTTTGAAACTCTGAGTGAGCATTAATATTAATTATTCTGTAATATTTAATGTGTTGTATTGTGCTGTGGTTTAAACACAATTTTTATCCTTATTTGCTACAGATCAGGAGAAAGTGTCTGACTATGAGATGAAGCTGATGGATTTGGATGTGGAGCAGCTTGGCATTCCTGTAAGAACTTTGTTCTGCTTCTTCTTCCTATGAATGTTTCCTGATTTTAACCCCTCCCCCCCACCGTCTGTCCCACAGGAGCAGGAGTACAGCTGTGTGGTGAAGATGCCGTCTGGGGAGTTTGCTCGTATTTGCCGTGATTTGTCTCAGATCGGCGACGCCGTCATGATCTCCTGCGCCAAAGATGGAGTAAAGTTCTCTGCGTCGGGAGAACTGGGAACAGGAAACATTAAACTGTCTCAGACCAGCAGCGTAGACAAGGAGGAGGAAGCTGTGAGTTATTCAATAAATGTTATTAATTTACATTTTATATGCATCAAACGACCTAAACAACAGGATGCTATGCTCGCACATAGCATCTCTTCTTCACTCCTAGAATAGCTGCATGCCAACTGACCACTTGATTACCAGCGCCCTCTGTTGGTCCAAACAAATATCTGATTTAAAACAGTGCAGACTGAAAGTCCAATTGTTAAGGCACAAAATACATTTTCAGTTGCACTTTTAAACAGAAAAGAACTGTTATGCAGTTTTGCATTGTTTACTATAGAACCAGAATGTAAATTATTAGGCTTCTTCTTCATTTGTATTATTCCTTTATTTATTTCATTCAAGATTTATTTTTAGTTAAATTGCATTGTTTATCAAGGGATTCTTTTGACAATGAAAAATAAAGGAAAATAGTACAGTATTTCCTAGTTCCCCCCCCCCCCAAAAAAAAGGAATATTTTTCAGTCATTTGTCTACAGTCCCATTTTGTAAAATAAATCATCTGAGTGAATCATTACATTCCTACAAAAGTTACATACGAGTCATTCCGATTTCAAATTAAAAGGGAAAATAAATTGCTGTTTTTTATTAACTTTTTCACCCTGGAAATGTTTTCTGACGTCTTTTATTTTAATTTTTTTCCAGGTTACCATTGAGATGAATGAACCCGTACAGTTGATCTTTGCTCTCAACTATCTAAACTTCTTCACCAAGGCCACGCCTCTGTCAAAGACGGTCACTCTCAGCATGTCTGCAGACATCCCACTGGGTGAGTGTTGGTTCACTGACGTGTTCAGAGTGTGTTTAACTCGTCGCTGACTTATTCTGTGCGTTCACAGTGGTGGAATATAAGATCGCTGACATGGGACACGTTAAATACTACCTGGCTCCAAAGATCGACGAGGAATCCTCATAAAGTTCTAACTTATGCGTAAACGATGGACTGAAGAGATGCTGTGGAAGAAAACCAGTGGCTGTCCTCATCTTTATTCTCTCTCTCTCTCTCTGTTTCTGCTCTTTGTGAGGAAGAAGATTCCAGAATCCTGTCCGTTTGTAGATAAACACCTTTGTAAATACTTTGTGTGGCGTCACGCCGTCCGTCAAACCCACATGTTTTTGTATTCAGTGGAGAAAAAAAATAAAACATTTCTTATCTCAGCTCTTGTCCTGATTGAAGTGTCACTGGTTTTCACATAAACACACAGATCAGTCTGAATGACAGTCAATATGTGAGTTTTGTGACATGACTTAATTTGTAGAATTGTGTTTTTCTGTTTATCGTTGTGTAAAAGTCTGTTAAAGCAGTGGTTCTCAACCTTTTCAGCCCACGACCCCCCCCAATAAGTCATTTATAATTTGACAGAAATGGGGGGGAGGGGTGGAAATGTAATTAAAGTAAGGCAGAAACAATTTGTAAAAACTGGCAAATAATGGGCGTGACAAACTGAATGTGGTTAAATTGGCGAAAACAAGCATAAAATATGGTGAAAAGAGGTTATAAGTGCAACATTAGGTGGGAAAATTAAGTGTTGAAAGGGAAGAAAAAAATCAGGTAAGCCATTGAAATGTGATGGAAAAATAAGAGTAATGTGTTGAAAAATGGTAAGTTAACTACACCAAACTTCCCATATTTTAACATTTTCATCACTTTTTCTTGCCATATTTTTGCTTTTAATGTATTTTTTCTACATTACTCCCATTTCTGCCACGTCTCCATCAAATTTCAAAACCTTTTCTGCACATTTTTTCCACTTTTAAGATATTTTCAGCACTTATAAACCCTTTCTACCACTTTTTCCACCTAATGTCACATATATTGACCCATTATTGTCACTTTATGCCTCTTTTCACCATATTTCATGCTTATTTTTAAAAAAAATTCACATTCATCATTTGTCATGCCCATTATTTGCCAGTTTAAACTAATTTTTTTCTTAGTTTCTTGAAGGCGATCCCCATAGTTGAAAACCCCTGTGTTAAAAGACCCCGTTATCTTTATTAAAAGATAATTTGGTAAGATAATTTAGCACGTCCGCCTCACAGCCTGAAGGTTCTGGGTTCAAGCCCCGGGGTGGACACCTAAGTCCATGACTATAAGGTTGATTGGGGTCTCTAAAAATAGCCCATTGGAGTGAATGAGAGTGAGTGTTGCCCTTCGATGGACTGGTGCCCTGTCCAGGGTGTACCAGCGCCCAATGAGAGCTGGAGATTGGCACCGGCAGACCCCTGTGAGACAGGAGCAAGTGGGTTTGAAAATGGATGGATGGGTATAAATTGTAAAAACTAAATGTAGATTTCTTGTTTTTACAAAAACAATGACACTTTAATTCTCCCTTGTGCCTCACTGCAGTAACAATAAACCGCCACCAGGTGGAACCCTGCTACTGACATCACAGTTACTCTGAATAGTAAATTATAGAGTTGGGACGATACACCAAGTTCACAAATCCGATAAGATATGAAATTGATACCATATTTTGAAAAAATAATAATAAACTAAACTAAAAAACAATATCTGATTAAATCAGCATTTATTTTGCTTTGCAAAATAAATATATAATTTTAATGTGGATCATTGGAGCGTATATAGTCCTCATGTCGGAGTCTGGGGCGAAGAAAAGACGCCACCCGTTTGATTACATCGTAACATTCTTTAATAATGCGAGATGTCGGAACAGACACTGGAGTTTGTGGTCGTTGAACGCAGACAAAGTGTCAGACCCTCCATCACGTGCTCCGTGTGGTTCACAGAGGAACACTTTAATCTATTTTAATCTGAGAGGCAGACACATCTGGCAGCAGCTGCAAATGTGACAGAAATACAGACGAAAACATCAGGATCACAGTGTAGAGCCTCAGATGAACTCTGCTGCTGTTACACACACACACACACACACACACACACACACTTGTTTCACTATAAATACAGTTTAAATAGTTCAGATATGATCAGATAATTCATCTTTAGTCTGTTTTTCTTAGACACCATTTTTTTAGGATTGGGAATTACACATTTAGAAATGATTAAATTCATAATTTATAAAACGCATTTAAAAAGAAATCAAAGCGTTTCAATAAGAAAACAGTGTAAAAACTATTAAAATAAAACAACAGAGTACAAGTATAACAGGGTTAATAATGTACATCTTTCCCGCATTCTCAGAAATGTCATTTTAGTTTATTTTTTGTAGTAAATTTGTGTATTACTTACTTTATTAAACGCACAAATTGAGTCCAAAATTACAGAAAAAAATGCAAAACACAGAAATCTACCTCAAAACAAATGTACAAAAGACTAAAAACTGAAATTACAATAAATTAGCTACAAAACTCTCAAAACCACTGCAAATTCACCAAAAATAAGAGAAAAATATAGAAAACAACAACAAAAAGACTCATATTACACAAAAATACATACATTTGCTCGAAAAACCACTAAAAATGTACAAAAAATAAGGGAAAAATATCTGAATCGACAACAAAATACACTCCAGTTCAAAACCATAAAATGACATTAAAAGTACAAGATGACAAAAAAAAAACAGACAAGAAACTGAAAACTGAAATTACAATAAATTTGCTTCAAAGATACACAGAAATGTACTGCAAAAAGACTCATATTACACCAAAAAAAATGATAAAATACACCAATTGCGCCAAAAACACACAAGACCACAACAAATGTACAAAAAAATAAGAGAAAAATGTACAAAACGACAAAAAAAAATACACGTCAAAACCACAAAATGACAAAAGAATATATATATACCAAACTTGTGTTTGTCTCCTGTATTAAGCTTTATTGCTCAGATTGGTCCTTATGAATGTTGATAACGTGGCCCTCGGCTCAGACAGATGCAGTGATAGAGGTTGTCCATCTCTGCAGGTTGAAGTCAATCACACTCACTGTGTTTATTTACAGTTGACTTCAGTCATTGTTGTTGTTGTGCAGAATAACTTCACTATAATGTTCTGGTTCCAGATAACGCAGCATGAGACAGAGACGCAGCAGATCATCAGATTGCATTAGATTTTCTATCACTATAATCTGTGTAACAATTGATCTGATGAAAGAGCTGAACCTGCAGAGGGGAATAGAGGATTGGATTTTTCATCCATTTATTTATTTATGTAAGACTTTTTTTTTTTTTTTTGGAAAAATCCTCTCCACATACAGTATTACCTAATAAGTGTGTTTTATCTGTGGAATAATTCAGCCCAGCTCTTCCCAGTGTTGTTATTCAGTTAAAACCACAGTGGGAGAGAGAGGATGAAAATGAGTGAGTGAGTGATAAGAAAGGACACTTCCATGTTTAATTAAACGCTGCCATCCAGGTTCAGATTAATTAGAAGCAGAACATTAGGGTTGGAGACTGACTGTGGGATCAGACGTGCTGAATTATAATGGTTTAAGAGTTTTGTTTGGGCGCTAATAATAGCGCTAGCCCAGCACAATCAGGCCAATCACAATTAAGGTTTTTAATCCCGTGTAAAGCGTAGAAAGTTAGGCTAAGGTTAAGTTTTCCAGGTTTTCCAGGCTTTATGAGGTTTTCTTATTAACCTGCTTGTTAGTCTGAAGCACGTGTCAAACTCGGGAGTTAAGGGGAGCGAGGGCAGAGTGGAGGAAAGGAAAGGATTGCCAGTCGCTGGGGGGAGCGTGCGTGCAGCCTCTTGTGGGCGCTTCACCCGACCCCTTATAGCCTGCAGGGAGGGAGGGCGGACGGACGGATGGCCGACAGAGGCGTTGAAATATAATCCCTTCGCTTCCTTCCTGATACAGTCAGATGACGTGTGACGACCTTGAGTCAATCTGCTTCAGAAACAAAGTTCCAGGTGGCGGTGGGGGAAAGGAGGAGGAGGGGGCGGCGACTGTTGGGGGGGGGCGTCGTTCCGCTGGTGATAGACGAGACAACCTTGAGCGGCTGGCTTTGGCATCCAATGCAGTCCGTAGGAGAAAGTAACATTGACAGAGTACAACATGAATCATTGTGTAAATGACCAAACATTTCAGCTGTAGATATCTCAGCCCCTCATTATACAAAAACACTCACCATTTTTTATACAGCTGCAGTCATTTTTTAATCACATATTATGGAAAGAGCTCCTGTACTTTTTCCACAAACAATTCTATGAAATTTCCCTGAAAATGAACCCAAAAAGGAATTTAGACATAATCTGATAGAAAAACGTTAGTTGTAGCGTTTTGAGACTAAAGAGTTTAAAATGTAAAAATCCTCCTCCTCCACAAAGCCACAGCGTGCTGAGCGGCTGCTGTGTCTTTGTGTCACTCAGAGCAGGAGAAGGAAACAGTATTGATCACTTGGTCCCACTGTGTGTGCAGCACTGCTGATCAGCATGTTCACCAAAAACCTTCAGACAAAATCAACAAAACACTGAGTGTCTGACTACAACTGGATGTGTGAAAGGCTGTGGATGTGCAACACATCATTAATCCATTCATCATGGAGTTTCCTGTTCAAAAAGGACTAATTCCACAGTGTCGATCTATTCTGACCACGCTGTTAGTGCTGATCCTGTATCTCAAATAGAGCCAGACGCCTTCATTGGATCCCCCTGGTCTGAGTGGATGTTTGCCAGGGGGCCACATGTGGCCCTCAGACTAATTAAGTGCAGCAAAGTAAATGCCAACTCTAAAAAACATCCACATTTACAGCAAAATACACCAAAACAAACACAATTACACAAAAAACAACAACAATACACATAAATAACAGAAAATGTACAAAATGAAAACAAAATAATACACAAAAAGACATGAAATGTAATCTGAAATCACACAAGACGACTACGAATGTACACAAAAATAACAAAACCACTCATAACATACAAAACAGCAACAAAAATTCACATACATAAAACAAAAATCACTCCCAAAATACACTGAACTGCAACAAAAATAGCAGACAAACATATGTAATGACAACAAAAATCCACAATGACTCATAATACACAGAAAAACAGTTTCTATGGCCCTGCTGTGATAACAGCTACACTCTCTGATGTAGATGGATTTTCATTAAATGCTAAATAGACTTTAAAGGAATAAATAAAGTGATTTACTAGCATTCAAACCATATTATATTATGGGATTCTATATGGGTATATTTTCTATATTTTCTCATGTGTTGGATGTAGTACGGCTGTCATCCAACATCTTTCTGCTTCTCTCTCTGCTGTCTCCGTCTGGCCTTTAAATTGCTTTCTGGAGGCAGGGGATTTTGTCCTGGCAGATAAGGAGGAGAACAGGGAGGAACGCTCCGTCGCTGCTTGTCTATCTGTGTTTTTCTCACTGAGGGAGAGGAGGAGAGTCTGAGACAAAGCTTCAGCTCAGACCTGTGAGGCCGAGAGGCTTGGTACAACATCAGCAGCAGCGGTGTCATATAAACTGTAAGGAACATCAGTGTACAGTGCATTCTCACTCCCATTATGAGTCAGTCCTGACTGTGTCTTAGATGAACCTCCAGCACTAGTTTCTGCTGCTGTCACTACACTGAGCTGCTGGCATGGATTATTAATGTTCTCATAAAAAAAGGGACAATAAATTCGCTCCAAAAAACTCTCAAAACCACAAAAAAAATTTACCAAAAATAATAAAAGGAGAAATATAGAAAACAACATCAAAAATACCCCACTTTACTCCAAAAACACACAGGACTACTAAAAATGTGCAAAAGATAAAATAAAAATATGCACAATGACAACAAAATACACTACAGTCCAAAACCACAAAATGACAGAAAAAGTACAGAATAAACAAACAAAACAAGAAAACTTGTTTTGTTTGTAGTATAAACTTGCTCCGAAATCTCTCAAAACCACTACAAATTTGCCAAAATATTAAAAAAAACACCGCATTGCTCCCAAAACACATAAGACCACCAAAAACGTACAAAAAATTTGAGAAAAAATAGCCAAAACGACATAATACGCTACAGTCCAAAACTACAAAATAAAAGGAAAAGTACAAAATGACCCAAAAAAACACACAAAAAACTAAAAGTACATTGAATTGGCTCCAAGAACTCTCAAAAACCACTACAAATATACCAAAAATATAGAAAACAACAACAAAAATATAGAAAAATTCACTCCCAAAACACAAAATAATGGCAATAAAACAAAAACAGACGTGTTTTGGGTTGTGATGGGTCAGTCCTGATTGTGTCTTATATAAACCTCCAGCACTAGTTTCTGCTGCTGTCACTACACTGAGCTGCTGGCATGGATTATTAATGTTCTCATAAAAAAGGGACAATAAATTTGCTCCAAAAAACTCTCAAAACCACAAAAAAAAATTACCAAAAATAATAAAAGGAGAAATCTAGAAAACAACATCAAAAATACCCCACTTTACTCCAAAAACACACAGGACTACTAAAAATGTGCAAAAGATCAAATAAAAATATGCACAATGACAACAAAATACACTACAGTCCAAAACCACAAAATGACAGAAAAAGTACAGAATAAACAAACAAAACAAGAAAACTTGTTTTGTTTGTAGTATAAACTTGCTCCGAAATCTCTCAAAACCACTACAAATTTGCCAAAAATAAGAGAAAAATGTTAAAAAAAACACCGCATTGCTCATAAAACACATAAGACCACCAAAAAAGTACAAAAAATTTGAGCCAAAACGACATAATACGCTACAGTCCAAAACTACAAAATAAAAGGAAAAGTACAAAATGACCCAAAAAAACACACAAAAAACTAAAAGTACATTGAATTGGCTCCAAGAACTCTCAAAAACCACTACAAATATACCAAAAATATAGAAAACAACAACAAAAATATAGAAAAATTCACTCCCAAAACACAAAATAATGGCAATAAAACAAAAACAGACGTGTTTTGGGTTGTGATGGGTCAGTCCTGACTGTGTCTTATATAAACCTCCAGCACTAGTTTCTGCTGCTGTCACTACACTGAGCTGTTATCATGGATTATTGATGTTGGGCCTCCATAGAAGGACAGCGGAGTGGCAAAGCGTGACCGTTCCATCTGCTGAACATGCACACACACTCGTCTCTTCCATTTCCACACTCACACTGATTGCAAAAGTGTGACTACGTTTTTTTTATTTATTTTTTTTTATGTTGAAACTCCATATTTACAATCAGCAGCTTTAGTTTAAATCCATTACAAACTGTTCTCCTCCTGTTTCACACGCTGAGCTTTGATTTTACACAGTTCACACACACACACACATGTAGCTCTGCTGGTGCTCTGCATGTCCATGGATTAGCATTAATGATGTGTCCTCTGTGTTCCTGTGCTGTGTCACTCACTGAGAAGAAGGCAGGATGAGCTGCTGCTGATGTAGATTACAGAAAAGAAGACATTACAGTCATTATTGTGGTTTGGGAAAAAACTGGAAGATTTTATTGAGTTATGAAGGTAGATTTGTGTCTTTATTATTCAATAATAATAATACATTTTTAAAAAAAATCAATTAAAAAAAGCACTTTTATAAAAAATAAACCTTTTAAATAATTTAAAAAAAAAAGGTTTACTTCAATCAAAAATCAATATTTTCAATCAAAGAAAAAAAAGTGTTCAAATGCAAATTGAAAAAAAAAACCTTTTTTGATTGAATTAAACATATTATGTTATATTGACTCTGAGGAGTTATACCAACTTTAGGGGTTTGTACTGACTCCAAGGACGTTATACTGACTCCCAGGGTCAATTTTGACTCTGAGGGGTTATACTGACTTCAAAGAATATTTTTTACTCCAAGGGGTTATACTGACTCCGAGGGATAATTCTGACTCCCAGGGGTTATACAAACATTAGGCGTTTATACTGACTCCAAAGACGTTATACTGACATCTTGGGACAATTTTGACTCTGAGGGTGTTATACTGACTCTGAGGGCGTTATACTGACTCTGAGGGTGTTATACTGACTTTGAGGGTGTTATACTGACTCTGAGGGTGTTATACTGACTCTGAGGGTGTTATACTGACTTTGAGGGCGTTATACTGACTCTGAGGGTGTTATACTGACTCTGAGGGCGTTATACTGACTCTGAGGGTGTTATACTGACTTTGAGGGCGTTATACTGACTCTGAGGGTGTTATACTGACTTTGAGGGGATTATACTGACTCTGAGGGTGTTATACTGACTTTGAGGGCGTTATACTGACTCTGAGGGTGTTATACTGACTCTGAGGGCGTTATACTGACTCTGAGGGTGTTATACTGACTTTGAGGGCGTTATACTGACTCTGAGGGTGTTATACTGACTCTGAGGGTGTTATACTGACTCTGAGGGTGTTATACTGACTCTGAGGGTGTTATACTGACTTTGAGGGCATTATACTGACTCTGAGGGTGTTATACTGACTCTGAGGGTGTTATACTGACTCTGAGGGTGTTATACTGACTTTGAGGGCGTTATACTGACTCTGAGGGCATTATACAGACTTTGAGGGCATTATACTGACTCTGAGGGTGTTATACTGACTTTGAGGGCATTATACTGACTCTGAGGGTGTTATACTGACTCTGAGGGTGTTATACTGACTTTGAGGGCGTTATACTGACTTTGAGGGCATTATACTGACTCTGAGGGTGTTATACTGACTCTGAGGGTGTTATACTGACTTTGAGGGCATTATGCTGACATTATGTCAATGTGGTTTGGTTTATACAAACTCCGAGGGATCATTTTTACTCTGATGTGGTATACTGATTGTTATACTAACTCCGAGGGATAACTTTTACTCCAATGTGATATACTGATGGTTAATACTGACTCAGAGGGCTTCAGTTTATGCATTTTCTTTGTGTAATGAAGTTTTCCTAGTTAAATTTGAGGCATGAAAACACACGTACACACACTTTCTCCTCAGTGCGATCAGATTGTTGTCCCTCTCAGTCCAGGGATGCCGTGCTTTGCTACTTAGCAACAGTTTCCACGGCTACAAAGTTGGACCCTTTCTCACCCATACCTCCATTCAACAACAAGTTGCTGGCATGTCTCTCTGCTGCTGCGATGTGTCCAATCACTAAACCCTGAACATGAATCAAGCGTCTCCGTCAGGTCTTTGATGTTTATCGTTCACTAAATCCTAACGGTTCTATTCATCGTTGTCTATGGTCTGTGAGAGAATGAGAAACTGATGAATAGAACAACCTATGGCGCTCACCTCCACCTTGTGTATCCTGAGCATCAGTGTGCTCTGAGGTCACACAGCTCAGCAATAATGTCACTGAGACAAATGACTCCTCAAGAGTTCAGTCTTTCCCAGCACGTGACCATCACACACTGACACACACACACACACGATAAATCCTTTTCTGTGTGTCTGTGAGAGAAAAAAAGCATGCAATGGGGGCTACTGGGTATTTTCAGCATGAATGTAAGTGTTGAACCTACAGAGGGATCTATTTATATCACACCTAAAAATAGACGTCGTTCTCCATAGAAACATGAAATCCTTCTGAGGGGCAATTACTCTCGAGCTGCTGCTGCTACTGGTGTGTCTTTGTGTGTGTGTGTGTGTGTGTGTGTGTGTGTGTGTTATTATTCAGGCTCTTTTAAAGGTGGAGGGAAATGATGGGCTTTATTATTAAAGCTGTGAGGTTCTTTCTCGGGGAATCTCCGCTCTGCCTCTCAGCCTCCTGCAGTCGACAGGATATTCCAGGAGCTTTAATGATCAAACCCCGTCCGCCACCTTCCCCTTCCTTCACGGTGACAGGCCTGAAGCCCACAGCCACAGTGTAGAGACACATTAGTTCACTGTAGCTAGAGAGAGAAAAGGGGGGAATCCAAGCTGAAGCTGCTGTGGGAGGGAAACGTCTGTTTGGCTTTAAAAAGGTGGAATAAATAAGAGATGCTTCATTCTATTTAAAGTTGAACTCATTGGAGCAGAAGAGAAGAAAGCGTCTAAAAGCAGGATGACTTCATGTGTTCAGAGACACCAATGGAATGTTATTTTTGATTGATGGTAGCTGGGTGTTTGTTAAAGGCAGGCATGGACAACTGGGGGCCTTTAATTTGATTTTGTGAGGCCCTCAAAGTAAACTTATAAAATGAGTTCCTACAACACATAATAACAGCAAAGATATACAAAATTATGGTGGAAAAAAACCTTACAGATGACAGAGAATTCACAAAAACAAGAGCTTGCAAACCTCCGCCATAAACCTAGGGAAGCAGATTAGGACGGTTTTTGATGGAGAAAATAAATTTAGGCAAATAAAGGATAAAGTCAAAATGTCGAGATTAAAGTTGAAATTTCAAGAATAAAGTTGAAATACAATGTCAAAATTTAATTTTGAAAATAAACTCAAAATACAATATTGCTATTTTTTGCTATTATAGTCAAATCTAAGCAGTCTATGGCCAATAATATTGTCAGTTATCTGTATCAATGATTCTGATCATAGTACCATGATCATTCACAAGACATTTCTATCCCCATTAATAACCATACAGTAGGTCCAAATGTCCAATTTTTTTACAAATCACGATGAAATGCTGAATCCATGTCTGATCTTGATGAAACTCGGTGGAATAATTAGAAAAACCAACCTGACATAACTGTGTTATGGTCAAATACAAACCAACATATAAAGTTTTGAATAATCGCTGATGAGGAGAGATTATTTAAAATGACCCAGAATCAGTATATTGATCAAAATCCCCTCCAAAATGTAATGGAATCTTCCATTGTCTAAGGTCTATCTTTGTTTTAAATTTAGTCAAAATTGGTGAAGTGCTTTTGATGTAATCCTGCTAACAGACAAACATATAAACGGCGGTAAAAATATGACCTAAATACAAAAAATGCACAAAGGACAACAAAAAATATAAATGTACTCCTAAAATACATGAGATTACTACAATTATAGGAAATATTAACAGGGGGAAAAACTAAACAAGAACATGAATGACACTGAAACACAAAATGACTCCAAAAACAGACAAAGCAACCAAAACAATGCACATACACACTGCAATAACACACCAAATAAACACAAAAACAGACAAATGAGAAAAAAAACAACAGACTAAACCCTTTATTTTTCCCTGTTTAAATGCTCATATCAATCATTATTCCAAATATAGAGATGATATTCTGATATTAACCCTTGGATCATATGACAATCAAATTTTTGTGGCCCCTGATGTGATAAATGAATAATCTAATCAATAAATATATTAATTTAGCTTCAAATGGTAATAAATCTTCAATGAAAACCTTCAGATTTTGGAAGATTATACATTTGTATGTCTGAGTTTATCTGCACTGCCTGTCATTAACACAGACTGTATTCCATCTGTTTTTTCCATATTTCATGTTTGGATGCAAACACATGGCTCTGAGAAATCACAGGAAAAAACAGATATAATGACACAATAAATAAATAAAATATGTATCTGCTTGGGCACAGATGAAGCGTGTAATACAATTAAACAAACACGCTCTCCAGTGGGCTGTAAAAAATGAGGACCTAAACCCACGGGACAAATTGTTTTTCCCATAACTTGATCCCACTGACAATTGGAAAAGGTAAGATTTAGTGAGCAAGAAGTCAAAAACATTAGCTGAAACAATTAAATATACAAACATCCCCATTAGGAGAAGGTGAAGGGTATTTTATTGTCATTTTTGTAATCTTTTAATCTTGTTCTTAAGCTTAACCAAAAGCCTTTTTTATTACTAATGAGACCAAATACAAAGATGACTTTTCCTTCATTGGGCTCCATTCTTTCCTCTGATAGTCAAAGGTTTGTGTTTTCTAAGGTTTGGTACAAAGACGAGCAGGAATCTTGTAGTTTGACACAGACTGGATGCAATTCAATTTATTTTTTAATGAAAGCAATGAAAGAAATGCAAAAATAATGTAATTTAGAGGCTCCGGAAACACACATACTGTATATTCTTATCAAACCCTATATGAAGCTCAAAAACACATATTCTCATCATTCATCACGTTGTTTTATTAAGTAGTGTTAGAAAAGAATTTTTCTCCTTGATATTCCTCATCATTTGTTCCTTTCTTCTGTTGCTCCTCCTCCACCAGATGATGACCTTTGCACGGATTGTTGGTTGTACAGTGTGTGTGTTTGTGTGTGTGTGTGTTTACTGAGCATAGAACACAACTAAATGTATTCATGTCCTATATAGTACATGATTCTATACAGTAAGTGATTACAAGAGGTCTTCCATATGGCCACTGGCCTGTGTTTTCATATAAAATGATGTATAAGGATTTCCACCACATGATATTTCATAATATGGGCATCATTTCATCAAACAAGGTTTACATGAATATTATGATGGAAGTAAAAATGGAAATACTTTGAAATCTTATACAGGATTATAATATAACTAAAATAGGGCAGAAAATACATTTGGATAGATTTAAAGTAATTTTGTCACACCACATTCTATTTTGATCATTTGAATAACAGAATAAATTACAATAATATGATAAAAAAGAACATTTAAAGTAAAAAATAAAAAAAATAATTAAAGTGAGGGCATATATACTGTTACTACATATTTGGTATCTTTTTATGCATTTGAACTAGAGGTGGGACTCGATTAAAAAAATAATCTAATTAATTAGAGACTTTGTAATGAATTCATCTTGATTATCACAATTAATCGCGTAACCATATTTGACACAAGAAATGTATTGTGGTGTTTGACTGAATCGATGAAAACAACACAATTGTGTTTATTAATATCATTACTGAGTGCTAACATAACGTGTGATATGAATAAAGAAGTATGATTGCGTTGTTCACAAACCACAAACTTAAATCTAAGTAAGCTACAGTATATTCATGCTTTTATGGATTTTTTGTAAACTTTCTCAACCAAATTTGTTTTCATGTGTTAAAATAAAAAAAAAACCAGTACTGAAGATTGCAGTTGATAAGTTGGGTCAGACAATGCCATCTGTAGCTGCGCTTCTAGCCCCGCCCACATCCTCTACCACCGAGAGTGGTCGACTGTCCACTACAATCATTTATCCACTGACTTTGTTCATTTGTCACTCATGGATTTATTCATTTTGGCACTGAACCCTGTCATCTTGTCCAGTGTGGATTGGAGACACGTCTGCTCGGACGAGGACAGCGGTCCATGCTAGCTGCTACATGTTTAGCATTAAGGTGGTAGCTGAGGCTAGAGGAGCTCCGGTGTCATGGTCTGAGTTTGCATAGTGCTGAGATTGTATTTGCACATATATGCGTAAAATACATTTTTGCTAAAAAAAAAAAAACAATTCAGTTTTGTTTATATTTGTTTTCAAAGTGAACGGACACGTTTTTTATTTGTTTATTAGATTAGGTTAGCGTTAGGTTAGCACGGTTACAAACTCAGACCGTGACACTCTCGATTGGCAAACTCTTTTTTGCACAAAGCACAAAACTATGCTTTTGTTTTCCATTAGGTGTTTTTATTTCAAACTAAAATTAACGCTCACAAAGCATAGCAATAACTTCTCCTCAGGTTCTCCTGTTTCTTGTGTTCCAGTCCGTGCATCAGTATTATGGATACACTGAGAATTTCTGCAATGAGAAAAGTTCTGCACCGTTTGGAGTGCAAATTTTTTTTTTGTGCAAAATTTTTCTGTAGTTAATTAACGCGATACATTTCCAGTCCTAATTTTCATGCATTTAAACCTTTTTTTTACTAAAAGATGTAAAAAAAAATTTTTACCTTCTTCCCAGATTGTTTAATTGAACAGCTTTGAGGACAGATTACAAGAGCAGCATCATTTTGAATGTGGTTGATTCTAGTCACAAGAAAAGTTTAGCAGACAAAGATCACGTGCAGGTAACGAGAGGAAGAAGTCTATATCTCTCTATGTCTGTGTGTCGCTCTATCTTCTGTGTCTGTCTCTGTCTGATATGAACGTGATCTAGCCATATACTGTGTCACAGTGCAGTACGAGCTCCTCCGTGACCTTGAGGTCATATGCACAATGTGCGAGTGTTCAAACCTGGGCCTACCAGACAGACATTGATAAATACAGAAATAATCCTTCATAGAAATGCAATTGGACAGAAAATGTCGGTGTCACATCATTGACTCATTTTCATTTTTTAAACTCAAATCTGTCTTAAAACGAAGCCCATGTGGTTTGGTTTAAAGATTTTAGAAACACTTCAGTGAAATACTTGATCTCGACATTTGGGTTGAGAGGAGCTGAACTGTGCTACCTTAAGAGGTGTTTCAACACATTGCCATTCATGTCAGGTCCCAATTAATGGAAAGATGGTGCAAGCATCCATGCTGGATTTAGCCGTGCAGCAATTTTTGCTGAATAATGATTAGTATTCAAGATGTTTTATTCCAGCAGGCTGAGCATAATTGAAACCTTGTAAAAGACAAGTGTTGAGGATCGAAATATCTGCATATTGCGAAAGCTTTGACTCCATAAGGTTAATTTCACTTGAGAGTGGCGACCTGGCAGCAAAGTGGATCCAACTCTTCTGCTCTGTACGCCCGATTCATCAGAAACCTGTGGAAACGCGTGCAAACGGAGTTACTTTTGTTTGACAGATGGCTCTGCAGGCTATTCACAATTCTTTGCTGCTGATTATGCAATCAGCGTGATGATGTGTGGGGATGCTTGACCCGATGTGATTGCTATTTAACATCTTTCTCTCCCTCTCCTTCTTTGCTCTGCGCTCTGTGCACAGGGCAGCTCCACTATGAGCCAAGGTCGCCTAAAATTGATTCAGTTTCCTCACACAAAGGCTCCCATGGACTCTCGAGCACAGCTTTAATTGCATTTCTTTACCAATAACAATCACAACAATTAGGTACAGAATACTTAGTAAAGCTGTTACCTGATACATAGAAATTGGCTGCAGTGATAATGAGTAAGTAATGAAAGCTGGCTCTCCCTCTTTTAAATACAGCATTTAAACCGTGTTTTAAATGATTCCAGAAACAACTACAGTATGTGGATTTAATACAATACTAATTTATTCATCTTATCCTGCTGCTTTATCCTTATAAGGGTTGTGAGGTCTCACCTTAACGCAGAAAAGGCTGGATAGATATACAGAGAAGCACACTCACAAATTGACTCCTTCTGGCAATTCAGATTCTCTAATTAGGAGAACATGCAAACTCCACACAGATAAGTCCTGGATCTCCACACTGATAATCAAACACGGGACCAAGGCCTTCTTCAGCAGAATCAAAGCAAATATATAACTGTAGACCTCTCTATGGCAAGGTGTGTCTTTCCAGCCCAGTCTTACATAGTTTGTGAAACTGTCACAAAAAAATTAATTTGTGTGCGGTAACAAGATATTTTAAAATGTTTCCTGCTGCAAGGAACAATTTAAAAAAAAATGTGTGTGTGCTTTTTTGTGTCGCACTGCTTGGAGCAAATTGCAAATTGATGAATGTTGTCTAAATTAGATTATTGTAACTCTTTACTGTCAGGGTGTCCTAGTAATTCACTAAAAAGTCTCCAGTTAATTCAGAATGCTGCAGCTAGAATACTAACAGGTACAAACAGGAGAGAACATATTTCTCCAGTATCGGCCTCCCTTCATTGGCTTCCTGTAAAATCTAGAATAGAGTTTAAAATCCTCCTGTTAGCCTACAAAGCTCTACATGATCAAGTTCCTGTGTATCTTAGAGACCTGTTAGTGCCCTATCATTCGGGCAGATCACTCCGCACTCAGTTTACTGGTCTTCTGGAAGTTCCTAAAGTGTCTAGAAGTAGAACAGGAGGCAGAGCTTTCAGCTACCAGGCTCCTCGCCTTTAGAACCAGCTCCCAGTCTTAGCACAAGAGGCTGCTACTACAAATTGTTGCAAGAACTCTCAAGTCTTGCAATTTTCCTCAAATTATTGTACAAAATTTCTCCAAAATAAATAAAAATCAAGGAAATGTGAACATCCTACAAATACTGATATCTTTAGCTTATTGCTTGGATATTATTAGTGCTTTACATAATTTACATATCGTTTATACGTTTCCCTGCCCATAATGTGCACCCCCTTTTAAGTTTAAACTGATCTCTACTTGGCCCCTGAACTACATGAGTCTGACTTTTCTGCACTACTGAAATTGTTGACAAATGGCAACAAATTGCTCCTCAGAGGTTTAAATAGAGGCTGTGAGCACATCCTCTCTCTGGTAGACAGCCTCCCACAAGGGGGCCTCAGAGCCAAATAATGAAAATCAAGTATTAAATCTGCACAAATGGGAATTATCATTATAGTTATTAATTTCATAAGGACAAAAAGACAAAAAAAACCCCAAAAACCAAAAAAACAAGACACAAAATCACAAATAAGTAAAAAATCAATGTCAACAATGCAGTTCTAACTATAGTGAAAATGTAATTTGTTGATATCACAATTGTACATATCTAACATTAAATTCTGGTTTGTCAAAATTAAATTACAAACATGTCAGCTTAGGGATTGTTACTAAAAATATAATTTTAATTTCCTGGAATTAATTGTGATATAATTATAACTTGAGAAAATGATATTATTTCATTTGAGATATTCACATTTCCTTGTATAACTAGTTAGAATTTAATTTTATACATGATAAAGATAAAAGACTTTCCACTCCTTTGATCGTTTCCATCACCACTCCTCCTCCCCGCCCTCCGCGCGCGCGTGAGGGCGTGAGCGCGCATTCCTCCGCTCGCACACACGCGACAGACGGAGGTCGAGGCTCCGCCGGAAGGACACACTCTGCACAGACCGTCCGTCTCCTCTGTCGGTACAACACGGACAAACATGCAGGTGAGTCCGAGCCGAGCTGCTCCTGTCGGGCCATCCTCTGTCCGGTAATGGAACCACAGCTGGAGGCTTCTTCTGCAGGTGTCACAGACACGCAACAGCGCGTCGGAAGTTCGAGTCCCGGTCCGGTTCTGTTCACCGCTCCACTGGTTTTCTGACAACAATGAACAGCTGTGCTTTCTAAAGTGTGTTTTTTAACCTTTGTCGCGTCGTTTTATTGCACTTTACTCCTGAAAGCTGAGTTTCGGAGCGAAGTTATGTAATTACAGCCGCTGGAAGCAGAGACACGGAATCAATGTATCGATACTTTAATACATCTAAAATACCAGGACAAAAACTAAAACATCATTGTGTTTAGTCTTCTATTCATTTATCAACAATAAGGGAAATATTCACATCTGTCTGATGGTGACCACTCTTAATATTGACTAGATTTTTTGATTTATTTATAGTCTTTTGACTAAAATGCAACTCAATTTTAGTCAAAATTTAGTCATCAGGACAATTTAAGCTATTGTCTAGTTTTAGTCGACTAAATGTGTTACAGATATAGTCGACTAAAATCCTAATTTCATTGGGGAATGACATTCCTCTGTCCCTTTGTTCCCTAGACTCTATATATTCTTTTAAAAAGCACTTTCCATTTTTCAGAAAAGGTTGTAGTCTACAGAAGAGAGCTGCCAGTATTGATTGTGTTTGTCTTTTATCTTTGTGTTTTGTTTTTGACTGTATCTTTAATCTTCGTGAAGCACTTTGTGACTATATGTCTGTGAAAAGTGCTATAAAAATAACATTTACTTCCTTATTAAAATGTAAAGCAGAAGAGTTCATACATTTTGTGAAGATTCACTTACTTTTGATTAATCTGATATTAGATCAATCCTTAAGACCACATGATCACATTCACTTTCTGATTGGATTTTGTCCCATCCATCCATCCATCCATCCATCCATTTATCTTCTCTTCTATCCATCCATCCATTTTCTGACACACTTGCTCCTTTTCAGGGTCACGGGGGGATTTTGTCTTTTGTGACGAAATTATAGTTTCATTTTTGTCAGATGACAACATGATCAATATAATTTGATATCATTTTCATCAACATGTAATTTTTAGAAATTAGTTTTAGTCATAATCTTTTGACTAAAATGCAACTCACTTTTAGTCAATATTTAGTCATCAGGACGATATTAGTTATAGTCTAGTTTTAGTCGACTAAATCTGTTACAGATATAGTTGACTAAAATATAAAGCGTTTATACGTTTTGGTAAGATTCACTTACCATTGATTGACCTGATATTAGATGGTATTAATTAGGGATGTAACGATTCACTCAACTCCCGATACGATTCGATTCACGATACTGGGTTCACGATACGATTCTCTCACGATTTATTTTACAAAATGGGACTGTAGACAAATTTTTTTTTGGGGAAAAAAAACTAGAAAATACTCTACTATTTTCCTTTTATTTTTCATTGTCAAAAGAATTCCTTGATAAACTGTTCAAAACAATGCAATTTAACTAAAAATAAATCTTGAATGAAATAAATAAAGGAATAATACAAATGAAAAGGAAGCCTATTAATTTAAATTCTGGTTCTATAATAAACAATGCAAAACTGCATAATAGTTCTTTTTCTTTTAAAAGTGCAACTGAAAATGTATTTTGTGCCTCAACAATTGTACTTAAAAAAACAAAAACCGTGATTGCGCTGATTTACATCATATTTGTTTGGACCAGCAGAGGGCGCTGATAACACAGTGGTCAGTTGGCATGCAGATATCTTGCAGTGAAGAAGAGAAGCTATACTAGCACCCTCTGCTGGTCCAAAAAAATATCTGCCCTAAATACAGCGAAATGACTGTTTTTTTTTTTGTTTTTTTTTTTAAGTCCAATTGTTAGGGCACAAAATACATTTTCATTTGCACTTTTAAAAAGAACTATTATGCAGTTTTGCATTGTTTACTATAGAACCAGAATTTAAATTAATAGGCTTCTTCTTCATTTGTATTATTCCTTTATTTATTTCATTCAAGATTTATTTTTAGTTAAATTGCATTGTTTTGAATAGTTTATCAAGGGATTCTTTTGACAATGAAAAATAGATGAAGATGAATTCTGAACTTTTGAGCCGAGAGAGAAAATCATCATCTATCCCAGGCCGTCAATTTGCAACGGACTAATTTTATCCACTTCATCACTTATAAAAATGTAGTCGACGTACATTATGAGGAACATTTTTAGTCGATTAAATACAGTAAATGCTGCCTCTGAGTTCAAATTGGATGTAAAGTGAGAGTAAAGGTAAAGCATGGCTGTGTTTATACAGAAGCACTGAGGAGTTTTATGGAGCTGGAACATACGGTATAAGTGATGCCTGACAGATGATGATGAAGAGACACATCTGTACGCTCTCAGACTTGACATGTCTGCTTCAAGATGAACAGCTTTTCTCTGGTGAATCTGTGGTTTGAGGTTCTTTGTGCTTAAGTGAGTTCATCATCAGCCTGTCAAACAACAGACTGTGACATACAGTATATTGTTTTCTATTTCTTTATATGCTTGGACGTAGAAATAAGCAACTTTTATCACAGCGGAAGTCGCAAAAATGGGATTGTGTGATCTGAGTGTCACATTATCAACATTCATGTCATCCATGTTTATAATAATGAACAAACTGTGTATTAATAATGGGAAAGTACTTGTTTATTTGTTTTTTGCTGTAGTTTTTAAATATTTTTCTGTATTTTTCTGTCATATTGTTTATTTTTGTTGTTCTTTTGTGTATTTCTCTCTCATTTGGTGTGTTTCTGAAGTCATTATTCTTAATTAATTTTAATGTAGTTTTTGAATTTTTTGTCTGTGTATTTTTTTTTGTTCTTTTGTGTATTTTTTTTGTCATTTTGTTTGTTTGTGGTGATTTGATAATAGTTTTGATCACAACATTTGTGTCATCCATGTTTATAATAATGAACAAACTGTGTATTAATATGGGAAAGTACAAAGGATTTATTTGTTTTTTGGTGTAGTTTTTAAATATTTTTTGTGTATTTTTCTGTCATGTTGTTTATTTTTGTTGTTCTTTTGTGTATTTCTCTCTCATTTGGTGTGTTTCTGAAGTCATTATCCTTAATTAATTTTAATGTAGTTTTTGAATTTTTTGTCGTTGTGTATTTTTTTTGTTCTTTTGTGTATTTTTTTGTCATTTTGTTTGTTTGTGGTGATTTGATAATAACAGTTTTGATCAAAATCCGATCAAAAATTTGATCAATTCACAGTCCGTTTTTTTAACAACTCCAGTGAATTACACGTACAGTTACTATTTTAACCACCTTTCTTTTACACTGGGCACCTGATATTTTGCTTGGTGAGTCACATTTTGCTGAAGCGTGATCAATATTTAGTTGTCGCTTATTCACAGCGACCACAGGCTGCCACTGAGGCCACTTTGACATTTCCTCTACATCAAACCATTTTACATCACGTTTGTCATCATAATAAAGAATGCATAGAGTTTCCTTTGGGAATCTCGAGGTTTTATCTGTTACAGCCCCCACGTAAAGATAAAAAAAACATTAGGCATGTAACAGTTTTGATCATACCGTGTACATGTACGTACACTAGGGCTGCACAGTTAATCAATATTTAATCGTGATCACAATTTCGGTTTGCCCCTGTCTTCCTCCAAGACAGAAATCTCACGTAATCAAACGAGATCCAACAACATGACCTAATGCTGCGTTCCAAGCAGCTCGGGATTTTCCCACTTCCTACTTGAAAAACTAACTTTGAACGCCCCCTGAAGTCGCAGCTCCTATTCAGTAAAGTCAGAGGGTAACATTTTTAATACTATAGCGGTTAGCCACATTTGAGATATTTTCGCTGAACATCAAAGATCGGAATTTTTAATTTTAGAAAGGTAAAGTTTGGAGTTGCCCTGAATGCGGCATTACGTATTTCTCAGTCCGTTTAACGTCATAATTCACAGGGTCATGAGTTTGGAGTTGTCGACACACACAAAAGTTTAATATTTACAATTGTCGACCCGACCCGTTTCAGAGTCGATTATCAGGTCAAATTCACTTTTTTTTACGCATAGGATCATTTTATAGGGTAATTTTATAAAACACAAAATAATCTGGTGTTTGACGTCCTTGGTCGGGAAGGGGGAAAATCAAACAAAATCAGACTTGATTATCTTTTTGTGTGTATTTATTGTTAGTTATACTTCCTGTCATTGGTGTGATTTACCTCAATTTGTTATATCAGTGGTAGGGACTCAAATTTTCCATTTGTAAATTTCCTCAATGCTGTAAACGCTTCTCAGTTTTGTTTCAGTTTTGTTTCCGTTTCATCATCTTTCCCTGTTAGGACGACTTAACTGGCCAATAAACTTCCTGAAATTGTATTAAACATGCTGAATAGAGGGTTAAAGGAGTCAGCTACTGTAGATAACGTTATATTTATATGTTTACATCGCGAGAAATGTGACATGTCCGTTTGCTCCAAAAATGAAATGCTTGTTATGGTCTCAAAACATGTACGTGAGGGTTTAGTCCATTGTTATATTGCTATTTACATTTCATTTTTGGCTAAATCACCTTCAAGTTTTACACAAAATCTCGCGCAGTCGTGTGATTATTACAGAGTGCGAGATTTTGAGCAAAATTTGACATATTCGACATAGACATTCAGTCACTTGTTTTTTGTGGGGAAAATGTCATGTAAATAAATTGCAGTGTCCCAAAAAATGCATATGAGGTATTTCCATGTCATATTGGGACCTGATATTGAATATAGAGGAAAAAGAAACATCATAATGGTTGAGATTGCTTTTTCTGTTTTAGAATGTGGATTACACATTTTTCGTCCGTTTTCCGTGATCACACAAATTGTAGTCCGTACAGTGGTTTCCAGACTTTTAAGGGGGTCAAATGTAGAATTATTGTGAATTTTTAACTTTTAAATATGTCTGAAAAACCTAAAATCAAAATTTGAGTGTTAAGAAACATGTCCTTAGCTGTCATATGTGATGTTTTTTTAGATTACATTAACATTACATGTTAAGCTAAATTGACTTTTCTGTGCTTTAAACATGATAAAGTGTTATTAGGGCTTCATACACATGCCCAAAGTGTTTTTTTCATTGATTTCCTCAATCAATCAGTTCGAGGGTGATTTGCTTCCTTTCTTACTGCAGGGTGAGCCCAAACACCTCGCTCCTATTTGATGACGATTTCCCACTTTGATGACGAATCTGATGCGGCACTGAGCTGGAGAAGCCACGCCTCCAGGAAGCTCTCTGCAGTGATTGATATGTAAACAGACACGCCCACGAAGACGAGCATTTCAGCGTCCTTCGCGCAGTGTTATGTATGTATTTTCTACAGTATATGTATGTACCGGCGAATTCCCCGCCCCCACGCTCTGTCTCGTGTTTATAAAGCAGCATGAGCTCGGATACAAAGTGGGTGGGAGGAGGGCGGGCCGTCCTCTAGCCTTACTTCACCATGCGGGGATGAGGAATTCAGTGTCCCGTCTATAGACACGCCCACTGACTCAAATCAGCCTGTTTGTGTAGAGTTGCTCAGAAAGTGACTTTTCAGTGGCTAAAACTCTGGAAAACAGGCGTGTTTGAGAAAATAAACCTCAAATATTATGTTTTTGGGGTTGAGATTAGTGAAAAATAGCATGACATGGGACCTTTATTAAATATTGCCGGCCCGGCCAACCTGTAGTACCTATTTTCCACCAGTTGGGTGAGTATAAGCCTATTTACAGCAGAGCTATCCCTGAACTAGGCTATCTCGGGCGTGAACTCATTTTCAGCCTCTGCTGGGAGCAGGGTTACATACTGGTTCACTTGGAAGTGAAATACTTGAAGATGTCATCTCCTGAAATAACTATACACTTGTATTCGCCCCGTTGACGCCTTGAGAGTGGAGGAATCTTCCGGGAGACTAGACGCCTCAAATGCGTATTGCATCCTGGTAGTGGCAGAAATTGCTTGCAAATTCTACATATGGCGCCTTTTATTTTACATTATTTATAACTCCCTAACGGTTTGTGAGTACAGCATAGAAATAAATGTCAGAATAGACATGAATCGCTCTTGGCCACAATTTCTAACCGCACCCACCAGCCAGATTCTTCCCATATAAATACTCAGGACAATTATCAATTACATCACATGAAATGCACTAACTAATATCATATGCAAGACATACAGCATGTTCGTTAATAAAAAAGCAATAATAAATATAAAAAGATTTTAGAATATCTAATAATACATTCAGGCATTTTCAACATTCAAATTTTACCTCTTTGATATCTTCTCCAAGTGTTATGCCTCAATTTATAGCCTGTCGGGTGGAAATAAATGAGCTTTTTCAAATAATAAGATTTTAAGATGTGTCTATTGGAAATAAAAGTAGAGATATTTCCCCAGTAACCTGTTTGCTGTGGTCAGTGACTGTATAGCTCCATCCAGTCTGTGGTGAAACCGCAGGAGCTCCCCAGCACCAGCTCAGGGTTGACAGTCAGTCTGCTTATATTTTCAGTCTGAAACATTCCTACTCGGTGTCTGTCAGCGCGCCTGCCAAAGTGATGCTGCACCGTAGCTGCACGTCACCATATTTTTAGTGTTGGTGCGCGTCAGGCAGGTGGCAGCTGTCTCCAAAAAGTAGCAGCCTGTACTTTCTCCTACATGTTTCAAAAGGTGACTGATTACCTTGTTTTCATAAAAACGACAATAAGACATTTTGTTATGACTTGGTAATGTTAATGATTTTATCTCTGTTATTGGATTAACCTCCAATGTTCACGTGCCTTAGTCTTTTTGCGTGTTTGGTCCACTGGAGTTAATAGGTTGTAGGCATTAATGAAATTAAATTAAATAGTTTACACACCTAGAAATACATTTCTCTCACTTATGTAGAATAAGTTGAAGCACATTTCGACCAAGCAAAAAAAAAATAATTTTTTTAGGAAATACTTTGTTTGAACAAGGAAAATTCCATCATTAACTCAGTTTAAGCAGGGCCACTAATTCTTTGTGATCGCAAAAACGGACGACAAATACGGAATTAACTTTCTGAAATAGAAATGGCAATATTCCTAATTTATTATTTTTTAAATATTTATTTTTTATTAATATTTTTAAACAATCAAACGGAAATTGCAATATCGCACTGAATATACCCTCACATGCATGTTTTGGGAAAATAATACACATTAACGTGCAGTTTTTAGGCCGCGCCACCACCTCCCATTTCTCGTAATTTCCAAATTTATGGGAACATAGTCGTGTGATATATCGTTTCAAAGGTAATTCAACGTAGATTACGATCATGCTTTGCACAATTTGATTAGGGGCCCACCCCCCTTTAATTTAGGCAAATTTCCATTAAAGTAATTTTGTCATTTATTTGTGAGTCAAATATTGCGACAGTTGGTGGTACCGAATCATTGACACATACCAATATACGAATGGGGCCCATTGCTCCGTGGGTCCCCGGGGGCCCCATTTTTCAAATGACTACTCCAGCATTCATGCTCGTTGAATCACGCTGTAATTTAACATAGATATTCTATGAGCTGATGTAAAGAGCCTCTCGGAGACCTTTTTGAAAGGGAAATTACCGGAAAAGGGGGCGCCCCCTTTTCCGGTAATTTCTAAATTTATCTGAACATCGTCGTGTGATATATTGTTTCAAAGGCAAGTCAAAGTTAATTTCATTTGCTTTACTCGGTGGAACCGAGTCATTTCACTGAATTCTCAGGAACGTGCAACGTGCTATTTGGCGCAGAGACGTTCCGCGGGCCTGGATGTAATTCATCAGAACTTGTTTTCTTAAGATTTTCCTCAGCTCAGAGAGACGGGTGATGTCAAATATCAAAAATCAGAGGTAATGTGATGAAATATGACTAAAATGGAAACAGCTTTATGACATGGACTAAACCCTCATCGACATGTTCCTCCACAATATTTTTTGCTATAAAACGTGTGGCCTTTATCATTGTGAAGCTTTAGTAAGTGTAGCCAATGATTGGATGTTAAATCTCACGTTATTTCTCTGCGCGCTTGTTTTGGCAAATTTACGCTGTGTGTAAATATGAAATTAAAGACAATAGTCAACTCTATTAACCATAGGAGTAGCCTATAATTATATATAATTAGGCAAAGCTGATGAAACAGAAACAAAATTGTGTAAACCGTTAAATGGAATTGGGGAAAATTTGAAACTGAAAATCGGAGGCTGTGTTTAAATGACTCAAACCTGTCTAATGTGGTGTCCTCCTTCATCGGTTCATTGACTTTGGAAATCGTGAACGTTTTTAGAGTTTACTTTTAAATAGGGCTGGGCGATATGGACCAAAATTCATATTTCAATATTTTTCTCAAAATGGTCATATCAAATCAATATTTATTTATATTTTTAACTCAATAAAGTCTTTCCCTAAAGATAACTCTGTGTTAAATTTGCTGATTATTTTACTATACATTTATTAACAAACAGTTGCACAATATGTGCCACTTATGGCTTTTTCTCCTCTAAGGGACGTCATGTGTGAGTGAGTTCTGTCGTGCGGCTTGTTTGCTTTTCATGCTGTTCTCGATATATTGCTCAGGCCTACCTGTAAAGACGGGTTTCTAATTACAAACATCAACGCTGCTGCTTTTAGTGTAAAACCTAACACGGACAGTAAGAATTTATAGCTGCTCCATGTAAAGTAAAAAATCAGTGTTGAAATAATTAGAAAACACAAATATAAGGAGATTACAGAAAGTGCTTCTGCGAGTGTTGATCTTTAGTACAGAACATTTTTAGTATTTATCACATATATATATACAGTGCAGTGAATTTATCTGAAGTACAGAGTCAGCATTACTATTACATTATTTATAGGAAATCTGTAATAGACAATATAGTGTGTTTGATTCACAATTGTAACATGCACATTATTTGTACACGGCTGTGAAAGCGAGATGTGTGCATGGGGTTTCTATTTGTTTACCAAAGGCGACGATTGTACTCGCTCACGTCACTCCGAGTCCTCAAATGACGCTGATTCTGTTTGTCACTGAGTCCAGACTTATTCTCGTTTTCTACAATACGTTCATAGATTTACATAGATTGAAAGATAGTGAATAGTTTGCTTTGGCATTAGTAAATTGAGCTAAAACTGAACAATTTTAATCTGAAGATAAAGCCAAGAGTAGTTGTTTATTTTAATTTGTGTTGCACTTTCCCAGAGAGTGAGTGGAGCAATCAGAGCACACAGTCAAACTGCACGGATCAGTGACGCCCATCCAGACAGGCTGACGACACACACACACACACACACACACATGCCCTGCTGGCTGCTTTGTGCTACACCTGATCTCCTGTCTGTGGGATCCACCTGGTAAATGGATGGACTAAAGCGATTGGTGGATTTAAACTCCTGAATAATTAAACACATTTGGTAACTCGATCCGTTAGAGTTTGACCTGGATGATAGCCCCACCCTTCAGCCTCTCATTACAGTACAATACACATATTTTTCTTCTTCTTATTACATGTAATTTTAATTAAAAAAAAACTAAATCTAAATGTATTTATTTATTATTATTACCAAGGATATTTTCATCTGCATTTATTTATTTGTTTGTTGGTTTGTCTGTTAACAGGATTATGTCAAAATTACTAAACAGATTTTGACAACATTTTGACCAAAGATAGACCTTACATCAGTGTTTTTCAACCTTGGGGTCGTGACCCTATGTGGGGTCATCTGAAATTTAAACGAGGATCATTTGAAATGTCTAATAATTTATAAATAATGATAATAATAATAACTAGTGATTAAAGATATATCTTCGAATTGTTTTAATTATCTTTTGAAACACCTTAAAATACCTAGACATCGGCTTCAAGTTAAAAATCAAACATCCCCTTTTCAAAATAAAAGCATCTCTTCATGTCTTCCTTTATTTTTTAACTCTTTTGTGAATGGAACTCTTGTTTTGAAATTAACCTGAAGTTTTGTCAGTAGCACAATGGAGGGTCCAAAATGTCAGCATTAAATGTGTTTCCGTGAGTTTCATGGATGAAATGACCACATATTGATATTCTACTTGATCGCTGTCTCGATTAAAATGATTTCAGAACTTTCAAAAGTCGATAATCAACAGAGATATTTAGCCTCAGTGTGTCATTGTCGGTTCCAAATGCATCTTGAGAACCAAAAGTCCATGTAAAGCAAATACTAAACACATTTAATAGGTCATAAATATATTCCTTAAAACATATAAAAAGCCATTAAACCATTTATAATTCAACTGTGGAGCTAGACTTTACAAACTGTGTTTTAAATTTCTGTGTTCAGGATTTAATGGGCGGGTCAGAAATCATAGCCGCGTTACATAACGGAGCCATCATTAGCATTAACCCGACCCTGCTCTCGAGTCCCGGATAGCATCTCTTACAACAGTTTTCAGCTAGCTAACCAATCAACCAGGGGGAGGGGCGTCATAGCTGCACGCACACGGAGCCGTTTAGAGAGAGAGTTGCGACCACGGAAGTTCGAAAAAGACTCCGGAAGTTATTGGCGGCCAATGGTTGTGCTCAAGGCGAACAGCGAAACATGCACACTTTCCACGAACACGACATTATAGACGCTGATATTTTCACCACGTGTTTAGTTTTATTTATTTTTTATTTCAAGCTTGTGAAAAAAATGAAAATAAAGAAAAACGAGAGAATAAAACAAAATTGGACAAACAGTGTTAGAGAGCTTGTTTGTTATGATCTCATTCAGTTTCTATATAAATGTAATGTACATGTCCTAAAAGGAGTGGGAAGATGTATAAACTTCTAACCTAATGTGCACCTTGGAATACATACATTCACTGCACTGTACTAGTAGTAGTATAATAGGGATGTCCCGATGCACCTTTTTCACTTCCGATATGATACCGATATTGCAGCCTTGAGTATCAGACTTATTTTGTAGTGTGGAATGTTAGAAAATGCTTGATCAAGTGATGTTACTCAAACAGAGAACAATAGTCAGCAACAGTAGGTGACTTTGTTGGAGTGTGAACTACTGTCATCTATAGATAGAAGAGCTGGAGCGGAAAATTTTATTGGTGATTTTAGATGCAGTCCGATAAAATGATATTCGTTTTTTGGCTGATATCGGAACAATTTCCGATATTAATATCAGATCGGGACACTTCTAGTAGTATATTGTAGACAGTATATATAATTAAGTTTGTAGTACATAGTGTGGAGTGTGGCATTTCAAACAGCCACTGTTTGTATAGATGGATAACAATGTGGTGTTTATACATTGTCTGTATTAACCATCAATATTCTCGTTGACCCGTACAGTGACAACTGACCAGACAGGATGACGTGAGTGTGTGTGAGTGTGTGTGAGTGTGTGTGAGTGTGTGTGTAAGAGGAGCTGATAATTGAAACATGGCTCCTCAATTGCTCAAAGGTCAGGAGCCTCTGAGCTCTTTTCTCCAAGTGAAAGCTCACACGTCAATACACGACTCCATCTCACACACACACACACACACACACACACGTACACACGTACACGCTTCAGCATAGATGTGTCGTCCACCTACAGACTCAGTGATTGGCGCTGACAGCCATACTGAGAGCATCAAGCAGGACACAAATAGTATCAGCCCTCGACCATCAGCTTGTTTCTTTCTGCCGCAGCTGACCACACACACACACACACACACACACACACACACACACACGCTCACACTCACACACGCCTGCATTTCACGGGAACATATAGAGACATGCAGGGTTCGTATGTTGTATGTTATTGTGTCATCATTACGCAACACACACACTCAGAACAAGAAACGGCTGACGCACAAAATGAATCAATGCTGCTGTTATCTGCAACACAACATCTGGAATGAGAATTTCAGCTGTCGACTGACTTGATTTGTATTTAATTTGTAAAGCTTCTGATTTTTTGTCACATTGTGTGATTCATTTTTAGTCATGTTTGGACTCTTTAATTCACTGACTGATAGAAATATAAAGTCTTTTGAAGGCACCATTATGCAAATCCAGCCTTTACAGCAGTGTTTCACAATCGGGGGTACGTGTATAGAGAGAGAGAGTGGAAAATGAACAAATGAAAGCATTAAAAATATGGGTTTTTATAATGTTTATTTTTAGTTAAAATCATATTAATAGTGATGGAAATATCTTCATTATAACAAGGTCCCACACCAGGTGGGAGATGACCAAACATGATAAAAACTATAGAAATATATCTATTCTGGAGGTACTAAATACTGTTTCTTTCCACTTATTTACCAAATGAGATCCTTTAAAATGTGTGTTACACTGAGCAATATAGAAAAAACCTCATATCTCGATATGTTTTCCCAAAATAGCGACATACGATACAAATCTTGATATTTTTATCTGAAAGAAGTCTTACCAGAAAGACAATTATAGGTCAAGTTTGCTGATGAAAAAGGCCACACAGGCAAATTTTTCACAAAACAGCTGCATAATATGTGCCACTTTTGGCTTTTTCTCTAATAGTGGACAGCACGTGTGAGTGAGTTCTGTAGTGTAACATGTTTAGGGGAAGTTCTGGGTTAGGATACACTCAGTGATCCATCGAACTCTGCTTTTCATGCTGTTCTAAGAAAAAGCAAAAGCAACGACTCCAAAAACGAGTATTTCAATACAAAAAATACACTATTGAATAAAAATATTTAATTATAGGCCATGTTGTCATTTTTAATATCAGCAAAATGGAAATGTTGAATGTCGATATATAGCCTAGTTACACTCATTTATTCCATCATCAGGCTGTAGTTGTCTTTTCATAGTATTCTGAGCAAAACGTTGTCGTCAGACAAAGGGGGACTTGCTTTCAGAAATAAGAAAAAGGGGGTACGTGAGCCAAAAAAGTTTTAATGCATTCATTCTGTCTCCAAACATATGTTTAATGATCATTATGAACATATCAGGGGTTGTTCATGCTAAAAATAATCACTCTAGCTTAGAGTTATTGTTGTTGTTTTGTTTTTCACTATTTTTGTCATATACCCAGAACAGTGTGTCCACTTAGGCTCATCAGGGGCTTTAGCATTAAGGCCCAGCAGAGCAAACAGATGTTATAATGGAAGCAGCTGTAAAAAAAAAAAAAAAAAAAAAAATTCACCATATGTTGCCTGTTGACATTCTGACTGAAATACAATAGAGTTGTGTGTAAATATAGCAGTAAGCTGAGAAAATGGAGAAAAGTAATTTATTATGAATGCTGTTTTATGAATATTTATAATATTGTGTGCGTTTATAGCTCTACAGCTGCATCTACTTTAGTGCATTTAAAATGCATTTATTCACCATATATTTTGATATCATTATTAGTTGAAGCTCATGTTTTCTGTAATTGCAAAAAAAACTGATGGAAAATGCAGAATTCACTTTCAGAAATGGAAAAAGAAACAATTTCGACTGTTTTTTTTTTTGTTTTTTTTTTTTTTACTATCACACAATTACAGATCTACCAAGTGAACTAAATGAACAAATGTCTCAAATTTCACATATAATCTTGTTGAGGACTTGGAAATAGCTCACTTACATGTTTTGGTATCACATTGTTTTTCCTGTAATATGGGTAAAACTGAGTGTCTAGCAGTGTTTTTGTGATATAATCTTGTGAGATTACAGCGAGTGAAAAATTAATTACAGTTAAATTGAACTCGAGTAAACCTATTTAGCACGTTTGGTATGATTTTGGGAAGTTTCAATGGGGAAAGACAATTAAACGGAAAAAGGTAAACTGATGCAGAAATGAGTAAACTCTTAATCAGAATTCAGGAAGTTTTATTCGGAAAGTCCCTTTACTTTGATCTCCTGACATGTTTTGGCTGTCAACTGCCAGTTTTCTTCAGAAGCGTCTGCTGATTGTTTTGCTTTCTGAGGAAAAATTTGTCTGAATAAATGAAACCATAACATATAATTTGTTATTTTATAATATTTATTACTTTTACCACAATGACACAAAGGACGTCGTCCTTCTGTTTTCTGAAGTTGATTTGTTGTCTTGTTTGGATTGTTTTCTTTCTGCTGCTGCTGTAGTTGTTTTTTTTCTAATTTATGTTGGTCCCACATTTTGCATTATTATCCTATGTTAGTACGTATTTTTGCTATGCTCTTATACTGTTGCGACAAATGTGCATTTCTTCTCTGGGGATCAATAAAGGTGTCTGTTGTATTCTATTCTGATAAATTCACATTATTATTATTCTTTTTATTTAATTAAGGACAGTACTTATCAATGAACATTCAAAAAAAATTATAATATGTCAGATTATAGCCATAAGCTGATTTCCATCTGTTGTCCCTAGACAGGCTGATGTAATAAAATGATAATGTTAATAAATGATTTATTACCCCTTTAGCACCGAAAGAATATCTGTAATATTACTTGAATATCTGTAAAAGTCACGTTTTTCTATTAGCTCTGTCTGCTAGCATAGCTTCTCTTCTTCACTGCAAGATATCTGCATGCCAACCGACCACTGTGTTACCAGCGCCCTCTGCTGGTCCAAACAAATATGACGTAAATCAGTGCAATGACGGTTTTTTGTTTTTTTTTTAAAGTCCAATTGTTAAGGCACAAAATACATTTTCAGTTGCACTTTTAAAAGAAGAAGAACTATTATGCAGTTTTGCATTGTTTATTATAGAACCAGAATTTAAATTAATAGGCTTCATTTTAATTTGTATTATTCCTTTATTTATTTGATTCAAGATTTATTTTTAGTTAAATTGCATTGTTTTGAATAGTTTATCAAGGAATTCTTTTGACAATGAAAAATAAAAGGAAAATAATACAGTATTTGTAAAATTTGTCTACAGTCCCATTTTGTAAATGAAAAAATCGTGAGAGAATCGTATCGTGAACCCAGTATCGTGAATCGAATCGTATCGGGAGTTGAGTGAATCGTTACATCCCTACTGGGATCAGAACAAGTACATTATCACGGGAATAGACAGGATGCTGTGGGGTGAAGGAAAGGACAGGGGAACGAAAAGCAGTTTACTTCCACAAACTCAGAGTTGGTCAGTTAAAGGAGTGCAACAATAAATTTACATTATTGAGTTTCATTATCTTCTGAAAAATAAAATGTTATTTAAAGTGCCACTGTGCATTGCAAATAGTCCTGAGTTGCCTTTAAAAAATTAAAATTAAAAAATGTATGTAAAGATGACTTTTATTAGTGCCACAAAGGGGAAATTTGCACAGTTTTAGCAGCAGATAAATAAAATAAAATAGAATAAAACAGCATCATAAAAAGATATATAAGATATACACACATGGGCCTGTACACAGTACAGATAGAAAGAGGAAAGACATAAAGGCAAGAAACACCAAATATATACACAGAATATATAAATTATATAAATATATTCAGAGTCATTTCCTTTTCTATTTATTAGTGATCTATACAGAGGCCCTTGGCTTTGATTGGATGCTTCCAGTTATTTTACTTATTTTTAGAACAAACCACTGCCGTGTTGTTTATCACTTTATGCCAACACAATGTGTCCGTGAGCGATTGTGTTGAATTCCTGCTGCTTCACCCTCACGGCTGAGGCTGGAGCCGACTCTCCGTGCTGGAAATCTGCCTTATCTACATTACGTATGTGGAGTTTATTGAGTATTCACTGTCGTTCTGCCTTTGAGCCGTCGCTCTCTGTCTGTGCTCGCCTCCATCCTCCACACGTGCACGCTCACTTAGACCCACAGAGGTCGAGTCTGCCTCCCATCAGCTTAGATCTCAGTCAGTGGCTCTGCTTCACCTGGAAAGTAACGCGGTGACAACTGACATTAGGAGTAGAGTGGGATGGAGGCGGAATGACTGACTGTGGAATAAATTGGAAAGAATGAAGAAGTGACAGGACGGATAGATAGAGAGATAGAGGGCAGATTACTGCTGACGTAGAGACACACATAGGAGAGAAATAACACACCGACATTTGAGCTGGTTATTGTGCCTGTATGTGAATCATTCGGGCTAAAATAACAGTAGACAATATTAGAACAAGACAGAAACACAGATTATCACAATTATTATTTTATATATTTAGCATTCTTTGTAAATCAGCCATCATTAATTTAGAAACTTTTTTTTTTAAAGCGCGTGCTTGTGAAAACGTCAGGTGATGTGCTTAAAGGCACAGGACAGAAGCTGTTGACTGAATCAATATTTTAGGCTGTACTATATATATAGTATAGTATAGTATATATATATATATATATATATATAGGATTACTTACTACTTCGACATTTTACCCTCTTCTGTTTTATTTGCGATTTATCGGGTTTCACTTATCAGATGCTATTACTGCCTTTTAAACTTCCTAAAACACATGCTTAATGCTATATTTGAATGAACTTTTGTTAATAATTTCATATATCTCTATTGTATTGGTGCTGAAATCCTGCAAGTATTTGGATGAGATTTGCCGTTGCTGATAAATTGCATGTAACTGTGTGATATTGTCCAAAAACACGTCCATGAGAGGTTCGTCCATATCATTTAGTTATTTCCATTTCAGAAAGTTGGATATTATGTCATATTACATCATATTTTGTACAAGAAATAAAGTTTCCCACTCGTCATTTTTCTTTAAAACATGTGAGGCTGTCATATACAATTTTCGCTTGACATGAAATGAAATAAATAGAAATATTGCCAATTATATTTCAGGAAGTGAATTTCCGTCCGTTTTCTGGCATCATGGAAAAGTGGAGCCCCTACAAATATCCTCCTATTGATCCTCTCATTATTTATTGCTTGTTTTGAATGAGCTCAGGGTGTAATAAGCTCCAAGTCTTCAAATTTATTTTGTATTTATTTTATTCAATTGTAGAATGTTCTTATGTACGTAGACTGTTGGCATTGCATTGAATTGCTAGTTTGTTAGTGAGGGTCTTAAAAGGTTACAGTGTTGCTGAGTGTCAACCTCGTCATGGTCGCGGAAAACTGACTTCTTTTTGTTTGCGTGCATGCGTGTTTTAGGAGAATATCACACATTTCCATGCAATTTTTCACAGTAAACGGCTGGGCAAAAAGACGGAAATGTTCATTCTCTTGGGAAAATATCACACATTTTCATGCAATATTCCACCGCGAAACGGGTGGTCTGCGGTTGTGTGTATCAACTTAAGTGGATCATGCTGAAAATCTTGCGTGATTTTAGCGCATGCTTATGAGTATTAAGCATGTTTGGCATGATTTTGGGATGTTTAAAAGACAGTACTGGTACTTCATGAGGGAATATAAACAAAATGTAAAAGGGTAAACTGACGCGTAGAAAATGGATGAACTCTGAAATGGAATTGGGTCAAGTGGCCTCACCAGTAGCATCGTAGCCCGAGAAAACGCTTTTGATCCTTTTTATTTATTGATGTTTTAAATCTAACCTGATCTGAACACGCATTTGTGACTCTGCATGTTGGCTGGTGGTAGACCATGCACACCAAAGTCTTTAACATTAAAATTCATACTGTTACCACATTAAATAAATAAATAAATAAATAAAATTGTTAACACATTTACATCTAAAGCCAATAAATCTTCTATTTTTTTTATGCATTTGCCTGCTTCATTGTGCCATCTGTTTTACTAATAAACCAATTTGTTGAGTTACCTACAGAGAACTTTCAGACTTAAGTGTTTCTTTTTCTTCACTTGCAGTATGTGGGCGGTTGTTAGATACAGTATGTGATGAAGTGTGTGTGTTGGAGCCTGATTTTCCATTGTGCATTTATTTCATGAAGTATTTATAGTCTGTGCACGTGTGTTTGCGTACGGTCTTTAGATAGATCCTTCATGGATGCACAGCACAGTTTATGCATAAGTTTAAACTCTGATTTGCAGTAATAGGCGCCTGATATGATGCTGATGTCATAGCAAGGAAAGGTCATGTTTTGTTGTTGGTATAAAAAGCTTTGAAAATCTCTTGCATAATCCAAAAGTTGTACATTAAAAATATATTTGTCGTGCAGAACAAAATGAATCTCCGCTGGCTGATTATTTTGTACCAACTCAACGTGCAGGTGTAACCTAAGGATTTCTGTTTTTCCCAAATTGTGTTTCAGAGTTTTCTATTGTCTTTCATTTATTGTCTTTGCCTGATTAGATTAAATTACTTGCTTTTAAACTTCCCCAAATCATGCCGAACATGCTTAATACAGTTAATTGAGATAACTAATGTTATTAATTGTATATTTATCTGCCGTATTTGCGCCAAAATTGCATGTAAATGCGTGATATTGTCCAAAAATATGTCGTCAAGGGTTTAGTCAGTCTCATATGGCTATTTTCATTTCATTTCATTTCAGGCAGTTACGGTAACTGTCGCTCGAGAGCTGACATTTCCGTCTCTTTGCCCACACGTTTATGGTAAAAATGCATGTAAATGCATGATATTGTCCAAAAACATGCATGTGGGGGTATATTCCCTGTCATTTTGCAAATTAAGCTTGATTTTGTTTAAATAAGTAATTAAAAAGTCAATTTATTAGTAAAAAAAATCAAGCTAGTAAAGGAAAACCAAAGCCTCAAACTGTGTATAACATAAACTCATCCATAAGTAACTGAATCCAGGAATGCACAGATTGGACTTGCTGGGCGAAAGCCTGACACTAAATACGCATTCATCCCACAAACACTCTTTTACTAGTGAGAGAAGACAATCAGGAGGAAAGACACACCTGAGTGAAAAAAGGAGGGATTAACCTACTCACTTTCTCAGCACACACACGACCAGACAAGACTCCATGACTCTATACATTAGCAACAACAAATTGCCACCACACACTAACAGCTCATTCCATCACTCACACTTACTTCTCTCCAACTGTGTTTTAGTATCAATATCCACTGGAGAATGCCTTTCACCCTGAGTATAGGTTCCAGCATCCTGTGACTCTTACTCGTGAGTCCATGAATAATAGATTTAAACGATGATGAATGCAATCTGGTGAGATTTGTGTGTTCTTTGTTTTCCTTTTCGTCGCAGCTCCTCGACGTATGTCCTTATGTACGTAACTATACGTCTGTGCATGAATTAATGTTGATGTATTTTGAAGCTGCAAATGTTTTTGCCCCCTTTTAATTGGCTTAACGTTCACTCAGTATCCTACCCAACTCTACTTCACATATTTTTTTTCACATTTTCTCTTAAACCTTTGTATGTTTTAATTGTCACTGAAAGAAAATATTACAATGTAAACTAACTTTTTATCCAATATTTACTAGTGTTCATGGTCTGTAATATATTGAATCTAATCTAAAGAGCTGATATTTTCCTTGGTGGACTGCAGAAATGTTTTTTTTTTTTTTTTTTTAAAGCTCTATATCTATATACGGTAATGTTGTGTAATGTGTATTAATTAGTAGATGTGTAAATATTGTTTGCTCAAACAATTTTAAATAAAGGGTCATTCAGACAGTTTGATCTGAAGTTTTATTTTATTTGATTATTTTTGATTATTTTTGGTTTAAGAAATGCAAATACATATAATTATAGTATATTCAATAATTATACGATAATGAAAAAAACAACACAATAAAGATTTCTGTAGTATTTACTTGGTTGTTATTTAAGTAAATGTTATGTTAACTGGGAAAAATGGATTGTGTTTCAATCTGAAAAGTACAGTAATTGTTGAGCTATTTATGTATGAATTGACTTGTATCCCCCTTTTTTTCTTACATGATGACAAATGGACAAATGTATATGTTCTTGTTTTATTTTGTCTACAAACTTTTATAAAAAATAAAGTAAAAAAAAAAAAATATATATATATATTTGGCATGCAAGCCCAATGTTTTAAGCGTGAGAAAAGCACAAACAGCAAAGTTAAAAAATCCACTAATGTGATTAAAGACGTGTGAATGAAATTTGATTAAATCTGATGAAGGAAAGCTGCTGTGAGGTGATATTTGGCTACTTTCCCCTCAGGTGCTGACATATTGTTCCCTTCTGTGCCATTGTCTGTGTTTTCCTGCAGTAAATATTGAATTTTTGCTTGGTCTCAGACAGAGTTGAACTTTTTGGTATTTGTCTTTTTTTTCCTGCACAATTTGCGATGTTTCTGTCTGCAGGGACTTTCCTTTGCTCTTCAAATTTAATTCGTCGAAGTCTGTTTTGCTCGACTTTTTCATCTTCTGTGATCCTGCTTCCATGCGTTCGCATTGCTGATTGCTTGTGGCTCATAAGTATTGCAAGCATGAACTTTTTAGATATTTGTGTATTCGTTTAGATGAGGGAGGAGTCTCTGTTTGGTTCAGTAACAGCTTCAGTTTGTAATGAGGCCAGAGTTTTCAGTTCGTATAAACCAACAACTCTGGGACTGATTTTTAAATATTTATGACAGAGTGTATGTAGTGATGTGCCCGGCCCTATAGGATGTTCCTCTGCGTGTGTGTGTGTGTGTGTGTGTACGTGTGTGTGTAGGAGGATGTTGTACAGACATGAGAAAAGTGCTGTCCCAGGACAAAGCTAGCTGAAGCATTAAGAAACAACTTATACTAGCTAAAGGTTTCTGTGTGAGTGACCATGAAATGCAGCGTGTAGCGGCCACTCATGCTGTAGATTCGTGACTTTTGTGCGTCTGTATGTAACTTCTGAAACTTAAGCAATATTACACAAGATGGAGGGCTGTTGTGCTCATTTCGCTGATATTTCAGCGCAACAGTCCAGAAGTAGTTATTCAGAATTAAATTATTTGGAATTAAAGTGTTCTGCTTTGTGTTACATCGAAATAGAAATTCCGAATTCAGGTTTACATGGAAAACCGGTTTATTCGGCTTTATTCAATTCTGCTTTCGGTTTGGGTGTTGGAAGGGCTCTGATTGGACAAGGGGAGAATGTGACGTCTTCACGTCTATCAGGAAAAAAACACACAACAAACCTTTTATTTTCGGCTACACCAGAGAAGACCACATGAGAACTGTTTTCACTTTTACTTTAATTGTAGATTTGAAGCATCAGCTCGACAATAACATACTCTCAGTTTCTTCCACGGAGCAGAAGAAGAGAGAGAGCAGCAGAGAACGGTGGCAGAACACCGGACTTTGGTCAATCAAAGTATTTGATCAATGCCACAGCTGTTCTACCTCCACTATAGAGGACATTGAGTGAAAAAATAAATTTATAATGATCCACGTTATTCGTGAAGCTCTGGTGCTTCATGCCCTGATGAAGCCTGTTCTGTTTGCCGAGGTCCGTGTGCGTAATAAGTCTGTGTGTCCGTGTGAATATCCGCATGTTTATGCTTTTGTCCATCCACTCTCTTCCTTATATCCATGTCTTTTAAGGCTCTAATTAAATAAATCGTCTCGGATAGAGTCCGGACGTCCATCCTGGACTATGTCGTCACCAGCGCGTCATCACGGCAAGTCGAGCATGTGCAGAATGACCAGAATTATCTTAAAGCGGAATGAAGTGTTTACAAGAAAGAGGAATTATTTAATTTGAAATTAAAATTGGAATACCACCTAATTCGGATTTAAGTTTAATTCGGAATTAAATTAGCATTAGGAAATAAGTGTTTACAAGGTCAGTTTAAAGAGGAATTAACTTTTATTCTGAATTAAAGAGGAAATAAAGCTCCCATGTAAACGTGGCCATGACATCCCTATCCCACCACTGTTGACTCCGCCTCTGCATCCAAACACTGTTGTAAAGATGTAACAGTCATCACAGTAAAAGACTAGAGCGATAAACCTGGCTCTGTTCTTTTTCACTCTCCTTAAAGTAATGAAGTGCGCTGACTTCTATTGGAGATAAACTTTCTCAGCGCGTCACACATTCCTACACTGGACACCTCCATATTTACTTCCGTAAACACTGTATGTGCCTCTATGCGCGTCACTTCAGTGTCGCATTCCGTTCACACTCCAAACTGATTGAAGACCCATTTAATATGTTCTATGAATGACCACACAAAAAAGTGTGAACGTAGTGACAGTGTACTGCAGTGTGTAGCCCGAGATGTGACGGTAAATAACAGTATTTAGATCAGCTGTACAGCGATCTAAATACTGAATATGAATGATATGATCTGTAGGAAGTCCTGGTGCTGTTGTCGCTCTGTATCAGCACTCTCAGAATGTCTGTTGTCTAATCAAATGACTTGGTTGGAACTAACTGTTGTATAAGTCATGAGAAAAACCAACCCTCCTCTAATTATTTCCTCCAAAGAGACGTGGCATGGTTGGGTGTTTAAAGTTTCTCAGTGACTTTTCAAATCCATGTTGAGATAATGAGATTTGTTGCTGTCATTTGAGATCAGTCATCAATGCTGATGTTCTCATTTCATCTTTTCCTTAATTTATTCTCACTTTCTGCTCTATTTCTCCATCTGCTCATGTGGAAGAAGCCCAGAAAATGCTTTGAAAATGTATTCACCAGCAAAGTGCTTTCATATCTTCTTCTTCACATCCTCCATCGTCCTCTGCTCGTCCTTTGCTCTTCATGTCACATAGGCCGCAATTCATTATGCTAATTGACTTCAATTCTTCCAGGAACACGGGCAAACCCTCTTCTCCTCCCTCAGGTTTTACTTGAGCTTTACTCACTCGCTCTCACTAACTCTAAAGTCAAAGATTTCAGGGGTCACACACCCAAGGGTAAAAACAGCTGTTGAAAACATGTCAAAAACGTTGCATTTGTTCTTTATTTTCTCCCTCCATCATCCCTCCCTTTCCTTTCTTCTGCTCCCAGCAGAGTAAACAGAGCTGCAGTTTGTTCAAGGCTCATGCCTTTCATCTTACTGTGTGTGTGTCTGTCTGTCTGTCTGTGTGTGTGTGTGTGTGTGTGTGTCTGTCTGTCTGTGCATGCGTGCATTTTTTTTTTTTCACACCCAACCCAATCAGGAGAAGTATAACAAAGTTTTTCTTGTGTCAAAGACAATTTAATTCATATCAGATAATTCAGTGTTTGCTGTATCACTAAATCTAACTCTGTTACAACACAAAGTAAACACACACAATTGTTGATGTGGTTTAATAGACATTACTACCAGTGTGTGATTAATCGTAAACTGACCCGGTTTCATATTGTCTTGTGTAACATGCACATTTATTGCAGATAAAAGGTTAAATCACAAAATATACAGAGTTTAAACATGTGCACATGTGATGTCGGCTTTGTTTTTTTTTAATGTTTGGTTCCATCAGCAGCATGGTTAAGTAGAGGTTGGGCTGGATGCTTGGGTCCATTCTGTGTAGAGTTTACATGTTCTGTCTATTTGATGCACTGTCCAAGGCAAACTGGGGGTTCACATACAGCCTTCAGTCTAAGTCTGTGCAGCACCAAAGTAATCACTCCAAATGACTCCAAATATACACAAAATGATGGAAAAATACACAAAAGTATAATAAACATGCACAAATGACTTCTAAAACACATGATATGTAAAATGACAAGAATTTAATGAGAGAAAACCAAAAAAAACTGACAACAAAAATCCACTAAACACACAAACTCTTTGTTCTTTTCCTATGTTAATGCTCGGATTAGTCATTATTCTAAATAATATTCTATATTATTCTAAACACCTTAACTTCACCTATAGACTGTTTTCCTTCCTCGGTTTTCTTCTTCTTGCCTTTTTCTGCCCCACATATTTCCTAACAATGACGTTACACCATTTCCATGAGTATTCGCTCTAACAGGAGAAATGGATAACTGTCAGTCATTCCCATAATACTTGTCAGCTGGCAACACACACTGTGGGACTTCTGAGTCTAATGATTTTGATTTGATAACTTCTCAAAAACACTACAGCCACAGTGTATAATACCACTTTATTATATTTTTATATCCTCCATTTAAGTTTAACTGTATTAAGGATAAAGACTCAGATGAGGCCCAGGGCTCAGCTTTAGTTTTTCTATAATGTAGACACATATGATCACTTTTAACCCAATGATTAAAGATTTTATGAACCCTTAAAGGGTTTTTCAATCACTTCCAGATTATGCTAATCTCATTTTCCATGCACAAACATTTCCTCTGACTTGATTTAAATAGTTTGTGCCGCTTTGTTTTTTTTTTCTATTAACACACATTATGTTCCTCGTTTTCTCCCTCAAGGCGGATGGCAAGGTGGTCGACGGCAGCCTGCTGGGAGATGCCAACGGAGTAGAGCCTGCCCCCGGCAGAGTGAAGGATTCTGGGAAATGGCAGAAGCCGCGCTTCTCTCGTAAAGCTCTGATGAAATGCTGCTTGGTGAAGTGGATCATCGCCAGCACGCAGCCACAGGACAAAGGTGAGAGGATGGCAGGGATGGCGGCAATTAGAATTGTCATCGCGTAAGTGATAATGAATTATTATTATGACATAATTGGTATTGAAAAAATTGGTTGCTGTTGTAATTGTAATTTAATTGTAATTGAGTTCAGATAATTTACTTCCTAATTGTAATTGGCATGGATTCTATAAAAACTGTCATTTACAATTTAATTAAACGCAAAACTGGGGAACAGTGTTATAGTTTTATGGCTTACACATACGTAGTTAACAATTATTAAAATGTGTTTCATATCATGTTTTCCTCACTTCACTTGAGGATCATTTTAGTATTTAAAAAAAATGAAGGGCTATACTGACCAAAAAAAGGCTCAGGTACCCACACCAAAAACATTAATACCAATATTTTCAAGGACAAGGAAGCCTAACAAGGTAAAACTAACTGTATGATAGATAAAATGTTTTAGTGTATTTTACAGCTGATTTACAACGTTATCATAAGAGATGCTAACAGAAAGCTAACACAAGAGGAAGGATATGTTTTATGGGGTTATTTATTAAAGGCTCAGTAATTGTGATTATTTGAATTTTAACTTTAGTAATTGAGAACGTCATTTTAATTGACTTTCAGGGCAAAAATAATGATTGTAATTTTAATTATAATTGGAAAAATGACAGCCTCAGTAATTATAATTGCGTTGTAATTAAACATGGATAATTGAAGATGTAATTGTAATTGACCCCAACCCTGGTGGATGGGCTGGGTATATACACTGGATGAAGAGCGAGTGTCACAACTATGTTGGAATGAATCACCTCATGGAATGCACAGACCTCTGCTGGTCTTTACTGGTCTCTGTGGACAGAGACTGGCTCAGAGAGACGACCTGTGCAGCCTCTGACAGATCAATCAGCTGCATACACTCGTTTGTCAAACATTTCATCATTATTCCACCGTGCACAGACCTGGAATATACCCACAATCCCTCATGGGTCTCTTTTTAGCTTTATATCTGTGTAAATCTTCTCTCAGCATGTTGAGAGAAACATTATGACAACTACTAGTGGCATCAGCACACGAGACAAATCTATGGAGATAGTAAAGTATATGTAAAGTCATTAATATATGAACACAGAATTCACTAGCTTCATCAGTTGGTCTATTTAGTTCTTGCCCACTGTTTTACAATGTTCAGTTTCCACTTCTCTGGAATGTTCTTTACTCAGTGCTGTTTTCTTTATTTTAATAACACAACAAATTTGTTTTAAGAAGTTTACAAACAATCTGGAAAAGCATGAATATAGCGTACTTAAATTTAAGCTTTCGCTTTGTGAACAATGCAATCATAATATTCTTTATTCATATTGCAAATTTTGTTAGCACTAAAAATAATGAAATGTTGTTGTTTGAGCTTATTTGTTCTTTTAATTAATTCCGTCATATACAAAAATTCATTTAAATTGGAAAAACGTCACTTCTCGAGTCAAATATTGTTATGCAATTAGTTTAGATTAATCAAGATGAATTAATTACAAAGCCTTTAATTAATTAGTTTTTTTTATAATCAAGTCCCACCACTAATTAATATAAGAACACTTAGGCTGCGGTCAGACAGCAGGTCTTAATGCATAATGCAGTTTTTTTCTTTTTGAGAAATACGTTTTTTGTGTGTGAATATTAATATTACACAATAATATGTGACTCCTATCAGTTTGAAGTATGAACTGAATGTGACACGAATGCACAAGAGTCCTGAGGTAATACGTGAGCGCGCAGGCATGCACTGGGGGCATCTCGTCTCAATGTGTGTGTGGCACTGAAAACGTTCCTGTACGACTGAAGTCAGCACCAGAACTTATTCTCCTTCCCCTGCCACTTCTCCTGGGACTCAGAATCGTGGCGTTTATCGTATTTTAATGACGTAAAGCAGGGGTTCTTCAGGGGAGGCGCAGCGTGCGAGAAAAAATAAACCAGAAGAAATCGTGGTAAACATTATTACACGAAGTAGAAGAAGAAAAAGGGGAAATGTGTGTGACAGCCTGTATCCAAGTATTTCTGAGGCTTTTTTTTTTGTCTCTTTCTCCTCATCTCAGTTGGTTCAGGTGTTGTATCTATGGTGTGTCTCTCAAGTGTCTGACCACAGATGTAAGGGTGCATAGGTGTGTGGGAGTGGGATCATTATGGTGTGTCTGTCTGCCGCTCTGTGTCTGTCTCAATTTTCATTTCAATTCAAAAAAGCTTTACTGGCATGACAAACATCTTTACATTGTTAAAGCAACTTTTACACTGCAAAAATAGCAACATTTATGTGGTAACATTTATGTCTCCCTGTGTGTCTCCTTTTTTGTTTCTGTCTAGCAATTTTCTGTCTAAAAAAGGTTGTATTTAAAAACTTTGTATGCCTATTAATATTAAAATGGTTGTTTTCACATCTGTAAAAGAATAAATATATACACACTTAAAGGTGCAGTCTGCAACTCTTATAGAAGTGACTTTCTGTCATATTTGCTAAAGCTGTCACTATGTAAGGACAGATTTACATCAAACTAGTAGTTTGTGTGTAAAAAACAGACTCATTGAGCCCCACCCCCTGCTGCTCCTGCTGCCTTTGGCAGATTACCAGAATGCACCGCGACCAAGCAAAAAGAACCAATTAGAGCCAGGCAGTTGCTCACAGTCCCCGCCCCTTTCAGGTGGCTGGAGAGCCATCTTTTTTTTACAGTGTATGGTCTGGAGGATTAGAAGACTTTTCTGCTTGAAAGGTAATTACTGCTGCTTGATTTACATTATGTTTGATGTGTAAATGTTACACTAGAACTCTGTAGTGCATGTGTTGTTCATGTGCGTGCAGCAGCCTCCATGTGGGCTGCTGTAAGTGACACTGTGTTGTTGCTGCTGCTGTTGTTGAGGTGTGTGCACATAGAGAGAGAGAAGCGCTGCAGTAATATGCTTTTAACAGAGCATGTTTTAATACTGTGATGTTGCTGTCTGGCTAACGTTAGCTTGTTAGCTCCTCTGAGGGAGGGACTTTGGAAAGTTTTTAGGCAGGGCAAGAGAGCAGCGGGGAGGGAGGGATTTGAGAGTGGACTGCACCTTTAAAGGTAAAACATTTACATTTTTTTTGTTTAAAATGTGTTTACATCCCTGATGTAAAGGTTGGATAAAAGTGATCTGGCCGTTCAGACAACAGTCACATTGCAAAATATCAGATATGTATCAGATTTAGGAGCATATGAAAGTACTTGGAATTACTAACACAAAAGTGTGTACTAGTACACAATTTTGCTGTACTAGTATGGTCTATCTAGTGCGCCAAAACACTTTTACTAGTAAAACAAAATGTTTGTTCACTAGTACTGCTGCTCTCAAAATCTCACTAGTAGACTGTTTTTAGTCTATTTGTAATACTAGTAAACCCAAAAGATTCACTAGTAGCACAAGTAGACCTCATGCAAATGAAGTAAGCAAATACTGCACTCTGATTGGGTGTAATATTTTCAAAACCAAATGGCAAGCCTGAATTTACTTTTCCCCGCCCCTTTATTTGCATATAATTCTTTCATGTAGTACTAATGACACATTTTGCTTCACTAGTAAAGTGTACTCGTGCACTAGTAAACCATGTAATTTAAGCACTAGGTGAGTTTAACTATGGTTGACACTGATATTTATTAATGCTCAGACAACTTTCCATTCTGATAGTGTGTCTCCTGACTGGTTCTCAGTGTGTTAGTGCTCCACCTGATGGTCGACCTGTGGATCTACAGCCTTTATCTCATCACTCTCCATCACAGTCCACGTCTCAAGACACAAATTTAGATTCATCTTCCCTCTGCTAAACTCCTGCTCACTGTTTTATTGTTGTAAGAACATTACGTCTACATTTAAACCTAAAGCATTAGATAACAGATATTTTCGTTTGTGTTTAAGCATCACAACGTGTTCCTGCAGCTTCACTCACAGTCAGTCCTCCCATCCCCAAATAGTTTTCACTTCTCAGTATATTCTCGTGCCCGACCTCCTTCTGTCCTCGTGTCTTTCCCATCACATCTTTTATTAATATCTCCACGCCTCCCTGTGAGCATCCCGTGACCCTCCTGTTCCTCTTATGTCACTAATTCCAGTGATTTTCTTTGCCTAAATAATCTCTGTGTTCTTTATGTTGTTAATATTTTAAATTAATGTCTCTTTTTCTTTCTTCATCATGTATTTTCTTCCTTGTTCCTACATTTTCTCTCTCTTTTGTTTCCAGTCTTTCACGTTCTTATGGCTTTTTCTGGTTTTCATTCAATGAAGTTGAAACTGAAAGAAAATTATCTTCATTAGAGATTATTTGTGCATGTGTTTGTTTGAGAGGAAGCAGAGCAACCATTGGTGTCATGCGGCACTAAAACTGTGAGAGGATCTAATTAATCTCTGCACTTTTGGAGTGAAGAGAGCAGCAGTGGGCTAGCCCTCACCTCCATAATGGCCAGCAGCTAAAAATAGCAGCTATGCAGCTGTGGATGTGTATGTATCAGACAGAGAACTGATGCTGGTGTGGTTCAGGAGTGCAGAGGGTGTCATGGTGCAGCTTGATCACAATAAACTACCTGATTTGGTGTCATGGAAGCACTAAGCGGCATCCACGGCTCAAAATGTTACGCCAATCATCTGTTTGAGCGGTGGTTCTCAAGCTTTTCCGCCCATGAACCCCAAAAATGGAGGTGCCATAGTATATAGTCATTTCAAAGATTTAAATCGTTGTTTTAATCAGAAATAAAAGGGGTCAAATTGACCATACATGTTGGAAAAGGTGGTGAAAATGGATTTTAAAAACCACAGAAATTGGTTAAAAGTTTCAAATTGTGGGTAATGGAATTGCCAAATAATTGGCATGACAAATTGTGAATGTGGTTAAATTGTTTTGTTTTTTTTTAAAAAAAAAGCATGAATTATGGTGAAAAAAGGTTAAAAGTTAGAATAATGAGTCAACATATGGGACATTAGGTAGGGAAAAAAGGTGGAAAGGGTTCATAAGTACCGAAAATGTCTTAAAACTGAGAAAAAATGTGCAGAAAAGGCATTGGAATTTGTTGGAGAAGTGGCAGAAATGGGAGCAATGCAGAAAAAATGCATTAAAATGAGCAATAATGTGGCAAGTTTGGTGTAATTGCAGAAAAAGGGTAAACATAAGCAAAAATTTAATCAAATTGTTCATAAAATATGCCTTTTAAAAGGCATCTGGCGACCGGCTCCCAGTGTGCAAACAGGCAAAAAGGTGCAGGTAAAAAGGGTTAAAAGTGTCAAGATGAGCTTAAAAGTGGAAGAAATGGGGGGAGGAATAATTAGTTTAAACTGGCAAATAATGGGCGTGACATATTGTGAATGTGGTTATATAGGCAAAAATAAGCATGAAATATGGTGAAAAGAGGTTAAAAGTGACAATAATGGGTCAACATATGGGGTATTAGGTGGAAAAGTTGTGAAAAGGGTTTATAAGTGCTGAAAATGTCTTGAAAGTGGGAAAAATGTGCAGAAAAGGCATTGAAATTTGTCGGAGAAGTGGCAGAAATGGGAGTAATGTAGAAAAATGCATTAAAAGGAGCAAAAATATGGCAAGAAAAAGTGATAAAAATAGGTTAAAATAAGGCAAGTTTGGTGTAGTTGCAGAAAAAGGGTTAAAATAAGCAAAAATTGAGTCAAATTGTTCAAAAAATATTCTTAGTTTCTTGAAGGCATCTGGCATCCCTCTCCCAGTGTCTCGTGACCCCAAATGGGGTCCTGACCCCAAGGTTGAGAACATTTTGTGCTAGAAGATGAGATTTGATGTATTTAAAGATAAATGCCAATAATTTGAACTTGATGCTCTGGTTTGATGGCGTTATTTCTTCTTCCATTGACACTAACGAGTGGCTAAGCTAAGCCTTTCTTAGAGGATTGAGACAGTTTATAGGATTTAGTGTCCTGTTAATCCCACTAAATGTCTGCTTTCGCTACAGTCTGGGATTTTTTGGGGTTTGTGTTTGCCAGCCCCTCTTTGTATGTGACATCTGTCTCTATCTGCTCTCTGACACCGTCAGCGTGTTCGTCTGAGAGCAGCCGTTGTTATGTAAAAGTATTTATTACATAAAAGTCATTTGGGACTTGGTGCTGTTCAGGATTTTGGATTTAATTTGTAAATGTGAACGTATTGAAAAGCAGAATTTTTTGACACAGCCAGTATAGTGGAATGTGCTGCTGCAGCTTTTAGATTTTACCAAATTTAAACATAATATAAATAGAACCCTAGCGTTGATGATGGGGTTGGCAGGGAAACTGGTTTTTCTTTTAGGATCATATTTTTGAACCAATGCTGTATATCCACTCACGTCTCATTGAACTCTATCAAAACCCATTTGGGTTTTCCTGCAGAATCAGAAAGAGCAGCTTAGTTTGCATGTTCTCCTCATGCTTGTGTGGCTTTTTTCACCCAGTACAAAAACATAACTGACGTTATTTGGATTTTCTAAAATGCTTCTAGGGATTAGTGTGCCATAAGCTCTACGAGGAGTCTAATTTAGTTTAATAGTGCTTGAGTAAACCTTACTGGTAACACAAAATGATCCACTCGTAGATGGTTTTGTGTAAAAAGCTTTGAGGTTTGACTAGTTAGGTTTATTTTTAGTCTATTTGTGCTACTTGTAATACAAAATTGTCTTATAGTAGATGATGTACAGTATATACAGTTTCCATGTGTCATGTTTTGTATTTATCAGGTTGTGTATTAGTAATGTTTCTTGTTGTTTTTTTTAGATATACTATATACGACAGTATATGTTATGTATTGTATTTGTTTCCGATTCACTAATAGTACTAGTAGACCTAATGATATTAATGCATTAATACCCAGAGTTGTTATAAAGTCAAATGTGATAGCTTTCATTTACAAGTCTTTTATTCTTTTTAAAAAAATATATATAAATTAATCTTAAGTAACTAAAAAAATGTCAGCTTTTATTTCATAAATACGGTGCAGCTACATTCTAGTCAAGCTTATAGTCCATGTACTCACTGAAAGGTAATATCATAATTTTGTACATTTTTCTTTCATTTTTTGAGTGTTAAAGTGCATTTTTGGGTTTTTTTTTTGTGTGTTTTTGGAGTGATTATGTGTATTTTTGCTGTCGTTTCATATGGTATGAGCAATTTTGTGTATTTTTGTTGTCATTTGGTGTTTTGGAGACATTTTGTTTCTTTTTCTTTAAGTTTTCTATGTTTGTTTTGAATACTTTTGTGTATTTTTGCTGCTTTGTCTATTTTGGAGTATGCTTGTGCATTACAGTGGGAGTCTGGTTAGGTAAAAGTCATTTGTTGTGGCGAGCAGAACAGAATACTAATGACTACGCCTTTCTGATAAAATGGAAGGATGGAGAATTTAAAGTTGCAAAATGCAGTTTCTACGTTAAGAATAAGAGAAGTCACATATTGAGGTCATGTATGTTCTGAGATTAAAAGGTGAACAGCAGAGATATCAGTGACTGAAATATGGAAAGTGTAATATGAGTTGGATGATGTATGGAGGAGAGATGAAGAAGAAAGGGAGGATTTGGTTTCCTCACTCAACTCCAGCTTATGTCAGCGTGACTCCTGCTCATCAGAGAAGGTGAGATGAACTCCAGAGGAGGGAAACGGGTGGTCGTGCTGCGGCGTGGCCTTTTTATGACGCCTGAAACTGGACGAGTGCAGGTTGTGTGCTTCGGTGTTTCAGAGTCAGTCCTCTGAAACAACGGAAGAGTCGAATGCTCAGTGGTTAGCTTCAGGAAGAAGAAGAAGAAGTTAAAAGGACGAGAGAAGAAGAAAGCTACAGACTTTTCCTGTCATGGTAGACAGAGACAGTTGGAATTGGAGGTTCTTTCGTTGTCTTTTGAACTATTTTGGCCCTTAAGAGCCCTTGTACTCCTATGACTTTTATTTTGAAACGCTGACACCCGAAGCTGTCACAGCAGAAGATGGATGTGTGTGAGAAGGAAATCACCAAGTTGCTACGCTGCGTCTTCGGTTTCATCACCGGCACGAGGGCTAAAGGTATTTTCTCAGCTTTTTAGCTCAGGCTTTTACTCTTTTTCTTTTTTCCGTTTTTCACAAATAATGATTAAAGGCTTTCGATTGAAACTATCTTAAACTAGTGGATTTTCTCTTACTATCACACAGCGATAGAATACAAAGCATAAGAGAAGTTGAAGTACAGAGTCTATTTCTTCCTTTTTTCAATCTTTACATTTTCAGAATCAGACAATCCGAGGGGTAATTAGAAAGACAAAGAGCGACATATTAAAAAACAGTAATAATACACACACGCGCGGACGCGCACAGGTAGAAAACAAGGAGCAAGATTACACAATTTGTTGTAAGGTAAACTAAATGACAAGATGCAAATGAATGATAAAGTGCAACGCTGGCCATGAGAGTGCCAAATGCTATGTTAAAAATATTAAAAACAATAATAAAAAACAATAATAATGAATAAAATAAATCATAATGAAAAAGTATGTATACATATGTAAACAGATTTTTTTATCTTGCTTTATTTTTTTCATTATATTAGAATATAGAATATATTTTATTCTATTCATCTTTATAATTTCATAGTATTGTTATTAGTGTTTCCATAATAAGGAGAAGATAAAGAAAAAGTGGGCAGAACCAGTGTACTGGTTTGCACTAGGAATGTTCCATATTAGCTTTTTGCCAGTATAGTCCAACTAATACTACATTTTCAGTTTCCAATAATAACCAATAAAATATACACAGAGCCCCTTCCCCCAACCTAATTTTAGGTCACATAATGTGTTTCTCAATTGAAATAATAGGTTAAGGCTACTTTTAATGAGATGTCCCACTGAATGTATTCCACAAACAAACATCATTTGTATAAAACACTTATTCAACTTTAAGTTTGGAAAAAGTGTTGTATTTTTTCTCTAAAATGACATATTGGTTTTTCAATATCGGTGGAAAAACCGATATCGACAACATGTTATGGTAATATCAGCCAATAATAGCTCCTATATCTAGTTAGCACATCTGGCTCACAGCCAGAAGGTCCTGGGTTCAAGCCTTGGGGTGGATGCTTTGGTCTTTGTTGAGTTTGCATGTTCTCCTCATGCCTGCATAGGTTTTCTCTGGGTACTCTGTGTTACTGGGTACTGTGTTTTCCCACCATCCAAAAACATGTACAACAGGTAAAATAGGTATTGAACACGTCGCCATTTTTCTCAGTAAATATGTTTCTAAATGTGCTATTGACATGAAATTCTCACCAGGTGTTGGTAACAACCCATGTAATCCACACCATAGATATCCATAAATTATGTGTAACAATGTAAAATGACACAGTCTGTCCATCTGTTTGCCCTGTGATGGACTGGCGCCCTGTTGAGGGTGTAACCCCGACGAGTGTTTTTTAAGGGCTGAAAAAAGCACCAGTTGACTCTGAACATGAACGAGCCGCTCAGACGATAGAATAAATGAACGAATACAAGGTAAAGTTGAATGAGTGAAACAGTGTTTATGTTAAAGTTTGATGTGCTCTTGTATTTTAAATTCATACTGGATGTTTTTGACATAAGTTCATGAGCAAATGATTAAAGATGTGCGAGTAGGGCTGCACAATTAATCGGATTTTAATCGTGATCACGATTTTGGTTGCCACGATTAAATTAACATGATCGTCTGCATTATTTGCATTTAAAATACGGGCTCTGTAATAGTGTATTTACTCACTTAGCCTTTGGTACATTTTAAACTCTTGGCTTGATTTTGTAAAGTTATTTGTTTATTATAATTTATTTTAAAGCTTAATTTTGCACTGTTAAATGTACACACATTGTTTGGTTAAAAGTGGTGCAAATAACCCCACAGATTGTTCCCTATATTATAAATAATTGTGATTGTAATGGTGATTACAATATTGATAAAAAAAATAATCGTGATTATCATTTTAGCCATAATTGTGCAGCCCTACATGTGAGTCATGTATAGGTGAGCATACAGTCATATCATACTTGTGTGTGTGTGTGATTTCTTAAAGGTAAAAACATTGTTGAGTGATTTTTCTTTTTGTAAACTCCACGTCCTTCTTCTCATCATCGATTAGCCGTAACTCAACCCTCTGTCCTCCTCCTTCGTCCTTTCTTCAAACAATTGCGGTGCTTTTTTCAGCCACATCTGCTGAAGCAGCATTTGGTATCACTAGCCCTTCATTCCTATATTTTCATCCTTGCCCTCACTCAAAAATGTTCCTCTGAATGAACGTGCTGCTGTTTGCTGTGGCCCGAGGCATGCGTGCAGACTGATACTTTGATGTAATTGAGACTTTAAGCTGCTGCTTTAACCTCTTTGTGTTGTTCCTTTGACTTGTATTCAGGTCAGTCCAGTTCTGACTCATCCTTTAGTCAAAGATGACTGAGCGTTAGAGCAGAACAGTGGGAGTGAAAGGATAGGATAAGCAGAGGTGTAAAGAGTACTGATATATTCTACTCAAGCACAAGTACTGTTACTTAAGTACAGTTTCAATCAAGTAAGGCAAGGCAAGGCAAATTTATTTGTATAGCACATTTCATACACAAGGCAACTCAATGTGCTTTACGTGATAAAACATTCAACAGCTTAGAATCAATAAGAACATTTAAAATCATCAGCAAAATCAATTAAAATCATCAACAAACACATATCAACAACATGACCAAAAATCTCCCTCTCAATCATATGCAGTAGAGAGTTTGTTCCACTTCTTTGCAGCATAACAACTAAAAGCAGCATCACCATGTTTACTGTGAGCTCTGGGCTCCACTATCTGACCTGTGTCCATAGATCTGAGAGACCTGCTGGGTTCATACCTGACTAACATGTCACTGATGTATTCTGGACCAAACCCATTCACAGATTTATACACCGGCAGCAGAACTTTAAGAAGCTACAGGATGATGGTCTACCTGCTGGGCATTGCTGCCTAACGCACCTCCACCGGTGCTTCCCTTGCATGTGTGTTAATCTGAACACCACCCTGGGCATAAATGGGTTATCAGCTGGGGACCACCAGTCATAGATGTTTTGCTCCTTTAACCCGAGTACATCTCCTGGTGGCGGAGCGATGGCAGGGACCTCTCCCTGCCACCCCCTGCTGATGCCCTAGGTGTTATCTGCCCCCCAACTCTTACGCTTCCTCCTCAGCCATAGCCAAAAGCTGCCCCTTTCCGCCTCCTCCCCCAGTTCTTTAATGGCTTTTTGACGAACTGCTCCTGTGCATCCCATATTACGCAGCACTGAGGACCCGACGAAGCCCCTGCATCCCACTTCGACGGGTTAAAGTCTATTCTGAGGCTGACTGGGAGCTAGTGTAAAGACTTTAAAACTGGAGTAATGTGTTCTGACCTTTTTATTCTGGTTAAGACCCAAGCTGCAGCGTTCTGAATCAGCTGTAGCTGTTTGATGTAACAAGTACAAACATGGTCGGCCCAGCCTATAGGCAGACTAAGCGGCTGCTTAGGGCCTCCTGGCCACTAGAGGGCCCCTAACCTGGCAACCCTACTTGCATGGCACTGGTACTGCTGTGCACTGCGCGCATCCAAACTGGAATCGCCTACTACTCTTAAACATGTTCATAAATGATTCCTTACCCCTTTAGCACCGAAAGAACATCTGTAATATTACGTGAATATCTGTAAAAGTCATGTTTTACTATTAGCTCTGTCTGCTAGCATATCATCTCTTCTTCACTGCTAGAATAGCTGCATGCCAACTGACTACTGGGTTACCAGCGCCTTCTGCTGGTCGAAACAAATATCTGATGTAAATACAGTACACTGACTTAAATGGAATATATCTATTATGAAATTACTATTAGCTTTCATATTTTTCATGTTGTGGGCTTGTCAATCACTAAAGCTTCTGACTTTCCTGGTTTTACCCCTTGGCCATGTTTGCACCTTTTTATTTATGTTAATTTATTTTACTTTTAAATGTAACCAGTAATGGCTTGTTTTAAGATTCACTAGGATTCAAACTAAGAGGTGAAAACAATTGATATTTTTTATTTTAATTATATTCTTTTTGTGTTTGTTAAAACCGTATTTCAAGATTGTGCCTTTTTGTAAGACTATGTTTAAGTATAGATAATAAATGTGCTCTTATATGTGTGTTGTTTTTATAAAGGGTTTGAGGGTTTGGATTGTGTAAAAGTCTCTCCTTTGGCCTGAGAGGCACGTTTTAAACACAATAACATTCATATGGCTCCACATCAAACATCTGCTCCTATTGGGTTTCTCTGTGGCGTGTTTGTTGATGTTTTTGATGAATGGAGCGACTGAATGAGACGATGTGAGAAACGCTCAGGTTAGAAACTCAGTAAGCTTGGATATCATCCCATAATAGTCTGATATATTTGATCCATTCTCTCATGTTTCAACTCCTCCTCTTTCATCAATGATAGTGTTAGTCTGTGTGTTGCTTGTTGTGCAGCGTCCTCTAGTGGACAGATGATTCATTGCGTTGGTGTCTTTTTCTGGTGATCTGGTTCTCGTTCAGCCTCTGTTTGTGGGCAGGGACCTATTGTTATCATATTTTTTTTTTCTTCTTCTTCCAAGGAAATCCTACTTCCCATCCCATGTGTGAAAAATCATAAAAGTTTGCACAAATGTCCAGTTTTTTATGTTGCTTTTTATGATGATTGTGTCTGTTTGGCTTGAATTTTTGAGAGCATAGTTGAATGTTGTTAGGAGGGGCATGTGCAATGTCATTGTTCTTATGCGATGACAATAAAGTCTTCTATTCTATTTTATTCTATTTCATGCCAGGTCACCTCAGCTGCAAAAACAGCGCAATAGTCCTAAAGGTGGCGCTACAACAAGCCTCTAAAGCAGGGGTTCTCAACTGGTCTCACCCTGGGACCCACATTTTGCCACGATCATTAAATCGCAACCTACATTTTTTTTTTAGAATTCAACCAACAAAATATAGTTTTTCAAAAGCACACATACAGTATGTAATCTTTTTCAAAACATAAATCTATATATTTTCCTGTGCAACACACATTTCACAGCATGCCTGTCAAAATAAAAGTTCCTTTCAAAATTAAAGACAAGACCAACATGAGAGACATTAAGTATTTATTTATTATTGACCAGCTGTCCGCGACCAACCCAGTACTGTTCCACGACGCACTTTTGGGTCCCAACCCACCATTTGAGAATCGCTGCTCTAAAGTTCATAATCTTGGAAATTCACAACAAATTTATCGTTTGTGTCACAGATTTGAAACTTTCACTAAAATGTGGCCCCAATACTGAAGAAACTTTTGTACATTTAAGCTTATTGCAAATTATAAAGTTCATTATTCTGTTGTTCACAATTTTTGCTCAATTGTCACCAAACTTGCTGCATCACATGTTCAAACTTTCCTACACAAACCATCCACACCGGTTGTTGATTTATCTAAAAACGAGTATACAGTGATCAAAACATTTGACTGTAATGATAATGAACACATTATTGCAAATTCTTACAAAATACATTTTCAATCTTTATTTAAAAAAATAAATAATCATTCACATTTTTTTTAACATCAATTTTACACTCATTGTTAAATTTTTTTTTTACAACATCTCCATCCTGTCCAGGTGCAATTTGTGGGTTTATTTTGGACTTTTGTCTTAATAACTTACATTTTTGACAGCCGTTTGAAATCTGCCTTTAAACGCTAACAGCTGCTATCATGCACATAGGTGACAAGCTTAGTCAGTTAGTGAAGCGACAGGTTTCCATTTGCTAATTTGCTCAGTGACATAGAGGATGTTCATCATTAGATAGTTGTGGATTAATGATGTGTTTTTTGATGTATTGACCAATCATTGCATCTGTAGAATTAAACACATGTACCGTAGAGTTGTCTCTTAACTTTGTAAATTAGCGCATCGTCTCTTGTGCCAGAAATTGGGAGTTGAAGCCTTAAATAATGTAAAATTCACATTAGAATGTCACCTTTTCACTTTCCTACGTTCTGCTAATTTTGCCTAAAACTACCTGGCCCTGACCGTTGCTGAGCAGCAGCTCTAATTTGTCTGTTAGATTTGAGGGTTGACGTTTAGATTCTGATGCACCTGGACTTATTTGGAGGGAAAAAACATAAACCTGAATAATATGTATTTTGATCAGTCTTCCATTTGTTTTCTACTTTATCTTTAACAAAGAAGGCTGATTCTCTTTAAACTGCAGAACTAGAATTTTGATGCATACAAGACAGAAAGTGGCGTAAAGGCCAAAAATGATACAGCGTTTATATATGTTGTTCCTCTGCTGTTCCATCACAGGCTCCTTTAGTCGTTAGTATTAACACAGATCAGAGCTCAGGTAAAAAATGACATACATTCGCACTGAAAACCAAGATATATGCCTTTTTAAATGAATAATCCCCACAAAAACTGTGCATTTGCCTGTTCCGTGTGAATTTTCTTTTCACTTATGGCTGTGTTGTCATCTTTATCTCCTACAAGACGTGTGATCTGCTCAGAAAGACTTTAGTATCTGACCTTTTGTGTGTGGGGAAAATATAGGTGAACGGAGAAAGTGTAACTCCTATGAGAATAAAAATGTAATGTAAGATGTGTACGAGAGGATAGCTGCATGATTTACCAATATGAGACATTCCCGACTTTTCACAGTACTATTATCTCCCAGATAGTTTGAGCAGTGCACAGATTAATGATTAGAAATGGAGGCAGGCAGGCCACAGAAAAGCACGTGGGGTCGTGCGCACGTGTGATGTGAAAGGTCAGAGGCTCTTTACTCATGGTGTTTGATCCCCTTCGTTTTATCTCACTCCCTCGCTGTGGCATCGCCTCCTCGAATCAAACAGATTTCTAAATTTGGCCTCTCATAAAAGCACACACACACATACACACACACTCAGAGATGACACAACTCCCTTTCACCTGACACTTCTTCAACTGTACCAGACGACTGACTTCGATGTGTATCAGATCTCCAGGCTTTGGTCGTTAACTTTCTTTTCTCTCAGTTCTGCTGCTGGTTTTGCATTTTCCATCATTGCATTGATCTCGGTGGAGGTGATTTCTCGTTCATCTCTTTAAAGATCGGATCCAGGCTTTTTAAGTTCTCGTTCCGTCGTTAATCAAAGGATCAGAGCCAGTTTGGGTGTCAGTGTGTTGCATGATGGGAGCTGTCATGGCTGCTCTGTCTGTGGAGGCCAGGAGGCGTCTCTCTCGTCCCAGCTGTTTGTCTCACTGTGGCCACGCTGCGGCCAGATACCATCGCTCAGGTAGGGAAACACTCACATTTAGGCTTTCTAGTTTTTTGTAGATCTGATGGCACAGGTAATGACAACCATTCATTCTGGTTATATTTAATTCAATGTTTTCTCTCCTTACTATATCCAAATATTCTAGCTACCAGTGACAAACTGGTGATCATTCATTAGTAAGAGTCCCAGTGATTAGAGAGGTTGGAAACATTTTTCATTATAAAATCAGCCAGTAATAGTTTTCATTCCCCGTGATCAATGAAACCACATTGTTTTCATCTCAGAGATTGACTCTAGTTTGTGATTTTAGTTGACAACTCTTCCAGTCATTTCATTAATCTCCCTTCTGTTTTGTTTCTGTCAGAAAATGTTTGTTTATTGCTATATTTTGAGCAAAACCTAATTTCCCTTAAGTTTTGTAGATACACTTAAAACTGCTACAGCAGTTCTTTTCAACCTTGGGGTCATGATCCCATGTGGAATTAAAATTGGGGTCGTCTGAAAAATGCTGATTAAAATAATTAAAATAAATTTTTTTTTTTTTACCACATACAATCTCAAACTAAAGTATTCTAAACGTTCACTTTCTCACATATAAATCTTGCTCAAATAAAATGCAGTATAGAAATATCTGAGCTGGCTACTTTGTATTGGTAACTATAACAATCATGATCAAAAACTGATTCTCGAAAAAAAAAATGTCTCCTGGGATTTGTGATATAAAAATAGGACCAAGTATGAAACACATATTTTAGGAATTATTACTATTTTGACATCAACTAATGTTTTATTTCCTTATACAAACAGAACCACAAGAAAAAAGAAATTAACCATTGGAACAAATTCGTCTTCATCCTTAGGCTGTTCTTGTCTACGTTTTATTTTTATCTTTTTCATTCGAACAGTCAATGAAAATCTGATTCAAGATTCAACGAGATTTAAGCGTTTATTGTCATGTGTACAGTAAAGAAGCATGTTTGCCTGTACAGTGAAAATCTTTCTTTGCTGTCCACAGTGAACGCTGTAAGAAGTTTAAATAAATAGATAAATAAATAGAATTTGATACAAAGGCGAAAACAGTATTATTTACATAAATGTGCAACTTCTAGGTAATGTATATGTATATACTGTGTATATATAGTAAGGTGGTGGTGTAACTGGGTGTAACAGGAATGTAATGAGCAGAAAACTAAATAAAAACATACGTTTGACATTTATTAGATAATAAATCAATTCTAAATAGAGTTAAAGAAGATGTTTATTTTATCCACTGATCTCCACTGTAAACACTCCATTTATTGTCGTTATAAAAGTTTTGTGCATTTCATTGTGGTATGTCGAGTCCCCTAGACGGATGCATAGAAGTGTTTTTACTTCATTCTTTGCCAAAGTGACTTTCCAACACATTTCTATTGTTTTCACAGTATACATTTTGTGTTAAAACAAAAGTGGATGATTTCTATTGGTTTATACAGATAGATTTGGCCAAAATGTAATGTCTCGTGGAATAAGGTGATTTCACGGGAAATACCGGGAACGAACAAAAATAGTGTCAAGTGAGAATGAAGTAAAAACATTTATATGCATTTTTTTAAAGGGCCCATTTTATGCTAAATCAACTTTTCTGTGCTTTAAACATCATAAAAGTGCTATTAGGGCTTCATACACATGCCCAAAGTATTTTTTTCATTGATTCCCTCAATCGCGTTAGTTAGAGGGTGATTTGCACCTTTTTAACTGCAGGGCGAGCCCAAACACCTCGCTCCAATTTGATGACGCGTTCCCACTTTGATGACAAATCTGACGCGGCACTGAGCTGGAGAAGCCACGCCTCCAGGAAGCCCTCTGCTGTGATTGACGTGTAAACAGACACGCCCACAAAGGTGATCATGTCAGCGTCTTTTGCGCAGTGTTATGTATGTATTTTCTACAGTCTATGTATGTACCGGTGAAGGCCCCGCCCCCACGCTCTGTCTTGTGTTTATAAAGCAGCATGAGCTCGGATACGGAGTGGGTGGGAGGAGGGCGGGCCGTCCTCTGGCACTACGTCACAGTACGGGGAGGAGGAAGTCAATGTCTATGGACACGCCCACTCATGAATCAGCCTGTTTGTGTAGAGTTGCTAAGAAAGTGACTTTTCAGAGGCTAAAACTCTGGAAAACAGGCGAGTTTGGGAAAATAAACCTCAAATACAATGTTTTTGGGGTTCTTTGAACAAATGGAGATGAGTGAAAAATAGCATACATGGGACCTTTAAGCAGCAGTTTTAATATTTCACATTTCATTTTGAGCAAATTACTTTTTATTTATTGATCTTTGAGGCCTATGTTTGTTTGTATGTTTGTCTTTATCTGATAAAATATTATAGTTTCCAGCAGCTTTGCCAGAATTTAGATTTTTACCAACATTAATTTGGGTAAAAATCTGTGTTTGTTGTTGTGGGCTTAGTTTACGTTTTAATCAATAATACAATGTATAAATCAATGCAGACAAGCTTTTCTGTGTCTTTATTGCATTTGATCGTTTGTATGATACTGTGCATCCCACATGTGTAATAGATTTAATGGGTTTCCTGCAAACCATTTTTCTCGATTAAACAAAACCATTATTGGAAGTGAAGAGTTTGCCTTCTCTCTCCAGCAGAGATTTGCTGATGTGTTGGTTAGACTGAGAGGAAACAGTCTGGGAATCTCTCTCTATTTACTGACTGTTGTGTCAGCAGCACCCAACCAAGCCTTTAAAAACCTGTTAGCGTCCTAATGGCCCAGCCAGAGAAAGACACACACACTAAAACCTCACAAATATACCTGCGTCAATACGCAGTAGATGAAAGTTAAGGTGCTGAGAATAGACCTGACAGTCATTTCCCATAAAAGATGACTTCACATTTAGATACTGACATGCATGAATCCTCTGCTTATGATGTTTGTATTCATGTAATCATCGGAGTGACTCACCCTCATCATCATGTGAACTACACACACGCCTTTATCGTGATCAATTGGAAAGATTAGAGAAGTTATTATTGACCTTGATGCCTTTAGTACACAAAATGCAGAGTGGAGGAAAAAGATGGGGTGCTCCACCATCACCTAACCACAGAGATATTGATCTGCTTCACTTTGGCTTCCCGCCCCATCAGTGTATCCCGTCCTAATCCCAGTCAATGCATTTAAACACACATCCAAAGAGAGAGAGAGGATACGGAAACATAGAGAGCACACCTTGATGCATTAGCGAGTGCTGAGTCATCACCTGTTTTCCCCTGTTGACCTGCTAAATACACTAGTGCTCACATTAATATTTATCCATGTCAATAGTTACACTATATACCCACTTGTCCCGCCCAGGGTCAGTGGGTGCTGATGGAGGGAATATCCCCAGTTTTCCAAGAACACAAGCCAGGACAAACCCTGGCCTACTGCACAGGGATAAAACGCCTACAGTAACTCACATATTCATCGTTAAAGCCCAAATACCAGTGACACTATCTGTATTTTCATTATAGTTTTTCATAAAATAAAAACGATATCTCTAAAATTTCGACAACATATAATTGTTTCCATTGAAGGTAGGGTAACACTTTACGTGAAGTTTTATTCAAAAAGGCTGACATTACGCTGTCATTGTTATGTCATGACACCTGTCATTAACATGAATAAGGTGTCATGAAGGCTGTCATTAAGTGTTGTTCGTTACCCTAACCCTTCGTTTCCCTAACCCCTAATCCTACCAAATCTCACTAGATCCCTCCACCTAACCCAAAAAATGCCAACATAGCTTCAAAGGTGTCAAAATTTAGCAAAATACACTTAATGAAAGCCTTCTTGACACCTTATTCATGCTAATGACAGATAATGACAGCATTATGTATAAAACTTTACCAAAGGTTGTTTTGGAGCCTCATAACTCTCATGAAATCTCATCCAGCGAGATTTCACAGCAGAAAGATGTTTAATGTGACTGTAATACTTTTCTAATAATAGTATAACACTAAGAAATGTCTCGGTCTCTTCTTCCGGCCACACGTTCCGCACCATGTTTTCTCTGAGAGAAGTGGTCATGTGACCAGGTACGTGTCGTCCTGTGACATCTAATTGTGAAAAAAGTGTTTCCACTGCATTTTAATATCAAAACATCTAAAAAAAAAAAACCTTCTCAGGAAAGCCTAAAAACCTTTTAGCGATATTTGAGAGTTTTTATTGTGCTATTTAGACTTTGCGCATTTCCTAGGGTAATGTGCTGTTCACGCCTTTGCCTTTCAAAAACTCAACCGACTAAACATGAGGCAGTGTTGTGGTTTAGGGTGGGATATCCAGGTGTGACGAAAGCAGAAGCGCCGAAGCAAAACCGGCGCATGTGCATCGTGGGGAGAGGAACTAGCTAAGCTACCGCTAGTAGCATTGCTCCGAATCAAAATGGAAAGATGTTGACGCAGGAGGATGAACGTGTGGAAGCTGCTGTGAACTCAGTTTCGCCCAATCAGCTTCAAGCATTCTGTTCATGTCCCTCCCTGGTTCTTACACATCAATCTGGCTCTTGGAGGTTAGGTAACCAGTGTGTGTTAGACAAATTAGGGCTAACAACATTGAACCTTTAATAACCTAGCAAGTTAGCATAGCATCCAATTGGTGAACCAATTTGTAGCAATTAAAACTAAAATAACTTCCAAAAGACAATAAAAACTGTACATTTAACCATATGTTAAATACAATCAATAAGGTCAAACATCAGAACAAACCAGCAAAATCACAAAAAGCTTGAACAGCTTCAACCACTGAGGGATGAGTCAATTACAATGTTAGAGTTTATTACAGTGAACCCAAAAACAATAGAGGAAACTGTTCAGCAGCTGAATCCATCAACGTGTTGCCTTGACACAATACCCTCAAACTTCTTTAAAACTGTTGTAAAGTCAATTGTCACTGATCTGTGTCAGATAATTAACTGCTCATTCCAATCAGGCACCGTACCAAAATCCCTGAAAGTAGCTGCTGTGAAACCGCTGTTAAAAAAGAGAACACTGGATGCCTCTATACTGGCTAACTATAGACCAATCAGCAACCTTCCATTCATGGCCAAGATCATTGAGAAGGTGGTCTTCAACCAACTGAGTCAATTCTTAACATTCAACAAAATATTTGATAAATTTCAGTCAGGTTTTCGTTCTCATCACAGCACTGAAACTGCTCTTATCAAAGTGATCAATGACATAAGGTTGAACACTGATTCAGGAAAAGTATCTGTTCTCATTCTGTTGGATCTAAGTGCTGCATTTGACACTGTAGATCATACAATTTTGTTGCACAGATTGCAAACATGGGTCGGACTAAATGGAAAAGTAATGCAATGGTTTAAGTCATACTTGGAGGAGCGAAGCTATTTTGTAAGCATTGGAAACTTTGAATCTGACAGATTACCAATGTCCTGTGGGGTTCCTCAAGGCTCTGTTCTTGGACCCCTTCTGTTTAACCTTTACATGCTTCCTTTAGGACAAATTTTACAGAACTGTAAGGTTGATTATCAGAGCTATGCAGATGACACACAACTATATCTATCACTGAACCCAGATGACCATGGTCCCATTGAGGTGTTGTGTGACTGTTTAGAAAAAGTAAACTGCTGGATGAGTGAAAACTTCCTTCAACTAAACCATGACAAGACGGAGGTGATTGTCTTTGGTAACAAGGAAAAGAGGACTGCTGTCAGCAATTATCTTGAGTCTCGATCTTTAAAAGCTAAAGACCAAGTCAAAAACCTTGGTGTTCTGATTGACTCAGATCTTACATTCAGCAGTCAGATCAAATCTATCACAAAAACAGCCTTCTACCACCTAAAGAACATCTCCAGAGTGAAAGGTTTAATGGCTCAGAAAGATCAGGAGAAACTGGTCCATGCTTTTATCTCCAGCAGACTGGACTATTGTAATGGTCTTCTGACAGGAATCCCCCAAAAGAGCATCAAACAGCTACAGCTGGTTCAGAACGCTGCAGCTCGGGTCTTAACCAGAACAAAGAGGTCAGAGCACATTACTCCAGTTTTAAAGTCTTTACACTGGCTCCCAGTCAGCCTCAGAATAGACTTTAAAGTTCTGCTGCTGGTGTATAAATCTGTGAATGGGTTTGGTCCAGAATACATCAGTGACATGTTGGTCAGGTATGAACCCAGCAGGTCTCTCAGATCTATGGACACAGGTCAGATAGTGGAACCCAGAGCTCACAGTAAACATGGTGATGCTGCTTTTAGTTGTTATGCTGCAAAGAAGTGGAACAAACTGCCAGCGGAGCTGAAGTCAGCATCCAATGTGAACATTTTTAAATCAAAGTTAAAGGCACTTTTTTTCTCTACTGCATATGATTGAGAGAGAGATTTTTTGTCATGTTGTTGATGTAATGATGATTTTACTGATGATTTTAATTGATTTTACTGATGATTTTAATTGTTCTTATTGATTTAAATGTTCTTATTGATTTTAAACAATTGAATGTTTTATCATGTAAAGCACATTGAGTTGCCTTGAGTATGAAATGCGCTATATAAATAAATTTGCCTTGCCTTGCCTTGCCTTGCCATATTTGAAAGGTTCTGGCGACAATCCCTATCAAATTTTTTAACGCAGAAAAAGACGCAGTGTTGGCCTCATTGATCAGTCAATTAAAAGTATTTCCTCTGCGCACAAAATGTGAGAATTTACTCAAAAAACAAATGTCGAAGGTTGAAGTTGCCGCTCACTTGATAGTTTTTGGCTCCATCACAATATTGGGTTGTTGAGAAATGGTCATGTGACTACGCCTCGGAATTGTTTCACGCATTGCATTGTGGAAATTGGAATCCCAATGCAAAGACGATATTTGTGAGGTGTTTTTCGTTATTAGAATCAGATTAATCGTTATTGTCATTATGCATACTGTTCTGTGATTTCTTGTGTGTTTTGTTAGACAAGGAAGACAGTGATTTTCTTGATGCCATTTTTGTTCTGGTTTGATTATGGTGTTCCCCCTGATATCACATTACAATTTCGACCATATTCGGGTGTTTCCGTGCAAAGCCACAAAATCAACTTTCAATTTGAGTAAACGCTAGAAATGTGTTGGGAAATCACTTTGTCAGAAGGTTTAGGGTCACATTGGCATCAGTAGTGGATGAAAAGATGAACTCCAACAGATACATGACAGGGCTGCTTAGCAGTGTGATGGTAATCTCTTTGTTTATGGCTTTAATTGGGTTTTCTCATCTTATGCCACTCCTGAACAAGATACTAATGTAACTCATTTCCTAAAGATTTTTCAACCACGCAATTGATCTAATGACCAGCAAATGAATCTACATTCCGTGAATCTCTGCAAGAACACATTAAAATATTAAGAGGAGGAAATGAAATTGTGTTGTTGTGTATTATATTTAGCTTGTTTGACAGGACGGTCAGAACCGCCACAGATTTGGTCACAGATGGCTGCACTTGATGTTGCGAGAAGGAGACTTCAACAAAACGCTTTGGAGAGAATGGATGTTTTCTGCTCAGGTCATTATTTTTTGAATGACTGAATGAAAAATATTAGTTTTATACATCTTTTCTTGACTTCGCTTCATGGCATTCCATTGCGTTGACTTTCTCACAGATAGCCTTCAAGATTGTGTTTCTCCTGCTTGTATTCATAGCAATGAAATGTAACCTTAGAGACATAAGAAACATTTACAAACCTTTGACTCTGATGGACAATCCTGAAAATCTAATCAACCGAACTTGCGTTGTTTTCGACTTTGGAAAGAAACTGGACCATGGGTTTTTCTAAATGAGCCTGAGCAGAAGATAAATGATGAATATAAAAACCGCAACATGGATACTAGATAATAACAAGCTAAATAACTAGAAATAATATACGAAGCAATTCTAAACAAATGTGATCATCATCCTGAAGCAGCACATATAGCATGTTTAATCTCTCTCTTGCAATCTCCCTCAGTTTGTGTCCTTGAACAGAATTCTTTATCAGCCGTTAGGGCCTAAGTGTTGTGGTTTTGTGCATTTTCCAAGCGTGCTCAATTTCACTGGATAAAAGTGTTTGCTAAACGCGCTTGTTGAGGTGGAGAACAAAGAGAGAGCCCTGAACCACAAAAAGACAAATTCATCCCTTTCAATAGAGCAGCTATTTTCTGACAAGTCTGTCATCCCAGAAAGTTTGACATTTGTTTCATCGCAGTTTATTATTAACGGGACTTCTAAATATAATTCCCAACACATTTTGGCTCGTTTGAAAAAAATGTGGCTCTCAATTTAAAACTACGTTGCAGACTGGCCTCGTTCAGCTGATGTAGAGACGAGAGAAAAGGCATTTTGAAGCAAAAGAAGAGAGTGGAGCAGAGCGAGAAAAGAGTCTGTGGTTGGTCAAAGTTATGGAATGACAGAGGAGATGCATGGAGGAGGAGGAGGAGGATGAGGAGGAGGAGGAGGAAGGCGCAAGCTCTGGGGTGCGAAGGCGAATCAGATCGCAAAAAAACAAAAAAAGGAGGAGTGCTGTGGATTGCATAGAGCAAGCAGAAGAAGTAGTACAGGGTCAGTTGGAGGTCCGAGCTGAAGCACTGAGTCCAAAGAAGCTGCTGCTGAATTGAAGGAAGCAACCACAGAAAGGGGAGTGGTGGAAAAGTGCGTTCAGAAGGAGTCAGGTCTGATTTCACACAGATTCTCAGGATATACCTCCCTGGATGCTGCTGCTGCTGCTTTCCCCAAAGGCCCAAACTCTTCCATATCTCAATGTGGATTTACATAGAAAAAGAGGACAGACTCAAATCGATGCTTATGGGATTATTTCAAACATCAAAGGTCTTCTAAGTAAGAGTGTTTGAGTTTTTGGGAAAACTTAACACTGTTTTCTGCCTTTTGAATCTTTGCTGTGTTATTCCTGTCTGGCCAATTCCTTTGGACATCAGTGTTTTCCACGTTTTTTTTTTTTTTTTTATTGAGGCATTAGAAGTCGCTCATGTGCTCAGCATCGATAATGGGATGATTTATTTATGACTGCAAATGTTTTCTTGCCTTTTTGTGGCACGGAGGATGAGAGCCAGTGGATATTTTGTGTTTCTTTCTCTCAAACTCGTCAATGATTCGCTCGTATTCAGTCAGAGAGTGGAAGCAAACTTCTGACAATGGAAACGGATACTGCTCCCCGTTTACATTCAAACCAATAATGTGAATTTTGGTTTTTAAACATGACATTAAGACTGTTTCCTGTGCTTTGGATTAAGAGGCAGAGCTCTACCCCGTGTCTTTGCTCGCCGGAGCCTCTGAGACTGAGACAAAGTTTTCAGTGTGAACATCTGCTTCAACACGCCGTGATAAATGGCTGAAGACACAGCCCCCAGTTTCCCTCAAGGGTCCAGAGAGGGAGGTTTTCCATATATGTCAGCTTCCTCCTTTTTTCCACTTCAGAATCAGTGTTGACATTAGCACAGCCTTCGTCCAGCGTGTTGCCGTTCGCTGTGTCTCAGGCACGGAAACAAACTCATGCCATCACCAACTTCCCAGAGTGATTGTTTCGTGGCTCTCGTCTATTAAAAGCACTTGTTGCTGCCTTGGTCTGCTCAGCTGGGCTTTGGTCCCCCTTCTCCCCCAGGCCAGGCCTTAAGTGTGTAGGTTTGACCCTAAAAAAGGGGGTCCCCCCACTGATCTGACACCATGGGGATTCAGGGTATGGAGCTGTTTGCCATCGGTGTGGTCCTCATTCTTTTCATGGCAGTTCTCAAGCAGTTTGGCATCCTGGAGCCCATGTCTTCATTTGAAGGTAAGGCCAGACTGAGGCCTGCACTGTTTACATGTCTGAAGAGGATCCACATTAAAGCAACTCTTAGCAACACAACAACTTTCACTAAGTGCCTGTATTTCACCTTTGAGACGTTTATGTGTGTCTTCAATGATTTAATGACTATTATTATTAGGTTACAGTTTCAGGATTGCAGAAAGGCAGAACATTTTTGGTAAATTTTCACAGGGTGATGGTCACAATTATGCAACAAAATAAATTCATTTATTTAATTGCAATAACAAAGCATGCATTGTTGTCTTAAAAAGATTGCACTTCTTGTAGTTTTGACCTTTGACAGCATGTGCAGACAAGGTAAAAAAAAAAAAAAAAGGTACAAAAAAAAGGTTCCACGGGAACTTAAGCTTGGGAATATTAAAAAATATTAACTTTTCATGAGAGTTATGTATCAAAATTAATCAGAAATTGCAAGTAACCTTTAAATAACTGATGCTGATATTTTAAGATAATGAAAATGTACCGTTCATTCTCGTTTATTCCCGTTAAAAGTTTCCAACAAGGAAAATTCCTTGAATTTTGCAACCCTAGTTGAAATGTTAAATTTTTAATTGTATTACTTTGAATGGATCCTGATATTCATGTCGGGGTATGATACGGTTATTTAAAATTATTTAAAATTTAAAACAATTACAGCAAGTTCATTTTGTCTTCTCTTTTGGAATAATATGTTTAATGTATTCAGACTACTTTCAGGAAATTCACTTTGGTCTCCTGACAATGTCAGTCTTCCTCAGCGGCATCTGCTGATTGCTTTGATGTATCCTTACAAGTTCTTTTCTAAGGAAAGTATGCTGATTATACAGACTAGTATTTTAATGACCAACTTAGTGTTAATATTACTTTTAAGGTTTTTTTCTTACATTTCTTCTAATGAGATAAAACAATATGTTTTGTTTCAGTTTTGTACAATCTTAACAAAGGACTCACATTAGGAAAGAAGAGTTCCTTTATATATTATTTTAAACGTGTAACACCAAAGTACTGATTAACATGTAGCTTCTCAAAGTTACCTCATGATAAAATAAATCCACTCTTGTTTCTGCATTAATTTGCATTATTTTATTCTTGAGAAGAAATGTGTTAAGTCATGAATCCCAATGTCAGCAAAGATTTTTTTTTCTCTTTTTTTCCCATTAACTTTATTTCATACACATCGAATAACTTTAACACATGAAGAAGAAAAGGTAACACTTTACTAAAAGTTTTATACATAAGGCTGACATTATGCTGTCATTATCTGTCATTGACAAGGTCATGAATAAGGTGTCATTAAGGCTGTCATTAAGTGTCGTTTGTTACCCTAACCCCAGCCATTTGTTACCCTAACCTCTAAACCTAACCCTATACTATATCTAACCCCACTAGATCCCTCCACCTAACCCAAAAAATACCAACATAGCTCCAAATTTAATGACCAGCCTTCATGACACCTTATTCATGCTAATGACAGTGTAATGTCAGCCTTATGTATCAAACTTCAAGTAAAGTGTTACCGAAGAAAATGTCTTGGTCTTAAAGTTTGACTTTGGTTTCTAAAGTCATTTTTATACTAAACTGGTGCCGTTGCTAAGTGGGTGCATTGGTCTTCAACCTTTTCTCTGCCACTGACCACAATCATGGTTCCGGGGGTCTGGTGGGGGTGGGGTCGAACAGAGTACCTCCCACTCTGCATGCCTCACTTCCTCACTGAGTCTAAATCTAATCAAGTGACGGACGGATGTGCGCAAAAGCGAAACATCCATTTTTCAAAGTAAAATATCCCATGAAAATGAAATGTTTTATTTTGAAAACTTGATTCTTTCTCTGCTGCCCTGTCACCAAATGGTTGACAGAGTTTTGGGATGAAAGCCAGCGAGGCAGAGTGGCCCGCCGTCAGCGTGCCAAGAGAATTACTGCCGGAAGGCTCCGGCCGGCACATTAGTGCTTCTGCTATGGGCTGCTGTCATTAGTAATAAAATAGAAGAAAAAAAAAACACCAATAATATCCTTTCATAATTTATCACTTCTCTCAATCTTGCCAATCTTCGATTCCACCAATAGCACCACACCCCCACCCCCCCTCACTGTAACAAGGCCTACACTCTGGTCTAGCATTACATCTCATTAATTATACATGCTGTATTGAACAGGCTTTCTTTGAGCTTGCCTAAATATGGAGTCCAGAGTACTCCTCCAGGACCCTGAAGGACACTGGCCGTGCCCCAGTAGCCTCCACATTTCCCATTGCACATCTTCATCCCTTTTCCTCAGTGACCCTTTATTTACCGTTGACAGTAACACACCTCCACCCAAACTCCTCCCTCTACTGAGGCACTTTCATCTGTTTGGTGGTAGTAACCCTAGAACTGATGTTCTACTGTTCACGCTCTACATGTTCAGCTCTTTGTTGCCCAACATAGAAATACTTATGGTTTTGTGGACAAAAATGGAATTTCACTGAAGCTTAATCACTTCTTTGTCTAATTCAGACATGGGCAACTGGCGGCCCTCAGACTAATTTAATCTGCCCCCCAAATAAACGCATATTATGACTCGAAAAACATTCAAAATGACTCCATATGAACATACAAAATTCTTCACATTTGCCAATCAGATGTGTGCGATTAGGCGGGATTCAGTATTCCGCACATCTCAGTAAGAGCAGATTTGGGGGTTAAGAATGTTTAATGCATTTTATTTTTCTCTTAACAAATAAATAAGAGAAAATATAAGAACAATTTTAGAGAAAATTACTGTATAAATCTCAATGATTCAAAAATACACAGAATAACAACAAAAACACACAGCTTGGGCAACAAAAGTGTGCTATTATTATATATTTTTAAAGTTCATGTCAGAAAGAATTAAGGTTTTGCGTGTGTTTTAATTTGTGTTGTCAATTTATGTATTGTATTTTTGTTTTCCTTCTCTGTATTTTTCTATTATTATTTTTCATTTTTTGAAATTCTCTTTTTATTTAGAAAGGCAAATTTCCATCACACACATTATTAATTAATAGTAAATCCAACATTTTGAGACAATGGATATAGTTGAATTCAGGTGATTCTGTCCATACTGCCCTTCCCTGGTTTTTTTTCTGCATATTGTACAATATTACAATTGAAAACAATGAGAAACAAAACCACTCATACCAACACATTTTCTGTCATTTTGCATGGGTTTGTTGGTCACTTTTTGTATTTTTGCGGTCATTTTGTAAATTTCTCTGTTGTTTTTTCTGTATTTTTAGTCGTTTTGTCCATTTTTGGTTCATTTTGTGTATTTCTGTTGTGATTTATTATCTTTTTTCTGTTGTTTTTGTTGTCCTTTTGTGTACATTTTTGTCATTTCATGTGGTTCTTTGACTCATTTTTTTGTTTACTTTGGGTCGGGGGGGACACAAATTCAGACCAAAATGAGGACCCCAGACCTCCAATTGCCTATTTCCCGTGTACGGCATCAGCATCAAAGTACAAATCAATTATCAGAACAGTTACAGTAGGTGCGGTGACTTTGTTGAATTATTTATATCGTCAGCTTTCAAAAACTTCCTTTGATTTGCTCTTTGCAAAAAAAGTCCTCCCTCAGCACTGTGTGTGTGCGCGTGTGCATGCGTGTGTGTGTGTGTGTGTGTGTGTGTGTGTGTGCAGGTGTAAGTTCCAGTTAAGTGGTCACAAACAAACCTGCTGATCTTCTGTTGTTGCTTCACTTTCCATTTTGGTCTTTTTCCAGTTTGCCTCTATTTTGGGACGATATCGATGTCAGAGATAACTTTGTCTTTAGAGACACATAAGTTTCTATTTTTGGGGCTCTGTAATATAAGTATGTGATATATCCTTTCACTCCACATTTATCTCCTGTCCTCTTCAGTTTTTTTTTACACGTTTTCCTGTGAATCAACAGGAATGTCGTACATTCTCACACAGAGGATATCCCCACATACTGAGGGGGGGGTTTCCATCACTTCTGTTCTATATACACACATTAAATATTACGTTATACGAGTAAAAATGGTTAGTACTTCTAACGTAGGAGTTCTGTGATACACTGGGAGGGGGTCGCCAGATGCCTTCAAGTAAACTCATATTTTTTTTAAACAATTTGAGCTAATTTTTGCTTATTTTTACCTATACCAAACTTGCCATATTTTAACCTATTTTCATCACTTTTTCTTGCCATATTTTTGCTCCTTTTAATGCATTTTTGCTACATTACTCCCATTTCTGCCACTTCTCCATTACATTTTAATGTCTTTTCTACACATTTTTCTACTTTCAAGACATTTTCCACACTTATAAACCCTTTCCACCACTTTTCCACCTATTATCGCACATGTTGACCCATTATTGACACTTTAAACCTCTTTTCACCATATTTCATGCTTATTTTTGCCATTTTAACTACATTAACCCTTTTTACCACTCTCGTTTGCTACTTTTAACCAATATCTGTGGTTTTTAAAAATCCCATTTCACCAACTTTTCCCCCATCTTTAGTCACTTTTAACCCATTTTATTCCTGATTGAAACTAAGATTTACATCTTTAAGATGACTATATACTATGGCACAAATGATAATGAACTTCCTGAATAACAGTGAATATTATTCGTATAAATAAATAAATGTGTTTATCACAGATTCATAGAACAAATAACCATGATTTTGCTGACTTTATGGATGGACCCCCAAAATCTCTCCCCTTTATTCCCCCTCATAGATGGCCCTGTCTCCTCATGACTGTTCTTCAATGTTCATGTTTGTGTTCAACCACCTTCAGGTACAGTGGGGGTCCCCGGTCTCTGGATCCTTTATTTTGGAGGTTGCTGGCTGAAAAGGTTGAGAACCACTGATCTAATGGTTTCGGGTTTTATTTCCCCTTTGCATGTTCTTAATATGTTTGGTTTGGCGCGTGTCTAATTCATGGTCCGGGGGCCAAATCCCGCCTTTAAGAGCATCCAATTGGGCCTGCAGGAGAAAAAAATAAGAGAAAATATATAATTGGGTCATGATCCTACGTGGGGTCGCCTGGAATTTCAATGGGGTCACCTGAAATGTCTAGTAATTAAAACAATGAATTATTGAATTAAAATATATTTGATAATTATTTTTTAACAAATATATATATATTTATATATCTGAGCTGGCACATCGTGTTACTTTGTGCACAAATCCTGGTTAATGTCTATCTGTAACACAGAATAACAAATATGATGAAAAACTAATTCAGGGGAAGGAAAAAAAGTATTTAGGGTCGCTTGAAACTTGTGATATAAAAATGGGGTCACGATCCAAAATAATTTGGGAACCACTCCTCTAAATACACAAAAGATAGAACACTCATTTTTTTCTCCCCAAATCTTGTAATTTTCCTCAAATTACTCTACAAAATATAGAAATTGGTCAAACAAAATCTAGAAAATTTAAGTGACTGCAGAGACTGATATTTGTCACTTATTGTTTGGATATTGTCAGTACCTTACATAATTTATATATCATTTATACATGGAGGTGCAAACTAGGGCATGATATTGTTAAAATTGTTTGTTTTTCTGCCTCTAATCTGAGTCAGACCTGCTCACCACTAGTGTCATGCTGTTTAAATTCAGAGAATAAAATCATAATTTTTGTATTTTACAAAAACAATAATAGGAGGTTCAATCATAATTAATTAATCATAATTATGAGATAGAAAGTCACAATTATTAGTTAGTAAAGTCATAATTGTTAGTAAAGTCATAATTATTAGTTAGTAAAGTCATAATTATGAGATACTTTAACACATTTACAGCAGCTCATGTGGTGAGTAGCTGACGCTGAGAGAAGGCTGATAAGACTATTAAAGTCTAACTACTTTACAAATGATGAAATACTTTGTTTACTTGCAAATTCACATGGAATTGTGCTGAGTAAGCGCACCCTTGAAAAGATACTAAAGAAAAAAACACTGGTGTTGAAAGGATTAAACTGATGTGGCTGAAGTAGCACGGTTTATTAAACTAATGGAGACTTCTGGTCAGTGCCATGGGTGGATGTACCAAAAATGTTTGTATTTCATAATTATGACTTTACTATCTCATAATTATGACTTCACTATCTGATAATTATGACTTTACTACCTCATAATTATGACTTTACTACCTCAAAATTATGACTTTACTATCTCATAAATATGACTTTACTATCTCATAATTTTGACTTTACTACCTCATAATTATGACTTTACTATCTCATAATTATGACTTTTTTCCTCATAATTATGACTTTACTATCTCATAATTATGTCTTTACTATCTCATAATTATGACTTTACTACCTCATAATTATGACTTTACTACCTTATAATTATGACTTTACTAACTCATAATTATGACTTTACTATCTCATAAATATGACTTTACTATCTCATAAATATGACTTTACTAGCTCATAAATATGACTTTACTATCTCATAATTTTGACTTTACTACTTCATAATTATGACTTTACTAACTCATAATTATGACATTACTATCTCAGAATTATGACTTTACTATCTCAGAATTATAACTTTACTATCTCATAATTATGACTTTCTTCCTCATAATTATGACTTTACTATCTCATAATTATAACTTTACTATCTCATAAATATGACTTTACGATCTCATAATTATAACTTTACTATCTCATAATTATAACTTTACTAACTCATAATTATGACTTTCTATCTCATAATTATGACTTTTCTATCTCATAATTATGACTTTACTTTCTCATAATTATGACTTTACTAACTCATAATTATGACTTTCTATTTCTCTCATAATTATGACTTTCTTTCTCATAATTATGACTTTACTTTCTCATAATTATGACTTTACTAACTCATAATTATGACTTTCTATTTCTCTCATAATTATGACTTTCTTTCTCATAATTATGACTTTACTTTCTCATAATTATGACTTTCCTTGGGTTTTTTTGTTTGTGACGTAATCGGGCTTCCATAGTTATGTTCCTGCATGGTGCGTCCATAGAATAATACTAACGTTAATTTCCAGCAGAGGGCAGCAAAGATCGAGTTAAATCCATCTTTAGAATAGAATACAATAGAATAGAATAGAATAGAATAGAATAGAATAGAATAGAATAGAATATACCTTTATTAATCGCAACAACAAAATAAAAAAACAGTAAGAAACAAAAATAAAAATTAACATAGGATCATAGTGCAAATGTAAGAACATAATGTAAGACATAAATTAGAAGAGAAAAAAAACAAGAGCAAAACAACAACAACAAAAACACAAAAAGGTGCAAAAGAAACAAAGACAGTGTAACCAAATTTACTGTTTGTTCAATAATAATAATTTCCAGGAAAGGCAAAAGAACATTTAGAAGTGGGATGTTGTGCCTTAATGTAGCCAAAAATATAAATAATATAAATAAAGCATGGTTAAAATCAGATTTGTCAACAGTTTTGATCATTATTAATCAAAGGAAAGCAAATCAGACTAAAAAAGGACATACAATACTTAAAGAAAGCGGTGAGTGTCTACTGACATTTCAGTTTCTGATTCAGTAGATTCATGTGGTTGTATAATGCTGCCATTGTTTTCTAAAGAATATTTTTCAATCATAACTTTATCGATGGACCAGAAAAACCATCCTGGAATTTCCTTTGGTATATGAGGGAGAGCGTATTGGAGGTAAAAGTCAGTAAATTAAAAAGGAGGAAAGAGGGCGAGCTAAAAAGAGTAACAGAATTGGCAGAGAGGGAAATAAATGTGTCACATAAAGAGTGATGAGATAGTGACACGGTTTCAGAGACGAGAGGATGGAGAGAGCAGAGCGTTAGAAACAGACGTGTGTGTGTGTGTGTGTGCATCACCCGGGGATGTAAAAGTATAGAAAAAGTAAAGAAAAGTGTGAGAAAAGATGAGTGTGAGATGGGAGACAGAGGGACTTCAGACCGTGGGCATCGTCTGCCTGGTGATCATGTTCCTCAAACTGATGCATCTGCTGGGCCTCATCGACATCACTGAGACTGGTGAGCTACGCTGGAGCTAACAGAGGAAATCTACATTTCACTTTTTCACCATTCATTAGTAGATGTTTGGTGATCTTGATCACTTTGTGGATCGTTTAACACAATTCCTAAGACTTTTGTTCTTTTTGATGCAACGTAATGTATGATTTGTTATGATTGTGTTGATTGAATCTGTAGCTATGGGAAATGAAACTTCCCTACCTATAAAAATAGAATTCTTTGCAGGAAAGTAAGTGGTTTCCTAAGAATCTTACATAACCTTAAGTCCTTTCACGTGTGTAACATAGGTTGAAAACATGACTAGACTTGTCCCTTTAAATGCCCTACATCAGACAAGAGACAGTGTTAGTTGTATATAGTAGTATTATTTTCTGTCATTTTGTTGGAGGTTTTGTAGTTGTTTTTGATCTCCTTTTATGTATTTTTCCATCAATTGTGTGTGTTTTTGTATATTTTTGTTGTTTTGTGTATTTTTGTTATCATTTTGTGTGTTTTTGGACAATTTTTTCTATTTTTGCTGATGTTTTGTATTTTTTGTGTATTTCTGTTGTCATTGGGAGTGTTTTTCTCTTATTTTGTGTGGTTAGTTTTTGAGTAATGTTTGTGTATTTTTCTTGTCTTTTTGTCTATTTTTCTCTAATTCTGTGTGTTTTTGGAATTCTTTTTGTGTATTTTAGTCGTCCTTTTATTTGTTCTTTGGTCAATTGTATGTGTTATTCTTATTGTATATTTTTGTCATGTTGTGTATTTTGGTGTATTTTTCTCTCATTTTTAGGGATTTTGAAATCATTTTTGTGTAATTTTTGTCAATTTTTCTCTAATGTGTATTTATGGAATTTTTTTGTGTATTTTTGTTGTCCTTTTATATGTTTTTCTGTCACCTGTGTTATTCTTATTCTGTATTTTTGTCATTTTGTCATTTTGTGTATTTTAGCGTATTTTTCTCTTATTTTGTGTGTTTCTGGAGTCGTTTTTGTGTATCTTTGTTGTTCCTTTACCTCTTTTTTTGTCATTTTTTTGTCATCTTGTGCATTTAGTATGGGGGCCGCACAGGTTTATACAGAGGGCCACATGTTGTCCCCTGAGCCGCCAGTTGCGCATGTTTGCTGTACATCATGAAGTGATTACTGCTCTATTTCTAGCCAGTGCATTATGTTGTCTATAATGTACTTTGCAACTTTAATGTTCTGAATACATTCAATATTAAAATTATAGTATTTGGTATTTATGTTTATCCAATATGTGGTTATTATTGTGCTTTGATTGTGCTGGAGACTTGTAGTGATGATGTGTAATGATATCTGTACAAAAACAGTAGAATAAGTTAATCCTCTACCTAACTCTTGATTTTTGTTGTTGTTGGGGTTTGTCTTTCCTGATTACGTGGATGTGCTGCACCCTGCAGGATTTAACCCTTTAACTCGTCATATGAACCTCTCAGCATCCCCTGTGACTTGACCTGTTGTCTTTTGTGTTTTCCTCCTCTTGCTGTCGCTCTCTCGATGTTTTTCACTCTCTCACCCCCTCATCTTGGTGTCATTGCTTCTCATCTCTTCTTCTCTTGGTCTAAAGATGGTGAGTAACAGCTGCAGAAGCTCCCTCGGATTTAAGTTCCCTTCCTTTGTTGAAAGGTTTACTTTTTCCCAGTGGTGCAGCAGTGCTTTCTCTTAAAGTGTGTGAACTGGTAACCAATCATTTTGCAGCATTTAGGATTTAGGTTAAAAAAAAAAAAAAAAGGAAAATATTTAGTTTTGATTGAATCTGACAATTTTCTGAAATTCTGCCCTATAGTTTGGTGACATTTCCGCCATAAAGAAAGTACGTCCTTCTGCTCATTCACAAATCAACTCTTTTTCCCACCGACTCTCTCTCTCTGATGGATGTTTGGACCCAACCCTCGTCCTGAATGTTGACGTCCTGCATCCACTCCCTCGATGTCTGTTGCTTCCTCATTCTCCCTTTTTTTTTTTACCTCCATTTCCCCACACTTTTCCCCATTCGTCCCCCCCCCTCCTCTCCCTCCGTCCATCCATCCCTGTGTGTCTGTCTTTCTCCCACAGACAGCAGCGACAGTGACTTGGAGCTGTCTACAGTCCGCCACCAGCCGGAGGGACTGGACCAGCTACAGGCTCAGACCAAGTTCACCAGGAAGGAGCTTCAGTCTCTGTATAGAGGCTTCAAAAATGTATGTGTCGTACGTGTTTCTCTCTCACACACACACACACACACACACTGATTTTCCTTCCTTCTCCTGTGCAGGAGTGCCCCAGTGGACTGGTTGATGAGGAGACGTTCAAGTCCATCTATTCTCAGTTCTTTCCCCAAGGAGGTCAGTCATTAACACACTCCCTTTTTTCTCTTGTAATTTTGTGTGTCAGGGACTGTGCAGAAAATAAATGGTGTGAAGGGCATGAATTGTGTGTTTAGTCACCTCATTTATTATGATATATATATAGTATATTTTACAGCTTCTTACTGCTCCTTTCCAATCATGAAAATATATCGTTTGAACTGTGATATCGTTTGATGAACATGGGGAATCTATGTTGGATTACTGTTTCATGAAAGGAACAAATGAATAAATTAAATTAAATTGTACAGCGTTTTTGAGCTTTGTTATAAATACTGGAGCTGGGCAGTGAATTATATCAACAGAAACAATGATTACAAATACATGTAAAGATTAAGCTCATTAAAAAAAGACATAGTGTAGGCCTCATAGATCAATAAATATGTAAAAGGTTGAAATTGCCACTTAAAAGTTTGCACCGATTCGACGTGGTGAAAAGGGAGCTGAGCCGAAATTTACCAGTCAATCTACGTTCCTACCCTCACTTATCATGAGCTTTGGATCAGAGTAGAGCCGCTGCTCCTCCTCATTGAGAAGAGCCAGATGAGGTGGCTTGGGCACCTAATTGAGGCGTTCAGGGCACGTCCTCAGGATCCCCCCGGAGGACCTGGAAGAAATGGCCGGGGAGATGGCAGTCTGGCAATGGAAAAGCAGAAGAAAATGGAAAAAGGCGTTGTGGGATTTAGAGTCCCGTAGACGGATGCATAGAAGTGTTTTTACTACTTATTCTGTGATTAGTCAGTGAAAACAGCTGAAATGTGTCGGAAGTCACTTTGTCAGAGTTTTTTGGGGCAAAAGAAATGGTATGAATGAAGTAAAAACGCTTCTACGCATCCATCTACGGGACTTCACATCCCACAATGCACCAAACTTTTCCAACAATGCGAATAAAAGAGTGTTTTCAATGGTGATCAAATCAACGTTGAAGCAGCAGTTTTTAGTAATGTTTTAATTTATTTATTTTTGAGCAAATTAGCTTAGTTTTTTGATAATATATATAAATTTCAAGCATATAAATGTGATGCTAATTAATGCACAAGATGTGCATTAATACATTTCTTATAATATTAGAAAAATGAGCAACCACTTACATTATACAATAGTACAACAGGTGTTAATTTTTTTTTTTTTTTTTTTTTTTACAATATTTGCTTAAAATATGTATTTAAAGCAGATTAGTCTGAATGTAAGGCAGCACCGAGTTAACGTAGAAAACACAAAAAGAGAATTATACATGTTTCTGATACTGTGGGAGGAAAACCAACAACTCTGTTTAAAAACATGTTAAAAGAAATGTTGGAAAGTAAGATTATGATGTATGTTTGTTTTTCCAATAAATTAATAAGGGAAAAGAGGTTTTTTTTCTTTTTCTTTTTGTTACGAATGGCAACAAATATACAAACAGACTGATTTTGGAGGTCAGACACTGACGATTCAGCTTTACAGTCCGACGAGGAACTGAAGTCCAGAGTGAAGCTTTATTCAGTGGAGAAGATCAGACCCATGTGCACTTCATCAGCTGATTGGAAGACAATCCACCTGCCAAACTGTCACCCACCTAGAGGGAACAGAGACTGCACTACCTGGCTTCCGAGCCAGAGGGCGTGACACTTTTATTGAGTGCATTACTTTTTCTTATGCACGTATGTACATTGTTCCAACACAAATAGGAGATAAGGAAGGAAATTAACTCTTTTGCCAGGAAATTACTTTTCATAGATTGTTAAAGATTTACAGGCTTCATCAATAGCAGTCAACATAGGCATTAGACAATATTCACTTTATTAGCTCAATAAATCATTTAAAAGTTTATTGCTTCCCTGAAATAATCACAATATTTCCAAATTCTTTCAACCAAACCCACCGAAACTGAGAAGGTGGTTTTAAAATAAAATTAAAAAAAGTATGTCAATTAAAGTAAATGTTGTGTTAGAGAGACGACCCTCCGCTAAACAGAGGTGTTTGTTTTGTTTTTTTTTTGGTGCTTTGTGAGTAAAATCCTGAATGTGCAACTCCTTCCTCCACAGATGCAACCACCTACGCTCACTTCCTGTTCAACGCCTTCGACTTGGACAGAAACGGTTCGATCCGTTTCGAGGATTTTGTTATCGGCCTGTCGGTGTTGCTCAGAGGTTCAGTCACAGAGAAGCTCAACTGGGCTTTCAACCTCTACGACATTAATAAGGATGGTTACATCACCAAAGAGGTACATGAAGTAACCGCCTTTGATTTTCTGCCTGTGGCATGAAAATAAGATCTTTTTATTTTTATTTCACAACTTAAATTGTGTTAAGTGTCTTGTTTTTTTCTTCAGTCACAAATTTAAAATCACAAAACTAGAGCCTCAATTTCAAAATTCCACAATTTTGTTTCCGAGGTTACCATTTCTGCGTCACTACACTTTTCTGTTTCATCATCTTTCCCTGTTTGCATGACTTTACTGTACTTGCTATTGAACGTACCAAAATTGTATGAAAATGGTAGGATTACACTGAAATCACACCAAATTATGTCATGTTTGCTACACTTTGACCCTCAGACAGATGTTTATTGGAAAAATATGAAAGACATGTTTGATATGGTCCCAAGACATTAAAGATTTGCACAAAATCCCATGCAGCCGAGTGATTTAATGCTTCTGCCTTCATGTGCCACCAGGTAAAACGATTACCAGTTCAGCTAATACACCACCAACAAAACTTGTCTTTGTACCAGATTTGAATGTTGTCATAATAATCTAAACCACTTCAGATGAAGCTCAGTTCAGTCACAGAATAACATGGTCACTATTTGATCCGTTACACGTAGCTTGAGATTTTGAACGAGATTATGGGCGGAATTGCACATATTATTCTGTTTGTCACACTGTTAGACATTCAGTGGCTTGTTTTCCGGTGGAAAAATAGCATGTAAATGTGTGATTTTGTCCTAAAAAACATGTGAGGCATTTCCTTATCATGTTTTGGGGCTGATTTTAAATAAAGCAAGAGAGAAAACAACAATTTGCTTTATCGTTTTAGGAAGTGAATTCTGTTTTTTTTTTTTTCAACCTGTTTTCTGTGACGCACATTTTTTAGAGCTTAGGGGAAAGTACAGAATACACCATGACTGAGTGGGACGCTGACTCATCGACAATGGGTTTACAAACACTCATGTCAATAATGTTAACAATGGATGAGGAAATACCAGGGGAACTTTGTCTGCATGAGAGAGAAACAACAGTATCGTCAGCGTGAAGTTGTAAAGCAGCATCGCTTTTATTTTGATGTAGACCAGAACTGGGCCTCAGCCTAATTTTATGTGGCCCCAAAAGTAAACGCACAAAATAACAGAAATATACACAAGATAACTACAAAAATACACCAAATTAAACCAAAAACAAACAAAACGACAAAAAAAGCACACAAAATGAGAGAAATTTTTAATAAATTAAACCAAAAACACACAAAACATAGCAGAACACACCAAAATCTAGTCACTTGTTCCTCAAAATCCATCCACACTTTGATCAAAGTTACCCAACTCTGATTTATCACATGATGGCAGTCAATTTTAATTTTTATCTTTATCTTTTCCAAAATCTTGCAATTTTATTAAAATTATTCTACAACATTTTACCAATTTGAATAAAATTTGGTCATAAACTCAAGGAAATTAAAAAATTGGTCTGTAACCTCCATTACTTTATAATATTTATAGGGCAGAATAATGTTGAAATTGCTCTATTTCCCGCCTAAAATTTGCGGCCCATTTGAGATCAAAGTGGTCCGTCATTGGCTCTTGAATTAAAATATGTAATATATAATAAATTAATGGTTGTTGATTATATTTTCCTTTTCTTTAGGAAATGCTGGCCATTATGAAGTCCATCTATGACATGATGGGGAGGTACACATACCCCTGTGTGAGGGACGAAGCACCGTCTGAACATGTCGACAAATTCTTTCAGGTTCTTATTGTAAATAAATGAGTCAAACACAAACATTCCTGACATTTGTTTATATTGATGTGACCTGTGGTTTTTTATTTTACATTTTTCCTTAGAAAATGGACAGAAATAGAGACGGCGTAGTGACCATTGAGGAGTTCATCGAGACCTGTCAAAAGGTGGCTCAGACTTTTACACACACACACACACACACACACACCAGCACATGCTCCGAGGCCAAAGAGTGTGATACAGTGTCAAAGTGAGGAGGATTTCACACTATATCAGGGGTTCTCAACCTTTGGGTCAGGATCCCATTCGGGGTCACAAGACACTGGGAGGGGGTCGTCAGATGCCTTCAAGTAACTAAGAGTATTTTCTGAACAAGTTTAGTAAATATTTACTGATTCTTACTTTTTTTTCTGCAACTACACCAAACTTGCCATATTTTAACCTATTTTCATCACTTTTTCTTGCCACATTTTTGCTCCTTTTATTGCATTTTTGCTACATTACTCCCATTTCTACCACTTCTCCATTAAATTTGTAATGCCTTTTCTGCACCTTTTCTCTACTTTCAGGACATTTTCGGCACTTATAAACCCTTTACTTCTCCCCAGGCGCCGCAAAATGGCTGCCGACTGCTCTTCAGGGATGGGTTAAAATGCAGAGGACAAATGTCATATATGTGTAACAACATATATATGATCAATAAAGGCAAAAAAGCCCAATTTAATTTCCAGCAGTTTTCCCACCTAATGTCACACATATGGACCCATTGTCATTTTTAACCTAATTTCACCATATTTCAGTGAAATGGCGTCTCAGCTTTCCTTCACAACGTAACTTCTATTCACAAAGAGACCTATGCAAGATCCGCGGCTGTCAATCATTGTCATATATGACGTAAAATCCCATTTTTCAACTTCAAATAAATAAATAAAACAAACTACAGAAAAATGAGCACTTGAACACAATGTAGGATGATAATAACTAATGATCACTGCAGATTTTAGGTTTGGATAAAAATTATGTGACGAGTATTTTAACTTTTACAGTTTCACCCACATCCCATCTATTAACATTGAGGAGGCGGGGTTTATGACCAATACTGCAGCCAGTCAGCAGGGGGAGCTCTAAAAATAAAAGCTTCACTCCACCGGGAGCTTGTCCCAACATCTATGGTTTAAACTAATTATTCCAATATTGACACTTTCAACCCTTCTGTCTGTTTTTGGTCTCTAATTTACACTTTTAACCCATTTCTGTTGTTTTTAAAATCCCATTTTACCACTTTTAATCCCTTTAAATTCTCGGCTCGGTTGCTCGGCTACGGTGTCGTACCCGAGCCGCTAACTGGGGTGTCGGCGGTCGGCTTTTGACGGTGGTGGAGGGCGTTGATGCATGTAGTTCTAAGCGTGGGAGCACAAAAAGGATACCAACAGCAGAGTCCGGCGACAGAATCCAAGATGGGTCCACCTGTGGACAGTTAAGCTGCTGTGGAGAGAAGCGGTTTTTGAATGCCAAAGTATTCTCCGCCCACTCTACTTATAGTAGGTTGGACTACCTGCCGTAGATGAATACATTTCATCAGCCAATCAGGGTTGGCTTTATGAGAAAAGGCTTCTGAGATATGACGCGGAGGCGTATATTCCATAATGAGAGTTTCAAAAGAATGTTATGAAAGAGAACACAAACATGACTCAGCACTTTTTTATCCAAGTTGTGAAACATAGTATTTAATGCCCTACTTAAGGGCATTAATAGAACTGTGTCAGAGTGACAAAGAAGTGCAAATATTTGACATTAGCATGAAATGTTGACATAGTTAAAAGTTTGGAAGCTTTGAATGTTATTTAAGTGTCATATAGGATATTTTGTAATAAACATAGTGACAAAGCATTTCAAAGATTGCCTGTGGGTATTAGTTAACCAACTGATTTTTCCAGTACATACTTACTTTGACAAATATGTCACACACATTTCCACAGTGAAGCATGCATTCATAATGTCAGGGATGGGCACACAAAAATGTGATTGTCTGATCCAAGAACATATTCTCAACATTAACGTCAGCATTTAGAATAATGACCAATCAGAGCATTAACACAAGAAAAAACAAAGGGTTTATTGTTGATCTGTGAGTTTTTATCCATTTTGTGTATTTTTCTGTCATTTCGGCATTTTCTGTTGTCATGTTGTGTGTGTTTTGCGTCATTGTGTGTCTTTTCGTTATGTTGTTTGTTCTTGTTGTCATTATCAATATTTGTATTGATTAGGAAGCCTAACAAGATAACCAAGAGATGAAAAATGAATTGGATGATAGATTATATTTTTTTGTGTATTTTACAGTTGATTTAAGACATGGGTAAAAACTGACCCGTTATGATAAGAGATGCTAACAGAAAGCTAACACAAGAGGATAGTTAAGTTTTATGTTGTTATTTAATAAATGCTCAGTTATTGTGATTAATTGTAATTGAATGTTAGTAATTGAGAACATAATTGGAATTGGCTTTCAGGAGAAAAATAATTTTAATTGTAAATTGAAAAAATGCTGGTCACCGTAATCATAATTGATTTGTAATTGAAGATGGATAATTGAAGACGTCATTGTAATTTAAAAATGGAATTGACCCCAACCCTGAATTAATGACAGATCCTCTCTTTGTTTTTCCTTCAGGATGAGAACATCATGAACTCCATGCAGCTGTTTGAAAATGTGATATAAGGAATCTGGACATCCTTCGCTGTTCAACCACATTTACTAAGCCAACGCATATCGGCCTTACCTCAATTTCACAAAAATACAGGACGCCATGAAAAATAATGTAGCTCCAGTAACGATACAGAAACTGCAGTTTTTGTTTCCTCTTCATTGACGTTTTCTTTCCAGCTCCTGATTCAATGAAAATCGATGCATCTTTTGACTAGAATGAGCTTCCTGGGTTAAATGTGATTGCCCTTATCAACGCAACACACTAGCTCTTTATACTTTACTGTCAAACATAAGGAGACACATTAGCAATCGACAAAAAAATTATAATAATTGAGACTTTTCACTGACTTGAGCCCACATGGATGCTAGCTTTAGCTCAACCTTATGCACACCCACGTACACATAACGGGAGTTTTCAAGGAAAACCACAAAAAAAAAATACAAATACAAATAAAAGTGACACACAAAAAGAGAGCATGTTTGTCATGGAAAAAATGTGATGTGGAATTAGCTTGCACTACAATTGTATGACTATGTATTATATATATGCCTGCGACGAAGGCACTGTACATAAACCTGCACCTGAAACACTGACTGACTGATGACAGGAAGTGTGTATATACACAACGTTTAGAGATGAGTAGAAATATTCTGCATTGTTCGTCTCAAGTGCTGCACAGGCTGATGAAAAAGGACCAGGGTTGAATCATCTTCGTTTAGTAGGAATTCACAGCGTTAACTCAGTTGAATATATTGTTGATTATGTTTATGATTATGGAGTGTTATTTCTTTGAGTTAAATTAGATCATTCAAATATCTTTCTCTTCTTTTATATTTTAGAAATGACAGTCTGCACCGTACTGTGAAGAAACAGTGAGACTTTGAATTATGTTCCTACCCTCAACTACTTATGTCTTGAGTATGTGCGAGCAGAGCATGCTGACTCTAAGTGCCACAGTATTGTGTACAGTATATTAGGACCTCTGTGATGTCTGGTAATTAAAGATGCTGTCTACAGTTACCAACAGTGTGGTTTCATTTATTCGCTAACGACTGCTATTGAAAATCCTCAAATAAACTACAGTACTGTAGTTTAAAAAAAAAAAAAATGGACCATGGACACAGGGTTAGGGTCAAATACAATTTTTAATTACAGTCTTCAATTATTCATGTTTTAGTCAAGAATTTTTTTATTAATAACTAATTATTATTCATAATAATAATTTGTAATTTTAATAATGTTTCAGTTGACATTTAAAAGTGAAATGTGTCTCCAATTTTTCATTAATAAAATGTGTCCGTTTTAGAAATAAAGATTAGCCCTTGCTTAGAATAGTAAAGAATATACTTAATTTTATCCCACAGTGGGGAAATGAACATGTTACCATAGACACGAGGAGCGAACAAGCAAGAAAATGAAATACAAAAAGCAGAAAGGAAATTTAGGGAAAAAATAAATATCAGATATAGGCCAAGATAACAGTACAAAAATTAAAGAAATAAGCGGAAAGTGGGGTTTCCTATCATTTCCAGTTTGATTGAATTTACATTTACAGTAGTTATTTATTTCTGCCAATGAGAGTTCACTCTCACAATCTTATTTTAAAGATTTGGAAATTGATGAGGTGAAGCTTTTAATATGAATCATGAATTTTCTTGCACTTTCTCTGATCAAATTTAAATGTGTAGACATTTCTATTAAATGAACTGATATAATCTTCAATTATTTAGGATAACGTTAACAGTATGGCGTTAGATTTGTGTCTTAATCAATCAATCAAAAAATTATAATAAATCACTTCCATAAAAAAAATAACCTGTTTAAATACAAAGAAAAATTTAAGACCCATCTCAAATATTTCCATTTTTATTGATATGTTTTTCTTTATTAATGAAGTCAACTTTTTTATATATTTGAGCCTTATTATGGTTATGTACATTTGTGTCTTTATTAGTCAATCCAAAAAAAAAAAAAGAATTCAAAGAAAAAAAGTGTTCATATTTAATTATTTGGATCTCAAATATTTCTGTGCATTTTGTTGAAATTGATTATTATTCATGGTTTCTTTTTTAACATAGTATAATTAAATGTCCAATAGCTCATATTTACCCATAATATAATATATTCAGGTCATCTTTCTCCAAGCCTATTTTTTTTTTTTTGGAATAAACAGTTTTAGAACATCTGATTTCAACGTAATATAAATCTAACAATAATACAAGCAAGTACGTAAGTGATTAGACAAATCAGATATAAATAACTATGACACTCAGATTAACGTTTAAAAAGACAGTTTGACCAAAACGCACAAAATGTAAATCATTAACAAATATGAATAATTCTATTTTAAATATTAAACTTAATACACATTAAACAACTCGTGTACAAATCAAATAAACCGACACAATAGACCCCTAAATGATAAACAATAATAATGAATAAATCACTAATCTTGAACATAATGTGTGTTGCTTTATAACAGCAGTGAATGTCATCTTTAACTAACTATAATAACTGATCGTTTGATTTGTAAATGTAAAACATTTTCTAATTAAAAGAATACTGTTAGATGTAAAATATTAAAATCTATGCTTTGACCTATAGCATTTGTGTATGTTTTTATTTTTGATGAGCTCATGTTTGACCCTAACAAGGGAGGAGAAACACTAGATAACAAAATAAAATAAAAACGCTGAGAAAACAACTGTAGATGAGTGCCTGTTATTTCCTATTCACTTGATATTGTTGTTGATTCATTTTCTGTATAACTTTGTATGCAATCTCAGGTACTGAATACGAGAGTATCTCAAAACTCTAACAATTTTAACACTTTTTTTCTATGATTGAAAATACTTGTTTATTTTTTCAATTAAAAGTCCACTTTTTATGATTGAAAAGTTTTTTGTTTTTTTTCTCAAATATTTCCTTTTTTATTGAAGTCATCTTTTTTGTATTTGGGCCATATATTCATTGAATAATAAAGACAAATCTACCTTCATATAACGAACGGTTCTGTTATCAAACATCGTGCTCAGACAGTTACATCAGCAGATTACCAAACACTGAGGCCAGTCGATGCATTACAGAGGACAACCTCTAGGTGTCACTGTGGCGGTGGGATGTGTCTGTGGCGCTGTTCCTGGGGGTGTACTGTAGAGGGCGTCCTGTAGTGTTTGGTAACAATAGTTTAGAAAACGTCGAAGCCATTGGTTGATCTGACTTTGGAAAATTACTGTCAGCTTATGCAAGTGAGGAGGTTATTATCACAGAAACAGGCACAATCATAGCCATCTTCACCGGGAGGAGGGGGGCGGCCCTGCGTCACCGGCAGCTCGATAACGATTGGCTCCAGCGCTTCTGACAGGCGGCGCGAGAGGATGTCTGCTGACGTCACGGATAATATGAGCATGCGCTGTGAGCAACGTCAACCCCGTGGCTTTATTAAAGTCCGTCTGCCTGTATCGCACCAGACACTTTGGCTCACTACCGTGTCCTCCGGAGCTCACGCGGACCTACCTAGCGGGCAGTGGTGACCTCTCCCCACGCCTGAGTGTGAGTGAACACCCGCCGCTGCTGCTCGTCTCCGCCACGGGGTCAACGACACCAAGCACGGTGACAAGCCGACGGACGTAACCTAACGCCTACCGAGGAGGGAAGCGGGCTTTCTCGTCTCCTACAGCAGGCAGGTGAGCCCAAAAACGAGCCGTTACCTGGGACAGCTTACATACATATGGGGGTGTGTTTGAAACACCAGCTCGGTCCTCTTTCCGGGTCCGGGCTCCAGGTAGCTCCGGTGGGATGTGACAGCTGTGAAGCAGGGACGGTGGTACCGGTGTGTGCTGATGCTCAACCGTGTCCCTGAGCATCAAGGCCCCAGGCAGCAGCACTCACCATCGGCCTTGATCTTCTCTCTCGTTAGCAGCCCTGAAAAGATAAGCTTATCCCTTTAAATATGACTTATCTCCTCTGAAGGCCACATGCCTGGAGGACTTCTGATAACAGAGGTTTAAAATACAATATGATCCATCAGGTGTCCAGTTTGGTTCCTCTGCTTTAGTTAGTGTAAAATCGAAAGAAAAAACACAGTATCTTACAAATATCTATTCTTCATAGTGGTTCCCAAACTTGGGTACGTGTACCCCTCGGGGTACTTGAACACCTCCCAGAAGGTACACAGAAACATTTAATTTTTAACATCATACATTTTCTTTTATATGCACACAGACATTTTTATTTATCCATCATTAAAAATGTGTAGCACAACTCAAAAGGTGAAGTTCAAATTTTAAAACGAGCAACACGTTAGAAATAAATAATAATAATAATAATAATAATAATAATAAAGAAATAAATGAATAAAAAGGCTTAAATTCAAAGTTAATTTTGGATGAGACACAGGAAAAAGTTTAGACAAGTCTGCAGACACAAATAAATAATGTATAACATAAAGTAAGGGGTACTTGCGATAAGAAATAATGGCTAAAGGCAGGCATACACTGTGCGATTTTTGGCCGATTTTTGACTATTTTGTGGGATCGTGCGAGTCTCTGCTAGATCGAGTGTCGTGTAGTATACATGGGGTCACGAGAATCGATTAACACCTCAGCTCCCGATCAACAATCGTAGGTCGTAAGGATTTCAAACATGTTTGAAATCCAGTCGTTCCTCGTGAGTCGTGCGCACTACCGGAAAATTATTTTTTGCTTAAAAAAAAACAATTCATTTATGTTTATTTTTTTCATTTCAAAGTGAACGAACACGTGTTTTATTTGTTTATTGGATTATGTTCGGGTTAGGGTTATAATCTCAGTATGTGACACCGGTACATGTAGCAATAAAGTTGGGAAAACAATGCACTAGTCTTAAATTATGTCATACCACTTGAATAACAAACATTTGTTGCGATCGTTCCTGGTGGGCGTTCGGCAGCCATGCTTTACTGAAAACAAGTTCGCACTGTGCACGTGCTTCACTATATATTGCGTTAGCCAATGAGGAGGCTCCTTTGTGGGCTCTGCTCACCCCTCCTTTCTCTAAATCATGTGACTGGAGCTGGAGGGGGTGACTGCCAAGATTTGGTTTTCCGGGATTTTATTAACTAAAATACTTAATCATAAGGCACAGACATCACGCAGATGTACAATTTTTTCAGAAATGATTACTTTTACGATATACTATATGATGCTAATCTTTTTTTTTTTTTTTTTTTTGGATTTCATTTGTTTTTTCTTTCTCACTTCTTTCATTTTGTCTTGGGGAAGCCAAAATGCTTCCACACTTCTGATTTAAAACACGGTGGTGCGTCCAGAATTTCAAATTCTAATAGATGGCACCCTTTTCCGTAAAAAATTATTTATTTTATTTAAAGTATTGCGATTCAATTTCACAGTATCGACATGAACCGTGACACCTTTGAATCAATTTTGAACTGCCTCACGATAAGTCTTTACATTCCTAGTTTTTTTATTTCCTCTTCACTTTGACATAAGTTGTAAATCAGGCTTTTATGGTAGGATTGTTAGACCATGGCAGGGTTTCCTTTTGGTTTTCATGGCTTTCTGAAGTTAAACAGTTAAATATCATATGTAGTGAGTTGGATGGACACGTAGTCATTATAGTGAGCAGCAGCGTCATGCCGAGTCACTTTAGGGTCCAAGATAATGACACATTTAGTCTGTCATGATGCTCCAAGTCTGGGTTGGTTTAGAATTCATCTATTTACGGGTTGACCTGTGTCACGTGTATGAAATAATTAATACAAAGTTTTACACGTTATTTACAATTCATGTCCCCCGTGGTCACTTTCTATAAATAATTTATGTTATTGAATATGCTGTTTAAGAAAAGTTGTCTTACTATAGTTTTGAAGGATTTTATAGTAGTATATCATTAATAAATATTTTATAAATCAGATAGTCCAATCAAATTGATTCATATGATGAGATGTCAATAAAGGTAAATGCCTTTGTTTTGTGTAACGTGTGATCTCCCAAGCTTATGTAGTGTTGCTCATTACACTGAATTCAGCAGCTGCAGCAGTACTTGGAACTATTATTTTGAAAAGCATACAGTGATTAGTGACGCGTAATGTCTTGTGGATCTTTGTGAAGCGAGTCTAGCCGAGGATCACCTCACAGGATGCTGGGGCAGACTGGGCCATGAACAGACCCAGGATCAGACTCAAGTTACAGAACTGGGTCGTAGAAATGCATTCCTGGATCTGTTAGTAGCATGTGATTGAGATTATACTGTAGTGCTGGGTCACTGTACTATTTATCCTGGGTGTGTGTGTGGGTGGGTGGGGGGGGGGGGGGGGTTGATGCGCGGCTTATGGTAATTAGTAGGTACTGTTGTTTTTTGGGTTTTTTTCTCCTTAGATTGTTATTTTTATTTTTTTGCTAGGTCTGTGGAGTGCACTTTCATGAATTTCATTTTAGATAAATGTCAGACCTAAGTTGAAGTTTACATTGTTTTTTGTAACCATAATTGTGTCGTTTTTAGAAAGCGGCACATTTAGTTTTAGTCATAGTCTTAAAGCTGATGTCCGGAGATTCTGAGAAATCTGTTTATGTATTGTATCATTCTTTTGAAATGCGAAAAAATACCTAACTAGTCTTTTACTGTGGTCTACTGTCGGTAGACATTCATATACATTAATGTATATAAGTCCTTCCTTCGTCCTATGGACCCCTATACAAATGGAAACGTTCGCTGAGTGCGCACAGCCAATAGACTTCGACATCCTAATTTTGAGACTGTCAATCAAAGTGAATGCGGAACTGTGCACGGAAACAAGGCCGTGCGTCACAACAGCAAACAGATAAATATGATTTTGGCTCCTACTTGACCCATAGACCTATATCAATGTGTCCTTTTTATGTTCCACGATGTGCATGCAGAAAAGTAGAGGCATGGCTTCTGGTAAATTGGCAGAGGCAGTGGGAGGAAGTGAAGCTGTTTTGGGCGGGACATCGAAACGTTTCTCAGAAATTCCAGATATCAGCTTTAATGTAACTTGGTTTTAGTCAAAATGTAGTCATTAGGACTGTTTCAGTTATTAATTTAGTAATAGTAATTTTCGTCAAGTTAATTAAGAATTTTAGTCAGCTAAGTCTGTAACCGATAGTTGACTAAAATATACAGGGTAAGACTTTATGCATTTTTTAAAATTCATCCCATGTGACAAAATTATAGTTTTGTTTTTATTAGTTGATGAAAATATAAATATGTTTTGGTATAGTTTTCTTTCACACTCATTGTTTAAATTGGTAATCCTAGTCTAGGTATTATCAATTTTAAAAATGTTGTCTACAAAATCTGTGACAAATTTTTAGACAACAGAATTAACACTACACAATATCACTATGGAACCTAATGTGAGATTAGAACTTCCTTTAAGTGCATATTTATGTGAGAAGTCTAACATTTTAAAGACCTGATGAAGATGAAGCCACATATTGATGATTGACGGCACTTCCTTTAATCATTTTTATACAAGCTTTTTTTTTTTGATCTTTCATTGTTTTTAGCCTTTGATATTTTTCACATTGTGAGGTGAAGTGAACTTACATTGCTATAGAGTGAAAGGACCTGACTTAAACAGTATAATAATAAAGTGATGGGTATCATTCAGTTCACTGGGTTAGAAGTTTACAAGTTCTCCTGATGTTTTTACGAGCCGACTAGCACTGAATAGTTTTGAAAGGGTTCAAAATGTACATTTTATGTTCAATGGAGTCTATAAAAATTCCAGTAGAAGTGACCGTGTCCTTGTGATGGACTTTTAACCTGTTGATTATACATTATCCTCCGTTTGAGTTAGCTTGAATAAAGTCTCTAACCATTGTGTATCCTGCAACCTGATAACCTTTTCTCAAATTTCTGTTGTGAAAATCCTAACTGCTTTTAAGGGAAAGCCTGAACTTGAGAACACACCTGTAATATGTACAAACTGTTTATCCGTGCACAGCAGTGATTCTTTCAAAGGGGAATTGGAAAGTATGTATTAGGGATGTAACGATTCACTCAACTCCCGATACGATTCGATTCACGATACTGGGTTCACGATATGATTCTCTCACGATTTATTTTACAAAATGGGACTGTACACAAATGATGACTGAAAAATATTCCTTTATTTTTTGGGGGGAAAAAAATTATACTGTTTTCCTTTTATTATTCCGCCCGCCGCCAACACTTCTGGATAAAAAAAAAAGTACTGCAATTCAATTTTCACAGTTTTGATGTGAATCGTGATACCTATGAATCAATTTTAACTGCCTTACAATTAATCGTTACATCCCCAGCATATTTTCATCTGTTCCCAAAAAAGATAATTTTTTTTAGTTATTTTATAAAACTGTAGGCTCTGTCATTTCCGATTCACTAAAAATAAACACACTATAATAACGCCTCCCATTTTCCGTACTTATGGAAACCCCAGAAATAATTATTCTAAAACAGAAAATGCTATCCGGACCGGAACTTGTTTATTCATTTATTTTTAAATCTGACCCTAACTTGACATGGAATTTCCAATTGCATGTTTTGGGATGTCTTGCATTTACATAGTCTTTGCATTTGCTCTATTTTTCCCCTGGAAAAAGGGTGACTGAATGTCTAGCAACTAAACAAATGTCAATTTTTTTTGCTTGTTATCTCGTTCAAAATCTTGCATTACGAGTTACGGTTCAACGAGTGATCATGTTATCCTGTGACTGAAAATGAGTGCAGAGCTTCATCTGAAGTGTTTTCAATGTGTTGTGATGAACAGATTATGGGTACATTCACCAGTAATTCACATTACTGGTACAAAGTCGGCAGAAATATTTAGGGCTGTAGTCAACCAAGGAAATGGTTGGTGGACCAAGACTATGGCACAAGTAGCGATTAGTCGACCAAAAAAAAAAAAAATAGAGGATGAGAATGAATGAGCTGGTGCAGAGGAGGACGAGGAGAAAGAAACATCCATCTCCATCATCCATCTTCTCCCGCTTAGCCGTTTCCGGGTCGCGGGGGCAGCATCCTCAGTAGGGAGGCCCAGACTTCCCTGTCCCCGGCCACTTCCTCCAGCTCTTCCGGGGGGACCCCGAGACGTTCCCAGGCCAGCCGAGAGACATAGTCTCTCCAGCGTGTCCTGGGTCTTCCCCGGGGCCTCCTTCCGGAGGCACGTGCCCTGAACGCCTCACTAGGGATGAAACAGAGAGAAAGAAACAGAGAGAAATATTTTGTTTTGGCATTTTGTGGTGCTGATTTGCTTTTAAACACAGACCATTTATGACATGAACCTTATTCAAGCTTTGACCAGAACCCGACAAAGCAAAAGTGAAACTTACAGGTCTGACGCATATTAGGTATTTATATCAGAGCCGACCTGAAACGGACAATTAAAACCTATTTTTTCCTCATATAAATGACATATTTAGGTTTGATTTAGTTGTAAACCTGCTTTTATTAATAAACTGTTGATGTCAACTTCAGATCAGCGCATGGGGAAACAAACGTACGTCAAACACAGGTGCGCTCCGCTATGCCAAAGACAGCAGTGGATCTATTTTCATAATCCATGTATCAAATATAAGGATAATCCATGTTCTTGTGCAGAAAAAGGACTGATTTGACAGTGGGTGTTTGTTCCCTCTCTGCTCTGATCTGCACTGAGGACAGTGCAGTGACAGCTGAAGCGCAACACTTTTTTTTTTTTTTCCTTTTTGCAGCGCAGCACGCACTTATAGAGAGCTGTTGCTGGACATAAAATCATGTTTAGGCATTACATACATTATATTGATATTTAATCCTTATCACCTATATAAGTGCATTGCATCTTTTTTTTTTTTTTTTTATGCTATTGAAACTGATACTGTTGCTGGTCGACCACGACGTTGTCGACCAATTAGTCAAGCAAACAATAAAACTGTTCAACCAGCCAAAAAAATCCACATTATGCTCAAACTTGTTCTGGATACAGTATCCACAATACCTGCTGGGCCATCTCCAAAAATCAAAGCTGTACTTTCTTTTGACATTGTCTATTCAATTACCAAATTTCATTTAAATCTGATGAGAACTTTTTGAGATATCCTGCTAAAAGACAGATGAACGGGCAGACATTGGTGAAAACATGACCTCTTTGGCAGAGGTAAAAAGTGAATATTATCTCTCTCTCTCTCTCTCTCTCTCTCTCTCTCTCTCTCTCTCTCTCTCTCTCTCTCTCTCTCTCTCTCTCTCTCTCTCTCTCTCTCTCTCTCTCTCTCTCTCTCTCTCTCTCTCTCTCTCTCTCTCTGTGTGTGACCACACAGGTTGTGCTGTACACTGTTAGTGCTGGTGCCAATCCTGACTTACTGTAAATGCAATGTACACATTTGACTGGAAAGTCTCTCACTGGCATAGACGAACAAGGTTGTGTCACTAGCTACACAGCCTTGGAGAAAACATGCAATATGCACAAAATCATTGGCTTTAAACAACAGCCTCTGTGCAGTGAGCCAGCAACTATAACCACTGTCCATTTGATTCACATTAAACAAGTACAATAAGAGTTTTTCTTTCAACAGAAGCCTAGAAATCATTATATTTAGAGAATGTAGTGGAGAAAACAAAATGAACAGTATTTTCTGTGAACCAATGACTTTCTTTGTAACTAGATGTAAGGATGAAATAATTGATTCAGCTCCGACCCAGATTCGGTGTCTCACATGTGGACTACAGTCTTATGACATGTCTTAGGGGCAGATAATTCTAAATGAGACTCTCGCCCTACATTGTGTGTAAATTGATGCATAACTTAATTAGCACCTTGGCTGAGAACTAGTGGAAGAAAAACAGTGCATTAAAAGGATTGGTACTATGTAGGATTTCTGAATGTAAGAGAGCGACGTTTGTATTGTAACTTGTCCTAATTCAAATGTTGACTTTTCAAATTGTGACAAATATCGCTCTACCACACTTTCAGCACTTTATGGAGCTGATTTTTCTTAGTTACTTACAGCATATTGTTCCGATACAACTTTTTCGCTTCTGTTGATACCAGTATTGCGAGTCATACATACTTTAACTCCTTATTTTGTAGTGTGTAATGTTAGCAAAGGTTTGATCAAGTGACATGATTCAAGCAGAGAACAATAGTCGGCAACATGTATTCAATTAAATGTAACTTTCTTTATATATCGCAAATAACAACAGTAGTCATCCCAAAGTGATATCAAAATATAAAATTCTTAAAAGACAAAGGAAAAAAAATAATAAATCCACATGAACAAGCATCAGCGACAGTGGGAAGAAAAAACTTGCTTTTAACAGAAAAATCTCCAGCAGAACCAGGTTCAGAGGAATGAGGAAAACTGACCCATTAATTATTAACCATTCGGTTACTTACATTTTAACCTAAAACAGTAAATTAGAAGACCCTGAAAGCTAATATCAAGAAATCCAATAAAAACAAAAATATATGGGCAAAATTTTCATTAAGGGGCACATTTAAGAAAAAAATTATGCAGCCCCGGCACTTTTTAACGTACTGTTTTCAGGAACAATTTTACCCTGTGAAATATCAAGTGTGTATTGCTTAATAAAGCAGAAAAATCCTAGCTTTCTAGTTACACTAGTTTTTTTGTAATGCAGGTTTGATTGACGATCACTTTTAATTCCCACTCCGTTATCATCAACCGTATCCATGGAAACCTGAGGACAACTTTTTGACTTACATTTTTCAAAAGGCAATAAAGGACATTTGGTATTGCAACAGAAACCATTGAGTTGTATCTCAGTGTTTGATGGCTGCCTGTGACCAACTGTCATATTTTCCTTTCTACTGAAAGACGTTCGTCATTCAACCCCATGTTAAACAAAACATTTGCAAGAGTTCAGCACTGTTGCTATGCTACTCATACAGCACAGCTAACATGGAAAACTAAGTGAGCTACTGCAACCTTTATATTCCATGATTTTCAACAAACCAAATGTGCACTTAATAAAAAAAAAAAATTCCATACATTTTTAAAGTGCAAATGACCACAAAAAATTTTTTTTAGAAGATCCTAAAAATAACAACTACCTGTAGATATAAAGTTCTGTCACTCAGATATTAGATTCAGGCTGATATAATCCAATTGTTTTTGCTGATAACGGACCAATATCCAAAATCAATATAGATTCGGGACATGCTTAATATTATATTTTTAGTCACTTAATGGCACCATTGTAAATAATATACCAAATTACTTATTTTTGTCTACATACAAAATACATCATAAGGCTGTGCTGTAGTTTCAGTGGCTTTGTTGCGCTAAATCTGTCACTTCCTTCAATCCTTCCTGGTTAGTGTAATGTACCCACCTTGGGGCGTTTCATTCGTCACTTTAATGCTGCTTTTTGAAAACTTAGTGCTGATAATCATTCCTGAGTTTTTGTCCTGGTTGCCTGTGGAGCTTCATTTGCTGATAATCTGTCATTGAGGTGAGTCTCATACTCACTGATCTGTAACATCCGTGGCTTCAGGCTTTGCTGGAAAGGCACGTGCTTGTTAGAATTTGAATTGTTGACTCATGTACTTGACAGTTAATATTTATAATCTCAGTCAGCAACTGCTCCTGTAATTTAGATCATCATTAACTCAGTAAATCTGAATATTGTTTTTTCTGTTGTTGAATATTATACATTTAATAAACATTTCTTCTTAAACGGATTCTCCTGTTTTTACAAATGCGGCCTAAAACCTTTGAAATGCACTTATTTGAAGATCTATGCCTAATGAAACACATTATTTTGCACCATATTTGTTTTATTAACTTTTAAAAATGGGACAACTTTAGCGTTTTAAGGCCTGTGTTTCGCCGTCTTGAAATCACATGATTGATGATGTCACACGGCCCCATTTGCCTGTAAACATCCCATTGTTTCCTATTGGAGTGAAGCAATAAGTCTGCTTTTTTAGCAGCTTTTTCAGTCAAAATGCCAATGTGTGCTGCTTTTAGTTGCTCTAAATAATCAGTAAATGTTGAATATGCTAATGTAAACCTCTATTTACTGAAAGGAAATTTAAAGAAAAATTGTGACTAGAGAAAATCTGTGACCGTAGGGGGTGACAGTTCCAACTCTGGTTTTGTAGTAGAAAATGAAGCAGAGAAGACGAGCTCTCCTCAGGGACATTTACTCTCCCTTAAACAGTGCGCAGCTGATGCTCTGATGGCTGAAGTTGGTGAGTAATTGCAGACTGTTTATTTTTAGTCAGTTTATTAAGAATTTATGATAAAATGCAGTAGAACCAAAAAGGGTTTAATCTGCCAAGTTTAGTTTTAATTTGCTAAATTAAAACCTAGTTTAGTACTTTTAAAAAAAAATTTAAGATTCTGAGTATTGAATTCCACCAAACCAATTTTTCCCTGTTAACTTGTTTCTAATGAGATTCAGTATATTTACAATTTGAAAAATATAAATGTCTGCCCTGATCTTGTAGTTTGAGCATTTTAGCTTGATAATTAAGTAAAAGTAATAATGCTTCAACAAGGAGTCATGTCCACTGCAGTGGTCTGGCACCGCACGGTTAACAGGATTTAATCAATCTTAAAACAACAACGGTTACTTTTTCACTTTCCCAGTTGTGTTTGATGGGAAAGAATGGCTTGTTGAGCAGGAGGGGGTGACCTATAAGGGACGTGTACAGTTACATTAAAGAGCTAGTTTGTCTGAGAACAAGTGTGAGAATCTCCAGTCGTTCATGTGGAGCTGGTGTCATGCTGTGTGGACTTTGGTGTTGCTTGGATATGGGGAATGAAGCACAGTCAAAGAGCAAATATCTCTGCCCTTATCTAAATATAACTTTTATTTCTTTAGCAACGTGAGAGTCTTTCTTCTGTGTGAATTCAAACTACTGTCAGATTATGTTTTTGGCAGACTTTAGAGCAGGAAATTTGATCTTGAACTGACCTAAACTCCCTCTAATAAAAGGTGCTGAAGTCATTATAAAATCCAGTTTGGTGTTGTACCGTTGCATAGTTACAACCAACTCTTTAGAGGCATTTTCCTAAGCTAATTTTTTAAATTTTATAACCTCTAGTGCAGTGCCCGTTGGAAGTATGTATTCATATAGTGGGGGCTTAAGTAGAGTGGTCAATTATGGCCAAATGAGTGTGTTTGAAGGTTGGATGTACAAAGAGGTGTACATACTCTGTACTCTGTAATGTTACAGAATAAAGATGTATTTATGGGTTTAATTCTATGGGAGATGTGCATGAAAAATGTGGGGTTTTTTTTTACTCATTTTTATATTTTTTTGTTTGGTGTATTTTTCTGTAATGTGTTTTTTGTCATGTGTATTTTTGTCTGTTGTCTTTTTGTGTATTTTTTGTATAATTATTGTTTTTTGTTACCATTGTAGTGTAATTCTGGAGTCATTTTGTGTATTTTTGTATCTTTTTTGGTGTAGTTTTATGCATTTCTGTTGTCATTTTGTGTGTAAATATTTAAATCTCTGTATTTTCACTCATTTTCAAATTTTTGTTGTTTGGTATATTTTTCTGTAATATGTTTTTTGGAGTAATTTTGTGTGTTTTTTGGAGCCTTTTTGTATATTTTTGAGCATTTCTGTTGTCGTTTTGTGTACTTTTTTGTTTAAATATTGTTTAGTTTTTGTTATATTTTACTCATTTAGTATATTTTTATTATAAATACCTTATGTATGTGAAGGTGTGTTGCTACCTCCATCTCTCACACATGCGCGCGCATCAGCCGTGCGCATGCACATAATTCGTCACAGATTGTTGAGATAAAAAAGAGACCTGGAAGTACCACGAAAAATAGATGTTTTGCAACACCAAAATCACAACTCCCTCTCTAAACTGCTCTGTGTGAGTTCAGCATGTACATCTCGGCACTCTCACCTGCGTGTGTGTGCATCATAGCTGCTAGTATCTTAACACATTTAATAATATAAGAAGAAACACTTACTCTTGCACAGAACAAACGATAATCATCGTGGAGCTGTGTTGTGGACCCATCCGCTCACAAAAAAGTTGCGTTCCTCTGTCTGAAGAAGCAGATAGTTTGTGATGAGATCGGCTATTGGCTGTCCCCTCAGTCGCTTCCCCGGAGGAAGTAGAGTCTGTGACCCACGATTTAAAGGAAGTTTGGGATCACAGGAATAATTTATTTAAAATAAATAACCATGAAAGAGTAAACAACCATAAAATATTAACTTAAATAACTTTTAGCAGTACAAAAACTATTTTTGTATTGACCTTTTTTAAACCCAAACAAATTGTGACACAATGACGTCGTATGACCCGGAACCGGAAGTAGCGCACTCAATACCTCACTCACTCATGTTAGTCAGGTATGAACCCAGCAGGTCTCGCAGATCTATGGACACAGGTCAGATAGTGGAGCCCAGAGTTCCCAGTAAACATGGTGATGCTGCTTTTAGTTGTTATGCTGCAAAGAAGTGGAACAAACTGCCAGCAGAGCTGAAGTCAGCATCACATGTGAACATTTTAAATCAAAGTTAAAGGCACTTTTTTTCTCTACTGCGTATGATTGAGAGAGAGAGAGATTTTTGGTCATGTTGCTGATGTAATGTGTTTGATGATGATTTGAATTGATTTTACTGATGATTTTAAATGTTCTTATTGATTTTAAACAATTGAATGTTTTATCATGTAAAGCACATTGAGTTGCCTTGTGTATGAAATGCGCTATCCAAATAAATTTGTTGAGAATGGGAATCGAAAGTCAGTTCTTTCTGAGAACCGGTTGCCTGTTAATCCAGTTTGTTTGCTTGTATTTCAACTCCGCGAACACCAAGTGAAGCTCCTCCTCCACTATATAGTTGTTTTTTCCACCGCGGAGATTCTACCTCCTCCACCCGCTGCTGTGCTGTTTGTAGCATCTCTGTTGCTACGCTAGTCACTTCCGGGTTCTGTACACTCGCGCAAAAGTTGCATCTTGCACGGACTTTTTTTTCAAACAACAAACTTCAGTAAGAACACAGTAACATACACCTCATCGCCAGTTTATCCTCCTAACAAATAATCAGACATGGGAGGGGGACTGGTACTGATCGTTGTCTTTAGTTTGCTCTTTCACACTGGTTCACATACACGGCTGATGGCATCACATGTAACAACAGGGACAACAGTTCCATTTGTATAAATGTAAACAAAGGCTAAACTAAAGCTTTACTGTATAAATACATGCCAAATGCAGCTGTACTTTTGGTTTATGTTCATTTTTACAGAAGAAAAATTTGTTTTATGTCTGAATTAGTTTTGGATCAAGTTGTTCAAGTTCAAAAGGAGCACTGTAAATATTCTCATATGTTTGTAGCCAAAATGTGTCATATGTTGTAATAATAATATTTATAATTCATCAATTGTATATAGCGCTTTTGTATATATTATTATCCAGTGAAAACAATCTATACCTGGTGGATTATAATAGAGCTGATATCCCTGCACAAAATTAAAGAGACAAAGATAGTATAATAAAGACTTAAAGCTAACAAATCAATTTGTATTATTTAATTCCCACTCAATGAGAATCGATAAGAGAATGGGTAATGAATCGAATTGATGAGCAGTATCGATAATGGAATCGGAATGGCTAAATTCTTACCAATTCTCATCCCTACTCACTGTAACTCACTCTCCACTCATGCTGAAACTTGAATCTCATACGTGTCTTAGATGACAGTCTCATGCTGATATGTAAATAGTTTCAAAGGGCTGTCAACTCAACTTCAAGCCTCACAATGATTTGCAAAATATGTTTTCTTGGCAAGCAAAGCAACTTTAACTTGCTCGTCCTTAAACTTAATAGGAGTGTGTGTATGATACAGTAGAAATGTGACTGCATGTTGTTGAACGTAGCCAGGAAAATGAAATGTATGCAAAACTTAGAGCTAGATTCAAAACAATGGATTCTACCACTGATTTAATGAGAGAAATATAAGCAATAGTCTGTCCCTCGTGCATGTATCAACTAGTGTTTGGATAGATGCAACTGAAGGCGGGAATGTTTTCATTTCATTATATATGGCGCGAGTGTGAACAGGTCATCTGATAAAAACATAGTTTCTAAGTGTAGACAGGATGTGTACAACCTTGACCTTAAATAAACCAACAGGAGCATCGTAAAAGCAGGCTTGGGTTACAGTTGGAGACCAAAGATGCTCCTCATGTGTAGTTGTCTATGGTGCTGATAAAAATCCATAAAAAGTAAGCATGAATATAAATCTACTCAACCTCAAAGTAATTTTGTGCGGCCACCAAAATCACAAAATGAAAAAACAAATAAAAATACAGGAAATGATTCTAAAAACACACAAAACAGCAACCAGAAACTACAAAAACAAATATGCACAAAATGACTCCAAAAACACAAAAACCTAAAAAATAAAAAAGTGACTCTGAAAACACACAAAAAACTAAAATTTACATAAAATGATTCCAAAACACAAAAAATAACAAATATACACAAAATTACTCCAAAAACACAGAACAAAATCCAAAAACATATTATAGGCACACAAAACAACAACAAATGCATAAAATGACTTCAAAAAACAACAACAAAAACTCACAATGACAAAATACAAAAATGATGTATATTTAAAACCAAAGCAGACTAAAAACCTTTGTTCTCAATGCTGACAAGATGAATGTTGATAATGTGGCCCTCGGATCTTACAATCACATTTTTGTGGCCCCTGCTCTGATACAAGTTATCCATCTGACATGGTGAATCCTGGAAAGGATGCCAGTCTTTCTCTATGTTTGGTCTGTGACAGACAACATTCATAAACACATTCACTCCTACAGAAGCAACACGTATGTATTTAAAGTTGAAGGACTGGAGAACATGCAAACTCCAGTGAAGTCGTATGTCCACAGTAGAAGTTAATGCTTGGCTTTTGTGCTGTGAAATTAAAATGATTTCTAACGCTACAGATCTAACAAACCATGTAAGCTCATAAACAAATTGAGATGAGTTGGTGGAGCCACAAACAAATGTCCTCCCCTGTGCTGACCCAGCGTGCACGCCCTCCACCGATGGTGTTTCCATGGTTATAGATCCAAGTGGTATCTATCTACTGTCTACCAGCCCAGTGCCTACTCTACTCTGTTATGGGTTAAAAATGACCACAGCAGTTCTTTTGTTCCTCGTCGTCTTACTAAATTCCTCCCTGGCTTTATTTTTCCTGTTTATCTGCTCTGTGCAACTGAATCCCACCAACACACCCACACAGGTTTCTGCTTTTATCATTAATCCATTTTCTATCTGAGAATGTGGAGGATTTTTTTTTTAGTTTTATACATATATATATATATATATATATATATATATATATATATATATATATATATATATATATATATATATATATATATATATATATATATATAAATAAGAGCTTGTATCCTGTTTACATAACCATTGCTCTGTTTCATTTCTCTTCTCTTGCCTCACTTCCTCTTGGCCCTCTTGTTTTCTCCTGTCTGTCTCATGTTGTGTAGCTTCGTGTGCGAGTGAATGGATTTCCAGTCAACACTAGCAGACACAAAGCACAGGGCTGAGTCAAACTGAGCGTTCTTGTCTCTTGGGCAACAGCAGAGAATGTCATTCTACGGTTGCACGCGTGGCTCTTCTGGTGTTAGCTCATGCCTCATCACACCATTGGTCCCCTAGAGGCTGCTGGGAAACATTCTGTTTAACTCACAGCTGACTCTCAGTACAACACAGAGGTCAGATCTGTTGTTCTTTCTGCACTTTGCTGAGGTCTTTAAAAAGCTATCATTTACATTACTAGTAGTAGTAAGTGGACTTGAAATATGTTTACTAATGAGAACTCAAAGCGTGTCTACTAGTAGGCAATTTTTGTATTACTAGAAAGGTCTACTCATATCTTGTAAAACAATATTTTAGTTTCAAAATCACTTTAGTAGTACTACTATACCACTTTAAGTCTACAAGTAGTCCTAGTAAAGCAAAAAGATTGACTAGTAGTGCTAGTAGACCTAATGCAAATGAAGTAGTAGGGATTATGAGAAAATCCAGCTCCCTGATTGGTTTTAATCATTTTGAATGCCAGTGACGAGCTTGAATTTTTTTATTAGCATATAAGGTTTACGGGTTTTACTAGTGTCTAGGGCTGGGCCATATGGTCCAAAACTCATATCTCTATATTTTTACTCAAAATGGTGATATATACGGTATAAATCTCGATAATTTTAACTTGATGAAGTCTGACCAAAAGTACAATTCTGAGTTACATTTGCTGAGGCAAAATTTCACACAGGCACATTTCTTAAACAGCTGCACGAAATATTCCACTTTTGGCTTTTTCTCCTCACAGGGACAGCATGTGTGAGTGAGTTCTGTATTGTGGCTTGTTAAGGGGAAGGTCTGGGTTAGTACGCACTCAGTGATCCATCTTACTGTGTTTTTCATGCTGTTCTGGGAAGTAGCAAAAGCTCATAGAATTAGCATTTTAAAACAAAATAAGCTATAAAAATACAAAAAAATGTGTTATTTGATATTGTAATTTTCTATATCGCCAAAACAGAGAACTCAATGTATCTAGAATCTTGATATATTGCCCAAGCCTACGAATGACACTTTTTTTTTCTTCACTAGTAAAGTGTACCCGTGCACTAGTCCATGTGCTCCAAATTTGAGCATTAATTAAGCTTAAATATGGTTGATGTCACTGATATTCAATTCATGTTAAAACGGCTTGCCATATAAAATAGTTTCATGTTTTCTGCCAGTCTCCTAAAATGTATTCCCAAAAGGCTGTACAGAGAGCATCTGCTTATGTTATTATAATAACTGAAGGGGAAAACATGACTTGGGTGTTAAAGTCCTGTGGGGTGATTTCTAGCACAAAGTGCAACTGTTGAGCTTTTTTATTTGGTGTAAGAATAATCCGCTCTTTATTCAGTGAGAAGTTACAATACATTCTTGGGATCAATAAATTATTCAACGATCTACATCATAAGCATAAATGTACCACCCAGGGTTAGAGATGCACGATATTGTATTTTTGGCCAATGTGACAATATTTTTACAACTCATTTGGTTGATAACTGATGCCGATACTGATATTGTTCCCCCCACACCTACTTGAAGTGATTATCTACGGCAGTTTCTGTTGTGGAAGAGAGTAGTATCGGCCCAAGAAAATTGGCAGTCTGTATTGGTCATCTGCTAAGGCTGATGGGAAAAAAATCTGTATCGGCCCTAAACAATCTATATCGGTCGATCCCTACTTTCAGATTGAGTGCCTCGTGCTCTCCTGCATTCTGCTGCCCTAACACGAGATGGCGCTGGTTAGTTCCGCCTCTCCACGGGCGATGATGCATCTACGTGTATGTGTCGATCAAAAAAGTTGACATCAGTCAAATATATCTGCATAATGGCAGACATACGATACTTAATTTTAAAACCAATATCGGCCAATATCTATAATGGGCTGATATTATCGTGCATCACGACCCTGGAAGTAAAAGTTTGTTTTATCAGCAAGTTGAGACTGAATCCGGTAATCTATTTGAAGCTACTTAATCATTCTATTGGGTAGTGCTTTTAAAACACCTGCTACATGTCCTTTGCTCCCTTTATAAAGCTTCATTCAACCTCAACCTCTGAGATTCGATTTACACATAATCTGTCCCCCACAACACTTTACTTGTGATTAAATGCTGCCTGTCAAATTAACTTGTGTCTCACCTCCCTCCTCCTTGTATCTTTGACCCACTCTGTTCCCCCCTTGCTCCTCCTCTTTCCACTCTTCTCCTGTTCGCCTCCTCTTCCTCCTCTTTCCCCTTCTCTCTTGCTCCTTCCACACAGATGCTCCCAGCCGCCCAGCTTGACAGGAGCGATGGGATGTGTCCACTAGGTATTACACCTATCCCAACATCTTACACTGCAAGCAGGGATAGTGACTGGGTGGGAAAGATTATTTAGGAGGAGCATAAACACTTTAAAGTGTCAGATAAAGGCACTGGCAGTGAGTTTCTTTTGGAAGACGTCTGCTGACATTTGATAAGTCTCTTCCAGGAAATGATACACGGATGTAGCCTTTTAGGGTTGAACATATTGAGGTATTAATCTTATTGTGGAGTGTCCTTGTGTAGCTCCTTTTAGTGGGCCCATACTTGGTTCTAATTCCAACAGCAAAAGTGAAGAAAGATTTGAATTTAGACGATGGAAATGGATTGAAAACAAACCTCAGGCTTTAGACATCGAAGCCTTGGAAAGCAATTTTTTACTGTTTCATAAAACAATAGTTACCGTACCTTCAAACGGAGATTATGTTTAATTGATACACTTACAGAAAGTAGGAGTCTGTAGGATGACTGTCAGTTATACAAACATAATAATAATCATTAGTGTTGGATCCCAGTTGAAACATGTTTTAAAGCTACTAAGTGACATTTTTTTTAAACTGTATTTCATCAAAAAGTTGTTCTGATCAACTGCTGATTAGGGCTGGGCGATATGGCCTTTTATAAATACCGCGATATTTTTAGGCCATGTCACGATACACGATATATATCTCGATATTTTGCATTACCCTTGAATTAACACTTTGATGCACAAAATCACACCAGTATGATGATTCTATATGTCTACATTAAAACATTCTTGATCATACTGCATTAATATATGCCAATTTTAAACTTTCATGCAAAAAAGGGGATATCACAACTAAGTCAAAGTTGACATAACTGTATTTATTAAACAGTGAGTGGCTCAAACATAAAATTGTCAACAGAAAGTGCACGTTCTGTGCAAAATTGTCACAGAGACATTTCAAAACAAGACATTAGTGCAGGATGCAACTCACATGGCATTTCAAAACACAAAATTAAAGTGCACTTTTTGTACATAATACCACTACAATATTTTAAAACAAATAGTGCCCTTTTGTGCATGTTGTCATTAAGATGACATTTAAAAAAAAAAAAAAAAAAAAAAAAAAAAATCAAAAAAAAAAAGTCCGCGAGTTTAACGGTATGGTCATTTTCAACACCGCACAGACTACAAGCTGCGATATATCGAGTATATTCGATATATCGCCCAGCCCTACTGCTGATGCTGAAAACTCTGCCAAAAGTGACATTTCTCATGTTTTCACGGATTTAAAACAAAAACAAAACAATGTTCACGAGGTGTCAGTGAACCACATCAGACCTTGTTAACCTCACTCCTCAATGCATTTTAGCTGGAAGATGATTGCACTTTATTTTCATAAAACATACTGGAAACTTTTATTGACGTTTGTGGTTACTATTTAAAAAATTATTTAAAAACGGAATTAGAATCAGAAAAGCAAAAGTTAATTTTTTTTGAAAAATTTAATTTGACACTTTGATAAACTTACCACATGTTTTTTTATATTGGTACTGGAATTACAGTTAGTTACGACTTACTTGTTCATGCAAGTTTCACAAAAAAAATGTATGAATTGTATTTCATACAATTTTGTACTTGTAATGGTGAAATTTGAAGTTATTGATATCGCAATTTATATCACTGTTGAGTGTATTGTGACATGCAAATCGTGAACCGTATCGTCAGATGCATGGCAATGCACACCCCTACTATTGAGTCAGTAACAAACTTCCAAGCAGCAATTTCTACCTCTGACATTTCTTTTACTGAATCCCTGTAACTTTTAGATGACACACAAGTAATTTTGTTTTTATGTGCTTAAAACAAAGGTGGGAAGAAGAAACCATTGCTAGCAGGTGATAGAAGACAGTTTTCTGCCTTAGGCATTACTATGTAACAAGTGAAGATAAAGCACATAAACAAAACAATGGCTGGGTTATACATTGTCAGCATGGTCTCTTAAACATATTAAAGTTGATTCAGCATTTAGGATGTGGTGGTGTTTTTAAAACAAAGCGATACGGAAAAAAAAAAAGCCTTCAACAACACTGAGGATTATGGAAGCAGGGGTCAGTTAAGGAAACTGCTTACTGTGCAGCAGATTGTAAACATATTAAACTGCCAGTCAGAGTTCCTCAGTTTAAATGGATCAACCAGTTGGATTCCAAAAACTTTTGTGTAGAGGTGGAACATTGGTTTGAATGTCTCACATGTTTTGTATTTAGAGTGCATGTTTTTATTATACTCTCTACACGTGAAATATGCAAAGCTTACAACATTTTAGATTCATTGTAGATGTTTGGGAAAATATCTGAATTAAGTTAATGCAAAAATGTCATTTTGAAACATGAGCTTTTCACTTATCAAGCCAATGAATCATTGTTCAAGACAAATTGCCAACCTCTCAAAGCTGTTGAGGTGTATTTTTGGATTTTTGTGCGATTCCCATCGCACAACACTCTGACAGTATCTGATGTTAATCACGTTTGTTTGATTATTAATAATAATGCATTGAATTTTATAAAGTGCTTTTTCATAGACACTCAAAGCACTTTACAGATTATAGGCATTATTATTTCATTCCACACTTAGTGGTGGTAAGCTACTATTGTAGCCACAGCTGCCCTGGGGCAGACTGACGGAAGCGAGGCTGCCATAGTGCGTCATCGGCCCCTCCGACCACCACCAACACTCGCACACTACATTCATACTAGGCCATGTGGGTGAAGTGTCTTGCCCAAGGACACAATGACAGATACTACTGGAGCGACTGTCCCCCACTGTGGCACCTGGAATTCTCAATGGTCTCCCATCCAACTACTAACCAGGCCCAGACCTGCTTATCTTCAGAGATCTAACGAGATCAGGCAATGTTAGTTGATTAGATAACATTTCTGTTGCCCTGAGAAGGTGGAAAAAAAAGTCAAAGATCCGTACGTATAAATCATCAAAAGGAAATTATGGGATGCCACATGTTGATGTTGATCACACCCAGACTATTGATGTTGGCATCATCCAAACACAACAGTGAGGCTTACACCAGTTAGATGATTAATCGTGACGTGACACTTTCTATCCATCCATCTATCACGGGATGACATACCTTTAATTCTCTGAATTCTCTCTCGCTTCTTCCTTGTCTCTTGATTTTTTTCACATAGATGTTTGTTGTGTAGTTTACAAACGACTTCAACCAAACCTTGGTAGTTCGCAAACAACCATTTGTTGAACATTTCCATTCAGTTTTATTAGCTTCTTGATTTATTTATTTTTAGATAACCACAGCAATTATTGACAGCACATGTAACTAACTATTTGATTAAATAAGGAGATTGGAAATGCCAAAATATTTTAATGTGAGGAAGAAAAACTCAAAACTTTTTAACTAGTAAGTCATTCATATGTTCGTATTATTTGTTTTACTTAAAGCTGCTGCTTTTTTTTATTAATCAGATATAGTGTAGGCCTCAAAGATAATTTGCTCAAAAAAAGATGTAAAAGTGTTTACTGTTTACAGTGGAGATCAAAACAAACTTTATCTGATTTTTAAAAATTAGCATTTCCAGCCACTTTAGTAAATATTCTATATTCTTAATATTTGATCCTAACAATGATTGCATTTTTTTTCTGCTGGACTGGAGAAAGACAAAATGAAAAACACAGATGTTTTTCCATCAACATTTTCTACCCCGCTGCTCGTGCTTACTGTTACAGGAGTCTTAAGACAGAGATTACACTCAGAAAATAATGATTTTTCATGTTAATCGCACATATTTCTTCACAGGTGGCCTGGCAGTGCTGGACAATGTGATCAGACTGAAGGATTCATCAGTCGTCTTTACCCCAGAGAGAGATAAAGGAGGAACAGACAAAGACAGAGAGGATATCGCAGCCGTAAAGATGGGCGTTGGAAAGAACACCACCTCCAAAACGATGGAAAGCAGCAACGAAGGAGGGAAATATGAAGAGGAGAACAAGCACGGTGCAGAATTCTACCCGATCCCGGTATGAAACTGTTTAATTTACCAGTGACGACAGAATAATCTCTCACAAAGATCAATAACGTGATAGCTGTTGCAGAAATCCTTTGGTTCAATTCCCAGTGTAGATCTGGGACCTTTCCCACTTGATAATTCCACTAACTTTTTTCAGGAAATTAACTTTAATCTTCTGACATGTTTTGACTGTCAACTGCCAGTCTTCTTCAGAGGCCTCTGTCAGTCGCTTTGATGTGTCCTTGATTCCAGCAAGTTCTTTTTCAATATTATGTTATGGTTTAATTCATTCAGACAACTTTTTTATTTCAAGAAATTTACTTTGGCAATTGCAAGTCACTAATCATGCCAGCAGATCAGTCTTCTCCAGAGGCATCTGCTGGTTGCTTTGATGTGTCCATGACTTTTAAATCCAGCAAATTATTTTTCAATAATGTGTTCAAATTTGATCTGAAAAAATGGAACCATAACATATTATTCAAAACGACAAAAATAACTGGAATTATTACGCCAAAAAAAACCACTCATTATTTATTTGTTTCCAAAACCAAAATGAAAAAACAGAAAATTCCTTGTTTTTCAAATTCAAGCTCTTTTGCTTCCGTACAGAAAACGAAAAACGAACTCTTTATCCATTTTCTCCATTACCGATTGGCCAAAGTACGTGACCCGGAGGTGTACGCTCATCCGACGCTAACAGCAGTTCGGCATGACAAGATTGCTGCTTCCTTTTTGCTTTAGCTGGTGTTGGGCACAGAACCTCCTCACCGACATTTCGGAGGATTTAGAGACTCCTAAGTGTTGCAAAGCTAAAGATATTGCGGAATGTTTAACGCTTCACTTCCGGGTCACGTACTTTGGCCAATTGGTAATGGATAAAAAGAATAAAGGTGTTCGTTTTCCGTTTTTCAAATTCAAGCTCTTTTGCTTCAGTACAGAATACGAAAAACTAGGCGTTTTCCGTTTATTCATTTTGGTTTTGGAAACAAATATCAAATGAGTAGAGATGTAACGATTAATCGTAAGGCAGTTAAAAATCGATTCGTAAGTATCACGGTTGATATCAATTTTCTGAAAATTGAATCGCAGTACTTTTTTTAACCAGCTATCCACAAGTGTAGGCGGCGGGCGGAGTCTGCTAATACTTTCTTTCTAGCCGCCTTCTACTCTTAAATATGTTTATAAATGATTCATCACCCCTTAAGCACCAAAAGTATATCTGTAATATTACTTGAATCTCTGTAAAAGTCACGTTTTTCTATTAGCTGTGTCTGCTAGCATAGCTTCTCTTCTTCACTGCAAGATATCTGCATGCCAACCGACCACTGTGTTCCCAGCGCCCTCTGCTGGTCCAAACAAATATGACGTAAATCACTGCAATCACGGTTTTTTTTTTTTTTTAAGTCCAATTGTTAAGGCACAAAATACATTTTCAGTTGCACTTTTAAAAGAAAAAGAACTATTATGCAGTTTTGCATTGTTTATTATAGAACCAGAATTTAAATTAATAGGCTTCATTTTCATTTGTATTATTCCTTTATTTATTTCATTCAAGATTTATTTTTAGTTAAATTGCATTGTTTTGAATAGTTTATCAAGGAATTCTTTTGACAATAAAAAATAAAAGGAAAATAGTACAGTATTTTCTAGTTTTTTTCCAAAAAAAAAAAAAATTGTCTACAGTCCCATTTTGTAAAATAAATCGTGAGAGAATCGTATCGTGAATCGAATCGAATCGGGAGTTGAGTGAATCGTTACATCCCTACAAATGAGTGGTTGTTTTTTTTTTTTTGTTTTTCATGTTTTTGTAACATAATGAAAAACGAATGAACAAATGCTACACTGATTGTTATTGTAAGTATGATTAAATTATGTATTTAATATATTAATTCAACAACACTTGCTAAGTCATGTCTGTGATTTCTCTTTGCTGTGTGAAGCTTTTGTTGCCTGTGAGCGAATTGTTTTGGTTCTCAATGCACAGCTTTTAGTTAAGTGTCACCATTTTAAACTGTGTTGTTTTCAGGGGAAAAAGCTTTAATAAAATAGCAAATGGTTGAGGGATTTGCATAGTGGTTTGTATGGCATCAGGTTGCATGTGCTTTAGGCAAAGAAATGTCACTGTTTTGAACATTTTTCAAACTCCTTATATCCCCATGCAAACTCAATTCTGTTATGGTAAAATTAAAGAGTATTTCTTAATTTTTGTGCCATATTCTTGTGTCCTAATTCTTTAAAATAAATGTTCTTCTGATGCAATGATTTTTATATTTGTTACTAGTGAAAAACTAATAAACAATAAATAAATTATAAGACACAGGCAAGCTACAATGCCCTCATGTAAAGGATTTTCAATATTCACGAGTGGTGAAATGACCCTAAAGTTGGAGACCAAGTTTATATTATAAATTAAATCAGAGATCAGATAAGTATTTTTTTGGATTTCAAGAAACTGTCACCCAAAAACCAATGCATGTTCCAACCCCAAACCACAACAAACTTTTTTCCAAATTTGAGGGGCTGGCATGTCCACCAGATAGGATGTATATTCTCAGAGTAGGTGGAGCTGTATTACTGTACCAAATTTCCTATGTGGTGTAGTTCCTGGGATATTGGAAGCTGAAAATGGAAGAAAAATTAGGTCTAGCAAAAAGTGCACAAAAGCTGACATATACCCCCCCTTGCAAAATTGTCCGTATCTCAAAAAGTATTCATCCGATCAAACTAAAAATTGGTAAGAATGTGTTTACATAGAATGACCCTTCTAAATTTTTTTTTTTAACTTGAGCAACACTACAGATTGATTGATTGATTGATTGACACTTAAACATTGTACGTCATCTGTCCATAACAGATCACAGCAGCTAAACAAGAACGTGTCAAGGCTGAGAGCTTCCTCTGCAGAGCGTGTTGTGTCCTCATATTACCGTCTGATTGAGACTGTCCTTTGTATTGCAGTAATATAAAAACCACCACTCCCTACTGCAGGGATGTTGAGTTGAACTAATTTTGGTTCAGGGTCCAAATACAGACTAGGTTGGTCTCACCTGTGACACAGATTATAACAAGGAAAACAAGCTATTTAAACAATACTCATCTGTAGTTTGTACTTCCACGTATTAATGATATGTAAAGGATTTAAGGCACCAACAATATACAAGCATTAAGTGACAGTTATCAGCCTCTGCAGGATCGTCACTTGTGAAATTCATTTATTTTGTGACCAATTTTTATTTAATCGAAGGACATTTTGTGGAATGATTTGAGGAAAATTGTAGAATTTTTGAAAAATGTAATAAGTTCTTTTACTAATTTGAAAAAAAAAAACGACGTATATTGTGGAGTTCCATTGAATTTGTATATTTGGAGGAGCTGAGATATCTACAACTGAAATGTTTTGCAATTTTTCCACATTTTTAAATTCTCCTGCGGGCCACATTGGATGCTCTAAAAACGTGGTTCCCAAACCTTTTTTGTCTTTGTCTGACTACAACATTTGCATCGACAACTATTTGAAAACAACTATAGAGCATAATGATGGATTTAACACATTTTAAAGAATCTCATTTTGTAAATAAGTGGAAAGAAACAGTATTTAATGCAGAGGTTTCCAACCTTTTTTGGATCATGACCCCATTTTGAAATCAAGAATTTCTGGCAATCCCAAAGATACTTTTTTTTTTTTTCAAGAATTAGTTTTTGTCCACTCAGATTTATATATATATATATATATATATATATATATTTTACTGCATTTTAGTTTAACTAGGTTTATATTTCACTAAGCGAAAGTATATAAATACAGTTGTTTAAGATTGGATGATGTTTTGATTTAAAAACATCACTGACTTAGTGGCTCCTGAACAGATTTATTTTTATAGTTTATCATTTCATCTCACGCCTAGGCTGCTCTAAAGGGCCGGATTTGAGTTTGACACGTGTGTCCTATTGGCTGTGTATTTGTGTAGGTGATAGTGAATGGAGTTGGTGCCACCAATGGCGACCAGGATACTGAGAACACAGAGCTGATGGCCATCTACGCAAAGGAAAATCACGAAACAGAGAAAGTGAGTTGAGAAGTGAAAAATGAAATCTGTTTTACCAGCTTTTATAAAAGTGCTGAGTGGCAGCTTGTCACATGACTTAAAAAGCTGACCAGTACTCTTTCAGACTTATATTTGTCATCTTTTTATGAACAGCAGAATCACAGTTTAGGGGTGTCCCAATCCATCATTAATATCGGAAATCTCTTCCATATCAGAGAAAAATAATTAAATTGGTCTGCATCTAAAATCTGTGATACAAGCAGTTCATTCCAGCATCTTTTCAGCAGCTGACAGAACTAAATACTGACATTAGAAAAAATAACTACAGTGAATTTGAAAGGTTTGCTCTTGAAAAGGACAAGTTTACATGAAGAGGGAAAGACGATGAAGCAAAATGGAAAAGTGTAAAATGATGCAGAGATAGTTGTACTCTGAAATAGAATTCAGTAAATTATGAAAAGGAAACAATGGAAGGTCCCAGTTATTAGATTTCATAGAAGCCCTTTTGTTTTGAACACAGGAATGTTACCATTAAAAAACGGAAGACAGAGTGACTCAAACTGTCTTCACTACCTTTCCAGGTCATTGTGTTTTTCTTTTCTTTTTTTTTTTTTTTTGGTGCTGTGTAAATAAGATTGTATCGTAATTCCTTCACAAACTTTCCAACATTCATCGTTCATTAAATCTTACCCACATCCAATTTTCTCACATTGACCTCTGAGGTGTGATTCTACAGTCAGTTTCCTGTTCTCATTAAAAAAAAAAACTCCCAGAATGCTTTTCTTCAACATTCATTTGTTTGTTATTTGTAGAGCTCCATGTCTGAGACGTTTGACAGCAAAGACAACATGGATGCGAGGAGGATGGATATGATCTATACCATTGAAGACACCCCGCCCTGGTACCTGTGTGTGTTCCTGGGATTACAGGTAAATCCTCTGCTGAGATTACTTTAGATTAGGGGAAAAACCGCAGCCTTGCAGATTCACTTGATGACTAGGCGGCATTTGAATGATTGTTTTTCCGAATCCTCTCCGTGCAGCTTCTTGCAGATTTGTTTTTCCTCCAAAACTTAACCTACACACACACACACACACACACACACACACACACACACACACAGTGTGTGACCCACAGCTGTCGACATAACAGTGGTTGAGTGGAAAATTGCCTGCTCTCTGTTACCTCAATGTGATTGTAAACCATCTATTAAATCACTCTCATTGCACAGATGAGGTCAAGGTGATGATTCATCATATAAAAGGAATTAATTATGATCCAAATACCAGAGGTGAAGGTAACGGATTATAAGTACTCTCGTTACTGTAAATGAGTTGCGTTTATTCAATTCATCTTTATTTGTATAGCGTAAATTACAACAGTCATCTCAATGCGCTTATCAAAATATAAAATTCATAATAAGAAAGAAAAAACCCAACAAGAACCACATGAACAAGCATTTAGCCAGAGTGGGAAGAAACAACTCCCTTTTAACAGGAAGAAATCTCCGGCAGAACCAGGTTCAGAGGTGGCAGCCATCTGCGTCAGCTGGTTGGGGTTAGTGGACAGAAGGACCAACAGAGCAGGATAGAGAGATAGAACATCAGAGTGTCCCAGACTAGTTGAACTGCCATCATCAGCTTCACCACAGCTGAAACAGAGAAGAGAGAGAAGGGCGAGGAGAAGGCACTGACTTATTGTAAAGGTGATGAATCTCTTCCCGTTTATTGGTAAATTAACGGTGACTCCAAGGTCTGTAAATGCGACCGTTTACAGACGAGCCCATGTCCGCTCTAGCGATTAGATTATGTTATGATTACACTATGTGAAGATGGTGGATTGTGTTTGAATATAATGTTGATGTTCTACTATATAATCTTAGTTTTTAGTTCCTATTTTTAGGTTTAGGGCTTTGTTTCTAGTGGTTAGGTTAACACTATTATATGGTTTATGGTTACTTGTACTTTCCCCGTATATTTCTAAATCGGTAATTTCACTTCCGTACTTAAGTGTGTTTTAAAAGTGCAGTAATTTTTTACATTTCTACACCCAATCGTTTCTTAGTATTATTTATTTTATTGTTTTAAAATGATCAACAGACATTGTGAAACTACAAAAATCGAATAACCAGACAACAATCAAATGCATCACATCATAGCCGACCAATCAGATTAAACGTAATGCACCGCGTCAAACAGCATTGAATGCTAGTTATTTTCTCAGTTTTTAGACCCCCAACCTAAACTGATCCCGGTCTATACTGGTCTTAGTGTTAAAGTGTCCTTGGGCAAGACACTGAACCTCGAGTTGCTCCCAGTGGTTGACTATATCCTTGCATGGCAGCTCTGTCACATTGGTGTGTGAATGTGAGTGTTAATGAGTTGATATATAAAGCAGTTTGTGACCTCTGTCTGTAAAAGATGCTATTTAAATAAATATTACTTACTTACTTACCCACATGGCACATTTGGCATTGCACTGTTTTAGAGTTAATAAATGTAGCTATACTAAGAGCCTGAGAATTTTTGATTTTATAGAAATTCCTTTGTGGAAAATAATTTAAGTTCTAATTGTGCAAGATTTGGTCTCTTCTTTTTTAAGTTTATACATGAGATGTTTACTGTAAGCAAAGGAACCGTGGCAAGATTTATTACCAATAATAAACATGAGCGGGTGAAAGTAACGAGTAACTTTTACTTTGAGTACTATTTAATTGAGTTACTTGTACTTGATTACTTTATGTATAACTTACTTGTACTTGAGTACAATTTCAGTCAAGTAACAGTACTTTTACTTGAGTATAATATATCAGTACTCTTTACACCTCTGCTCACCACTGGGGTTATGTTCTACCTCATGTTTTATGAAATCTGTTTTTAGATTGGTTGCTCCCTAAGTGCTGTTTTTTATTATTATTATTGAAAGATTTCCATTAAACATGAACTAATCCAGGCCGTCTGGAATTATTTGTATTTATCTTAGATATTTAGTAATCATATTGCAGTGATTGTACAGTGATGGAAACTTGGTTAAAAAAATATGTGAAATCTGTAAACTGGGTCTAAAGCTGGCAGCTTGTTTGTATTTGTGTGTATTCAGCCAAACTGACCATGTTGCCTGTGACTGTGACCTTGGCATCTTGTCGTTTCAGCACTATCTGACATGCTTCAGTGGAACCATCGCAGTGCCGTTCCTGCTCTCCGAGGCCATGTGTGTTGGCTTCGATCAGTGGGTCACCAGTCAGCTCATTGGGACCATCTTTTTCTGTGTTGGCATCACCACTCTGCTGCAGACGACACTGGGCTGCAGGTAAAACACGTTTGACTTTTGACACAAATAAAAGAAAATTAACAAGAGTTCTCGGTTTTCTGTAGTTATCTATCATGGTGCCATGATAATTCACACTTTAAAGGCTTGGAAGAAATTTCTATCACCATTAATAACCATACAGTAGGTCCAAATGTAATAGGCACCCCATATTTTTATTGAGGAATCAACCCAACATAGCTCAGTCAAATTTCAGATATGAGTTGTTGAAATTTTGCCAATAATGACAAAAAAAGGATTTTTCTATTTTGAAACTGATCCAGAATCAGTGTATTGATCCAACTCCCCTCGAAAATGTAATGGAAATTTCCCATAGCTTAAGGCGGTGGTTCCCAACCCTTTTTTTTTTGTTTGTGACCCCATTTTGATATCAAGAATTTATGGTGACCCTAAAGTAGTCAGCATTAGTGACGAGTTGTGCCAACTCAGATATTTTCATGCTGTATTTTATTTGAACTCAATTTATATTTGAGAAAGTAAAAGTATAGAATAAAGATTGTTTTACGTTTGAAAAAGAATAATTATTTTGAAAAAATGTTTTTTTAATCAGAAATTTTTACATTTTTTTTTTTATCAGTTACTAGACATTTCAGGTGACCCCATTTAAACTCCAGGCAACCCCATGGTTGAAAAACACTGATTTAAGATCTATCTCTGGTTAAAATGTTGTCAAAATTGGACGTAATCTTGCAAACAAACAAATAAATGCTGGTTAAAAAAAAAAAAAAAAATCTGACCTTCTTACTTAGGTTGACTGAAATTTGTAAGAAATGTTTATGTACTTGGAAAAATGTCTCTTACGGTTATATTTATAATCCCACTCTTGCTCTCCATCTTTTCTCACCGAGTACCTACTTAAGGACAAGAGCCATTGACACTAAGTTTCCCCTTAGCCCTCTCTTAATGTCTCTCTGAAGTACCTTTTATGTGTTGGATAGTCTTTGAGGAAGTCTCTCTTCCTGAGCTACAGATTATTTGCAGAACACGAGTTAACACATTTTTTATGAACAATTTTTCTCAAAAGTTGACCCTGATGTAGGTGTTGGTTGCTAATCTTGAATTTGAAAAGGGTAATCACATTTGGGATTTCACTATAATCTACTGATGGGAATTATAATCCCAACTCTCGCCTGTTAATAGTGGAGGGAAGCACATTTTACAGATATAAAATCACACACATGAAGAATAGCACACCTGCTAATAATCATAATAATAATAATAATAATAATAATGTTAGACACCTGCAGTGCCTGGGGATCCCCTATTCATTTTAAATTATTTTAAAGCCTCAACCATTTGTAGACACATGGGAACATTAAACAAAACAAGTTTCTGGGGTCGCCAGAAATGTGACATAAAATGGGGTCATGACTTGAAAAAGGTTGGGAACCAGTGACTGAGGCTTGCAATCTGCTTGTTCAACAAAAAAAAATAAAAAATCTAAACGTAATATGTGCATGTCAACATGTTTAGGTCAGTTGTTCACACATTCCCAAATAGCACCAAAGGAAAAGGGGAAATAACCAACTTGGTTCAAATTGCTTTCACAACACAAAGCATTTTCCTATTTCCTGGTTTTGTGTGTTATTGGAAGTCAAGCTTAGTCACCTTGAACATCTGTTTTTTTTTTTCCTTTTCTTCTTCCTTTTAAAAAGAAAAGGTCAACATAACTTTTTTCCCCCAGTTTCTTATTTATTAAACTAGTACAGTGCCCCTCGGAAGTATGTATTTATATAGTGGGAGCGTAAGTAAAGTTGTCAATTATGGCCAAATGAGTATGTGTTTGAAGGTTGGATGTACAGAGGTGTACATACTCTGTAGTGTTATAAAGGGGTCTATCTGAAGGTGCAAAGTAAAATAGCGTGTGCAATTTCCCTGGTTTAATTCTATGGGACATGCGCATGATAAATTCCTAAATAAAGTTTGCACCAATGTTTGCTGTAAGGCAAGGCAAATTAATTTGTATAGCACATTTCATACTCAAGGCAACTCAATGTGCTTTACATGATAAAACATTCAATTGTTTAAAATCAATAAGAACATTTAAAATCATCAGTAAAATCAATTAAAATCATCAGTAAAATCAATTAAAATCATCAGTAAAATCAATTAAAATCATCAGTAAAATCATCATGACATCAACAACATGACTAAAAATCTCTCTCTCAATCATATGCAGTAGAGAAAAAAAGTGTCTTTAACTTTGATTTAAAAATGTTCACATGTGATGCTGACTTCAGCTCTGCTGGCAGTTTGTTCCACTTCTTTGCAGCATAACAACTAAAAGCAGCATCACCATGTTTACTGTGAGCTCTGGGCTCCACTATCTGACCTGTGTCCATAGATCTGAGAGACCTGCTGGGTTCATACCTGACTAACATGTCACTGATGTATTCTGGACCAAACCCATTCAAGCAAATGGATAATAAATGTCATCCCCTGTCCTTAGACCCTCATTCGGCAAAGAAAAACTCATAAAACCCATTGGGAAAATGAATTACAGACAAACTTGTCATGTACATCCAATGTGCGCATTAGGTTATTAACACGTGGTGAAAATATCAGCGTTTGTAATGCTGTTTGCGGAGAAATGTGCATGTTTACACCGACTTTGCGGGCATGTGTTTACAGTTCAGTGCCAGAGAATATCCGTATGCCCCTCCCCCCTCTTATGTCCTGTCTAACCCACATTAAAATAAAAACATTTAAATAAGCGTTTTGCAACGTAATCACCAAATAAGTCCAAAATAATGAACGCACACAATCGGGCTATGCGCAAGCTGTTCAAAAAGTTTCAGGTCGATCAGACACTGGATCAGGGAGATATGCGCTCCACACACACACACACACACACACACACACACACACCTTGTATTATAGATAGATGTTTTCTTATCTAGGCATCCTGTTGGAACACATTATTTAATTACTGAAGTTCTGCACCAGAGCCAAATAATGTCTCTCTGTATAAATAAAGCCACTGTAGTTCTTTAGATTCTGACTAAATGGTCTTGAATGAAAATATTTCATATAATATATAAACACTGCCCAAACTAGTTATTTTGTAACTCCCTGAAAAAAGATTATCTATTTATTTTCATGATTTTTGTCACTAATCCTTTCAAATGCAGAGCAAATTCTTGATTAATTTCGTCATTCTTCTCAGACAAAAAGAAGTTAAGATCTGTAATTCTACGTCCTTTTGAGTAAGACAAGTGAATAATGCCACTGAGGTGACTGATGGGAACATTTGTTCATCAATGTGCTTTTTTGTTTCTGGAGTAAATGTGACAAAGAAACAAGTTGAGAAGAGGAGGAAGACAGCTGAGGAGAAGCATGTCCTTCACCTCCCACACAAAATGCCAACAGTCAACCACAGAACGTTGGGAAATTCTGATTAATAACGAAACGATGCACTTTGGATATTAATCTGTTAAGATCCTGAGTTAACCCATATATTGCACGTGTTGAAACTAGTTTATAATTGTCAATGGGAGCAGTGTTGAAATATGAGGAATGAAATGATGTCAAATAAGGTCAATCTTAAAAATTCAAAATAGTATGACGGCTGTTTGTGGAGAGTTTGGAGGCCGCTTCTTTTTATCAATGTGTAACACTCCCAGCTTCCTCTGGCAATAGGATTTATGAAATAAAATCCTGTGTTCATGGCACAAATTGTCTGCAAGTCTGAGCCTGAATGAACACTTGGATAAATGAATAAATACTCTTAAACTCTGGATCACACCTGGGTTTTTTTAACCAACAGAATAGTAACTTTAATATTGTAAAACAATAGATGCGAAAAACTTGTCAGCCACCTGTTGCCCTGGGTCTAATTTCATGCATGGCCCAAAGTAAAAGCACAAAATGATTTCAAAAATGCACGAAATGAGAGAAAAATACATTAAAAAAAAAAAAAAACAGCAAAAATGCACAAAATGACTCCAAAAAAGTTACAAAATTACAGAAACATACATGAAACAAATAAAAATCAGAATGCAAACCTCCGCCAAGCACCAAATCTCCTATTTGCCAGATATGGGCAACTGGTCGCCCGGGGGCCTAATGTTATGTGGCCATTAAACAAATGCCCAAAATGAATCCAAAAATACACAAAATGAATCCAAAAAACATAAAATGACAAGAAAAATGCAAAAAAAAATGTATTCTAGACTTTAAAACTAACAATGAAATGACAGAAAACCACAATGACTCAAATGACTCCAGAAACACGTGAGAGGAAAAAATACACAATTATTGCAAAAACATACAAAAGTAAATTTCCTTTCCAATGCTCAAATTTGTCATTGTTCTAAATTCTGACATCAATGTCCCTTAGCTTAGATGGTCACATTTTTGTGTTTCTGTGATAATAGTTGCCCATCTCTGATGCATGGACACCAAACATATTTTTTCCGAAAAATGGCAATGAAATGCGCAATCCAGATCAGATCCAGATGAAACTTGGTGGGGTAATAAATTTCATAAAGATCAGTCAATAACAAACCGAGATAAGAATTTTTGAGATTTCACTAATAATGAGAGTAGGGAATTTTTTTTAAAATTTATTTATTTTTTAAGTGATCCAGAATTAGTATATTTATCTGGATCTCCTCCAAAATTGTATGGAGTATTTTGTGTCGAAAGATCTTTTGTTTTAATTTTGTCAAAATCCATGAAATATTTTTGACATAATCCTGCCAAGACAAATGAATAAATGGATTTGTAGTTAATAGAATAATCTGTCTAATCTAAGGCCTTGCCCACAAGTAGCATATCAAAGTCAAAAGTCAAAGTCAGCTTTATTGTCAAATCCTTTGCATGCACAAACATACAAGGGAATCGAGAAGACGTTTCTCACTTCCCACGGTGAACAGATAAAGTGCTCAGGCACAACAAAAAAGACATTCCTATACTAAAGGTAGACATACAATTTTTACAACAGATAAAACATTTACTAATACCAAATACTAAAACTAATATATAAATACTAAAACTAATACTAATATATAAATACAGTGTGTAGGTGGGAGTAGCATATCATCGTTAATCCTCACAAAACGTATAAAAGTGCTATTGATAGTAGTTATAAGCATGCCAGACTTGTAGTAGGCAGTATTTGCCAAAAAGAATCATTCTATCCAGTCAGAGAAAGCTTCCCAGCTAAACCGTACCGGGTGTTTAGCACTGTATCAATGCCGCCCACTGCCCGACATAAACAAGGGTGCAAATATGACATTTATTCATTAGATGTCACAGAGTGATATTTGGAAACTGGTTATCTCTGTCCACACTCAAAACCGGAGTTTTCCAAAATCTTCACTTTGGTCTGAGTTTTCCAAAAGACCCGTTTTTAATGACCTTACCCTGGGTTTTCGTGTGGATGACGGCCCAAATCATACAAAAATACATTTGTTTTAGCAGATGCCAGCTATGTGTGGACAGGGCCCAAGTCGATCCACTTTGGGAGACTACGGATTCTTTTGACTCTTTGGTTTTCTCCTCCGCAGGTTACCGTTGTTTCAAGCCAGTGCTTTTGCCTTCCTCGCACCAGCCCGAGCCATCCTGTCTCTGGAAAAATGGAAGTGTAACAACACAGGTATGCACGTCTCCCTACATGTTTGTTTTTACACTTCAGTTTTTTCCGTCAGTCTCTACAAAATTCAAACACACAAAGTAATTGGCCCTATCTTTTACAGTGTGTAAAAGGACACTTCTACTTCTCACCCATTTCACTCCCATTCAGATCAAATGTCAGTATAAAAATGTAGAGGACAGGTTCACTTTAGTTTGGCCCGTTTCCATTAGTGTGCTTTGAATTATGCCAAGTTCTGACACTCGCACACTGATCCTGTTACTGTTTAATAATTTCTTTCTTTGTGACCAGTGCTCCCAGTGGTGAACGGCACGGAGCTCTTTCACACAGAGCACATCTGGCACCCCAGGATACGAGAGGTAAAGGAATAGCAAATGCAAAGATCGCAGCTGGAGAGGAAGGACCAACGTGTCCGATGTTTTTATAAAGCCAGGCTTACTTCAGGGTTCAAAACAGCCTGTTATTAAACCCAACTTCCATAATAACTTAATAGAATAATTGTCCAACCCTTATGGAATAACGGGGATTAACAGACCATTGGTCATTCATCAAATAGATTTAAATGCCTTGTGGGTTTTTCTTTTGTCGTAAATGCATCCAATTTGTGTTGAAGTAGAAAAGGTCGATTTACTGATGTGAGCATAAAGAAAATATATTCCTAATAGACAAAAATGGACGTGATCAAAGATGACGCAAGAGAAAGCTCGTAATATTGAACTTACTTTAATTGGAGAACAATGTTAATAAACTTTGTAGGCACTTGTTTTCCTTGTGGGATCTCCGTTAACCTAAAACTAATTGATCGCATTTGGAGAAAACGATCACGGTATTTTCTATCTGAAAAAATATGAGAAGAGAAAATGTAAGGTAAGCAAATAACTCTTAATTTGTCACCTCAGATATTTAAAGGGATCTTCCACTGTTTAGCGATGATGTCACATGGCCTGTAAGCATCCCACTGTTTTCAATTAGAGTGGAGCATTCAGCCTGATTTTTAGATCATTTAGCAGCTTTTTCAGTCAAAATGACTTTTGGTTACTCTAAAAAATCAGGAAAATTTAAAGATGCCGATGTAAACCTGTTTTGTTTACCAAAACAGAATAAAAATCTGTGGCTGCTGGGGGCGATGGTTCCAACTCTGTGGTTTCGTAGTAGATAATGAAGCAGAGAAAAAGAGTTCTCCTAAGGCATCTTTACCCCCTCTTAAACATGGAACACAGGCTCAAAACCTGTGAAGTAGTCCCATTTTTAAAAGGCAATAAGACGAATATGGTGCGAAATAATGCATTTTGATTTTAGGCCAAACTTGTATAAACAGTGGAGGATCCCTTTAAGTTCGGAACAACCCTGAAAATGCGTCCAAAGATCTTGACAACACTAATTTTTAAATTTGATTGTTTTTTTGTGTGTGAGTTTTCATTTAAAATCTATAAATGTTTTATTTGAGGCTTTTTTGATCTTGTCTCTGTTCAGATCTGCCCTTTTCAATGCACAGTAGAGCTTATGATCTTGTTTCATGCTTTCATCTGTTTCCTTGACTTCAAAGAAGTCGTTTCACAGACAAACACACGTCCCTAATGTTTTTTTGTGCATTGTCGAGCAGATCCAAGGGGCCATCATCGTGTCCTCCATGATTGAGGTGTGCATCGGAGCGCTGGGACTGCCTGGGATTCTGCTCAAGTACATTGGACCTCTGACCATCACCCCCACTGTGGCCCTTATTGGGTTGTCTGGTTTCCAGGCAGCGGGGGAAAGAGCAGGGAAACACTGGGGCATCGCAATGCTGTAAGTGAAAGGAGATGTTTAAATGTTTTACCAGAGGTGGAAGTTTACAAAGTTCACCAGTTGAGAGGACAGAGCAGTGGTTCTCAACCTTTTCAGCCCGCAAACTCCAAAATAAAGAACCAAAGATGGTCCATTGTTCTATGAATCTGTTATAGCCACATTTATATATTCATCTGAATAATATCCACTGTTATCCAGGAGGTTTATTATTATTTGTGCCATAGTATATAGTCATAGAGAAGTGGCAGAAATGGGAGTAATGTATCAAAATGCTTTAAAAGGATTAAGAAAAATGGCAAGAAAATGTGATGAAAATGAGTTTAAATATGGCAAGTTTGGTGTAGTTACAGAAATGGGCTCAAATTGTTGAAAAACTATTCCGTTTCTTGAAGGCATCTGACAACCTTCTCCAAGGTTGAGAACCCCTGCAATAAAGGGCTCATGATAACTATACGAGAGGATATTTTTGGAAAGGGAAAAAACAATCCAAACTTTGTTTTAATTCTAATTCTGGGTCTAATCTTTTCAACTCTATAAAAGAAATATGAACATTTTTTTCCTATTTAAAGTGCAAAAAATGTCCTTCAAATAGAGCGCCAACACAGAGGTAAGATTTAAGATATATCTATATCTAATATCTCAATACGACTTAAATTATAGACAATATATATGTTGTGACGTTTTAATTTGACGATACCTTGGCACAGGATAATTCGTCCCACTCTTATAGGTTAACGGCCATATCTCAAAAGGGTCTTATTTGGGAAGATAGCCCTCCCCATGGTAGAGTATGACGTGTTTTTGATAAATGGCGAGAATCGTCACCAGGGTACATCACTAAAATGTGCTCAAACACCCCTGCCACCAATTCCGGTGAGCACAATAATCCTTTTCTCACTTCTTGTATATCATACAAACAAAAACTTTAGTAAAAACTATGATCTCGTGATCCAGACTATCAGCAGTGTGTTTAATCAGATTATTAATGGTGATCTACATAGGATTTATATCAGCGTAATGAGTAATTCAGAATACTTTATTCAGATTAATTCATTCAACATTGTGTGTTTTAAAATGTTATTATTAGCACAGCTGCCGTGTGAAGGATTGCCTTAATACTGTGCCGTTTAATTCTCTGGATCTTTAGAAATGGGCGCACCCTGAGTGAAACAGACATCTGTACAAGGAGCACGTTTAGAAAGAAAGTGAATTATCTGTCTGAGGGAGATTCACTTCAAAGCAAAATCACTCAGGTGCTGTGTCATCATGCTCGCGCTGTGTCATGGTTGTTTACTCTGTGGCTTAAAGGCTTTCACTCCTCACTCCGCTGGGAAGGGGAATTTCTCAGGCTGTTAGGATAATTGATTGGCTTGTTAACCTCGGGGGTCTGAGTCAGACCAACCTAAATGGAACATGTTTACACGGTATTAGCTCGCTCACAGGAGGATCTACTGATCAGGGGGTAAAACGCCATTATAGGACTGTGGTTTATCAAGCTGAGGCTTTCTTTCTTTCTACAGGACTATTTTCTTGGTGCTTCTCTTCTCCCAGTATGCCAGAAATGTTCAGTTTCCTCTGCCCATCTACAAAGCAAAGAAAGGCTGGACTTCCTATCGACTGCAGGTCTTTAAAATGTTTCCTGTAAGTACAAAATCTGTCAAGAATCCAGCCTTCGTCTAATCTGATTCTTATTCTCTGTTACGTCTGTGTTTCCACTTCAGTCAAAACAATTTAAATAAATAGCTTTCATTCTTAGATTTCTCCAAGCAGCATGTCTGATAGCTCTTTATCACCCTCTGCTGGGCACAAATGGAAGTTACACACCAGTTACCTCATCTGACCTGATATTCAACCGATAAAAGCAATAATAAAACAACAGTGAATAAAATCAAATAAGACATAATTATATACATTAAATATATTTTCAAAGTTCATTTAAAAAATGAAAGAAAATTGAATTAAGTGTAGATATGTTGGAAAAAGACCAAAATGTTATCTCAGACTTATTTTTTTCCACAACATTTTGAATTTCACAATTTCATGCGAACTTTGTTGATGCATAAATAGCATTTTTACAGATCAGGTTTTCACTTATGGACTCAATAATTCATTGTTAAAAACAAATTACCAATATCTAAATGCAATTTGTGTTTTTTTTTTTTTTTTTTAATTTTTGTCTTAACTGAACTTTTGACAGCTGTTTGAAATCTGCCTTTAAACACTAACACAGGTGACTGACCTAGTCAGTTAGTAACATGGAAATGTTTTGTTTGTGTCTGAAATTGTCTGGCCCTGACCATTGCTGCGCAGCGCCTATAATTTTACTAATGTAAATAGATCAAATTGCGTTTTTCCACCATTAAATTAGAAATAACTACTGTTATAAGGAGTGTTTCTTTATTTTTTCCCTTGTTCATTAGTCTAACCTCAAATTAAATTTGCTACAGGATTAACATGTTTTTAGTGGATTTCTAAAGTAATGTTTGCTTCTTCTGTTTATTTCCTTCACATAGATTATAATGGCCATTCTGGTATCTTGGCTGCTGTGTTTCATCTTCACGGTGACGGACGTTTTCCCTCCAGATGACAAGAAGTACGGTTACTACGCTCGCACTGACGCCCGCCAAGGAATCATTGCAGCTGCGCCGTGGTTCAAAGTTCCTTATCCCTGTGAGTGTGTTTATTAGGAGGAAAATGTTTTCAAAAGTTCACCTATGTTTGGTTTTTTTAGTTCTGTGTTTCCCAACTAAATGACAAACCCCTGCTTGTCACTGCATTAGTGACTTTGTTTTATTTGCATTCTTGCATGTCAGCCTATACGGTTTGATTTAGTGCAGATTTCTGCCTTTTCCAATGAGTCACATTCTATGACTATCGTAAATCATCTTCAGAACTTGTAAAACTAAGCAATGAACTCATTTCTCATGTGCATTATCACAGAATATATTAGCTTAAATATTTGGAAAGAAGTTTGATCGTCTTCAATATATAATGTGTATCATATATAGCTTTTTCCAATGATGTTGTACATGTTCAATCTTTACAGTCCAGTGGGGCATTCCAACTGTAACAGCTGCGGGGGTGATTGGCATGATGAGCGCGGTCGTGGCCAGCATCATCGAGTCAATCGGAGACTACTACGCTTGTGCACGCCTGTCGTGTGCTCCTCCACCTCCCATCCACGCCATCAACAGGTGTGTGTGAACCAGCCACTGCTTTGCTGAATCACGTCAACTGTTAAGTGTAGGAATGTATGAAATGAAATAACTAAAATAAAATCAAGTAAAAAAATTGAGACGACGATTAGGAAATGAAAAGCTACGTGCTCCAAACACGAGCAATATTTGAATCACACACAGGCCAAAATATTACTGTAGTACTGAAGGAGGAGCTATTGAATGGAAAGTCCAAAGTTTAAAGACACCCGTGTCAAACTTGAGGCCAGGGGGCCCAATCTGGCCCTTTAAAGCATTCAATTCGGCCCGCAGCAGAAACCATGAATCATTGTTTAAATTACCAACTAATTCAGTTGTAGATATCTCCAAATTTAATTAGGCAACATTTTTCTTTTATTTGAGTATTTTATGTATGGCTTACTGTAATTGTACTTGAGTATATCACATGATGGAAGTCATTTTTCATCTCAAATTCTTAAAAGAACTCTCAATTTTTCCAAAATTCGGCAAAGTTTTTTCATAAAATTTCCTCTAATTACATGAAATATTTGCCACAAAATCGAATGAGTTGAAAGTGAAGATCCTGCAGGGACTGATGTGTCACTTATTGCTTTGATATTATCAGTGCCACATATTTATCATTTATTTATATATGGAAGTGCTGAATGGGGCACAATAATGATTAAATTACACATTTTCTTCTTACTTAAGAAATTGGTCCGTATTTAGCCCCTGAACTAAAATGAGTTTGACACCCCTGCCTTAATACACGTAGCTTTTAAAACGACTCGCAGAAATGAGAAATAATAACATTTAAACTGGTAAATTTGTTTTAATTCTTTATTAGTGAAGCAATACACTCCCACACACTGTCTCCACCTTTTGCAAAGTGTTTTTCATCAACTAAGATTTGTTACACATTTGTTACTCTTTCATTTTCTATATCATGTCGTGAGTTAACTATTTCTTTACACCACTAATAATCTGTGCCTGAACTGCCTGCTAACTTTCCTTTGGTTTTCCAGGGGGATTTTTGTAGAAGGTATTTCCTGCGTGCTCGATGGACTTTTTGGTACAGGAAACGGCTCCACCTCCTCCAGTCCAAATATTGGCGTCCTTGGAATTACAAAGGTAATCAGATGCATGTTTTTGTTATTTTTTGTGTGCTTTTGATTAATTTCTGGAGTCATTTTGTGCATTTACTCTGACTAAATGATTCATGCAGGCTTGGAAGTTTGACTTAGTTTCTCAGAGACTGAATATCGTATTGTACGTCAAATAAAGTTCTGTCCGTCTCTCCTGGTGTGTCCCCCAGGTTGGAAGCAGGCGTGTGATTCAGTATGGCGCGGCCATGATGCTCCTGTTGGGACTTGTAGGTAAATTCAGCGCCCTGTTTGCGTCTCTGCCTGACCCCGTGCTGGGAGCGCTGTTCTGCACCCTGTTTGGTATGATCACAGCCGTGGGACTGTCCAACCTCCAGTTCGTGGACCTCAACTCCTCCAGGAACCTTTTTGTCCTGGGCTTTTCCATCTTTTTTGGGTTAATGCTGCCCAGCTACCTCAAACAGAACCCACTGGTTACCGGTAAGTGCTGAGCGAGGTTCCCACATCGCTGCATGCTTTTAATTTACCTTTGTGCAGCTTATTGGAAAGTTATTACCCATTTTGTTGTTAGATATTTGAATTCCATTGCTTTTGTTGTGTTGTCTATTTCTGTAGTCATTCTTTAGTGGTTTGTTTATTTTTTTCTTTGTTTTGTCACTGTGTATTTGATTTCTTTTTGTGTAATGAGTCACTTTTTGGATTTTCATTGTTTTGTATATATTTGTGATTTTTGTTAAAATGTATAGTCATCTTGTGTATTTTTTGTGTGTTTTTGGAGTCCGTTTGTGCATTTACTCCAGGGGCCGCACAACTGTCAGTTTGCCATGTCTGGTTTCTACGATACACATTGATTCCTGATTTATTTTCTCAAACCTCTTGTTTATTTTCAGGTATTGTTGAGATTGACCAAGTCCTCAACGTACTTCTCACCACTGCCATGTTTGTTGGAGGATCTGTTGCTTTTATTCTAGACAATACCATCCCAGGTAAGGTCTTCACCCTTTACAATACTGTTGATTTAATTATACATAAAAGAGGTTGAATAAATGCATGAATGTAAATAGTAAAGAACTAGGAGATGTTTGACGTCTGCTTCTCTTCAGGATCTCCAGAAGAACGAGGAATCCGGAAGCTGAAGCGCGGCTCTGGACTCAGCGCTGCAGAGCAGGACGCAATGAGATCTTACGATTTACCGTTTGGGATGGATTTTATCCGCAGACACTCCATCTTCAAGTACATCCCCATCAGCCCTGCGTTCACTGGTTACCAGTGGGGGCGGCTGCGGGCGTGCAGCAGGGACCAGTGTGGACACAGGAATGGAGGGAAGACTGGAGAAATGGGAGCGGAAGGCTCCCCGGCAGCAGGGGAGAGCCGGGTATAGCTAAGGGGCCACACGGGCCATAATGGTGAAGCCAGCGACGTACACTAAGGTAGAGGGGGACAGTGTGAAAGCAAGTGGGAGGCACCAAGTTCCAGCCCCTCCCTCAATATGTTTTTTTTTTTCTTTTTTAGCTTGTCATTCTTTTTCCACTTTCTTTTTGCTAATTGAAGCATGCAAACAGCGATCCACCGCATGCTCCAGAGTAGAACCATGGCCCAGTGCAGAGAGAAGTCACAGCTTTGTGCTTTCATCGACTGGAACTTCAGTCTAGAAGAATCCAGATGGACTTCAGACAATCCCAGCAAATAGTTTGAGGGTCTTCTGGTTGGTAAGCGCTGCTAACTCGTACTGCCCCACCCCCCTGTTATTTTGTTAAACATATTCCACTCACAGCCTGATGGACTGGATCATCATTCGAGGGACACGGAATGAATCTTGTTATGCAACCGCGTTGGAGACGGACCGCTACGATGCATGACGGGGCCACAAAGGTTCACAGTTTGACTTCAGTAGTTTATCAGACGCCCTCATCCAGGCAAATTGATTGTGACTTTTTTTTTTTTTTTTCTGCCTCCTATGAGTTAAATGTTGCTCTGAAGCTCGCTGCCTTCATTTATTCAGTCACTTCCACTTCTCTTCCACCTTTAGGCCAGTGTTTTTCAACCTTAAGGGTCGTGACCCCATGTGGGGTCGCCTGGAATTAAAATGAGGTCGTCTGAAATGTCTAGTAATTGATGAATATATATTATTATTCAATTAATTAGATTTTTATTATAATCCATTCATTTTCTGACCCACTTGCTCCGTTTTTCAGGCTCGTGGGGTATTATTATTTTTCCATTATTATATTATTGATATTTTGATTAATTCATTTTTTTCCGATTTTGTAAGTGACAACTTAGAAACAGTTTAAAATAAAATCATTTAACATCAAGAAAAAAAACAATAAAATAGGATCTTGCATCTTCAAATTCTTAGTTTACATGAAAGAAAAGGAGTAGGAATAATTATAAACTTATTTAATCCTACATCTTTCTTTTTGTTTAATTTCCTAATATAAACATTAATAATTTACTTACAATTTGAAAACCATAATGTGAATAACCAATCAATGCAACATAATACTCACACAGAAACCATGCAATAATTGTTTTTTTACATTAAAGGTAATTTTCAAAAACTAGCATGATTTTGAAAGTAGAATCCTCCGAGTGCTCAGCTTTTAGCCGCCTCCTCCCCTCTGTGCTTCCTCTAAAGCCACGCCCCTCACTCACATGCACGAGTGCCGGTGCTCTCAAAGCTGACCTCAGCTCATCGCTTGTATTGTGTAGAAACTATGTCGTCTCATGACTTATTCAGTGGTAAGTAAACACTACACTTTATCATTATATATGTTCAAAAACTCTGTCACTGGTGACGCACTTTAAGTTTCGGCTCGTGCACCTAAGGGGTCGAGAACAAGCAGGGAAACGTGATTGGTTAAGAAAAAACGAATAGTCTTTTTCCATTGGTTGAAGTTTTTACCGGTTTACAGCTGCTACAGATGATGGATTTTCTTCGTGTGTTTTTCAGAGCACATAAGACATAATTTCTGTCAGGACATAAAGACAATTTTGAGCAAAAACGTAAAAAGTGTATCTGGAGGAAATTACCTACCCTACCTTTAACCAGACCGCTTTTACAAATATATATATACACACACACACACACACACACACAGTATGTACCATATCCACAACTTTTTACTCCAAATCACAAGCGAGCACCTTGTGCCCATTAATTATCAACATACCTGTGAAAAATAATTTCTTTATGCTTCTTTATAAACAGAATTATGCTCAAAATTATTTTAAATTCAGTACTCAGTCTGTTCCACAGTTTAACTCCACAGATGGTAAAACAATAGCTTTTCATTGTTGTACGAACACTGCAAACCTTAAAAGTTGCTTTGCCTCTTAAATTATGAAACATTGCCTGTTTATTGTTATTATTTAATTGATATTTTTTAACACACAATCTCAAACTAAATTATTTTACACTTTCTCGATGTAACTAATCGTGTTCACTAATCCTGGTTACTCTTTATTTGTAACACAGTATAGTAAAATTTGTGATATAAAAATGGGGTCACGACCCAAAAAAAGGTTGAGAACCACTGCTTTAGGCCATGTTGACACTGGTTATTTTCCCTCTGCTGGTGATGTGTAAGTTTAACAGTAACACGGACCTTATTTTTCCCTCCTTTGTGTTATTATGCATCAGACCAACGTCCAAATCACTGTCCACACTGTCGGTGTTATGCATCACCTGGTCTTGTTGTGCTATTTAATGACACAAGTGTTTTAAATGTTTACGTTTAATCTCTACACGTTGGAGCTAAAACTTTTAATGAGGTTTTAACCCACACAAGGGCAGTTTGTGCGTTTGTGAAAGTGAGAAACATGGTTTGATTTGAATGTTGATGGCGTCATGGTTTAGGTTGAATGTTCAGGCAGCATTTTTTCTGCTTTTTTCATCACTGTTTAATGGCGTCCGTCGTGCTCAGTCATCTTCCTCAATCATCCTTTGGCCATTCCAGAATTCATGTTTTGTGGCAGAAACACAAAAAGCATCAGAAGTTTTCCCTACCCTGAGCCATACCAGATGATCTCCCATTTAACGTACAAATCAAACCTAATGACGATTCAACAACGCATTTAAATCACAGAAACAAATAGTTTTTATTGGTTTTTGCGATACTTGGAAACTTGGGGCAAACTTCACCTTTAAATTTCCGTATTTATTTTTATAAGAGAATAGATATTTAACAAGTTATTTACGCGTGCGCATTATTTGTCTTCTTGCACAATGTCGAAGGTTATTTATTAGTTTACTCATTAATGTTCATAAATACCAGAGAGACGATGGTTACACTCAACAATCGGTGCTTTAAACTGTTGGATATCAACTGCTTCATTCCATTTATATTCTACTGAGGATTTTCCAAACCAGTACTGTTTGCACATGTTATGGTGCCAAGAAGAGGCGGCCCAGGTGAAAATATGCAAACGAGCAAACCTGGAGCCTGCTAACGTCTCTACACAGCTGATTCCCACCTAATCAAAGGCAAGGTAAATAGTCTGTTTACGAGATTAAAGATTTCAGATGTCACAACTACTTTTTATATATATTGTCTTTTTATTTAGAAAGGCACATTTTCATCTCAAACATTATTCACAACAATATTCAATCCAAAGTTTAGAAAAGGATGAACTGCTTTTTTAATAAATAGACTAGAGCTGGACGTAACCACACCCCAGTCTATTTATGACAACTGGTCATAAACCATTAATACGCTTTTTTTTAATTTTTTAAATAAATGATCATCATTCCCAAAAATGTATTTTTGTGTGTTTCAGCCGTTTTCCCTGGGTGAAAAACAATGAGTTTTAATACATTAAGACATTTTGGTCCCACTTTGTACCATTTGTACCAATTAAATACAAAACGTAACATGGTGAATTTTTCACTGTGTTCTGATCGTAGATTTTGGGCTAAATTGATTTAAAAAAAATTTTAACTCCTTACCTATTTTATAATGATCAGAAATGTTGAATCATTCATTTAATAGAGAAGTAACCCTAGTTCTTTGCACTAGGGGTGTCCCGATACGACTTTTTCACTTCCGATTTGATACTGATATCGCAACCTTGAGTATTGGCCGTTAACATTATTGATCCCATACAATATCAACATGGATCATCATTTTATTACCTATTTTGTAGTGAGGAATATTGGAAAAGGATTGATCAGAACAATAATCAGCAATAAGGAAAACTGATCCTTTTATTCTCAATCAGTTCCTTACATTTTAACCATTAAACAGAAGAATATTCCACAGTTGAATAAAATGAATTAGAAGACCCTGAAAAATAACCTCAATAAGAACGCAAACCACCCATTGGCAGTTATCTGGATCAAAAAATTCATATCCCCATTAATAATCATGCAGTATGTCCAAGTGACACCTCCCATTTATTTGAAAAAATGCTATGAAATGCACAATCCAGAAGAAACTTTGGAACAAATCCAACATATCGGAGTCAAATGTTATAAAGATCAGTAGGATACAAACCGAGATATTATTTTGTTTAAATTTCACCAATGATAAGAGTGATTTTTCAAACTGGTTCAAAATCAGTATATTGATCCGGAACCCCTTACATAGCGTATTCTAAAGATTTTGTCATAAAACGCTCAGAAATGTTGATGTAATCTTATTAACAAATGGCAGGTAGAATATTATGTCTTTGGCGGTCATGATATATATTGTATATTATATCAAAGATATTAGATGCAGGCTGACATATATATTTGCTGATATCGGATCAATATCGGATGGGGACACCCCTAGTATGTGCCCTTATTTACCTCACTTTCATTAAAAGCTAACATTAACTGTGAGGTCAAATTTGACAGGAATGTCAAATCCAAGTTTAGGCAATTGTTTGAATAATAGCTACAGGTTGAACTGAATTATCAGAATCATTTTAACCAAATATCTAAATGGTGAGAAACGTGTCAACCCAAAGGTGTCTTTACTGCCCTCTACAGGTTGTCTGTGCTCAGGGCTGACGGCTGTAAATACTGAGCAGTGTTATTTAGAGGTTGGTCAAGTTTAAAGAGTGTTTGGCTGTTTTTATTTAAATTTTCTGCTTCAGTCAAAGGCATCAATGGAATAGAAAAACATTCTGAGCGTTCATCACACCCTACCGTATCCTTTGCTCTGCAACCATCTCATCTTTTCTCTCCAAACTCAATCACTGTTTCATGTCCTCGGTCCTGCTGTGACACTCATGTTGAGTGTTTTTTCTTTTTTGTTTCATTTTCTTCCCTGAGGTTTTCTTGCTGATGCTGTCGATGGTTCCAGGGAGGAAACACTTAACGGCCACATTATTGAGAGCTTGTTGACGTTTGTCAGCTGAGCCCACGTTCACAACCTGCCTTAACACGTTAAGTCAAGAAGAACATTGGATGTCCAAGATGTTTACCGTTATTATCAGCCACCAGAGGCTTTGCTACAGTTACAGTAACAAAAAACAGTTTTATTCATTCAATCAGTTCAGTCTTGGCCAACAAACGGCTCTCAACAAAGTGGTCAAAAGCTGCGTAACATGGACTTTAGTCCCTTTCACTTATTTTGAAGGGTCGTTACCTGAAGAATATACTTTGTGCATTGTTTTTTGTTTTCTTAATCAATGTTTTTTCTTTTGTTTTTATACATTGTTTTAATGTTTTTTGCAAAGTCTTTGTAAAAAATGAAACGATAACTAAAAGAGAACTTCTTGAATCATGCTGGAAAGCACAACATGTTTTTGTTGTACATTTTATTTAAAAATCAATACATTTTCCTCAAATTTGAAACCTGTGGCTTAGTGTAATTTCTCTTGTCTGTTTATGACCTTTTCATATCTTTATTTTTTACTCTAACAATGCGTTCAGTCCATGTGTTACCAAGTTGAATCAAAGAACAAGCGAAGAAAGCTTTACTCGGATACAAAAACAAAATGTATATTTATTGGGTAAAGATAAATTGTGTATAAATAATTGTAGCAAATGTTTTATTCTTTGTTCCTAAAACTATTTAATAAGATGTTACAGAAGGAAAATCTGTCTTTTGTCTTTCCTTATTCTGTTGACGCTCCACTTGGTCTGACTTTTCTCTCCTACATCAGTGAAATATATGGTTGGAAATCATTGTAGACGAGCAGATATGTAGCAATATTCGGCTCATATGTTCACTTCTGAAAGAAAACATGAATATTTGAACATGAGGGTTTTTCTGTGTGCTGAAACGGTTCCCACTGAAAATCAAGAAATCCAAGATGGCCACAATCTCCATATTGCAAATGTGGATGTTTTGTCATAACTTTGGTTCTATTTGACATAGAAACATCCATGGCAAATTACAGGTTTTCAGGGTCAAGGAATTCAATAATAAATCTTAAAATACTGTAAATTGTGCTCGGAGCAAGATCCAAGATGGCCACCATACATTTTGCAAATTTCAATCTTACCATAACTTTAGTTCTGTTAGACGTGGGGACAAGGATTGTCATGAAATAGCTTTAAATACTGCAACCAGAGCAACATAGAGACAGTCACTCAACTCAACTTTATTTATATAGTGCAAATTACAACAGTCATCTCAGTGCACTTAACAAAATATAAGTATAAACATAAGTTCATAGTAAGAAAAACAACTGAACAAGATCCACATGAACAAGCAGTTGGCAACAGTGGGAAGAAAAAACTCCCTCTTTTTTTATAGGAAGGAAACCCCAGCAGAACCAGGTTCAGAGGTGGCAGCCATTAGATTCGACTGGTTGAGTTAGTGGACAGAAGGGCAAACATAATAAAGGATGGTTAATCTGACTGTTCCAGAATAGTTGAGCTGCGAACAATCGATCAGAAGCTACCAGCTCCAACATCAAGACACTACACTACACTCGTTAGGTTAATATTAATATTAAACGTCATGCGGCCACCCGCCATGCTATGAAATACTACAGACTAGATTTTGTCTTGTAATGGGCGCATGTAGTGATCTCAGCGATCACTATACGGTGTAGGTGTATGGTGTAAGTAGGTTTTGAATGTAACGGTCTCTCGCAATGGTCTGAAGTGTTGACCATTCAATCAATCAATCTTTTATTTGTATAGCGCCAAATCATAACCAATGGTATCTCGAGACACTTTACAGTAGAGCAGTCTTAAGGACGGACTCTTCATTTTATGGATACACACATATGCATATACACGTATATGCACATACAGTACATATGTATCCCACACCCAACATGAATTCATCATGGCGGCAAGGAAAACCTTCTGTTAAGCAGCAGGAACCTTGTGTGGATCCCATTCCTATGATGAACAGCCATCCACGTTATGCTGTGTTGGGTGTGTGCAGAGGAAAGGGTGGAGACACAGTTTTCCACCCGCGTCCAGACCGTCTGGTGCTGTTGGCTTGGCCCCTGAGTGGCTCAATCTGTCAGCCGTGGGATTATCACAGAGTGTGATTTCCACCATACAGAGTGTTCGAGTCCACTCTTCACCTTGTGCAACAACAGAACAATCACAATTTATAGAAGGGGGGTGAGGGGGGCTGGGTTCTTCCTGAAGTCTATCATCTCCACTGTCTTTAAAGCGTTGAGCTCCAGGTTGTTCTGGCTGCACCAGGACACCAGCCGGTCTGTCTCCCACCTGTCGTCAGACTCGTCTCCATCAGAGATGAGACCGATGATGGTCGTGTCATCTGCAAACTTCAGGAGTTTGACCGACTGGTGAGAGGAGGTGCAGCTGTTGGTGTACAGGGAGAAGAGCAGAGGAGAAAGAACACAGCCCTGAGGAGATCCAGTGCTGATGGTCCGGGAAGCAGAGATGGTTTTTCCCAGCTTCACGTGCTGCTTCCTGTCAGACAGGAAGTCTGTGATCCACTTGCAGGTGGAGTCTGGCACGTTCAGCTGGGAAAGCTGGTCCGGAAGGAGAGCTGGGATTATAGTGTTTAAAGCAGAGCTGAAGTCCACAAACAGGATCCTGGCGTAGGAGCCTGGGGAGTCCAGGTGCTGGAGGATGAAGTGGAGAGCCAGGTTTACAGCATCGTCTACAGACCTGTTGGATCTGTAGGCAAACTGCAGGGGGTCCCGGTGGGGCTCAGTGATGTCCTTGATGTGGGAGAGCATGAGGCGTTCAAATATATATACAATATATAAATAATTTATTTTGATGATTATTTTTAATAAGAATCACACAGCACAATAGCATGCCGCATTGAGCTCCGCCCCAAACTGCGAACTGCAGTCAGGGTTACTTCTGGAATCTCGAGCCCTGAATGGACTTTAAAACAAATCCCAAATCAAAGAAATAATATAAATAAAGAAACTATGGTTTTCATTCTCTGTCTCTTGTTTTTCCCTTTCCTGTCTGTGCCCCTCATGGCTCTCTCACTCAGTTCAAACAAGAGAAGCATAAGTAGATAGCGCCCTCTGCTGTTTAAAAAAGTCCTGCGATTCACTTTTCAGAGTATCGACGTGAACCGTGACACCTTTGAATCGATTTTCAATTGCAGCAAGAGTAATCTTTACATCCCTAGTTTAACAGTATTTTAATAGCCAACCACCTCCATTGTTTTCAGTGGATGTAATGTTTACATGTGTTCAAATAAAGCATCCGAACATCTAATATTATATGTTAAGGCAGGGGTCACCAACCTTTCTGAAACTGTGAGCTACTAGGTCCAAAGGGTTAGTAGTTAGAAAAGCACTTCCTAAATACTAAATGTTCCCGGTTTCACTTGATGTAGAGGGTAAGATAATAAGGAAGGCTATAGCAGAGTAAAACAAATGTTTATTCAATAACAAGACAGGGTTTTTAAACCAGCAAATTCCATATATATATATATATATATATATATTTTTTTTTTTTTTTTTTTTTTTTTTTTTTTTTTTAAGAACTTGTAGAAAACTGGTTCAAAGAAAAAAGTGAAATCTGTTACCTTTGAACATCTGGAGAATTTAGCACTCATAAATAAAATTAGCAAATAAAATGTGTCGAGAAAAAAAAAAAACCTCAATAAAACCCAGAGCAGCTTTGAGTTTAACATTTTTAAGAACTTGTAGAAAACTGGTACATGAAAATAATTTAAATCTGTTACCCTTTATGAGCACCTGGATAATTTAACACTCATTATAGATTCAAGTTGTAAATAAAATGTTTCAAAAAAATTAAAAAACTTAACCCAGAGCAGCTTTCATGTTTTGTTTTTTACTTGAAAATGTTAACCATAAAACTAAATGTATGGAGTAGAAAGTAGAGATATGTTTAAAACCCTAAGGAGTAAAAGTATAAAGTCGCCCAAAAAAATGAATCGTCAAGTAAAGTACGGATACCAGAAAAAAAAACTACTTAAGTAAAGAAAATAAATAATAAATAACCACGGGATCGTGTGCGCGCTCCCGCCGCGCGCTCTCCTATTGTTGTGTTTTCATTCATCTCGACACGCCGCGCGGACAAAGGCGCTGCCAGCGGCGCTTTCTGATTGGCTGCCAACCCCAGAGCGTGACGCTTCCGCAGCACAAGGACCTCACGCT